>NC_049260.1:77869514-79210818 GCF_011100685.1 Canis lupus familiaris
AAAACAAAAATCAGAGAAGAGAGAGTTTTAAAAGCAGCAACAGAAAACAATTTTTCTCTATACAAGGGAAGCTCCATAAGGCTATCAGTGGGTTTTTTGGGAGGGACCTTAAAGGCCGGGAGAGAGAATGGGATGATATATTTAAATGCTAAAAGAAAGAAAATTGCAACCAAGAGTTCTTACCAGCGATGCTGCCCTTCCAAATGAAGGTGAAATAAAGACTTTCCCTAGTAAACGAGAGCTGAGGGAACTCGTGTGACTAACCCTATGTCACAAGAAATGCTGAAAGGAGTTCTTCAAGCTGAAACTAATTGGTAACACCAAAACATATGAAAATACACAACACGCTGTTAAAGGTAAGCATACAGTCAGACTCAGAATACCCTAAGACTGTAACGTGGTGATGTGCTGACTAGGTAACTTTAAAATAAAGAATAAGAGACAAAGGTATTGAAAACAATTTGTTAACGGACACACACACACACACACACACACAAAATATAAACAATGATGTAAAAACAGTAAATTTGGGTGGGGAATAATAGGATAGAGTTTTGGTATGTCATCAAAGTTAAGCTGTCAGCATAAAATAGACTGTCATACCTACAGGATGTTGTGTGTAAACCTCATGGGAGCCAAAAAGTAAAAAACTACCTAGATACACAAAAGATAAAGAGAAAGTAATCAAAGCATACCACTACGAAAAATATTCCATTTACAAAGGAGGGCATCAAGAAAGGAATAGTGAAAAGTGGAACTAGAGAACAGCCAAGAAACCAGTAATAAGGCGACATTAGTAAGTCTTATCAATAATTACTCTCTTAATGGATTGAATCCACCAATCAAAGGGCATAGAGTGGTTTAGTGGACAAAAAGCAAGATCAAACTATGTGCTGCCTACGAGGGACTCACCTCAGCTCTGAGGACATACATAGATCCAAAGTGAAGGGATGACAAAAGCTATTCCATGCAGGTGGAAACCAAAGAGAGTGGGGGTTAGCTATACTAATGTCGAGCAAAATAGACTTTAAGCTAAAATGGTAACGAGAGACAGAGATGGTCGTTAGGTAATGATGAGGGGGGTCAATTCTTCAGGAAGATGTAAACACTCATAAATATGCCACTCAACACTGGAGCACCTAAATATATTAAGCAAATACTTAAAAAACTGAAAGGAGAAATAAAACAGCAATAGGATAATACAGGGAGACTCCAGCACCCCACTTTCAATATTGCATGGATCTTCCAGACAAGAACATCAACAAGGAAGCACTGCACTTGAGCCATACTTTAGACAAAACGGACTCAACAGACATATATAGAACATTTCATCTGGCAGCAGCAGAATACACGTTCTTCTCAAGTGCGCATGGAACATTCACCAAGATAGATCACAAAACAAGTCTTAGCAAATTTAAGAGCATTAAAATCATACTATCTTTTTTGACTGCAAGAGTATGAAACAAGGTATCACTAGCAGGCAAAAGGTAGAAAATTCACCAGTATGTGGAGATTAAACAACATGCTTCTGGATAACACTTGGGTCAAAGAAGAAACCAAAAGGGGAAATCCAGACACAAATGCAAATGGAAGCATAGCATATCAGAACTGCTTTTGCAGCAACCTATATGTTTTGTTTTAAGAGGGAAATTTACAGTGACAAACACCTACATTAAGAAACAAGATGATCTCAACCTAAATTTTCACCTCAAGGAGCTAGAAAAAGAAGAACAAACTAAGCACACGTCAGCAGAAGGAGGAAGTAACAAAGATCCGAGTGGAAATAAATGTGCCAGACACCAGAAAAAATGATAGACAAGATTAATGAAACTAAGAACTGGTGATTTGGAAAGATAAATAAAAGTGATGAAACTTCAGCTAGGCTACCTCAGGAAAACAGAGAGAAGACTCAAATAAAAACAGCAGTGAAAGAGGGGACATACAACTGACACCACGGAAATACAAAGGACCACGAGAGATTACTACAAATGGTTATATGCCAACAAATGGATAACCTAAAAGAAATGGATGTATTCCTAAAACACACAATCCACCAAGACTGTGTCATGAAGAAACAGAGAATCTGACAGGCTAATATCAGTACGGAGATTGAATCATTACTTAAAACCTGCCAAAACAGAAAATCCCAAGAACATATTATTTCACTGGTGACTTCTACCAAACATTTAAAGAACTAGCACCAAAAAAAGAAAGAAGAGGAAAGAAAGAAGAAGAAAGAAAGGAAAGAAAGAAAGAAAGAAAGAAAGAAAGAAAGAAGAAGAACTAGCACCAATACATCACAAATTCTTCCCAAAAATTGGAGAGGAAGGAATACTCCCAAACTCATTTTACAAGGCCAGCATTACTATGACACAAAAGCCAGGTAAGAACGCTACAAGAAAAGAAATTGACAGACTAATATCCCTGATGAATACAGATGAAATATTCTCAAAAAAAAAGAAAAAAACATGAGCAAACTGAATTCAACAGCACATTAAAAATAAATCATCCACCATGATCAAGGAGGATTCATCCCTGTGTTGCAAGTATGGCTCAACATAGATCAAGGGGATTCATCCCTGTGTTGCAAGGATGGCTCAACATATGCCAATCAATAATTGTGATACACTGCATTAACAAGACACAGGATAAAATCATAGAATCGTCTTAGTAGATGCAGAAAAAGTATTTAACAAAATTCAATATTCGACTCTCATTTAAAAAAAAATCTCAAGAAGTGGGAATGGAGAGGACACACCTCAACATAGTAAAGGCCATGTGTGACGAGCTGACTCAATGGTGAAAAGCTGAAAGCTATTGCTCTGAGATCAGAAACAAGACAAGGACGCCCACTTTTGCCACTTTTATTCAACATACTATTGGAAGTCCTAGCCAGACCATTTAGGCAAAACAAAACAAAACAACCAGGGAGAAGAAATGAAAAGGCATTCAAGTTGTAAGGGAAGAAGTAGAACTGTCACTATTTGCAGATGACATAATATTACTTCTAGAAAGCCCTGGAGACTCCACCAAAAGACAGTTAGAACCAATAAATGGATTCAGTAAAGCTGCAGGAACAAAATCAAAATTCAAAACTCTGTTGCATTCTGCACACTGCTAACAACCTATAAGAAAGAGAAATTAAGAAACCAATCCGTTTACAATTGTATCAGAAAGAAGAAGATAACTGAGACTAAATTTAACTGAGGAAGTGAAAGATCTGTACACTGAAAACTATAAGACAATGATGAAAGAGATTGAACAGATGCAAATAAATGGAAAGATATTCCATACTCAGGGAGGGGAAGAATTGGTATTATTAAATGTTCATCCTACCCAAAGCAATCTAGAGATCAGTGCAATCCCTACTGAAATTCAATGGCATTTTTTCACAAGAATAGAAGAAACAATCCTAAAATTTGTATGGAACCACAAAAAAACACCCCCCCCCCAAAAAAAAAAACCCCAAGTAACCAAAACAGTCTTGAGGAAGAAGAACAAGGCAGGAAGCCTCATACTCCCTGATTTTGAACTATTTTACAAAGCTATAACAATCAAAACAGTATGGTATTGGCATAAAAACAGATGCATAGATCAACAGATGAGACTAGAGAGCTCAGAAATAAACACAGACATATACAGTCAATTAATTTACAAAAAGAGCCAAGAATATACAACAGGGGAAAGAACAGTCTCTTCAATAAATGGTGTTGGGAAAACTGGACAGCCACATGCAAAAGAATAGAACGGGATCACTGTCTTACACCACAGGCTAAAGACTGAATGCAAGACCCAAAACCATAAAACGCTTGGAAGCAATCATAGGTGCTAAGCTCCTTGACATCAGTCTTGGAGATTGATTGATTGATTGAGTTTTTGGATCTGACACCAAGAGGAAGGATAACAAAGCAAATATAAACAAATGGGGCTACATCAAACTAAAAAGCTTCTGCACAGCAAAGGAAATCCTCAGCAAAATGAAAAGCCAACCTACCGAGTGGGAGAAAATATTTGCAAATCATGTATGTGATAAAGGGTTAATATCTAAAATATATAATGAATTCCAAAAACTCAAAGGCAGAAAAAAGAAAAATCAAACAACTTGATTAAAAACTGGGCAAATGATCTGAATAGACAGACAATTTTCCAAAGAAGACATACAGATGCCCAACAGGTACATGAAAAGGCCTTCCATATCACTAATCAGGGAAATACAAATCAAAGCCACAACAAGGTACAACTTCGCACCTGTTAGAATGGCTATAATTAAAAAGACAAGGAATAACAAATGCTTGTGAGGATGGAGAGAAAAAGGAAGTCTCATGCACTGTTGGTAATATAATGTATGGGATGTAAATTGGTGCAACCACTGTAGAAAACAGCATGGAGGCTCCTCAAAAACTAAAAATAAAAGTACCATATAATCATCTAGTAATTCCACTACTGGGTATTTATCTGAAGAAAATGGGTACAATGAACGGGCACCACCATGTTCATTGCAGCATTATTTACCATAGCCAAGATATGGAAACATCCTAAGTATCCATTTCTGTTGGCATGATATGGCCTTTTTTTTTTATGTTTAGGATTTTCATTTTATTAGCTTTTTTTTTAAAGATTTTATTTATTCATGAGAAACAGAGAGACAGAGAGTGAGAGACAGAGACACAGGCAGTGAGAGAAGGAGGCTCCATACAGGGAGTCTGATGTGGGATTTGATCCTGGGACTCCAGGACCATGCCCTGGGCTGAAGGCAGGCGCTAAACCGCTAAGCCACCCAGGGATCCCCCATTGTCAGCTCTTACATTTAGGTCTTTGATCTATTTTGAGTTAATTTTTGTATATGGTGCTAGGTCAGAATCCAAACTCCTTCTTTTGCATACGAATATCCAGTTTTCTTAGCTTCATTGGTTGAGAAGTCCATCTTTTCTATTGAACTCTTTGGTGAGACATCTGTCTTGAACCAAAGTATCCTCAAAGAGGGCTGATAGCTGAGGGGTGTCTGCTGGCAGCACATTTGATATGCTTTGAAGTCAGACCCACCTGGGTACAAATCGCAGCTGGTAAATAGTAATATTTACCAGTTGTGTGGCGTTAGGGAAGTTCTCTGAGCCTGTGTTTTCTCATCTGTAAAAAGGGAATGATAGTATTATCCACCTCATAGGGTTGTTGTGAGCATTAAATGAGATGACGGAAGTAAAATGCTCAGCACGACAAATGTAACAAGCACTCCGTAAATTTAGGCTGTATCATTTCCTCCCACATGGCACAGGAAGTCAGCTCATTTGCCCAACCCTGGCCTTTGTCTCCACAGTCTGGTTAATTGTCTTCAACTACGTACCTGTGACATGATTGTAACAAGGGCTTTGTTATAACCTGCTAAGCACCCTCATACACTCCTTTTTCAGTGAGGTTTTAGCCTTGGCAGTAAATCGGACATGGCTTGCTTTTGCACTCCTTGCCACACATGTTTTACTGACAACTGCTGTGGGTTGAGATCACTGACATGTTTTTTAAGGATCCAAAACTATCTTGCCACCTCCAAGCATAAAATAATTTTAGGGGATCCCTGGGTGGCTCAGCGGTTTAGCGCCTGCCTTCAGCCCAGCATGTGATCCTGGAGTCCTGGGATCAAGTCCCATATCAGGCTCCCTGCATGGATCCTTCTTCTCCCTTTGCCTGTGTCTGCCTCTCTCTCTGTCTGTGTCTCTCATGAATAAATAAGTAAAATATTTTTTAAAAATTTTAAACTTGGCAAATCCTGATGAAAACATTAAAAATCTTGCTGTTTTTATCAGTATGACTTCTTTGTTGTGCTATGTTTGGAGACTGTGGCTTTTGCAATTTTTCCTGAGGGTCTTAGTCAGAACTTGGGGCAGCTGCTTGTTAGTTATTTCTCTTGATTTGCACCAGCACTCTGCTGGCCATGTGAGAGTTCCTGCCCAAGCTACAGTGGCTTAGCCCAGGACAACAGTCCATTCTGATTAGTAGGAGAAATGGTCCCAATTTGGACAGTTGTTCCCCTGGAACTATAGGCTTGTTATATAGAGATCAGACTCCCTCAAAAAAGCCAAAGTTGAAAGGTCTACAATTTTTGGTGCTTCTGGTGAAGTCTTTCCAAAGCTCCCCTGTTGGGACATCAATGAACAAACATTGGTTGACCTTTCTATGACTGGTATGTTTTTGTAGTATTTCTGAGACAGGCAACAGGAAGCTTAATACCAACTTTGATTAGTTGACATGATACCTGGAAAGCCAGAGGAGGGCAAAGGATCTTCAGAGGGACCCATCTGTGGTAGCTACAGGTTCCAGGCTGTCAGTCCCTCTGGGGCTGGTCCTTCTCCCTCTCCCTTCCTGTAGTGGCACCTGTTGGGTTAGGCTGAGCATCTGACAGTGATGGTAGTTGCTTGAAAATGTAAGCAAACTGGTCCTGAAAAACTGGCCAGTGTGCCCAGATCTATTCTGATTTATTTGTTAGTAGTGGTTTTGCCCTCTGCTAAGATTGTCATCTGGTTGCTTGACAAGAAAGAAAAAAGGTATTCTAGTGACTGACTGAATGGAGGCTTCTTGGGGACTCTTGGTTGCTTGTGTTTCTCTCCATTCTATTCTAGGCACTAGATGTGTCTTGCCCCACCAGGGCAGGCCAGGCATGCACATGAGAGCTCTGCTTGAGAATTTCTGGCATCTCCTGTTATCTCTTGTGGACAAACCTTAAGGTTCACAGGGCACCAGGCATTTTCAGCAGATCCACAGCCAACTACCCCAATCTCATATCCTCACCTCTTGCTTTGTGCAGAAAACATGGGGAAATAAGATTCAGCTCTGGGATATCCCATTCTGCAGGTCCTTCCCTATAGCATTTACAAAGTAGCACCACGAGTCATCTGTGCGTGACTATCATAAATAAATAAAAAAAAGGGGGGGGAAGGTGCTCAAGAAGTGCTACATCCTGTTATACATTCGTTAACTATTTAAACACAGGTGTCATTTTCTTCCTTGTCTCCCTATGTGCTCCTGTGTTTCTATCACCACCACTTTACCTTTGCTGCCATTTTAAGGGGTATACACATTGACTCTGGGTCTCCAGAGCATCCTGGTTTCTAGCGCATCCTGATCCAATGGCACTTACTGCTTATCAGAAATAAGGTGATGATGTGGAATATGAAGTATTCTGATAAAAACACGACTCTTCTAAGATCTGTTACTATTTTTTTATTTTATTTTATTTATGATAGGCACACAGTGAAAGAGAGAGAGGCAGAGACACAGGCAGAGGGAGAAGCAGGCTCCATGCACCGGAAACCCGACGTGGGATTCGATCCCGGGTCTCCAGGATCACGCCCTGGGCCAAAGGCAGGCGCTAAACCGCTGCGCCACCCAGGGATCCCAAGATCTGTTACTATTTTGATGTTGAAAAACAGCAGACAAAATGCACAATGAAATGGAATGGTTGAAAGTTTTTCTGACCGAGGTACCAAGAAGTTTAGAGGACACTGGATTCCCTCTCTAATTGTCTGATGTGATGTCAAACTCGAGGGCATGCAATCATAAGTGACACAGCCTGGCATAGAACCCCACTTCCCTGTATTGTATTTTGTCCAATCAGATACAGAGGTTGCCTGTGACGTCAGGAAATGCAGCGACTATAAAGGGGCCAGTGCCCCTCAGCAGCCGCCATTGTCCGTCCTTCTGAGCTGTTGGGAGGGTGAGCCCCACATGGCTGAGCCTGGCTGTGAGACCTCTTCGGAGGAATGCCTGGGCACTAAAGAGCCCAGGGAAGCCGAACCAGAGACCCCGAAGAGGAAGAAGCCAAGGCGTCAATGCCACCGTCGCTGCCGGCGCAGCCGCTCAGACAGTTTCGCCATCTACTTCCCCAGGGTTCTGAAGCAGGTTGACGAGGGTCTGAGCCTCTCACAGAAGGCTGTGAGCATCATGGATTCGTTCGTTAAGGACATCTTCGAGCGCATCGCTGACGAGGCCTCTCGCCTGGCCCGCTCCACCAAGCGCTCCACCATCACCTCCAGGGAGATCCAGACCGCCGTACGCCTGCTGCTGCCGGGGGAGATTGGCAAGTACGCGGTGTCTGAGGCCACCAAGGCCCTCATGAGGTACACCTTTAGCAAGTGAGCTGCCTCAGGACCACCTCACAAACCAAAGGCTCTTTTCAGAGCCACCTCACTTGGCAGAAAAAGACCTGTAGCTCTAAAAAGTGGGACAAACTCTAGTTTTTGTTCTTGTGGCATTCTGCAGATATTTAAAGTATTTTTTACCATGAACAAAACATGATCAACTCTCCTTTAAAATATATTTGAGTGCCGTTTATTCCTTGGACAATTGTGAACTCTCCTTAACCATGCTGCATTTCTTGGCTTTCCCCAACAGTCATTTCTGTTAGATATTTCTGTAGGTCAGGCTCAATGGGGTTTTTTTTCCAGTTGTAATGATGTTTACCCTTTTCTCTCTCATTTTCTCATGAGCCTATGGTGAGTTTCCCAGAGGCTCATAATCAGTGATACGGCAAGAGATAAAGTGCAGAAACTGATATAAGAATCCATCTGACTTCTGTTAGGTGAATTATTGAGGAGATTTTTAAAATCTGAAACGTCTCTCTCTTCTATGCTTTTTTTTTATTTTTATTTATTTTTTTTTCCTCTATGCTTTTTTAGAAAAATTTTTTCATATGCACTTATAATTTATGTTAACATGATGTAATTATGTTAAAATAAAATACATAATTTTATTACAATTTTAAATGGATCCTGCAATAAATTTCTTTAAATTTCTGTTATAATGTTTTGTACAGCGAATATTGGCAGATATGATTGACATAATAGCTTCAGCAGTTCCTGTTTACTTTTAGGAGTGTAAGGTTTCCCAAGACAAAGCTTTTCTAGATATTTACTCATTTGCAGTGCAATCAGATTAACAAAACTATTTAGGCCCTTTTTTAGTGTTTGAATCTTCTTAAAATTTAATTTCCAAATATTCACAAATACTTTTAAATCGTAATGCTGATTAAAAGCTTTCTTTTCATTTGCTGGCTCTAATAAGAATGATAGTAGCATTTCATCAGCAAAGGTGATATTAAGATTTTGTTTGAAATCTATGTGCTCAGAACAACAATTTTAGTTTTCTAAGCCATTTAAGGTAACTTACTAGGTATCAAAAGCGCCCTCTTGGTAGCTTTAGCAGCCATTGAGAACACTATTTTCTCTTGATTTATTTAAGTAAATTATAGCATTTCCAATATTAAAATTTCCTTAGATTTGTGTAAGGGAACCCCTTAATTGGAGGCACTTTGAAGTATCAGAGATACGTATTGTGTGATTTGTTTCCTGATGTTTAGGCCTACCTTCCTTGATTGGAAGTGATCTGAAAGCTGTAAATTAATCTGAGCTCTTTCATTACTCCCAATTTTATTGGCATTCATGTCTCTTTCTTAACCTGATAGAAATGCAGGCCGTACACAACTTGCCCTACTTCATTCTCCAACTCATTCCTCTTTCTTAAAAAGATGTTGTTGTCACAATACCCGAGTGATTGATTTTGCATCTTCTCACAATAAGGGCTCCAAGATCCCTGACTAAAATGAAGAGTTTCAATGTGCTGCCTGGGGTTTTCTGTTCTAACTACCTTTAGAAGGTGCTCAAACAGGTTCACCCTGATAACAGTTCTGTAAGTATGACCATAATGTGACCTGCTATTAGTCATATTCTCCATCATTGAGTAAACTGGTTTTGAGAGCACTCAGCAGATTCAATTTTTTGTTTTTCAAAATCACATGAGTTTGTGAAATAAGAGTATGCTCAGTGGAAGTACCTCTTTTTATTGGCAGTCTACTGATGATAAATCAAAGTCAACCTACTGGGTTGTTCTTTCTCTTCACCCTTTCATTGTATGCATACTCTAGAATTTTCATTTTTGCCCAAATGTCCTGTAATTGAATTAGGTTCAACTGGATTTCAAAAGTTGTTTGCTTTTAGGTTTTTTTCCTCACATTATTTTACATTCTTGTCATATTTTAAAATTCACATGTGAATTACTGTTTAACTGATCTTCATGTTCAATGCCTATTCGAAATTTTTAATACAGTCGTTTTAGGATCTTATTTTCCTTTGCTTGCTACTTCTGCATTGAGGTCTTCCTGACCACCTAATCTAGTACTGCTCTCTCCCCCATTATGTATGTGTGTGTATATACTTAGTTCTTTGTAGAATTATTTGGTTCAGATATCCGTTTCCTTAACTATTATCTTTAATTCACACTGGATAGTGAACTTCCTGATATGAGAGTCCTTGTCTCATTTGCTGTCATATATCAGGAGTAAGAACCATATTTGGCACTTGTTACAATCATGTCACAGGTACGTAGTTGAAGACAATTAACCAGACTGTGGAGACAAAGGCCAGGGTTGGGCAAATGAGCTGACTTCCTGTGCCATGTGGGAGGAAATGATACAGCCTAAATTTACGGAGTGCTTGTTACATTTGTCGTGCTGAGCATTTTACTTCCGTCATCTCATTTAATGCTCACAACAACCCTATGAGGTGGATAATACTATCATTCCCTTTTTACAGATGAGAAAACACAGGCTCAGAGAACTTCCCTAACGCCACACAACTGGTAAATATTACTATTTACCAGCTGCGATTTGTACCCAGGTGGGTCTGACTTCAAAGCATATCAAATGTGCTGCCAGCAGACACCCCTCAGCTATCAGCCCTCTTTGAGGATACTTTGGTTCAAGACAGATGTCTCACCAAAGAGTTCAATAGAAAAGATGGACTTCTCAACCAATGAAGCTAAGAAAACTGGATATTCGTATGCAAAAGAAGGAGTTTGGATTCTGACCTAGCACCATATACAAAAATTAACTCAAAATAGATCAAAGACCTAAATGTAAGAGCTGACAATGGGGGATCCCTGGGTGGCTTAGCGGTTTAGCGCCTGCCTTCAGCCCAGGGCATGGTCCTGGAGTCCCAGGATCAAATCCCACATCAGACTCCCTGTATGGAGCCTCCTTCTCTCACTGCCTGTGTCTCTGTCTCTCACTCTCTGTCTCTCTGTTTCTCATGAATAAATAAAATCTTTAAAAAAAAAGCTAATAAAATGAAAATCCTAAACATAAAAAAAAAAGGCCATATCATGCCAACAGAAATGGATACTTAGGATGTTTCCATATCTTGGCTATGGTAAATAATGCTGCAATGAACATGGTGGTGCCCGTTCATTGTACCCATTTTCTTCAGATAAATACCCAGTAGTGGAATTACTAGATGATTATATGGTACTTTTATTTTTAGTTTTTTGAGGAGCCTCCATGCTGTTTTCTACAGTGGTTGCACCAATTTACATCCCATACATTATATTACCAACAGTGCATGAGACTTCCTTTTTCTCTCCATCCTCACAAGCATTTGTTATTCCTTGTCTTTTTAATTATAGCCATTCTAACAGGTGCGAAGTTGTACCTTGTTGTGGCTTTGATTTGTATTTCCCTGATTAGTGATATGGAAGGCCTTTTCATGTACCTGTTGGGCATCTGTATGTCTTCTTTGGAAAATTGTCTGTCTATTCAGATCATTTGCCCAGTTTTTAATCAAGTTGTTTGATTTTTCTTTTTTCTGCCTTTGAGTTTTTGGAATTCATTATATATTTTAGATATTAACCCTTTATCACATACATGATTTGCAAATATTTTCTCCCACTCGGTAGGTTGGCTTTTCATTTTGCTGAGGATTTCCTTTGCTGTGCAGAAGCTTTTTAGTTTGATGTAGCCCCATTTGTTTATATTTGCTTTTGTTATCCTTCCTCTTGGTGTCAGATCCAAAAACTCAATCAATCAATCAATCAATCAATCAATCTCCAAGACTGATGTCAAGGAGCTTAGCAC
Source organism: Canis lupus familiaris (assembly GCF_011100685.1). Lineage (NCBI taxonomy): Eukaryota > Metazoa > Chordata > Mammalia > Carnivora > Canidae > Canis > Canis lupus. The sequence goes on from NC_049260.1 coordinate 77,881,408, forward strand.
CTATGATTGCTTCCAAGCGTTTTATGGTTTTGGGTCTTGCATTCAGTCTTTAGCCTGTGGTGTAAGACAGTGATCCCGTTCTATTCTTTTGCATGTGGCTGTCCAGTTTTCCCAACACCATTTATTGAAGAGACTGTTCTTTCCCCTGTTGTATATTCTTGGCTCTTTTTGTAAATTAATTGACTGTATATGTCTGTGTTTATTTCTGAGCTCTCTAGTCTCATCTGTTGATCTATGCATCTGTTTTTATGCCAATACCATACTGTTTTGATTGTTATAGCTTTGTAAAATAGTTCAAAATCAGGGAGTATGAGGCTTCCTGCCTTGTTCTTCTTCCTCAAGACTGTTTTGGTTACTTGGGGTTTTTTTTTTTGGGGGGGGGTGTTTTTTTGTGGTTCCATACAAATTTTAGGATTGTTTCTTCTATTCTTGTGAAAAATGCCATTGAATTTCAGTAGGGATTGCACTGATCTCTAGATTGCTTTGGGTAGGATGAACATTTAATAATACCAATTCTTCCCCTCCCTGAGTATGGAATATCTTTCCATTTATTTGCATCTGTTCAATCTCTTTCATCATTGTCTTATAGTTTTCAGTGTACAGATCTTTCACTTCCTCAGTTAAATTTAGTCTCAGTTATCTTCTTCTTTCTGATACAATTGTAAACGGATTGGTTTCTTAATTTCTCTTTCTTATAGGTTGTTAGCAGTGTGCAGAAATGCAACAGAGTTTTGAATTTTGATTTTGTTTCCTGCAGCTTTACTGAATCCATTTATTGGTTCTAACTGTCTTTTGGTGGAGTCTCCAGGGCTTTCTAGAAGTAATATTATGTCATCTGCGAATAGTGACAGTTCTACTTCTTCCCTTACAACTTGAATGCCTTTTCATTTCTTCTCCGTGGTTGTTTTGTTTTGTTTTGTTTTGTTTTGCCTAAATGGTCTGGCTAGGACTTCCAATAGTATGTTGAATAAAAGTGGCAAAAGTGGGCGTCCTTGTCTTGTTTCTGATCTCAGAGCAATAGCTTTCAGCTTTTCACCATTGAGTCAGCTCGTCACACATGGCCTTTACTATGTTGAGGTGTGTCCTCTCCATTCCCACTTCTTGAGATTTTTTTTTTAAATGAGAGTCGAATATTGAATTTTGTTAAATACTTTTTCTGCATCTACTAAGATGATTCTATGATTTTATCCTGTGTCTTGTTAATGCAGTGTATCACAATTATTGATTTGCATATGTTGAGCCATCCTTGCAACACAGGGATGAATCCCCCTTGATCTATGTTGAGCCATACTTGCAACACAGGGATGAATCCCCCTTGATCATGGTGGATGATTTATTTTTAATGTGCTGTTGAATTCAGTTTGCTCATGTTTTTTTCTTTTTTTTTTGAGAATATTTTCATCTGTATTCATCAGGGATATTAGTCTGTCAATTTCTTTTCTTGTAGCGTTCTTACCTGGCTTTTGTGTCATAGTAATGCTGGCCTTGTAAAATGAGTTTGGGAGTATTCCTTCCTCTCCAATTTTTGGGAAGAATTTGTGATGTATTGGTGCTAGTTCTTTCTTTCTTTCTTTCTTTCTTTCTTTCTTTCTTTCTTTCTTTCTTTCTTTCTTTCTTTTTTTTGGTGCTAGTTCTTTAAATGTTTGGTAGAAGTCACCAGTGAAATAATATGTTCTTGGGATTTTCTGTTTTGGCAGGTTTTAAGTAATGATTCAATCTCCGTACTTGATATTAGCCTGTCAGATTCTCTGTTTCTTCATGACACAGTCTTGGTGGATTGTGTGTTTTAGGAATACATCCATTTCTTTTAGGTTATCCATTTGTTGGCATATAACCATTTGTAGTAATCTCTCGTGGTCCTTTGTATTTCCGTGGTGTCAGTTGTAATGTCCCCTCTTTCACTGCTGGTTTTATTTGAGTCTTCTCTCTGTTTTCCTGAGGTAACCTAGCTGAAGTTTCATCACTTTTATTTATCTTTCCAAATCACCAGTTCTTAGTTTCATTAATCTTGTCTATCATTTTTTCTGGTGTCTGGCACATTTATTTCCACTCGGATCTTTGTTACTTCCTCCCTTCTGCTGACGTTGTGCTTAGTTTGTTCTTCTTTTTCTAGCTCCTTGAGGTGAAAATTTAGGTTGAGATCATTCTTGTTTCTTAATGTAGGTGTTTGTCACTGTAAATTTCCCTCTTAAAACAAAACATATAGGTTGCTGCAAAAGCAGTTCTGATATGCTATGCTTCCATTTGCATTTGTGTCTGGATTTCCCCTTTTGGTTTCTTCTTTGACCCAAGTGTTATCCAGAAGCATGTTGTTTAATCTCCACATACTGGTGAATTTTCTACCTTTTTGCCTGCTAGTGATACCTTGTTTCATACTCTTGCAGTCAAAAAAGATAGTATGATTTTAATGCTCTTAAATTTGCTAAGACTTGTTTTGTGATCTATCTTGGTGAATGTTCCATGCGCACTTGAGAAGAACGTGTATTCTGCTGCTGCCAGATGAAATGTTCTATATATGTCTGTTGAGTCCGTTTTGTCTAAAGTATGGCTCAAGTGCAGTGCTTCCTTGTTGATGTTCTTGTCTGGAAGATCCATGCAATATTGAAAGTGGGGTGCTGGAGTCTCCCTGTATTATCCTATTGCTGTTTATTTCTCCTTTCAGTTTTTTAAGTATTTGCTTAATATATTTAGGTGCTCCAGTGTTGAGTGCATATTTATGATTGTTACATCTTCCTGAAGAATTGACCCCCCTCATCATTACCTAACGACCATCTCTATCTCTCGTTACCATTTTAGCTTAAAGTCTATTTTGCTCGACATTAGTATAGCTAACCCCACTCTCTTTGGTTTCCACCTGCATGGAATAGCTTTTGTCATCCCTTCACTTTGGATCTATGTATGTCCTCAGAGCTGAGGTGAGTCCCTCGTAGGCAGCACATAGTTTGATCTTGCTTTTTGTCCACTAAACCACTCTATGCCCTTTGATTGGTGGATTCAATCCATTAAGAGAGTAATTATTGATAAGACTTACTAATGTCGCCTTATTACTGGTTTCTTGGCTGTTCTCTAGTTCCACTTTTCACTATTCCTTTCTTGATGCCCTCCTTTGTAAATGGAATATTTTTCGTAGTGGTATGCTTTGATTACTTTCTCTTTATCTTTTGTGTATCTAGGTAGTTTTTACTTTTTGGCTCCCATGAGGTTTACACACAACATCCTGTAGGTATGACAGTCTATTTTATGCTGACAGCTTAACTTTGATGACATACCAAAACTCTATCCTATTATTCCCCACCCAAATTTACTGTTTTTACATCATTGTTTATATTTTGTGTGTGTGTGTGTGTGTGTGTGTCCGTTAACAAATTGTTTTCAATACCTTTGTCTCTTATTCTTTATTTTAAAGTTACCTAGTCAGCACATCACCACGTTACAGTCTTAGGGTATTCTGAGTCTGACTGTATGCTTACCTTTAACAGCGTGTTGTGTATTTTCATATGTTTTGGTGTTACCAATTAGTTTCAGCTTGAAGAACTCCTTTCAGCATTTCTTGTGACATAGGGTTAGTCACAACGAGTTCCCTCAGCTCTCGTTTACTAGGGAAAGTCTTTATTTCACCTTCAATTTGGAAGGGCAGCATCGCTGGGTAAAGAACTCTTGGTTGGCAATTTCTTTCTTTTAGCAGTTTAAATATATCATCCCATTCTCTCCCGGCCTTTAAGGTCCCTCCCAAAAAACCCACTGATAGCCTTATGGAGCTTCCCTTGTATGAGAGAAAAATTGTTTTCTGTTGCTGCTTTTAAAACTCTCTCTTCGATTTTTGTTTTGTTTTGTTTTGTTTTTTTAAAGATTTTATTTATTTATTCATGAGAGACACAGAGAGAGACAGAGACACAGGCAGAGGGAGAAACAGGCTCCATGCAGGAAGCCTGACGTGGGACTCGATATTCGGTCTCCAGGATCACGCCCTGGGCCGAAGGCGGTGCTAAACCACTGAGCCACCCAGCCTGCCCTTCGATTTTGGTTTTAGACAATTTTATTGGTATGTGTTTTGGTGAAGCATGTTTTGGATTGTAATTTTGAGGTGACCTATTAGCTTCATGAACTTAGATGTCCACATCTTTGGGGAGTTTTCAGCCATTATTTCTTTAAATAAGTTTGTAATCCTTTGTCCTTCTCTTCTCCTTCTGGGGGTGGCAGTAATTCATACATTATTGCTTTTTGATGGTGTCCCTAAACTCACATAGGCTTTCTTGATTCCTTTTCACCGTTCTTTTTTTCCTTTTGCTCTTCTAATTGTATAATTTCAATAGATAATGTCTTTTAGCTCACTGATTCTCCCTTCTGCTTGTTCAAGTCTGGTGTTGAAGTTCTCTATTGAATTATTCAGTTGCTTGTATTCTTCAGCTCTGAAATTTCAGGTTGGTCCTTTTTTATGTTTTCTGACACTTTGTTGAGCTTCTCATTTTGTTCTTGTATTGTTTTCCTGATATCATTAATTTGCTTATCTGTGTTCTCTTATAACCCTCTGAGCATTTGTAGAACAATTTTTTTTTGTGAATTCTTTGTCAGAAAATTCCTGGATCTCCATTTCTTTGGGGCCCACTACTGGAGGTTTGCTGTGTTCCTTTGGTGAACACGTTTCCCTGATTCTCGGATCACTGTTGCCTTGTGTAGGTATCTATGCATTTCAAGGAGCAGTCACCTCTTCCAGACTTTATGGAGTGATTCTGCAGTGTGGATGTGCAGCACACTGGGCTGTGCTATGACCCTGCATCTACTGGTGCAGGGCACTAAGGGCAGGGGCACACGGCAGCAGTGGGTCCAAGGAGGCTGTAATGTCTCTTCAGTTCAGGCCACTGAGGTCCACAGTATCAACAACCGTGTGTATGTTGGTGAGCATGGTGGAGAGAATGCAGTGGCTGCAAGGGCTGTTGGGCTCCTGAGTGGTGACTCCAGGACCCATAGCTAGGGACCAGGGCAGGCAGTAATGGTGGCCAGAGCCAGTGGTGTACACATACTCTGCTGTGAGGGCCTAGTGCAGGTGTCTATGTGGCAGCAGTGGTCACCTGCAGACACACTTGTGGTGATGGGGGTCAGGGTGGGTAACAGAGGCCAAGGCCATCTATGCACTCACTGGAATCTGTGGGGGACCTGGGTGCCAGTGTGCTCTCCTATGGCTTCACACTCTACCCATAGGTATGCAGACTGCAGTGGAGTACAGTGATGGGGGTAAGGCTGGGGGTCATGCAGGTCCACAACCAGAGGAACCAGCCACCTGTGGGCATGGTGGTGTCAGCCAGTGACAGGAGGTAGAGCCTGATCTGAGCCCACAGACAGCTACAGGGGGCCCTGGATGATGGTGTGCTCTTGTACAGCTGCACTTTCTTCCCCTAGGCATGCATATGGACTTGAAAGCCAGTGATGGGAATCAGGCTAGGGCTTCACAGGTTCACAGCTGCGGGGACTATCTATAGGTGAGTGTGGTGTTGCTGGCCAGGGACAAATGACTGGGCCTGATACAGACTCACAAGGACATCAGGGGGCCCTAGGTGTCAGTATGCTGTCCTGTGGCCACACGATCTTTCCCCTGTGCCTATGCAGTATAGTGAGGGCCAGTGGTGAGAGTCCTGCTGGAGTGAAGCTGGAGATGCTATCTATAGGTGGGCATGGTGTTGCAGGCCAGTGACAGAAGGCTGAGCATGCTTTCCATAAGCAGCTGTTGCTGGGGGCCTGGCTGTCAGAGAATTCACCCATCACTGCACACTCTCCTCTGTGTGTGTACCCGCTGTAGCAGATGCAAATGATAGGATCAGGCCATGGCTAGAGGGGCTATCTGTGCCCCCAAGTGCAGGCAAGCTGGTGCGTCAGCCCAGGGTACTTAAGCTGGTGTCTTGCTCTTGCACACCTACGAGAAAACCGGATTGGCTGTAAGCTTAACTCCTGGGTCTTGGTGGAGGTAGGAAGGGACCAGGGTGGCTGGTGTTCTACACCTGTGCAGCCACAGAGTATTTGAATGGTTACTCATGTGGGTCCTGGCTCTGGAAGGGTGTGGTTTTGGTAGGGGTGTTGGCAGGAGGGTGGTCTGGGGCCTGGGGGTGGGTACTGAGGAATGGCTGGCTCTAGGAAACTTAAATACTTCTAGGACCATTGTCAGGATCTATGCACCCAGGCAGTGACTTCATCGTTGGTGGAAGCTGCTGAGTTGTATGCCACAAAATTCTCTGTAAACTGAAATCACTCCTGCTGCATATGTGTTGATAATAGCCTCTGCTTTTATTCCTTCTTCCTAGTCAAGTCTTTGCTGTTATGAGTGGGGTGAAACTGAAGCTAGACCTTCATGCAGTGCCAGGACAGTCTAGACAAGTTGTTCACTCACTCTACTTTTTCCTTCCCTAGTAAGAGGAATTCTTACTAGTTGGGAAATTTTTTTTCCTGGTCCAGAACAATGCTGGCTTGAGGGATGGAATGATGCAGGGAGAAGGATGTTGTCTTCCTTCACTTCTTGTGCAATTATGCTTTGCTTGTTTGTTTGCTTGACACTATTGCTAGAGCCTCCTAAGTGGAATGTAGAGGTCTCCCAGACTGTTTTTGTTCATGGACCACCATCTAATCATTGATGCTGTCAAGGAATGGGGAAGTGGAGACTCCCACATCCCTATTTTTCTCCAAAGTCTGAGAAACTTCCTGTCATAAAAGGGGAATAATATTCATGAGGCCAGTCCAGTTATTATACTCAGCAAGTAATTATGCACATGATTTTTCTTAAACATAATTCCCAGTGATGTGTGACAATACACCTGGGTAAGCACCAAAGACACCTAAAGCAATATGGTCCCTATCTAACTACATCTCCCATGGGTTAACATTGTTCACCATTGCCTCTGCAGGAATATCACTCCTCTGCTGGAGTGAAGCTGGAGGTACTATCTTACCTCCCCTAAGAGGAGGGTAGGTACCTAATTGACAGCTTTCAGGATTTCAGGATTTAAAGGCCTCTTTAGTGCCCTGCATACCTAACTCCATCTCAATTATGGTTACCTTAAGACTTTAACTCAGAAGTAAAGACATTTAAGAAAAATGATAACTCAGTACTTATACCCACTGAACACCATATGAAAGGAGATTTTAAAGAATGTAACTTAGAAGATGGAAAATGATCTGAGATGCCAGAGGAATGATAATAGAATGAATTGGCAAATAGAAGTAAATGAAATATCGATGGCATAAAATATTTATAATGATTATGGCGACTTAAAGCAAAAAGTTAACAAGACGGAACTAAATACAGTATTACGAATCACTTGGATGATGGGTTGTGTCCAAGGAGAGCACCTCATAGCAATACAGGAAGCATTCCACCATCACCTCCAGGGAGATCCAGAGAGCCATATGTCAGTGGCCGCCTGGGGAGACTGCCAAGCACACTGTGTCTGAGGCCACCAAGGCCGTCATCCGGTGCACCAGACACCAATGAGCTGCCTCAGGACCGCCTGACCACACCGCAAAGCAAAGGCAAGAGCCTTTTCTTTTCAGAGCTACCTCACTTGGCAGGAAAAGACCTGAAGCTCTCCAGAGTGCAGTCTACTCTAGTGTTTGGATCTTTGTCATTTTGTCGATCTTTATAAATTCTTAGTGTGAAAGAAATGTTTAAAAAAAAACAGTATCAGCTCGACTTTCTATGTCTTTAGTGCTATTGGCTATGATTTTTCTTAACCATACTGCATTTCATCACTTTGCTAAATGGTCATTTCTATTAGGTATTTCCCTAGGTTAGCCTCTTCAGGGATCTTAATGGTCAAAACTATTTCCAAAATAATTTTATTTACCTCACCTATTCTTATTCTCCTACCTGTGTCCAATAGTGTCATCCGGAGATTTTTGTTTTTTCAAAATGTGTGGTATAGCAACAATTTAAGTGCAATACCAGATATAACAATCACACTTACCCCATTCACACCCCTTTAGTATATCCCATTATCTGAATTCAAATAACATAAAAGGGGACCCAAACAATGTGCCAAAAACTCAATCAAACAACCTAGAATCGTGAAGGCATAGAGTAACTCCAGATTTCCAACATGTTGCATTCCAACATAACGGAACGTGGAAGAGTGGTAGTTTTATTGGAATAATTTTGATTCCACATTAGTGCATCATTTCTTATAAGCGGTAAATGTGATTGACTTAGGATGTGCTACAAATACTCTGATGCTCTGGAATCAATGTGCCCGACCTTTATTTATCTTTAAGGATTTTATTTATTTATTCGTGAGAGACACACAGAGAGAGGCAGAGACACAGACAAAGGGAGAAACAGTCTCCTCACAGGGAGCCCCCTGTGGGACTCTATCCCCGGACACAGGATCACGCCCTGAGCAGAAGGCAGATGGCTGAACTACCCAGGCATCCCATTGTGTGCCCCTCTTTTATAATCACAGCAACGGTAAGGTGGAGATGAGGACTACTATGGAATAAAAAGTATTGCAAAAGGGTGCCTAGGTGGCTCAGTCTGTTAAGCATCTGGCTCTTGATTTTGGCTCAGGTCATGATCTCAGGTTTTGTGAAATACAGCCAGACTTCGGGCTACACGCTGGGTGTAGAGCCTACTTGAAATCTCTCCCTCGCTCTCTGCTCCTCCCCCTTCTCTCCTACTCTCTCCCTCTCCAGAAAATTTTCATGTTGGAAATCTAGAGGTACTCAACGGCTTCCTGTGGAATGTTTAGAGGTCCTTCTGGCAGCCCTCATGGGAAACTTAGAGGCTGCCTGATTCCCGCTCTGACTGAGGAGATGCCAAGCTCGAAGGTGTGCCACGAGATCTGACAAGACCTGGCTGAATGACCCGCTCACTTCCTGGCTTTGCCTTTTGTCCAATCAGAGAGGAGCTTCCGGTGACATCGGGCCATACAGTGGCTATAAAAGAGCCCTGGCCCTTCAGCTGCTGCCAGTGCGCTTCCTTCTGAGCTATCGGGGAGGTGAGCCCCACATGGCTGAGCCTGGCTGTGAGACCTCTTGGGAGGAAAGCCTGGTTACGGAGGAGCCAGGCGGCAGCCTATCAGGAGAGCCCTCAGCAGGAGCAGCCGAGGCGCCAATGCCGTTACCGCCGCTGCCGCCGTCACCACCGCCACCGCTGCAGTCACCACCGCCACCACCACCAACTCCGCCGCCGGGTCCGCTGCTCAGGCAGTTTCGCCACCTATTTCCCAGGGTTCTGAAGAAGGTTCATGAGGGCCTGAGCCTCTCGCAGAAGGCCCTGAGAGTCACAGATTCGTTCATTAATGACATCTTCGAGCGCATCATCGACGAGGCCTCTCGCCTGGCCCACTCCACCATCACCTCCAGGGAGATCCAGACCGCCATGCATCTGCTGCTGCCAGGGGGGATTGGCAAGCATGTCGTGTCTGAGGCCTCCGAGGCCTTCATCTGGTACGCCAGACGCCAATGAACAGACGCCAATGAACAGCTGACCCTCTGACCACCCCACAAAACAAAGGCTCTTTTCAGAGCTACCTCACTTGTCGGGGAAAGACCTGTAGCTCCCCACAACGCCACCTACTCCAGCGTTTGGCCCTATGCCATGCTGCCCATCCTTAAAGCACGTTCACCGTGGGCAGAACATGACAAAATGTTGTCAAGTCCACTTTAATATACGTGTGTGGTGTGGACCGTTAGGATTTCCTTGGCCGGGTTGCATTTTGTCACTTTCCTAAATGGCCCGTTCCTTCAGGCCAGCCTCTTCTGGTATCTTTTTGGTCACAGCTGTGTGTCCACAGTGATTTGACTTGCCTTAAGTATTCTCCTTCTCCCTCTTGTGTCGAGTGGTATCATCAAGAGATTTGTTTGAGTTTGTGATACAGCAATGAGTGAAGTGCTGTAGCAGATCCCGAACTGACACATAGCGCATTCACACTCCCCCAACAGAGCCTCTCGTCCAAATTCAACTACACACATACAAGAGGACCCAAACACTGTGCCGAAAACTCAATCAAACGACCTCGAATCGTGGCCTACTCGAGCTCCCCACCTTGGGAAAGGCCGATTTTACTGCACTCACATTTATCTGATTCCGTTCCTTGGTAGCCTATACTCTTGCACTTTTGACCCCAAATCTTCCTGAACCACGACTACGCATGGCTGATGGGATCGTCCAATGAGAGCAGCTGTGCTCCCAGCCGCTGCTAGCAGCAGCCAATCAGCAACTGGCAGCACATGATCCGTGGCCATTGGCCCAAAGGGTGGTGGGGTGACCAGGGCTGAACCAATAACAGCCTTCCTCGGACACCCAGCCTGGAGATTGAAGGGGGAAGGTGGCATGATTGTCTGCCTGGGGGTTTCTGGTCAAGCTCTTGCTTTGAACCAGTGTGGTTGGAGTATAAACATCCAGATGTCACGGTGGGACAAGTCCCTATCGTTTTTTGCATCCAGATAGGCAGAGGCTGTTTGGAAATTAAGGGAACTAAGATGATTCCTTCCTCTACCTCAAGTGATCTGATGGGTCGGAGGACTTAGGATAATGGTAATGCGCTTTACTACCCACTGTGTTTTTTCCTTCTTGCACGGGCTCTCCACCACCACCCCTTTTTTTCCTTTTCCTATAGGTACATGCTGAATTTCAAAGCAGTTCGTGATTATCCAAGTACGTTTTATTTCATTGATTCCTAGCTTCCTATATCTGTGGAGAGAAAACCCACGCGGGGCGGGGGGGACAGAATTCAATCCTTTGAAATGTGTTAGGAGTTGCATTAAAACTCACGATTTCATCAAGTTTGCTATGTGTTCCGTGTGAACTTTTAAAATAAATTCTAAATGACCTTTTATTTGAATGTAGAAACCTGTAAAGAATGTTACTCTGCACCTAGCAGTGAGACATAAGCTGGGTAAACTATGGAAATACAACTTTTTCTGGCGCCCACTAAAAGACAGAATAAGCCAAAGGTATTTGGAGCGGGGACACAAAGTGCTTGCTTCATAAATCCCAAGAAAAGCTACCACAAAATATAGTGCAAATAAATTCTCGTGGGTGGTACCTAGAAATTTCCATATACAGCGGGAAGAAAATTTTAGAAGCCAAAGGTTCTTTGCGGAGCCGTTGCCTTTTCAGAAAAGAACTGTGGACCATTTAGAAAAAGAAAACTGCATTTCAACAAGTCTAATTTCTATCATGCTTATTGCTGTTCACAATCCATGTGTCAATATGACATGCAGATGTTTTTCAAAGTTATTCATGCATATTGGCCTCATACACGTTGTATTATGTAAACAGTTATTTAAGAACCTGGATTCATTAGGATTGTGTGTGTGTATGTGTGTGGTTTTCATTTGTAATTTCAGAAATCAAATGGGAGTGCTAGTAAAACAACATTAAAATGCACCATAATTGGGCTGTGGATGGGACACTTGGAGTGGAAGTGTGAGAGACACACATGAAATCTGGGAAGGAGAAAGGAAAATGCCATTTGATGTTGAAGTCCAGAGTGGGAATTGACTACATCTGATTATTCCTATGAGTGAGTAATTGAGGAGAAAGGCACCTAGTGACTAATCATGATGTAATGCTGTGGTTACTGAGATGAAATAAAAGAATGGCTACTGCCTCACTAACAAATTATAGCAACAACATGGGGGGAAATAGCATTAATAGGACAGGCATACCCAAATCAAACTTTTTCAATGGTATTCATATTATTAAGTTCTTTGAAAAGCCATAAGCAAGGACCCAAACTCAGTACATAAATGTCTAAATCCAAAAATTCAAAAAACAACACCTATTCAGGACCCCTCCCAACTAAAGCTGCCACTGTTAACCCATTCAGATTTATCTGACTTTGTTCTTTTCAGGCTATAAACTTTTGTTCTTGAAAAGTCAGAACTTAATTACTTACAACACTACAGGTCTTATGGAGCGTCCAATCAGTGCAGCCCCACGCTTCTGAATCAGCCTCTGATGGACCTGCAGCCTCTGACCCACAGCCATTGGCTCTATATATGAGGCAGTGTCTCAAGATGAGCCAATACGTGTCTTCCTTGGTTATTCCACATGGGAAATTGAGGAAGAAGCATCTGCGATTCTTTCTTTTTTTTTTTTAATGAGCTCAACGTGTTTATTATTCAATTCAGCAGACATAAAGCCACTCTGTCTGATTGCTGTTGAGGTTTTTATTTTATTTTTTTATTTTATTTTTTTATTTTTTATTTTTTTTAAATTTATTTTTTATTGGTGTTCAATTTACTAACATACAGAATAACACCCAGTGCCCGTCACCCATTCACTCCCACCCCCCGCCCTCCTCCCCTTCCACCACCCCTAGTTCGTTTCCCAGAGTTAGCAGTCTTTACGTTCTGTCTCCCTTTCTGACACTTCCCACACATTTCTTCTCCCTTCCCTTATATTCCCTTTCACTATTATTTATATTCCCCAAATGAATGAGAACATATAATGTTTGTCCTTCTCCGACTGACTTACTTCACTCAGCATAATACCCTCCAGTTCCATCCACGTTGAAGCAAATGGTGGGTATTTGTCATTTCTAATAGCTGAGTAATATTCCATTGTATACATAAACCACATCTTCTTTATCCATTCATCTTTCGTTGGACACCGAGGCTCCTTCCACAGTGTGGCTATCGTGGCCATTGCTGCTATAAACATCGGGGTGCAGGTGTCCCGACGTTTCATTGCATTTGTATCTTTGGGGTAAATCCCCAATAGTGCAATTGCTGGGTCGTAGGGCAGGTCTATTTTTAACTCTTTGAGGAACCTCCACACAGTTTTCCAGAGTGGCTGCACCAGTTCACATTCCCACCAACAGTGTAAGAGGGTTCCCTTTTCTCCGCATCCTCTCCAACATTTGTTGTTTCCTGCCTTGTTAATTTTCCCCATTCTCACTGGTGTGAGGTGGTATCTCATTGTAGTTTTGATTTGTATTTCCCTGATGGCAAGTGATGCAGAGCATTTTCCCATGTGCATGTTGGCCATGTCTATGTCTTCCTCTGAGATTTCTGTTCATGTCTTTTGCCCATTTCATGATTGGATTGTTTGTTTCTTTGGTGTTGAGTTTAAGAAGTTCTTTATAGATCTTGGAAACTAGCCCTTTATCTGATACGTCATTTGCAAATATCTTCTCCCATTCTGTAGGTTGTCTTTGAGTTTTGTTGACTGTATCCTTTGCTGTGCAAAAGCTTCTTATCTTGATGAAGTCCCAATAGTTCATTTTTGCTTTGGTTTCTTTTGCCTTCGTGGATGTATCTTGCAAGAAGTTACTATGGCCGAGTTCAAAAAGGGTGTTGCCTGTGTTCTTCTCTAGGATTTTGATGGAATCTTGTCTCATATTTAGATCTTTCATCCATTTTGAGTTTATCTTTGTGTATGGTGAAAGAGAGTGGTCTAGTTTCATTCTTCTGCATGTGGATGTCCAATTTTCCCAGCACCATTTATTGAAGAGACTGTCTTTCTTCCAATGGATAGTCTTTCCTCCTTTATCGAATATCAGTTGCCCATAAAGTTCAGGGTCCACTTCTGGATTCTCTATTCTGTTCCACTGATCTATGTGTCTGTTTTTATGCCAGTACCACACTGTCTTGATGACCACAGCTTTGTAGTACAACCTGAAATCTGGCATTGTGAAGCCCCCAGCTATGGTTTTCTTTTTTAAAATTCCCCTGGCTATTCGGGGTCTTTTCTGATTCCACACAAATCTTTGGGTTTTTTTTTTTTTTTTTTTTTTTTTTCACACAAATCTTAAAATAATTTGTTCTAACTCTCTGAAGAAAGTCCATGGTATTTTGATGGGGATTGCACTAAACGTGTATATTGCCCTGGGTAACATTGACATTTTCACAATATTAATTCTGCCAATCCATGAGCATGGAATATTTTTCCATCTCTTTGTGTCTTCCTCAATTTCTTTCAGAAGTGTTCTATAGTTTTGAGGGTATAGATCCTTTACATCTTTGGTTAGGTTTATTCCTAGGTATCTTATGCTTTTGGGTGCAATTGTAAATGGGATGGACTCCTTAATTTCTCTTTCTTCAGTCTCATTGTTAGTGTATAGAAATGCCACTGACTTCTGGGCATTGATTTTGTATCCTGCCACGCTACCGAATTGCTGTATGAGTTCTAGCAATCTTGGGGTGGAGGCTTTTGGGTTTTCTATGTAGAGTATCATGTCATCGGCGAAGAGGGAGAGTTTGACTTCTTCTTTGCCAATTTGAATGCCTTTAATGTCTTTTTGTTGTCTGATTGCTGAGGCTAGGACTTCCAGTACTATGTTGAACAGCAGTGGTGAGAGTGGACATCCCTGTCTTGTTCCTGATCTTAGGGGAAAGGCTCCTAGTGCTTCCCCATTGAGAATGATATTTGCTGTGGGCTTTTCATAGATGGCTTTTAAGATGTCGAGGAATGTTCCCTCTATCCCTACACTCTGAAGAGTTTTGATCAGGAATGGATGCTGTATTTTGTCAAATGCTTTCTCTGCATCTAATGGCTCTTGGTTTTTCTCTTGCTGATATGATGAATCACATTGATTGTTTTACGGGTGTTGAACCAGCCTTGTGTCCCAGGGATAAATCCTACTTGGTCAGGGTGAATAATTTTCTTAATGTACTGTTGGATCCTATTGGCCAGTATCTTGTTGAGAATTTTTGCATCCATGTTCATCAGGGATATTGGTCTGTAATTCTCCTTTTTGGTGGGGTCTTTGTCTGGTTTTGGAATTAAGGTGATGCTGGCTTCATAGAACGAATTTGGAAGTACTCCATCTGTTTCTATCTTTCCAAACAGCTTTAGGAGAATAGGTATGGTTTCTTCTTTAAACGTTTGATAAAATTCCCCTGGGAAGCCATCTGGCCCTGGACTCTTGTGTCTTGGGAGGTTTTTGATGACTGCTTCAATTTCCTCCCTGGTTATTGGCCTGTTCAGGTTTTCTATTTCTTCCTGTTCCAGTTTTGGTAGTTTGTGGCTTTCCAGGAATGCGTCCATTTCTTCTAGATTGCCTAATTTATTGGCGTATAGCTGTTCATAATATGTTTTTAAAATTGTTTGTATTTCCTTGGTGTTGGTAGTGATCTCTCCTTTCTCATTCATGATTTTATTAATTTGAGTCCTCTCTCTCTTCTTTTTAATAAGGCTGGCTAATGGTTTATCTATCTTATTAATTCTTTCAAAGAACCAACTCCTGGTTCTGTTGATCTGTTCCACAGTTCTTCTGGTCTCGATTTCGTTGAGTTCTGCTCGAATCTTTATTAACTCCCTTCTTCTCTTGGGTGTAGGATCTATTTGCTGTTTTTTCTCTAGCTCCTTTATGTGTAAGGTTAGCTTTTGTATTTGAGTTTTTTCCAGTTTTTGAATGGATGCTTGTATTGCGATGTATTTCCCCCTTAGGACTGCTTTTGCTGCATCCCAAAGATTTTGAATGGTTGTATCTTCATTCTCATTAGTTTCCATGAATCTTTTTAATTCTTCCTTAATTTCCTGGTTGACCCTTTTATCTTTTAGCAGGATGGTCCTTAACCTCCACATGTTTGAGGTCCTTCCAAACTTCTTGTTGTGATTTAGTTCTAATTTCAAGGCATTATGGTCCGAGAATATGCAGGGGACAATCCCAATCTTTTGGTATCGGTTCAGACCCGATTTGTGACCCAATATGTGGTCTATTCTGGAGAAAGTTCCATGTGCGCTTGAGAAGAATGTGTATTCAGTTGAGTTTGGTTGTAAAGTTCTGTAGATATCTGTGAAATCCATCTGGTCCAGTGTATCATTTAAAGCTCTCGTTTCTTTGGAGATGTTGTGCTTAGAAGACCTATCGAGTATAGAAAGAGCTATATTGAAGTCACCAAGTATAACTGTATTATTATCTAAGTATTTCTTCACTTTGGTAAATAATTGATTTATATATTTGGCAGCTCCCACATTCGGAGCATATATATTGAGGATTGTTAAGTCCTCTTGTTGAACAGATCCTTTAAGTATGATATAGTGTCCCTCTTCATCTCTCACTACAGTCTTTGGGGTAAATTTTAGTTTATCTGATATAAGGATGGCTACCCCTGCTTTCTTTTGAGGACCATTTGAATGAATGGTAAATGGTTCTCCAACCTTTTATTTTCAGGCTGTAGGTGTCCTTCTGTCTAAAATGAGTCTCTTGTAGACAGCAAATAGATGGGTCCTGCTTTTTTATCCAGTCTGAAACCCTGCGCCTTTTGATGGGGTCATTAAGCCCGTTCACGTTCAGAGTTACTATTGAGAGATATGAGTTTAGTGTCATCATGATATCTATTCAGTCTTTGTTTTTGCGGACTGTTCCACTGAACTTCTTCTTAAAGGGGAATTTTAAGAGTCCCCTTTAAAATTTCTTGCAGAGCTGGTTTGGAGGTCATATATTCTTTCAGTTCCTGCCTGTCTTGGAAGCTCTTTATCTCTCCTTCCATTTTGAATGAGAGCCTTGCTGGATAAAGTATTCTTGGTTGCATGTTCTTCTCATTTAGGACCCTGAATATATCCTGCCAGCCCTTTCTGGCCTGCCAGGTCTCTGTGGAGAGGTCTGCTGTTACCCTAATACTCCTCCCCATAAAAGTCAGGGATTTCTTGTCTCTTGCTGCTTTAAGGATCTTCTCCTTATCTTTGGAATTTGCAAGCTTCACAATTAAATGTCGAGGTGTTGAACGGTTTTTATTGATTTTAGTGGGGGGATCTCTCTATTTCCTGGATCTGAATGCCTGTTTCCCTTCCCAGATTAGGAAAGTTTTCAGCTAGTATTTGTTCAAATACATATTCTGGCCCTCTGTCCCTTTCGGCGCCCTCGGGAACCCCAATTAAACGTAGGTTTTTCTTCCTCAGGCTGTCGTTTATTTCCCTTAATCTATCCTCATGGTCTTTTAATTGTCTGTCTCTTTTTTCCTCAGTTTCCCTCTTTGCTATCAACTTGTCTTCTATGTCACTCACTCGTTCTTCCACCTCGTTAACCCTCGTCGTTAGGACTTCTAGTTTGGATTGCATCTCATTCAATTGATTTTTAATTTCTGCCTGATTAGCTCTAAATTCTGCAGTCATGAAGTCTCTTGAGTCCTTTATACTTTTTTCTAGAGCCACCAGTAGCTGTATAATAGTGCTTCTGAATTGGCTTTCTGACATTGAATTGTAATCCAGATTTTGTAACTCTGTGGGAGAGAGGACTGTTTCTGATTCTTTCTTTTGAGGTGAGGTTTTCCTTCTAGTCATTTTGCTCAGTGCAGAGTGGCCAAAAGCAAGTTGTATTGGGAAAAAGAGAAAAAGAGAGGAGAGAAAGAAGGAAAGAAAAGAGAAAGAGAAAAAAAGGGGAAGAAAAAAAACGAAAAAAAAAAGAAGAAAAAGAGAAAGAAAAAGAAAGGAGAAAAAAAGGGGGTGGGGGAAGGAAACAAATCAAAAAGCAAAACAAAACAAAAACAAAACAACAACAAAAAAAGAACCACAGGGGAGTATCTTCTGATTCTGTGTACTTTAAGTCCCTTGGCTTCTCCTGGAGGTTGTCCGTCTAGCTGGTGTTCTGGGGGAGGGGCCTGTTGTGCTGATTTTCAGGTGTTAGCAGTTGGGGGAGCTGCTGTGCCCCTGCCTGGTGCAGGGCTCAGTGGGGGTTGTTTGCCCCGTGAGGCCGCAGGAGGAACAGCCCCAGTGGCGGGGCCGCTCTGGAAACCTGGATTCAGCTCCGGCAGGAACTCCGTCTGCAGGGCCTGGAGGCTCCGGGGCGGGGCCGCTGATCTGCTCAGCTGGGGCAGGAGCGTCCTCGCTGTCCTGGGCCCTCCCGGCCTCTGCCTGTCCCGGGGGAGGCGGGATCCTGGGCTGTGTCCCGGCGCCCTGTGCTCCGGGGCCTGCGCTGTTGGATTCGCGCTCCCGGGCCGCGCAGCCCCCTCCGCGGAGCCGCCGCCCGAGCCCCTCCGAGCTGCTCCTGGAACCGCGCAGGCCCCTCCGCACGGAGCCTCTTCCTCTGCCCGAGCCCCTCCGAGCTGCTCCCGCTGTTGAGGTTTTTAAATGCTTCTTTCCATTTTTGCGTTTACGCTGTTGTGAGAGGGTAACAGTTTGTGGATCAGCACCAGCCCGGGGGAGGGGGGACGCATTTTGAGTAGCAATATGATGGAAGATGAAGCGATTGCCTGAAAGATGCTAGCTGTGAGCATCTGAGGAGGGGATCAAACCCAGGTCTTCTTACTCCAGGTACAGAAAGACTTGCTCCCCCTGCGAGCCTGCCACTGAACCTACCTGAAGCTTTTCTTCCCCTGTAACCATGGACAAAAGGAGGTCCTTGAGGTGGGTAGTAGCAGTCCTTCAGACACAGCAATGGAGACATCACTCCCCATTCTCCACATATCCCCAACTATAGGCAACCGTTATTCTGTTTTCTGTCTTTATGGATTTGCCTGTTCTGGACATTTCACATGAATGGAATCATACGATATTTAGTGTTTTCTGACTGGGTCCTTTCACTTGGATGTTGTCTTCAGGTTCGTCCATGTTTCGCCATGTATCAGTACTTCATTTACTTTTATGGCTGAATAATATTCCATCCATACCACTTCTATTTATCCATTCATCAATTGATTGCCATTTGGGTTTCCCCCCACTCTTTGGATATTACAAACAATGTAGCTATAACCATTCTTTTCTATCATTTTATGTGGACATAGATTTTTATTTCTCTTAGGTATATATTTGGGCATGAAATTGCTGGGTTGTATGTTATCTCTCTGTTTAAGGTTTTGAGGAACTGCCTGACTGGTTTACAAAGTGGCTGTGTGATTTTACTTTCCCACCAGCAACAAATGACAGTCCCACTTTCTTCTCATCCTCAATAACACTTTGTTATTGTCTGTGTTTTTGCTTGTAGCCATCCTAGTGGGTGTGAAGTGGCATCTCACGGTGGTTTTGATTTGTCTTTCCCCGGTGACTAATGATGTTGAACATCTTTTCATGTGCTTACTGGACATTTGTGCATCTTCTTTGGAGAAATGTGCATCCAGATCCTTTGTCCATTTTTAATTTGGTTATTGTCACTTTCTTACAGAGTTTTAAGTGTTCTTCATTTATTGTAGAGACAGGTCCCGTATCAGATATATGCACATATATTTGTAAATATTTTCTCCCATTCTGTGGGTTTTCACTTTCTTGGTGATGTTTTCTGAAGCATGGGCTTTTTACATTTCAATCAGGTTCACATTATCTATTTTTTTTATTGCTTGTGGTATCATATCTAAAATTCTATAGCCATATCCCAGATCATGAAGATTTACCTTTATGTTTCCTCCTAATCAGTTTATATTTTAAACTCCTATTTTGGTCATTGACCCATTTTCAGCTAATTGTTAATTTTTTTTTGTTTTCTTAAATCTTTAATTCCAGTATAGTTAAAATACAGCATTATATTAGTTTCAGGTGTACAATATAGTGATTCAACAGTTCCATATATTATTCAGTGCTCATCAAGGTAAGTGTACTCTATTTTTTCATTTATTTTTTGCATATTTTTTATTGAAGTTCAATTTGCCAACATATCGCATAACACCCAGTGCTCACCCATCAGGTGCACCCCTTAGTGGGTAAGTGTACTTTTAATCCCCTTCACCTATTTCACCAATCCCCCACTCGTCTCCCCTCTGGTAACCATCCCTTTGTCTTCTACAGTTGAGAGTCTGTTTCTCGGTTTCTCTTTCTCTCTCTCTTTCTGTCTCTCTCTCTCTCATTTTTTTTTCTCTGCTGATTTGTTTTGTTTCTTAAATTGCACATATCAGTGAAATCATACGGTATTTATCTTTCCCTGACTGGCTTATTTTGCTCAGCCTATACTCTGTAGATCCATCCATGTTGTTGTTGTAGATGGCAAGATTTTGTTATTTCTTATGGCTGAATAATATTCCATTATCTATATCTTTATTTCACATCTTCTGTATTTTTTAAAGATTTATTTATTTGAGAGAGAGAGCAAGAGAGAGCACGAGCACGTGGGGTAGGGAGGGACAGAAAGAGAGGGAGAGAGAATCCCAAACAGACTCTGCACTGAGCACAGAGCCCCTTGTGGCACTCAATCCCACAACCCTGATGTCACACCCTGAGCCAAATCCAAGAGTTGGATGCTTAACTGACTACACCACCCAGGTGCCCCTATATCACATCTTCTTTATCCCTTCATCCATCGATGGATGGTTGGGCTGCTTCCACAGTTTGGCTATTGTGAATAATGCTGCAATAAACATAGGGGCGCATACATCCCTTTAAATTAGTGTTTTTGTATTCTTTGGGTAAATACCCGGTGATGTAATTCCTGGATTGTAGGGTAGTTCTATTACTAATTTTCTGAGGAACCTCCATACTGTCTTCCACAGTGGATGCACCAATTTGCATTCCCAACAACAGTGCACAAGGGTTCCTTTTTCTCCACATTTGTGCCAGCACCTGTTGTTTCTTGAGTTTTTGATGTTAGCCATTCTGACACATGTGAGGTGGTATCTCATTGTGGTTTTGATTTGCATTTCCCTGATGAGTGATATTGAGCACCTTTTTATGTGTCTGTTGGTCATCCGTATGTCTTCTGTGGAGAAATGTCTGTTCATGGCTTCTGCCCATTTTTAATTGGATTATTTGCTTTTCAGGTGTTGAGTCTTATAAGTTCTTTATATATTTTGGATACCAATCCATCATCAGATATGTCATTTGCAAATATCTTCTCCCATTAGTAGGTTGTCTTTCAGTTCTGTTGGTTGTTTCCTTTGCTGTGCAGAAGCTTTTTATTTGGATGTAGTCCCAGTAGTTTATTTTTGCTTTTGTTTCCCTTGCCTCAGGAGACCTATCTAAAAAGATGTTGCTATCACCAGTGTCAGAGAAACTACTGCCTGTGCCCTCTTCTAGGATTTTTATGCTTTCAGGTCTCACATTTAGGTCTTAATCCATTTTGAATTTACTTTTGTGTATGGTATAAGAAAGTGGTCCAGTTTCATTCTTTTGCATGTAGCTGCTCAGTTTTCCCAGCACCATTTGTTAAAGAGGCTTTTTCCCATTGCATGTTCTTGCCTCCCTTGTCGAAGATTAATTGACCATAACATTGTGGATTCATTTCTGGGCTTTCTATTCTCTTCCATTGATCTATGTGTCTATTCTTTTTCAAGCTTTTATTTAAATTCCAGTTAGTAAACATAGAGTGTAATATTAGCTCTTTGTGTCTTTGTGCCAGTACCATACTGTTTTGATTACTACGCCTTTGTAATATAACTTGAAGTCTGGAATTGTGATGCCTCCAGCTTTACTTTTCTTTCTCAAGATTGCTTTGGCTATTCGGGATCTTTTGTGTTTCCATACAATTTTTTAGGATTGTTTGTTTTAGGTCTGTGGAAAACGCTGGTGGTATTTTGATAGGGTACTTTGATAGGTATTTTGCATTAAATGTGTAGATTGCTTTCGGCAGGACATTTTTTTTCTTTTTTTTTTCGTTTTATTTTTAATTTTTTTATTGGAGTTCAATTTGCCAACATATAGCATAACACCCAGTGCTCATCCCATCAAGTGCCCCCCCTCAGTGCCTGTCATCCAGTTACCCCACCCCCGCCTACCTCCCTTTCTACCACCCCTTGTTCGTTTCCCAGAGTAAGGAGAATATTTATTCTTCCAATCCATGAGCATAGCATATCTTTCTGTTTCGTTGTGTCATCTTCAATTTCTTTCATCAGTGTTTCATAGTTTTCTGGTTACAGGTATTTCACCTCTTTGGTTAGGTTTATTTATAGGCGTCTTATTATTTTGGAGTGCAATTGTAAATGGGATTTGTTTTCTTAATATCTCTTTCTGCTGCTTCATGATTGGTGTATAGAAATGCAACAGATTTCTATATGTTGATTTTGCATCTTGCGGCTTTACTGGATTGAATTCTGTATCAGTTCTAGCAGTTTTTGGTGGAGTCTTTCGTGTTTTCAATATATAATATCATGGCATCTGCAAAGAGTGAGAGTTTGACTTCTTCCTTGCCGATTTGGAATGTCTTTTATTGCTTTTTGTTGTCTGACTGCTGTGGCTAGGACTTCCAGTACTATGTGGAGTAAAAGTGTGAGAGTGAACATCTTTTTCTTTATTGCTGAAGTATAATCGACATATGGTGCTATATTAGTTTCAAGTGTACAACATATTGACTTGACAATCCTGTACATTCCTCGGTGCTCACTACGACAAATGTAGTCACCATCTGTCACCATACAACATTATTTGTATGATATACTCAATATATTATACAATATAATATACTCAATGTATTATTATTGAGTATATTCCCTATGCTGTCCTTTTCTCCTCCATGACCTAGTTATTTTGTGACTGGAGGTTTGTAATTCTTAATCTCCTTTATCTATTTCACCCATCCTTCACCCACCTCCCTTCCAGCAACAGCCAGTTTGCTCACTGTATTTAAGAGTCTGTTTGTTTGTTCATTTATCTCACCTTTTTAAAGACTCCATATATAAGTGAAATCATATGGTATCTCTCTCTGTCTTATTTCACTTAGCATAATACACTCTAGGTTCATCCATGTTGTTGCAAATGGCAATATCACATTCTTCTTTATGGCTGAGCAATATTCTATGTGATATATATATCTCACATTTTCTTTATCCATTCATCTATTGAAGGACAATTGGGCTGCTTCCATATCTTGGCTATTGTAAATAATGCTGCAATAAACATAGGGATGCATATGTCCTTTCGAATTAGTGCTTTGGTTTTCTTTGGGTAAATATCCAGTAGTGAAATTACTGGATCTTATGATAGTTCTATTTTTAATATTTTAAGGAGCCTCCCTACTGTTTTCCACAGTGGTTGTGCCACCTTTTATTCCCAAGAACAGTGCACAAGGGCTCCCTTTTCTTTATATCCTGATCAACACTCGTTATTTCTTGGCTTTTTGATACTAGCTATTCTGATTGGTGTAAGGTGATATCTCATTGTGGTTTTGACTTGCATTTCTCTGTTGAGTAATGATGCTGAGGATCTTTTCATGTGTCTGTTGCCCATCCGTATGTGTTCTTTGGAAAAATGTCTACTTAGGTCCTCTGTCCATCCTTTAATCAGATTGTGTTTTTGCTTTTCAGTTGTTTGAGTTCTTTATATATTTTGGATTTTAACCACTTAAATATATATATTTTACAAATATATCATTTGTAAATATCCTCTCCCACTCACTAGTTTGACCTGTTGTTATGTTAACGGTTTCCTTTGCTGTGCAAAAGCTTTTGATTTTTGCTTTTGTTTTCCCTGCCTGAGGAGACGTATCCATAAATATGTTGCTAAGGCTAATGTCCAAGAGATTACTGCCTATGTTTTCTTTTAGGAGTTTTATGATTTAAAGTCTTACACCTAGCTCTCTAATTAATTTTGAGTTTATTGCTGTGCATGGTATAAGAAAGTGGTCCAGTTTCATTCTTTTGCCTGTAGCTCTCCCGTTTTCCCAATACCATTGACTGAAAAGACTATCTTTTCTGCGTTGTATATTCTTGCCTCCTATGTTATAAATTAATTAAGCATCTGTGATTCTTTCCATGCTATCTGTTCTTTGATTAGTTATAGGTTTTTAATCATGGAAATTTAAGGATATTATATTAGTTTTCTAGTTATATTATGTTAGTTTTCTAAGGCTGCTAAACCAAATAGCAGGGACTGGTCAACTCAAATAACATATCATTTACTGCCTCATACCCCTGGAAGCTAGAAGTCCGAAATCATGGGTCAGATGTATGGGCGAGTCTCAGGGCTATGAAGCAAGCATCTTTTACAGGCCACACTCTTTGGCTTGAAATAGCCGTGTATTCATATGGTTTTTATTTGTTTGGTTTTTGTTTTTGTTTTTGTTTTTCTCTGAGCATGTCTCCAACTCCGAATGCTCCCTCTTAATTTTTTTCCTTTTTTAAAATTTATTTATAAATTTATTTTTTATTGGTGTTCAATTTGCCAACATATAGAATAACACCCAGTGCTCATCCCATCAAGTGCCCCCCTCAGTGCCCATCACCCTGTCACCCCCACCCCCCGCCCACCTCCCCTTCCACAACCACTTGTTCGTTTCCCAGAGTTAGGAGTCTCTCATGTTCTGTCTCCCTTTCTGATATTTCCCACTCATTTTTTCTCCTTTCCCCTTTATTCCCTTTCACTATTTTTTATATTCCCCAAATGAATGAGAACATACACTGTTTGTCCTTCTCCGATTGACTTACTTCACTCAGCATAATACCCTCCAGTTCCATCCACGTCGAAGCAAATGGTGGGTATTTGTCATTTCTAATGGCTGAGTAATATTCCATTGTATACATAAACCACATCTTCTTTAACCATTCATCTTTCGATGGACACCAAGGCTCCTTCCACAGTTTGGCTATTGTGGACATTGCTGCTATAAACATTGGGGTGCAGGTGTCCCGGTGTTTCATTGCATCTGTATCTTAAACATCGGGGTGCAGGTGTCCCGGTGTTTCATTGCATCTGTATCTTTGGGGTAAATCCCCAGCAGTGCAATCACTGGGTCGTAGGGCAGATCTATTTTTAACTCTTTGAGGAACCTCCACACAGTTTTCCACGAATGCTCCCCCCCTCTTTTTTTTAAAGATTGATTGATTGATTGATTTATGATAGACACAGAGAGAGAGAGAGGCAGAGACACAGGCAGAGGGAGAAGCAGGCTCCATGCCGGTAGCCCAATGTGGGACTCGATCCCGGGACTCCAGAATCGTGCCCTGGGACAAAGGCAGGCGCCAAACCGCTGAGCCACCCAGGGATCCCCAAATGCTCCCTTTTTATAAGGACACTGGTAATGTTGGATGAGGCCTACTCTAATGATTTCACTTGAACATGAATACCTCAGTAAATTGTCTATCACCAGATAATCTCACATTTTGAAGGACTGGGGGTGGGTGGTGGTGGTGGTGGTCATCTGGATTACAACATACATATTTTAGGAGCACAAAATTCAATCCATAGTAGTCAGCCTCTGGACCCCCAAAATTCATGTTCTCTATACACAATACATTCATCCCATGCAAATATCACCAAAAGGCTTCACCCAGCCCAACATCAATGCTAAGGTGAAATATCATCTAAATATTCTGTACGTCAGATAAGGGTCTGCTTCCATCTCTGATTAATGCTGAGGCAACATCCCTTTCCAACTGAGAATGTATATCGGAAGCAGATAACTTCTTGTCTTCTGTCACACAGTGACTGGACAGGTCCAGGATAGACATCACTATTCCAAAATTGAGAAATCAGAAGGAAACAAGGGCTCATTGGTCCAGAACAAGTTTAAAACGAGTAGGGAAAATTATATTAGACTTTAAGGACTGGAAAGAATCCTCCTTGAATCTAGGCTTTGACCTCTGATCCCACAAGGGTGACAGCCCCACATTCTCTGCCGTGACCTCCCACCTGTCCAGGGCTGCTACAGTACATTCTTCTGAACACCACAGGTGGTCTGAACCTTTGGAACCCAGGAGGTGGCCTTGGTCTCAGGAATCATGGAGAAGGTGGCTCTACAGACCTTGCCATTGGGCCTCTGGGTCTGTAGTGGCAGTGGCAGCCCTGACAGCCTCTGAGGCTTCTGTGGGGTCATTTGCCCCTTTTCCTGAAGAAAGTGCATGTTCCCAGTGAGATGTATCTGTGGGCCCTTTTCTTGACTGCAGAATCCCAGCAGTCCAACAGTCTTCCTTCATGTTGTCCCATCTGTTTCCCCTTCAATCCAAGCTGACCACATTTATGCTGGCATTAAATTCACAAAATAAAACACCTGTTGGCTTCCCCTTAGATTCAAAGGTTTCAAGCCATCACACAGGAAGGTCCTCCACACATCTTTCTTGGACAGCTGTATCTCTATTCCTGGCTTCTGCTGAGATGGTCAATTGGACCCACGTGTCACATACCTAGGCTCCCAACTAATGGTTTTCCAGGCACACCCTTGGCCCTTTTCCTAAAGCAGGCTACCTAGATAGGCTGAGAAGGTTGCAAATATTATGTGATCATTTTTTTTGTTTTAAGGTCCCTTCTTTAATTGATCTCCCCTGGCATTTATTATAGCAGTAAGGATAAACTGGGCTGTTTCTGGAACCTTGTGCTTTGAAATCTCCTCAGCTTACAGTCTCAGTTTATCACGTAAGAGTTCTACTCTGCATGAAACACTAGAACATGATTCAGCCAAATGGTCTGCCAGTTGATAACAAGGACAGCCATTTCTCAAAGTCAAAACAAAACAAAACAATTTTTTAACCTATCAGAAGAGGGATAGGAACCCTGCCCCCTCCGCCCCCAGAGAGATAGATCACAAAGTTTATTTAGTACCATCAGAACAAGACAAGTTCATGAGAAAGATGGTGGGCAGGGAAGGATACTAGAGAGGGCTTTTCTGAGTAGCAAAGGGGTGAAGGTGTGCAATGCCTGCTCTAGTACTGGGTACAAAGTCTTGTTTCTGTTTTGTTTTGGTTCAATGTGGAATATCTCTGCTGAGCCATTATAATGTCAGAGTTCACCTTAGGATCATTAGAGTAAGGATTTAGAATAGGGACACATCGTCATAATGGTTATTATGTATTATTATTCTGAAATATTTGAAAGATATCATTAAGGATTTGAGAAAAAGGATGTATGCAGGGAAATCAGGAAAAGTTGTCATAAAATCAACTAAAAGTAAACGGCCCTTGGTAGAGCCTCAAATTGCCATACACATAGGAAACAAAATTTGGAATGCCAAAGGCTGTTTACAAACCATGCTCATTTCGAAAGATAGTATTGTTGAGCGGTTTTGCATAAACAGCATTTCACTAAGCCACTTAATTTCTATCATGCTCATTGCTGCTATTTCAAAATCTCAGCATTTGTCCATGTGACATACCAGTGCTTTGCCAATCTTGGTCTGACCTACTGGTCGTGTAGATAGATATAGATATAGATATAGATATAGATATAGATATAGATATAGATATAGATATAGATATAGATATAGATATAGATAGATATAGGTATAGATAGATATAGATATAGTTTTATGTGAGAAATCGTCTTAAGAAATTGAATCTGTGTGGAGTTTTTTGTACTTCATTTGGGTTTTGCATCAGTATTCTCAGAAATTGAATAGACGCATGAATAAAACAAGGTTGAAGATGCACCACATAGGCTCTAAAGGCTGGGAGAGTGGCGGTAAGTGACAGATATAAAATCTAGGGTGGAGAGAGAAAAGATTGATGTTGAAGACAGGGATGGAAAGTGAGCACATCTGATTATTCACTTCAGAAGGTGATTGGGGGCAAAGAGCACCTGGTGAGCATCATTATCTAACAGCATACTTAATAGTAGAAACTACTGGAGTGGGGCAACCTGGGTGGCTCAGTGGTTTAGCGCTGCCTTCGGCCTGGACGTGATCCTGGAGACCAGGGAATGAGTCCCACGTCGGGCTCCCTGCATGGAGCCTGCTTCTTCCTCCTCCTGTGTCTCTGCCTCTCTCTCTCTCTCTCTCATGAATAAATAAATTTAAAAATCTAAAAAAATTAAAAAAAAGAAACTACTGGAGTGAAATGGATTCGTTGCTTAAGTAACACATTGTAAGCCACAACCCTATGAAAAAATAGTATTAGTAAGGCAAATATACCTCAATCAAACTTATTCAACATTATCCTCATTATAGAATTCATTGAAAAACAGGAGGGAGAACCCAAACTTAGTACAGAAGTCTCTAAAGAAAGAGTTCAAGAAAGAATACCTAAACCAGGCTCCCTACTAACTGGCGACAACTCTTAAGTCGCTCCTACTTATCCGATTGTATTTCTTCCAAGTGGAAAATGCAAACCTTCAGGAATTGCACATCTGCTTCATGGGGATGATGGAGGCATCCAGTCAAAGCTGCTTAGGCCTCACTCAGCTCTGAGTTAGCCAATCAGGGACATGCAACTGCTGACTCACAGGCATGGGCCCAGTGTGTAGTTGGGTGTCTCAGGCTGAACCAGTAAGAGTCTTACTGGGTACTCAGCCTCTGAGATTAAGGGGGAATCCAGTATTATACTTTGCTTGCTGTTTGTTTCTTTTTTTGACTAGTTGTATGCTTTTAAACATGATGAGAAGGATATGAGTCCAGCTCAGGTCACCACTTCCATTCAGGTCAGAGGAGAGTTGTTCAGATTAATAGCATTAAAATGATTTACCTTGATGCTGACCATGTATTTTTAACTCCGGCTATTTGAATGTTCAAGTTTGGTTTTGTGTTTTGTTTTCTACCTCTGGCTCCATGGGCCTGGGCAAATAAGACCCATCACATTACATACTCAGCTTTGTGTGGAGTGGTGCTATAACCTGTGAGAAAACTGGACTGTTTCCTCCTGGGGAAAGGAGATGCCAAGGAAAATTCTTTTGCCAGTGCTTAGTTCCAAGTGAGGGAGGAAATAAGCATTTCCTTGAGAATGTACAGCCATGCAAGTGCCCTGGTGTAGTTCTGGGGTTCAGGTTGGCACTACCAGCATGATGAAAACCGTTTCTGGTCACAAACCCAGGCACATGGCAAATGCACATCTAATCCTTTCTGGAGGAGTAACCTTAATTGAGGTTTTTACAAGTTTCCTGCAGATAGAGTCCTCCTATGCAAGCATACAATCCAAAAACAAGCCACCCTCATCAAAATCAAACAAGAAACCAAACTGAAAAGCTCTAAAGTATTATTACCAAATGCCAACTTCAAAAAATGTTTAGCGCATTTATATAAATAATTACAAGACATGTAAAATATGAGTAAGAAGTGTCTGCTTAGCAAAAATTTTGTCAAATGGTTTCCTGGTCTTGAAAATCGTAACCGCTAGATTAGAAGATCCACGAAAGTTTATATGACAAAGGAGACCTACTGGAGAGAGAGAATTGGTTAAAAGGTGAACAAAATAACACAGAACGCCCCATAGGAGGATAAAGAGAAAAATAGGATGAAAGTGAGGCAAAGAGGCTTAGGGAATGGAGTAAGTAGTTATGAAGTGCATCTCATAGGCATTCCAGAAGCAGAAACTTGAGTGAATTTTGGAAAAATAATATATTCAAAGACAAATGTCTTGTATGTTCCCCAGAATTTAGGGAAATCATGAATTTCTAGGTTCAGGAAGCACACCTGGAAACATCATTGTAAGGCTACGATGTAAGCATAGAGAGCACAATAGCAGACAAAAGGACATGATGCCTGAAAACAGAATACTAGACAGTGTGACAGTATACCTCCTTTTTTTAAATCAAGAAAAGCATGTGGTGAGAGAAAATGCCTGTCAACCTGCAGTTGGATACTTCGCCAAAGTATCATTTAATAATGAGGCTGTGAGAGACTTAAAGATGGACTACCCAGAACCCTCTTCAATGAAGACTTTCTGCTTTGGCCTCTTAGAATGCGGTCAGCTGGAAGTCCATAACCATTACACCTTTCAGGCATTTCCTCAGCTACAGAGAGCTGCCTGGCCCAAGCTCTGGGACTTCTCCGATGGCCACATTTTATGTCTGATTAAGGAAAGGTCATTAATACATGTCTGGTGCCTTCCTCAGTTATCAATCCTGACTAAATGCCCTGCACACCCAACCCTATCTCAATGCTGGCTACTTTAAAAACTGGACTCAGAAGAAAAGACATTTGAGAACAGTGTTTCATCTGATACCATTTTAGAGGAGCATCTAAAGAATACGGTTAAGGAGATGGTGATGAGAACAATTCATACCTTAAGCTTCACTGGCTCAACCTATGACACATTTACCTCCCCTGAGCCACAGCCATTGGCCCAAAGATTGGGAAGGTGATTCAAGATTAGCCAATGAGAGGATTCTTAGGAGGTTCAGTCTTGAGGATTGTGAAGGAAATTGACAGGGCTCCTTCTCTGTCCTTTGTTTGCTAGCTGGCTTCTGATCATCGTGATTTAATGATATAAATTCATAGGTTGTAGTGGACATATCTGTTTTCCCTTGCATCCAGTTAAGTGAAGTATTTGACTGCTAATAATTTAAGTAAAATTTGCGTATCCTCCTGTGTAAATGGGACTCTATAAAAATAAGGAATAGCAAGATTTCTTTACTGGCTTTATTGTCATATTGTGTTTCCTAATTAAAAAAAAAATGAGATTCCCCTCCCCCCTTCATAATTGGAACTGTGCTATTTGCAGTAGAATTAGCTGTTCATTAAAGGTCCAAATGGAAATGACTTTGGTTGCCTGACCATTTGGGATCAAAACACATCAGTGGCCCCCCCAATTTCTTCAATTCTTCTTAAGTCCCTTTTTTTTGTTTCAGTTTCTGTAATGTATTTGTATGTGAATACATTTAAGAAATGCCTTTACCTGTATTATTATGTTTTTGAAAGAATGTGCCTTAAATTTTAAAAGTATTTCCCATTTATTGACTCTACTTTTCTCCTCCTATGGTGGTTTCTTTGAGAATTAGGGTAGTCATTTTTTTCCAACCTGTTTTTTCAACAACACCTCTTGTATTTATCGACCAATTCAAGTATATGGGGGAACTTTGGGGACCTAAGTAATATTCAGAAAATAATTTTATACCATTTGAGACCTGATTTGTGACCCAGTATGTGATCTATTCTGGAGAATGTTCCATGTACACTTAAGAAGAATGTGTATTCTGTTGCTTTAGGATGAAATGCTCTGAATGTCTCTGTTATGTCCATCTGGTCCAGTATGTCATTCAAAGCCCTTCTTTCCTTGTTGATCAAGATAAAAAGCTTTTGCACAGCAAAGCAAACAGTCAACAAAACTAACAGGCAACCTGGAATGGGAGAAGATATTTGCAAATGTCTTATCAGATAAAAGGCTAGTATCCAAATCCTGCAAAGAACTTACCAAACTCAACACCCAAAAACCAAAAAATCCAGCGAAGGAATAGACAGAAGACAAAAACAGACATTTCTCCAAGAAGACCTACAAATAGCCACCAGGCACATGAAAAGAATGCTCAACATCACTCACTATCAGGGACATACAAATCAAGACCACAATGAGAATCTACCTTACAGTAGTCAGAATGACTAAAATTAACAACTCAGGAAACAACAGATGTTGGCAAGGATGCAGAGAAAGGGGAACATTACATTGTTGGTGGGAATGCAAACTGGTGCGGCCACTCTGGAAAAGAGTATGGAGGTTCCTCAAAAAGTTACAAATAGAGCTAACCTATAACCCAGCAATTACACTACTAGGTATTTACCCAACGAATACAAACATAGTGATAGGGTGGAGCACATGCACCCAAATTTTTATAGCAGCAATGTCCACAATAGCTAAAATATGGAAAGAGCCCAGATGTCCATCAACAGGTGGATGGATGAAGAAGAGGTGGTATGTATATGTATATAGATATAGATAGATATAGATATAGATAGATATAGATACACACACAATGGAATATGACTCAGCCATCATACAGAATGAAATCTTGCCATTTGCAATGATGTGGATGGAACTAGAAAGGATTATACTAAGCAAAATAAGTAAGTCAGAGAAAGACAAATACCATAGGATTTCACTCATGTGGAATTTAGGAAACAAAACAGATGAACACAGGGAAAGGGGAGGAAAAATAAGATGAAAATTGTGATGAGATGAGCATTGGATGTTATACTATATGTTGGCAAATTGAATTTAAATTAAGAAATGTGACAGAAAAAAATGGTACAAATAAAAAAATTAAATAGGTACATGGTTTAAAAAAAAGATGAAAACTGAGAGGGAGACGCTGAATTCTAGAAAACAAACTGAGGGTTGCTGGAGAGGAGGTAGGTGAGGAGAAGGGACAACTGGGTGATGGGTGGGCATTAATGGGGGGCACTTGATATTATATGAGCACCAGGTGTTATATGCAACTGATGAATCACTAAATTCTACCTCTGAAACTAATTTTAAAAAACAATTTCAAATTTAGGTAAATATTTAAATATTTTTATATTTTTTAAAGATTTTATAAGGATCACCATTTCTATTTGAATTCTGCCTTTGAAGGAAATGGATTTTACCATTCTCTTGTTTTCTGATCCATTTTTTATCAGAACTGGAGGCAATGGTTCATCAGTTATGTCACATGATTTTCCAAGAGCAGTTGCTGACCAGGTAAGAGTATTCCTGCTCAAACCAGAGTGGCTCGGCACAGACAAAAACACCCAGTAGGTGTTGGGAGCGATGAAAATGACCCAGCAGTGGGCCATGACAGAATCATTCTGGTGGCAGTAGGAACTTTAGTTATGGGGCCCTGACTCTCTCCAGGACCTGAAACTGAAATAATTACAATTTGGTTGCTTTGGGTGACATCTTAAAGTGCAAATGGTGTAGGCATAAATCAGCCAATGTGACAGATGACCTTTTTCTGTATGACATTTTCCAAAATTCACCCAGTTTATTGCTTTTGGGATTCCTAGGACATGTACTTTGTGACTTATCAGTCCATTTCTTAAGTCTCTTGGACTCTCTTTAAAGTTTCCTTTCTCTCTGTCTCTCTATAAGGTGTTCTGCACAATTGCTTCCGTCTATTCTAACTTACCAATTCTCTATCCAGCTGTGTATCATATGCTGTCTAAAATTTCTTCAATCTTTTCTTCCAGTGGTTATGATGTTCTGGTCTACAACATAATTGTTTCTAGAAAAATAATTTGCTTCTTTAAGTAATTAGATATTTCTTCCTCATGTTTTATGTATCGTATCATTTATTTATATATGTTAAACACATTTTTAATAGTTTGTGTCTGATAATAAGCCATTACTAGATAGTTTTATTTTATTATTTTATTTATTTTATTTATATTTTTATTTTTATTTTAAAAGATTTTATTTATTTGTTTGAGAGAGAGAGAGAGAGAGAGAGAGAATGAATGTGACCCAGCTCACAGAAGCAGGGGGAGCAGCAGAGGGAGAGGCAGAAGCAGGCTCCCTGACGAGCAGGGAGCCCTATGCGGAACTGCATTCCAGGACCTGGGGATCATGACCTGATCTGAAGGCAGACCTTAACGGACTGAGCCACCCAGGTGCCCCGTTTGGCTTATTGATACTACTGATAGTGACATGGTTTTGGATTATGTCCTTGTTCAGAACTTAATCTATAGGAATATTGTTAAAGCCTCAATTAATGTTAAGCCACTCCAAAAGGGGTAGAATTTGTTGTTCCCTGCGGCCGGCAAAATCATTTTGTGGTCCAGATGACCTTTAACTCTATCTGGCATCTTTCTGATAGAGGCAACACGAAGTTTAGAGGAAGCCAGAATCCCATTGTGATTGGTTGATGGGATGCAGAAGGGTATGCAATCATATGCACATGTGACATGGCCTGGCATAGTGACCTGCTCACTTCCTGGCTTTGCATTTTGTCCAATCAGAGAGGAGCTGTCGGTGACATCGGGCCATGCAGTGGCTATAAAAGAGCCCTTGCCCTTCAGCTGCTGCCAGTGCCCTTTCTTCTGAGCTGTCGGGGAGGTGAGCCCCACATGGCTGAGCCCAGCTGTGAGACCTCTTGGGAGGAAAGCCTGGGTACAGAGGAGCTAGGTGACAGCCTATCAGGAGAGCCCTCAGCAGGAGCAGCCAAGGCGCCAATGCCACTACTGCCGCCTCCTTCATTGCCACCACCACTGCTGTTGCCGCCACCGCTGCCACCTCTGCTGCTACCGCCGTTGCCGCCACTGCCACTGCTGCCGTCCCTGCTCAGATGGTTTTGCCACCTACTCCCCCAGGATTCTGAAGCAGGTTCACGAGGGCCTGAGCCTCTCGCAGAAGGCCCTGAGATTCACGGATTCATTCCTTAAGGATATCTTTGAGCGCATCGCTGACGAGGCCTCTCACCTGGCCTGCTCCACCAAGCACTCCACCATCACCCTCAGGGAGATCCAGACCGCTGTGCACCTGATGCTGCCGGGAGTACGGGGCGGGGGGTGGGGTGGCACAGGGGATTAGCAAACACACCATGTCCCAGGCCTCCAAGGCCATTATCCGGTACACTGGACACCACCAATGAACACCTGCCTCAGGGCCCTCTGACCACCCCACAAACCAAAGGCTCTTTTCAGAGCTACCTCATTTGGTGAGAAAAGACCTGTAGCTCTCCACAGTGCAACGTACTCCAGCGTTTGGCCCTATGCCATTCTGCCCATCCTTAAAGCATGTTTACCGTTTATTAAACATTACCAAATGTATCCGCTCTACTTTATTGTGTCTCTTTAGTGCAATTTGTTCCAAGCAAAATCATCGATTTACTTTAACTACATTGCTTTCATTTACTTGCCTAAAGTGCCATTTCTCTCAGTTACTGGACCTGGGCCATTCTGCTGGTCTTTAACTCATTTGTACCATCAACGAAACATTAACAAACTTTACCATTCAACTTTAATATATGTCTGTAGTGCAATTTTTTCTGAGGAAAATTGGAATTTTCCTATCCACATTGATTTTCATGGCTCTCCTCAATGGTCATTTCTGTTAGTTATTTCTGTAAGTCAACTTTATGGGGATATTCTCATAATGGTATTTACCCTTTTCACTCTCAATCTCTCACTAGTGTATGGTGGAGTTTTCAAGAAGTTCACTATGTCTGACATGGCAACAAATAACATGCAGAAGTAGATATAATAATACATCTGACTTCTTTAGGCCAGATAGGAGTTCAACATATAGTATAACACCCAGTGCTCATCACGCCAAGTGCCCCCCTCAGTGCCCATCACCCAGTCACCCCCACCCCCCGCCCACCTCCCTTTCCACCACCCCTTGTTCGTTTCCCAGAGTTAGGAGTCTCTCATGTTCTGTCACACATTCTGATATTTCCCACTCATTTTCCCTCCTTTCCCCTTTATTCCCTTCCACAATTTTTTACATTCCCCAAAGGAATGAGACCAAATTATGTTTTTCCTTCTCCGTTGACTTACTTCATTCAGCATAATACTCTCCAGTTCCACCCACATCGAAGCAAATGGTGGGTATTTGTCATTTCTAATGGCTAAGTAATATTCCATTATATACATATATACCACATCATCTTTTTTAAATATCTTTTTATTGGAGTTCAATTTGCCAACATATAGCATAACAACCAGTACTCAGCCCAATAAGTGACCCCCTCAGTGCCCATCACCCAGTCACCCCAACCCCCCGCCCACCTCCGTTTCCACCACCTCTTGCTCGTTTCCCAGAGTTAGGAGTCTCTCATATTCTGTCAGGCATTACTCTGGCTGAGTAATATTCCATTGTACACATATACCACATCTTCTTTATCCATTCATCTTTTGATGGACACCAAGGCTCCTTCCACAGTTTGACTATTGTGGACATTGCTACTATAAACATTGGGGTGCAGGTATTCCAGCAGGTGTCCCATCTGTATCTCTGGGGTAAATCCCGAGCAGTGCAACTGCTGGGTCATAGGGCAGATATATTTTTAACTCTTTGAGGAACCTCCACACAGTTTTCCAGAGTGGCTGTCCCAGATCACATTCCCACCAACAGTGCAAGAGAGTTCCCCTTCTCCACATCCTCCCCAACATATGTTGTTTCCTGACTTGTTAATGTTCACCATTCTCACTGGGGTGAGGTGGTATCTCATTGTGGTTTTGATTTGTAGTTCCCTGATGGCCAGTGATGCAGAGCATTTTCTCAGGTGCTTGTTGGCCATGTCTATGTCTTCCTCTGTGAAATTTCTGTTCATGTCTTTTGCCCATTTCATGATTGGATTGTTTGTTTCTTTGCTGTTGAGTTTAATAAGTTCTTTATAGATCTTGGATACTAGCCCTTTATCTCATAGGTCATTTGCAAATATCTTCTCGCATTCTGTAGGTTGTCTTTTAGTTTTGTTGACTGTTTCTTTTGCCGTGCAGAACCTTTTATCTTGAAGTCCCAATAGTTCATTTTTGCTTTTGTTTCTCTTGCCTTCATGGATGTATCTAGCAAGAAGTTGCTGTGGCCAAATTCAAAATGGGTGTTTCCTGTGTTCTCCTCTAGGATTTTGATGGAATCTTGTCTCACATTTAGATCTTTCACCCAGTTTGAGTTTAGCTTTGTGTATAGTATAAGAGAATGGTCTAGTTTCATTCTTCTGCATGTGGATGTCCAATTTTCCCAGCACCATTTATTAAAGAGACTTTTTTCCAGTGGATAGTCTTTCCTGCTTTGTCGAATATTAGTTGACCATAAAGTTGAGGGTCCACTTCAGGATTCTCTATTCGTTTTCATTGATCTATGTGTCTGTTTTGTGCCAGGACCACACTGTCTTGATGACCACAGCTTTGTAGTACAACCTGAAATCTGGCATTGTGATGCCCCAAGCTCTGGTTTTCTTTTTAAATATTCCCCTGGCTATTCGGGGTCTTTTCTGTTTCCACACAAATCTGAAGATGATTTGTTCCAATCTCTTTGTGCCTTCCTCAATTTCTTTCAGAAGTGGTCTGTAGTTTTTAGGGTATAGATCCTTTACCTCTTTGGTTAGGCTTATTCCTAGATATTTTTTACTGTTGGGTGCAATTGTAAATGGGATTGACTCCTTAATTTCTCTTTCTTCAGTCTCATTGTCAGTATATAGAAATGCCAAGGATTTCTGGGCATTGATTTTGTATCCTGCCACACTGCCAAACTGCTGTATGAGTTCTAGCAATCTTGGGGTGGAGTCTTTTGGGTTTTCTATGTACAGCATCATGTCATCATTGAAGAGGGAGAGTTTGATTTCTTCTTTGCCAATTTGAATACCTTTTATTTCTTTTTGTTGCCTGATTCCTGAGGCTAGGACTTCTAGTACTATGTTGAATAGCAGTGGTGAGAGTGGACATCCCTGTCTTGTTCCTCATCTTAGGGGAAATGCTCCCAGTGTTTTCCCATTGAGAATGATATTTGCCGTGGGCTTTTTGTAGATGGCTTTGAAGATGCTGAGGAATGTTCCCTTATCCCTACACTCGGAAGAGTTTTGATCAGGAATGGATGCTGTATTTTGTCAAATGCTTTCCCTGCATTTATTGAGAGGATCATACGGTTCTTGTTTTTTCTCTTGTTGATATGATCTATCACACTGATTGCTTTACGAGTCTTGAACCAGCCTTGCATTCCAGGGATAAATCCCACTTGGTCATGGTGAATAATCTTCATGTATTGTTGGATCCTATTGGCTAGTATTTTGTTGAGAATGTTTGCTTCTGTGTTCATCAGGGATATTGGTCTATAATTCTCCCTTTTGATGGCGTCTTTGTCTGGTTTTGGAATTAAGGTGATGCTGGCCTCATAGAATGAGTTTGGAAGTATTCCATCTCTTTCTATGTTTCGGAACAGCTTTAGTAGAATAGGTATGGTTTCTTCTTTAAATGTTTGCTAGCATTCCCCTGGGAAGCCATCTGGCCCTGGACTTTTGTGTCTTGGGAGGATTTTGATGACTGCTTCAATTTCCTCCCTGGTTATCAGCCTGTTCAGGTTTTCTATTTCTTCCTGTTCCAGTTTTGGTAGTTTGTGGCTTTCCAGAAATGCGTCCATTTCTTCTACATTGCCTAATTTATTGGCGTATAACAGCTCATAATAAATTTTTAAAATAGTTTGTATTTTCCTGGTATTGGTGGTGATCTGTCCTTCCTCATTCATGATTTTATTAATTAGATTCTTTTCTCTTTTGTTTTTAATAAGGCTGGCTAATTATCTTATTAATTCTTTCAAAGAACCAACTCCTGGTTTTGTTGATCTGTTCCACAGTTCTGATCTCTATTTCATTGAGTTTTGTTCGAATCTTTATTAATTTTCTTCTGATGCTGGGTGTAGGGTCTGTTTGTTGTTTTTTCTTCAGCTCCTGTAGGTGCAAGATTAGCTTTTGTATCTGAGTTCTTTTCAGTTTTTGGATGGATGCTTTCATTGTGATGTATTTCTCCATCAGGACTGCTTTTGCTGTATCCCAAAGATTTTGAATGGTTGTATCTTCATTCTCATTAGATTCCATGAATCTTTTTAATTCTTCTCTAATTTCCTGGTTGACCCATTCATCTTTTCTCAGGATGGTCTTTAACATCCACGTGTTTCAAATCCTTCAAAACTTCTTCTTGTGGTTTAGTTCTAGTTTCAAAGCATTATGGTCTGAAAATACGAAGGGTACAATACCAGTCTTTTGGTATTGGTTAAGACCTGATTTGTGATCCAGTATGTGATCTATTCTGGAGAAAGTTCCATGTGCACTTGAGAAGAATGTGTATTCAGTTGCGTTTGGATGTAAAGTTCTGTAAACATCTGTGAAATACATCTGGTCCAGTGTATCACTTAAAGCTCTTGTTTCTTTGGAGATGTTGTGCTTAGAAGATCTGTCATTTGCAGAAAGCGCCGTATTCAAGTCTCCAAGTATAAGTGTCTTATTATCTAAGTATGTCTTAACTTTGGTTATTAATTGATTGGTATACTTGGTATCTCCCGCATTACGGCCGTAAATATTCATGATTGTTAGGTCATCTTGTTGGATAGATCCTTTAAGTATGATATAGTGTCCCTCTTCATCTCTGACTACAATCTTTGGGATCAACTTTAATTTATCTGATATGAGGATGGCTACCCCTACTTTCTTTCGAGGACCATTTGAATGGTATATGGTTCTCCAACATTTCATTTTCTGGCTGGAGGTGTCCTTACATCTAAAATGAGTCTCCTGTAGGCAGGAAATAGATGGTTCTTGCTTTTTATCCAGTCTGAAACCCTGCATCTTTTGATGGGATCATTAAGACCATTCACGTTCAGAGTTACTGTTGAAAGATATGAATTTGGTGTCATCATGATACATATTCAGTCCCTGTTTTGTGGATTATTTCTTTCGATTTCCTTTTTCTTTTACAGAGTACCCCTTAATATTTATTGCAGAGCTGGTTTGGTGTTCATATATTCTTTCAGTTTCTGCCTATCCTGGAAGCTCTTTATCTCTCCTTCCATTCTGAATGAGAGCCTTGCTGGATAAAGTATTCTTGACTGTATGTTCTTCTCATTTAGGACCCCGAATATATCTTGCCAGCCCTTTCTAGCCTGCCAGTTCTCTGTGGAGAGGTCTGCTGTTAATCTAATATTGCTCCCCATATAAGTTAGGGATCTCTTGTCTCTCGCCGCTTTAAGGATTTTCTCTTTATCTTTGGAATTTGCAAGTTTCACTATTAAATGTCAAGGTTTTGAACAGTTTTTATTGATTTTAGAGGGAGGATCTCTCTATCTCCTGTCTGAATGCCTGTTTCTCTCCCCAAGTTAGGGATGTTCTCAACTATGATTTGTTCAAATACACTTTCTGGTCCTCTGTCCCTTTCGGCGCCCTCTGGAACCCCAGTTAAACGTAGATTTTTCCTTCTGATGCTGTCATTTTTTCCCCTTAACCTTTCTTCATGGACTTTTAATTGTTTTTCTCTTTTTTCCTCAGCTTCCTTCCTTCCCATCAACTTTTCTTCTATGTCACTCATTCTTCTACCTCATTAACCCTCATCGTTAGGACCTCTAGTTTGGATTGCATCTCATTTAATTGATTTTTAATTTCGGCCTGATTAGATGTAAATTCTGCAGTCATGAAGTCTCTTGAACCTTTATGCTTTTTTTCCAGAGCCACCAGTAGGTTTCTAATTGTGCTTCTGAATTGGCTTTCTGACATCGAATTATAATCCAAATTCTGTAACTCTGTGGGAGAGAGTACTGTTTCCGATTCTTTCTTTTGTGGTGAATTCTTCTTTCTAGTCATTTTGCTCAGTGCAGAGTGGCTAAAAAGTTGTACTGGAAAAGGAAGAAAAACAAGAGAAAAATAAAGAAAAACAAACAACAACAACAACAAAAACAAGGAGGGGTATCCTGTGGTTCTATATACTGTAAGTCCCTGGACTTCCCCTGGAGCTTCCCAGCACTGCTTGGTCAAGAATGGTCTTCCCCTGTCCTTCCATCTGGTCTTCTGGGGGAGGGCCCTGCTGTGCTGATTCTCAGGTGTGTGCACCTGAGGGAGCTGCCCCACCCCCTGGCAGGTGCCGGGCTCAGTGAGAAATGTTTATCCTGTGAGGCCCTTGCTCCCTGTTGGCCCCACACCATCTCAGGCACAGGGTGACATCAGGAGGAACAACCATACTGGCAACGGCCAGCTCTCCAGCCCTGGAGTCAGCTCCCGCAGTAACTACCACAGTCTCCCAGTCCGCAGTGGCCTGGATGCTCCCGGGGGTGGGGTCTCTGATCTGCATAGCTCGGGGGCACTGGCGGCAGATGTGTCCTTGCTGTTCTGTGCCCTCCCAGCCTCCGGCTATCCCTGGGGGAGCGTCGGATCCTGGGCTGTGTCCCCCGTTGCCCTGGGATCCGGGTCCTGTGCCGCTGGAATCACACTCCTGGGGCTTGTCAGCCCCTTCTTCCTGGAGCTGCCGCCAGAGCTTCTCCCGAGTCCCCGCCAGATGTGTCCTCCAGCCGTTTACCGTACTCTGCCCACAGGGTGTGGTGTGCTCTGCCCCAGGGCACACTTCCTCTGTTAGTGATCCCGGTAACCTGGAGGCTCCATTTCCCCTCCTGGGATCCTGCCGGAGTTCCTTGCGAGTGCCGTTCTGTCTGTGAAGAATCCGGTGCAGATTTTTAAAGTTCCCGCTTCTCCGGAACCGGGCTTTCCTGTCCTGGAGGTTTTCACCCCCCGGCTTTAGCCTACCTCCTCACAGGGCCCCTCCCCAACTTGATCCTTTTTTATTTATTTATTTTTTCCCGCCTTCCTAACTTGTTAGAAGTGCAAACTCTTCTCTCTGTAGAGTTCCAGCTATTCTCTCTTTAAATCTCAGGCCGAATTTGTATGTTTTCAGGATGATTTGAAAGTTATCTAGGTAAGTTGGTGGGGACAGGTGACTTGGGGTCCCTACTCTTCTGCCATCTTGCCCCGCCCCCTTCCTTTAGGCCAGATATTAAGGAGATTTTTCAGATATCTGAAACAACATCAATCTTCTCTCTACATTTTTTAGAAAACATATTTTTTTCACGTGTGTTTGTAATTTATACTAGCATGATGTCGTGGGTTTTTAAAGATTATTTTAAAATAAATTGATTAAAATTTCTGTTCTGGTGTTTTGTTACAGTCAACATTGACAGATATAACTGGCACAAAATTTCTTTGGCTTCCTATTAATTTTTAGAGGTGTAAAGTTGTCCTGAGACCAGAAATGAGTCTAGAGATTTACTCATTCCAGTGCAATCTGATCAACTGAAAATAGCCTCTTTTCGATGGTCAAGTTTTCCAAAACAATCTAATGCCTAAATATTTATCAAAACTTTAAAATCATATTGCTAACTGAAATATACTTTATATAATCCTCAGTTGACTTTGGCTCCTTGGACTAATGCAAAATTGAGGGAGTAATTAGTGAGTAATCTTAGTTTATCTGCACCTTTGTATTGAATTAAATCTCACAGGTACAGCCAAAAAAAAAAAAAAAAAGGAAGAGGGGCTTTCAAATCATAATGCTGACAGAAAGCTTTCTTGTCACCTTCCTGACTCAAATAGGAATGACAGTAACATTTTATCAGCAAACATGATATTGGGCTTTCACCTGAGGTCTATGTGTTCATGATAACCTCTTTGGTTTTCTAAGTGTTTTCGGTTACATAATGTATCTAAAACATTCACACATGCTGGTTAGCAGCTATTGAGATTAACGTGTATTTTGTCTTTTGGTTTATTCACATAAATAGTATTCTATGGATTTCCCGGTAGTAAATCCTGCTGGCATTCTTGGAAGTAAATCCCTTCCTCCTGGACAGCTTTCCCTAGACATCATTTGGGTCCTTTCCTGGGCTTGTTCCTGTGTATAGTCAGCAACAGACTAGAGCTCAGGTTTCTCATGACTTCTGCACTCTTGGCCACTTGCTTTTTTCAACTGTCTCTGAAGTCTTACTGTGTCCTAGGAGTTTCAAATTCCCAGAAGCAGCCAGGGCCCAAGGCTTATTTGGGCTCCATTTGCAGCAAGAACCTAGACGGACATAGAAGGCAAACCAGGCACTAGTGGAATGGGCTTGACCCCTTAGTTAGTCTTTCCTTTACCTGTTTATGTCTGGGTGTCCCGCTCTCCATGCTCCTCGTATGTAAGGCACAGCTGTGTTTGTGAGAGCCAGTTGTGCTCAACCCTGCCTGCCCCCAACTACGGAACATTCCGTATTCCAGGCATTACTCTACCTCTGTTCCTTGACCACTCCAGCCCCAATAAGCTGGATTATGTTCAGAATCCCCTGCAAATCACATTCCAACTTTGTTTATTCCTTATTTCCTCCTCAAGGAGAGGCTGGCTACTACTCCCATAAGGTCAGACCCCACCCTTACCCAGCAGATGATTGTCCAGCACATGTGTCAGGGTTGCAAAAGGACCTGATGTGTGAGGCTTCTTGTCTCTTCATAGGTAGGGT
Organism: Canis lupus familiaris; assembly: GCF_011100685.1. Lineage (NCBI taxonomy): Eukaryota > Metazoa > Chordata > Mammalia > Carnivora > Canidae > Canis > Canis lupus. The sequence goes on from NC_049260.1 coordinate 77,923,765, forward strand.
GACCATATCACTTCTTTTCCAAATGATGCAGGTGGTTTCGAAAGTCAAAAGGATGCTATGCATAATTGCGCTGGGACATCAGGCAAAATCAGGACATGAGGACACCCTTCTAGGGAAAAGTTCTGGGGATAGAATAAGGATATCTCTTGGGGCTTAGGGATTTGTAGAGCACAGAGGTTAGGAGGAAAATGAGAATGCATCACCTTTTTCACAATTTATTCTCTTCGCAGTTAGGGTGCCTTAGTTTTCTGGGGACAAGAAGTGTTACCAGGCTGCATTAACAGGGAAAGGAGATGCAACATGGTCAACATGGGCATCTGTTTGGGTCCTATAAGAGCTGTGAGCTACTGGGACCAGACTCTACAGCAAGAGTGATTACGGGCACAGGTTTTGGAATCAGATTAGACCTGGGTTCAAACCCCAGCTGTGCCTCTTACTAGCTGTGGTGTCTTGAGTAAGTGACCTGACCTCTTTGAACCTCAGTTTCCTCCTCTGGACAATAGGGTCTACAAGACTGTTGTGAGGATTCAGTGAGATAATGCATAGTGCTCAGTGAACAGTGGCTATACTTATTCTCAGGCCTGAGATTCATGCCCTCAGGCAGTTGGAGGTGTAGGGGTAGGATTTGATGTCAGACAGTTGTATGGACTTGCTCTCCTGGCTACCTTGGCCCTATCTGTTTGCTTAAGGCTGACAATGAGATAAGGGAGGTTGACTTTTCCTTCCTGAGACTCTGTTAGTAAAATTGCAGAGATAACACTGCTCCCAGTTGTGATGGGAAGTTGCTAGGGAGCAATTGGAAAGTGCCTTGTTACCTTGCTAGCTTTGGGCATTGATGACTCAGGGTTTTGTTGGCAAACTGTTCCTCCTCACTCCCACTCACCCTCTCCCTCTCCAAGGCCCATTCACCTTGCAAGTCTTGGCTTAGATCCTACCTCCTCTCTGAAGATTACCTGACCATCCCAACCTGCAGTGACTTCTCCCTCCCTAAGCCTCAGTAGTATACCTCCAACTGTGGAACAGGATGTATTCTTTATTGTGCCCTTATGGAAGGGCCATGAATAGGGCTGACTGAGAGAACACATGTAGCATGCCAGGTACAATGTCTGGTACAGACCTGGGGGGCTTACCTGCCTCTGTCTCTTCTTACTCGCTGAACCCTCGCCCTGCCCCCGCCCCCCTCTCCCCCATAATGTGTGCATCCTGGTCTTGACCAGATGCAGCCTTCTACTGGTAGTCATTTGGGAGTATGCCCGTGCTAGCTCCATGTTCAATTGTAATGTCACAGAAGTTAGGGGCCACATCTTATCCTTCCTCACCTTCTAGTATCCAGCACTACACAAATCACCATAATAGCCTTTTTTTTTAAATTGAGCTCTATAAGATTCTGTGTGGCAGGTGCTCTTGTGTGTGTGTTTGCCCCCATATTTTCTTTACAGGAGAGGCAGACATAACTTTTTCTGTTGAGAAGAGGCACAGAGAGGTTGGGTTATCCACTGCCCAAACTCACATATCTCTTGAGTGGCCTAGCCAGGAATCAAATCCAGTTTTGACTCCTGTGCTAGATTACTAGCACAGATTACTCCTGTGCTCCAATGAATGAATGCCTACAAATGGGTGGATGGGAGGATAGACAGAAGTAGAGACCAGAATAGGAGTGCCTGCACCTTTAACTTTTACTTAACAGAGGGAGGCCTGCTTGAGAAGAACCTATAGGTAGTAAAGATACAGGATTCAGAGGGTCCCCAAGCCCAGGTAAGGTCCCTCTTGAGGAAAAAAGAGGTGGGGGGTGGAGTGAAGGGCCAAGCTAAACCACAAGAAATTCCACAGTGGTTCCAAGATCCCAAAAATTAGCAGTGGTGGCAGTGAATAAGGACGTGTCTTTGAAGAGGCTTATTAACCTAGGAAGTTTTTGAATTCCCTTGGAGTCAAGGCTGAGCATTTCACTCCAATAGCATGCCAGTCATGGGACCTATGATTAGGTGTGGAGATAAGATCTGCTGCACTCTAGCATCAGGGGGTGATGACGGGGAAAGCAGAGGGGATTGGCCATTTAATTCAGCAGACCTTAAATCTGGTAGGACTTCAGACCGACCTGGAAACCTGTGGCTATGACCTCACACAGCAGACTAGAAGGCTAGTAATCTGCCTAAACCTCCAGCCCTGGGGCCTGAGCACTTCAGGGTCGTGGGACTGTGCTTAGCCAGGCTTCACCTAGGTCCAGTAGAGCTAGGCCTCCTACAGGTGAGTGCTTCAGGGGTTCATGAGCTGTGTCTTCCAGAGGCCTCACTTGGGCCAGAGGGAAAAGCCCTTCTCTGGCTGACCTCCAGGGCTTCCAACTCTACTCCACCCTGGCTCCCAGGTATTAGGATTCAGGAAGCCTCAGCGAGGGAGCCTGGGATATCCAGGCTCTCCCCCTGCCTCAACTGGCCCACTGCAGCAGTATCCAACTGCACTATCTGCTTTTATTCACTCCATCCTGTCCCCTACCCCATTCAGGGAAGCAGCAAGAAGCTAGGCTGGGTGTTAAGTGGAACAGAGGTCTAATATTGGCTCACCTGCTTCCTGCACCATGTGAGGCATGGCAAATTTACTCAACTTTCTAGTAATGGGTTTATACTTTGTCGGGTTAGACACAGTACTTACCTCATAGGGTTTTAGAGATCCATAAAGGATGTTATCATGTGCCCCCAAGCCCAGACACACCAGCTTCCCAGAAGGGAGGAAAATCTACTGTCAGAAATGCAATAAAACTGTCAAATCTGTGGGAAGTCATCCAGCTAAACTGTACACCTCAAACCTGGAACACTATTTTTTGTTGTTCTCTGCAACAGGATAAAAATTCCCTTTTCCCCTTAAGATGGATAGCGGGAGGAAAACCTGGAACAGCCACTTTCAAGTGATTTTCAGTTCTCTAGTCACAATATTTTAGCCATGCTATCCTCAAGAAGGGTCAGGAAATCTCCTATTAGGGTTTACAGCACAGCCTGCATTCATCTGTTCATTTATTCAATAGACATTTGCTGAGTCCCCACTACATCAGGCACTGCTAGGTGCTGAGAATCACAGATGAATAAGCTGAGAGCCCATAACCTGGTTAGAGTCTATAAGGGGGAAGCAGACGCTTTGGTCAGATATTTATAATACATGAAATGATATAACAGAGAGGTGTTCAGGTTATTTCAGGAACCCAGAGGAAGGGAATCGAACCCAGCCCAGGGGCTAGTTAGGAAACTCTTTCTGGAAGAGGTAAAATATAAATGATGTGGGTTTTGTAGTGTTTTTCATGTTTCACATCATACTTTGCTTGTTGTTTGCTTTACGTCCTGTTTTCAGAATGAGGAGACAAGAGGAAAGGGACACGTCTCAAGCAGTGAAAACATCAGGAGCTTTCTGCTATAAGAAGCAGCTTGGAGGCTGGGGAACAAGGCGACCAACTGTCCCAGCGGGCCAGTTCCTGAAGGGCTTCCTAGGATGTAGGACTTTCAGGTTTAATACCAGGTCAATCCCATGTTGCCTATGAATGAGGGGCTCCCATGATGCGGGACTGTCCATACTGAGATCAGAAAAGCTCTAGGCAAACAGGGAGGAGCTGGTCACCTTTGCAGGAACTGTAGGTAGCTCAGCATCTCTGGGACTTCAAATGCAAGATAGGAAGTGGTGGCAGATGAGACTGGGGAGACAGGCAGGGACCCGATCATGAAGGGCTTGGTGTGCCATATTAAGGAACCAGTACCTTGTCCTCTAGGCAGTGGGGAGTCTTGCAGGGAAGTGACAGGCTGCCAGGTTTGTGTTTTCATTTGATCACTCTGTCAGTAATATAGAAGCTGGACTTGAAAGGGCCAGGACTGGAGGCAGGAGGTGGTTGCCTTAATCCAGGTGACAATGATGAAGGCCTGGTAAGAAGCAGTAGGGATGGAGTGGAGAGGAAAGATTCAGGGACTGCTTGATGAGTAAAACTGATAGCGTAGTGTGACTAACTGGACATGGGGAGAGAGGGACAGCAGAGTTGACGGTGATCACTGCAATTTAGAAAAACTTTACGCACATTCTGGATAAATGAAAACATAGAAAAAATATAACCAAACATCCATCTACCCACCATCCACCCAGCTTAAGGAATAAAATAGGATAGATACCATTGAAACCCCCTGTACCTCTCCTCAACCCCCTCCCAGAGGTGACGCCTAGATTACATTGATGTTTCTCATTTCCACAAACTTCTACCACATAGATATTAATTGCTAAACAATTGTACTGGTAGCATTGTACTGCATGTTTCCAAGCTTTATATAAATTATATCACGATGGAGGTGTTTTTCTCTAACATGCTGTTTTCTCTCACTGTTGTGTGAGATGCAGCCCTAACAATATTGATAGCTCTGGTTCACTTATTTTCTTTGCTGAATAGCCTTCCATTGTATGAATATGTTTCTCATCCATTTTACTGTTGATGACCATGAGATGCTTTCTAAATTTCTGGTTCATGACTACAAAGCTGCTAAGAACACTCTCATACATGTCTCCCTGTACTCAGGTCTCTAGATTGGGTGCCTTGGAGTGCAAGTGCTGCAGCCAGCAGTGTGTCCATCTCCTGCACACTAATCAATATTGTCCAGTTGCTCTTCAAAGGAGTCAGACCACCTTGCACTCCAACTAGCAACGCATGTGATGTCCTTGTTGCTGTATTTCCTCACCAACATTTAGGATGGTCAGTCTTTTTATTCCTTGTGGCTCCAATGCTGTGAAATAGGATCTCATAGTGGTTTTAGTTGACAATTCTCAGACTACTTGGAAGATGATGCCCTTCCTGTGTAATTTTTTTTGGTACCTGTATGCTTACTCTTTTGGTAAAATGCCTGGTCAAGACTTCCTAATGTTAATAAGTGGTGAAGCCATAGAATCTCCTCTACGTGGCCCATACCCTTCACCATTATTGGAACTGTTTCAGAGTCACTGTTTGCCTTTATATACCCCTGTTTTATGAACCTATGTTTTCATTGTTCTGTAGCTTTACTGTGATGCATCCAAGTGTGTGTCCTGAATCTGGGGAACCATGGCTCTCCTCCCTCCCGGAAAATTACTGGATAATTCCTCCTTGAATATCATTCTTCTGCAATTTGCCCTGTATCTCCTTCACAAACTCCCACAGGATATACTTTTCACATTTTTGGTCCATGCCTTATGTCACTTCACCTTTCTTTTACCTTTCTCTTTCTCTTTCTAGGAGATATTACCCATAATTTCTTTTATCTCTTTCCATATGCTAATTCTCTATTCTGGTGGGTCTAATCAGCTCTTGCAAAATGACATGAACCTTTTCTTCCAGTGGTTCTGTTTTTCACTTTCAGATATTTCACTTGATTCTGAGATTTGGTTGTGTCTTCCCAAAGATTGTTTATATCCTCTCCTTTACTCAAACATGTTAAACCATTTTTAAATAGTTGGCACCTGGGGATAAGTCTCTGGAGGTGTACATGTTTAGTTTGTTTGTTTTATTTTTATTTTTTTAAATAGATTTTATTTATTTATTCATGAGAGACACAGAGAGAGAAGGAGGCAGAGACACAGGTAGAGGGAGAAGCAGGCTCCATGCAGGAAGCCTGATGTGGGACTTGATCCGGGGACCCCAGGATCATGCCCTGGGCTGAAGGCAGATGCTTAACTGCTGAGCCACCCAGGTGTCCCTGTGGTTTTTTTTTTTTTAATTATGAGCATGTTAGAAAGGGCTTTATCTGTGGGAACCTTCTTGAAGCCTCCATTAAAGGTGGGTTCCTCCAGAAAGGATTTGACTTGCATTCGCCTTACGCCTGGGATTCTGCCAGAATTCGTTGAGCCATACTGATAGTGTTTGTTGGGACTCCAAAGCCACATGTGGGCAGAATTGTGATTTCAGGTTCTCAAAGGAACGTTGCCACACCTCAGCCAGACCCAAGGCCAAGAGATACATGTGCCCTTGTCATCTCCCTGTCCCTGTAGAAAAAAAAAAAAAGGCCAGCTATTCATTGAAGGCCTTGTTTAACAAGCATCAGGGACTGATACAAAAGTCTCCTTTGTCTGTTATTTGCTGGCTTTTTTCCAGCTCATCCAAGTAGTTAAAATGATGTTTATAATAATCTTTCTTAAGTATTTGTGTTTGTTTGGAATGGGAGTTGTTTCACTAGTCTATTCCATATAGTGTCCAAATGAAAAGTGTTAGTGACCCTTAAGTGTATAAATCAGACCAGGGTCACTCAGCAGTAGTCAGATGATGTCAAAGCTGATCTGCAAGGTTTGAGACAACTTGCACTCCCATGCCTGTTGCGTTGGAGGGGCTGGTTAGAGGGATGGCTCAGCTGGGCCTCTGTCCCTCTTCAGAGAGTCTCAGAGCCTTTCCGTAATTATATTTCCAGCAGGATAGGCAAACTTGCTATATGGAAGCTCAGAGCCTTCAAGAAACAAGGAAGGAGGGACTCCTGGGTGGCTCAGTGGTTGAGCATCTGCCTTAGGCTCAGGGCGTGATCCCAGGATCCAGGATCAAGTCCCACATTGGGCTCCCTGTGAGGAGCCTACTTCTCTTCCCTCTGCCTCTGTCTCTGCCTCTCTCTGTGTGTCTCTCGTGAATAAATAAATAAATCTTAAAAAAAAGAAGACAGAAGACACTTTTCCTCTTAAAGAGTAGATCTGTAATTTGTACAGCATCACTTCCACCTTGTTTCATTAGCCAAAGCAATCACACACCCACCCAGAGTCAAGAGCAGGGGCAGGGAAAACACACAGGATATCTCAGTGGGAAGTATTAAGGACTCAGCAGGATTCCTGAACCTGACACGTAGCGTCATGCAACACACATTTCTCGAGATGCTGCTGGGGGCCACACACTGGGCATGCCCATACAACAAAGTCTTTGGTTCCCTACTCCAGAGTGGTAAACTCTGGAATTGTTTTCCTTTCCTCTTGCTCCTCTTGCCCCTGGCCCATGTAGTGGATCCCTCCAATCTGAGACACAGTGCCTGCGTAGGGTATTCCTTTAGGAATACCCTAAAACCTGACATTTCAACTGTACTCCATCCCTCTCCATATGCCTACAAAAGCACATATCCAGAGACTTATAAATAGGGCAGGGTTAAGGCCACAGGAAGAGTTCAGGGAGGGGAGCGGGGAAGCATAAGCAGCCCCATACATAAGCCATCCCAATCTTCTGGAGTTTGTTCAAGGCAAGCACTTGCTTACAAATCTTGATTTGAATTAATCACACAATGGAAATTGAGGTAGGTAAAGTAATCAATGCTGCATTTCATTTTATATTTATGTATTTCCTGTCGAGCAGGTTAATCCAGAGAAGAAGGGTTTCTGTGAACCCCTGATAGGATCAAACACTCAAAGGCTTTCAACACATCTGATGGACCAGCAACCAGAGTTGCTATGTGATCTTGGGTAAGGCCATTCACTTTTCTGGGAAGACTCCACTTGAATCCCTAGAAGGGATAGAATTCACTAAGCCAGTCCATTATTTTAATGAGCACAAAGACAATGCATACGATATTCATTCCTAAAACAAAAATTCCCAGTTGTGTATGACAAAATACCTGGTCTGGCATCGAGTCCACACATGGTCCTATGGTCCCCATCTAACTGCGGTACCCCAAGGGCTGCTCACTATTACCTCTTGTAGTAAGATCTTAGAGACAGAGGTAGTTAAATTGTGGACAGGTTTCTGGATATCATGTTCACAAGAATCATGGGTTACAACAGAGGCTGTGAGGGACAAGTCTGACCATGTCACAACCCTCAGATAGTTGCCAGACAGCATGGCAAGGACTGAATTGATGACCCTGTGGAGATGAGTCCTAGTGCTCTCTTGTCCCACTAATGTCCTCTCATGGACTGACCAAAACCCACCTGTGATCCTGGATTTGTTTTTAAAGTACCTCATAATAAGAAGAAAGAGTAAGTGGCCACTTTTTCAAGCTTTCTCCTCCCCTCCTAACACTCATTCTGCTCTTATCCAAGAGTGACAGGCCATGATCAAAGAGGAGGAAGGCTACGATGGATCCAGAATCAGGACCAACCCCATTTTTTTTTAAAGATTTATTTGTTTATTTAACAAAGAGACAGAGCAAGCAGGGGGAGGGGCAGAGGGTGAGAGAATCTCAAGTAGACTCCCTGTTGAATCTGGAGCCAACCCAGTTTCATCTCAGGACCCTGAGATCACAACCTGAGTCAGAACCAAGAGTCAGAGGCTTAACCCACTCCAGGTACCCCAGGGCACTAGGATTTTTGCATTGGTTTCGCAAACCCTATTTCCACCAGAGAATGTGAAGAGGAACCAAACGGTGACCTGAGCAAGTGGTGGGTTGCATCTCAGGAAAGGAGCCTTTAGTTTATGGAAACTTAATCATTTGTAATGAAGATTACAATGAGAAACAGAGATTGTTTCCCCATTTCTTCAGTGATACCCTGTCTTCATGAAACTAGGATTAACTGCATCTTATTGGCCCAGATCTAGTCAACTGGGCAACTGGGTTTTCATCCTGCCAAGTCAATGGGGTGGGTTGTGTATTAATGCTCATGCACCTGAGGTAAAAAAAAAAAAAAAGAAAAAGAAAAAAGAAAAGAAAAGAAAAGAAAAGAAAAGAAAAGAAAAGAAAAGAAAAGAAAAATTAATTCAACTTCAGACAGCTTGAAGAAAAAGATGGGCAGGTACAAATCACCTTATGGCTCTTAATTCATTTCTATCATTTTCTTAGTTTGATGGAGAAGACAGGAGACACGTCCACCTTAGTCTTGGAAACATGGGTTTGAATCACTATAATTAAAAGCAAACAAGTGATAAGAGTTTGAAAAGCTAGTAACAGGCAAAGAAACATACCAATCTACTCTTTGATCTCCAAGGATGAACACCAGGAAGTCTATTATGGGCTCATCTCAAGGTCCACCTACTCAAACTTTAGGTCAATGGCTGCGGGTAAGGGCCTGAAAGTTGTTCATTAGCTCAGAGGAGAGTGAGACTTGGCTGCCCTCAGTGGAACCTGCCATCATTCTAATGATGCATAACTGCCGGCCATGAAGGTCTACCTTTCAAAAACAAAGGATAATAGCCTGGAAAAGAAAAGAATCAGAGAAATACAAACTAGTTATAACAGTAACTTCAGTTTCCAGAGAGACTGGAGTAGGTATTGTTTTTTTTTTTTTTATCATTTTGATTTAGCTACTTCCATACTGTGTCTGTATCCTCAGTCATGTACTTAGATGAATTCCTTAATAGGTGACATGTGATAAAAGTGTGTTTAGGGGGCACCTGGGTGGCTCAGTCAGTTAAGCATCTGCCTTGGGCTCAGACCATGATCCCGGAGTCCTGGGATCAAGTCCTGTGTCAGGCTCCCCACAAGGAGCCTACTTCTCCCTCTGCCCATGTCTCTGCCTCTCTCAGTGTCTCTCATGACAAAGTAAATAAAATCATTTAAAAAAGGAATTAATAAAATTGATAAACCCCTAGCCATACTTGACAAAAGGAAAAGAGAAAGGACCAAAATAGATAAACTCAGGAAGGAAAGAGAAGAGATCCCAACCAACACTACAGAAATACAAACAATTATAAGAGACTACTATGAAAAATCATATACCAACAAACTGGGCAACCTGGAAGAAATGGACAAGTTTCCAGAAACTCCCAAACTAACAACCCAAAACCAAAAAATCCAGTTAAGAAATGGGCAGACGATATGAATAGACACTTTTCCAAAGAAGACACCCGAAAGGTTTACAGACCCATGAGAAGATGCTCAACATCACTCACCATCAGGGATATGCAAACCAAAGCCACGATGAGATACCACCTCATATCTGTCGGAATGGATAAAATTAACAACATAGGAAACAACAGATGTTGGCCAGGATGTGGAGAAAGGGGAACCCTCTTGCACTGTTGATGGGGATGTAAACAGGTGCAGCCACTATGGAAAACAGGATAGAGGTCCCTAAAAAAGTTAGAGAGAGAGCTACCCTCAGATCTAGCAGTTGCATATTTGGAATTTGCCCAAAGGATACAAAAATACAGATTCAAAGGGAAAAAAAAGGGGTATGTGCACCCCAATGTTTTTAGCAGCGTTATAAACAATAGCCAAACTATGGAGAGAGCCCAGATGTCCTTCGACTGACGAATGGATAAAAAGGAGATAATGGACAATTACTCAGCCATCAAAAAAAAAATGAAATCTTGCCTTCTTTAATGACACAGATGGAACTAGAGTGTATTATGCTAAGTGAAATTAAGTCAGTCAGAGAAAGGCAAACAGCATATGATCTCACTCCTGTGGAATTTAAGTAAGAAAACAGATGAACACATGGGAAGAGGAAAAGGAACAAAAGGAGAGAGGGTAACAAACCATAAGAGACCCTTAAGGATAGAGAACAAACTGAGGGCTAATGGAGGGAGGTGGGTGGGTGATGGTATAGATGGGTGATGAGTATAAAGGAGGGCAGTTGTTGTGATGAGCACTGGGTATCGTATGTTAGTGATGGATCACTAAATATTACACTGTATGTTCACTAACTAAAATTTAAATTAAAAAATAAAGGAACTCTGGGCAATTTCACTATATGTTCTTGGAAGAAGAGAGTGGAAAGAGTTTAAAATGGGGGTGCCTGGGTGGCTGAGCAGTTGAGCCTCTGCTTTTGGCCCAGGGCATGATCCTGGAGTTCTGGGATCCACTCCCACATCGAGCTCCCTGCATGGAACCTGCTTCTCTCTCTGCCTACGTCTCTGCCTCTCTCTCTTTCTGTGTCTCTCATGAATAAATAAATAAAATCTTTTTAAAAATAAAAAGTTTTAAAAATGTATTACACAAATAGATTTGACCTTGCAGATAACTGTAAAGGCAGATCTGGTAACAACTGACAGGAATGACACTTTAGGCCAGCAGCTGAATGAAATGTGGTTAAAATAAATCCATAAATCCATGATTTTTCTTGGAGCAAATTGCACTAGAGACATGCAATAGAGTGGATACATTCGGTAATGTTTAATAAACTGTAAACGTGCTTTAAGGATGGGCAGAATGGCATAGGGCCAAATGCTGGAGTAGGTGGCGCTGTGGAGAACTACAGGTCTTCTCCGAAACAAGTGAGGTGGCTCTGAAAAGAGCCTTTGGTTTGCGAAGTGGTCAGGTGATCTAGAGGCAGCTCACTTGCTAAAGGTGTACCTCATGATAGCCTTGGAGGCCTCAGACACAGCATGCTTGCCAATCTCCTTGGGCAGCAGCAGCAGCCGCACGGCGGTCTGGATCTCCCTGGAGGTGATGGTGGAGCACTTGGTGGAGCCGGCCAGGCGAGAGGCCTCATCAGCGATGCGCTCAAAGATGTCCTTAACAACTGAACCTATGATGCTCAGGGCCTTCTGCGAGAGGCTCAGGCCCTGGAGAACCTGCTTCAGAACCCTGGGGAAGTAGATGTTGAAACTGAGCAGCAGCGGCGGCAGCGGTGGCATTGGTGCTTCGGCTTCTCCTGCCGCCAGCACGACCGTGCCCAGGCTTTCCTCGGAAGAGGTCTCACAGCCAGGCTCAGCCATGTGGGACTCAGCTTCATGACAGCTCAGAAGGAAAGACAATAGTGCCTGCTGAGGGTTGCTGGTCCCTTTATAGTTGCTGCATTTCCTGATGTCACAAGCAACTTCCATATCTGATTGGACAAAATGGGACACAGGGAAGTGGGTCTCCATGCGGCTGTGTCACCTCTGATTGCATATCTTGGAGCTTGACATCACATCGGACAATCAGAGTAGGAATCTGGTGTCCTCTAAACTTGGGACATTTCAGAAAAACATTCAAATATCCCACTGAAGATGTACATTTTATCTGCAGATTTTCAATTTAATACAGCAACAGATCTTGGATGAGTCGTGTTTTTAATGAAATTTTTTTAAAATATGTTATTTATTTATTCATGTGAGACACACACACACAGAGAGAGAGAGAGAGAGAGAGAGAGAGAGAGAGAGAGACACAGGCAGAGGGAGAAGCAGGCTCCATGCAGGGAGCCTGACGTGGGACTGGATCCTGGATCTCCAGGATCATGTTCTGGGCTGAAGGTGGTGCTAAACCGCTGAGCTACTTGGGCTGCCCTGGAATACTTTTTATTCTACATCATTACTCTATTTCTGATAAGCACTAAGTGCCATTGTTTCAGGATGTACTAGAAATCCAATGCTCTGGAATTAATGTATCGGCATCTTACAAGCAACAGTCAATATAAAGTGGAGATCGTAAACACATGAGCAGATAGAGAGAGGAAAAGAATAGGGGCTGGGCAACGCATTTAATGAATTTTTCTAAAGAGTTTTTAGAGGTTTATTTATTTATTTATTTATTTATTTAATTAATTAATTAATTTATTTTATTATGATAGTCACAGAGAGAGAGAGAGAGAGGCAGAGACACAGGCAGAGGGAGAAGCAGGCTCCATACCCAGCACAGAGCCCACACGGGGCTCAGTCTTCTGACCCTGAGAATGTCGGAGCCCAATGTGGGATTCGATCCCGAGTCTCCAGGATCGCACCCTGGGCCAAAGGCAGGTGCCAAACCACTGCGCCACCCAGGGATCCCACATTTAATGAATTTGTAATGGGAGCTAGTACTTCTTGAGCATCTTCACTTTCTATTCACTTACTTTTTTTTTTTTTTTTTTTGTAAAGAACGGGAAGGGAGGAGGAGCAGAGGTAAGGGGAGAGAGTCTGGAGCAGGCTCCATGCCCAGCACAGAGCCCACACGGGGCTCAGTCTTCTGACCCTGAGATCATGACCTGATGGAAATCAAGACTCAGAGGCGAAACCAGCTGACCTACCCAGGCGTCCCTCTATTGAATTACTTCTTTTGGCAGTTAAGGAGTAGCACACAGGAAAGGGAGGCATAAAGGAGACCAGTTTCTTTCCATTTTTTCTGCGCAAAGACATTAGATTAAGAGGCTCCAACTAAGAGAGGGAGGGATTGAATCTGGTCAGAACTAATGACATCTCTCTTAACAGCTCCTTGTGGCACTCTTCTGTGAAAGCACTAAGAGAGAGCCAGCAGGATGGGATGAACCAGAGCTGAATCTTTATTTCCCCCATGTTTCCTGCTCAAATGGAGAGATGAGGAGATGAGGCTAGGAGGTTATTGGCTGTGGACTTGATGAAATGTCTGGAGCTCTGTGAACCTTAAGGTTTGTCCCCAAGAGATAACAGGAGATCCCAGAAATTCTCAAGCAGAGCTGTCATGTGCCTTCCTGGCCCCAACCTAGTAGGGTAAGATACATCTAGTACCCCGAGTAAAATAGAACCTCAAGCATCAAGGAGTCCCCAGTAAGCCTCCATCCTGGCACAGTCACTTGAATACCCTTTTTTGCCAAGCAATCATATGCCAGCCAATAATCACAAGCAGTAAAATTGGCACTAGCAAATAAATCACAACATGGTTGGAACCACAGGCTGGTTTGACAAGATCAGTTTGCTTACCTTTTCAAGTAACTACTATCATTGTCATACACTCAGCCTACCTAACAGGTGCTGCTGCAGGAGAGGAGAGGGAGAAGGGACCACCCCACAGGGTCAATTCCCAGTGTCCTCAAAACTCCTCATTGTCCTGACAGCCTTGAACCTGCAGCTACCACAGATGATTCTCTCTGAAGATGCTCTCCTCCATTCTAGCTTTCCAGGCATAAGATCAACTGACCAGAGTTGGTATCCTGCAACATGTCAGCTTCTGAAGACCTGGGATCGAGTCCTACGTCGGGCTCCCTGCATGGAGCCTGTGTCTCTGACTCTCTCTCTTTCTGATGAATACATAAATAAAATCTTAAAAAAAAAAGAAAGAAAAATTGGGACGACTGGGATTGAGCACTTGCCTTCGCCCAGGGTGTGATCCCAGAGGCCCAGGATCGGTCCCGCATCGGGCTCCCTGCATGGGGCCAGCTTCTCCCTTGCTTATGTCTCTGCCTCTCTGTCTCTGTCTCTCTGTCTCTACTCTCTCTGTGTGTCTCTCATGAATAAATAAATAAAATCTTTAAAAAATAATAAAAAGGGAGGGGGCAAGATGGCTGAAGAGAAGGATTCCCCAAGTCAACTGTCCCCACCAACTTATCTAGATAATTTTCAAATCATCCTGAAAACCTACTAATTCGGCCTGAATTTTAAAGAGAGAACAGCTGCAATGCTACAGAGAGAAGAGTTCACGCATCTATCAAGGTAGGAAGACGGAAAAAAAATGAATAAATAAGCATCCAGTGGGGGAGGGGCCCTGGAAAGGAGCCAAGCTAAGGCCAGGCAGCGAGAGCCACCAGGACAGGAAAGCCCAGTCCCAGAGAAGCAGAAACTTTACCAAACTTCTCGGACAGAAAGGTGCTCACAGAGAACTCTGGCAGAATCCCAGGAGGGGCAGTGGAGCCCCCAGGTTCCCCAGGTGACTAACAGTGGAACTGTACCCCGGGGGAGAGCGCTCCACACACCACGGGCCGAGCTCCATAATGGGCTGGAACGCACACCAGGTAGGGCCCCGAGAGCACCTCGGCAGCCACTCAGGCGGTGGCTCTGTACAGAGGGGGCTGCGCAGCCCCTGGAGCGCGATTCCAAGAGTGCAGGCCCCGGAGCCCAAGGTGCAGGGGACACAGCCCAGGATCCGGCGTTGCCCTTGGGACAGGCGGAGCCCAGGAGGACACAGGACAACAAGGATGCTCCTGCCACCAGGCACCTCCGAACTGTACATATCAGTGCACCCCCGCCCCAGGAGCATCCATGCCCCTGCAGATTGGGACACTACGGTACTTACTGCTAGAGCTGACTCCAGGGCTGAAGAGGTGGCCACGCCACTGTTGTTGTTCCTCCTGTTGTCACCTTGTGCCTGGAACTGAGCAGGGCCGCCAGGGAGCAGGGGCCTCACAGAATAAACAGCTCCCACTGAACCATGCACCTAGCTGGAGCAGTGCAACTCCACCAGATGCACACACCTGAGAATCAGCACAGCAGGCCCCTCCTGCAGAAGACCAGCTGGAAGGAAAGGGGAAGAGCAGGTTCTTAACCAAGCAGCACTGGAAGGCTCCAGAGGGAGTCAAGGGACTTACAGTATATAGAATTGGAGGATACCCCTCCTTGTTTTTTTTTTTTTTCCCCTCCTTGTTTTTGTTTGTTTGTTATCCCTCCTTTTCCCACTTTTTCCTTCCTTTTTCCAGGACAACTGTTTTTAGCCACTCTGCACTGAGCAAAACTAGAAGGAAGAACTCACAACAAAACAAAGAATCAGAAACAGTCCTCTCTCCCACAGAGTTACAGAATTTGGATTACAATTCGAAGTCAGAAAGCCAATTGAGAAACTACTGGTGACTATAGAAAAAAAGCATAAAGGAATCAAGAGACTTCATGACTGCAGAATTTACATCTAATCAAGCCGAAATTAAAAATCAATTAAATCAGACACAATCCAAACTGGAGGTCCTAACAACGAGGGTTAATGAGGAAGAAGAACACGTGAGTGACATAGAAGACAAGTTGATGGCAAGGAAGAAAGCTGAGGAAAAAAAAAAGAGAAAAACAATTAAAAGATCATGAGGATAGGTTAAGGGAAATAAATGATAGCCTCAGAATAAAATCTACATTTAATTGGGGTTCCAAGGGCACTGAAAGGGACATAGGACCAGAGAGTGTTTTTGAACAAATCATAGCTGAGAACTTCCCTAACTTGGGGAGGGAAACAGACATTCAGATCCAGGAGATAGAGAGATCCCCCCCCCAAAAAAAATCAATAAAAACCGCTCAACACGTCGATGTTTAATTAGTGAAACTTGCAAATTCCAAAGATAAAGAGAAGATCCTTAAAGCAGCAAGAGACAAGAGATCCCTAACCTTGATGGGGAGAAGTATTAGTATCAAGAGCATATCTCTCCACAGAGAACTCGCAAGCCAGAAAGGGCTGGCAGGATATATTCCGGGTCCTAAATGAGAAGAACATGAAGCCAAGAATACTCTATCCAGGAAGGCTCTCATTCAGAATAGAAGGAGAGATAAAGAACTTCCAAGATAGGCAGAAACTGAAAGAATATGTGACCACCAAACCAGCTCTGCAAGAAATATTAAGGGGTACTCTGTAAAAGAAAGAGGAAGTCCAAGGAAACGATCCACAAAAACAGGGACTGAATAGGTATCATGATGACCCTAAATTCATATCTTTCAATAGTAACTCTGAACGTGACTGGGATTAATGACCCCACCAAAAGGCGCAGAGTTTCAGACTGGATAAAAAAGCAAGACCCATCTAATTGCTGTCTAAAAGAATCATTTTATTTTTTTTAATATTGTATTTATTTATTTATGAGAGACAGAGAGAGAGAGAGAGAGAGGCAGAGGCACAGGCAGAGGAAGAAGCAGACTCCATGCAGGGAGCCCGACACGGGACTCGATCCTGGGTCTCCAGGACCAGGCCCTAGGCTGAAGGTGGTGCTAAACCGTGGAACCACCAGGGCTGCCCAAAGGACGCATTTTAGTCGTCAGGACGCCTACAGCCTGAAAATAAAAGGTTGGAAAACCATTTACCACTCAAATGGTCCTCAAAACAAAGGAGGGGTAGCCATCCTCATATCAGACAAATTAAAGTTTATCCCATAGACTGTAGTCAGAGATAAAGAGGAACACTATATCATACTTAAAGGATCTATCCAACAAGATGACCTAACAATCATAAATATTTATGCCCCAAATGTGGGAGCTGCGAAGCATATCAATCAATTAATAACCAAAGTTCAGATGTACTTAGATAATAATACTCAATACTACTCAATAATACTCCCACTCAAAGTGGAGTCTTCAACACAGCGCTTCTGCAAATGACAGATTTTCTAGGCACATCTCCAAAGAACAGGAGCTTTAAATGATAGAGTGGACCAGATGGATTTCAGATTTACAGAACTTTACATCCAAATGCAACTGAATACAAATTCTTCTTAAGTGCACATGGAACATTCTCCAGAGTAGACCGCATCCTCGGTCACAAATCAGGTCTTACCTGATACCAAAATATTGGGATCGTCCCCTGCATATTTTCAGACCATAATGCTTTGAAACTAGAACTCAATCGCAAGAAGAACTTTGCAAGAAATTCAAACACATGTGAAAGTTACAGACCATCCTGCTACAAGATGAAAGGGTCAACCAGTAAATTAGAGAACAATTAAAAAGATTCTTGGAAACTAATGAGAATGAAGATAAAACTGTTCAAAATCTTTGGGATACAGCAAAAGCAGTCCTGAGGGGGAAATACATAGCAATAAAAGCATCCATCCAAAAACTGGAAAGAACTCAAATACAAAAGCTAACCTTGCACCTACAGGAGCTGGAGAAAAAACAGCAAACAGATTGTACACCCAGCAGAAGAAGAGAGTCAATAAGGATTCGAGCAGACCTCAATGACATAGAAACCAAAAGAAGGGTGGAACAGATCAACAAAACCAGGAGTTGGTTCTTTGAAAGAATTAATAAGATAGATAAACCATTAGCCAGCCTCATTAAAAAGAAAAAAGACTCTAATTAATAAAATCAAAAATCAAAAAGGAGAGATCACCACCAACACCAAGGAAATACAAACGATTTTAAACACAAATTATGAGCACCTATACGCTAATAAATATGGCAATCTAGATGAAATGGATGCATTTCTGAAAAACCACAAACTACAAAACTGGAACAGGAAGAAATAGAAAACCTGAACAGGCCGATAAACAGGGAGGGAATTGAAGCTGTCATCAAAAAACTCTCAAAACACAGAAGTCCAGGGCCAGATGGCTTCCCAGGGGAATTCTAGCAAATGTTTAAAGAAGAAACCATACCTATTCTACTAAAGCTGTTCAGAAAGACAGAAAGAGAAGGAATACTTTCAAACACATTCTATAAGGCCAGAATCACCTTAATTCCAAAACCAGACAAAGACCCCATCAAAAAGCAGAATTATACACCAATATCCCTGATGAACACAGATGCAAAAATTCTCAACAAGAGGTAATAGGAAACAACAATACCTAAAGAAGATTATTCATCATGACCAAGTGGGATTTATCCCTGGGACACAAGGCTGGTTCAACACTCATAAAACAATCAATGTGATTCATCATATCAGCAAGAGAAAAACCAAGAACCATATGATCCTCTCAATAGATGCAGAGAAAGCATTTGACAAAATACAGCATCCATTCCTGATCAACACTCTTCAGAGTGTAGGGATAGAGGGAACATTCCTCAACATCTTAAAAGCCATCTACGAAAAGCCCACAGCAAATATCATTCTCAATGGGGAAGCACTGGGAGCCTTTCCCCTAAGATCAGGAACAAGACAGGGATGTCCACTCTCACCACTGCTATTCAACATAGTACTGGAAGTCCTAGCCTCAGCACTCAGGCAACAAAAAGACATTAAAGGCATTCAAATTGGCAAAGAAGAAGTCAAACTCTCCCTCTTCACCAATGACATGATACTCTACATAGAAAACCCAAAAGCCTCCACCCCAAGATTGCTAGAACTCATACAGCAATTTGGTAGCATGGCAGGACACAAAATCAATGCCCAGAAATCAGTGGCATTTCTATACACTAACAATGAGACTGAAGAAAGAGAAATTAAGGTCAATCCCATTTACAATGGCATCCAAAAGCATAAGATACCTAGGAATAAACCTAACCAAAGAGGTAAAGGATCTATACCCTCAAAACTATAGAACATTTCTGAAAGAAATTGAGGAAGGCACAAAGAGATGGAAAAATATTCCATGCTCATGGATTGGCAGAATTAATATTGTGAAAATGTCAATGTTACCCAGGGCAATTTACACTTTTAATGCAATCCCTATCAAAATACCATGGACTTTCTTCAGAGAGTTGAAACAAATTATCTTAAGATTTGTGTGGAATCAGAAAAGACCCCGAATAGCCAAGGGAATTTTACAAAAGAAAACCATAGCTGGGGGCATCACAATGCCAGATTTCAGGTTGTACTACAAAGCTGTGGTCATCAAGACAGTGTGGTACTGGCACAAAAACAGACACATAGATCAATGGAACAGAATAGAGAACCCAGAAGTGGACCCTGAACTTTATGGCCAACTAATATTCGATAAAGGAGGAAAGACTATCCATTGGAAGAAAGACAGTCTCTTCAATAGATGGTGCTGGGAAAATTGGACATCCACATGCAGAAGAATGAAACTAGACCACTCTCTTTCACCATACACAGAGATAAACTCAAAATGGATGAAAGATCTAAATGTGAGACAAGAGTCCATCAAAATCCTAGAGAACACAGGCAACACCCTTTTTGAACTCAGCCACAGTAACTTCTTGCAAGATACATCCACGAAGGCAAAAGAAACAAAAGCAAAAATGAACTATTGGGACTTCATAAAGATAAGAAGCTTTTGCACAGCAAAGGATACAGTCAACAAAACTAAAAGACAACCTACAGAATGGGAGAAGATATTTGCAAATGACCTATCAGATAAAGGGCTAGTTTCCAAGATCTATAAAGAACTTATTAAACTCAACACCAAAGAAACATGAAATGGGCAAAAGACATGAACAGAAATCTCACAGAGGAAGACATAGACATGGCCAACAAGCACATGAGAAAATGCTCTGCATCCCTTGCCATCAGGGAAATACAAATCAAAACCACAATGAGATCCCACCTCACACCAGTGAAGATGGGGAAAATTAACAAGGCAGGAAACCACAAATATTGGAGAGGATGCGGAGAAAAGGGAACCCTCTTACACTGTTGGTCAGAATGTGAACTGGTGCAGCCACTCTGGAAAACTGTGTGGAGGTTCCTCAAAGAGTTAAAAATAGACCTGCCCTACAACCCAGAAATTGCACTGCTGGGGATTTACCCCAAAGATACAGATGCAATGAAACACCGGGACACCTGCACCCTGATGTTTCTAGCAGCAATGTCCACAATAGCCAAACTGTGGAAGGAGTCTCGGTGTCCATCGAAATATGAATGGATAAAGAAGATGTGGTTTATGTATACAATGGAATATTACTCAGCCTTTAGAAACGACAAATACCCACCATTTGCTTCGACGTGGATGGAACTGGAGGGTATTATAGTGAGGGAAATGAGTGAATCTGAGAAGAACAAACATTATATGTTCTCATTTATTTGGGGAATATAAATAATAGTGAAAAGGAATATAAGGGAAGGGAGAAGAATTGGGTAGGAAATATCAGAAAGGGAGACAGAACATAAAGACTCCTAACTCTGGGAAATGAACTAGGGGTGGTGGAAGGGTAGGAGGGCGGGGGTTGGGGGTGAGTGGGTGACGGGCACTGAGGGGGGCACTTGACGGGATGAGCACTGGGTGTCATTCTGTATGTTGGCAAATTGAACACCAATAAAAAATAAATTTATTATAAAAATTAAAATAAAATAAAATGGAAAATAGTTTTAAATTAAAAGCATTTTTTTCAATAATATTGGAAACAAACACTTAGCATGTATTCATGAAAAAAAATCAATAACTGAAATTGAACTCCCCCCCCCCCCTGCCGTGGAACAAAGGGAGTTAAGAAGCATCAAAGAAATGCAAGCATCAAAGAAATGCAGGCAATCAATTAACTATTGTCCAGATGGCAAGGTTTTCAAGGTTGTTTTCTGTGAGAACTTTAAGGAATGGTAGATGCTATTGTTAATAAAAAGAAAACCAATTATGAAGGGAAAATATGTCATTTTTATTACTAGAAAAAATACGATGATAAAAGGAGTTATAAACCTTACTAAACAGATCTGATCATTCCCATTTACATGTGAGGATACCAAAGTCACACTTGAGAAATTAGCAATCAAACCTTTTGATGAATGATGCAAGAGATACATCATTTTCTCTGTACTCCTATCATTAAGTCGTCATGATTACAAAGAAGCTAGCAAGCAAACAAAAGCCGGGGAAAGGACCACACCAATTTCTCCCTCCAATTCTACAGCTTATATCCCAGAAATGTAATCCTGGGTCATCTACTCAGCCAGTAGCCTCCATTTCCTCCACTGACTAAGCCAGTGAAGAGTGGGATATGAGCTGCCCTCCTTGTGCTCTCCCATTATCCAAGTGATGCATACTTGTTAGTATTTAGTTATGGCTTGTGTACTTGGATCATCAAAGTAGCTGTAGTCATGATTACCACTGTTTTATATATACCCTGTTTGTCATTTACCCCTGTTGGCCAATTCATTCTATTACCTTTTCTATTTGCATCTTAGATCATGTTCTATTTTCCTAAGTTACATTCTTGAGACATTCCTTTAATATGGTATCTTTTATTGGAAACACACAACTTATGACTTTTCTCATGTGTCTGTATTTTGGAGTTAAGACCTTAGGGTAGCCAGCATTTAGATGCGGCTCAGTGCACAGGGAATTTAATCAGGATTAATGGCTGAGGAAGGGACCAGACGTATATTATTCGACTCCCATCGATCGATCAGACTTTGGACGTGGCTATCAAGGCAAGTCCCTGAGCTCAGGCAAGGCAGTTCTCTATAGCTGAGGTAATGACTGAAAAGGCTAATGGCTGAGGACTGCCAGCTGAATGCACTCTAAGCTGCTGAAGCAGAGTCTGTCTTTAAGGGAGATTCCAGGTGGTCAGTCTCTATGTCCATCACAGCCTTGTTATCAAATGATACTCTGGCCAAGTAGGCGACTTTGGTCGACTGTAATTTTTCCCCTCAGCACTTGCTTTTGGCTTCCATTTCTTGATGAAAAGAGGGATGCTGTCACACTATTTGGTTTTCTGTTTTTAGGCATCATGCCCTTTTGTCTGCTATTATGCTCTCTATGCTTACATCACAGCTTTACTATAATGTGTTCACATGGCTTCTTGGATCTAGAATTTCATGGCTTCCCTGAATTTGGAGAAATTACCAGACATTCTCATTTGACTGTTATTTTCCCCAAATTCACCAGAGTTTGTGATTCTGGAATGCCTATGAGATGTACATAATAACTAATTACTGAAATCTCTTTGCCTTACTTTCATTCTATTTCTCTATGTTATGAGGAGCTGTTCTGTATTATTTCTTTTACCCGAGTTCCAGCTCACAATGCTCTATCCAGCTATATCTCAGTTGTGTAAAATTTCTTTAATCTTATGTTCTAGTGATTACAATGATCAACTCTAGAAAACTCATTTAGTGTTTTTGTGTTGATTACCTGTATCTTTCTCATATTTCATTTGTCCTGTCATTTATATAAATGTGTTAAGCACATTTATTTTGTAAGCTTGGCGTTTCGTGATAATTCTGGAGTTTTCCATTCTCTAATTTGATTTTGCTGAGGGAGGCTTGTTTTTGGATTATGTGCTTGTATAAGAAGACTTCTGCAGGAATTTTGCAAAAGTCTCAATAAAGATTAAGCCCCTCCAGAAAGGATTAGATATGAATTAGGCATGTGTCTGGGTGAACAACCAGGAATTATCTGGATCATGCTGATAGTGTTAATTTGAACCTGAGAGCTATACCAAGACACTCACATGATTGCAACTTCTCACAGAGACCTTCCCCCTGCCCCCTGCCCTCTGCCCCCCCCCGCCCCGCCCCCCGCCAGACCTAAGGACTGGGAATAGGATTTTCCTTGGCATCTCCTTCTCCCAGGAGGAAAAAAGCCCAGTTTTCACAAAGATTGTAGTTATTCAAGAACCGCTTCAAAAAAAAAAAAAAAAAAGAACCGCTTCAAGCAAATCTGAGTATGTAATGCCGTGGGTCTTATTTGGTCAGTCCATGTGTCTCGAGATAAAAACAAACAAAAAATATGGA
This sequence comes from Canis lupus familiaris, assembly GCF_011100685.1. NCBI lineage: Eukaryota > Metazoa > Chordata > Mammalia > Carnivora > Canidae > Canis > Canis lupus. The sequence continues at coordinate 77,946,558 of NC_049260.1, forward strand.
ACATTCAAATAGCCTGAGTGATAATACAAGGTCATGGTCAAGGGAAATCATTTTGTACAAGTCTTCTGTTACTTGACGCAAGCATGGGGAGGTATGTCCACTCACAGGTCTGGGTTCATATCCTCATCATGATTAAAAACATACAACTAATCAAACAAAGAAGCAAACAGCAGGTAAAGTATGATACCCATTTCTCCCTCATTCTCAGAGTCTGAGTACCCAATAAGACTCTTACGGATTCAGCCTGACACATCTACCTGCACATTGGCCCAATAGCTATGAGTCAGCAGCTCCATGTCCCTGTTTGGCTAACTCAGAGTTGAGCAATGCCTGTGCTACTTTGGCTGGATACTTCCGTTATCTTCATGATGCTGATGTGCAAGTCATGAAGGCTTGCATTTTCCAGGAGAAAAGTTTACAGATCTTGAAGAAGTAGGATCAGATATATCTGAGTGTCTTAAGGTAGTAACTCCAGTTACTAGGGAGTCTTCTAAGCTGTTCTTTCTTGAACTCTTTATGCAGAAACTTCTATACCGAGTTTAGGTTCTCCCTTCTGTTTTTGAATGAATTCTATAACAAGGCTAATGTTGAGTAAGTTTCAGTGGGGTATAATTGACTTATTAATACTATTTTCCCAGGGTTGTTGCTTATAATTTGTTAAGTAATAAAACCTTTTCCCTCAATTAGTCATTACCATTAACTGCACTATTAGAGAATGAATTCTCACCAGATGTCCTTTGTCCTCAATCATCTTCCGAAGTGAACAATCAGATGTACTCCTCTTTTCTGTCAACTTCAAAACCCATTTTTCCTTGGTCTATCTTGGATTTCATATTGGTCACTCCCCCTTACACTCTCCTTTAGAGACTATGTGGTGCATTTTCAACATTGTTTTACTCATGCTCCTATTTGATTCCTGAAATTATAGATGCAAAAAAAAAAAAACCTTTTGATTTTTGTAGATTATCCACATTTGTCTCTTTCTTTGGATGAAACTGTTATCATGCACGGGAACATTAAAGATTATTTTAAAGGTACAATGTCATTCTTAATCTATTGACTAAATATCAGTCCCTAAAGGAAATCCTAATTAATATCTAAGGATTAAAATCAGAGTATCTTCTTTTATCACAGAGATAGGAAGCCAGAAAAATTAAAAATACAATAAAATTAAGCAACATTCAAATAATTTTAATAGAAACCTTAGTTCTCTAATGGGACCCCTTATAATGAATATAATGGAAGAGGCAGCACATGTGCCCATGTACAATTCAGGTTTCGCATCTCATGTGAGTTGAATTATGTTCCCACAAGTTCATCTGAGGAAGTCCTAATTTCAAAGAGGACCATATTTGGAGGTAAGGTCTATAATGAGGCCATTGAGTTAAAATACATTCTTTAACATAGGCCCTAATCTAAATCACTGTTGTCTATATAAAAAGGGGAAATGTGGACACTGAGATATGCATTCAAAGAAGACAATGTGAAGACAGCGGGGGAAGTCAACCATGTAAGAGTTTAGGAGAGAGGCCAGGAATACATCCTTCCCTGACACATTTCAGAAGAAATCAACCTGACTCCCAGACACTGGGTTTGGATTTCTAGCCTCCAGAACTGCAAGACAATATACATTTCTGTAGTTTATGTTCCCCTGTCTGTAGTACTTTGTAAGGATAGCCCCAGCACAATAACACATATTTAGGTTTTGGAGGTAGGATGATGTTGTGACAAACACTTAATACATTGAGACTGGCTCTGAATGGGTAATGGGTATGAGTGGTAGAGTTTTGAGGTGTGTGACAGAACAAGCTGAGATTGTTTCAAGGGACTGCTGGGTGAAATATGGACAATAAATGTACTTTGGGTAAGAGCTCATACAGAAAAGACCAGAGCTGTAGACAAAGACTCTATCATCTTGGAGAATACAAAGAGCATCCTGAAAAAATATGTTGCTAGAAATGTGAATGACAAAGATGCTCTGATGAGATAGAGGTTGGAAATTAGAAGCCTGTTATTGGAGACTAGAGAAATGGCCATCCTTATTGTCGAGTGGCAGAACATTTGGCTGAACTGCATTCCAGTGTTTGATGAAGAGTAGAAATTTTACATGATAAGCTGGGACAGTAAGCCAAGATTTCTAAGCACACATAGTGTTGAAGGCATGGCTTGGTTTCTACTTGCTGCTCATAGTAAATGCCAGAGGAGACACAATAATTAAAGAACATAGTGTGAAACCAAGACAAAATAGCACATGATGGTTTGAACTTCCTCCAACCTATCCAGATAGCCTGCTTTAAAAAAGGGCCAAGGGGGCAGCCTGGGTGGCTCAGCAGTTTAGTGCTGCCTTCAGCCCAGGCCTGATCCTGGAGACCTGGGATTGAGTCCCATGTCAGGCTCCCTGCATGGAGCCTGCTTCTCCCTCTGCCTGTGTATCTGCCTGTGTCTCTGTCTCTGTCTCTCTCTCATTCTGTGTGTCTCAAATAAATAAATAAATAAATAAATAAATAAATAAATAAATAAATAAATAAATAAAATCTTTAAAAAAAATAAAAAGGGCCAAGGGTGTGCCTGGAAAACCATTAGTTGGGAGCTTAGGCATGTGACACATGGGTCCAATCAACCATCACAACAGAATCCAGGAATAGAGATATGGTTGTCCAAGAAAGATATGTGGAGGACCCTCCTGTGTGATGGTTTGAATCCTCTGAATTGCAAAAGAAGCCAACAAGTGTTTTTATTCTGAGATTTTTATATTGGCAGAAATGTGGCAAGTTTGGATTAAAGGAGAAACAGATGGGACAAAATGAAGGAAGACTATTTTACTACTGGGATTCTACAAACAAGAAGAGGGCCTACAGTTGTATGTGGCTGGGAACATGCATTATCCTTCAAGACAGGGGGCAAGTGACCCCACAGGAGGTTCAGAGACTGGCAGGACTGTGACTATCACTGTGGACCCAGAGGCACAATGCCAGGCGATACAGCCATCTCCTCCTCCATTCCTGAGACGAACATCACCCCATTTTCCTTTCTCCTTCCCAGATTTCATGTGTGTCACTCAAACTTGCATTTCCAGTCTTCCATTCGCAGCCCAATTTAGGTGCATTTTAACATTGATTTCATAGTGCTCCCATTTGATTTGGAAATTACACAGGCAAAACACCCACAGCTCACACACACACACACACACACCCTCAGTAATTCATATTCTTAAAATGACTGTTTACATAATAAGACATGTATGAGACCAATGTGCATGAATAACATTGAAAAACATCAGTATGTCATATTGAAAAACACAGGCATTCTGAACCAGCAGCAGTTAGCACATTAGAAATTAAGTGACTGGGTGAAATAAAATTTTAGTTTTCCAAATGGTACACAGTTCTTTCTCTGAAAAGGCATATGGCTCTGCAAAAGGCTTATACTTCCAAAAGTTTGCTCCCAATGTATATATGGCATTTTTTAGGTACCACGCCCAAGATTTCCTTGCATTGGCTTTGTGGTAGATTTTCTTGAGTATTTATGCAGCAAGCCCCCACTTTTGTCACAACCCTTTTGCTTTATCTCTCTACCGAGGGGCAAAAAAAAAAAAAAAGTTGGGTTTCCATAACTTTTGTCTCACTGTTTGATTAAGCAACACCTTTCACAGGTTTCTACATTCAAATCAAAGGTTATTTAGAATTTATTTTAAAAGTTCACACGGAACACATAGCAAACATGATAAAATAGTGAGTTTTAATGCAACTCCTAACAAATTTCAAAGGATTGAATTCTGCCCCCTCCCAACTCCCCGTGGGTTCTGTCTCCACAGATATAGGAAGCTAGAAATTAATTAAATGAAATGTACTTGGATAATCACGAACTGTTTTGAAATTCATCATGTACCTATAGGAAAAGGAAAGGGGGGGCATGCACTAAGAAAAAAACACAGTGGGCAGTAAGGTGCATTACCATTATCCTAAGTTCTCATACCCATCAGATCACTTGAGGTAGAGGAAGGAATCATCTTAGTTCCCTTAATTCCCAAACAGCCTCTGCTTATCTGGATGCAAAAAAACGATAGGGACTTGTCCCACCGTGACATCTGGATGCTTATACTCCAACCACCCTTTTTCAAAGCAAGAGCTTGAACAGAAATCCCCAGGCAATCATGCCACCTTCCCCCTTCAATCTCCAGGCTGGGTATCCCAGGAAGGCTGTTATTGGTTCAGCCCTGGTCACCACACCACCCTTTGGGCCAATGGCCACGGATCATGTGCTGCCAGTTGCTGACTGGCTGCTGCTAGCAGAGGCTGGGAGCACAGCTGCTCTCATTGGGCGATCCCATCAGCCATGCATAGTCGTGGTTCAGGAAGATTTGGGGTCAAAAGTGCAAGAGTATAGGCTACCAAAGAACGGAATCCGATAAATGTGAATGCAGTAAAATCGGCCTTTCCCAAGGTGGGGAGCTCGAGTAGGCCACGATTCGAGGTCGTTTGACTGAGTTTTCGGCACAGTGTTTGGGTCCTCTTGCATGTGTGTAGTTGAATTTGGACGAGAGGCTCTGTTGGGGGAGTGTGAATGCACTATGTGTCAGTTCGGGATCTGCTACAGCACTTCACTCATTGCTGTATCACACACTCAAATCTCTAGATGATACCACTCGACACAAGAGGGAGAAGGAGAATATTTAAGACAAGTCAAATCACTGTGGACACGCAGCTGTGACCAAAAAGATGCCTGAAGAGGCTGACCTGAAGGAACGGGCCATTTAGGAAAGTGACAAAATGCAACCCAGCCAAGGGAAATCCTAACGGTCCACACCACACACGTATATTAAAGTGGACTTGACAACATTTTGTCATGTTCTGCCCGCGGTGAACATGCATTAAGGATGGGCAGCATGGCATAGGGCCAAACTCTGGAGTAAGTGGCTTTGTGGAGAGCTACAGGTCTTTTCCAGACAAGTGAGGTAGCTCTGAAAAGAGCCTTTGTTTTGTGGGGTGGTCAGAAGGTAGCTGAGGCAGCTGTTCATTGGCGTCTGGTGTACCGGATGAAGGCCTCAGAGGCCTCGGACACAATGTGCTTGCCAATCTCCCCTGGCAGCAACAAGTGCATGGCGGTCTGGCTCTCCCTGGAGGTAATGGTGGAGCGAGCCAGGCGAGAGGCCTCGTAGGCGATGCGCTCGAAGATGTCCTTAACGGTCAAATGCATGACACTCACAGCCTTCTGCAAGAGGCTCAGGCCCTTCTGTACCTGTTCAGAGCCCTGGGGATGTTGGTGGCAAAACTGTTGGGTCAGTGGTGGCTGCACTATTGCCTTGGATGCTTCTGCTTTGGGCTCTTTGTTTCTGTTGCTGTGATAACCTTCCTGCCCAGGCATTCCTTAGAATAGGTCTCACAGCTAGGTTCAGCCATGTTGGGCTCACCTTCCCAACTGCTTGGATTGAAGAACCATGGCGGCTGCTGAGGGGCACTGTGCTTCAGTTCCTGATGTCACATGCAACCTCAATATCTGATTGTACAAAATGCAACAGGGGGAAATTGGAGATTTATGCCAGGCTGTCACCTGTGATTGCATACCCTCGAGCTTGATATCCCATCAGAGAATCAGAAAGGGAAATCTGGAGCCCTTTAAACTTCTTGGGACGTCATTTAGAAAATCTTTGTAAGATGCCACAAATAGCAAAAGGTCTTCTGAGAATAGCAGCTGACAGATACCTATATGAAAACTTTAAAATATATCACTCAGGGTGGCCTGGTTAGTTCTGTGGGTTAAGCGTCTGGCTCTTGATTTTGCTCAGGTCATGATCTTAGGGTCCTGAAATCTAGCCTCTTGTGGAGCTCCCCTCATTAGGAATTGGCTTGAACTGGGTGTTATTCTGTATGTTGGCAAATTGAACACCAATAAAAAATAAATTTATTTTTTTTTAAAAAAAGGAATTGGCTTGAGATTCTTTCTCTCCCTCTCCTTCTGTTCCTCCCTCCTGTGCTGTCTCTCTCTTTCAAATAAATAAGTAAATATTTTAAAAAATATATTACTCAAATCACCTAAATTGTGGAATGTCAAATTTAGTCCCTTAGGAGACTGTGACCTTCATAACCAAATTATAACACTAGCACAATGACTGTTCCACAAGTGGGCCAGTTCACCTCTAATCCATAATCTACTGGATGGCCACTATGGCTGGAGTAGAAACTCTGATATAGCGACCAGAGTTCTCCAACAGTCAAGGAACCCTGCTTACTAACTAGTGTCTTCAGTTCTGATAAAAACTCTCCATGATTTGGGAAAGAAGTGGCAAAACCACAGTATCCAAAATCAGAACACCTACAGAAATGAAAATACTTACAGACACAGTTTTAAATCCTTAAACATGTACCAAGTTTAAAATTTTCTTATCAATGGGACCCCTGGGTGGCTTAGTGGTTAAGTGCCTGCCTTTTGCTCAGGGTGTGATCCTAGAATCCTGGGATGAAGTCCCAGATCAGGCTCCCTCCATGGAGCCTGCTTCTCCCTCTGCCTATGTCTCTGCCTCTCTCTGTCTCTCATGAGTAAATAAATAGAATCTTTAAAAAAAAATTCTTATCAATATTTAGATCCTAAAAGTACTTTAAATGTTAATATTGATTAATATATATTAGAGCTATTGGATGAAAAATATATATTAACCTAATCCTCTAAGAAACCTCCTTAAGGAGAGCAAAGTTAACAATAAAATTGGAAAAATCTTTTTTTTAAGATTTTATTTATTTATTCATGAGAGACACAGAGAGGCAGAGACACAGGCAGAGGGAGAAGCAGGCTCCATGCAGGGAGGCTGATGCAGGACTCGATCCCAGGATTCCAGGATCATGCCCTGAGCCAAAGGCAGATGCTCAATGGCTAAGCCACCCAGGTATCCCAAAATGGGAAATATCTTAATATTAAAAGCTCAACTCTTTCAATATTTTTAATGATACATGCAAACATATTTCTACATGTATGAATGCAAAACAGCTTACAATTTGAGCCAAATTATAACACCAAATCAATTATTGAAATTTAATCAAAGAAAAATTGAATAAATAGAGGTCATCAATGGGCTGTGATCCCAGGTGGCCTGGCTTCCAAGGGTGTATCTTGTAAGACCTTCAAGGATCAGGTAATTCTACTGCTAATAAATAGTTCCAGATAATGAAGAAAAAAACTCTCTTTTTTATTTCAAGAAACTATAATACCAAGAAAAAAAACCTATTGAAGAAAGCATACTAAACAAATTTCTGAGAAGTCTCACTTATAAAGAAGGATGCAAAAATTCTACTTCCAATATTATTAATGAATTTGGTATCACATTGCAGAAAAGACTTCTTAAAGAAAATAAACAGCTTTACTGCTGTAAATAATAAATTACAAGCATCAAACGGGGGGGAATTATTCATAAAACAAAATATCACATACAGACTTCTTTCAACATGACCCCTACTGTGGAATTCTTTTAAATAAATAACCAAGGATCCAAACACATTACAGAAAGAGCTAAATCAAAAAGTTCATAAAATAGTACATTTTTCAAGCTTCCTAGAACTGAAGTAAGTAGTCTAACTAGCTCAGATTTATCTGATTCTATTGCTTTCTCATCTATACACTTTTGGGGTTGTTATGCTCTTGTTTATTAAAGTGCAAAGCTTCAGAACCTGTGCTTATGCCTCATGGGATGATGGGAACATCCAGTCAGAGTAGCCCAAGACCCACCCTCCACTGGTTCAGCCAATGAAGAACCTGCAGACCCTGTACCACAGCCATTGGCTCAAAATGGGAGCAGGTGATAAGTGTGAACCAGTAAGTGTTTCTGGGTATTCATTCTTAGAGACTGAGAAGTAAATGGGTGTGTCATATATTTTTGGTCCCTTGTTTGTTCAGGGCCCCAAATCTCAATCCCTACTAATAGTTGGCTTATTGGGGGAAAACCATGGCTCTGGTTAAACAGGCAAGTGAATCTACTAGCTGGAAGGATAGCCCCACATTATATCTTTAAGAAATGCTAAGAGGCACTTGGGTGGTTAAGTTGGTTAAGCATCCCACTCTTGATCTCAGCTCAGATCTTGATCTCAGGGTCCTGAGTTCAGGCCCCATTCTGGGCCCCACAATGGGCATTGAGCCTACTTTAAAAAAAAAAGGAAAATGAAAAAAATGCTGAGTAAAACTACTGTATGTGAGCAATTGTTTTTCCCATCTGTCTGTATGAGTACTCACTTAGCAGCAATGTCTTTCACTTTCCATCATATACCTCTCATCTCAGCTTAATACACTGCTCAGGATGGAATCAATGTTAATGAAACTATTATTAACAGATGCAACTGAACAATGGGTTATTATCTAATCCCAGCTCACCTGAAAAAATTCATTGTCAGGCCCTTTGAAATAATGCTAATCTTGTGCAAATTCAGCCTAAATGATATGCAAATGCAGAGGTTGCTGAATCTATCATAGATGTACAATGTTTCTCAAATTTGTAAATAGCAATGTTGAAAGGAAAGCAAATGTATTGAATGACAGAATCAGGATGTAGAGATCTGATCATGAGCAAACTTGAGCACATCAGTAACCAGGTTCCCCATTCATGTAAATTGGATCCAAACGATCAGGAAGTGTCATCAGGAGAAGCCTTGAAGGTATAGAGGCAAGCATACAATAGCTAACTTCAAATATTGAAAGAGGGACAACTACATTGTTTGAGGCTCCGGTATGCAGTCCTAGGACTACTGGATAGAAGGTATAGGATGGCAGGTTTGGGCACAGTGTAAGCAGTCTGTCACAGCAAGAAGCTGAGTGACTGCCAGTAATCATTTCAGGCAAGAGGTAAGGTATTGATAACTAACATGGTTATTTCAAACTCTCAAATCTTCTGGCTACACTAAGCCTGGTGATTGTATTACCTAACTGAAATTTGATCAGAGTTGACCCAACTACTGTTTTACTTTTTGAAGTTTATGTTTTTGCAGACAAAATAACTTCCACTTTCTGTAAACCCAGTGATTATTTAAGGATATCAGCCCTTAGAAGGAGATCAAGATAATACTTGATGTTGCAAATAGGTACAGACTACATAATCCCTTTTTGTAGGAAAATATATGAATATTAATAGACCACAGTCTGGATTGTCATACATTCAAATGCAGTGTATGACATCTTCTAATAATTAGAGATTATAGGTGAATGGTTCTTATAAATTTTAAGTGATGAAAGTATTGTTTAAGGGCAGGTATCAGAGCTTGCCTATTTTTTTTAAAGATTTTATTTATTCATGAGAGACAGAGAGAGAGAGGCAAAGGCACAGGCAGAGGGAGAAGCAGGCTCCTTGTGAGGAACCTGATGCAGGACTTGATCCCAGGACTCCGAGATCACGCCCTGAGCCAAAGGCAGATGCTCAACTGCTGAGCCACCCAGGCATCCCTTTCTCTCTTTTTTTTTTTTTGAGCTTGCCTATTTATAGGTATTATTTTATTAGTCAGTTTGAGTTGCCATAACAAAATACCAGACTGAGTGGCATAAACAATAACGATTTATTTTCTCAGAGTTCTGAAGGATAGAAGTCCCAGAACAAAGTCCTACAGAATCAGTTTCTGCTGACAAATCTCTTCCTGTCTCGCAGATGGCCACTCCCTCATGTCCTGACATGGCAGGGAGAGAGAGAGATCTCTGGTGTTTCTTCCTCTTCTTTTAAAACCACAGTTCTACCAGATTAGGGCCTCACCCCTAGGACCTCAATTAACCTTAATTACCTCCTAAATACCCTATCCCTAGATGCAGTCACATTGGGGGTTAGGGCTTCAGCATAGGAATTTTTTTGGATGTGGGGGGAGAACAATTCAAGCCATAACATTTATGCTCACCATGAATACCAAATATGTGGTTTATTAAGAGAGTGAATTCTGTTCAGGACAAGGAGACCAGAGGTTCGATGCTGTGGATCATCAGCAGATACTAGATATCTGAGTTTCTGCTCAATAAGATGTGATGTGCTTAGCACAGTGTGTGCTAGTGTGCTAGCATATACCTCCTATGCCCTTCTTCATCCATTACCAGCCTTGGGCATCTCTTTCCATTAAGTTTAAAAGCACATTCAAGAAAGCAAGAGAGCTAAATTTCCAGCTCTTATTCACCTTAGATCATCACTTCAGATGTTCTTATTTTTTCATTTCTGAGATAAGGGGGTTAGTCCACATGACCTCTTCTTCCAAGGTTCTTGAATCGTATGATTCCAACTGTAAGGAAAAAGCACCTACCATCACTAAGTCAGGACCCACTGCACCTGGACAGTAGAGAGCCTATTCCATGTGAATGATCTGCCAAAGTGTCTTTCCTGCAACCATTTTGTTTGGCTGAAAATAGTACCCTTGGTACTTTCATTCCTTAGAAGACCACAAGGAATGTACCACAGGAGGCTTAACATATTGACTGTATTTATTATTTTATTGCTACATTTGAAGTGAAAATAAACTGTGAGAAGCTGCAAACGCATGCCACTTCATGAAGATTATGGAGCAATGGAGGCACCCATTGTAGAAGGTTAAAAGTAACTTATCCCTTAGGGGGTGAAAGGACTTCATACACTAAGGTCATCAATGGTGCGATTATTCTCAATGTTTGCCACCTGGAATCTATGCATTAATGAAAGGTTTAAAAATGTATATAAGGGAAGATTGGCTACTCCTGACCTCTTAGCCAGGGAGCATAGGTGTGAAGACATCAGAAGATGCCTAAAATCTCTACAAGCACATAGGTTTAGAAAAGAAAAAGCCTCAAACTGAGACACTCAGGAAATGTTGAAATCTGCTCTTGGGAGGAAATTCCCATTTTATGAAGTTTGAACACACTCCTTCTGCTGGATGGCTGGGGGAAAAAAGAAAACAAACATAAAAAAATCATTAAGAAGGTACTTTCCTAAGATTAAGTTCAATTTCTTCCCCAAAAGCACTTTCCCAAGTCACTAAAGGCTGCCATACCGAGTGTGTGTGTGTCTGTGTGCCTGTGTGTAACACCTGAATGTTCATTAAAATCTACAACTGCAGAGTCTTTCCCATTTAAGAGGTAAATCTATGCTGTTGCCATTTTCCCCCCATAGATTATTTTAAGAATGAGGAGGAACTGAAGCATTTTCTTCAGATTTATCTATCCTTATACAATTAGAAAGTTATACCATTTCAGATAATTTTGACTGACTTTGGAACTTCCAAATAATGCTGACATGAAAAAATGTGACTAAGGATCCCTGGGTGGCGCAGCGGTTTAGCGCCTGCCTTTGGCCCAGGGCGCGATCCTGGAGACCCAGGATCGAATCCCACGTCGGACTCCCGGTGCATGGAGCCTGCTTCTCCCTCTGCCTATGTCTCTGCCTCTCTCGCTCTCTCACTGTGTGCCTATCATAAATAAAAAAAAAATGTGACTCTTGGTTTGGAGTTTCTCCAGCAGACTAAGTCAGGAAATCAAAACTGATCCCTTGATCCCTGAGACACTTGAGTATACTCAAGAGCTAACCTGGTTATCCCACCTCATCTTGTCATCAGGTAGAGAAGGCCAAAACCACAACGTTAATATGGCTCTTTAGGGATGAGATCACAGACCCAAATTGTTAGATGCATAAATATGGCAAATAACCAAAAACTGGACAAAACTAAAATGTTTTTAATACTGAGTCCAATATCTCAAGATTGGTTTTAATGTGGCTCTTAGTAATTTTTTCAACCAAAAAAAAAAAAAACAGTTTTTTTTTAATTCTCCCATTACTACTAGGGTCTGTTTTGTGAGAACCACTTATATAAGCCAGGTAAGAAGCAACTATTTGATATTTTTAGATGCTGCATTAAATACATTGGCATTTTAATTGCTTATTCTGTGGCAAAGTTTACAAGAGTTTGTTTACTGACTTACAAACTTTCACCATTGTTTGTCTCAACTAGAAAGTCCCCATAACTTACTTTCCTTTGAAGGAAGAGTATTCTTTTCTTTAGTATTAGTTCAGTTTTGACCTGTCAAACTTCTCCACTTCAGACAAATCTGGCTTATCACTCATTTTGACTAAAAGAAAGACTGGGGAAAAAAACTTTTAACAAACCTATCTGGTAGAACTATTTTCAGACTAAGGAGTAACAGCCAAAATTCTCACATTTAATATTAATGTGTATTTTACCCGCTGATTTTCAACAGGAAACAAGCAGATCTTAGAAAAGTCGTATTTTTATTAGAATACTTTTTATTCCATGTCATTACCCTATTTCTGATAAGCAGTAAATACCACTGAATCAGGATGCACCAGAAACCAAGATGCTCTAGAGACTGGAGTCAATATGTCTGACTCTTAAAATCACAGCAAAGATAAAATGAAGGTGATAGAAACACATGAGCAGATAGGTATAGAAGAAAAAAATTAGGACTATTTTTAACCAGCTGATGAATTTGTAACAGGAGATAGCAGTATTTGAACATCTTCACTTTCTAGTCAATTACTTTTGGGGGCATTTTTCTTGGGGGATAGGAGCAGCACACAAAAGAGCGTGGCATAAGTTGTATTAGTTTCTTTCCACTTTATCTGCCCAAAGATAGCAGATTCAGGAGCTACAATAAGAGAGGGAGGGTATTTAATCCAGCTGTAACTAATTACATGTCTCATAATAGCTCCTTATGGCCCCGGTTTGTAAATGCTGTAAGAAGGCACAGCTAATTAGGATCAGACCAAATGACTTCAGCAGAATAGGATAAGCCAAATAGAGTTGATTTTATTACATCATGTTTTCTTTGAAAAAGGAGAGGTTAGGAAATGAGGCGCCCTGTGACCATCCTGGATTTTTCCGAGCCGAGACAACAGAAGACCCCAGAGATTGGAAAACGAGCTGTCCAGTACGTGCCTGGTCCCATCCTGGTAGGGGTAAGGCACATCTAGTGCCCAGAGCAGAATGGTGAGGCCCCCAAGCAGCCAGAAGTCCTGAATATGCCTCCCTTCCATCAAGGTCACCCTAAGACCCTCCCCTAACGAGCTGTCAGATGCCCATCTCCAGAGGGAGGGAAACAGGGACCAACAAATCAGAAAAGGCTGGGTGCATGGGCCTGTTTGTCCGGAGCAGTTTGCTTACATTTTAAGGTAACTATCATTGTTGTCAGGTGCGAAGCCCACCTTTTGACCACAAGAAGGAAAAGCACGAAGGGCCGGGCCCCAGACGGCCCATTCCGGGCACCCCCCAAACTCCTCGTCCTCCCATCCTCCAGTTGGCAGCCACAGTGTACCGGCAGTTCTGAGGGGCCGCCCTTTTGGGCCTTCCAAGGACCCACCCAGCGAGGACTCTGTAAAGCGCAGAAGGCGGCGCTGCAGAAAACAAAAACGTGGACTCTCCAGGAGGCGCAGTCACAAAACGCTAGTCCCAACCCGATTCCTCCAGTTCCTGAGAGACCGTCAGCTCCGGCCCCGCAGCCACTGCGCCCTCCTGTCCCCATAGTCTTCTGGCTCCAGCAGGACCACATGTCCTCCTCACCTGATGGCCTGAAGACAAAAGAAAGCCGAACTTCGGACCCACGCGGCTCCACACACAGGACGAGGTTAGCCTTCCCACCTGGGACCCTGCGGTGATAAGCTGTGGGTCAGGCCACGCCCCAGCCATCTATGATTGGCTGATGGATCCCAGGCCCGCCCCTTCGCCCCTACCCCCTGCTTTGTCTTGTAGGCTTGAGCCCTTGGTCTCACCTCTACTCAAGACCTCTCCCCTGCCTCAGTATCTTGATGATGTCATAACAGAGCCGCCTACATAGACCCTGGTCTCTCCCATTATTCTTGTGCTGAGGATCCACTTCCCTTCTTCCCAAGTTTTCTCACTTCTCCAAGGTAACTGGGACCTCTAAATAAGCAAACACTTCTTTCCCCAGTTAGCTTCCAACGTGCAGAACTGGCTTTTTATAGCCAGAGAGCCTAAGTACGCTGTGATAACCACACAATGGTTTGGAAGCAACACTCAGTGGCATCTGTTCTAATCCTTGGCCAGGTCATGGAGGAGAGTTGCTCATAGAGAGGGTGGGCAGTTCAGAGTCATTCATCCCCACAGCTGAGCATTTCTGTTACAGTGGTGCTCTCCTATGTAAAAGTCACATTTTCAATTTTCTCAGCCATTGAACATGGCAGTAGTCAGTTTAGGGTGATCACAGGAGGATCTACTGAACCTATCCATCTTTATCTCCCCAATCCTTAGCACTTTGCTTGGCCCACAGGAGACACTGGATAAATACCAATCTATAGATTGAGGTAATACATCTGTGATAGAGCAGAAATTTTGGACGGCAGCCCCACCCAGTGTCCATGTTGGGGGAGAAAAGTAAGGATCTAGCAGTTACTTGAAAGGACTAAATGTTCAAGGTCACTTTCTGGATCCTCACCCAGAACCTTAGAGTATTAAAGTAATAGGGAGATAGGACTATGTCTTTACCTCACACCCTATATTTTCCATGTGGCTCATGTATGGTGGTACTACATTATCAGCTAGCTACCACTCTTTCCACAAGGATTTCTCAAGCCCTCCCCACCTCTCTCCATTCATTCCCTTTTGTATGCTCTTGTGTTCATTTGAGAGTTTTGCATGTTTGTTGGAGAAACTTTTAAAGCAGAAAGCCACCCTCATTCAAATATTTATAGAGTACGTACAGTGTCCCAGGCATTAAATATAATAAACATCTATGTTTCTACCACTCAGATTTGAATATTGCTAACATTTGGGTATATTTACTGTCTCTCTCTTTTTTTAAGATTTTATTTATTCATGAGAAACACAGAGAGAGAGAGACAGAGACACAGGCGGAGGGAGAAGCAGGCTCCACCCAGGGAGCCCGAGTGGGACTCGATCCCGGGTCTCCAGGATCATGCCCCAGGATGAATGCTGCGCTAAACCACTGAGCCACCCAGGCTGTCCTACTGTCTCTTTTTTAAAGAATAAAGACGGTAAAAAAAAAATTGAGGTTCCCTTGACCCTCACCACATGTCCATTCACCTTCCCACTTCCCTACGGGTAGTCCTATCCTGAATGTGAAGTGTAGTTTCTAGATCATTTTTTTATCATTACAGATTTATGTGGCCTCTATTCCTAGGAACTATATGGAGCATTGTATGGACCAGTGCTCTAGTATTACACTGAATTTCTACATTGCTTGGGGTAAACAGGAAGTCCCAGGCACCCACTCACCCCTCTGTAGCCCAGACTTCAAAATCTATCTTGAATCTAACTACCTTGAATCCATCAGAACTCATTTAATAATGATTTTATCCCCATTTGTAGCTAGTCACCAAAAGAACTCCAAGATCCCCACAACACCCTTCAACTCCTGCATTTTAATCTCCATAAGGCTGTGACCGCATCCCCTCTTTAGTTTACTTCTCACACCCCTCTTCTACTCCTAAAACACAATGCACCCTCAGAAATTCCTCTATAACTACGATTTCTTCTCTGAATGTGCCCATCATTGTCTTCCCTTAACAGAAATCAATCTTTCCTGAGTATTCTATGTCCCCTGAAGCCCACTCAAGAGGAGCAGATGATTTTTCTTTCCCAACACCTTTACACTAGTCTGAAGGTCAAGTCTTTCTTGGTTGTCCTTCTCATTGCTGCCTTTAGCCGTTCCTCTCCCACATCCCTGAAAACATCTAGTTTTTGACAGCTTGTCACCAACTTGCCTTCATTTTTGTTGTCATCTACCAAACTTCACCCCCCTCCCCAATTTCTCAAAAGTTTTAGCACCTGGAGCACAGTCACTCTCAATGGTAGTAGTCCCATCTTAATTCCCAGTGAGCTCAAGAATGATCATTCTGTCACACTGACACCTTTAGTTCCTTGAACATTTCTCCTTTGTGACATTGTCCTTGACCCTATCTCAGCTACTCACTCACATGGCCATACCCTAGGCCTTGTCATAGCAATTTTAGCAACCCCTCTGTAATCTCAATGTCAAACATCCCTCTCAATGACCATCACTTCCTCTTTTTCTAGCTCACTCCCTTTGGTATCCAGACCCCACTATCCTTCAACCTCACCAGAATCTCCAGTCCAGTGGCCTTACTGTATTTTCACCATCTCTTGCTCCCTTATTGTCTTCTGTCCCCTCCTTCTGTAGTTCAGATGTCATGCCTTGTTTTTATAATCACTGATTTACATATGCCCTCTACTCTCCTAACCCTCTCTCACTTTGTGTTACTTCCCTGGGAAAATCATAACTCTGGCTAAGTCCAAATACACTTCAAGAAGCCTAAACCCACACAGCTAAACCTAGTTGGAGGAAAATATACAACCATATGACTAATTTCAGTTTAAATGCATGACCACAAATGTTAATCAGACCCTGAATGCTACCAAGCAATCACTCTATAATTATTCCGTCCCTTATTTCCAGCACCACCTCAACATCCCAACTCTTCACATGCTTCTTATTTCACTAGAAAATTTAAGCCATAATTCCACAGAATCCTATCACCATATTGCTTCATTCACCAGTACCTGCATCTGTAAATATGGCCTTCCTGTTGATATCATATATGATTGTTATGGGCTGATTATATCCCCCCAAATCCATATGTTGAAGTCCTAAACCCTAGTACCTCAGAATGTGACTCAATTACCTCTTTTAAGAAGTAATTAGGGTGAAATGAGATCCTATGGGTAGACCCTAATCCAATATAGCTGGTATCTCTCTAAGGAGAGACTAGGACACAGATAACACAGACTGAAGACACAGTCCTGATAGCCAAGGAGAAAGGTCTCCCTAGAAACCAAACCTGCAGTTATCTTGATCTCAGAGCTCTAGTTTCAGTAATTGTGAGAAAATTAATTTCTGTTGTTTAGGGGTGCCTGGGTGGCACAGTCAGTTGAGTGGCCAACTCTTGCTTTTGGCTCAGGTCATGATCTCAGGGTCCTGGGATTGAGCCCTGCATCAGGCTACATGCTCAGTGCAGAGCCTGCTTGAGACTCTTTCTCCCTCTCACTCTGCCCCCTGCCTCTCTCTAAAATAAATAAAATATTTTTAAAAAATATTTTTAAAAATTAATTTCTGTTGTTTAAACCACCCAGTCTATGGTCCTTTGTTTTTTGTTTGTTTGTTTTGTTCTTTGTTTTGTTTTTTTTTTTGGTCCTTTGTTTTGACAGCCCTAGCAAACTAATATAACATTTTCCAGATTCTCCTCTAAAGCCAGCCCCTCTCTTTTCCCACTAGATTTCTTTCTTTCACAAGTCCACAATACCATTACCATATTTTTCCCTTTATCTCCAATATCATCAATATTGTGCTCTATACTAAATCATTTCTATCAGGATACAGTCATGCAATTATTTCTTATCTTTACACAATACATACATTTTCATCATTATATATGCATTTTTATATATTCATTCTCTTGACTCCACTCCCCCACCTATGACCCCATTTCTTTGCTCTCTTTTGATGCAAATCTCTTTACAGCATATATACATTTCCATGTGCAATATTTGAATGAATCATTTGAACCAATGTTCCTGGTCTAAAACTGCATTCCTCATTCTACCTACCTCAATCGGGTGTCAAGAGGGAGCCCCAGTTGACCATCCTTTCCTAGCCCACTACCCTCTCTGCCTGCTCTCCACCTCACTCACTCTGTCCCAGCTATTGCTTCTCTACCGTTCCTCAAACAAGCCACATTCACTGTTGCCTAGGGCCTTTTCAATGTCTGTTCCATCTGTCAGGAATGTTCTTACCACAGATATCCACTTAGACTACTCCATCACTCATTTGTAATAGCTGTATCTATTTACTGTTACCAATTTTTCACCTGCTATTATCATTGGAACACATTCCAGTCAGGAATCCACCTCTACCAATCTACTGAAATTTATCTTGTCAAGGTCATGAATAATGTTCACATTGTTCAACCCAATGGTCAGTTCTTAGTCCTTGTCTTGACCTATCAGCAGCACCTGGCACAGCTGGTGAGCCCCTCCTCCTTGGTTCACTGTCTTCACTTAGCTTCTAGAACCCCACACTCCCCTATTCTCCTTTAATCTCACTGGCTGCTCCTTCTCAGTCTCCTTTACTTGCTTCCCCTCTTCTCCAAAACCTCTTAATATGAGAGTGCCTCCAGGCAAGGTCTCAATTCCTATTCTTTCCAACCTACTCACATTCCCTTGGTGGTCTTTTTCAGTCCAATGTCTATAGATCCATTTCTGTGCTGACAACCCCCAAATTCATGCCTGCAGACCAGGTCTGTATCCCAGACTACAGTCTAGTATATTCAACTACCTACTTAGCACCTCCACACAGATGTCTAACAGACATCTCAAACTCAAAATGTCCACTACAGGGGTGCCTGGTGGTTCAGTCAGTTAGGCATCTGACTCTTGATCTCAACTCAGACCTTAATCTCACAGTGGTGAGTTCAAGCCCAGTGTGGAGCCTACATTAAAAAAATGTCCCAGGCTGAATTCCTAATCTTTTTATCCTATAGCCTTCTCTATCTCAATTGACGGCAATTCCATCAGCCCTTCTGCTCAGGCCAGAAATCTTGACATCATTTCAATTCCTCTCTTTCTCTCCAACGACACATCCATTCCATCAGGAAGGGGGAGGAGGGGCAAGATGGCTGAAGAGTAGGGTCCCCAAATCACCTGTCTCCACCAAATTACCTAGATAACCTTCAAATCATCCTGAAAATCTACGAATTCGGCCTGAGATTTAAAGAGAGACCAGGGATCCCTGGGTGGCGCAGCGGTTTGGCGCCTGCCTTTGGCCCAGGGCGCGATCCTGGAGACCCGGGATTGAATCCCACGTCGGGCTCCCGGTGCATAGAGCCTGCTTCTCCCTCTGCCTGTGTCTCTGCCTCTCTCTCTCTCTCTCTGTGACTATCACAAATAAATAAAAATTAAAAAAAAATAAAAAAAATAAAGAGAGACCAGCTGGAATGCTACAGTGAGAAGAGTTCGCGCTTCTATCAAGGTAGGAAGACGGGGGGGGGGGAAAAGAAATAAAGAAACAAAAGGCATCCAAGGGGGAGGGGCCCGCGAGGAGCCGGGCTAAGGCCAGGGCGAGTGCCCTCAGGACAGGAAAGCTCCGTCCTGGAGAAGCAGGAGCTTCACCAATCTTCCTGGGCGGAAAGGCGCCCGCAGGGAGTTAGAGCAGGACCTCAGGAGGGCGGGGATGCCCTCAGGCTCCCTGGGACACTAACAGACACCTGCGCGCCCAGGAGAGTACCCCATATCCCGCGGGTGAGCTCCCTAAAAGACTGCAGCGCGCACGGCTGGACCCGGAGCAGCTCGGAGGGGCTCGGGCGGCGGCTCCGCGGAGGGGGCTGCGCGGCCCCGGGAGCAGCTCGGCCGGGCTCGGGCAGAGGAAGAGGCTCCGTGCAGAGGGGCCTGCGCGGTTCCAGGAGCAGCTCGGAGGGGCTCGGGCGGCGGCTCCGCGGAGGGGGCTGCGCGGCCCGGGAGCGCGATTCCACCAGCGCAGGCTCCGGAGCACAGGGCGCCGGGACACAGCCCAGGATCCGGCCTGCCCCCGGGACAGGCAGAGGCCAGGAGGGCCCAGGACAGCAAGGACGCTCCTGCCCCGAGCTGAGCAGATCAGCGGCCCTGCCCCGGAGCCTCCAGGCCCTGCAGGCGGAGAGCTCTGTAGATACTGCGGGAGCTGAAGCCAGGGCTCCAGAGCTGGCCGCCACCACTGTGGTTATTCCTCCTGGGGCCTCACGGGGTAAACAGCCCCCACTGAGCCCTGCACCAGGCAGGGGGCAGAGCAGCTCCCCCAAGCGCTAACACCTGAAAATCAGCACAACAGGCCCCTCCCCCAGAAGACCAACTAGACGGACAAGTTCCAGGGGAAGTCAAGGGACTTAAAGTATACAGAATCAGAAGATACTCCCCCGTGTTTTTTTTTTTTTTTGATTTCTGATTGCTTCCCCCACCCTTTTATCCCCCTTTCTTTCTTTTTCTTTCTCTTTTTCTTCTTTTTCCTTTTTTTCTTCCTTTTTTCTTTTTCTCTTTTCTTTCCTTCTTTCTCTCCTCTCTTTTTCTCCTTTTCCCAATACAACTTGTTTTTGGCCATTCTGCACTGAGCAAAATGACTAGAAGGAAAACCTCACCTCAATCCATCAGGAAGTCATTTTGGTTGTACTTCAGAATGCATCCAAAATCCAATCACTTCTCATTATCTCCATTGCTACACATAAGGTCTAATCCACCATCATATATCATCTGAATAGCAGCAATAGCCTTATAAAAAGTTTATTTGTTTTCATCCTCAATACCCTATGGTGCATCTTAGTACAAAAATGAAGGTGATAATTTTAAAATATAAATCATATCATTGTACTTCTGTGCTGAAAATCCTGCAAAGGTACCCAATTCCACTCAGAGGGAGAGCCAAAGTCGTTACAAAAGCCCTACACTTTCTGGCTCTCCATCATATCTCTGATCTTTCCATCTGCTCACTTCATCATGTTACACCTGTGGTCTCCTTACTGTTCCTCAAACAAGCCAGGCTCATTGTTGCAATAAGTCCTTTGCAATATACCTCTGGAAGGAGTACTCTTTTCCAAAGGGGTTAAACTTTCTCACCCCCTTCAAGGCTCAAATCTCTCCGTTTCAATGAGGCCTACCTGAACTATCCTATTTAATACTGCAAACTGTCCATCCCTATTCTATCTGCCTTACTCTGCTCTGCATTCATCACCAACACACTATGTAACTTATTTACTTACTATGTTTATTGCTTTATTTCAGTCTTCCCCCATTGAAATGTAAAGTCCATAAAGGCAAAGATCTCTATTTCGCTCACTGATCCCAAGTAACTAGAATTGTGCACAAAATGAAGATTTACTAGATGAATTATTTGCTGTTTTTTTCTCCTTTCCTGCCATGCTCCAAGAAACTGTTCACAACCTGAGATGATTACAATATTTACTCATTTTCTTTTAGTTCTTTTTTGTTTTTATTATTTATATTTAAATATTTGATCCTTCTGGGGCACCTGGCTGGCTTGGTTTGATGAGCATGTGGTTCTTGATCTTGATCTTTTCACCTGCTATTGGGTCATTAGTTCAAGCCCTAAGTTAGGTGTACTAAATATTATTACTAAAATAATATTTTTACAAGTTAAAAAAATTGATTATTCTGGAATTTACACTACAAGTTGTTATATAAAAATCAGCTTGGAGCACCTGGGTGCCTCAATCAGTTAAGCATCTGACTTGATTTCAGCTGATCCCAGGGTCATGAGATCGAGCCCTATGACAGGCTCTGTGCTAAGCAGAGAGTCCGTTTGAGATTCTCTCTCTCCCTCTCCCCTGCCCCTCGCCCTTGATGCTCTCCCTCTCTAAAATAAATAAATCAATCTTTTAAAAAAATCAGCATTTATTTAATAGTTTTTTCTATTTTCTGGTGATTTTTGCATCACAATAAATTATATCTCACTGTGTATAATCTTCTACAACTCACTCTTTTCACTCAATATTATGGTAGTTTAAACTTACCCATGGTTATACTGTAAGATATATACAACCATTTTAACTGATATATAATATTCCATTTAATGAATATCCTATAGTTTATTTATATATTGACATTTTTGTGCACACTTAGGTTGTTTCCCTTTTTTCTATACAATCAATGCTCCAATTGATATTATTGCTATAGCTTCCTATTATTTCTAAAGACGCATCTCCTGGAAGTGAAATTGCTAAATGACAGAATATGTGCATCTTCAACCTGGCTACATTGCCAAATAGCTTGCTACAGTAATTGAACTAATCTACATGCATATCTGCAATGTAGAAGAGTTTCCACTTTCCCCACATTCTTGCAAATAAGTATTTCCTGATTTCTTTTTACCCATCTAATGGGTGAAAATGAGCATTTCCCTGGTGCTTGAATGCATTTTCCAGATTATTTCATGAGGTTAGCATGTTTTTATAGGTTTTCTGGGCATACATATTTCCTCATATGAATTGCCTTCTGATATCCTTTACCCATTTTTCTTGTGTCTGTCTTTTAGTATTGCCTCTTATGTGTGCTTTACATATTCTATAGCCTAAATATTGGTCTATAGTGTATCTTGCAAATTTTTTTCTGCATTCATATTTTGTTGGTTTACAACAAGTGTGTGTAAATGGAATAAACCTATTTGAGGAAAAAATGACTTTTGGTACTCATGCAACTGGTGGGGGAACCATGTGTATGTAAGAAAGTATACTATTAGGTTTTCAAAACATTTTATCTAAGTGTAATATGCATACAGAAGAAAATGGACATATATACTTAAGATATACCTCTTCATGGATATTCACAAAATGAAGACACCCATATAAACAGCCTTCAGATCAAGACACAGAACATGACCAGCCCCCTAGAAGCCTCTCTTGTGTCCCCTTTCAGTGACTATGCCCAAGGATGGTAACCACTCTCCTGACAGTTTTGCCTCTTTTGTATTTTAAGTACATGAAATCATTCTGCATATACTTCTGTGTGTCTGGCTTCTTTTGCTCAATATTAGTTTTGTGAGATTCATCTACATTGTCATGTGTATTTGTAGTTAGTTTTTTCTCTTTTATGTGCCATATTTCAATATAACACTTTATTAATGCTAATATTGATGCACATTTGGGTTTTTATAACAGTTTTAGAACAATTATTATAAATAGTGAGTTATTATAAATAGTGCTGTTACAAGCATACTCACCCATGCCTTTTAATAAACATACATACGCATTTTTCTTGAGCATATATCTAGATGCGGAGTTTCTGGTCATAGAACATGCATATGTTCACCTTTAGTAGATATAGCCAACTAATTTTCAAAAAAATATATACCAATTGTTGCTTGTCTTTTGACTATAACTTTATGTCTTTTATTACACAATTTTTATGAAACCAAATATGTCAACCTTTTTCTTCAAAAGTTGTCTTGCTCAGGAAACTCTTCTCTGGACAAACTGTATGTTCTCATTCATTTGGGGAATATAAATAATAGTGAAAGAGAATATAAGGGAAGGGAGAAGAAATGTGTGGGAAATATCAGAAAGGGAGACAGAACATAAAGACTTCTAACTCAAAAAAAAAAGACTTCTAACTCTGGGAAACGAACTAGGGGTGGTGGAAGGGGAGGAGGGCAGGGGGTGGGGGTGAGTGGGTGACGGGCACTGAGGGGGACACTTGACGGGATGAGCACTGGGTATTATTCTGTATGTTGGTAAATTGAACACCAATAAAAAATTAATTTATAAAAAAAAAGGAAACTCTTCTCTGCTATGAGGACATATGATTTTTGCCTATATTTTTAATTGACTTTAAATTTTTGGTTGTATATTTTAGGGTTTTTTTATACATCTAGACTTTGTTTTGTGTAAGGCATGGATCTAGATTTTTCCCATAAGGGACGCCAATTGTCAATCATATCTATTATCCATCCTTTATTCACCCCTTTGCAATATCACATCTTTCATATACCAATTTCTCATATCTGCCTTTTCCAAATTTATACTCAATTTGTCAAGTCTGACAAAAAAATGAACCTTTTAATTTTGATTGGAATATTATCGGATTTATGGATTAATTTGAGAAGAATTGCTAATTTCCTGACACTAAGTCTTCCCATGCATGAATGCAGTATTGTTGAGAGAGACAATCCATCATGGGCCCTGAGCATCCCTACATGTTCTTGCTGAATATACAAAAAATGCAAGTCCTTGAGCTCTTTATCTGAGTTGCTTGCTGTAAACAATCTTGACGGATGAGGAAACATCTCTCCACAGACAAAGAGTAGGCTTGCTTTTCCTTTGTACAAAAGCAAACTCATTTTTCCTCTCCTGTAATGCAATTCATTATATGTACAGTGATCCATCATGGCTCCTCTACGAGTCCCTCATGGGACTTGGAGGATATTGGGAACAGGCACAAACTAGCATGAAGCTCTGACTACTGCTTTTGCTGTGAGTAATAGACATCCTTCATCTCTCACCCAAGATTCTCATGTCTTATGTCAGAATTAATAAAACTATGACAAGTTCATGTGTTAGCTTATATATAGGGTGAAATCCCAGATTCTGTGTAGTTCTTAACAAACATATTTCTCTACCTTCAGATATTTCAAAAGTTTTGCTTTAGTGTAATTTTACACTTTTATGCATAATGGCTTGTCCATCTTTGTAAGTTATCTTCCTAGCTGCCTTATAGATTTGGGGACTACTGTGAATGGACTTCTTTTCTATTGAATTTCCCAGTTGATTTTGAATTCTACATCCCTGTTACATGTCACTAGTGTAGCTACTCAAATGTGTTGTTTCCCTCAATAGACTGTTGACTTCTCTTAAGGGCAGAAACTATGCCTTATTCATGTCTATATTCTTCCAGTGAAACATTTAATTCAATTAACATTTATTGAATATCTACTATCCATTAGTTCCTAAATAAGGAATGAGAGGCATATAATCGTAAATTAAATAGGGTGCCTGCTCTAAAGGAATTTACAAAATGTGAAGAAGAGAGACACATCCACAAAATATTACCATTAAGAAAGTAATATCGGAGCAGCCCCAGTGGCTTAGCAGTTTAGCGCCACCTTCAGCCTGGGGCCTGATCCTGGAGACTCAGGATCAAGTCCCATGTCCGGCTCCCAGCATGGAGCCTGCTTCTCCCTCCCTCTTTCTCTCTCTCTCTCTCTCTGTGTCTCTAATAAATAAATAAAATCTTTAAAAGATATATTTAAAAAAAAAGAAAGTAATATCATGTATCACAGATATATAAACAAAGTACTATGGAGTAAGCGGCAATTCATTGTGATTTGGAAGATTCTGGAAGTTCTCACAATAAATAGTGTTTGAGTTGGGCCTCAAAATATAATTAGGATCAAAACTGGTACAAATGGAAAACAGGGAAAAGGAGATGACTTCTCATACCATGCCTGGCATTCAAGGCCTTACGCAATTCAGCTCCAAGCTACCTTTCTAAACTCAGCTGTTAATTTCTTCAAAAATTAAAAATTAGCCTCTCATCCATTAACCATCTTCCAGATTCATATTGTTTGAGTTTCCACCATGTTGCTTTGCATTATAGCACAATAATTATAAGTGAAAGATCTAGAATCAGACAAATTTGGATTCTGGCCCAGGGACTACAGCTTACTGGCTATGATATTTGGGACAAATGAAAATTAGTCATGGTACTTATCTCATAGGACTGAGTTATAAGTGAGATAATTTTTGTAAAGCTTTGGTATAGTAGCTGGCATAGAGCATGCACTCAATAAACATGAACTATTATGAGTGCTACCTCTACTTTAACCATCTCCCTGGAATTAATTCTCAAGTCAATTAAAACACACTTATTACATACCCACCATGTGTAATAGGTAGTATTAGGTATCATGAAGAACACAAAGATGAATAAGACCCTATCTCTGCCCCCATTGACCTGTCAAGTAGAAGATATAAAATAGGTACACAAAAAAATCATGAGGCAAGCCAAATTAAAAGTCTTGGATTCTCACTCTGGCCTTCTATAGCATTAAGAAGGTGGGCCACATGATCACCAAGACTATTTCCAAGTCTAATATTACGATTCCGTGACTTCTATGATTGTAAGTGATACACCAAGGTTACTAAATACCAGGGAAAAGTGAAAAGGAGATTAAACAAAATTCTACCTGGAAGAGTCGAGGGTACCTGCATAGAGGAAATGACATTGAGTTGTGTCATGGTATATGGGTATCACTTGGTGAATGAAGAAATGAGGCAGTGGAATTCCAGGCAGAGGGTAAATAAGAACAAAGGTAAGTATAGGGCATACACAGGGAATTCTCAGCAGTCTTGTGTGGTTAGAACATCAGGATTTATAATGTTTAAGTTGGAAGATATAAAGTGGAAACTGATGTAAGATCATGGAGAACCTGGAATGTCATGTTAAGTGGTTTGGATTTTATCCTATAAGTTGTTCACATTGGAAGGTGATAAGGAGTCCTGTTAAAAAGAGTTGTGGCAGTTGTTTAGGTATAAAATAATGAAGACTTAAGCAAGGCCTGTGGGTCTAACAGTAGAAAAAAAAAGGATAGAGATCTTTTGGCTTTTCTATATACTATTATGTATTGTTGAATCATTTTTAATCAAACATTTCTTGAGGGCAGGGACCATTCATTCATTCCACAAACATTTATTGAGCACCTACTATGTGTAAGACACTCTTCTGGGCACTGAAAATACAGTGGTGAATAAAAGGATCAAGATCCTTATATGTCTGACATTTCAATTAGCATAATACCCTGTAGGTCTATCCATCTTGTTGCAAATAGCAAGATTTTAATATTCTATGGCTGAATAATTTTCCATTGTACATATACCACATCTTCTTTTCCATTCACCTATCAACACATACTTAGATTGTTTCCATAGCTATTGTAAATAATGCTGCTGTTAACATATATTAGGACTCTTGGTGCTGAAAGTATCAAAAAATGATGATACTACTGGAAGTGGAAACACTAGGGATAGGTTGGTAGAGGAAATAGCGAGTTTGATCTTTGACATATTAACTTTGGGATGCCAATAAGATACCTCTAGAAATGTCAAGTAGGCACTTGCAAATGGATGTCTTGAGCTTTTTTTTTTTGTGCTCGATCCCACAGTTCTCAATTAACATAATAATTTGCTTTAGGTGTACTGTTTATTTTATTTATTCATTCATGAGAGACACAGTGAGAAAGAGGCAGAGACACAGGCAGAGAGAGAAGCAGGCTCCATGCAGGGAGCCCAATGCGAGACTCATCCCAGGACTCCAGAATCACTCCCTGGGCGGAAGGCAAACGCTCAACCGCTGAGCCACCCAGGTCCTCCTTTTTTTAAAAAATATTTTTTGAAAACTTAGTAAAGTATTGGCATCTGTATAGATAATGGCATATTATATTAATTGGTATATACCATGTTAAGAATGTCAACATGAGGGATCAACACATAGAAGCTATTAATACAAGATATGTAGCCTCTTTTAAAACAAAACAGAAAAAAAATAAAACAAAAGAGTATTACCTGTAAGAAACTCATTATAATCCCATTCCTGAGAATTCTCTTTACTGTTAGCAATTCTTTAAAACTTCAGCAACTAATAAAAATCCAACGTGGGCCATCAGGGAGGTTCGGTCAGTTGGCCCTCTGCCTTTGGCTCAGGTCATGATCCCGGGGCCCTGGAATCGAACCCCACATTGGACTCCCTGCTCAACAGGGAGCCTGCTTCTCCCTCTCCCTCTGGCTGCCACTTGCCATGCTTGTGTGCTCTCTCTGTCAAATGAATAGATAAAATCTTTTTTAAAAAATCCAACAAAAGATATGCTAGACACTATGAAAAATGTGAAACTTTGAGAAACATTAGAATTGGAATATCAACCATAATTTTTGCTTGCATTAAAACTCAACAGTTACTTTTGATAAAATTAAAATCTCAATGATAATTTTTATAGAAAATAAAATCTAAGCATCTATCTTGTAGATATTGATAAGAACTATTAAGAAACTCTTAAAGAATAAGCAGGAGGTAGGAAGACTTTCCCTAGCAGGTATCAAGACTTATTACAAAACTACAATAATTAAAGCAATGTAATATTTGCATAGGATTAGAAAAAATAGATCAACGGATTAGAATAGCGAGGTCTCAAATAGTACTAAGAGTATATGAACACTTGATGTTTCACAGAGTTGGCACTGTGAATGAGGAAAGGAGAGATTTTTCAACAAATGATAATTGGGGCAATAAGGAAAAATAAAATTGGGCCTATATTCTTACACCCTGCACAAAAAATAATTCCATGTATATTAAAAAACCTAAGGTAAGAATTTAGAAATTTTCAATGTTAATATAGAGAAAATATATTCATATTCATATCAGAATATCTTCTGTTGGGGATAGAGAATGATTTCTTTGAAAAGACACAAAGAAAGCACTATATATTAAAAAAAAAGGTTGTTAACTTTGACTATACTATAATTAAGAACCCCTTCTTATTGCAAGAAACCATCAAGAAAGTTATCAAAACATAGATGTAAAGTGGGGAAAGATATATGCAACACATATAAAGAACAAAGGACTAAAGTAAAGATCTATGAATAACTCCTATAAATGAATTTTAAAAAGACACACTACCCAATAGAAAAAAATTGGCAAATGTCTTGAACAGCTGATTCACAAAATAATAACCCTAATGTCCAATAGGCATATGAAAAGATACACAACATCATTAATAATCAGGAGAGATAAATTATGAGAGGCCATTTTATACTTAACAGATCGGTAAAAATTAAAATTTGATAATACCCAATGTTGGTCAGCAGGGGGAGCAATAGGAAATCGTAAATATGGCTGGTAAGGGTGTAAACTGGTACACGCCATTAGGAAAAATGAGGCACAATCCACCAACGTTGAAGGTGACCATACTCTATAAACCAGCAATTCCATTCTTAGGTAAATATCCTGGAGATGCTTGTGTTTATGTATACTACCAAGAGTATTCATGGTAGCACTGTTTTTCAACAGTCAAAAACTAGAAACAATCAGAATGCCCCTCAAAGTTATCATGGATAAGTTGTGGTATATTCACACAATGGTACATACAACAATAAAAATGAAGTAACCGAACAACAAGATACCACTACACACCTATTAGAATGACTAAAATTCAAAACACTGATAATACCAAATGTAGATGAGGATGTGGAGCAGCAGGAGCTCTCTTTTTTTTTTAAGAGCTCTCATTTTTTGCTAGTAAGAATGCAAAATGGTACAGCCACTTTGGAAGACAGTTTGACAATTTCTTATAATATTAAAGATATGCTTACATAAAATCCAGCAGTTGTTTTTCTTGGTATTTATCAAAAGGAGATGAAATCTTATGTTCACACGAAAACCCACATGTGGATGTCTATAACAGTTTTATTCATAACTTTCAAAACTTGGAAGCAACCTAGGTGTACTTCAGTAGATTAATAGATAAGTATACTGACATATCCAGACAATGGAATATTATTCAGCATTAAAAAGAAGTGAACTGTCAAGCCACAAAAACACATGGAGGAAACTTACATGAACATTACTAAGTGAAAGAAGTCAGTCTAGACAATCCCCAAGATGGTGGAGTCCTCTCCACCATCCCCCTAGAGTCCTCTTGTGCCATGAACTCAACTAGATAACTATCAAATTATCCTAAATGCCCCAGAAATCAGTCTGAAGACTGAACAAATTCCACAACTAAAGAAATAGAAGAGGCCACATCAAAGAAGGTAGGAAGTGCTAATAAATGGTTTAAGGGAGAAACGGATCATGGTTGCTACAGAGGGGAAGGAGCCATGGTTGAGGAGAAGGGCTAGAGAGGAGCACACAGGAAAACACACAAGGAGAACATTTTCTCAAAGCTATTGGCTTGGAAAATGAGAGGGGCTGAATTTCGTGTGTTCTTGCAAATAGGTTTAAAGCCTAGAATTTTAAAGGTCAGTAGGTTTGGCTGGGATAGAACTAGGGTTGGGCATTGCCCAACCTGGAGACAAACAACCTGGGAGTAGACAGTGTAGAAACAGTTATCTGGATGGGGCACACAGTGGGGAGGTTATTCACTAATCTTGGAAAGAATTCCTGGGAGGCAGGATTCACAGAGCTACCTTTCTAGGGACAGGGAAGCTGGCCAGTGTCATTTCCCTCCCTTGCTCTTCAACATAAACAAAGACCCACCCATGGGAGGCAGTGCAGCATGGGCTGGCTGCCTAACTTGCTAGCACCAAACCCCATCCTTCTGTGGTCTGACAGGATTGCCCTTCTCAATCAAGCTTGACTCAGTGCCAGTGCAGTGGGTTCCTCCCCCAGAAGACCAGCACAAACCCCTGCTACACCATGTCTCCCAACCAGAAAGTAGTACAGGGCCTCAGTTCTGGTGCAGTTGGTGTCAGGTCTCATTTCACAAGTAGACCAGAGCATACCTAGTTAAAATTTGCCACCTTCAGGCCAAGGAGCAAATACTGCCCACAGCAGGCAAAAAGAGCCTCTACAGATGACTGGCCTGAAGGATAGAGCAACCATAATGGAACAACAGAGTCCATAAAACACACACCAGAGACATTCACTGAAGCTCCAGGCCCTGGGCACTACATGACTTCTTCATGAAGCCATTATTTTCAGGAGCAGAAGATATAACTGGTTTTTCTAACACAGAGAAGAAGGTAGAAACTTAGGCAAAATGTCAAGACAAAGGAATTTACCCCAAGTGAAAGAATAAGATAAGTTCATGGCCAGAGGTCTGATCAAAACAGATACAAGGGATCCCTGGGTGGCGCAGCGGTTTGGCGCCTGCCTTTGGCCCAGGGTGCGATCCTGGAGACCCAGGATCGAGTCCCACATCGGGCTCCCGGTGCATGGAGCCTGCTTCTCCCTCTGCCGGTGTCTCTGCCTCTCTCTCTCTCTCTGTGACTATCATAAATAAAAAAAAAAAAAACAGATACAAGTAACATGTCAGAGAGAACTTAGAGCAACAATCATAAGGGCTCACTGGGCTTGAGAAAAGAATAGAAGACATCAGTGAGACCCTTACCACTGAGATAAGAGTAAAAAAAAAGTAAAAAAGATAAGAGTTTAAAAAAAAAAGAAACAAGCTTGATGCAATGAATAGCAGGCTGGAAAAAGCAGAAGAATGAATTAGTGACCTAGAAGACAAAATAATGGAAAATAATGAAGCTGAACAAAAGAGAGAAAGAATTATGCAACAAGAGAATACACTTTGGGAACTCAGTGACTCCATCAAACATAATAACATTTATATTGTAGGAGTCCCAGAAGAAGAAGAGAGGGTAAAGAGGGCAGAAAATTTATTTCAATAAATAATAGCAGAAAACTTCCCTAATATGGGGAAGGAAACGGACATTCCAGATCCAGGAGGCAGAGGACTCCCAACAAAATCAACAAAAACTGGCCAATACCAAGACATATCGTAATTAAATTTGCAAAATATAGTGATAAAGAAAAAAATTTTAAAGCAGCAAGACAAAAGAAGTCCTTAACTTACAAGGGAAAATCCATAAGGCTACCTGGAGATTTCCCAACAGAACCTTGGCAAGCCAGAAGGAACTGGCATGATATATTCAAAGTGCTGAATGGGAAAAATCTGCAACCAAGAATATTCTATCCAGCAAGGCTATCATTCAGAATAGAAGGAGAGATAAAGAGTTTCCCAGACTCCTTTAGAAAAACTAAAGGAGTTTATGACCACTAAACTAGCCCTGCAAGTAATATTAAAGGGAACTCTGAGTGGAAAGGAGAGACCAAAAGTGACAAAGACAAGAAAAGATTAGAGAAAATCTCCAGAAACAATTACAAAACAAGTAATAAAATAATTATATATCTAACAATAATTACTCTGAATGTAAATGGACTAAATGCTCCAATCAAAAGACACACGGTGTCAGAATGGTTAAAAAAACAAGACCCCTATCTATATTTTAGACCTAAGACACTGCAGATTGAAAATGAAGGGGTGGAGAAACATTTATCACACAAATGGATGTTAGAAGAAAGCCAGAGTATCAATACTTCCATCAGACAAACTAGACATTTTTGTTCTTGTATTGTTTTTATCCTGCTTTGGTATCAGGGTAATACTGGCCTCATGGAATGATTTTGTATGTGTTCCTTCTATTTCATTATTTTTAAGATTTTGATAAAGATTGTCATTAATCTTTTTTTTTAATGTTTGGTAGAATTCACCAATGAAACCATGTGGTCCTGGGCTTTTCTGTTTTGGGAGACTTTTGATTCCTAATTCAACTTTCACTCGTATTATTCATTTAAGGAGATTTCCTATTTCTTGGATTGAAGATTCATGATTCAATCTTGGTATCTTGTGCTTTTTAAAGAATTATTTGGTTTTTTTCCTAAGTTATCTGGATTATTAGTATATAATTGTTCATAGTAACCTATTATCACACTGTATTTTTGTGGTTATCTGTTGCATTGCTTTCCATTTCTCATTTCGGGTTTTGAGTCTTCTTTTTTTTTCTTACTAAATGTAACTAAACTATTGCCAAGTTTGTTTTGTTTGTTTTCTTGGAAAAACTGGTCATTACATTCAATATTATGTTATTGTTTATTCTGGTCTCTATTTTATTTTTGATTTTTCTTTGTGATTTCCTTCCTCTACTAAATTTCTGCTAAGATTTTTCTTTTTCTATTTACTTGTGTTATTTAAGTTGTTTATTTGAAACTTTTCTCTTAATGCATGCATTTATAGCACAAATTTCACTCTAACTTCTGCTTTTGCTGCATCCCATAGGTTTTGGAATATTATATTTTCTTTTTCTTTTGTTTTGAGATACATTTTGATTTGCCATTTGATTTTTTATTTGGCCCATTGTGCAGTAATGTGTTTTTTAATATTTACATATTAAATATAATATTTTTTAAAGGAAGTCAATCTTAAAAAGCTACATATTGTATGATTTCAACTATGTGACATTCTGGAAAAGGCAAAGCTATAGAGATAGTAAAAAGATCAGTGGTTGCCAGAAGTTGGTGGATGTGGAGGGTGAGTAGGTGAATCACAGAAGATTTTAGGGACAGTGAAACTACTCTGTATGATACTATAATGGTCAGTATATGTCATTATACATTTGTCCAAACCCATAGAAAATACAACAAGTATAAATCCTAAGGTAAACTATGGACTTTGGGTGATAATGATATATCAATGTAGGTTCATCAATTGTAACAAATATACCACTCTTCTGTGAGATGTTGATAATAGCAGAGGCTATATATGTTTGGGAGCAGGGAGTATATTAGAACTCTCTGTGCCTTCCTCTCAAATTTGTTGAAAATCTAAAACTGCTCTAAGAAACAAAGATTTTTTAAAGTAAATGTATCACAATTTTTAAAGAAGAAATAACTTTACAAAACTACCGATAACAACATGGATGAATATCATAGATAATACGGAGTGAAAGAAAATAGTCATAATTCCAAATATATGTTATATTAAGTTCAAATATCTGTGAAACAAAGCTGCATTTAGAAAACCTGATATAGAAGATAAAACTATAAAGAAAAGCAAAGAAATGATATAACAATAGTCAAGGATTACCTCTAGGTTGGGGAGAGGAATGTCATCATTGGGGGGCCTGGAGGCAGGAAAAATGAGGGTGTTATCAAGATGTTCTATTTCTTGTCTTAGGTGATCATTACATGGGTGGTTATAAATGTTCTTTTAACTGGAAAGTCTCTTCTGAATGCTTCTCTTTTCTTAATGAAATGAAAAGCAAGGTCACCAACAGGGATTGAGAATGGGTGAGGAAGTGTTGAAGATTTGAGGAAAAGAAAGATGGTATGAAAGAAACAGAGAAGTTGGAGAATATAGGGAAATAGAATATTTTTAATTTATTCATTTATGAAAACTTTTCTTTCACCTTTTTCCTGATTTATTATGCTGCTTTTTCTCTCATATGGAACATTATTTTATTAGCTTGAATATACTATATGCAGTTGTTTCAAAAATGTAGATTACAATACTATTTAATGTTTAAAAATAAATTTTAAGAGCAAAATTAAGTCTTAATATATCACATAATAATAATAGTAATAATAGTAATACATTAATTATTTCACCTTAAGCTTTAGACTGATGTAGTTTATATTTAAGACAAAAATACCCAGAGCTCATATGGAGGTATTTACTCTTTTCTTTCAACTTTTTTTTTCTTTCAACTTTTTATACTAACTTTAGCATTAAATTCTACGTTTTGTAAGCTTAAACAGATGTAGGTACTTATTAACTCCTTATTTTATTGATCTCAAATCCAAAAGTTATATTTAAATGATAGAGAATATAACCACATTAACATCACAAAAATAAATATTGATATTTAAAATTACTAGAAAATTATTACACTCAAACTTTACTCAAGACTTAAATGGAAAAACTTGATAAGTCTATGTAATTTTGGTGAGGTTCTTACATGAAGTGATTTGTAAAAATCAGCTATTTGAATTATAACATTCTTTAGTTGTAAATTCATGTTAATATCATAATTGCATACCTTCAGGTATTAACATACATAATGTAAACCTAAAGTTTCTATAAGGGTGGGATGCTGGAGTGGCTCAGTGGTTGGCGTTTGCCTTTGGCTCAGGACATGATCCTGGAGTCCTGGGATTGAGTCCCACATCAGACTCCCTGCATGGAGCCTGCTTCTTCTTCCTCTGGCTGTCTCTGCCTCTCTCTGTGTGTGTCTCTTGTGAAAAAATAAATCTTTAAAAAATAAAATTTCTATAAGGGCAAATATAGTAAGTTTAAACAATTACCACCAATGTAGATTTAAAATAGGTCATGAATTTTCATTTTCTAATATTCAATAGATCTTCCTCAATTTAACATGGGGTTATATCCTGATCAACCCATCATAAGCTAAAAATACCTTATGTCAAAAATGCATTTAATATACCTATATTATATTATATTTGGTAGTTTAACCAAACATTATAGCTTAATTTAGCCTACCTTAAACACTCACACTTACATTAGCTTATGGCTAGGCAAAATCATCTAACACAAAGCCTATTTCATAATAGAATGTTGAATATCTCATGTAATTTGTTGAATACTGTACTGAAAGTGAAAAACGTAATGGTTGTGTGAGTACAGAATGGTTGTCAGTGTATTGATTGTTTACCCTCGTGATCATGTGACTGACTGGGAGCCTCTGCTCTTTGCTGCTGCCCCCCTAGTGAGAGTATCTACCACATTATCTCTAGCCCCGGAAAAGATCAACATTCAAAAATCAAAGTGCAGTTTCTACTGAATACCTATTGCTTTCACACCATCGTTAAAGTCAAATAATCCTAAAACGAGCCACAGTTAATTTGGGGACCATCTATATAGTAACTGTGCCATTGTCATAGAGATAAAACATAATCTTTGAAAAGTAATTTGAATCTACAAATATTGAATCTAGAAATATTAAAATTGTAATTCCTTGGTAGTTCCTAGAAAAATATTGTGTGTGTGTAGCTACAGAATGAGTGCTCAATAAAGCAAATAGGCTAAAATGTTAACAGGTGAATTTGGGTAAAGAGTATATGTGCTCTTTATACTTGACTTATGCTGGCAACTTTTCTAGAAGTTTGAAATTATTTCTAAATTATAAGTTAAAATGAAGAAAGGGATATGGGCTGATACAGCGACATAAATGGAAATCCACAGCATAGTTGGAAATCAATGAATGCATGTCTTGGATTAAAATGTGGGGGGAGTATGGTAGTTTATCCCCTTTTCAGCTTAAAAATCACAGCTATAGGGATCCCTGGGTGGCGCAGCGGTTTGGCGCCTGCCTTTGGCCCAGGGCGCGATCCTGGAGACCCGGGATCGAGTCCCACGTCGGGCTCCCGGTGCATGGAGCCTGCTTCTCCCTCTGCCTGTGTCTCTGCCTCTCTCTCTCTATCTGTGTGTGACTATCATAAATAAATAAAAATTAAAAAAAAATCACAGCTATAAACTAAGTTATGAATTTTTGTAAATATTTTCTTCCTTATGAGTGTTAGCCTTAAATAGAACTAGCTACTGTTCTATTTTTCCTTTCCTTGTGCAGACCCTGTATTCCCTGTTCTTGAATCCACAGAGTATCATCCTACCCCATCCAAGTCTGCACAAGGATCAGACATGGGAACTCATCTGCAGCTATTCTGGACCAGCCATTCTCTTTTGACCTTGCAGGCAAACACATTCTGATCTCATATTGCCTACTGCTGTGTCTTTAATTTCTGTGTTATTAAGTGAGGAATTCTCATTGCTAGGATCTATAATCAGGTCATTTTAAACAAATTCAGTCTGGTATGGAGGTGTAAGTGGAGGTCATTATCATATCATATACAAGGGGGGAAACTGCAACATATATCATCTTAGAACTCTTCAAAATTCCAGAGTTGAAATGAATGGGACAGTTATGCAATGTGCTTCTGTTTGTGAAAATTTAGTTCCTGTGATGTTGCTAATAGCAAACATGCCATCAATAACACAAACTCATCAAATTTTCCAGTTGAAAGTCATTTATTATTATTATTATTAGCAGCATCATTATCATTAGCACAAAACTAAATCCACTAATAAAAGAAAACAAAACCACACCCCAAAGGCATGTGTCTTGCTGACAACGGATCAATAACATTATTTTCATGTACAAGGGACAGCACCCTGAGGATAGAGATCGTATCACAGCTTGATAATCAATTCAATAATTCAGCCAACATTATTGAGCACCTAGACACAAGGGGAGATTTTAAAATGCATACAAGAATCCCTGCTTTCAAGGAGTTTTACAGTCTAGTAGGAGGTATTGAAGAACACCAATAGGAACACAGGGCCACATGAAATCAGTGACATAATGGAATCAGTGCCATGTATGAAGTGTTCTTGAAAGGGGCATCACAAGATACTAACATCACATTCAGTTGTGGGAAATCAGAAGAGTCTCCATAGAGAAGGTGGCATCTGAGCTAGGCTTTGAGGAACTGCAAGGATTTTGGCAGACTGGCATGTGAGGAAGGGGCACTGTAGGTGGAGAAATAGTGTGGTCCGAAGCATGGCCATGCAAAAGTTCAAGGCATGTTTGGAAAGAGAATAGTCCAGTTTAGCTGGTTGAATGGGATCTATGTAAGTGGTAGTGGTGTGATAAAATGCTCTAAGTTATATCGGGACCGTATTTTGAATGGCCCTGAATGGCGGGCTAAGATTCCTGATCTTTTTGTCACAGTAACTGCATTTATCCCCAGCAATAAAATACACAATCATTTATGAAGAGATATGAACATTTCACGTGCAGATTTCTTAGGCAAACTCAAATGGTTTCTAGGCAATGTGATTGCCTTGCTATCAAAAATATCTTGGCAGATAACACCAAGCAATTGATAGTAAATTTTTCTCATGCAACTAAATCTCTTCCCTCAAAGTCTGTTCTTTCCACTCATCCAGTGACATCTCTTCCCACTCCCATATCCAGGCCCATAAGTTCTTGTGACATCTGATCAGTTGAGGCAAGTCTAATTTAGGATTTGCAGCCACAACTGCCAGCCTGAATGGAACTAGAACCCACAGCCCTGAGAAGTGAGAGTAAGGGTGGTAGGGGTAGCAAACAATATCTTGAAAATGTAGCCATCTGAGAAGTTCTATGGAATTCATATCCTAAGAGTCAAGCTTAGTTCTTTGATATTGGAGTCCCTGGTCCTCCACTAAGTTTGGTCCAAAGGATAGCTGGAGGGATCCCAGAACTCAGTGCCTAACTAAGGTCATCTTTGAATGTTTCCTCTTATTGTCAAGGAATTCCTTTAAGGAATGACATTTCATCTAGGTTACATGTTTTTTAAGGGCCTCCTAGGTCTGAGGCTATTGAATCTGTGGAGAGACTGGAGTGGCTTTCTTTCTGTTGGGCTTTGTCTGTGCCCAAAAGGCTGGTAGTTGGTAACTTCTCCCATGCACTGGCAGTTCAAAGATGCTAAAGAACGGTTGTATCAGGGAACCAAGCCAAAGATGTAAGCTATTTA
The DNA here is from genome assembly GCF_011100685.1 of Canis lupus familiaris. Lineage (NCBI taxonomy): Eukaryota > Metazoa > Chordata > Mammalia > Carnivora > Canidae > Canis > Canis lupus. Next base: position 77,984,102 of record NC_049260.1, read on the forward strand.
GACTGACCTGGGAAAGCTTAAGATAACAAACTTGCCATGGCCACGCTTTCTGCAGCTCGTCAGTCTTTCAGCTCTTTCCTGGAACGAGACTTCCTCTGCAGGAAGTCATGGATAGCAGTGGTGAGGCCCCATGTCACGCTGGACCTTAGGATGACTAGGGAGCCTCCACGGTAGATCAGGAACACCTTTCGGCCCCGAGTGTCCCACACATCCTGGGCAGAGGCCCACAGGCTCGGCATGCTTTGCCAGCCAATATGAGACTGCATGTTGGCCACCAGCACAATCAGAGGATACAGAACTAGGCACGTGATTGTTCCATTGACACTCCCAGACACTAAGGCAGGAACCCAGTGGGGCAGGCCTTGCTCTGCCAAGCCATCCTGGATGGGGTCCTTGAAGGAAAAATACAGAGCACTCCCCAGGCTGTTCCTGAGAAGGACAGGCCAGAAACCACGATAGTAGCCCAGTGACAGCCGCCCCCAAAGCCCATAAGAGTTGAATTCCTTGAGAATGCTGAACGTGCTGGGGAAGCGAGCTTGCTTGCGACCATCCTGGAGCACATTTTGCACCCTTTCAAAGGGGCTCAAGGCCACAGCCTCCACCACACCAGACATAAGCCCTGCAGCCCAGCGGTGTCCCAGGGAGTGTGGCCCAACAGGAGAGAGAGAACACAGGAGGCTATCATAAGTCCCAAACAACAGAGTCCCTTGCAATGTCTTGGAGAGAAGTGGTGGGTATATTCCCCGGTAGAAGTATTGAGGGCCTTCATGCCAAAGCTGTCGCACAGCCTCTGACACCGCCACAGCATGGATCTGTTGCCGGAACACAACCTTATAGATAGGGAAGGTCAGAAACGTAGACATAAAGTTGGAAACGGCCCCAAGGGCATATGCCTGGGAATGCCAGGTTTTCTTTCCTGGAGACTCTGTTCGTGTCCGGTGCTGAAGCTCCTTTCCAGAAGAGTGGTTCTGTTCCTCCATGCTGAAGACAACTGGGTACAGATGGAAGAAAATGGTAGGAGTGAGGGAGGGCAGGAGACGTTAGACTGACCAATTCAATCTGTTGGTGGCATTTTCACTGCCTAGTTAGAAACAGAGACCCCAAGAAACTCAGCTCTAAGAAAAACAGCAACACTTTGGGCCAGTTTCTGAGAAATAGGCACACTCTTAAGAAGTCATCCACCTCAAATTAAAACAAAGGTAGTTTTGGTTTTCTTTTTCTGAAAAGAGTCACCTTTACCATGTTTTACCAACAAATCAAATACTCTAATATTCAAAGAAACTTTTTTTAAGATCTTATTTATTTATTCATGAGAGACAAAGAAAGAGGCAGAGACATAGGCAGAGTGAGAAGCAGGCTTCCTGCGGGATGCCTGATGCAGAACTTGAGCCCAGGACGACCCAAGCCGAAGTCAGACACACTACCACTGAGCCACTCAGGCACTCCTCAAAGAAGCTTTGTGATTGAAGAAAATAAAATTGGGGAGAGAGAGCTTCAGAAGCTATTGCACTCAATGTTCACCACTTGAAGTTTTGCATTTGATAAACTGCTAGAATTAATAAGTTGCTGCTCTCTTTCCAAAGAGTGGCACAATCTCATAGAGGCAGGAAGGCATTCAGAAGTTGTATTCCAATACTTTCTCTAAGAGCTGGTAGTAAATTTGGGGAATGAGGAATCTCTCTCATCTTCTGTCTGCAGATTCCTGACAGTGTCTTGGTTGTTTCATGGCAATGCTCTGCACCCCCACTTCCACCCAAATGAGGAACAGAAAGAGTAGCTGTTCCTGGAAGGTCAGCACCAAAAGGCTCCATACCTGGCAATTTCTAAGCCTATCCTTGTAGACCTGTGGCTACACAAGAGAGCAGGGATTTTCAACCTGGACACATGTGATATTTTTGGCCAGACAATTCTTTTTAAAAGAAAAGATTTTATTTATTCATTCATGAGAGACACACAGAGAGGTAGAGTCATAGGCAGAGGGAGAAGCATGCTCCCTACGGGGAGCCCAGTGTGGGACTTGATCCCAGGACCCTGGGATCACGCCCTGAGCCGAAGGCAGCTGCTCAGCCACTCAGGCGTCCCCAGACAGTTCTTTATTATAGATTCCTGTCCTATGTGTCACAGAATGTTTAGCAGCCTGCTGGCCTCTACTTACTAAATGTCGGTAGCACCAGTTGGGACCAACCCAACTATTATAACCAAAATTATCTCCAGACATTGCCCTATGGCCCCTGGGAAGCAAAAGCATCCTTGGTTCAGAATCACTGTACTAGAGGAAAGACACAGTACAAGGACACCAAACTACTGATCCCACCCCAGAAAGGGCTGGGAGCTAATGTAGAGGAGAGGTAACTAGGAAGGAAACTCGAGATCATGAAGAAGTGAAGGCTCAGGGTATATCTGAGAACCTGAGGGAGTTTGTCAGGAAGGAGATAGGGCTAAGAGGACAGAATTGCCACAGCAGGAGACAGTGTGTGGAGGAGAGGAAGCACAGAGCTGTAGAGGGAGGGGAGAGGAGAAGACAGGGAGAGGATGAGAGGCCAGGAGATTCACATCTAGACTGGTAGGAATGGCAGACTCTGGAGGTTTCACACAGAACCCTGGGCTGTGTGGTCCTGAGGGGAAGAAGGTGTTTGGGGCTCTAATATGCTAGCAGTTGATGGCCCCTCAAAAGCGACAGAGGGGTGCAGGCTCAGGCCTCGAGGGAGGAGCAGAAGTCAGGTAATGCAAGAAGCCCACTGCAGCTTTCTCTGGGCTGCCACATCCAAAACCTGCCATGAAGTGCTTCAATTGTCCCTATCAGTTCTTCCCTGGCTTCTTGCTCCTGCTCCCTCCCTAACCCCATAACCTAACCTTACAGGCTCCCCCACAAGCCACACACACTCTCTCTCAGTGGAGGGAGTAGAGGCTCAGTCTCTGTGCTCTGCCAACATCCCTCCCCTATGCCTAGCACCCCATGTTTGCCTCAAGCTTCACCTCCTTAACCTCATGGCCAGGAGACTGGCAGGGCCCTTGTGCCTCAGATCCTTTAGCTGAGAACTGGCCAGAAGCAAAGGCTCATGAGCCCACTCTTGTATCCCTCTGTGCCCATAGCAGCTGCCTCCATCTCTCCAGAGCCAAGAGACCCCTCCCCCACCCCCAGGCCACAGGTGGCTCTGCTCAGGTTCCCAAAGCCACTGCACCCCCAACATTCCCCAGATCTACTACCAAGGGACTTCTTCCCCCAAGTCTTACCTGCATCTAAATAAGGATGGATAGTGAAGGAAATGTTTGTCCCCTTCTATCTCAAAGTACAGTAGTGTTCTACTTCTCCACATCTTCCTGAGTAACATATAAACATGTGTTGACTGACTGCATAAGGCAGGCTGACTTAGCAGAAAAACTGGGCTAAGATTGGGCAGACCAGCATTCTAAGTGTCAGTCAGCTGTCAACTTCCTATATGATGTTTAGGAATTCACTGACCTGTTGGGGCCTCATCCATCTCAGTTATAAAATGAGCCAAAGGGGGAAAATGCTCTCTAGGCATCCTTATATTGTACATGTCACGGGGGCTGACATGGGGGAATTTCAGCCAATATTTGATAGCAGAATTGTGCTTTTCCATCCCCAAGTCCTTCTGCCACTTTATGCCAATTCATTTTCAGGAATTAAAGATGAAGCTTAAATATCTATTCATCATTTTATAAATGTAATTCTTCCTTATTTTATCAGGGAGGAGAATCCACTTTTTTCCCCATGTATTCTCCTGTTGTGATGCCAGGCTTTGGGAGGCAGAGATCCAAAACTGAATTCTGCCTCTATTGCTTGGTTGTGTGACCTTAGGCAAGACACTTCACTCAGTCTCTGTTTCTTTAGTCATGAAATAGTGACAACAGACCTACCTCAAAAGGTTGTCGCAACGACTAATAAAATTAAATGACACAAAGTGGTTAAGCCATAGCGGCCTCGATAAGAAGTATTTAAAAAAAAAAAAAAGGGGGATCCCTGGGTGGCGCAGCAGTTTGGCGCCTGCCTTTGGCCCAGGGCGCGATCCTGGAGACCCGGGATCAAATCCCACGTCGGGCTCCCGGTGCATGGAGCCTGCTTCTCCCTCTGCCTGTGTCTCTGCCTCATTCTCTCTCTCTCTCTCTCTCTGTGACTATCACAAATAAATAAAAAATAAAAAAAAAAGGATGCTTCCTGACTGCACTGTCTGTCTCCACAGAGCACATGGCTCCTGCAGGATACTCTCAGGTCAGCCAGAACCATATGAAGAGGTATGGAGGAACAAATCCTGTGTTGACATGGGAGGCAGGGAAGACCTTTCTTCTGTGAATGCAAAGATGTGCTATAAAACAATTCTGGAAAAAAAACAATTCTGGACAGTCTGGCCCCTTGGCATGAATTCCAAAGTACACACCACAGAATGCACCTGGAGTCAGTCTGGAGAAGCCATTCTTATACCTCATGTTGTGCTTCTTATGTTGATAGCCTAGCAAAGTGAGCCCAGGGGATTCCAAACTGCCCTAGCTAGTCTTTTTTTTTTTTTTTTTAATTTTTTTTTTTTATTTATTTATGATAGTCACACAGAGAGAGAGAGAGAGGCAGAGACATAGGCAGAAGGAGAAGCAGGCTCCATGCACCGGGAGCCCGACGTGGGATTCGATCCCGGCTCTCCAGGATCGCGCCCTGGGCCAAAGGCAGGCCCTAGCTAGTCTTGTCCAGATGGACAGCCTGTGTGACCACCCAAGGATCCAGCCCCACATTTATTTGTTCATTCAGGGCCTCCCTTAGCCAGTCTTTGGTCAGCTTACAAACTTGCATTGATTTACACTGAATCACTGTGGGTAATCACTGTGGGTAAATTACTATGAAGCTAGAGGTGAATAGGAGTTGGTACCTGCCTTCAAGGGCTTGGGAATCTAGTGGAAGAGACAAGTCAACAATGAGCTAAATGATACTGGCAGGCAAAATAAAGGGCACACCAATCAAGGTCAGAGCAGAGAGACAAGAACAATTTATTCCACCTGGGACAGGGAACAGCCAAGAAATTTCTCTGAGGAGGGGCATCTGACTTAATGCTTAATCAATGAGCAGGTGGAGGAGTGAGGGCAGGCATTCTAGGCTGAGCAAGAGGTCTAAGTTACAGAGACCTAAAAGCACGAGTGGGGCACAGCTCTGAGTGCAGAGCTGTGGTTGGCAGAGAGGAGCGGATTTAGAATAAGGGCCATATTTGTTTCCCCCACTGCAATGTGTTACAGCATGAAGACACAGGCTCTGGAGTCAGACAGCCTGCAGACAGTGCATTTCACTGTGCCACTTGCTAGCTTTATGACCTTGGCCAAGTCTCCTCACCTCTCTGAGCCTCAGTATCTTTATCTGTAAAATGATTGTCATGAAGCTTGCATGAGATGAAGTATATAAAATTCTTAGCATAGTACTCATATATAAATTGCTCCATAAGTTATATTGGTAGTTTCATTTAAAAAAAAAGAGAAACAAAAAAAGAGAAAGATCCCAGAAATAAAGATGAGATTACAACTATACTTTTTCTAAAGGCTGAAATCAGTCAAATGCATTGGGTCTTCTTCAGAGTTCATTTTAGATTGCTTGTCTGGGAGACAGTAGAGCAAAGCTGTTCATTGGCCTGGGAGTTTGACAGCCCTGAGGGGGCTGGAGTCCCAGTGTCTCCACTACCAAGTTGTGGAGCCTTATATAAGTTACTTAACTTCTCTGAGACCCGGGTTCCCTATCTGCAAAATGGGATAACAATGACGTTCTAACAGGGCTGCTGAGAAGCTTAAATGAGATAACAGATGGAAAGTTCCTGGCACAGAGGAGGCAGGCAGCCAAGAGAAGCTATTACTACTGTTTCAGCTGAAAAATTTTAATTCCCTAACCTTCAGGCTTTTAAGTTTCTTTGTTGAAATTAGAAAATGTGGTCTCATTAGAGCCATGAGTTGGAACATGCTCCCACACATGAGGCCAGAGATAAGGGATGCTCTGTATCCAAATGGAGCCAGCTCAGCAAATCCTCCTCCCAGCCCGAAGAGATCCTCGCTTTGTATTAAGGGTCCAATGCAGGCACTTTTACACAATCCATTTCTTTTCACTTTTTTTGGGTTAGATTTCTAGGGTCTATTCTTTGTTTATTTGATCCCATCTCCACCAGGTCCAGCTGCAGATCACCTAAGTTGTCAGTGAAGCTAATTTAAACACAGAGCAGGAATCTGCTGAGACCCAGGGTCAGATGTCATGATATCGGGGAGCAGAAGTAAAAGTCTGAAGGAAACCCAAGAGCTACCACCAGCATCACCCCTGACTTTGTGAGGGGAGACTTCTCTCTACCTCCCACAACCTCCCACTCTGTTCCATCCACAAGAGAAAGGCCACAGTCCTCAGATAAAAGTCCTCATCTCCAAATTTGACATGTTTACTTCAAGGAACCCTAGGTATTGGGTTTGTAAAAAAAATTAGAAGAAGACGACGACGATTACAACAGAGAGGAGCATCAGGTAAAGTATCTTGGCAGGTTGAAGATGAACCCAACAACAGTCGAAGGGCATTAGATTATTTATCTACTTCCAAGCATCCAGAACAAGTCCAGAAAAAGTTCCACAGGGGGCCTTCTGGCCACAACTTACATCAGGAAAGTAAGACCTGCTCTCCAAAAACCAGAAGTCATAGAATATAGAGAAAGTTTCCCAGCCACTGGCGTCACAGCCCATTCAAGCTGGCAGCCCTGCAGGACAGCCCTGCATGCCGTTTCCATGGAGTTGCTCTTCTCTAGGGCCAGTGATGCCAAATCCAGCAAAGGAGTGGTCCCCTCAAGAGCTCACAGAAGGGCAACCTAGCAACCTGTCCTCAAGCCAGGAAATGAAAGAGCTGTATCAGCGGTAGAGATCTGTGGATCAGGGGTTAGGTCAAACTGTTTCATTTCTCACACTTCTTCCTGAAGTGCAAGTTGAAAGAGGAAGATATTATGAAGAAAGATTGCAGGGGAATGAATCTTAAACCATTTCTGGGCCACAGACTTACTTGAAAATCTCCAAAACTAAGGACTCAGAAAAATACAGAGTCCAAATTCTTTGTAAACAATTTCAGAAATGACCCTAGTTGGGAACCTCTGCTCAGTGGAGTTACATTTCATGACAGATGTGCTGTGGCCAGATACATTGGCAGCAGGCCATTTACTTATTACCCTCAGTATGATGTGCATTCAGCAGTGATTCATAAACTTCTCTACATCTCAGAATTAACTACAGCCCTGGTTAAAAATATAAATCACACTCCCCACTGCTAGTCCCAGTAAATCTGAATCCACCAGAGGTGGAGCTCACGAATCTGCATTTCTAAAAAGCTCTCCAAAATGATTTTGAGGCAGCCAGTCTTGTACCCATACTTTGGTTAATAGCATGGGTTCTGGTGTCAGAGAGATTTGGTCCAAATTTTGGCTTCACCTTGTCATCTCAGGCAAGGCATCTCACCTCTGAGTCTTGTTTCCTTTGAGCTCATAAGCTGTAGAAATGTTTTACTTTTTTTTAATAAATAGGCAGCTTATTGTAGTATAAAAATAGTGTAAAATGAGAAAGAAAAGTGCTTTAGTTTCCTCTCCTGTACAACGGTTACTGCAAAAGTTGCCCACCGCTTTCCCTACTCCCTGCTGCCTCCTCCACCCCTCTCACTCAACACTACCATCACACCAAGACTTCTGGTGGGTTTGAGACCACCAATGTAAAAATACTCTCTAGGCAGCTCAGCTGGGCAAACAGCATTAGAACAACAGGCTTGGATACAAAACCGGATGCTGATACTTATTTGCTGTGTCGTGCTGGGCAAGATGCCTAACCTCTGTTTCTTCATCTGTACAATGGAGACTAATAGTCCTTGCTCACTAATTCTATATAGTTCCAAATGAGCCCTCCCACCTCTACTTTGGCTTTTCTCCACTAACTTTCAGTCTGAGAGTATAGAGAAGTGTTCAGAAGGGGGAGCCTTCGAAATCAGATATGTCGACTTGGGTGTGAGCTCTTAGTTTTGCACTTCCTAACCACACTGCTTGAATGCTGAAGTGCCCTCTCTGTTAAACCGGCACACCGCTATCTCCTCCACAGGGCTGCTCAGAAGAATAAATGAGACGTCCGTGCAAACGCATTCGCAAGCAGAAAGTACTCAGTAAATACTTTCTCCCCTTCCCGCTACACAGAAGTGAGGGGCTCTTATTGTTCACTTGATTTCTGTCCCACCCCGTGTTTAAGGCATCTGGTCTCAAAGAGCGAAGGGAGGAGAGTCGAGATGGAAGGGGTGAGGGAGAAAGAATGAGAAGGGGAAGCAGCAAACTCACGGGTAAAATGTAAATCGGCCCGGTCGGTGCGTCTGAGCTGCACTTGACACCGCGCTGGCTCCCGTGCCCGTGTGCCGCAGCCCCCGCCAGCTGGCTCCCCCCTTTTGCTAGCAATGGCCTCGGGGGCCGGAGGCTGAGAGGGGAGGCCTCCCCCGCGCCCCGCTGATTGGCCGCGCCGCCCCGCTCATCAAGCTCTATTGTGTCAATGGGCAGAGGCTAACCGAAGCGGCGGCTGCTGGGAGGGCCCAGCCGGTGGGCGGGGGCGGCCGCGGCTGCCTTGGGAACCGCGCTGCTAGACTTGGCTACCCCTTGCTGGGCGGCTGTGGGGAGCAGTTCCATCCAGCAGCTCCCGGTCGCTTGGCGGCGGAGGAGGCGTCATCCTTTTCCCCTGCAGGCCCGCGGAGACTGGAAGGCGGCATTCACAGCTGTCCAAGCCTGAGCATCCGCTGCTCACCCGCGGAGCGCAGGTAACAAAAAAAAGGCGGGCGGGGTGGGGGGGACGCGATAGCCCAGCACGGAGAGAGGAAGTGGAAGCTTTACCTGTACTTGGCGGCTCCCCACTTGGGGAATCGGGAACTGCGAGGTTGGTTGAGGATGGAGCAATCCCGTGGCCCCGCGGTGCTGAGGGAGGGGGTGGGGTTTTTGCTGGATACAGCTAATGGGTAGGATTTGCCTGAATTGAAAGGGGGAGGGGCGTTTCTGAGGGGTCATAGGGACAAGGAGGAGATAATCACAAGCTGTCTGCTTTGAACCCCTTTTGCATTTTCCAACTCTTTCCGGGGAGGAATATGTGGGTGTGCGTGTTCAACTCTTATTCCCTTTCTCCGTGGTAGGCCATCAAAGCCAAATCCGAACTTGAATTCTGTGCGGCTTATTGCGGAGCGGATAAGCCAATGATTTCCCAGGGGACATGTAATGGAAGGGGTCACTGACTTGTATTCAAGAGGTGGGAGAAGGAATTTTCCGTCTGGCTACAGCGGAGACGGGAGTGAGGGTGGGGAGACAGCAGAATGAGAGATAAGGCTGCTTCTGACTCTTCCCTTCTCTGTCCTGCCCAACAAGACGAAGCAGTCTTGACTCCCTGAGGACTGGGATCTGCAAACCCCAGTGGACAGAAGTCGACCTACCCTGAAGGCGAGCTTTCTCATGGAGGGCACCTGTTGCAGAGGCTGGAAGTGAAATTAAGGCATACACTTGTTTCCGAGTTTACGTTTTATAATCCAAGAATTGAGGGAGGAATCTCGGAGAAGGGTGCATGGTTGAGATCTTTAATTTTCAAATATTTGAGTATAGTTGACATCCAGTGATTTTTACCTGATTTCTTACTTATTATCACAAAACTGTGAGATTTAGACCATTGTACTCTATTTTGAGAGCCCAACAAACAACTCCACACACTAGTTCCCCTAGAATTCAAAGCAACAGTTGCCCTCCCTCCTGGAGGACTGGCTGGAAGGGATGGATGTAACTCCTGCTAGCACAAGGACACCCAGTAGCTCCAGAAAGTTCTAACTGCCAATTTCCTGCAGGATATTTTTACGGCAGTGAGCAAATATAAAATGTACTGCAAGGTATTCAGGGAAGTAGAGTGACTGCAGACCACTTCCCGGCAATCTACTACCTTATTGACCTTTTTTACTCCTTTTTCTTTACAGTCACTATTGAGATACAAGAAGCCAGAGCCCAGGAGCATTGCTTTGGGGAATCCTCCTACAGATTAGGCTTTTCTAAAAAGCCTGAGCATCTTGTTATATTCAGATAGAAGACCGTCATCCATCCATCAAGGCTAGCGTCATCCATCAAGGCTAGCATCGTTGCACATGTGGGTAATAGCCGGCGGCAAAACACACCCTTGCCGCCTTGGGCCCATTCAATTTTGAGGTCCATGGGAAGGAGTCTTCGTCCTTTAAGGGTCAACATGGCAGAAAGAAATGTGAAGTTGTTCTCTGGGAGAGTGGTGCCAGCCCAAGGGGAAGAAACCTTTGAAACCTGGCTGATCCAGGTCATTGGGGTCCTGCCTGTTTGGAATATGTCTGAGGAGGAAAAGCTCGAGTGCTTGATGAACACCCTTAGGGGCCCTGCCAGGGAGGTCATGCGTTTGCTCCAGGCCACCAACCCCAATCTAAGTGGGGCAATGAAATTGATGTTTGGGGAGTCTGAAAGCAAGGTCACTGCCCATGGGAAATTTTTTAACACTTTGCAAGCACAAGGGGAGAAAACCTCCCTTTATGTGATCCGTTTAGAAGTACAGCTCCAGAATGCTATTCAGGCAGGGATCATAGCTCAGAAAGATGCAAACCAGATCCGTCTGCACCAGCTCCTTTTAGGAGCTAAGCTAAATAGGGACCTGCGCTTTAGGCTGAAACATCTCAGGATGTATGCAAATGATCAGGAGCATCCTCCTAATTTCTTGGAGTTAATCAAGATGATAAAGCAGGAAGAGGATTGGAGTGACACTTTTATGAAACCAAAGTGGCCCAAAAGGTCTGAGCTAATCTTGGAGAGGGCAGCAAGCCCTGTAGCATTTCAGAGCCCCCAGCCAATAGCAATCAGTAGTGCTGACTGCAACGTGAAAGAGGTAGATGATACCCTTGACGACTCAGATGAGGATGTGATTCTAGTAGAATCTCAGGACCCTCTACTTACACTTATGGATGCCCCTCCCCTTAGAGGCAGTGCCAGACCTCTAGATCAAATACTGGTCATTGATTCCTCCAACAGCTCCTCAACTCAATCTCCTTCCACCAGTGGGGGTTCTGGGTATAAGAATAATGGTCCTGGGGATATACATAGAGCCAGAAAGCGAAAATACACAATCTTTTGTTCATATTGTGGTGAGGAAAGTCACCCAAAGGAAACCTGCAACAGTGAGAGCCACAAGGCCCAGGTGTTTGAGAATCTGATCATCACTCTGCAGGAGCTGACACATATAGAGAAGGAGAGGTCAAAAGTGGGCCTTGGCAGACACAATGACCTCTCTGGACCTCAAGTAAGGTGCTAGAATGAGCCAAGTGAACCCTTAACTGTTTTCAGATGGGAAAAACAGTGGGGGGGGGGGGAGTAGACTTCTTTCTGCATTAAAAAGTGGCTTTCACAAAATGAAGGAAAATACAAATTACCTGAAACTCTCCAACCTCATATAAACATTCCTAGGCCTTTGATGAATGCCCTTCTAGATATTTCCCTGTAACTGTGTACCTAGATAGACATATGTATAGATAAAAGTGATCAAATATAAGTGCTGTTCTATGCTGTTATTTTTCACCAAATAATATTTGTTGTGGAGTTCGATGTCAATATATATAAGCATCAAGTTCAATGTCTCTGTGTGTGATGTTACTTTTGGGAATATAGAGGAAAAAATAAGAACCAAATATAGAAGCTCTAATGGGGGAGGGTCATACTGTGAGGTGGAGTTTTTACCAACCTCATTTAAAGATGAGGAAAAAGGAAGCTGAAATGGGCTGAAATTCTCCCAAGAAGGCCCTTTATCACAACTGACCTGTCTCCTAGGTCAGGATCAAATCTGTACCCACTAGTTAATAATATTCCAATGCTTGCCTCGCTAATGCATCCTGAGAAAAGTGATGATGGAGAGTGGTGGGGGAAAAAGTGGGAAATGGGTATTTCAGGGTTACATTCCTGTTGACATTGGGAAGGAGCAGGGTAGATTCCTTAGACTGTGGCTACTGCTGCTTATGGACAACAGCCGGTGGCATCAATAAGACTGTCCTTTGAGCTGACACTACCCTCGCTTCCTCACTCAGTACTGAGAAAGCAGTTACTCATGAGAATTCAGTACCAGGAAACTCAGCACCTCCCAAGCCTCCCCCTAGTTATATATGTTAGAGAACATCAGCAGCCCAAGGACTTGAAACTAACCTTTCCTGATCCAACAAATGAGAATACCCAAGGAAGAAAGAAGCAATCGGGGTGCCAGGACATGAAAAACATGGGAATTAGAAAGCCCACATACCCTTTTAGAACCGAGGACATTAATAGGAAAAGAGGGATCATAGAAGAACCTTCCTAGATACCTGCTTCTTCCCATCTCATGGCCCAGGCTGGAGGGTGATAAAAAATGACCCTCTGTCCCTAAGGGTCCCCTGTTCTTTGTAGGTATATCAGTTCCTATCCTTGTGAACAGGACAAGGTTGATGGGGGATGATTTTGTTTACGGCAGGGAATATAATGGAACAAATGCAGAGGGAGTTTGTCAGGAAGGAGCACAGAGCTGTAGAGGGAGGGGAGAGGAGAAGACAGGGAGAGGATGAGAGGCCAGGAGATTCACATCTAGACTGGTAGGAATGGCAGACTCTGGAGGTTTCACACAGAACCCTGGGCTGTGTGGTCCTAAGGGGAAGAAGGTGTTTGGGGTCTCTAATATGCTAGCAGTTGATGGCCCCTCAAAAGCAACAGAGGGGTGCAGGCTCAGGCCTCGAGGGAGGAATAGAAGCCAAGTAATGCAAGAAGCCCATTGCAGCCTTCTCTGGGCTGCCACATCCAAAACCTGCCATGAAGTGCTTCTCCTTCCAGAATTGTCCCTATCAGTTCTTCCCTGGCTTCTTGCTCCTGCTCCCTCCCTAACCCCATAACCTAACCTTACAGGCTCCCCCACAAGCCACACACTCTCTCTCAGTGGAGGGGACTAGAGGCTCAGTCTCTGTGCTCTGCCAACATCCCTCCCCTATGCCTAGCACCCCATGTTTGCCTCAAGCTTCACCTCCTTAACCTCATGGCCAGAAGGAGACTGGCAGGGCCCTTGTGCCTCAGATCCTTTAGCTGAGAACTGACCAGAAGCAAAGGCTCATGAGTGATGAAGGATAGTTGGAGAAAGGCAGGCAGGGGAAAGGGGCCCCTGCCCTAAGAGGAAACCACCCTTAAAAGGATTTTATACCAGGCTCGAAGGAGCCTTCCACCCTTTCCCACACATTAGATAGATGACAAATAGCTGATTGGATGACAGGCGCATGGAGGGTTAATCAGAGTAAAACAGCCCACCAACAAGCCCATAAAACCCCCTTGACTTAGAAACTCCTGTGGCAACCCTCTCTGGTCCCCTCCCTCTTAGGGAACTTTGTACAATACTCAATAAACTTTGCTCTGCTGCCTACCACCCTTCGTCTGTCTGGTCTACCTCTTCATTTTTCGAAGGGGCATGACCAAGAACCACAGGCATGGAAGGATTGTGATGAGCACTGGGCATTATACACAACTGATGAATTGCTGAAAACTATATCTGAAACTAATTGATGTAGGAATGAGTTAGGGACAGATGGGGCTAGGCAGAGAAAGATAAGGGGAGGGCCCAGAGTCAGGCTCCTATAAATCTGTGGGCTCCCATAAATCCCAAGGACACCAAATGGTCCAGAGTCAGGCTCCTACCCATCCCAAGAAAACAGAGATAAGACAGTAAAAACAGAGAAGAAAATAAATTAACCTCCTTAGCCCCGAAATATCTCCCTTTGACAGTTACCAAACAATTCCAGAGATTCACCAGACCCCAAAACAGCCATATGTCAATCACTTGAGACCACACAAAGAAATCTCAAGGCCTTGGGTTCCCTGGTAGGTTCCTAATAAAGGCCAGGCCAAAAGCCCTCAGAGGCAACCCTGTTGGGATCCCTCTCACTTCTGAGACCTTTCTCTATCTTTGCTTAATAAATATTTGTTGCTTGACTCATTCTCCTGTGTCCCTGAGATTCTTTTTTTTTTTTTAGTGGAGTTTGATTTGCCAACATATAGTATAACACCCAGCGCTCATCCCGTCAAGTGCTCCCTCAGTGCCCGTCACCCAGTCACCCCATCCCCTGCCCACCTGCCCTTCTACTACCCCTTGTTCATTTCCCAGAGTTAGGAGTCTCTCATGGTTTGTCTCTCTAATTTTTCCCACTTTCATTTTCTCTCCTTTCCCCTATAATCCCTTTCACCATTTTTTATATTATCCATATGAGTGAAACCATATAAAGATTGTCCTGCTCCGATTGACTTACTTCACTCAGCATAATACCTGCCAGTTTCATCCACATTGAAGCAAATGGTGGATATTCGTCGTTTCTAATGGCTGAGTAATATATATATATATTCTAATGGCTGAGTTATATACAACATCTTCTTTATCCATTCATCTTTCGATGGACACAGAGGCTCCTTCCACAGTTTGGCTATTGTGGACATTGCCGCTATAAAAATCCTAGAGGAGAACACAGGCAACACCCTTTTTGAACTTGGCCACAGCAACTTCTTGCAAGATACATCTATGAAGGCAAGGGAAACAAAAGTAAAAATGAACTATTGGGACTTAATCAAGACCCAAAGCTTCTGCACAGCAAAAGAAACAGTCAACAAAACTAAAAGACAACCTACAGAATGGCAGAAGATATTTGTAAATGACATATCAGATAAAGGGATAGTATCCAAGATCTATAAAGAACTCATTAAACTCAACAGCCAAGAAACAAACAATCCAATCATGAAATGGGCAAAAGACATGAACAGAAATTTCACCGAAGAAGACATAGACATGGCCAACAAGCACATGAGAAAATGTTCCACATCACTTGCCATCGGGGAAATACAAATCAAAACCACAATGAGATACCACCTCACACCAGTGACAATGGTGAAAATTAACAAGACAGGAAACAACAAATGTTGGAGAGAATGTGGAGAAAAGGGAACCCTCTTGCACTGTTGGTGGAAATGTGAACTGGTACAGCCGCTCTGGAAAACTGTGTGGAGGTTCCTCAAAGAGTTAAAAATAGAGCTACCCTAGACCCCAGCAATGGCACTAGAGGGGATTTACCCAAAGATACAGATGCAGTGAAAAGCCGAGACACTTGCACCCCAATGTCCCAGAGATTCATTCTTAGATTCCATGAGACAAGAACCAAACTCTCCCATATCATAATGGTGTACTATATGTTGGCAAATTGAATTTAAATAAAAAAAAATCATGTTCAAGTGGGAACTTAAAAGAAGAGGAAGAAAAGAAATCCTGTAGCAATGAGGCCCACTTCTTGCATCCCAGAGGGACACCTCTAGGCTCCTCATAGCCAACTCCATCTCTCCAGAGCCAAAAAAGTCTTTTCCCCCACCACAGGGGGCCACAGGAAGCCCCACCTGGGCCCTCAAAGCCACAGGGGTCACCAACATTCCCTGACTTTTGGTTTATAAGCCCTTTATTCCTCCCTTTCTTTAAATCTTCCCTTGCAAGGGATCTCTTCTATCGTATATTAAAGTATCACTCCTCTTTCTGCTCACCTTTTCTCAATTTTACTCTATAAATGCTTGTTGAATAATTTACCCAAATAAATAGTTTATGCTGTCATTTCTTTCTGGGACCAGGTAGAATAAAAAGAAAAATAAATGTGACACCCACCACTGCCCTTTTTTTCCACTGGCATTAGCTTGGAGGTTCAGTATAGACCATTACTTTGTAAAACTGCTCTATGATTTATCCCCATATCTTCCCTCCCCCATCCTCTTCTTTGTCCTGTACACTTAAAATTGTCTGATTTTTTTTTCACCAAAATGATGCACACTTGATACTTTATTTCACTTTGTGTAACATTGGCTTTTCCAGTATTCAGGACATATGTATTCTCCCTGGAGGACTTGGGCATTCAGATCAAACCAAGGGAGTTACCCAAAAGAAGGCTTTTAGAGAATTTTGTGTCTGATAGCCTAATTTTGATAATTTTTTCCCTTTCTCCCTTCACTCCTATTAATCACTTGGCAAGGAAATGAGTCTTTTTTCAGGAGGAACTAGTCTTTGCATGACCTTCCTATGTATTATTCCCCTTCTTCTAGATACTATTTTCCCCTTGGTTTCTGACATCCCTATGTCACAGTTTCTCCCTCCCAGATTCTTTCAATGCCTGCTTCTCAGTCTCCTTTGCTGAATCTTCTTTCTCTTCCTGATCCTTCCATAACAGAGGTAGAAATTAAAACTACCACAACTGTGATTTATTGAAAGCTTATGTGCCAAGTACCCTAGTGCCAAACACTTTAAATGTAGTAGCTCTTTAATCTTGTAGTAATTGCATAAAATAGCTATTACTATTACTTTCTATTTCTAATTTATTATTTTTAAAATTTTTAAAAGATTTTATTTATTTGAGAGACAGAGAGAGAGAGAGAGCGAGCATGAGGGAGGTGAGCAGAGGAAGAGAAAGAAACAGGCTCTCCACTGAGCACGGAGCCCAATTCCGATGCAGGGCTCCATCCCAGGACCTTGGGATCATGACCTGAGCAGAAGGCAGATACTTAACCAACTGAGCCACTCAGGCACCCCTCTAATTTACTATTGACATTAATTCAATTACTATTAATTGACCATTTCAGATGAGCACACAGGCTGGAAAATTAGATAACTACCTAGTGTCATATTACTATCTATACATGACATATGGAAAGAAGGAGGTCTAAACATATGAAGTGGCTTGGCTAAACGTCATAAGGGCAAGTGGTTTGTTGATCACACACAAGGATGGAATCTTCTAAGGAACGTTTATTTTGACAGAAAGGAGGCTTTTCTACCTTTCTTTTTCTTTCCCTCTGGGTTGCAGCTAGACTTCCCATTGCCTGGCAACCACCCCCTCCCCCATGTTCAGTTGCATTATCACATTCCATTCAAGCACGGTGTTGTTTCCTGCCTCTGCCTTAGATGCAAATAGTTGTGAATTTAACATAAGTAAGAGGAGAAAGAAGCAGCAATTAGTGGGGGAGGGATTAACTGTACAATTTGTGGTGCTGGGGGTACTTCACTACCAGATTGGACAAAAGAATCAGTTCGCTTTCCACCATAATGACACTAAATATGAATTCCAGATCAATTTGATAAATAAATGTAGATTCTTTAAAGATTGTATTTATTTATTCATGAGACACACAGAGAGAGGCAGAGATATAGGCAGAGGGAGAAGCAGGTTCCCTGCAGGAAGCCTGATGTAGGACTGGATCCCAGGACTCCAGGACCCTGACCTGGGCCAAAGGCAGCCACTCAACCATAAGCCACCCAGATGCCCCAATAAATGTAGATTTTATGCAAAAGTGTACTAATTCTGAAATGATATATTTTTCTCTTATGAAAGGAATGAAAAAGAATCAAATGTTCAAAAGCAACCCCTTTTTAAACTGCAAGAAAATAAATAATAGATCTCTTGATTGGAGCGAGATTTAACTTTCTGAGGTTAAGAATGATGAAAGAAGTGATAAAGGAAACACCAATGACTCAGAAGACAAAATTAACAGAAATGAAAGAGAGCAAGCTGAGAAGTCCTGGCAATAAATTAGAAAAACTGCAATAATAGCAACATTCTATTATGCTTCGATAGCTAACAATTTGTTAAAGTTTTTTTTTTTTTTTTCAAGCATCAGATGTATTGAGGAGAGGGGAGACGGGGCACCTTCAGGAGTGCCTCCCTTGGTCAGCCACCTCGGCAGTTTGCTGGGGGGTGACAAGGAGCAGGAGTTCATGGGGCTCCTCCGGCAAAGATGAGCTCCAGCGCTGCTTGGATGTCGCCGCTGGTGGCCTGCAGGGCCCGCAGGCTCAGCTCATTGTCCTGGATGCCCATGTCACACAGCTGCTGCAGCTGAGGCTGCCACTGGCTCTGAAGGCTGCCCAGAGGCCTGCAGGGCATGCTGGAGGGCTTGGCTGAAGAGATCATTGGTGATGGGTGTCCCTGACTGGACACCAGAAGACATTGGTGAGGTCCCTGAGGAATGGCCCTGGGTGGCAGGAGTCGGCGTATGAGAGCTGCTCTCCGGAGTGCTGACCAGGCATATTCTAAGGGTTCTACATGGCTTCATCTCATTCTCATAATACTCTGAGATAGATCCTAATATTATCTCCAGATTCTAAAACATTCTTACTTAAGGGGGAAGAACAGAAAATGCATAAAATGTAAATATACAGCTTAACAAATTGCTATAAAAGAAACCACCACCGAGATAAAAAAAAAAAATAGAATAGTGCCAATACTCCTGAAATCCCCAAGTCCCAGAACATCAAACTACTCTCATGACAGTTATGGCTATTATTATCTTACTTTTCTTTAGGGCTTTGCTATTCATATGTGAATCCCTAACCACTATTGTTTTAGAACTTTTCATAAATAGAACTATAATGTATGTATCCTGCATCTCCTTATGATTAGGTTTCTGAGATTCAACTTTTTTTGCATGTAGCAGTAGCAAGAAAGTATCCATTCCACTGCTGATGGACATGTGGGTTGTTTCCAGTTTGGGGGCAATTATGAAAAATGTTCTTATCTTTTTTCTGTCTTCTGGTGTACACATGCACATGTAGGGTATATACCTAGTGTAGAGGCCACTTTAAGGCAACAGGTTTGAGCAATGGAAACTTGAGCAAGGCAAAAGGCCCCAAGGCAGCGACCAGGAAGGAGATGAATACATACAGGCTCACTAAGTAACCCACCTTGAAATAGCCATAGGCCCTAACTGACCAATCACAACCAGGCACAGTTTCTAATATTACCAAATAAGGGAAAATTCCGTAAGTTCCCATACTTGCTTATGCTACCCTATAATTGTGGCCCCTCCCCACAGCCTCATTGCAGTCTCTTCTTTGTTATACTTCCCTCTCCATCTTGTCATCTTGTATTCCATGTATTCGATAAACTTCTATCTCTTTTGTTCTGCCTTGGGTGAACTCTTTCACTGCCAGCACTGACAGCCTCCATCAGATCAGATCGCCCCACACCTAGGAGTGGAATCTGGCTCATAGAGTATGTGTACTTTCAATTTTACTGGAGTCTACTAAACTGCCTATCAAAGTTGTACCAACTGCCACTTCCAACATCAGTGTTTAAGAGTTCCTGTTGCTCCACATAGTCACAAATACTTGGTATAGTCAGTAAAGATTTATAACTTTCACTTAAGGTTTTACACATTTTTTTATGAATTTTTTTTACTTTAAGATTTTATGTATTCATGAAAGACACAGAGAGAGAGAGAGAGGCAGAGACACAGGCAGAGGGAGAAGCAGGCTCCATGCAGGAAGCCTGATGTGGGACTCAATCCTGGGACTCCAGGATCATGCCCTGAGCTGAAGGCAGATGCTCAACCGCTGAGCCACCTAGGGATCCCACATTTTTTATTAAATGTAGTTCAAGGTTGATTTTGTATGCTTCTGTAAATGTATTATTTGCTTGAATTTCATTTCCTAGGTCCTTATTTAGGGCAAATAAAAATATAATTGATATTTTGATGTTGCTTTTGTATACTGATTTACTAATCTCCCTTAATACTTGTAAATTTTTATCTGTAGCTTCTTTAGAACTTTCTGCATTCACAATCCTATCAATTGCAAATAATAATAGTTTTACTGCTTTTCCAATCCATATTCACTTTATTTCTTTTTCTCGCCTTACTGCACTGCCCAGGTAGAACCCAGAGTACAAAAGTAGTGAGGAGGAACATCCTTGTCTTATTTCTGAACTCAAGAGGACTACTTTCAACAATTTAACATTAAGCATGACCCTGGCTACAGGTTTTTGGAATACCATTTATCAGATTAAAGATATTCGTTTCCATTGCTAATTTACTGAAAGTTTTTAAAATCTTCAATGGATGTTGAATGGTACTGAATACCTTTTCTGTACCTATTAAGATTATCATATTTTTTATCTCTTAATATGTTTAATTACATTGTTTAGTTTTCTAATAATAAAACAACCAGTCATCCCTGGATTTGGTCCTGATTTTAATTGTTATGTATTGCTGGATTCAATTTGCTAATATTTTGTTTAGGATTTTTGTATCTATGTCCATAAGAGATATTAGCCTGTAATTTTCCTTTTTTTAATGTCCTTGTTAGATGTTGGTATCAAGGATTTGCTGAACTCATAAAACTAGCTGAAAAGTACAACCTCTTCTTTCTCTATTCCTTTGGCTCTTCCCATTTACAAATGAAGAAACTGAGGTCCAAGATGTTTAAATACATTGTTTTTCATATCTGTATTATATTCAGTAATTTGCTTATAATCATAGTTTGTTAAACCAGCATATGTATATTCATGTTTCTGATGTTTCACTATTATAAGCCTGCTGAGAAGAACATGCTCAGTCACATACAGGTTGGGACATGTGACTAATTACTTAGTCACATGGACTTCTAGGATACATTCCTAGAAGTAAAGTTGCTGAAAGAAGGACTATGTTCCACAGGAACCAGAAGCGAAGTTGGCCCATGATGTGACCTACTTGGTAGCACTGGCTCACATTTAGGGCCCTTCTTCATGTCTTAATATTCTATTACTCTTTGACTCTAAACTACTAGACTTTATTTTTGTTTTTTAGATTTTATGCTTTTTAAGTCATCTCTACACCCAACATGGGGTTCAAACTCACAACCCCAAGATGAAGAGGTGCATACTCCACCAACAGAACTACCCAGGCACCCCTAGACTTTAATACGTAATATTTAGAGATTAATTCAGCTCTAAGAAATCACCAAATTACTTAAATTTTCAAATAATTTAGGGTTTTTTTCTTAACTTTTTAAATGGAACTTTCCAAAACACAAAAATATAGAGAATGGTTTAATAAACTCCCTTGTTCCCATCACCCAGCTTCAGGAATTATCAACACTTTTCATACCTTGTTTCATCTATAATCCTCCACACATTTTTAATAGGGTTCTTTCTTTCTTTCAAGATTATTTTTGACTTAAATTTTTTTATTTCTTTACTTGACAGAGAGAGAGAGCCCAAGTAGGGGGAGAAGTAGGGGCAGAAGGAGAAGCAGGCTCCCCACTGAGCAAGGAACCAGATGTGGGGCTTGATCCCAGGACCTTGAGATCATGACCTGAGCCACAGGCAGACACTTGACCAACTGAGCCATCCAGGTGCCCCACTTTCTTTCACTTTTTTTTTTTCCAAGTGAATCAGTCTTTAATCCACCTCTCCAGAGAACTGGCTTTAGGTTTAATCTTTCTTTCTTTTCTTTCTTTCTTTCTTTCTTTCTTTCTTTCTTTCTTTCTTTCTTTCTTTCTTTCTTTCTTCTTTTTCTTTTTTATTGGAGTTTGATTTGCCAACATATAGTATAACACCCAGTGCTCATCCCATCAACTGACCCCCTTAGTGCCCATCACCCAGTCACCCCATCCCCCCGCCTACCTCCCCTTCCACTACCCCCTCTTCAATTCCCAGAGTTAGGAGTCTTTCATGGTTTGTCTCCCTCTTTGATTTTTCCCACTTATTTTCTCTCCTTTCTCCTATAATCCCTTTCACTATTTTTTATATTCCCCGTATGAGTAAACCATATAATGTTTGTCCTTCTCCGATTGACTTACTTCACTCAACATAATACCCTCCAGTTTCAACC
Organism: Canis lupus familiaris; assembly: GCF_011100685.1. Classification (NCBI taxonomy): domain Eukaryota; kingdom Metazoa; phylum Chordata; class Mammalia; order Carnivora; family Canidae; genus Canis; species Canis lupus. Next base: position 78,005,776 of record NC_049260.1, read on the forward strand.
ACGTTGAAGCAAATGGTGGGTATTTGTCATTTCTAATGGCTGAGTTATATTCCATTGTGTGTGGATATATATCCACATCTTCTTTATCATTCATCTTTCTTTCAAGATTTTAAGTAATTTCTATACCAAATGTGGTGCTTGAACTCACAGCCCTGAGATCAAGAGTTGCATGCTCCACCAACTGAGTCAGCCAGGCACCCCTTAATAGGGTACTTTAAATCAATTACTAGACATCATATCAAGTGGTATAATTCTTCTGTACTGTATTCATAGTCATATCTCCTCTTTTTCATTCCAAATACTTTTTTGTCAGGGTAAAATTATATAATGTGAAATTCACCATTTCAACCATTTTGTAGTGTATAATGCAGTGGCATTTAGGACATATTCAATTTATTTTATTCATGCATTTCTTTTTATTCTGAGTCAATTATTCCAGAGGTTTATTTACTGGTCCTTTGGACAAATTCACATTTGGTTCAGCTGACTCTTCTATTGTTTCTTCTGTTTTCTACTTCACTGATATCTACTTTTATCTTTATTACATCCTCTCTTCTACTCTACCTAGAGTATTATATTAGACATTTCGGCATATATTTTCAGTCTTTCTTCATTTTAAATATATGCACTTTGGCTTTAAATTTGCTTTTGAGTACTGTTTGAGGTGCATTCCACAAACTTGGCTGGAAAGCAGATTTCTTGTTATCATCCAGTTTTACATGTTTATTCATTTCCAGCAAATGCAGGCACTTTTCTGGCTGAAGACTCATGGCAGAATTTAGTCTCTTTTTTTTTTTTTTTTTTTTTTTTTTTTCTTCTATTTTTTTTTTTATTGGTGTTCAATTTACTAACATACAGAATAATACCCAGTGCCCGTCACCCATTCACTCCCACCCCCCGCCCTCCTCCCCTTCTACCACCCCTAGTTCGTTTCCCAGAGTTAGCAGTCTTTACGTTCTGTCTCCCTTTCTGATATTTCCCACACATTTCTTCTCCCTTCCCTTATTTTCCCTTTCACTATTATTTATATTCCCCAAATGAATGAGAACATATAATGTTTGTCCTTCTCCGACTGACTTACTTCACTCAGCATAATACCCTCCAGTTCCATCCACGTTGAAGCAAATGGTGGGTATTTGTCATTTCTAATAGCTGAGTAATATTCCATTGTATACATAAACCAACGAAAGATGAATGGATAAAGAAGATGTGGTTTATGTATACAACAGAATTTAGTCTCAAGATGGACATAGACTTCTGTAAACTTCCAGATTCACAAATGAAACACTTACCTTCACCCTAGCTGAATACTATATCTTGAGATATCTTGAGGTACTTTATATAGAAAATGTTGGAGTTGGGAGCCTACGGACAAGAAAGAATTCTTAAGACATCTTCCACGCAAAAAGGTGGTTTTATTAAAGCACAAAGACTGGACCCATGGACAGAAAGAGCTGCACTGGGGTCATGACAAGTGGCTGATTATATACTTTCAGGTTGGGAGGAGGTTAGGGACAGCACAAGTCTCTAAGGAATTTTGGAGGCAAGGTTTCTAGGTCTTTGAGGGGGCTAGCTATTAGGAAAAAGTCATTTATTACTGTCCAGTAAAACCCTAGTCTTGAGATCCTTCAGATGTATATACCAAATACTTGGGGAATGATTGTCAACATGTTTCTGGGGGGGGGGGATAGAGAAAAAGGAAGTTTCCTTTTTTTAAAAGATTTTATTTATTTATTTATTCATGATAGACAGAGAGAGAGAGAGAGAGAGAGAGAGAGAGAGGTAGAGACACAGGCAGAGGGAGAAGCAGGCTCCATGCCGGGAGCCCGACATGGGACTCGATCCCGGGACTCCAGGATCGCACCCTGGGCCAAAGGCAGGTGCTAAACCACTGAGCCACCTGGGGATCCCCAAAGGAAGTTTCCAAAAGAATTTTTATATGTTAAAGTAGACTTTTAGGATCATTGGGGATCGGGCTAAGATTGCTTTTTGCCCTTAGCAAAGCATTAACATTGAGACAGCTGAGTTACTAGAGGAAGGCCACTCTGATTTGTTGATGGGCTGTAAGCAATAAGGAAATTTACCTTTTTCTTTCACCTTTGTTTCCCATATCAGTACCCAATTGAAAAAAAGCTAATCTCACTTTTTCTGGAATGAGACTACATCACTCCTTTCTTTGTTGGGCTATCGTAAATCCTCCTTTTATAAGGATAAAACTACTTTCAATAACATATTGATAAAAAATAAGATAATCACAAATTTGTTTCAAGCATCACGTGTTGCTACACTGTACCAGCTAAGCCATGTTCCTCAGTCCAGCTTTTGGGAGCTCTTCAAGCAGTGATATTATGATTCCAATCTGAACGAATACTGCACTTCGTATAAAAGTAGATAGTCAGTTTGCCTGTGGAGAGGTAAAAGATTTATTTATTTATTTATTTATTTATTTATTTATTTATTTATTTATTTATTTATTTTAGGGGGCAGGCAGTTAAGGAGGAGCAGCAATATTCTTAAGCACACTCCATGCTGAGTATAGAGCCACACAGGGCTTGATCTCAAGACCCTGAACAAAGGATGTGAGCCAAAACCAAGTCAGAAGCTTAACCGACTGTGCAACTCAGGCACCTCAAGACTTGCAAAGTCTTTATTTTTTTATTTTCTTTTTTTTTTTTTGCTGCAAAGTCTTTAAAAGAGTACCTTGGTGCATTGTAAGTGTGGGCCATGGATGACCATCATAACTACACCAAACACCTCTCTAAACTCTAAACAGCCTTGTAGATGGGATTATGTAGGCCCTTCATTTCAGCCTCTTCACAAGGAATTTCATTAAACTCCATAGCCTTAGACTACTTTACCACCCAGGTGAAGGAGACAATAAAAACCTCTAAGTAGGGCAGCCCGGGTGGCTCAGCGGTTTAGCGCCACCTTCAGCCCAGGGGCCTGATCCTGGAGACCCGGGATGGGGTCCAACGTCGGTCTCCCTGCATGGAGCCTGCTTCTCCCTCTGCCTGTGTCTCTGCCTCTCTCTCTGTCTCTCATGAATAAATAAATAAAATCTTTAAAAAGAAACCTCTAAGTGAGAGGTGCCTAGGTGGCTCAGTCAGTTGAACACTGAATTCTTGGTTTTGGCTCAGGTCATGGGATCAAGCCCCACATTGAGCCCTGTGTTGGGCCCCGTGACAGGCCCTGCACTGGACCTGCACTCAGTGTACAATCTGCTTGAAATTCTCTCTCTCACTCTTCCACTGTGCCTCCCCACTGCTCATGCTCTCTCTTTCTAAAATCAATCAATCAATCAATCAATCAATCTCTAAGTGAGATTCACCAAATTCCTTTCAGAACAGGAACTATCTTTGCATTAGGAACACAGTTGCAGGGATGCCTGCTTAGCTAAGAAAATGAGTGAGGCTGTCTGGATGGAGTTGAGATGGCCTGGGTCTAGAGGAAGATAGCTAAACTTCTCTGCAGAAGACTAACTGCTAGAGGAACTCTGGAGGATGGAACTGCTAAGCCAAGGAAGTGAGGAAGCCCAGGGGCCAGGTAGGAGGCTGAATGGAAGAGAAGTCTGAGTGAAACTGTCCTGAAATATTTTTGTATAATTTGCTGATATGATATGTTAATTTTTTATTGGTTGGCCTTTAAAAAAATAATTTATTTTAACATTGTTTAGCATAGCATATGCTCAATTAAAATGAAACAGCTTTCATACACAGAAGGGGATAAAGTGAAAGTGAAAGTTTCCCCAACTTCCTGTAGTGATCTGATATCTGTTCTTCCAGATCTGCTTTTACACAAACACAAACATATATGCTCCTGTTCTTTTCTTTTAATAAAAATCATTAAGTTAATATTGATTCTGACATTCTCTTTCATGTTACATGCTGTGTTAAGATCAACTTCCTTCACTGTCCTGAACCCTCAGCAAGATCCTGCTACCTATTTTGTGCTAGGTCTTTGGACTAGCTCCTTAATTTCTTTTTTTTAAAGATTTTATTTATTTATTCATGAGAGACACACAGAGAGAGAGAGAGGCAGAGACATAGGTAGAGAGAGAAGCAGACTCCTTGCAGGGAGCCTGATGTGGGACTCGATCCCAGGACCCCAGGATCACGCCCTGAGCCAAAGGCAGACACTCTATCACTGAGCCACCCAGGCATCCCTAGCTCCTTAATTTCTATTGACAATTTCTCTCAGAGAAAGGAAGAAATTACAGTTTTACTGTACTATATTTATTTAATAACATGAATATAACTATTGTTTATGGTGCTTCTACCCTGTGTCAGGCAACCTCCTTGCTGCTTTACTTAAATTCTTACATCATTTGCTCAGAACAACACCTTAGTGGAGTGCCTTGGTGACTTAGTGAGTTAAGCATCTGCTTTTGGCTCAGGTCATGATCCGCATGTCCTGGAATCAAGCCTCCAGTTTGCCCTCTGCTCCCCAGGGATCCTGCATCTCCCTCAGCCTGCTGCTCCCCCTGCTTGTGCTCTCTCTCCCTGTCAAATAAATAAATAAAATATTTTTTAAAAAAGGAACAACCCCTTGGAAGTCAGTGTTACTATTATCACATGTAGGTTTACAGATGAGACTTAAGAGGCCTAAAAGCTAAACAGGAAAACATTAAGGAGGGACGTAAACATGTCAGAGGCAGGACTCAGACCTGTAGTGTCCCTTTATTTTTTTTTTAAGATTTTATTTATTTTTTTGAGAGGAGTAGGGGAGAGTACAGAGGCAGAGGGAGAGGGAGAAGCAGACTCCTTGTCAGGCAGAGAGCCAATATGGGACTCGATCCCAGGACTCTGAGATCAAGAGCTGAACTGAGGGCAGATGCTTTACCAACTGAGCCACCCAGCTGCCCCTGTGGTGCCTCTTTAAATCTTCACAATAATCTTATGAGGGTGTTCTCACCACAAATGAGGCAACTGAGACTATAGTCAGCAGAGCACAGTGAAGCCACTGAAAATCTACCAGTTGTCTCATTTCATAGGTATATCCCTTCCTGTAAAACACTTATGAAAGCAAGCAAGCAAATATCTAATTGAATGGAGAGATATGCAATGTTCATTCATTGGAATGCTCATAGTAAAGATGTCAATTCTCTCCAAAGTAATCTATAGGTTTAACACAATTACTATTAAAATATCAGCAAGATTTTTTTCATAGATGTAGACAAGCTTATTCTAAAATTTATGAGGAAAATCAAAGTAACTATGATAACTAAAACAATTTTGGGAAAGAAGAACAAACGGGGGAGAATCACTCTATTCAATGATAAGACTTATATAGCTGCAGTAGATTGAGACAATGTGATATTACAGGAATGACAGAAATAGATCAGAGAAAACAGAGGACCCAGAAAAAGACCAATACAAATATGTCCAACTGATTTTTTAAGTTTATTTTTTAGTAATCACTACATCTAACATGGGGCTCGAACTCATGACCTTGAGACCAAGAGTCACATGCTCTTCTGACTGAACCATCCAGGAGCCCCTCCACTAATTTTTGACAAAGGTGTAAAAAAATATTCACTAAGAATCAAGAAAGATTCTTGTAAAAAGAATTCTGTAAAAAAAATTCAAAAGAATAGTTTTTTTCAAAAAACGGTGCTTGAACAACTGAACATCCATCAACAACAACAAAATGAACTTCAACTTGAACCTCATACCAGATAGAAAAAAAAAAAATTTTTTTAAAGATTTTATTTATTTATTCATGGAAGACCTAGAGAGAGAGAGGCACAGACAAAGGCAGAGGGAGGGATCCCTGGGTGGCGCAGCGGTTTGGCGCCTACCTTTGGCCCAGGGCGCGATCCTGGAGACCCGGGATCGAATCCCACATCGGGCTCCCGGTGCATGGAGCCTGCTTCTCCCTCTGCCTGTGTCTCTGCGCCTCTCTCTCTCTCTGTGACTATCATAAATAAATAAAAATTACAAAAAAAATATTTGTTAAAAAAAAAAAAAAAAAAAACAAAGGCAGAGGGAGAAGAAGGCTCCATGCAGGGAGCCAGACGTGGAACTCGATCCCGGGTCTCCAGGATCACGCCCTGGGCTGAAGGTGGCGCCAAACCACTGAGCCACCCGGGCTGCCCCAGATAGAAAAATTAATTGAAAAATACCCACCATTTGCTTCAACGTGGATGGAACTGGAGGGTATTATGCTGAGTGAAGTAAGTCAATCGGAGAAGGACAAACAGTGTATGTTCTCATTCATTTGGGGAATATAAACAATAGTGAAAGGGAATATAAGGGAAGGGAGAAGAAATGTGTGGGAAATATCAGAAAGGGAGACAGAACATAAAGACTCCTAACTCTGGGAAACGAACTAGGGGTGGTGGAAGGGGAGGAGGGCGGGGGGTGGGGGGGAATGGTTGACGGGCACTGAGGGGGACACTTGACGGGATGAGCCCTGGGTGTTATTCTGTATGTTGGTAAATTGAACACCAATAAAAAATAAATTTATTTAAAAAAAAAAGAAAATGAGTCATGGACTTCAGTGTAAAATGTAAAACTCGAAACTTTTAGCAGAAAAAATAAGAGAAAGTCTTTGGGACTTAGATCTTGCCAAAACGTTTTTAGACAAGACAACAAAACACATGACATCCATAAAGGAAAAGGCATTATAAACTGGATTTCAGGGGATCCCTGGGTGGCGCAGCGGTTTGGCGCCTGCCTTTGGCCCAGGGCGCGATCCTGGAGATCCGGGATCGAATCCCACGTCAGGCTCCCGGTGCATGGAGCCTGCTTCTCCCTCTGCCTGTGTCTCTGCCTCTCTCTCTCTCTCACTGTGTGCCTATCATGAATAAATAAAAAAAAAAATTAAAAAAAAAAAATAAACTGGATTTCACCAAAATTAAAAACTCTTGCTTGTGCTGTAACAGATGCTGTTAAGAGGATGAAAGCACAAGCTACAGACTGGGAGAAAATAATTGCAAACCACATATCTGACAAATAATTGGTATTCAGAATATATAAAGAACTCTCAGAACTGAAGTGTAAAACAACCAGATGATTCAATTTGAAAATAAGCAAAAGACATTAACAGAATGCACCAAAGAGAGGATACAGATGCAAAACAGACAAGAAAAGATGTTCAACATCATTACTCATTAGAGAAATGTAAATTAAAACCATAATAAGCTACCATTATACACCCAATAGAACAACTAAAATATAAAATGGTAATATCAAATGTTAGCAAGGATCTAGAAAATGGAAACTTTCATACAATTAAGTTGGAAATGTAAAATGGTAAGGCTCTTGAAATCATTCTGGCAGTTTCTTGCAAAACTAAACATTTACTTACCATGTAACCCCACAAGTGCATTCTTGGGCATTTATCCAAGAGAAATGCAAACATATTCACACAAAAACCCATATGTAGATATTCATAGCAGCTTTATTCATAACAGCAAAATCAGGAAACAACCCAAATGTCCTTCTGCTAGTGACTGGATAAACAAATCTGGTACATTGTACATCTATGCAATGGAATACTACTCAACAATAAAAAGGAACAAGCTATTGATACACACAGCATCCCCAGATGGACCTCAAGAGCATTTCATTTTTTTTTTTTCTTGTTCTTTTTTTTTTTTTTAAATTTATTTTTTTATTGGTGTTCAATTTACTATCATACAGAATAACACCCAGTGCCCGTCACCCATTCACTCCCACCCCCCGCCCTCCTCCCCTTCTACCACCCCTAGTTCGTTTCCCAGAGTTAGCAGTCTTTATGTTCTGTCTCCCTTTCTGATATTTCCCACACATTTCTTCTCCCTTCCCTTATTTTCCCTTTCACTATTATTTATATTCCCCAAATGAATGAGAACATATAATGTTTGTCCTTCTCCGACTGACTTACTTCACTCAGCATAATACCCTCGAGTTCCATCCACGTTGAAGCAAATGGTGGGTATTTGTCATTTCTAATAGCTGAGTAATATTCCATTGTATACATAAACCACATCTTCTTTATCCATTCATCTTTCGTTGGACACCGAGGCTCCTTCCACAGTTTGGCTATCGTGGCCATTGCTGCTAGAAACATCGGGGTGCAGGTGTCCCGGCGTTTCATTGCATTTGTATCTTTGGGGTAAATCCCCAACAGTGCAATTGCTGGGTCGTAGGGCAGGTGTATTTTTAATCAAGAGCATTTCAATTAGTGAAAAAAGTCAATTCCCAAAGGCTATGTATTATTGGATTCCATTTACATAACATTCTTGAAATGCCCAAGAGATTGAGAATAGATTGTCAGAGCATAAGGATGGAGCAGAGGGTGTGAATATAAAGGGGTATCAAAAGGGAGCACTTCTAATAGAACAGTTTTATATCTTGACTGTGGTGGTTACACCAATGTATACACAGGATAAAACTGTATAGAACTGTATACACACAGAAATAAATGCATATAAAAATGATGAAAACTGAATAAAGCCTATGGTCCAGTGAACAATATTGTGGGACCCAGGAAATTTAACAAAAATCCCCTACCCCTGGACAAGCAGAGCAGGACTGATTCCATTTTGTGCTACACCCGCCACCTCCTGTATGACCCCCACATAACCTGCTTATTGCTTAAGGCGCTGCCCCACCCTAGTCAAGCCGCTGGGCACACCCTAATCAGAAATCGGCTCATAACAATGTAACCCTGCTTTGTGCCCGCCAAAACTGCGCGCCTATTCTGACCAAAGTAATAGGCCAGCTCAAATGGATACTATAGGGTAAGGTGTAATTCAATCAGCCACCTGGGTGTGGACCGACATGACTGTGCAACTTTCTGCGTATCCCATGGGCCACTGGCCCCTATAAAGCTGCTACGCCTCTTAGTCTCGGGGTCCAAGTCCCTGCTCCGCTGTGTCGGGTGCACTTGGACCCAAGCTCCAGCTTGTAAATAAACCCTCGTGTGTTTGCATCGGTGTCGGCTCCTTCGTGGTTTCCCGGATTCGCAATCTTTGGCACAACAATATTATACCAATATCAATTCCCTGGATTTTATATTTTACTATAATTATATAAGATATCATAAAATCTTAAAAAAAAAAAAAAAAAAGGGATCCCTGGGTGGCGCAGCGGTTTGGCGCCTGCCTTTGGCCCAGGGCGCGATCCTGGAGACCTGGGATCGAGTCCCACATCGGGCTCCCGGTGCATGGAGCCTGCTTCTCCCTCTGCCTGTGTCTCTGCCTCTCTCTCTCTCTCTCTGTGACTATCATGAATAAATAAATAAAATCTTTAAAAAAAAATTATATAAGATATCACAATTTGGAGAAGCTTGGTGGCAGGTACTTGGGCCTCTATGTACCACTTTTGCAATTTCCTGTGAATCTATAATTTTTTAAAAACAAAATGTTAAAAACCAAAAGCTACTATAGGTTTAGAGTTTCAAAAAGTAGCGTCGGTAAACTTAATCACTAGAATCATTCTGTGTAAGTTGCTTTCCGTGCATAGCTGGAGTAGTTTATTTTTTTATTTTTATTTTTTAAAGATTTTATTTATTTATTCATGAGAGAGAGAGGCAGAGAGAAGCAGGCTCCATGCAGGGAGCCCGACGTGGGACTTGATCCCGGGTCTCCAGGATCACTCCCTGGGCTGAAGGTGGCGCTAAACCGCTGTGCCACCCGGGCTGCCCTAGCTGGAGTAGTTAAAGAATTCTCCTTCTTTTGGCAAGTTTTGCAAACATGTGCTCAAAGTAAGTGTACTAGTGCTTCTTTTTAAAATTCTGACAGTTAGGAGAGCCTGGGTGGCTCAGTCACTTAAGCATCTGGCTTCTGCTTAGGTCATAATCTAGGGGTCTTGGGCTCTCTGCTCAACAGGGAGTCGGCTTCTCCCTCTCCCTTTTGTACTCTCTCTCTCTCTCTCTCAAATAAATAAATAAATAAATATTTAAAATAAAATGAAATTCTGACAGTTATTTTTATGATACATTTTACTTTTTTTTTTAATTTTTTTTTTTATTTATTTATGATAGGCACACAATGAGAGAGAGAGAGGCAGAGACACAGGCAGAGGGAGAAGCAGGCTCCATGCACCGGGAGCCCGACGTGGGATTCGATCCCAGGTCTCCAGGATCGCGCCCTGGGCCAAAGGCAGGCGCCAAACCGCTGCGCCACCCAGGGATCCCTTATGATACATTTTAAAATAAAATTATATGCACATGGTAAAAAGATACTATGAATATTTTTTAGACCCTAAAGAACTTTTGCTTATATAGTTTACAGATCTATCAATATTTACTGTTTTGGAAATCAAAACTGAAAATAGCTAAAAACATTTATTAATTCATAAAAAATAATAGTAAGTGACTACTTAACATATTTTATTAAAATAACTGTTTTCCAAAATAAAAAAATAATTTTGAAATGTTTTATATATTTGAAAATCTCTTTAATGTCTGCCTTATACAAGACAGTTTGCTTCTGCATTGTGATATGATTGTTTTGGTCGAAGTATACAAAAAAAACCCCAACCTTTTGGAGATATGTACCTGGAAAAAGGAGGATTTCCTAGACCTTTAAAAGGGTCTTAGGTGTCAGCTGTCCTCAGAGTCCTTAGACCACACTTGAGAACCACAGTGCTGGAGATACATACTGAAATATTTACAAAGGAAATATTAGAATGTCTGCAACTTGAATTAAAATACTCTGAAACATATATATAGTACACACATATGTCAATTCTCATAAGCAGTATATTCAATATTGTCCCTGAGTTAGGGACAGATAGGGCTATGAAGGGAAAGATAAGGAAAAGGCCCAGAGTCAGGCTCCCACAAATCTCGGGGCTCCCATAATTCCCAAGGACACTGAGATGCAACAAAAACAGAGATAAGGAAGTAAATCTGCCCCCCTGGCTCCAAAATGCTAGGGGGTATCTTCCTTTGATGGCTATTAAGTAATCACTGAGAGACTCAACAGTCATATGTCATTCACTCAAGACAGCATAAGAAATCTCAAGGCGAAAAAATGAGTGGGAAAAATTAGGGTTGACAAAACATGAGAGACTCCTAAATCTGGGAAACAAACAAGGGGTACTGGAAGGGGAGGTGGGCGGGGGGAAAGGGTACTGGGTGACAGGCACTGAGGGGGGCACTTGATGGGATGAGCACTGGGTGTTATATGTTGGCAAATCGAACTCTAATAAAAATAATAATAAAAGAAATCTCAAGGCTATCAACTCCCTAGTCAGGTTTTCTATAAAGGGCCGGCCAAAAAAGTCCTCAGTGGCAACCCTGTTGGGACCTCTCTCACTTCTGGGAGCTTTTTCTGTATCTTTGCCTAATAACTTCTGTCGCTTTACTCACTCTGTTTTGTCTGTCAGATTCATTCTTCAACTCTGTGAGACAAGAACCACTCCTGCTTTATTACCACAAGCAGTGAACTAGCAAATACTGAGCCATTGATCCTAGTGAAAATGCTGAATGAGGTTACCGCAAGCCCCTGATCACATTCCTATCAACCAACCAATATATAAACTTGTTTCACTTGTGTTTCTCTTTTAAGACAACTTATCTTATTTTTCTTAAGTTAATGACTTATACATAGCATTTGTTTTTAATAAAATACTAGCTGAGAAGAGTTTAACATTTTTCTGATCCTGGGTAACATGACCTTAAATTTCTCTGGCTCTCAGCCTTACTTACGACATTGCCTACTATGTTTTTAAAAATTCCATTGTTTCCTCATGAATCCACAAATATAGCTGCTTTTCCATAGCTTCATTAAACACAATAAATATTATTTTAACACTTTCTGAAGTGGCATCACATATAGATTAACGAATTTCTTTTTTTTAGATTTATTTATTTAGTCATGAGAGATACAGAGAGAGGCAGAGACACAGGCAGAGGGAGAAGCAAGCTCCCCTCAGGGAGTCCGATGTGGGGCTTGATCCCAGATCACAGGGTCATGCTCTGAGCTGAAGGTAGACGCTCAATCGCTGAGCCACCCAGGCATCCCCCAAATTTCTTTCTTGTACTGCATTGTTAATACAATAAACTGAACTCACAGCCAATAGCACTATAGCTCATGCATGAATGAAGCTTATCTCATACATGCATTTTCTCTTTATGGTATATCACAGTCTTCTTGCTGTATCAGCTACTGACCCCCTGTTGACTCCCTTACATTCATTGAGGTATATGGCATCCCAATTAATTTCTACTTCTCCACCCCCAAGTTTTCCCATTATCTTAAGTGATTCCAAGTCTCAATTTTTACGCATCTAACAGCCTGGCCTCTTATTCCCTGATCCTCTTATCTCCAATGACCCCTCTTCCATAGTCATACCTTGAACTTTGTGATCACCTAGAATTTTCTTTACCCTTGAGACAATGAACTTTAGTCTACTACTATCTCTCTAGCTCATTCCCTCTCTTATTCCCACTGTCCCAACGCTTCAACCTTATTAAGACCTCCTTGATTCCTCTACTTTTCTCCTAGCACAGCTTCCCATTTCCTTGTTTATTTAGCTTATGTCTTACAATTGCTTCAACCTCTCTGACCAATATTCTCATCAAATCTTGCCCACAAGACCTCAGCTCTTAATTTACCCAAGAACTATCTTCTCTATCTTTTTTTAAGGTTTTATTTATTTACTCATGAGAGACACAGAGAGAAAGAGAGGCAGAGACACAGACAGAGGGAGAAGCAGGCTCCATGCGGGAGGCCCCATGCGGGACTCGATTCCTGGACTCCAGGATCACGGCCTGAGCCAAAGGCAGACACTCAACTGCTGAGCCACCCAGGCATCCCCTGTCTTCTCTATCTTATGTTTTGGCTTCTAAGCACTGATAAAGTATTATAGGTATGACAATTAGTGTCATCCATTTTTGTGGTTTTCTTTTTTTTTTTTTTCTTTTTTTGAAGTCACGACAGATTTACTCTGCGAAACATGCTGAATTACCACCACAGACTACCCGGGAAAAAGAGGCGGTGCAGGCTTGTTGTCTCCTTTGTGTGGGGTTCCCTTGCCAAAGAGGAGGCTAATCATGCAATAGCTTGAGTTTCTCTTACCATGATAAACACCCAGGGTTACTAGAACTGGAGAGTGTGTGTTCACTGTTTTACAAGGACAGCTGAGCGGTGCTACTAAGACAATAGAAAGTTCTTCATTTTAATCTGGCTATCTGCCCACACTTCTAACCAAGAAAGAATTCAGCTATAAGAGCCAATTAAATTACTATAAAACATTCCTTTATCTGTAAAACATTTTTTTTTCCGGCAAACTAAAATTTAAAATAAAATGTCTTCATTTTTGATAAGCAGCTCCACCACCAGTCTCTGGTATAGTATAGCGTTCACTGCCGCCATTGCGTCCAGCTCTGGAGATCTCATAAGGGTCGGGCAGAACATGATGCCAAGGTTCTCTGCATTCATAAGATTCTCCTTTTCGTGGAGGGTCACTCTCTTCAGGTGTGCCATGAGGTACCGCAGCGTTTCGCAGTGAGCCGGCGGGGGTGGGGGGCAGCAGCTTCAGTGCCTCGTGAAGGGTTTCCAACTGCTCGTCAGGATCCAGAATTTTGGCGGACTCTATAAACTTGGGGTAGGCGTCATACATGATGAGTGGAATTGGTAGATCCCTGAAGTACAGTTTCAGCGGGCCGGTGATAATGTTACTGTCTTCATATATGTTCAGGGAAATATCTGCTTTCTCGCCATCTCTGTGAAAAGCCATCTTGACATCTTCAATTAAGTCACTAAATCCTGATACTAGATACAGTCCTTCAGAATTAAGACTTCTAGGTTCAATTTCCCTGATGCACATGTCCACCACCATTGGTCACTTAGTGATATGGGCTTTCACGAGTGTTGTAAGGTCACAACTGTATACCTTCTTGACATGTTTCAAGCCTGGCTTACAGTCATTTGGGACCATCTTGGAACACTGCTTATGAACATTCAAACCACAATCTGCACATTTCACTCCCTGAGCAATGAGACCCCACATGAAGTTAGCACAGTATTCACACCAGTGTGGCCCTCGGAATGTATGGACCTTGAAATTGTGAACCTTTTCATATTTTGGAATTTGCTCGTTTTCTTTCAGAGTTGCTCTTTTAACAAGTGATGTCAACCTTTACTCTGACACCCCATCCTGGCCTGTAGAATATCTCTCATCATGTGTCTCTTTCAGGACTGGCATATGTTTTTGGTATGCTGGCTCTCTGTTTAAGGTTGTGTATCCTATGTGCTCATAAATTGGGTTTATTGTCATCTTGGCAATGTATTCTGCTGCCTTGGTTTCAATATAGAGGGTAATCAATCCATCAGTCACCAGATGATGGATGGACTCAAAGCGCTTCTCCCCAACGAAGTGCTTTCCATCGTAGTACAGCCTGAAGTTTCTGGTTTGACTTCCAAATCTTAAAGCCAAAGTGTAGGTTCCCGGCTGACGCTGGCTCTCACGAATAAGGTAACTCTCCTCAGCCACACTCAAGAGCTGGTCTGCTTCTTCTCGGGAGATCATGCCATGAAATTCTCTTCCATAGTACTTTGGTCTGTTTTCCACCTCATTAGTACAAGTGATTCTTCGAGGATGAGGGGCTTCCTGTTGCAACTGATACAAGTAAGATTTCCAAACAGGAGGTCTATATTCATCTGTATCGAACAGGGTCAGGGCCATTGTACCGGCGCTCGCCGGCTGCTTGCCGCCGCCTCCGCCGGCGCATGCGCTCCTCCCCGGCCGCCCGGAGATCAGCGCAGCGGCCCGGAGCGTTGGCACCTTGGAGGGCGCGGGGAACCGGAGGGGCGTGGTGGGGCACGGGCGCGCGGGGAGGCTGCAGGCCGGGGCCCGCTGCAAGAAAAAGTTCTTTATGCCTTATTGTCGGGCGCACCCGCACCGGGGCAGATCCGCTACCCCGAGGCGAGCCGGCACTTGTCGCTGCAATCTGTGCGCCTCGCGGAGTGCGTGCGGGCGGGAGTACCTGCGAGGCGCGGGGCTTGGCCGCGGTGGCGGCGGCGGCGGCGGCAGGGAGGAGAGGAGCAGCCTCGCGGGGCCCCGGGCGGGGCGCGCTCACTGGGCATCCCGCGGCCTCGCCGGCGCCATCTTGCGACAGCGTCTTCCCCCCACCCCCCCCACCGGATCTCTCTGTGGTTTTCAACCTAATAATACTGCCTGGAAATCCTCTCTCACAAAGCGTTAGGCAGTTCCTGCCCTCACTTCTCACAGCAGCTCTTCAAATTGTCACTATCCTTTAGCCCAATACTTAATCCCTGCTCTCAATATTCTCAGTAGACAGAATCGGCTCTAAGTTAACAGAGGAAATATAAAACTAAGGGTATGAATTCAAGTCATCTCCTGGTCTAGGTTAAGTGAATAAACCAGACAAAGTGCCTCAGTCAACCAATTCTTGAAAGATCCACTGCTGTCCAATGAACTATCACATATTCTCTCAGATTCAGTACATAGAAAATGGTCTTGGTCTCGCATTTTTAAAGACCAAGAGGGTGACAGACACCTATTTTAGAGGCTAAAGTGTCCCACTACCCTTGTGTCCAAGATCAGCACTTCCACTGGGGTTTTATTATTTATTTATTTATTTATTTATTTATTTATTTATTCATTCATTCATTCATTCATTCATTCATTCATGAGAGATACCCAGAGAGAGGCAGAGACATAGGTAGAGGGAGAAGCAGGCTCCCTGCAGGGACCCCAATGCGGGACTCGATCCCAGAACCCTGGAATCACCGCCTGAGCCAAAGGCAGGCGCTCAACTGCTGAGCCACCCGGGTATCCCCCCGGGGTGGATCCACTGGAGTTTTACATCTCATACCTTCCCTTCTCAGAAACCTCATACATCAGCCATCTCCTCTCTCTTCTTCATCAGAGAACTTCTTTCTCTTAGCTCTCTGTCTCTACCGTCTTTAAAAAATGCTACCTCAAACTTAGGAGACCTTCCAGCTGCCATTTGATCCTTCCCTTTCCAAGCTTCTTGGAGGTATGACATGCATTTATAGTCTCCATTACTTCAATGCCAATGTTCCAGATATACATTGCTGCCTGTGTAATAGACCAACCCAAAACTTGGGGCCGAAAACAGTAATCATTTTATTACACTCACTGTATGGGTGAGAAATCTGAGCAAGCCCCCTGGACAACTCTTCTGCCCCATGTGAAATCTACTGGAGTTATTCAGTGGCATTTAGCTGGTGGTTAGGTTGATCTGGAAGGTCTGAGATGGTTTTCTTCATGCCTGGTGCCTTAGTGGTAATATGTGGGATGCTGGGCACAGCTAGGTTCTCTTCTCTCTCTCTCTCTCTCTCCATATCAATTCATGATCTCTCCATGGGATCTCTCCAGCAGGGAGACCAGACTTCTTACATGATTGCTCAGGGCTCTAAAAGAACAAGGCAAACGTTGCAAGGCTTCTTTACAACCTACCCTTGGAAGTCAAGCAGCATCATTTCCCTGCATTCTATCAGTTAAACTTATTTACAGGACCCACCTAATTCAAGAGTAGGGGATGACATAGGGGAATGATTATTGTGATGAATGGTTAACAGGAGCCACATGTTAAAGTCTACCACAGCCATGCACACCTCAATCCACTGCAATCTGGCAACACTCCTTGCCACACCACTATTATCACGATCACTGAGGTAAAGATCTCTTAGTTGTTAAATCCAATGCACACTTTTCAGTACTTGCTTTACTTGCTTTTTCTGCTGAATTTGGCCCTATTGTCCACTAACTCTTTCATGAAACTCTCCTCCTCTGGCTTCTATATACTACTTTTTTAGTATACCTTTAATTTTTTGTTTAAAGATTTTATTTATTTATTCATGAGAATACACAGATAGGAGAGAGAGAGAGAGGCAGAGACACAGGCAGAGGGAGAAGCAGGCTCCATGCAGGGAGCCTGATGTGGCACTGGATCCCGGGTCTCCAGGATCATGCCCTGGGCTGTAGGCGGCATTAAAACGCTGAGCCACTTTTAATTTTTTAAATTAAAGGGGCTGCCCTACCTTTAATTTTTTTTTACTTTTTGTCAGTCTCCTAAATTGACTCATTTCTTATGCTCTCCCCTTGACTACTGGGCTTTGTTATCAATTCTCTTCTCACTCTGCACATGCTATCTGGGTACATCATCTACACCTATGGCCTTATATATTACTTATCTACTGAGAATTCCTCAATTACAGGAATTTCTCAACATCCCAGATCTCTCTCCAGTCCCCCAGACTCATATGTACTCTGACATGGGTGGTACTTCAAACATAGCCAAAGCTGAATTCATCTTCTCCCTTAAACTTGCTCTGTTTCTTAGAACCTCTATCCTATATTGACCATCATTCCAGATGGCCAAGGCAGAAACTTGGAAGTCATCTTAAACTTACTCTCTCTCAAATCCTCATTCATATATCTTGTTACCAATCCCTGACCATTGAACATGCTATGAAGCTCCTCAATTTATCCACTCTTCCCCATTCCAGATATTACATCTGGTAGAGGACTGAGTAGGGATCTTGGCCTGTTACAAGGATCTATAAATTGTATAGAAGTTATAGTTCACTGCAATAAACTCAATATCTTTAAAATTTTTTTTAAATATTTTATTTTTAAGGAATCTCCACACTCAACATGGGGCTTGAACTCACAACCCTGCGATCAAGAGTTGCAGGCTCTACTGACAGCCAGTCTGGCTCCCCTCAAATAATGTCATTTAAAAGCAGAGATGAGGGGGTTATTCTGTATGTTGGTAAATTGAACACCAATAAAAAAAAAAGAAATCAGCAGCAAAAAAAAAATAAATAAATAAAATAAAAATAAAAGCAGAGATGACCAAGAGATATCAGGATAGGGGACACTTAAGAAGTGAAGCTCCTCGTGCAAAGAGGCATTCAGATTGGTGGTAGCAGGATTCTGCCTGTCCACAATGAAGTTATTTCAACTCATGGGAAAGCCTACCTAGAGGCTTATTAAGCCCCCCCTGAACCTGTCATCCTGAAACTTCATCATATTTAGCTTACCTAGTCATAAAAACTACTTTTATCAAGCCACATCCAGGTCCTGGGTACAATTTCTTACTACCTCACTAGAACATTCTTGCTGTATTGGCCACAGGTTATATAAAAGTGACCAGTTTCTGACTTCCACTAAATGACCAAGTAGCTTCTATCAAACCCACCTCCCCTCAAATGTATCAATATACTCTGGATAAGATAGTAAAATCAACTACCTGAAAGTACTGGCAAACAACCCAAACCAGGCAGAAACTAGAGCAGAATCTATACTTAAAAGATAGGATTAGAACTAGGTGGTATTCCCATTCTTTAAAGCTTTTAGCCATAGGGCAGGCTTCAATAAGTGGGTAAAACTGAATCTTTATCAGAAGGCAAAAT
This sequence comes from Canis lupus familiaris, assembly GCF_011100685.1. Lineage (NCBI taxonomy): Eukaryota > Metazoa > Chordata > Mammalia > Carnivora > Canidae > Canis > Canis lupus. Next base: position 78,024,119 of record NC_049260.1, read on the forward strand.
TCAGAATTTCAGCAGCTGAAATATATGGGGCAAAATCCTGGAATGGAGAGATCCTGACAGGTGGAGCCCTCAATTCTTTGTATAAACTCTGTCTAAATCTCTGGCTGGCCTGTAAACCATGCACACATGGGGCAGTCTCCAAACATCCTCTAAACCTAAAAGAACTGAGTGGAAATTTTAGCTGCTGCTTACTACCAGGGAGACTGACTATGGAATTTGAGTTCAGTCAAGTTAACTGCCTGCTAAAACAAACAGACAAAAATCAGTACTCTTCAGAGGGACATAATAGGATCCAGATTCTCTACAACATGTCTTCTACAATGTCTAGGAGACAAATCAAAATGACTGGATATGTCAGAAACAGAAAATGTGACCCAATAGTGAAGGAAAAAGGCAATCAATGAAGACTGCTGCAAAACAATCTAGATACTGAAATTAGCAGGACTTTAAAAAAAATATTTATTTATTTGAGAGAGAGAGAGAGAGAGAGAGAGGTGGGAGGAGTCAGAGGGAAAAGGAGAGAGAGAGAATCCCAAGCAGATGCCCTGTTGAGTGGTAAGCCTGCTACAGGGTTCAACACAGGGATTGATGGGAGCTTGAAGAGGGGGGCTTGACAGGGAGGGCTCAGTAGGGTGAGGCTTGATCTCATTATCCCTGAGACCATTACCGAAGCAGAAAACAAATCAGATGCCCAACCAACTGAGCCATGCAGGCACCCCTGGAATTAGCAGGACTTTTTAAGCAGCCATTATAACTATGGCCAAAGACATAGTAGAAAATATGCTCATAATGAATAGTGATCAGTTGCATCCTATCCATGTAAAGATAACCAGCCTGCAGATATAGGCAACTGGTTCAAGGTGTAGAAGAAACATGACAAGCCTGGCCAAGAGCTAAAGTAACCACTGACATCATCTTAATTCAGATACTTCTTGTTTTTCATCTACACTATTAAAACTGTCTCATAAATCATCTCCCTGCTTCTGGTTGCTATTTAGTATGACCCCCTTAACACACACACACACATACACACACACACCCTAAACACATCTACAATGATTCCACAAATAACTTTTAAAACACAGCTTAGGGATCCCTGGGTGGCGCAGCGGTTTGGCGCCTGCCTTTGGCCCTGGGCGCGATCCTGGAGACCCGGGATCGAATCCCACGTCGGGCTCCCAGTGCATGGAGCCTGCTTCTCCCTCTGCCTGTGTCTCTGCCTCTCTCTCTCTCTCTGTATGACTATCATAAATAAATAAAAAAAATAAAAAAAAACACAGCTTAATCAGGATTTTAATTGAAAGGGACAGAAACACAACTTTAATTTGAGCAAAAGAGAAATTTATTGGAATTCTCATATAATCAGAGGAAGGACATGGATGTAGGTGGGCCTCAAGGACAACTAAGATCAAACACTTGAATACTGATAGGAATCTACCACTCATCCTACATGTTGATTCAGTCTCTCAGCTAAGCTTCCTCTCTGTGGCTGTTAAAGGGCCTATGAGCAGTTCCTGGCTCTTAACACATCTCCTAGCTATACCACAAAAGTGGGACACAATATTTTTCCCCATTCAAGTTATCAAAATATTGAAGAGAAGAATTCTCATTGTTCTGATCTAGATCACATGCCCATGTATCAACCAATCCATCAACTACTATGATTGGAAGCTCCCACTAGAACTGCATGGCTGGACAGGAAAGAAGTAGCACCCACCCCTACCAAAACAAAGGGTTTTGTTTCCAGGGTAAGGGAAAGACACTGGGAAAACAATAAAGATCTACCAGATCTGCTGTGTTCTCTATCTCAATTGGTGGTAACCCCACCTTCCATGCAATCATTTATGGCAGAGTCCTGGAATTTCTCTTACAGCAGAGAATACTAGTTGTCCCCAGTATCTATTCTCCCCCTTTCCTCCACTGGGCATTCTGCTGCTTGGAACATGAATGTGATGGCTGGAACTCTCTCTTGTACCATGAGGGAAAGTGTCACACTGTGGAGATGAAAGGACATTAAGTTCTTCAGGGTTTAACATGAAGGATAAATGAATTTCTATCCTCTTTAATCCAGTTATTTTGGATGTCTGATAACTCACAGCTGAGACTGATCCTAACTGACAACCCCCTCACTCTCCAGAGTGATCAAGGCAAAATAATCTATAAATTAAGAGTGGCATGCAATGAACCAGGTTAGAGTATGTTAGTGCCAACCACTGAGAGTTGAATCTATGCTCTGTAGTTTCCTAGCTCTGTGATCCTCAGCAAATTGCCTTTTTTCTCTGTACCTCAGCTCCTCATCTATAAAATGAGGTTAATAACATTATCTATATCATTGGTTGGTTGTGAGAATTATGGAAGATAATTCACATGAGCACTGAGAATAATGCCTGGCATATAAGTGCTCAATGAGTATTAACTATCATTTTCAATGCCTGCCAGTTTTACCTACTAAAGTTCTTTTTTTTTTTAATATTAACGCACACTTTCTTTTTTATTATATTAAAATCAGGCAATGGTCTGACAATAAAAAGGCTGCTTATGGAATACTGTTATGTTCATCTTTACTTACAGGATGTTAAATCCTTAGAACTAAGGTATCCCCAGGAAAAGATTAATGGAAACATCGATTGCTTTTCAGACTTGATAGTTGCTGCTTCAAAAGGTGGTTTTACACAAACACTAAATTAAAAAGAAAATCTTTAGAACACAATGAATCACTTTTATTTCTGTATGCATCCACATCTCAGCATTTAGTGGTCCTGAACAGAAAAGTGGAAAAATGCAGCAATTTGCCAGGAAGTCAAGCCCGCCAATTTCGGGGATCTGCTGTGCACACTGAGTTCTTTCTCTATCCCTGCTGAGGACCATGAGACGCAGCAGCACCAAAACCAAAGTATGCACCAAATCCAAGGTTCTTTTTGTTCCAGTTGTCAGATTCCAAACTAGACCCAAATGGATTGTAAGATGACCACATGAGAACCCTGTTTAGGGATGTCTGGGTGGCTCAGTGGTTGAGCGTCTGCCTTTGGCCCAGGGCATGATCCTGGAGTCCCGGGATCGAGTCCCACATCAGGCTTCCTGCATGGGGTCTGTTCTCCCTCTTCTGCCTGTGTCTCTGCCTCTCTCTGTCTGTGTCTCTCATGAATAAATAAATAAATAAAATCTTTAAAGAAAAAAAAGAGAACCCTGTTTAAAACTTCTTCAATTGTTAAAAGCAAAAGCAATTACAGGAAAAGAAAACAATTCATTCAGAGGGATTGTGTGTGCTTACAAGTGTCTTCTGTGGCCTTTCTCCAAGTTTTACCACCAAGCACTTTGAGAGCTGGAAGGTCTGAGTACCCCTGGTGACTGTTCTTTTCACTTTATCAAAACCTGAGCTAAAAAACAGCATAAGCTGATGATGACAGCAGAGGGTGGCAGGGCTGAGGACCCAATATTCATTCCCAGGCTGGTGGAGAGTGAGTAAATGTGGTTCCAAACTAAACAAGGGAAGTCAGAGACTCTTTCCAACCTTACCTGATGGCTTCTGGCCAAAGCAAGAAGTATTGGGTGGTGATGGTGCAAAAAGGGACTTGAGGGGGAAGGAAAAAGCAGCACCCCTCAATTAAGGTGGGGGAGAAGATATGGGGAAAGCCCTGAATTCCTCACCAAAGGCCAATTTCAGAGGGGAGCAGAGGGGTTACGATCTATGCTTTGGCCGAGGGTGGTCATGGGAAGTGGAGAAAGGATGATGGCTTGGAGAGGGGAGGGCATCATTTAAGACTTAAAAAAAGAAACCAGGGGTGCAGCTGCACCCCTGCACATCCAGCAGTAGTCCCACAGGCTGCGACCTGAAACCTTCACGCCTATTCTAGCAAGCCACCCCAAGCTGGAGGGCTGTTGCAGGGATGGAGGGGTGGGTGGAGGGAGGAAGGGAGGGAGCCAGCAAGAGGAGAAGGGGAGAAGGCAGAGACCCCAGGCCATGTAATCAGCAGCAAGGTGATTGTGTATGTGTCTTTTCACAGTTGAGTTAGATGTGCCCCACCGGTTATGATGGGAATCAATTTAAATATACTTTCTTGATCCCAGAAATTCAACTATGTGGACAGTGGTTACACTTGACAGGATGATTTGTTATAGCACAACTTACATATTTCAAATGGACAAAAAAATTAGCATTGTTTACAGTATCTTAAGATAAATTGCCTTTGAATGGGAGCTTCCTTTCCAGTACTTTTGAGGTCTACAAGACGTATCTAGAAAATGTACTACTGTGGAAAATGACTGCTTAAATCGAATGGGTGGGGAGGGGGAGGTCCTGTGGTTTCTCTTTTTGATTAATTGCTGTAATACTGTCCTTCGGATGGCTGAGGGAGTTTCATGTTTTCTTTAGACATCATTAGGCGCCGGAGCTCTTGCAGGACAACTTTGATGCTATATGAATTCTGCCATTTTGCTAGCACGGATATGACTCTTGGGTCCACCATTCTATTAGAACTATTAACTCCATTCATATTAATTTTTGTCACAAATCTTACAAAGGGGGGTGCTTCTGGATATTTAGGTCCACATTCTATTTTAAGGCTGTATATTTGGTTTTCATAAATTGTTCTTGGAAGCCCAATTATCATCCCTGTCCATCTTGTAAGTGTCATATCGTCATCATCTTCTAGACCCCAGCTAACTGTGCCATCTCCTACTCCTTTCTGGCCTTCTTCCAGTTCTTCTAACAGTCAAAAATTGCGAGGAACTTGTACTCCCGAGCCCGTGGTGGCTGCCATCTTGCGTCACTGTCGCTCCTAACTACTAAAGTTCTTAAAAGACAGTCCCTACCTTCACTGCCCAAGAGCCACTTTATTCTGCTTGAATGAGCCCTGCTTCCAGTTCCATTCCTCCACAGCATCTTCTACGATGTCTCAGCCTGGCCTATCTAGAACACCACGATCTGTCTAGGTCACTCCTGTTTTTTGCTTGTTTTGTTTCAAAGATTTTATTTATTTGTTTTAGAGAGAGAGCACATGAGGTGGAGGTGTAGAGAGGGAAGGTGAGGGAGAGAATCTCAAGCGGGCTCCAAGCTGAGTGCAAAGCCCCATATGGATCTTGACCTGAGCTGAAACCAAGAGTTGGATGCTTAACTGACTGAACCACCCAGCTGCCCTGGGTCACTCCTATTTTAAACTCCTTGATAACTCCCCATTATCTACAGAATGAAGCATTAACTCCTTAGCCTGGTGACTGAGGGGTGTGTGTGTGTGTGTGTGTATGTTGCCCTTTCGGATGAGGCCTTTCTGGGCTTATTTCCTGTCACTCCTCCACCACCAACCACACCCTAACTGCACTGAACTATTCTCAACCACTATCTCCTTACCTGCCTCAAAAGTGTCAACCACCCCCACTCCCTCCCTCTTGAATTCTTTCCTCCCTTGGCTTCTTTTTTTTTTTAAGACTTTATTTTATTCATGAGAGACGCAGAGAGAGATGCAGAAACATAGGCAAAGGGAGAAGCAGGCTCCCTGCAGGGAGCCCAATGCAGGACTTGATCCCAGGACCCTGGGATCATGCCCTGAGCCAAAGGCAGTCATTCAACCACTGACCCACCCAGGTGCCCCAACCTCCTTTGGCCTCTGTGGCAACATATTCTCCTGGTTTTCTTCTAGTATCCCTGGCTATTGCTTTTCCATCTTTCTCATGGGTTTTTCATCCTACAACTCTTTGGTAAGTTTCAGGGTTCCCTCCTTAGTCCACTCCCGATTTAACTGCAGGTCTTCTCCCTGAGTGATGGCATCCACTGTCAGGCTCTCAAGCTCCACCTATATACAGTGACTCCCAGATCTTCACTCCTGACCTCTTGTTTGAGCTCTGGTCTCACACAACTTGAGTTACCATGAAAATCTTATCATGCTACTGCCCTACTTGAAACTCTTCACTGGTTCCCACTGCCCAAAATTATTCCTCCCCCCACAGTTGTTAAATACCTACTATGTACCAGGGACTATGCTAGATATTAGGAATACAATGTTAACCATAAAATGGCCCTTATATTTTAAGGAATTTGCCATCTACCTGGGAAGACAGATATATAACTACATATTAGTAGCATAACGTGTGAAGTCCTGTGACACATTCACAGAGCATTACAGAAACACAAGTCTGAGTTCCCTGAGAGTAAAGACTTGTGCCTTCCTAAGCTTTGTATCCTCAACACCTAGTACTAAGTCTGATTCAGTAGATAATTGTTTTTGAACTGGAACAGATATCTCTGATCCTCAGGTTCTCTCCATGTAAAATGGAGTTCACATATCAAATGAATGCAATCTATGGGTCTTGTTTGGACCCTAATTTGAATGAAGTAAATGCGATTTTTAACAATGAGACTAAAACCAGGTAAATTTAAACACTGGCTAGATATTTAACGATGTTAAGGTATTATTGCTTGTTATTTTAGTGTTGTAATAGTACTATGTTGTGTTAAAAAATCTTTTTTTTTTTTTTTTTTTTTTTTACGGTAGTTAATTTGATTTGTTCAAGGCTCATATTGCAAGCATTAAACCAAGCATGGGCTTTGATTTTGTGAGCCCAGATTCACATATTTAGGAAGATAAAAGCAAACTGTGATCCATGTATATGGATGAAAAACTAAAGGCTCACAGTTAATTACATCATGGTTTTAAATTTCTACAGCCTAGAAGCCAGAAGTCACAGATCTTTTAGGTCTTTCTGGATATCCCACAAGGTATCTGCACTTTTCTTGAGCTGGGCAACCTCATCATCCTTCAGCTTCTGATTGATCACACTGGTTAAGCCCCGAGTGTTCAGGATACACGGAAGACTCAGGAAGACTTCGTTCTCAATACCATACATGCCCTTCACCATTGTTGACACTGGATGAATCCTGGAGAGATTTTTCAACATGGATTCAATGAGATCAGCCACACTTAATCCAATAGCCCAGTTGGTATATCCTTTTAGCTTGATGACTTCATAGGCACTTTTAACCACCATCTTATGCACTTCCTTCCAATTTTCACTGTTGTTGTCTGTTCCCATTTCTGGATTCAGTTCCTGAAGAGAAACACCTGCCACATTCACTCCACTCCACACAGCCACACTTGAGTCGCCATGTTCTCCCAAAATCCATCCATGGCAGCTGCTGGGATGAATGCCAAGTTTTTCAGCCATAAGATAGCGAAATCTAGCAGAATCCAGATTACACCCACTTCCAATCACACGGCGCTTGGGTAGTCCACTTAGTTTCCAGGTAACATATGTAAGAATATCCACTGGGTTGGAAACTACAATTATGATACAATCAGGACTGTACTTGACTATCTGAGGAATAATGAATTTGAAGACATTAACATTCCTTTGCACCAGATTGAGGCAGCTCTCTCCCTCCTGCTGGCGGACTCCTGCAGTCACCACCACAATCTTAGAATTGGCAGTCACAGAGTAATCTTTATCTGCCGCAATTTTAGGTGTCTGTAGAAATAAGCTCCCATGCTGTAGATCCATCATTTCTCCTTTGAGTTTATCTTCTAAAACATCCACAAGGGCAAGTTCATCAGCCAGAGACTTTCCCAGAATGCTGATGGCACATGCCATACCAACTTGTCCAACACCCACTACAGTGATCTTATTGTTTGGGATTGCAGCCTCTTCTTCTGCAACTGGTGCAATCAGTTTTTCCTTAAGAGTTGCCATTGTGCCCCAAGACTAGTGGCTGTAAGGGTAGCTCGAAGGAGACCAGGTTAGCAGCGCGCGTCTCCTCCGGCGCAGGATCCGCAAGGAGACATGTTAAAAAATCTTAATCTTTTATAGGTATGTAAGAAATATTTAAAAATGAAAGAATACAATGATATATGAAATTTATCTGAAAATAATCCAGTGGTGTTGAGTGGGGGTATAACTGAAGTACAACTGGCCACACTTATGTTAATACTTGTTTAAGGGATCCCTGGGTGGTGCAGCGGTTTGGCGCCTGCCTTTGGCCCAGGGCGCGATCCTGGAGACCCAGGATCGAATCCCACGTCGGGCTCCCGGTGCATGGAGCCTGCTTCTCCCTCTGCCTATGTCTCTGCCTCTCTCTCTCTCTGTGTGTGACTATCATAAATAAATAAATAAATAAATAAATAAAAAAAATACTTGTTTAAGCAGAGTGATGGATAAAGTAAATGACAAAATTAATTTCTCAGGGGTTCATGGCAATTCAATGAAGTGATTATATACAATTGCTGATATAGCGCTTGCTGTCTCAAAAATGATAGTTTTGCTTCTCCCCTCAGCCATTTAACTCCATCTCTGGGGGTGTAGCAAAAGAAACAGCAAGTCAGTAGTATGGGAATTAGAAACCCAACATCCAAAGAATTGAAAACATACTCAGCATAATTTCTCTCCTCTGCTCAGTAAAGACAAAATGGCTAAGGGTGTCAAAGGTCTCCCAAGAAGCCTTGGGCAGGAATGGCAGTGCTCCAAGACCAGCAGAACACTGGAAAAGAAATCATAGCTTGAACTTCTGTAGAGGACAAAAAAACTGCTGCAGACATGAACATCAACTCTTGGCTGGAAAGGGTTGGTTTTGTCCTCTGCTGCTTGAATCCCTTGACAATACTGCCATCCAGTGGCTCTCTAACACTACTTTGCCTTTCGCAGATGCAGTCAGCTCTTAGTTCTGCAGGGCAAAAATTCTGGAAGGGAACAGTCCCTCTCAATGAAATGTTACTTGAACTGCTCAAAGTTGAGCATATCATATCATAACCCTCATATCAACAATGAACAAAGCTAGTTGAACATATAAACAGAGAATTAAACATGTAAACAGGAAGTTAAAATAGCTATATTTCCACCCACGATAAAAATAATAGCTATTTAACATTTGTTGCACACTTAATATATGCCAGGAACTTATCTAAGTTTTTTATGTATTATGCTTTAACTCACTTAACTCTTAACAACAAATCCACGAAGTATATAATATTATTATCCTTATGCTACAGATGAAGCAACAGAGCCACAGACAAGTTAGGTAAGTTGGCCAAGGTCACAGAGCTAGGAAATGTTAGCTAGAGCTCAGATTCAAGCTTGACCTGGGTCCAGAGTCCATGCTTTAGTTTAAGAAAATACTATTAAGCCCATGCCACTTCCCAATGCCTGTTTGATGATTGAATAAATAAAAACCTTGGACCTCTGAAACCCAAGGAAAGAAAAGCTCAGATAGTAGAATCTCCTAGTAGGTTAAACTAATCAAGACCTCATCACTTTGAATCTCATCTAGTCCCTGGAGTTCTCTCTGTTGGATCACTCCCTCTTTCAAACCTTTTGCCTCCAAAATGAGTGCTCTCCCTTTAATGTGTTGTGTTAAATATAAACAAAAAACACCCCATATAATTCTTCCTAACATGAACAAAACATGCTGGCATTTTAAAAAAATGCTACCAAATTCTTTTTTTTAAGATTTTATTTATTTATTCATGAGAGACACACACACACAGAGAGGCAGAGGGGAAAGCAGGCCCCATACAGGAAGCCTGATGTGGGACTCGATCCCAGGTCTCCAGGATCACACCCTGGGCTGCAGGCGGCGCTAAACCGCTGCGCCACTGGGGCTGCCCAAATGCTACCAAATTCTAAAAGTTAACAGAACAGAAATAGGGGCCATTGAATGGCACAGTTAAGCATCTGACTCGATTTCGGCTTAGGTCATGATCTCAGGGTCATGAGATCAAGTCCAGCATCAGGTTCCATGGATCCTGCTTAAGATTCTCTTTCTCCCTCTCCCTCTGCCCCTTCTCCTGCTCACGTTCTCATGCCCTCATTCTCTGTCTCTCAAAAAAGAAAAAAAAAGAACAGAAATAAAGCAATTGTAGAGCGCATTCAAAAACAGTTCAGATTCTGACCACACCTATGTGGTTTCCAGGCTTTGTGCATTTCAGCATCTGGATTTGTGGCCGGACTCAGAGATAAAAATATGGCTGCCTTTTGGTGAGCACTTACTCCATGCAAGGCAGGGCAATGAAGAGAGAAAAAGAAATAAAAAGCATCTATATTGGAAAGGAAAAAGTAAAACTACCTCCATTTATAGGTGGCATGGTCTTGTATACAGAAAATCCTAAGAAATCCACAAAAATACTATTATAACTAACAAATTCAGCAAAGTTGCAAGATACAAGGTCAACTACAAAAGTCAACTGCATTTCTATACACTAACAATAGCACTCCAAAGAGAAAATTAATAAAACAATTCCATTTACAATAGCATAAAATACTCAGGAATTAATTTAATAAAAGAAGTGCTATACTGAAACTAAATATACAGATATTCCATGCCCATGGATCAGAAGATTTAATATTGTTTTTTGTTTGTTTGTTTGTTTTTAAAGATTTTATTTATTCATGAGAGACACAGAAAAAGAGAGAGAGAGAGAGAGAGACACAGGCAGAGGGAGAAGCAGGCTCCATGCAGGGAGCCCGACGCAAGACTCAATCCCAGGACTCCAGGATCAGCCCCAGGCTGAAGGCGGCGCTAAACTTCTGAGCCATCAAGGCTGTCCTATTATTGTTAATATAATAATACTCCACAAATGGATCAGCATATTCAATGCAATCTGTATCATAACCCCAGCAGTCTTTTATTACAGAACTTGATGAGATGATCCTAAGCTTCACATAGAAATAAATGCAAAGAAGCCAGAATGATCAAAACAATCTTGAAAAAATTAACTGGGACAACTCACAGTTCATGATTTCCAAAATTACACCAAAGCTATGGTAATTAAGACTGGTACTGGCATAGGATAAATATATTGATTAGTGGAATAGAGTTGAGAATCCAGAAATAAACTCAGACCTTTATGGCCATTGATTTTCAACAAGGGTGCCAAGACCATTCAACAGGAAAAAAAGTCTTTTTAACAAATGGTGCTGGGACAACTAGATATCCACATGCAAAAGAATGAAGTTAGACTCCTTTACACCATACACAAAAGTTAACTCAAAACAGATCAAAACCCTAAATGTAAGAGATAAAACATAAAACAGAAGAGAACACAGGTGTAAATCTTTGTAATAGTAGACTAGCAATAGTGTCGTAGATATGACTCCAAAAGCACAAGCAACAACTTGTAACTGAGATTGTTTTTAGTAAAGGATTAAAACAAACAAACAAAATAAAACTTTTGAAAACACTTAGATGTAATTCCTTAAGTGCTCATGTTTTGCTTCTCTAACATCTATTTGTTACATATGTGGGGTACCACTCACATCTCTCCTCCAGCCTTCTGCTGGTACATACAAACAAGGGTCTGATTTAATAACTTTAATGATGATAATAACAGATATTACTTACTGTTTACCAGGCACCATCCTAAGTGCTTTACCTACATGAACTCTGAAAATCTTTCTAACAACTCTCTCCTCTATTTTACAGATCAGGAAACTGCAGCATAGATAGATTAACAACTTGCCCAAGTCATCAAAACCTATAGAGTATGGAGCCCAGATTCCAACACAGGAAGTCTTGCTCCAGAGTCTGTGCTCTTAATCTGGGCAGGCCCCCTTAATTCCTCAGATGGAATGGTTCTTAGAAACCATGTGGTTTAGGTCTAGACTGAGGTCAAAGTGGTATTCTTTTTTTTTTTAAGATTTTATTTATTTATTCATGAGAGACACACAGAGAGAGAGAGAGAGGCAGGAGGGAGAAGCAGGCTCCATGCAGGGAGCCTGACGTGGGACTCCATCCCAGGTCTCCAGGATCACGCCCTGGGCCGAAGGCAGGCGCTAAACCACTGCGCCACCCAGGCTGCCCCCAAAATGATATTCTTACTCTTACTCCCTCTGCTACACGTTTTATTATTTTATTATTTTTTATTATTATTTCTTAAATATTTATTTATTTTTTTAGTATATTTTTTATTGGAGTTCAATTTGCCAACATATAGCCTAACACCCAGTGCTCATCCTGTGTTTTATTTTTTTAAACAGTATTTCATTTTATTTTATTTTTTTTTTTTTAATTTTTTTATTTATGATAGTCACACACAGAGAGAGAGAGAGAGAGAGAGGCAGAGACACAGGCAGAGGGAGAAGCAGGCTCCATGCACCGGGAGCCCGACGTGGGATTCGATCCCGGGTCTCCAGGATCACGCCCTGGGCCAAAGGCAGGCGCCAAACCGCTGCGCCACCCAGGGATCCCTTATTTTTTAAGTAATCTCTCTGCCCAACGTGGGGCTCAAATTCATGACCCTGAGATCAAGAGTCATGTGCTCTACCAACTGAGCCAGCTGGCATCCCTGCCCCAGGTTTTAAATATTAGAAATTGTATCTTCAGGCACCATAGACAGTAGGGGGGATAATTTTCCTATGTAAATTTGTTCAAATCACTTTGGCCCTGGGGGTGGGAGTCAGGAAGAGGAAATATTACAGTAGAGCTAAGGAAAGACTATCTTCTTCCCAACCCAAAAAGCAAAGGTAAGAAAAACAAAAGACCACCAAGCTACAGGAGGAAGAATTTAGATTGAGGGGGCAGGGGATTCCCTTACTGAGGCTTGAGATAGGTGTTACCAGGATGATAACCACAGGCCAGTGAGTACAGGGGCCACAGAGTGTGGTTTTATCCATACTATTTCCTGTTTTTCAGCCACACTCATGGCCTCCATCACGTGGGCTCAGCTCCACTGAGACCACACAGCCTCCTGGGCAACCCTGGCCCCTCGCCCCAGTGTCTCATTGTAATGTCAAATAGCAAGGCCTATAAAAGGCAGCCATAATAATGAGCCCTGCTCTTCTTTCATTTTTATTTATTTATTTATTTATTTATTTATTTACTTACTTATTTATTTTGGAAAGGCAGACTGCCACGTGCAGCACCTCATTTGGATGTGTCTGGAATCTTGGAAGCTTGACTACCCTACGTTTTCCTACAAATGGACCTTGAGAGCTTGTTTGGAGGTTCTAGCAGGGGAGCGCAGCTACTCGTATACCCTTGACCAAAGAACGGTCCTCCTCTATCGGGGTTGCGGGTGCGCAGCTTCGGGAGGGACGGGAGGGACGCACATGGAGCAGTGAGGGAGGAAGGGAACACCCTCCTAGCCAGCCAGATCAGCCAAATCAACCCTGGCGATCAACGGGGTGACAGATGTCGCAGCCAGATCGCCCTCACATCCTTTTCATTTTTATTTTAATGAAATAGTAATTTTACTAGAAAATGTTTATATAAAATCAAGACATTTTGTGTGTAGCACATCACATTTTTTTGTTATCAGAACACTAATGCAAGAGTTCAGTAGGAGCTGCCTCTTGGTCCTCAGAATTGCAATCCAGGGAAAGACAAGGTGTACAAGAGAGCAGTGAAAAAAAAACAAATGCAGAAAAATCTTGGGTTTTCTGGGTATGAGTTTTTCCTTCCTTGCATCAAGACAATGCAGAAGGGGATGCTTGAGTGGCTCAGCGGTTGAGTGTCTGCCTTTGGCTCAGGGCATGATCCCCGGGTCCTGGGATCGAGTGCCACTTAGGGCTCCCTGCAAGGAGCCTGCTTCTCCCTCTGCCAATGTCTCTGCCTCTCTCTGTGTGTCTCTCTTGAATAAATAAAATCTTAGGGAAAAAAAAGGACAATGCAGAAGAAAAAACTTGTGATAGGCAGACAATACCCACACCCCTAAAGACTGTTGTCATCATCTGTGTACATGAATGCCTACTTACATACATCACTTATTGTTTCAAAAAATATGTATCAAATGTGTATTATGTGCCAGGCACTATTCTAGCCACTGGGGATGCAGCAGTGAACAAAACAGACACAAAGTTTTTCCCCCATGAAGCATACTACTTCCTCCTGCTTTTCTTCTTCCCCCTTTTGCTCCTTTTTCTCCTTCATCTAGTGGAGAATATCAAGCTGTGAATAAAGAGATCTGAGTTTTGGGACCTAGTTCTGCCACTAATGTGAAGATACATTATCTTTACTAGCATCTCTAGGCTTAGGTGCTCTCTCTACAGATCCTGATGATGAAAACACCCATCACGGAGCTATGGTGAACCCACAAATCCAATACAGACTCTGTTTTCCAGGAGTTCACAGACCAGCAGAAAGGCCAGACATGCACCCAGATAACTATAATGCAAAACTGAAGATTGAAGGTGACAGAAAAGACAAACAGGGGGACACATGGGTGGCTCAGCAGTTGAGCACCTGCCTTGGGCCCAGGGCGTGAGACACACAGAGAGAGAGGCAGAGACACAGGCAGAGGGAGAAGCCGACTCTACATGGGGAGCCCAATGTGGGACTCGATCCCGGGTCTCCAGGATCACATCCTGGGCCGAAGGCGGTGCTCAACTGCTGAGCCTTCCTGGCTGCCCAATAAAATCTTTAAAAAAATAAAAGGAGGTACAAATTACCTGCAGAAGTTTAATTTAGCATACTGGATAACTTCTCACTCGATGCTTCCTTCTGTCCACTTCTGTCCATTTTGCATCTCTCGGACCAAAGAGCCCAGCAGCAGCAGCAAAGCTATATGCTTTGTCACTAGCCTGTTTTCCCTCTACTAACTACCTTCTTTGTGTCTTTTACTCTATCCCTTTTTTTCTGCCTCTGATTGGATTACTATTGCTTTGTGATAAACCAATCCAAAACAGTGTCATTAAAATAATCCTTGTACTATGCTCTCTAATTCTGTGGTTCAGGAACTCAGAGTACAGCAGGGATAGTTTGATTCTGCTCTATGATGTCTGGGGCCTTGGCTGGGAGACTCAGTGGCTGGGAGCTTTAATCATCTAGAGGTATCTTTATTCACAGGTCTCCTGGTTAATGTTGGCTATTAGGTGGAACCTGCACTGGGGCTGCTGACTGGAGGACCTTTAAGTGATCTCAACATGGGCCTGGACTGTCTCAAAGTATGGCAGCCTCAGGGTAATCCGACTTCTTATGAGGCAGCTCAGGACTTTACAATGTCCTTGCAAATAAGGGAGAAGCTGCACTGCCTCTTATAGACTAGTCTCAGAAGTCGCAGGTCTCATTTCTGTCTATTCTATTCGTCAGTATAATCAAAGTCTGCCCAGATTCAAAGGAGAGGGTACATCAACCCCAATTCTCAATGGAAGGGTGGCAAGATCACATGGTAGAAGAATGTGGGATGGGAGATACTTCTGTGGCCATCTTTGAAAAATACAATCTGCTACATTCTCCCATCTACTTCTCTTAAGTATACTCTGATCTGATTTTTTTGTTTGTGTAAAGAAAAACTACCTCAGGAGACTACTATTTTCACTGAGGCTTTTAAGTTCTACTACAGGATAACCAGATTCTTTCATTCACATCTACATTCACTCCCCAATCTTTCCTCTTCAGCACATCTAACCATTTTTCTGCTATATATGGCTCCTGGCAGGAAGGAAATTTGGTTCCCTTCAGGCTGATGGACCCAGCCCTAATCACTCTAAGGAGAAAAGCAGCCACTGACATATAGCAGCTAGCCTAGCCCTCCACAGCTAGGCTTTCGTGTTCTTGGTGTAAAACAATTTCATGGGCCATCAACATCAGACAAGGCCACTATGTCATCGTTGTGGCCAAATCAAAAGCAAGACCGCTGCATAATCACGTCTGAAAAGAGACAGAACATGAACTTTGACCAAACCACAAAATGACCAAACATCCTTCTATCTTTACCAATTAGCCTCCGAGTCTATCTTCCCTCTAGATAAGATTTAATGAAGATATCCAACTATAGCGTTAACCCTATACTTGGCTACTTCCTAACAGAATCCAAAACAGAGCAAAGCCTCAGTTCTTTAAATCTTTCCCCAAGATCACCTAACACAAGTCCAGAACCTGTAATAAATCCTTCCTAACATCCTCTGAGACATACACAAGTTGTGCACTCTCCTTCAGTGCACTGAGTAATCAACCTAACTTTTCAACTATAGCTATGTTCCTGGTGGTCTTTAGCTAGAGGCCACTGACAACTCCTCTTAGGACCTTGGAATTAGAGAACATATTTCTGCCAAGGTCACTTCTGATCTGCTGAACTCCAGTTTTCGTCAGACTTTGAATCTGTCTCTTTTATAATGCAGTTTTGAAAGACAATTTTATGCATCCTTAGACCTCTAAAAGCTATTAAAATGACCCTATAGTTAAAGATTATATTTATATGAGATTAAGTCCTACAGGTTTCCTCATCACCTTATCAAGTGCAGAAAAGTTAGCATGTCCCCATGAGGGTTACAGGACCTAAGGACAACCCGGCTGTAGGCATATAGGTCTTTAAACCTCTGCTTCCCTGTGGGAAAAGCTAAGTAGTAGGTATGTACCTGCCAACTGGCTTTTCAGCTTCAAATACCAAATTCTAGAATATATTTCTGCCTCGTCTTCCTCCTAGTGAATTCTTCATTTTTCTCTAATTTATTTTACAGTTTCCACTCACTTTATGTAGGGACTCTCATCCTTGGAAAGGCAGTTCCAAATGACCTCCATAGCCTTGTGGTTAAGTGCCTGACCTGTAACCCTACTCTCAGGTTAGAGACACTGATGTAAAATTGTTAAGGAATCAGCTGCAGCAATCAGGAAATTTGACTTGGAAACAATCCTGCCTGAATTTGAATTGTGGAGTAATCATTTGTTTATTACATGGCCCAAAATTCTCTTCCATCTGCCCACTCTCAGAGTCCATGAGATATTGAGTGCTTAAGCGAAAAACTAAATCATTCCTGCCTAGGAATCACTTAGGACACAGTGGGGTATAGTTCAAACTAGCATAGGTTTGTTTTCTTTCTTTTTAGTCTTTTATTTTTGAGAGAGGGAGCATGCACACATGTACAAGTGAGGGGAGGAGGGGCAGAGGGAGAGAATCTGAATCAAGCTCTATGCCCAACAGTAAGATCATAGCCTGAGCCAAAATCAAGAGTGGGATGCTTAACTGACTGAGCCATCCAGGTACCCCTTCACTTCATAGAAAATTATACTCTCTGTAAGATTAGATGCAGATTAGGTAGAGAAGAGAACAGGGGTGGAGAGGCAGAATCAGTGCACAAATATAATAAGTGAGAGTCTCAATGACCATCTGCAAAATTTGATTAATAAAGAGTCATGTATATAAGTGCTGACAGACACACTATCCCAAAATACAGCACCTTGGCATACTGAGTGCTTTAAACTAAAGGGTTTTGAAAAAATGGCAGAAGCAGAAAGTTCATTTTGACCCCCTCTCCTCTGAAACAAGTCATAAAACCCTCATGTTAGAGCTGGCCTACCCTACAGCATGAAAGAAGGAGTATCTTTCTTTTTCTCCCCTCAAATATTTTATTTATTTATTCATGAGAGACACACAGAGAGAGGCAGAGATATAGACAGAGGGAGAAGCAGGCTCCCTACGGGGACCCCAATTTGGGACTCAATTCCAGGACTCTGGGATCACAACCTGAACCAAAGGCAGATGCTCAACTACTGAGCCACTTAGGTGCCCAGTATCTTTATTCTCAAAGACAAAGAGATACTGAGAGAATACTAACAAACAGGCCTTTGCTAAGTTTCCCCCAGTTTACTACACTTGCTTCATACTCATTATCATATTCCTTCATGACTGTCCACTGTTCCTCAAACCTAGCATAAAATACTTCAGTTTCTTAGGGTCTTCATTTCCTTATAAAGGCTCCCATGTCATGTAAAACTTATATTAAATACATTTGTATGCTTCTCTCCTGTTAGTCAATCTTTGTCAGTTTAATTTTCAGACTCAATCAGGAACTTTAAGAGGGTTGAGGAAAAGTTTTTCCTCTTCTACAGTGTCCTGCTAACTCCTTTGGGATGTGGATATGACAAATCCTTAGATTTCTGAAGCATCCAGAGTACTGATAATCCTAGCATCTTGCTGTTCCCTACAAAGACTCATAATAGACTAAGGCCAGTCTGTTTGGACTTTTTTGTGTGTTTTATGTGTGCATGTTTGGTTTTGTTTCATAAGTTGCCTAGGGAGAGATTTGGGATTCAACATTGATAGGGGTCTAGAATGATAAATGTCATTACTAAAAAAATGTGTCTTGGCCTTTTTAAGGCTCATGGGAGGGGTCTGGACAGTAGGAAGGAATGTGAACTGTCACCTGCCAAGAGACTGTCTAGGCCATTCCCTAAAGGAAGGTTTCAAATTAAGCTTTGGTACAGTAAGATTTCTGGTTCCATCTGTGCTCTACAGTGAGTAAACTGATTCTTCTGAGAATGGTGGGGTTTTATTGAGGATGAAAAAAAAAACTATTCATCACACCTTAATTCTAGCTCCTTATACTATCTGTGTTGATTAGATTGTTACAATTTTTTTTTTACTTTTAAACTCAAACATAATTTATTATGAGAAATTAGGAATACTTCAGGTATTTTTGATGATGACAAAAGTTGAGGTGTGAGTTCCATTGTAAATACCTAGCTACTTGAATATAACTGAGGGAGGCATCTGAAAGGAGAATAGCTACTTTGTTTTTTAAACAATTTATAGTACAAGGAATACTGATACTTATTTTTGAAGAAAAAACTGATGCAAACCTTGCTTTGTTTAGTTCAGGAAGATTCATCTTTGTTCCTCCATTCATAGAACACAAATGAATGACAAAAACAAATCCATTTTATTTCATATCTACTGAGTTAATTCAGACATGTCTAACCTTTAGGAGTGTCTGGTTTTTCTTAGAGATGTCCTTTACAGTTTAATGTCAGTTCTGTTTAGACCAGTAGTTCTCTGAGTCCCAAAACCACTATTATCAGCATCTCCTGGGAATTTGTTAGAAATGTAAAATTGGAGGCTCAACCCAAGACCCACTGAATCAACAACTCTGTGGGTAGCACCCAGTAATCTGTTTTAACAAGCCCTCCAGCTGATTCTGATGCACAGGAAAGTTTGGGAACCACTAACTTAGATTGCTACACTTTCATTTCTCTGGTAAACAAAGCAGCAGGCTTGATTCAGATGTCTTAAAACATTGTTTAGGATTCCAGGTGGATACACAATTCTATGCTGTGAACTGAATTTGCGGAGAAACCAAAGAACTGGTAAAAAGATGTTTCAAATGCTTCGGGCAGAGAGGCCGTGTCCTACCCTGTAGTTCTACCCAGAGCTTGCAGGCTACATGTGCAAAGGGAGGCGGCCTATTCTCAGGTAAGAGCGATTCTCTTCCAGGGGCTCTGGAAGTGCCACTGTTATGGACAACTGCTCTCACAGGAATGAACTAGTTTGGGCCTTAAGTGCTCCTCAGTTCCCCAAGTAGCTGCTCCTATACTAAACAGGCCTGGACATAGTAACTTCTTGCAAGATACATCTATGAAGGCAAGAGAAACAAAAGCAAAAATGAACTATTGGGACTTCATCAAGATAAGAAGCTTTTGCACAGCAAAAGAAGCAGTCAACAAAACTAAAAGACAAACTACAGAATGGAGAAGATATTTGCAAATGACATATCAGATAAAGGGCTAGTTGGAAGGAGCCTCGGTGTCCAACGAAAGATGAATGGATAAAGAAGATGTGGTTTATGTATACAATGGAATATTACTCAGCCATTAGAAATGACAAATACCCACCATTTGCTTTAACGTGGATGGAACTGGAGGGCATTATGCTGAGTGAAGTAAGTCAGTCGGAGAAGGACAAACATTATATGTTCTCATTCATTTGGGGAATATAAATAATAGTGAAAGGGAATATAAGGGAAGAGAGAAGAAATGTGTGGGAAATATCAGAAAGGGAGACAGAACGTAAAGACTGCTAACTCTGGGAAACGAACTAGGGGTGGTAGAAGGGGAGGAGGGCGGGGGGTGGGAGTGAATGGGTGACGGGCACTGGGGGTTATTCTGTATGTTAGTAAATTGAACACCAATAAAAAAAATAAATTAAAAAAAAAAGATAAAGGGCTAGTATCCAAGATCTCTAAAGAGCTTATTAAACTCAACAGTAAAGAAACAAACAATCCAATCATGAAATGGGCAAAAGACATGAACAGAAATTTCACAGAGGAAGACATAGACATGGCCAACAAGCTCATGAGAAAATGCTCTGCATCACTTGCCATCAAGGAAATACAAATCAAAACCACAATGAGATACCACTTCACACCAGTGAGAATGGGGAAAATTAACAAGGTAGGAAACAACAAATGTCGGAGAGGATGTGGAGAAAGGGGAACCCTCTTGCACCGTTGGTGGGAATGTGAACAGGTGAAGCCACTCTGGAAAACTGTGTGGAGGTTCCTCAAAGAGTTAAAAATAGATCTGCCCTACGACCCAGCAATTGCACTGCTGGGGATTTACCCCAAACATACAGATGCAGTGAAACGGCAGGACACCTGCACCCCAATGTTCATAGCAGCAATGTCCACAATAGCCAAACTGTGGAAGGAGCCTCGGTGCCAATCGAAAAATGAATGGATAAAGAAGCTGTGGTCTATGTATACAATGGAATATTACTCAGCCATTAAAAACGACAAATACCCACCATTTGCTTCGATGTGGATGGAACTGGAGGGTATTATGCTGAGTGAAATAAGTCAGTCGGAGAAGGACAAACATTATATGGTCTCATTCATTTGGGGAATATAAGAAATAGTGAAAGGGAATAAAGGGGAAAGGAGAAAAAATGAGTGGGAAATATCAGAAAGGGAGACAGAACATGAGAGACTCCTAACTCTGGGAAACGAACTAGGGGTGGTGGAAAGTGAGGTGGGCGGGAGGTGGAGGTGACTGGGTGACGGGCACTAAGGGGGGCACTTGGTGGGATGAGCACTGGGTGTTATGCTATATGTTGGCAAATTGAACTCCAATAAAAAAACAAATAAACAGGCCTGGAAAATTATATAGTTTTGTCCTACTTATTTTATATTCAAGTATATGTCAAATCACCACATCAAAGACTGTCTCAGACTGCACCCTCAGGTGAGTTTGGTTGCCCCCAATAGGTTTACAGAACACTTGATGTATCTATCACTACCTTCTTATATTGTAATTGTCTATTTCCAAATGCATATCGTAACTAGCAGGCTTTAAATGTCGAAAATAATGGCTAACTCCTTTCCTCATCCAAAGCCTCTTAGAGTATTACCCAGCCCAGATTGGGTGCTTGGTAATTTGTTAGTGGAAATCAACCCATCGAAAGTAGAATCTGAAACCAGTGACCCATTAGAATCATTCCATAAAATCATCCAGTATAGGGATCCCTGGGTGGCGCAGCGGTTTGGCGCCTGCCTTTGGCCCAGGGCGTGATCCTGGAGACCCGGGATCGAATCCCACGTCGGGCTCCCGGTGCATGGAGCCTGATTCTCCCTCTGCCTATGTCTCTGCCTCTCTCTCTCTCTCTCTGTGACTATCATAAATAAATAAAAAAAAAATTAAAAAAAAATCATCCAGTATAGGTATGATTCATAGATGCTGGTGCCTAGCTTTTAACCTCCATTCATCTGTTCGCCGCCTTTCCCCATCTCCAAGTAACCAGAAAATTCACACGTCTCAACAACAGCACCTACACAACTCATTATACATTCCTCTCTGACAAAGACGCAATCACGTCTCGCTGCTGGTCCGTCAGTCAGTTCCCCCTACTCCTCATCCCCTCACACTTCGATTCCCCTCTCCTTTCGCGGCGGGAGGCAGGATGTGCTTATGCCTTCGGCCCAAAAGAAGTGCCTACAAACCTCAACCTCATCCGCTCTCCACGCAGCGGCTGACAGCCCCTGCCTTGTGTCTTCAAAGAGCAGATTTGGCAGCATTGACAACACCCCAGCTTGCCGTAGCCCTAAGTCGGTCATAATAAGAGACGCGCTGGATATTTCCCAGGCGCCCACGGGGCGACGTAAAAAGGGGTTCCCACAATCCCCTTCTCCTTCGTTTCCCCCTGTCAGTCTTG
This sequence comes from Canis lupus familiaris, assembly GCF_011100685.1. Lineage (NCBI taxonomy): Eukaryota > Metazoa > Chordata > Mammalia > Carnivora > Canidae > Canis > Canis lupus. The sequence continues at coordinate 78,045,955 of NC_049260.1, forward strand.
CCCTCCCAAAAAACAAAACAAAACAAGCAAAAACACGGTATTAACCTTTTCGTGTCTGAGCCCATTGTCCAATCGATGCCTTCTTGTGTGCCGAATGCTTTGTTGGGAGATACAGGTTAACTTATCTGGTACAAGAAATAAAAGACCAGGCCTCTCCTCTTAATCATAGTCATCTATTGAATGTTTTCTCAACTTGGTTGTAAATTGACTTGTAAACTTACCAATCATTTTTAAATAGGAGCTTAATTTACTTGTTCACAACCCAAATAGTTCATAATGATGCCTTTAAGCTTCCGGACCAACCCAAACTCTAACTTTGCATTTTATGAATGTTAACCTTGAACCTGTGCCCTTTGTATCCTACATTTTCCATCTCCTTTTCTTTTTTGTCAATGTAACCACCTATCTCAATGGTTAAGATCAGGTACTTTCTAAATCTGGCTTTCTGGGTTTGAATCTTCACACTCTACCACTATACAACTGTGGAATCTTGGACAAGTGATTTAAGCATGCTGTTCCTTGGCTTATACATCTGTAGAATGGATATAATAGTAGTAATTGCCTCTAGAGTTGCAAGAATTTTAAAAGTTTACATGTGAGCTGCACCTAGAACATTGCCTGGCAAAAAGTTAAGCAGTATATTGAAATATAAATGTTAATTATTGACTTTTTCGAATGATATCTTCTCAGTTAAGGCCTTCTAGCTAATAAATGATAATGGTTAACATTTGGGCATCAATGGACCAAGTATTATATTAATTGCTTTAAAGCTATTTTTACAAACTTAATCCTCACAATTATTGTGGTAATTACAAATATCCTTCCCTTTCCTCCTCTTTGTTTTCCTAAAGCAGCTAAGAAAATTTGGGTCAGTGAGATAGCAGATAACTCTATAACTTTCCCATGGTCACAGTTAGTAACAGAGCCAAAATTTAACTCAGATAAACTCAAATATATCTTGATCCTTCCCAAATATCACTGAGAAAATGGCATTGAATTTTTTTAGTGCTCTGTTTTCCCTTAAGAGTTGTCTCAATATCTGTGCAGGTCAGGAAGGCTAGGTTCTCTTCAGAGGTAGAAGGGCAGCAGACAATAAAGCAAGGAAGGGTCTCTCTCTTGAAGACTGGCAGCAAAAGAGATGAGCAAAATAGCAATAGTCATAACCAGCTCACTTATTGTGCCCCACTACGCTACACAGGCCCCATTACTGCCTAAGGCCACTGGAGAAAAGACGCAAGATCCCCACCTCACCTGACCATCCTGTAAAACTTTGATATTGTCAAAGATTTTGATTGTTTTAGGACAACACCAAGAGACTCTGTAATATACTATTCTGACTTCAGCCAAAGTGGTAGTAATTTCCACACTTGCGGTTCATAGAATCAGGTATTTCTGCCTCAGCCTAAAAGCACAGGAAAATCTCCTTTTCCCCCAAATTAAAAAAAAGGAATTCCCTCCTTTCTTTCAGAGCCTACAGTACCTAGGGTCTTGTTATTCTTGCTGCACACCCACCCACCACCATTTTCCAACTTACCCTCAGGTAGTTTATAATAGTTTCCAGAAGGAGTGGTGATGGTGAAGAAACCGGGGAAGGAGAAGGTAAACCAAGCACTGCCTTGTCCCCACCCTCTACCACTTCTGCAGATCCCCGCCCTAACCTTCTTCACTCCCTCTTGGCACTTCAGAACCCATTATTCTGCACACCTAGGAAACTCTGGGTTTGAATTGTAGAAGAATCAATTTCTTGTCTTTTTTCTCCCCAGTGCCCACAATAGCATACATGACTGGGCTTGGTCTTCTGATTAGAGAGGCTAAATTTAAAAATAAAAAGGAGAAATATAGCAGGGGAAGGAATTTTACTTAATTTTAAAAATTATTTCTAGCTATAAACTATTAGAAAATGTCAGCGTAGGGGTAATACCTGCAAGAAGTTCCATTCTACAGGCCAGGAAAGATAGAGATCTTGGTGTAAAGCAAAAGTGTTGACAGAAGACAGACAGACAAGGGTCTCTCTAGGGTCAGTAGAAATAAAGAAAGTGTGTGTGGGGGGGATGCCTGAGTGGCTCAGTAGTTGAGCGTCTGCCTTTGGCTCAGTTCATGATCCCAGGGAACTGGGATGGAGTCCCACATCGGGATCCCCCAGGGAGCCTGCTTCTTTCTGCCTATGTCTCTGCCTCTCTCTCTGTGTCTTTCATGAGTAAATAAATAAAATCTTTTTTTAAAAAAGAATTTTTCATATTCTGTAGTGAGAAAGAATTACAATGAAGCATGAATGTACCTTTATTTCTGACTTGATAGAATGCGGTCTGTTCATGTCAGAAAGACAAAAGATATTGGGGGGTGCCTGGGTAGCTCAGTTGGTTAAGCGTCATAATTTCTGCGTCCTTGGATTGAGCCCTGCAAGTGGCACTCTCTGCTCATTGGGGAGTCTGTTTCTTCCTCCCTTTGTCCCTTCTGCCACTCATTCTCTCTCTCTTTCTCTATATCAAATAAATAAAATCTTAAAAAATATTAGAAAAAATATTAGAAATAGGCTGGGCCTCATTTTCATTTGAATTAGGTCATAGGTTCAAGTTTAATTTGAAGGGCCATGTCTAGTTGCATCTTAACTCCCCCACTGGCTCCCCAGAAATGAATGCCAATAATCGGGGAAGGAAGGACTATAGAGAGCCCTCTTAACATAGTCCTTTGATAAACCTAAGAATGAGTTTTAGGGAATGTTGTTGGAAGTACAGCCTGAGGGAAGGTGATTCTTATGCAAGTAATTTATTGAGGAAGTGCTCTCAGGCAAAGGGAAATAAAGGAAGCAGGAAACGGCAAGGGGAAAACAACTAAGCCAACTGGAGACTAGCTTTATCCTGACCCCACAAGGAACACTGGCATAGGATTTTCCCCACAGAATTGACCCACTTTGAGGCAAGGTGGCTGGCATTATGTACCCTCATCATCATTCACTCATTGCAGGTTATAGAGGTATGTAAGGAGAGGAAGTGTTGGCAGAGAACTGAAGCTCTTATTTAGAAAAAGAAGTAATGTGGGATGTTGGGGTACAGATCTCAGACACAGACAAGAGACCCTGCCTTTATAGCCCTTTTTTTAATTGAAGTTCGATTTGCCAACATATAGTGTACACCCAGTGCTCATCCCGTCAAGTGCCCTTTTTTTTTTTTTTAAAAAAAGGATTTATTTATTCATGAGAGACACACAGAGAGAGGCAGAGACCTAGGCAGAGAGAGCAGCAGGCTCCCTGAGGGGAGCCTGATGAAGGGACTCAATCCCAGGACCCCAGGATCACCACCTGAGCCGAAGGCAGACGCTCAACTACTGAGCCACCCAGGTGTCCCTGAAAAATTCTTATACTTATTAGAGCTATGTAACATTTATATAAAAATTTGGTTGGATTGTAATTCTCTTTGATAGATACTCTTGCTATAATAGCATGAATCTTAAATTTATTTATCAGCTCTTGGCTGTTTTATTTAACTGTAAACTGTTACTGAAGATGGCCAAAGAATGAGCCCAAGTTTGGATACCTGATAAAGATGCACTCACTAATCTACAAGTGTTAAAAATACAGACCAGATTACCAGTATGCAAATAACAGAAATATATCCTTTTTTTCAAAAATATATCCTAATTTAATAATTCTGCTACGATTCTGGAGACATATCAGTCTCATCATTATAAATCTCGATATTGTAGAAGTGTACAGATATTAGTTAAGAGTAATGTTCATCTTGAAAAAATGTTCAGATTAAAAACGACCAGATTTTAGGGGCACCTGGGTGGCTCAGTGGTTGAGCATCTGCCTTCGGTTCATGTTGTGATCCCAGGGTCCTGGTACTGAGTCCCACATCAGGCTCCTTGCAGGGAGCCTGCTTTTCCCCCTGCCTATGTCTCTGCCTCTCTCTGTCTCTCATGAATAAATAAATAAAATATTTTTAAATGACCAGATTTTTAAAATTTACATTTGCAGAGATGCAAATTCCATAACATCTGGCATCTTGTTCATTTTATTTCTAATATATATAGATATATCTATAGATAGATATAGATATATCTCCTATTAAGTATCCCTTGTATAGCCACCAATGCCAATCTCAGTTGACTAAATCCACTCTACTGGCTTAAAAAAAAGTGCCAAGACAGTAATTTTCACTGGAATTATCTTTACAATTAACTTCCACCTAAATTAGGCCCCAAATGTGTGTGAAAACCATTATCTGTGTATATTTGAATACATTCCTTTCGGTGTGACTTCTCATAATTAATTCCCTTTTTATTTATTATTTTTATTTATATACATATATCTATATATGATTTATTATTTTAATTATTTTTCATTTGTTATTTAGCGAGATATATTGATCATGTCTTCACTCTAAAAAGTTTAAATTATGGAGGATCTTTTAAATGGTTGCCTTTGATTTGGTAACTGAAATAAACATCCCATTTTGTAAGAAGAAAATCACTAATTAAAAATTTCTACTGATCTGAGAAATGTTTGTTGTTTCTGAAAAGCAATTTCTACATTAGTTTAATAAATCTCAATATTTATAGGTCTTGTATAATATTTTAGTTGTGTGCAAGATTTGCAATATAGCATAGGAAAGAATGCTACACTTAACTTGCTTAACTGACATATATTGAGGAGGAGATGTAACAATTATATAGGAGAAAATTATATCTTGTTTTCTTTTAAAAAATAAGAAGACAATTATATGTGAGCAACTATGTAAATGTTATTATTATAGTACCTTTGTGGGTATTTCTCAAAATATTTCTGACCATTAAATCTTAAGGGTTTCCATGATTGCATATGATTAATATTACATCATCCATTTCTCTTTTTTTAATAAAAATTGAATAAATTTATTTTTATTGGTGTTCAATTTGTCAACATACAGAATAACACCCAGTGCTCATCCCGTCAAGTGCCCACCTCAGTGCCTGCCACCCAGTCACCCCTACCCCCCCACCCACCTCCCCTTCCACCACCCCTAGTTCGTTTCCCAGGGTTAGGAGTCTTTCATGTTCTGTCTCCCTTTTTGATATTTCCCACTTATTTTTTCTCCTTTCCTCTTTATTCCCTTTCATTATTTTTTATATTCCCCAAATGAATGAGACCATTTAGGACCTCGTTGTGCAATGGTAGCGCATCTGACTCCATTTCATTTTTTTTAATATTTATTTATTTGTTTTAGAGAAAGTGAGAATGTGGGGTTGAGGGGAGAAGTAAAGGGAGGGAGAAGGAAAGAATCTCAAGGAGACTCCACACTGAGCACAGAGCCTGATTTGGGGCTCAATCTCACAGCCCTGAGATCATGACCTGAGCCAAAACTAAGAGTTGGTCACTTAACCAACTGAGAGCCACCCAGGTACTCTTCACATCATCCGTCTTTAATCAAAATGTTTTCTAAATCTATGATCTATCTTTCCAAATTCACCAGTTTCACCACAGAAATGATAATGAATTTCATTGTCACACTGTTTTATTTAAAATTCCCACCTTGGGGGGCCTGGATGCACAGCTATTCATATTCTAAAAGCCTAGGCCAAATATTATTACTTCTGCAAAGCCCTTCCTTATCTCCTTTCTCCCAGGTAGAATTCATCCTTTCATTAAATGTGCATTCATAAGTCCTTATAGATTCCTCTTTCAGATCTTATATTCTAAGGTATTACATGTTACATCAGTTAGGAATTATGTTTGGCTGTCATTGAGAAACCCATTATTTTTCTATACCATAAAAGAAATCCAAAGGTAGGCAGTTCAATGTTGTTATGGTGGCTGCTTTCATCTTTCTTCTCTATTTTCCAAGCTCAAGCTGTCCCTTCATAGCTTGAGGTTTCCTCAATGTAACAAAATGGTTGCTCTATCACCAGCCATCAAATCCATGTCCTAGGCAAAGATGAGTAAGAAGGTAATGCAAATTGGCCTCCCACCTCAGCAGCCTCAAGACCACTATCAATCTCCAACCCCAGTGCATGCATATGCACACACACATACACATGGACAAAATTATTAATCTTTATCAAAAGCCCTGAAAAATATCTTCAACCTCCATACCATTGGCCTATATGTAGTTACATTGGGCACCCCTGTCTGAAAGGAAGGCTGAGAAATTATATTTTTTCCCCATTTTGAGTACATCACTACCCCCAACAAATCAAGTTTTGTCACTTAGAATGAGGAGATAGGTTATGTGATAAACAACTAGCAATCTCTGTAACATTTTCCCACTTTTTAAAAACTGTATCTGTTTATTTACCTAGATTATAAAATCTTGAAAGGTTTAGAGTATGTCACATTCATTTTGTATTCCTGGGGCCTAGCACAGTACAAGACACTCAGTGGTTTACTGTTTTTTCCTTCACCTACAATATAAAGGGTTATTCTGTGTAATCTTCCTAGATAGAAAAGATTCCATGTTTTACCAGAATAATTTTTTGTGCTTTATATTGACTTTATTATGTCCTCAATTATTTAAGAAAACAAAGCTTTCTTACTTATGTAAGGGCCAAGATTCTTGATAATCATGTTACATTCTATATTTATCTTTAAATATTTTATTGTTCCCTTCATATGAATAGCCAAATATTCTTTCTTAGCACCAACTATCCTATTTTAAGTGTTCAAATCTCCTGATAACTTTTGGTTCTTTCTTCCTAAAATTGAATCTGAAATAAAATAACTTTCAGGATATCTTTTGCACCTTACAATTATCTTTGACATTTTCCAGAGGGTCCCTGGACAATCAAAAACATGTTCTTTCACCTTATAAAAAGAGAGGTGCTAGAAACTGTTATGTTTATTCAGTGTTACTATTGATGAGTTGCATGGGAAGAGTTGTCCAATCAGAAGAAATGCTCAGAATTCCCCAAGTTAAATTTAAATGGAGAAAATGTTATTAATATAAAAATTTCAGAAATTATATTCTCTATGGGAAGTACCTAGAGATTTCTCAATGTCCCTAGTCTCCATAATGTTTCTATTTATCAGAGTCCTGGTAGTGTTTTGCCTGAGAATATTAGGCAACAGCAATATAGTGTTATGTTATAATTTCAGTTATTATTATAAATGTTTACTTGGCCACATCTTACTTCCCATGAATTTAGCATTTTAAGGCCAGTGGTTTTCTTTAAAGATTTTATTTTGTTGAAAGAGAGAGAGCCGAGACAGAGCATGAGGGGTGGGGGGGGGGAGGTGGTGGTGGTGGTGGTGGTGGTGCAGGCAGCAGGAGAAGGAGAAGCAGGCTCCCAGATGAGCAGGGAGACCAAATACATGGGGCATGATCTCAGAACCCAGGATACTGATGTGAGCTGAAGGCAGAAGCTTAATCGATTGAGCTGCCCTAGGTGCCCTGGAAGGCCAGTGGTTTTTAATTAAAGATTCACATCAGACAATTATGGAGTTCCATTAAAATATAGATTTTTGTACCTACTCCAGACTTACTGAATCTCTTTGATATTTGATATTTTTCATATTCTACCAATATGTATCCTTATGTATGTTTGGTATATTCATAGTATAGAAGGTACATTATATGTCTGTATTATTATATGTTATATCTTGTTTTTTCTTTTTTCAAAGATTCATTTTAATGAGCAAGAGAGCACAAGTGGGAGGAGCAGAGGGAGAGGGAGAGAGAATCTGAAGCAGAGTCCAAGCAAAGTATGAAGCTGGACAAAAGGGCTCTATCCCACAACCCTGAGATTACAACCTCAGAAGAAACCAAGAGTCTGATGCTTAATAACCTGTGCCACCCAGACATCTCAAGTTTTTTCCTTTATAAAAGTTGTTTTCATTAATTTTTTGTAAATCAGAGGTAATATTCACTATCTTTGCTGAAAATAGGCTCAGTAATTAACCTTCTAGATATTTTGTCTAAACTTTGAGAATTGGCTTTATTACTGGGATTGTTTCTGATATCATATATTTGGGCCCACTGATTTTGTCCTCCCGCAAAAAGAATCAGCAAATAATTTGATTCAAGAAAGGAAAAGAAGTTAGGGGTCTCTGATTTGAGAATTGAAACCCTAACTACTTTATTTTTATTTTTATTTTTTTAAATTTTTTAACTTTTATTTATTTATGATAGTCACACACACACACACACACAGAGAGAGAGAGAGAGAGAGAGAGAGGCAGAGGGAGAAGCAGGCTCCATGCACCAGGAGCCCGACGTGGGATTCGATCCCGGGTCTCCAGGATCACGCCCTGGGCCAAAGGCAGGCGCTAAACCGCTGCGCCACCCAGGGATCCCCCCTAACTACTTTAGAGGAATTCTCGATTTCTTTTTTCTCTCCTCAGCCTTCTTAATTTCATGTTTTATAAGAGGTCCAGAAAGCAGAGCAAATGCTACATGCTGTGGTTCAGAGCATAGCAAGCAGTTCAGACAATGCCACTGTAACAGGCTCAATGGTAGTCCCCTAATGATATTTCCACTTCCTCATCCCTGGAACATGTAACTATTATTTAATATGGCAAAATAGTGAATGTAACTATATACGGCAAAAACAAAAATATGTGAATAAATTAAGGATTCTGAGAGAAGGACCTTATCCTGGATTACCTGAGTGGGCCCTATGTCCAAAGACAAGTGTCCTTATAAATCAGAGCCTGGGTAATTTGGAGAACAACCTCATACCTGGTTACAGGCTCTTTGGATTGGGGCTGAGATCTATTATTCCCTTGGTTTAACATGGGCACATGGCTCCTGGCTGAAACGTGGACCACAAACTGATGAATAATACACTGAGGCATTGTTTTATCAGTAGGTTGTGTTGGTGATCTTTGGGGAGCTAATTTTATATATATAATAAGTATATTATATATAATAGACATAATATATATTTTAACATAACTTATATATAGAATTTTATGTATCTAGATGTAGATATAGCTATATATACACATCAATCACATGAAAAAATTAACAGAGGTTAGATCATTGGGTCAAGTCTAATATATTTCTATCCAATAGTAACCAAAATGACGAAGACTCTTTACCACCTCTTGCAGCCCATCACCATTCTGGGAGGTAAATTATGCATCAGAAGAAGGCAGATCATCCCAATGTTTCTTTCCAGGCCCAGATCCTCAGGGAAGGTAGGGAACTACTATATCCATGTTTTCAGAGAAATAGAAATTAGGAAAGATCTTGGTGGAGAATGGAAGGGAGGGATAAATTGGGGAAATGCATTCAGGATAGGTATTCTCAAGGGACAAACCAAACAAAGTGGGGCAAGGAAGAAGGATGTACAAAAGTCATCAACTCCTAGTGGCAAAGAGCTTGGTAAAAATGTATTAGTACATTATTACCTTATATTTAAGTGAACATAAATACAGTGCACATACCCTGTTTACTGCTCTCAGTATCTAATTAGTGTTTCTCAACTGAGAAATATATTGGAGGGATCTCTCTTAAAGGAAAACAGTCTCTTAGGCTCAAGCATTTATGTAAATTCTTTTAATAATATTTCTTAAACATAAACAAACATGAGACTAAATAGAAACTCTGCTATTCATAAGGCTCTGTACAAACTTAACATCAAAGTAAATTTACAAATTGTGCACAAATATTAATTTAATGTGGTACATGTTTGCTGAGACAAAACTACCCTTAGAAACCTGAACATACTACTGACTGGCCAGCATGTGTTCTTGGTTTTCAACATACTTGCTTGTATGTGAGTCTTGTGAGGATCTTGGTTTCCCATCACTTTCCCTTTCCAAACTATTAGACAATCTTCATCTGTACTAAGCCATGAAATAGGAGGTACACCTAATTTATTTTTTTACCAGCTCATGACAATTAAAGTAGTATTGTTGCCAACTTGATTTTTAAAACAGGTTCAAATACATGTCCTAATTATGTGGCAGCTGTTAGTTACCATTGTCATCCATATACTCCAGGATATGTTTAAAATTAAATGTCAAAGTAAAACATACCTGTAAAAAAGCTTGCAGATGCTGTCATTAGACTCCAGTTTGAACAACACTGTCCTGTTACAGTATGTGTAAATATATATATATATATATATATATATATATATATATATATTTAAATTAGAATATTTTGTTAGCTTCTTACTCATAGTTTCTGGTGCAATTACCTGAGTACTTACATTATTATGTAGCACTTGACTTTTGTTTTGGGGACTAAGCCATTGCCCATTCAGGCTCACTGGGAATGGTGCATTGGGGATCACAAATCAAACCATCATCAACCTTACATCCATGATTTTTAAGTTAAATGAAAGAAGACAGGCACACTCAACAGTCAGGTCATCGAATAACTAAAGTGAGATAATATATACATTTTAAAGGAGTGGTTGAGTTGTTTTCATTATAAGTTGCATTGGTAGGACATATCACAGAGATTAAGACTGGGGCTTGTGTGTGCCCACTGTCCATTTCTCCCAACCTCCTTTCTCCTTCCCTTCCTCCTAGGTTCTTTCACTTTTCCTTTTTTCTGCACCTACTTTAGTTTTATGTTTATCTCAAAGTTTAATGTAGTGTGTTTTTCCATAAAGCTAAATGTATTTAATTTTTAATTAAGAGATTATTCCCTTATTTTATATGAAAGTGTGCTTCATTTTATAAGTTGTAGCAGTTTAAAAAATTGTCTTCATTTGGCAAAGTAAGAAATTGGAAATCTTGTGTTTTACTCCAAATCTAAAAAAAAAAAAATGTTTATACGTGCAAGGTCTGCAACCACTGGTCTGTAAAACAGAGAAAAGAGAAAGAGGAGGAAAGAATGGTGGTATTTGACACGTAGCAAGTTGACTTAAGTTGAATAAGTTAAAAGCGCTATAATATACTTTCCACTGGAGCACTGGCAGGAATACATAAGACTCATTTGGGAGTCAGGGAAGGCTTCACAGAGGAGGTAACATTTGAGCTGGGGCTTTAAGAATTAGCAGGGGAAAACCAGCAGGGCATTCTAAGCAGAACGCATAATGCAAGCAAGAGCACAGAGCACAAAAGAGCACTACGTGTCCAGCAGCTCTGAGTAGCCTGGTGGCTGTTGTGTAGAGTTCTCAGGGTTAGAAGATCAAGGGTAAAGCAGGGACTATTTTTTTCCTTGGGCCATTTCCCCTACAGTTCATTGCACAGTGCTGGGCACACACACTGCAGGGCTCATTTAATTGGGACAGGGTGGTCTAGTACGCTGGGAACCAGGGCATCTGGACTCTTTCTCACGCACTCGCAGTGTGACCTTAGCCAAGTCCCTTTTCTCAGGGCTGCCGCTTCCTGCTTATTAATCAGCCCTGGGTGAGAAAACAGAGGTGGTTGGCCTGAAGCGCAGGGCCTTTCCAGCGCCAGAAATCCCACGCTCACGCGTGGAGGGCGGTTGGGCGGAGGTTCAGTTCCTCCTCCGCTCCAGCAGGGGGCATAGGGAGCAGCTTCCCACCGCCTTTTTCCTCCCGGCGGGCGTCGGCGGACTGCAGCAGTCGCAAGTGGCGAGCGCAGTGGGCGGGCCGGGCGCGGCAGCGGCGGTGGCGCTGCGGTCAGCGGCGCTGCGCTGCGCTGACTGGGCTGGGCCGGGCAGCGGCGGCGACGGAGACCGCTGCCGAGGCCACTGAGGCGCTGACTGGGTGGCCAGTGGGCTGCTGTGGCCTCTAGCAGCCTCTTAGCGCGGTCGGCATTCACCGGGCGGCATCTGGCCGTGGAGCTCAGCCTGCTGGTGAGCTGCGGTGGGCACACCCCGGCTCGGCAAAGGCGGACAGGTTAGAGTGGGGGAAGGGGCAGGCACAGAAGCAGCCCGGGCCAGGGAGGGAGCCCAAAGCCAGGCCATCTCCAGCCATGTCCGACGAGACGTCGGCCACCACTTCGTACGAGAAGTTTCTAACCCCCGAGGAGCCCTTCCCGCTCCTGGGACCCCCTCGCGGGGTGGGCACCTGCCCGAGCGAGGAGCCAGGCTGCCTGGACATCAGCGACTTCGGCTGCCAGCTGTCCTCTTGTCATCGCACGGATCCACTCCACCGTTTCCACACCAACAGGTACGAACCGCTGCGGAGGGCAGGGGCTAACTGCCCACACCCCTGACTCAAACTGGAGAACGCTGGCTCACTCCTGAACCTGGTGCTCCTCCTCGGGTCTGCGCTTCCATTCGTCCCCTCCCCCATCTTCTTGCGACCAGCGCTCCTTTCCTGTTCCCTCTCCCTATTTTCACCCTAGTCCTCCCGATTTTCCTTTGGTCCGGCATTTTACTTGCTCTCTTTTCCCCATTCATCATCTGATCATAGCGATTCCTCCCTTTCCCCTCCCACCCCATCTGTGCCCAGAGAATCAATCCCAAATCTCCACCCTCAAATTTTTTTTTTAAGATTTTATTTATTTATTCATGATAGTCACACAGAGAGAGGCAGAGACACAGAGACACAGGCAGAGGGAGAAGCAGGCTCCATGCACCGGGAGCCCGACGTGGGACTCGATCCCGGGTCTCCAGGATCGCGCCCGGGCCAAAGGCAGGCGCCAAACCGCTGCGCCACCCAGGGATCCCTCCACCCTCAATTTTAAGATGCATCCCTACTCCATCCACCCGAAAAAGTTTAACCCCTTCCATCTCCCATACACTCTAGAGTAGACTTTGGATGGCTCAAAACCAATCTATGGATCTTTTGAAAGATGGCACTTTTTTTTTTTTTTTAAAGATTTTATTTATTTATTCATGATAGTCACAGAGAGAGAGAGAGAGGCAGAGAGACACAGGCAGAGGGAGAAGCAGGCTCCATGCACTGGGAGCCCGACGTGGGATTCGATCCCGGGTCTCCAGGATCGCGCCCTGGGCCAAAGGCAGGCGCCAAACCGCTGCGCCACCCAGGGATCCCAAAGATGGCACTTTTAAAGGTAGAATCTTCCTTTTCCCGATTTTTAATCTGCCTCCCGGCCCAATTTACACTCCCCACCCCATTTTTTTTTTTTTTTTTTGGTGGAGGTATAGGAAACAAGACCTCCTTATGAACTCTTTGCTTTACCATTTTAGGCCCTGCCAAAATGTATAACCTTAAATCTCGAAGATTCCTTCATGTAGCATATCCCTTGGTTTGCTCCCCCAGTGGAAGGACGAAGCTAAGCTTAGAATGGGCTTATACAAATTTACTCAGAGGGCACATCTCCTAACGGATTTTATTGGAAGTTAGAGTGTTCTGGAGAATTCTCTCATGTAAGCATTTAAGTTTAATACCAAATGTGAAGATTGTGAAGATGGTGTACAGGTAGCCCCAACCTGTACACAGAAGCCCCAAGGTGGATATTTGATAGATACATACCAAGGCTTGGGAGGGTGTATGGAGAACAAGGGAGGAGATGGGTTCAGCTGTGGAAAGAAAATATTGGAATTGAATTAAGGAGTCTAGTTCTGATTTCTAGTTCACAATATCAGCATGAACAAATCCTTCCATCTTATAATGTCTTTTGCATGCCCTCCACCACCTCTTAAATCACTCTACAGATTTACTGAGCTTCTACCAGATGCAAAGAATGTATAAAACATGATTCTTACCTGAAAGAAAGAGTCTGGAAATGACATGTTAAACAGTCATGCAGAACATCAGTGTAACACATTGGAAAAGGAAGTGGTAGTAAATTTATTACTTTTCCAATCGTCATTGCAAAAATGAGGAAACTGAGGCCCAGAGAGGAAAGACTGAGTTCAAGGTCATAAAACAGTAGGCAAAGCCAAGATTACTTCATTGGAGCCAGTGATGAAACTTGGAACAGAACTAATGGCACAAATGTTTTAAACGGTTGTTATAGTTTCTTAGACTGACTCAGAGAAGCTTATTTAACCCATGATGTGATTATAACATGAGTGTAATGGATTTATGAGATCAAGTGTGTTTAGGGTTGTTTGCATTGGAAAACAATATAAAAGAATACTTTTGCACATATTTGGTATTTAAGGTTAGCAACATTGGAGCAAGTCCTATACACAGGAAAGTTGAATGATTTCAGAATTAGCCTGCACTGATGATGAGGGCAAGGGAGTGAGGAAGGAGGCTGAGGGTAAGTAAGCACTGCCAAAACTGTTGGGTTGATGAGTGAAGCAAGGAGAAGAATACATTTCTTACAGCTCATTTTGTTCTTTTTCTTCCTCTCCATTTTTTTCTTGTGTTTTCCTACTCCTTTTCTTAGAGACAGAGGTAAGGTCAAGGTTGTTTTCCAGAATGGAGCAGTTAATATAGACAGGGAGGGGATCCCTGGGTGGCTCAGCGGTTTAGCGCCTGCCTTTGGCCCAGGGCGCAATCCTGGAGTCCCGGGATCGAGTCCCACGTCGGGCTCCTGGCATGGAGCCTGCATGGAGCCTGCTTCTCTTCTCCTGTGTCTCTGTCCCCCCCCCCCCCCCGTCTATCATAAATCAATCAATCAATCAATCTTAAAAAAAGTAAAGAAATAATATAGACAGGGAGGTTCCTGTTCATCCCCAGTTTTCCCAAGTCAAACATTTTGCCTGCTTTTTAAAAACCTCTCTCTCCTGCCCTACTTTTCTCAAGGCTTTGGGATGACAGTAGGAGATCTAATGTATTTTGCTTTGTACCCTTTTCAACAGAGATTAGGGTAAGCAGAAGTTGCAGTATTTACATTGGATGATGTTTCTGCCCTAGGCCACCTAGGCTTTTTAAATGTTCTCTCATTCTGGAATGTTCTGCCTTCCTAGCCCTCCTCAAGATGGCATTTGAGAGGACCATATACTCCCCTCTCTCCAATAAATAAAGTCTTTTAAAAAAAACAAAATTTTTTAGAGATTTTTAAATTTATTCATTTGAGAGAAAGAGAGCATGAGTATGAGGGGCAGAGGGAGAGGGAGAAGCAGACTCCCCTCTGAACAGGGAGCCCTGGCATAACCTGAGCCAAAGGCAGACGCTTAACTGACTGAACCACCCAGGTGTCCTGAAAATAAATTTCAATAAACCAAGAAACTTGATTATTTTTTAATGATTTATTTATTTATTAGAGCATGCACATGAGAGGGGGAAGGGGCAGAAGGAGAGGGAGAGAAAGAATCTCAAGCAGGCTCAGTACTGAAACTGATACTGGACTCCATCTTACCACCCTAAGGTCATGACCTGAGGTGAAACCAAGAGTCAGACACGTAACTGACTGAGACACCCCAATTATTTTTTAACTTAAATGTTAATATGGAATATATGTGGTGTTTAAGGCATTTTTCTTTGGTTTTGGGACAGGATATTTATGATATAATTGTGAGTTTTTTCTTAGCATTTGTCCATGGCAACCTCCACCATTATCAAAAAGGGAAGTCATTTACCAAATTGAAAAAAAAATTATAATGATACTGGTAAGTTCTGTAATTAAATTGTTTTTTTTTAAAAGATTTTTTATTTATTTATTCATAGAGACACAGAGAGAGAATGAGAGGCAGAGACACAGGCAGAGGGAGAAGCAGGCTCCATGCAGAGAGCCTGACGTGGGACTTGATCCCGGGTCTCCAGGATCATGCCCTGAGCTGCAAACGGCGCTAAACCGCTGTGCCACCAGGGCTGCCCTGTAATTAAATTGTGAGATGAAGGAGGTTAATATGAACTACTTGATGTGTTATTCTTTTCATCTTTAATAGTAGTACATCAGTACTTTCAACAATTGTGAAAAGCATGTGGGAGGACAGTGCCTCACTTTTGTACACCCTATTGGCAGGATAGGAAATGAACTATTAAAGCAGTTACTCAGTTATTTGATTTTAGAGCCCTGTTTCAATCACCTTAACCAGAAGAGCCTCAAGACTACTGTGTATCTTTTGTACTACCCACAGGCTTCCTATCAATATAGAATTAACAGTTGCAGAAGAGCTGTGATTTGCAGGTGGGGGAACCATGCTCCATGAAGTAACAGATTATAAAGGCAGGAGGAATTTGGTTTAGGGATTTGTTGAGACAAACTGAGAATAGGGATCAGACTTGGGAGAATTATCCAGGCTAGAAATACGGATTTGAGAGCATTTGGAATAGAAAGAACAGTAGAACAGTAATGTGTTAGGAGTAGAACTGTGGCTTAGAAAGGTTGAGAGAAGAAGAAACTTTTCAATAAATTTAGCAGGGAAAGGAAGGAGAGGAGATGTGGTAATCTGAAAAAAAAGTTGAATGTTTCATTGTTGTTTGTTTGCCTTGTTTAGTTTTTCTTTTCTAAGAATAGAGATTTTTAGCTCCTTAGCAGCCCACAGGAAAGGGAGAAACTGAAAGTAAGAGGAGAGTGTGGGATGACAGGAGATGACTGGGATGAACTCAGAACACGAATGGAATAATTAGTCTTAGAAATGACATGGCTTTTTTTTTTTTCTTCCAAGACTACAGAAGAGGGTAGGAGGGATGGGTAATGATATGAAGACAATTGAGATCTCTAGGAGAGTTGGGCATTTGAGTAGCGTGGGCGGGGGCGGGGGGGGGTTGTGTCATCTGCTCTAACTTGGGACCTTGATGGCCTACTGTGCTCCAGAGTTGTAGCAGAGGTTGGGGGTGGCTATATGGGGGTTTTGACAGATAAGCTTTGTAGATAAATTTTCTCAGCTTTAGTTTTTTTTAAACTGAAATTTGGGCAGCAAGCCTAGTTATTGAATTAAACTCCATTTCATTCGGATTCTTTTTTTTTAAGATTTTATTCTTTTGAGGGGGAACACGAGAGAAAGAGCACAAGCAGTGGGAGGAGGGGTAGAGGGAGAAGGGGAGAGAGAAGCAGGCTCCCTACTGAGCAGCGAGCCCAATATGGGGCTCAATCCCAGGACCTTGAGATCATGACTTGAGCCAAAGGCAGACACTTAACCGAGAGAGCCACCCAGGTGCCCTCATTAGGAGTCTTCTCAATATTTTTCTTTTAAGGTAGAAAGTCTACTTTGTGAATAATTTTATGGTTATAACTAGAATCTTAGTGTTAGGTAGCTTTCTCCTACTGGAATAAGATATAAGAAGTTTGCGGATTTGAATAGTTCAGCACTAAGCACATGCACACAGTGGTCATTCATGACATGTTTGAAACCAACAGAATAGTCTAAAAGAATCACACTTAAATTTTTTTTTTTAATTTTTATTATAAAAGCTCACTTTAGAAAATTGGCATATATACAAAACTCTAAAGATCACTCATGATCCCTTTCAGTAAAGATAACAACTGTCAGCATTTTGATGTTGTTACTTGTAATATTCTTTTTTTATTTAAAGATTTTATTTATTTATTCATGAGAGACACAAAAAGAAAGGTAGAGACATAGGCAGAGGGAGAAGCAAGCTCCCTGTGAGGAGCCCAATGAGGAACTCGATCCCAGGACCCTGGGATCAGGACCTGAGTGACAGGCAGATGCTTAATCACTGAGCCACCCAGGTGCCCTTAATATTCTTTTTTTTTTTAATTTTTATTTATTTATGATAGTCACAGAGAGAGAGAGAGAGGCAGAGACACAGGCAGAGGGAGAAGCAGGCTCCATGCATCGGGAGCCTGATGTGGGATTCGATCCTGGGTCTCCAGGATCGCGCCCTGGGCCAAAGGCAGGCGCCAAACCGCTGCGCCACCCAGGGATCCCAATATTCTTTTTATGTTCATATATAATTCAAAAAATCAGGATCAGGTTATATATGATTTGTGACCAGGTTTTTATACTTATATTGTGAGCGTTTTTGTTTTCAAAAAATAGGCTGAAAATACAATATTTTTTAAAAAGATTTTATTTATTTATTTGGATGAGAGAGTGTGTGAGCAGGGGGAGGGGCAGAGGGAGAGAGAACCACAAGCACACTCTGCAGGGAGTATACAGAGCCCTACATGGGGCTCCATCTCACAATCCTGAGATCATGGCTTGAGCTGAAATCAAGAGTTGAGGGCTCAACTGAGCCGACCAGGTGTTTCCTGAAAATATAATTTTTAATGATTATAAAACACCATTATTTAGATATATTATTTATTCCCCATATTTGGGAAGCATATCTTTTTCCTTTGTTGGTTATTATAAATGAGACTATTTGGACATGTTTGGTCTCAAATCTTTTTCCCAATTTCAATTTGAGGAAGTGATCATTCCTAGAAGGGCAATTACTGAGTCCAAAGGAATGAACTTTTTGAAGCTTTTGATGTATATACAGTACCAAGTACCAGTCTTCCTATTTTCAGAAAGATTATGCCAATTTAACACTAACACTACTAATTGCAGTGGATAAACGTACTACTGCCTACTTTGTTTTTGTTCACATTGCCTTAAGGTAATAATAAAATAATATTTGGAAATTAGAAGATAATAGAATTTAAAAATATATATCTCTTGGAGTGGGGCACCTGCTAATGGTTCAGCACTTGCCTTTTGCTCAGGTCCTGATCCCGGGATCCTGGGATCAAGATCCACATCAGGCTCACCACAGAGGAGCTTCTCCCTCTGCCTATATGTCTGCCTCTCTTTCTGGGTCTCTCATGAATAAATAAATCTTTAAAAAAATGTCTAGTAGTAAAAATGTTTCTATTTTGTAAATGATTGGTTTCGAATATGAACCTTTTTTAAGTCACTGTAAAAAAAAAGAGCAAAAGCTCCTCAGAATAGCCAGAATCCTATTAAATCTCTTATAAAGACATGGACCTGAAAAACTGAGAAAGATACTGATTTTGCCCTACATTAAGAGCACAAAACTGGGGGGGGGGGGCTCTTGGGTGGCTCAGTCATTTGAGCATCTGCCTTTGGTTCAGGATGATCCCAGGGTCCTGGGATTGAGCCTCACATCAGGCTCCCTGCAGGGAACCTGCTTTTCCCTCTGTCTCTGCCTGCTGCTTGTGTTTTCTCTCTCTGTCAAATAAATAAATAAAATCTTTAAAACACACACACACACAGAAGCAAGCAAATAACTGTCCTGTCAGTGATTTAAACATTAGATTATCAAATCTAGCATAGTTTTCTGAAAAGGAAAGTCATAATTATAGAAGGAAACACATTTCTACTGAATTTTTGCAAGCTCAAAAAATTTTTTATTGAAAACAATTACCTAACAGCTTTTCCTACCACATAACATGGTACTTGGTACATAGAAGATACTAACTAAATGGTTGTTGAGTGGCTGAATGAATAAAGGTTGAAAAAAGCCATTAGCATTTCTTTTTTGCCACTAGCATTTTGAAGACAAAAAAGAAAAAAATAATTTGCCCAGAATACAGCATAGGTAATGGTTTACTAGATCTAAGAGAGTGTTTGTCATTTTTTAGCTTTTATATTGCCTTATTGTACATCCTGAACAATTTGGTTAGTTCTAAGTTAAAAAATGAGGATACTGCCTGCCTAGGAAGCATATGGTGAAACTAGGTAATATTACAAGGTATTCTAAGATGTTAGATGAATTTGAGATTTTTGCCTATTTATAAAAGCTTGTTGATATCTGTGTTTATAGTTATTGAACCATAATAGTTTAGAGAGTGTCATGTGTGTGTTTTGAACCTTTAAAATATTCTACCTTTAGCTCAAAGGAAAAATGACATAAAATTGTCGGATTGCCCACATTTTGCAAACCAAGAACTTTGAAATTAAGATTAGTAATACAAAATAAGGGAGGGAGAGTTAAAAAATGAAAAACACAGTTCAAGAAAAAAATAGATTTAATGAAAGATGAGAAACAACCTAATAATAGATAAGTAACAGGCTTTTCTTCAGGAAGCCATTATTTCAGTATTTTATTAGTATCCAATGTATTAAATCATTATCTTAAGGATTAATTATGTAGGCTACTGCCTAAGCAATGAAGATTATCTTGTTAATGTATGAAGCTAGTGGAAATTTACAGAAGAAAGATATGTAGATTTAAAGACAAAAGTAACGCTGCAACAGATACCACAGGCAAAATGTTAATATTCTTAATACACTAAGAACTTATAAAATCAGTAAGGAAAACATTAACACATAGAAAAACACTAGAGCAAAATAGCAAATATTTTAAAATTTGATCTTGCTAGTAATTGAAGAAATGAAAATTGACGTAAAAATGGTTTTTCCTACCAGATAGGTGAAACTTTAAAAATGAAAATTCCAGTGCTGGGGCGCCAGGGAGACTCAGCAGCTCAGCGTCAGCCTTCGGCTCAGGCCATGATCCCAAATCCCATATCCTTGGTCCAGGGATTGAGCCCCACATCAGACTCCCTGCAAGGAATCTGCTCCTCCCTCTGCCTTTCTCTCTCTGCGTCTCTCATGAATAAATAAATAAAATCTTTAAAGAAAAGAAAGAAAATTCCAGTGCTGTTAAGGTTGTGGTGAAATGAGCATGCTTTATATACTGTTTCAGGGAGTGTAAATTAATGCAGCCTTTCAGAAAGGCACTTGACTAAGTATGATATGACCTTTAGAAGTGTTGATATTCTTTGACTCAGTACTTTCCTTTCAAGGAATCTATCCTGAGAGATTATATGTTTTTTTTTGTATTTTTTGTATATTTTTTAATTGGAGTTCAACTTGCCAACATACAGTATAATAGTGCTCATCCCGTGAAGTGCCCCCCTCAGTGCCTGTCACCCAGTCACCCCATTCCCCCATCCACCTTCCCTTCCACTACCTCTTGTTCGTTTCCCAGGGTTAGGAGTCTCTCATGTTTTGTCACCCTCTCTGATATTTCCCACTCATTTTCTCTCCTTAACCCTATAATCCCTTTCACTATTTTTTATTATATATGTTGATAAATAATTATAAACAAAACGGTTCATCTCAGTATTATTTGTAATACCAAAAAAATGGAAACAGCCTAAGTATTATTGAAGGAATAAGGTTAAATAAATTATGAGACTTTTTAATCAGTGGAATATTATATAGGCATTAAAATGTTTTCAAGTAATATACATAGGGAAATGCTTAATATATGATAAGTGAAGAATGGATACTAAAAACTATATATATGTGTGTGTGTATATGTGCAGAATGATGATTCTGTAAAAAAAATATATATGTACTAAAATATTGTGGATTAGTTATTATTGAGTAATGGAACTCTTGGTCATTTTAATATTCTTTATTACTCCTTTCTTATTCCAACATCTTTGCAATGATCTTTTATAGCACTGGTAAGTAAAAGTTATTTAAACACTTCTTGAACTTCTGTGTACTTTTTGTGCTTTTCTCTGCCCTGCAATGGCTACCCTCTTCTTTTAATAATAATAATAGCTACCATGCATTGAGCACTTTTTATGTCTGCTAAGAGTTCTGTATGCATTCTTGTATAATCTTCATAATAACTCCTCCTTAAAATGAAAACACAGGCTGAAGAGGGTGTGTTTTGCTTAAGATCAAGCAGCAGTCAAATTACAGAGCGAGAATTTGAACTCAATCTGACTTCAAAATATATTTATAACCACTATCCTATGTTTTATTTATAGATGAAGGTTTTACTTTATTCTTAATTTAGATACAATTTTCTTTTAAAATATTTTATTATAAAAATTTTCAGACAAATATAAAAGGAAAGGGAATAGTGTAATGAACTTCATATATCCATCATCCAGCTTCAACAATTATTCACATATGGCAATATGCTTTATATCACTACTCATTACTCAAACCCTTATTATTTTCAGAAAAATCCCAGATATATATCATTCATAAATGTTTTAGTATACATCTTTAAAAGGTAAGGGCTCTTTTGAAAATAATCACAGTATCATTGTCATATCTAAAACTATACTTCTATTCTTCATAAATATCTTGAATGTATCTCCTATTAATATCTTAAGATTGTGGGGATTCTGGAGTTCCTGTTATGATTTCTTTTGTGTTGTGTTTTTAAGGTGGAACTTAACTTCTTGTGGAACAAGTGTTGCCAGCTCAGAATGCAGTGAGGAGCTATTTTCTTCAGTTTCTGTTGGAGATCAAGATGATTGCTATTCCCTGTTAGATGATCAAGACTTCACTTCTTTTGATTTATTCCCTGAGGGGAGTGTCTGCAGTGATGTCTCTTCTTCTATTAGCACATACTGGGATTGGTCAGATAGTGAGTTTGAATGGCAGGTAGGTTTTTTTTTCTTGTATTACCATCATTACTCCATAAATAGAAGAAATTTTGATATTTTCATCTCTGACAATATAAAGAATTAGATGGAACATGTATCCTTTATTTTTACTAATGTACCATTTAGGTCTCTGATGTTATAGATATCCTTCTGTGGATTTTCATATAATTTACTACTTGTATAATGTTCTCATTATTATATATCATCAGTATTTTTCTATGCATGAATCCAAGCAAGTATATTCTTCCTAATTATAGGAAATAGCCTTTGTGTCTTTATAGGCACAATATCCTTGCATCCGGGTCATGTTCTATATATTTAATATCACAAACCACTATTATAAAAACATACTTTTTGGTTCTCATCAGAAATATAATTTCCCATTTTGAATTCTCTTCATATGTAGGGATGTTTTTTGCCCTATAGTGGTTTTTTTGTGGCATATATAGCATGTAAAATGGCTTTTTGGAAAATTTTTTGGAAATTCTGCCTTATAATGATTGCAGTCTATCAGAAAATGTAAATCATGTTATCGCAAGATCCATTTTCTGATTGTAAAAGACAGTAACATTTGAAGAAGCTTTCCTTGCATATAGGAGATGTTATATTCAGATACTTGAATGCCTGCTATCTTTGAAAGCCATCCAAATTTTTGAAGTTGTATTCCAAGAGAGGAATCAAATATTATTTTATTTGAAACATTTTCTTATTGAAGTGTGAAAACAGACTGGCATGAAATTAAAAGTAATTCTCCAGGTCCCACTCTGCTGTGGTTACCACTGTTGAGAGCTTGTGCAGATACAAGTATGTTTACAGAATGTGAAAAACACAAATGGGATCATACTTGAGCCACTGTTTGGCCCTTTGCTTTTTTTCAACTAACATCTCATTCTTTTTGAAGGCTGAATCATAATTTATTTAATCTGTTCTCTAATAATGGATATTTAGATTGGTTTAAGTTTCTTGTTATAAAAATGCTACACTGAAAATTAAGAGTTTTTAAAGAGAAAAAGTAATCTAAAACTCTATTTTTATATTTTATATTTCAGATGTTTCTGTTTTATATACAGTTGTAAATATGATTTAGATAAAAATCATAAAAATTTTTTAGCCTTTAAAATATTGAGATAAAATTCACCATTTTAATAATTTTAAGTATATAATTCAGTGATTTTTAATATATTCACAGTGGTGTGCAGCCATCACCACTATCTAATTCAGGGACATTTCTCTAAAAAGTATTCCATACCTGTTAGCAGATACTCCCAATTTCCCCCCTGCCCCCATCACCTGGCATCCACTAATCTACTTTCTCTATGGATGTGCCTTCCTGGATGGACATTTCATATAATATGTGGCCTTTGTGTCTGGCTTCTTTCACTTGGCATGTTTTCAGGGTTCATCCATGTTATAGTGTGTCACAGTACTTCATTTCTGTCTTAGCTCAGACTGCTATAACAAATACCATAAACTGGATGGCTTAAACAACAGGCATTTCTTTCACACAGTTCTAGAGGCTGAAAAGTCCAAGGTCAGAATGCCATAATGGTTGGGTTCTGGTGTGGGTCCTGTTTCTGACTTGTATATGGCTGCCTTTTGCTTTATCTTCACATGTAGAGGGGAGAGAGGGCTGTGATCTCCTCATCCTCTTGTAATTATAGTCACATCCCATCATGTATCCTCTATCCTCATGTAAACATAATTATCACCCAAAGCCCTACCTCCACATATTGAATTGGGGATTAGGGCTTCAAGATAGGGACTTGGTGGTGGTGGTGAAAGAAGGGGGCACACATTCAGTCCATACCAATTCCTTTTCATTGCTGAATAGATAGGGCCAAATCACATTTTGTTTGTTTATTCATCTGCTGATGAGTGTTTTCCCCTTTGGGGCTATTAGGAATAATACTGCTGTTAACATTCAGATATAAGTTTTTATATGGATGTATCTTTTTTATTACTGAGTATAGTTGACATAATATGTATATTTGTAATTCTCTTGGATATACACTTCGGAGTGGAATTGCTGGGTCATATGATAACTTTATGTTTAACTTTTTGAAGAACTGCCAAAATGTTTTCCAAAATAGTTGCACCACTTTATATTTCCACCAGCAATATATGAAACTTCCAATTTCTCCATATCCTTGCCAAAACTTGCTATTGTCTTTTTGATTATAACCATCCTACTGTGTGTACAACAATACTTCATTTTGGTTTTGATTTGCATTTCCCTAATGACAAATGATGTCAAGCATCTTTTCATGTGCTTATTGGCCATTGGTATTCTTTTTTTTGGAAAAATGTCTATTCAAATCCTTTGTCCATTTTTAAATTGTTTTGTCTTTTATTGTTGAATTGTAAGAGTTCTTTATATGTTATGGCTACTAGACCCTTATACATGATTTGCAAAAGATCTTTCCCTTCCTGTGGGTTGTGTTTTTACTTGATACTCCTTTGACACACAAAAGGTTTTAATTTTAATAAAGTTCAATTTATTTTTTCTTTGAATTCTGTGCTTATGATGTCATATTTTAAAAAACATTGCTTAATCCAAGGTCATGCAGATTTTCACCTGTTTCTTAGAGTTTTAGTTTTTATATTTAGATCTTTGATCCATTTTGAGTTACTTTTTTGTATGTGGTGTAAGATAGGGGTCCAAATTCATTCTTTTGCATGTAGACATTCAGTTGTCCCAACACTATTTGGTGATAAGGCTATATTCTTTGCTTATTGAATGGTCTTGGTACCCTTGTGGAAATGAATTGGTCATAGATGTATAGGTTTAGTTCTGGGCTGTTGATTCTATTCCATTAATATGTATGTCTATCCTTATGCTGGTACCACGCTGTTTTAATTGCTCTAGCTTTGTGGTAAAGTTTGAAATCAGGAAGTGTTAGGTCTCCCAGTTTGTTTTTCTTTATTAAGATTGTTTTGGCTGTTGGGGATCCCTTCTGCAATTCCACATAAATTTTAGGATAGAGTTGTCCATTTCTGCAAAAGGGGCAATTGGCATTTTGATGGGGATAGCATTGAATCTGTTGTGTTTTTAGTGTCCAAGCCTTGTACTTCCTTGGTTCAATTTATTCCTACATATTCTATTCCTTTGATGCTGTTGTAAGTGGAATGGTTTTCTTAATTTCATTTTTGCATTGTTCATTGCTAGTGTATAGAAATAAAACTGATTTTTGTATATTGATTTTATATCCTACCACTTTGCTGAACTCATTTGTTAACTTAAATGATTATTTTTCTCTGTGTAGATTTTATAGAGTTCCTTTGTATAAGATCTTGTCATTTGTGAATAGAGATAAGTTTTCTTCTTCCTTTCTAGTCTGGGTAGCTCTTTTTTCCTTGCTTAATTGCCCTGGCTAGATCGCCAGGGCAGTGTTGAATAGAAGTTGCAAAAACAGGCATCCTTGTCTTTTCTGATCTTAAGAGAGAAGCATTCGATCTTTCACTATTGAGCATAGTGGTAGCTGTAGGTTTTTCATAAATGCCTTTATCATATTGAGGAATTTCCCTTCTATTCTAGTTTGTTTGGTGTTTTTATCTAAAAAACTATTTAGGTTTTGCAAAATGCTTTTTCTGAACTTACTGAGTTGATCATAGTTTCTTTCCTTCATTCTATTAGTATGATGTATTCCATTGATTTTTGTATGTTGACTCACCCTTGCATCCCTGAATAAATCCTAATTGGTCATGGTATATATGCCTTTTAATATGCTGCTGGATTTCATTTGTTAGTATTTTTTTGAGGATTTTTGCATCTGCCTTCATAAGGGATATCAGTCTGTAGTTTTCTTGTGGTATCTTGTATTGCTTTAGCCTCATAGAATGGGTTAGGAAGTACTCCCTTTTCTTCTGGATAACGAACTGTAATACACTTTTCTCATTTAACATATAAACTTTTTCATGGTATTCATAATGACTCTTAATGACTATATAATATTCCTGGTACTAGATGTGCCAGAACTTGTGAGACCATTCCCTTTTTACATCTGTTCAAAATTTTTTTTCTATTATTGGTAACATGGCAGTGAAAATCTTTGTGTGGGTACCTTTTTATTCTGTGCCTCATTTTTTTTTAAATTTTTATTTATTTATGATAGTCACAGAGATTGAGAGAGAGAGAGAGAGAGGCAGAGACACAGGCAGAGGGAGAAGCAGGCTCCATGCACCGGGAGCCCGATGTGGGATTCGATCCCGGGTCTCCAGGATTGTGCCCTAGGCCAAAGGCAGGCGCCAAACCGCTGCGCCACCTAGGGATCCCTGTGCCTCATTTTTAAAGTGCATACTTTGTATTTAAAATCAGACTCCTGTAAGGATACTTAATAAAGTATAATTGGATGGAGTTCTGATAATTCTGAGAATTATTTTTTCTGATTATTTAACTTAGAGTTCATAGCCATAATGTTGCAAAGTGGCAGGCGTTTTTTAAATTTTAGTTTCTGAATTCTTCACTCATTTCATAAGAAGTTAGAGTGGAAAACTATTCCCAACTACTCACTATTAATGTATAGGACTGACTATAACATTTGAACAAAAATAAGGCCTGCCTTAGTAATGTGTTTCCCAACTTCTGAAATTGGAGTGTAGTAACTCTGTCACCATGTATATTTAAATATTATTTAAATAATGTTATTATTTATTATTTGATCTATTATTTAAATATTCTGAAAGATTTAACATGCTCTCTTGTCTCTATGGGGCCTTGTGTAATGATGAGCAGTAAATTATCCAAGAAGATAATTACAAATTAGCTGTTAGGATTAATATATAGATTAAAATTGTTAACTAAAAAATTCTGATTACCTCTGTTGTGATTAAAAACTACATCCATTTAAATCTTTTAACATGTTTCAGTTACTACTAAAGTAAATATAAAGGATTTATAGATTCTCTGGGAAGAGAAATACTAACTACTTGATAATGCAGGGTTTTAACCTTATAGTGAAGTAGCACCAAAGCATTTTGCTTTTCTGATAGTTTTCTTTGCTTGCAGTCCTTTTATTATTAAAGATATATTTGACTAGTCTTAGAGCTTGAGAAATTACTGTTAAGCAGGGAACCATAGAAAATTTAAAGAGTTAATTCAGCTGTCACACTTGAAACCTAAAGGTGCAATTTGAAATTACACATCAGCTGTTCCAGAAATGAGCTTAAAAAATTTTGCTGCATACTGCAGAAAATATGGCAGAGATTTGATTTAATTGTCCCTACTTGTCACAATAACTGATTATAATATATACTAAATATTATTGTCCATGAAAAATATGGGATAAGAATTATAAAGCATTTTCAGTTTGAGATATAAAATGGAAAATTGCTGATCTAATAAAATATACAGGAGCCCATACAGTTGATTCTAATGTATATCTGCAATTATAATCCCGTATCTCCAATTGACTACTTGACATTTCCACTTTGATGACCTTATTATTTAATGTACCTATTATCTGATGCTGAATCCTTGATCAGTAATGTAACTTCCAATTACAGTGTTTCCATGGGAAAAAAAATAGACTCCATTTTGTGACATGTCTTACAGTGTAGTGAAAAATGACTATTGTTATTTTGAAGGACATTTGCATTTCTTTCATTATCACTACAAACTCTTCATATGCCAATTGCATTCTTCTCTCATTCCAAACTACCTGCAAGGCAAGACAGCCCAGCATAATTGAGAACACTGGACTTGTATCCTGCTTTGGATACTGACACTAGCTGTATGACATCAGGATGTCTCCTTAGACATGATTTTTCCTTATTTATAAAATGAATGTGTTGGACTAGAAGATCTGTAACATTGCCTTAGGTCTCTTGCTATTTTTTAAAAAAAATCGAGCTCTTTAAGTGCACTAACCTTGGAGGGTTGTAAGACTGTAAAATGTGGCCAGTTTTCTTCTGGTTTCAATGGAGTCACCTGACTACTATCCATTCAGTTATCAAATAGCCTTGTTAGGGACACCTGGCTGGCTCAGTCAGAAGAGCATGTGACTCTTGATCTGAGGGTTTTGAGTTTGGGCACCATGTTGGGTGTAGAGATAACTTAAAAATAAAATCTTAAAAAACCAGCCTTGTACATTGTTTTTCATTTGAAATTTTCCCTATTTATTCCCGTTTTTCTTTGCATTGTTGTTTATCATAGTCCAAGTCTAGATCAAATAAGAACTTCCTGTCTGATTCCAGTCTTTCTTCACTCTGTTTTGTCCCCATACTGCTTTTTAACTCATCTTCCCTCAAGACTAGTTCCATCAAGTTACTTCTACTTAGAAAATGTTACTGGCCTATATCTGCATATCATATAACAGCTTGTTCATCCATTGAGCTTTCAAATCCCTAGCATTGACTTTTGTTTTAATTATATTGGTCTCCTTATCTTCATCCTATTTTCTTTAAATCTGTGGTTTTACCAAGTTATTCTCCTTACTTGAATGCTTTCTCTTTTTCCCCATTCTGTAATTCTGAGACTACCTTTTGAAACTTCACCCACTTTAGCAGCATGTGGCATTCTCTGATGGCTTTTGCTACCATTTAAAGGATACAAAATTATGGAAAAAGATGGAAAACACATGTTTATTGAGTGTTGCCTTGTGCCAGGCCTATCACTTCATTTAAATTTCTCAACAATCCTTTGAGATAGGTGGCATTAACCATAACACTGGGGCTCAAAGAAGAAAACTAACTTCCATAAGATCACCTGGCTAGTGAGCAGTAGAACTGGGATTTAACTCTGGCATCTTTTTACTTCTCCCTGAAGAAAATGGCCAAAGAACCATTGTTGCTTTATTTGCCATCCCCCAACCCCAGCAAACACATAAACAGAACCAAAGGCACAAATTAAATGCTTAACATATAGTCTGTCACCTAGCAGATGTTCACTAAAGATTTAGATAAACATTTTTCTTAAATTTTGAGAGTCTACATATTTTGATAGTTCCTTTACCTAATACATCAAAGGAGCTTGAAGTAGAGGAGGGCTTTCATCTGATACAGACTGTTTCATTTTGTTTTAGGAACCCCAGGGAGATCTTTAATGTAAATAGTGTTGTGATTTGAAATCTTTCAAAGGGAAAGTAGCAAAACATTTTCATTTTTGACATTAAAGGCTGAAAGATGACCTTCATCTATTCAGCAATCATTCTCTCATGACACTGACTAGATAACATCAGGGCTAAGGGTGAATGAACAATTCCAGCAGTGTTAATGAGATTTTAATGGAAGTCATACAAATTGTTGGTAGTCATTTATGTACTTGGACTTATCAGTGACTATTAAAATGAAAATGTGGTTTTTAACATTAGTAGCTAACTTAAGAGAATTTCATTCTAAGCATCATGGTCACCTTGCATAGTGATCAACCCTATTTCTGTCTTCGTTAGTCTCTTCTATGCAGTTGACTCCCCATTGCCTGTCACCTTATAGCTCTTCTAAGTTTTAATCCTGCAGCTTTAACTCACTGCTAGATATTTCTGTTGATGATCTGTCATTTCAAATCTAGCATTTGTCATTTGCTATTTTGTATAATTGAATGTTTGTGTTATAATATTATCTTCCCCAGTAGGAGTTTTTGTATAAGGACCATGACTTAAAATCCTTTGAATCCCCTGTACCTATTAGAGTGATACAGGTATGGTAGGAGGCCAGGTGTGTGAGTGTAATAATCTTCATGGCTAAAGTAGCTTTTATCTTTTGGTAACTTCAAAAGCCTAGTAATCATCCAGAGTTGAGATGCAATTGCAAAGGACAACAACAAAAAGGTGGTATTTTGTACCTTGTAAAAATGAAAGCATTTATCTTTTAAAATTATGTACTACTTGTAGAAGAAATTATTTTTTGGATGAATGACTTAAATTTACTTGTTTATTTTAAAAAGTTTATTTATTTAAGTATATCTCTACACGCAACATGGGGCTCAAACTTATGACCCTGAGATCAAGTGTTGCATGCTCCTCCAGCTGAGCCAGCCAGGTGTCTCTAAACACATTTATTTAAAATTAAATCTATTCTGGCTTGTGGAGGTTATAAATATGTTTATTACCCTGATTGTGGTGATAGTTTCATGGTCATATGCATATGTCCAAAGTTCTCAAATTATATATATTAGATATGTACTATTCTTTGTATCCCTTTGGACTCAAGATAATTGTTAAAAAATTAAATCTGTTCTAACTGGCTTATAATAGACAATATAAAAATTATAGCACTTATTTTTGGTGTTCATCTCACTTTAAACTGATTTTCTGTGTATTAGTCTTGCTCACTTTTCTCCTTTGTCCATTGTCTCAGTATTTTTTCTAATTTTTCTGTCATAAAACTCTGATCTTTAAAGTGTTTTTGCTCTATATTAACAGCATATTTTAAATTATTTTAATTGCCTTGAGGTTGTTAATACTGACTTGAGCACAAGGACCATGCCTTATTTGTCTTTATATTGGCAGTATTTCCAGCATAGTGTTGAGCAAAATGCCAAGTCATGGCAGATCCTTCCCATCTCCTGAGATGGAGTCCAATGTTCCTTATTCATCATGCTGTATAACCCCTAGCCTACATTCACATTGTGAATTAAAAACCCTAATGATGATTGACTCTTAAGTTAGCATTTTATTAACAAGTCTTGATTATGAGTTTAAGCTTTTGGGAAATATCTCACTCAACAAGTGACTGTATAGAAAGAATATGTTGATGTTGCTGCTTTGTCTAAAATAGGAGTGAATCAGAACTAATGTCTCGTCATTCTGTATTTGTCATTAAAACGTAATTTTTAATCAATATGTAATATGTTGTGCTATTTAAAGTGTATTTTTGAAAAATTTTGCTTTTCCTACCCCCTTCTTATTTTTATAAAGTTACCAGGCAGTGACATTGCTAGTGGGAGTGATGTACTTTCTGATGTCATACCCAGTATTCCGAGTTCACCTTGCCTGCTTCCTAAAAAGAAAAATAAGCACCGGAATTTAGATGAACTTCCTTGGAGTGCAATGACAAATGATGAGCAGGTAGGGATCTTGACTTTTTTTTAAAGATTTTATTTTTTTATTCATGAGACACACACACACACACACACACAGAGGCAGAGACACAGGCAGAGGGAGAAGCAGGCTCCATGCAGGGAGCCCGACGTGGAACTTGATCCCAGGTCCTCAGGATCACGCCCTGGGCTGAAGGCGGCACTAATCCGCTGAGCCACCTGAGCTGCCTGGATCTTGACATTCTTAATTGAAAGCATATATGTAGAGATTACATGAAGCTCAGTGTATTACCTATTTAAAGCTACTAGGTAAATGTGGATTGCCTAATAAAATCTGAGTGAGGGCTTTAACTGTTTTTGCAGGGAACAAATATCATAAGTGCTTTTGATGTTTGAAACACATTATAAATGACATTAAAATATCAGAAGTTTTGGCATTGATCTTGTTTATTATAATTTTTCATCACATAGGTGGAATATATTGAGTATCTGAGTCGTAAAGTCAGTACGGAGATGGGTCTTCGGGAGCAACTTGATATTATAAAAATAATTGATCCTTCGGCTCAAATTTCCCCTACGGACAGTGAGTTTATTATTGAACTTAACTGTCTCACAGATGAAAAACTGAAGCAGGTATGTAAATACAATACAGATTGTACAGCTATTAACAAAACCATTATTTTATAAAATGTAGAGTTGGATAATCGTATGTTAAAATACACAAATAATTAAGGTCTAAATCACTGCTGTGAGATGTAATATTAGAAAAAATGATGGCAATATTTGAGAGCACATGGTTGTAAGGTTTTAGGTACATCTCACCTGGCAATACCTTTCTGGGATCATGTGGATCTAGGACCTGCTGTTTAGTTGTGTAGGCTTTGAAACTTAATTTTACCACTTAAGGGATGGTTATGCTATTTATTTATTTTAACTCACCTTTAAAAAAAGTGATTGACAGAATCAAAACACTGATTATTGAGAGCTATCTATACTTGAGTGAACATCTGAATTGGGAGATTTGAGTAATCTTATGGAGTAATTGAGCCTGTGTAGGGTAAAATGTTATTTTCATTCAGCTATTTTGAAATACACATTTCTTTATCTCCATTTTTCTTTGGTACATAGGTGAATGAATACTTATGTTCTATTTTCGTTTTTTAAAAGCTTTTTTTTTGCATTTATCATCGCTTGTAAAAATGTTTTTATTCAGTATTTCTCTCAACAGACATACTATAATTTTTACATTCCAGCTCATTTTCTATTAGTATTGAAATTGATGCCCTGCATTTGAAGACAGGTACCATGGGCCCCTAGCTAAGATTTAGGAAACACCCTAATCTTAGATATAATCAGGAGCTTACTTAAATCATATTGAGACCTTTAAAAAATGCCTAAACTGATTTGTTCTATTGTTAATTTCTCTGAGTGTTATTTTCTTTTTTTTAAAAGATTTAGTTTTTAGAGCAAGTGAGCAGTGGGAGGGGCAGAGGAAAAGAGAGAAACTTCAGCAAATTCCATGCTCAGTGCAGAGCCCAGCGCGGGGCTTGATTTCATGACCCTGAGATCAGGACCTGAGCTGAAATCAAGAGCTGAACACCTAACCGACTATGCCACCCAGCACCCTGAGTGTTATTTTCTTATAGCTCCATAATATATATCCTAGAATTTTGAACAATGTCAATTTTTCTAGTACTTGTTTGTACATTTAGAGATTTCTTTCATCCTTA
This sequence comes from Canis lupus familiaris, assembly GCF_011100685.1. NCBI lineage: Eukaryota > Metazoa > Chordata > Mammalia > Carnivora > Canidae > Canis > Canis lupus. The sequence continues at coordinate 78,078,635 of NC_049260.1, forward strand.
TAGTCTACTTATGTACATCTGTAGCACTTTTTTATTTGATTTATTTAACAATGTTAAGTGTCTGTTATGTATTAAATATTAGGATACAAAAGAGTTTAAAAAATGATCCTTGTCTTCACAGCGTCTACAACTCAAGAAAGAGCCAAAGAAATCAATGTAGGTTATAATCCAAGATTATAAATCTGTATTATAATACAGATACAATCATATTATAATACAATAAATGTTATTTTTATTTCTTTATAATTACTGTCTTTTACTCGATTTGTTAAACATCTGTTACAATCCAAGTTCTTTTTTGGGGGGTACACTTATCAAAAGCAAGAACATAGATACAGTACTATTAAATAATCTATAGGCTGTATTCAGGTTACACTCGATTTTCAACCAATGTCTTGTTTTATCTCAAGATCCAATCCAATCTTTTTTTAAAAGTTCTTATTTAAATTCCAGTTAGTTAACATACAGTGTAATATTAGTTTCAGATGTACACTTTAGTGATTCAGCACTTAGATTTAATAGCCAGTACTCATCACAAGTGCACTGTTTAATCCCCATCACCTATTCAACTCATCCCCTCACCCTCCTTCCCTCTGGTAACCATCAGTGTGTTCTCCGTATTTAAGAGTCTGTTTCTTGGTTTCTCTTCACTCTTTTCCCCCTATGCTCATTTGTTTGGCTTTTTAAATTCCACATATGAGTGAAATCATATGATATTTGTCATTCTCTGACTAACTTATTTCACCCAGGATTAATACTGTCTAGCTGCATCCACATTGCTGCAGATGGCAAGATTTCATTCTTTTTTATGGCTGAGTAATATTCCACTATGTGTGTATATACACACACACACACCATCTTCTTTTTTTTTTAAGATTTTATTTATTTATTCATGATAGTCACACAGAGAGAGACAGAGAGGCAGAGACACAGGCAGAGGGAGAAGCAGGCTCCATGCAGGGAGCCCGACGTGGGATTCGATCCCGGGTCTCCAGGATCGCGCCCTGGGCCAAAGGCAGGCGCCAAACTGCTGCGCCACCCAGGGATCCCCACACCATCTTCTTTATGCATTCATAAGTTGATTGACATTTGGGCTCTTCCCATAATTTCCTGTTGTTGATAATGCTGGTACAAACCTAGGGGAAGCGTGTGTCCCTTTGAATTAGTTTTGTATTCTTCAGGTAAATACCTAGTAGTGCAATTTCTGGATCGTGGGATAGTACTATTTTTCACTTTTTGAGAAGCCTTCTTACTGTTATCTGGAGTGGCTGCACCAGTTTCCATTCCCACCAACAGTGCAGGAGGGTTCCTCTTCCTCCCCATCCTTGTCAATACTTGGTGTTTCTTGTGTTGTTGATTTTAGCTGTTCTGATGGGTGTGAGGGGTATCTCATTATAGTTTTGATTTGTATTTCCCTGCTGATGAGCACATCTGTAGCACTTTTGATAATGTTTTACATTATGTACAATATTCTTTTCTCCAGTATTTTCAGGTAGAATGTCAAGGAACAACACTAACCAGTGTTTGTCTGTGTGTTCCAAGGTCAGAAACTATATCAAGGAGCATAGCCCTCGCCAAAGGCCTGCAAGAGAGGCCTGGAAGAGAAGCAACTTTAGTTGTGCAAGCACCAGTGGAGTGAGCGGTGCCAGTGCCAGCGCCAGCAGCAGCAGTGCCAGCATGGTCAGTTCTGCAAGCAGCAGTGGGTCCAGTGTTGGAAACTCTGCTTCAAACTCCAGTGCCAACATGAGTCGAGCACACAGTGACAGCAACTTGTCTGCAAGTGCAGCAGAACGGATTCGGGATTCAAAAGTAAAATGTCTAATCAATACAAAACTTTACCTTTCAATATTAACATTAGTACTTCTTCATATAAATTTCTTGAAGAGTTAAAATTATCTTGCTTTCTAGATGCCTGTGGGTTTTGGCTTTAATTGAACAAGCAGGATACTCTGCTTGAGTAAAGCCCTTCAGGCTGAGTGCTTTGAAATACTGTTTTGACCCACACCCATATCACATTCAATTTTATCTGATTTTTGTGTCTGTTTTAAGTAAGATAAATTGATGGAAATAGTGAGTCTCAAGATTGCAATATTGACTGTAACTCACTACTGAGCAGGTCTCACTATGTTGCTGATGTTGCTGTCTATTAGCTCCTAACAATGTTCTGCATGTCGTGTGTGTGTGTTAAATGTTTTCTTAATGTTTTAATCTTGAATGTTTATTAGATCTTTTAAAAATATAATAACACCTTCTCTAATTTCTATTTACAGTTGAAGAATTTTTTGTGATAATATTGAGCACATAAAAAATAGGGAGGTGTAGTGTATTTAGAATGTTTTTGTGATGCTTTAGGTAAGTTCAGTTCCTTGCAGTGGTGACAGTTTGGAGCCAACTTAAAGATAAGAAGGGTATCTCATAACTCTTTGGGAACCCAGTGGTGACTAGAAGATAAACAGTGATTCCTTCCCTGGCTTGTACCAAAGTAGAAACATAGCCATCTTTGTTGGTTGCCAGGGTATTCCTCTAGATATTCTTCATTCTTTTTTTCTTGCATCAGTTCACCAGTGACAAGGAAGAGCACCCACTGGGTTTCTAATGGGCTTTTAAGATGGTATTTGCCTAATATGGAGAAGACGTGATTCTTTCCCGCCATTGTAAAATTGCTAGAGCTTTTGAATGAAAGATACCTTAAAAGCGTAAGCATTAGAGATTTTGGCAATGTTCTCTATGTTGGCATTCAGTATTGTTCATTATGTGTTCACTCTGCAGTGACACCCATGTACCTTAATTTGGTTAAAAAAGGCTTTGGAATGATTGATTATATATAACTAATCAAAATGATCAAATTTCAGTCCTTCCTAAGATTCACTGGTCAAATACCATACAAATAGAATCTTGAGGTATCATTTCCCTCAGTTCATTCCAGTGGCTCACTTACTGGAACCAGGATCATACTGCAAAGGAATTTGAACATCTCCAAATATTCTGAAAATACAGAATTTGATCCCTAAAAAATTCTGAGATGGGTATGTCAGAACTGAACCTTACTGATTTAGAAATTTTTATTTTGACAGAAGCGATCCAAGCAGCGGAAGTTACAGCAGAAGGCTTTGCGCAAGAGGCAGCTGAAAGAGCAGAGGCAGGCTCGAAAGGAGAGGCTCAGTGGGCTCTTCCTTAATGAAGAAGTGCTGTCCTTGAAAGTGACTGAGGAAGACCATGAAGCAGATGTAGATGTTTTGATGTAATAAGGATGAATTTATTGGCATTCTTTTTAGGTGTTAAAGTGTTCTATCCTTTTATTTGTTTACATGCATTTTGACCAAACTTTTGGTTAGGGCTGTGCTGATGTACCATTAGTATTTAAGTCCAGTGGTTCTCAGCAGGTGGTCCCCAGACCAGCAGCTTCAGCATCACCTGAGAAGTTGTTAGAAATGCATACTACCAGGCCCCATTCCAGATGCAGTGAATCAGAAACCCTGGGGGAGGGACCAGCATTGTGTTTTAACAACCACCAGATTGTTTTGCTGCACGCAGCTCTAGTTTTAAGAACCACTAATTTAGTAAATGTTTTGACTGTTTAGACTTTAGGGTGGTTAAGTGGGCTTTTTCAAGAGCTAGTACGTTTACAGTTCGGAAGATTTCAAGCTACTGCTGACAAGTAGTTTATTATGTCAGTATAGGTATATCTGTAGTGATCATAATTCAGCTTCCTTCTTAATGTTACAGTTCCTCAGTTTGCTTTTTCTAAAGGCCATAGCATAATTCTTAATTCTTAGTGGACATCTTTTTTTGAGGTTGTGGGGGGTGGGGTGTGGATTGCTGTTTACAATAGTGCCTTCATTAGCTTTAGTTCTGTTTTCATTTGTTAACTCAAATGTGTAAAAATAGGCACTAATGTCTTTCCTGTTAGATTTGTTTTTTACTTTCTGTAAATTCAGAATCCTTTTGTAAGTGATTACTACTGAGGAAATAATGTTACTAGTAGCTGAACTTTAGACTTGATGCTATATTGATTAATACTCAAATGGAGGAAGCAATTAAGCAAAACATCCAATTCTGCTTTTCCGCTGCTTCCTGAAATTTTAGGGTGTGAATCTGTCTCAAAGGCAGGAACTGTATCTTAAGTTCTTTTGTAGGTCATTTTTTCCAGCACAGCTCTGATTTTTAAATATTTGGTATAACAGCTTCTGGCATGTAAACTGGTAAATGTTCAAAGTTAACTAAAGAAAACCCTTACAGTTCTCCGAAACGTCTCTATAAAGCACTAGAAATACACAGAACGTGAGATAATAGGAAAAAAAAATCCTGAGCTTGTTGGCTCTTAATAGAAGTCTTATTGTAGATGTGAAATCATGGAGTTTCTTTAAATGTTTTCATAGAGTTATGAACACTAGAAGTAGTGTGATTCCTTTTCTTCTACCACGTCTTTAAACACTCATATGGGTTAAAGAAGATGGAAACTGGTACTACTGACAATCAAGCTGCTTTCTGATTTTCATGATTTTCTTTTTATTGTGGATAACTTTTGGGAGGTAATCATAATTCTGTAGGAGGAGTTGTGATCAATATTTTTTTAAACTCTAGAGTCGAGGATGATAGGATTTTTACTTTTTTAAACATTCATATCAAATAACTCATTAAGAAAGAGATTGACTTAAATCATTAATTCTCAGTTGATAAAAACCTTTGCTTGCAATCATGTTTTGAAAACCTGATTTTACTTTACTTCCTTGAAGGTTAAAGAATTGAAACTGAGGATGAAAAGTGATGTATTTTGCAGCTTTGCTGAGGTCTGTGATATGGTTATGAGATTTTGAAGACTACTAAATTTATACTTTAAAATTTTACTAAGATGAAAGTATGCATATATGGTTATCAGTTGGAGTACTCCCTCTGACTTTCCTTTTACCCTTTCTTAGATGCTCCTAACCAGCTTAGAGGGCCCAAAGAAAGCTTGGGGTAGGACCCCAAAATACTTTGAGGAAAGTGGAAAGGGTCAACCTCATTGTGTTTTCCCTTCCAAATATAGGATGAGTAAAAGGAGAGAAGAGCAAATACAGCTGAATTTTCTGCCTGCTCTTAGCAAAAGCAAAATCTAGAGAATGATTTATCTGTTCTCTTTACCTACTCTTCCAGGAAAACAGGCCACTTTTGGAGACCATAGAGCAGCATTTATCTGTTAAATACTTGGAAACAATTGACCAGTAAAAGAAAATAACATGGTCATGATATAATAAGATCAATTTTTCTACTCTCCCAACAGTCACATAGTCTTATTACCTTAGATTTAACTTAAGTCGCTATGAAACAAGTTTACCAAAGCACCACAAAGCCAATTTTAAAAGTTTATAAGGATTTGAGTTTTTATAGTAAAGTATGCCATGAAATTTTATGTAAATCTGGATGCACTGTCTTTACTATAAATTAGAGATTGCCCATAAAGTTGGTTTAGAGGAGATTGAAAATAATTCTTTTTTTTTAATTCTTTTTTTTAAAAATTCTTTTAATTAAAAGAAAAAATTAAAACAACTTGGGTTTGCTTATGATGTGGGAGAGGGATATTATCAAGTCTTTCTCCATCTCTCCTGACATTAGAAAAAAAACCCAGCAGTAAAAGACAAAAAGTTTTGTTTTTGTTAATGGGCTATACTGTGTTTTTTTCTTTTTTAATATCTCATGTAGATAATTCAAGTTTGAATTCTTTCTTGGAATAAGTAATAATTTATTTAGTCTGGTATATCTGAGTTTAAGACCAATCCAACTCACTACTTTTTCTTTTTAAACATAAATCTAACCTATTAATAAAAATGTGAGACTCATTTGCTCCAGTGTAGAGCTTCTGTAGAGAACTGACAGTGGAGCAAATAAGTTTCTTCCCCTTTAAACACAACCCTTGTTAACTTAGGGCATGATAAATTTCCCTCAGATTCTTTGTAAAACATTTTATTAGAGATCTTGTATGTATGTTTAATTATATACCAATAAAACTGGAAAAAAGAGCTCTTGTAGAAGTCTGTCAGTCCCTACCATAGGTATGAACCTTGAATTAAATAAGATGGCATGTCTTTTTCTACAGTTTTACAACTGAATTAAAGTAATTCAGTTTTACAACTGAATTAAAGTAGTATACTGTTAGGTGGTATATAAAGGGTAGTTCATTCTGCCCGAGCAAGAACTTAGAATAAAATGACACTTTTTCTCATGAGACTTGTCTTTTTTGTTTTTAAAGATTTTATTTATTCATGAGAGACACAGAGAGAGAAAGGCAGAGACACAGGCAGAGGGAGAATCAGGCTCCATGCAGGGAGCCTGATGTGAAACTTGATCCCAGGACTCCTGGATAACACCCTGAGCTGAAGGCAGATGCTTAACCAGTGAGCGACCCAGGCGTCCCTCATGAGACTTGTATCTTTTGTTAGGCTGGGGCAGTTTTGTCCATTTCCTTAGCCCTCTGGATTAACTAGATAGATATTGCTGAATTAATCCCAGAAACTGACTTGTAATTTAATGACTCTATGGATTGGGTGGACATCTCATTTTATTTAACTCTTATAAGTGTTAATTCCCTCTTAAAGGAAAAATTCCTAGAAACTACTGTATAAAGGTATCCAGATTCTGATGAGCTTTAAAATTAGTGAAGTTTTCAAATATCTTCATATTTAAAGCCAAAAATGTTATTAGGACATGAAAAATAGAGAAGTCCTGTTTCCAGATTCTCTAGCAGAGATTTTCATTCATGGCTTACTTTTTAATAGCCTCATGTGCCTTAAAGGTGAATTCTATACTTTTTCTCAATATCAGGCTTTTTCAAACTCAAAAAAAATCTGAACATTGTAATTTGTTTTCTAAAATGTCCTTGCTGTTGGATATCAGTAAGCAAAATCATTAAATTGAACCAGTCAGTGACAATAGAGCGTATTAACAAAACACTAATCTTTTCAGATATTAAATTTCATTAACATGACTTTATTTGTGGCCCACCTTGGTCACTGAAGAACACTGAAAGTTATCTAAAGTATAGCTTAATGTACTCTCTCATTTTTTTTCCCCTGAAAAAGGTCATAAGCCAGAATGCTTTTTTTAAAACCAGATAATTCTTAGTGTCTGGAGAGATAATATTCAAGACAAAAGCACTTCAAGAACAGAGATAATATAGCAGCTTGATTCCCTTGTTATAACTTTAGGGATTCTTTGCATTCATTTGTGTAATAGCTGGAATGCTCCCCTCCCCTTTAACAAATTACCTATTAGCTCTTCTGTCTTCAAGAAATGTTTGCTTAGAATCGGGAGGGGCTTACTGAAAGTCAGTTTATAGTTTGAGACAGTTGATAGGAGAATTCCCAGTCCTATTCAAATATGGTATTGATGGTGAGCACACTGCCATTCAACATTTCTAAACTTAGAGGTAAATCTAATCCTTAAAAGGACTATTAGTTAGAAAATAAGTATTTGTATACACATGTATCGTGGTAACTTTAGATTCATTTTAAGTCTGACAAAGTAAGATAAATTCTATCTTTACAATGGAATTATGCTAAGTGGGTGAGAAACTTCTGAAAGATATTTAGACCTAGGCATCTCTGTCAGTATAGTATCTGGAACATAGCTCCTTCAAATTCTAGCTTAAATCTCATTTCTGTGGAAAATAATTGACTTATTCCTAAGGCTCAGAAGGAACTCCAAAGAGTCTTCTAATTAACCGGCTATTAATAGAGTACAGAAGTTGCATGCTATTGCTGCATATCAGAGTTGACTCACTAAAATTTTATTTTCATATTTTTTCTAATATTAAAATTATTTCTTTTCAGCCCCCCTCACAATTTTATTTTAAATTAAGGTTATTAATGTTTTAACCTAGATCACATGGTGGTAAGTTAATTTTTAATTTGGCATTCATACTGAACTCTGAAAACCTGGTTTAGTCTTCTCTGATTTTAATATATAGTAGTTTTTTTCTTTATTGTCAAGTTTGTTACATCTTTGTGGTCAGTGGAATCTGTGGAAATCTGTGGGTTTTTTTTTTTTTTGTGGTGAGGGGTAGGGGTAGAAAAGAGAATTGCTCCAATTATACATATGCATTTTGACTATATAAAGGTAGTTGTAGAATTAATATGTATAAATGACAAGTTAACACTTACCTATTCTGACTTGTTCTAAGGAACAGTAGCCTGAAGCCATGGCTTGTTTTCTGGAGCTGCTTGCTCTTCAATAGTAGCTGACCAATTAGATTTAAGTTTGGACTTTGGGGTTAGGTTATCTAGCTGAGGCTTTTAGGAATGGAGCAGACTATTTCTGTTCGTATAGTGGATCAATTTAATTTCCTCTTTGAGAACTCTAATTTAGGTATAGGTATTATCCATTCTGAATCTTTGTGTTGGGAGTTTAATAAGACTGTTGTCAAAAGCTATTAAAGATAATTACAAGTATATGTAAAACATTTGACAGATGGTTAAAAATTTCATTTTTTTTAGTTTCAAAGGTTAGTTATGTAGCATCAATATCATAACCAAAGCAAGTAGGAAGTTGGCTGGTTTGGAGAATCTTCAAGTAGTCTTAAATACTGTAATGTATCAGATTGTTAACCAGGATTTTTTTCCTGTATTTCTGCTAAATGTATTACTATATTAATGCACTTTTGTATATATAACTGTCTTCTGTACATTCTGTACTTACTACAGTGTATATAAAAGCTGTTTTTCCTGAAAAGTGTAAGGAAATACAATAGCTGTAACACAAGTCGTTTCTATTTTGAGTTCCTTCTTGTACTTGAAAGTAGTAGTTCAGTAGTTAAATCTAAATGTGTATGTATGGTTGTAATTAAAATGGGAAATGTGGCAGAATTGTCTTTTGAAGCTGAATATCAGACTGAACAGTGTTGTTTTGGGTATTAAAAACTCTTGTAATATTTTAATTGTTTCTTTTGATGTACCATGGGCTTTTTCAAACCCCACTGCTGCTTACCACTTTATACTTCAGAATCCACTCCTCTACATGTTCCATCCCAGAACATTTATCAACAGAAAAGAATTAGGTCTCCTCTCTTTTGCTCACAGTTTGGTTAAGGATCCATAAACTTTTGTTTTGTGAAAGCCAGAATTTCCCAAATGTCCTTGGCAAATCATTTTTCTGGAGAGATCAGATTTCTAGGGAGAGTAGCATTCATTGTATGTGAAAATTAGGTCTGTCTTGTGTTTACAAAAATGAGATCTATTTTCCTTATATATTACTCTAGAGTCTTTTTAGATTGTAATTCTAGAAAAATGTGAGCAGTTTTCTGTAGTTTCAGAAGCAATTCAACTTTCAGCAGCAACTCTATCTCTTGCCACTAGAGGGAGGTCTGTGGTTGCTCTCCTGAAAACGTCTTAGCTGCTTTTCTTTTAATTTCAGAGGTTGAAATCAACCTTATTTCAAAATTCCTTTTGTGATATTAAATACTTTCATTTATTAGTGGAAGGTAAATTAATTGAGCTTGTTTAATAAAGCAAATCTTATGCTTTTCTGTAATCTTCAATTTTTAATAAATGTGAGTTAGCTATTAAGTGAAGTGTGTGTGTGTGTGTGTGTGTGTGTGTGTGTGTATGGTTCTTCTCTTAGGTACTTTAAAACTTCACTGTCCACTGTGGTAGCCACTAGCCACATGTGGCTATTTAAATGAATTAAATAAAATTTGAAATTTAGTTCCTTGGTCCCATTAGCAATACTTCGAGTGCCCAGTAGCCACATATAACAAGAGGAACACCACCATCACAGGAAATTCCACTGAACAATCTAGAGATTTGATGTTTTATGTAGTGGCCACTATCCTCATCTTACCAGTGAACAGTAACCAGTGATTCCAAATTGCTGCCCACAGTTAACTATTGTAGGTGATTGGTGTGAGAGGGAGAACAAGCTGTGTTTCACTTTTCTACTTTAATAAAGCCACTACCAAAGTTGGGACTTTGGTGGTTTAATGGAGAAACTTCTCAAATATTGAGTATTTCATTGAACTATGAATAAGATTTCTTAAAGACTCCATTTTTCAAAACTGCTTAGTGTGTTTCTTTACTCATGTGATGTGGGAGACTTAATAGAGTCACTGTTACTTGAGACTGACAATCCTCTGCCCTTTCCCAATTAGTTTGAATCTCCTGGTTAAGTGGTGTTTTTATATTACATTATCTGTGTTTCTTAGTAATAGGTTGATAGATACTAGATTTAGGTACAATGTTATTTCCCTTTGTAATGGTTAAATAACATTTTTAACACTTCAGTTTGTTCATCTGGTTGCCAGGATCTCATATGCTTGTTTTTCTTTTAAAAACAGCAGATAACTGAATTTATGTATTTTCATGTTTGTCTTATAAAAATCATCAAGTAAGACCGTAAAATGAATCCCCACATCTACTTCCGCTCTTCCCTCATGGCCATTCTTGTTTCTTTTAGCCTCCACCTCCAGACACCTTAGCTGAACTCCTAATGATACCCTGGATGGTAATTTCATTTTTAATTGTTTCAGTGTCAGATTTTTAAAAGGACACTCTTCTTTTATATATAAATATGAGCATATACCTCCACAAATAAAAAAAATTCCTTAATATCAAATAACTGGTTTACTTGCTTGAAATCAAAACCATAACCATTAGTCTTTTTTCTTTCTTTCTTTCTTTTTAAAAAGATTTTATTTATTTATTCATAGAGACACAGAGAGAGAATGAGAGGCAGAGACACTGGCAGAGGGAGAAGCAGGCTCCATGCAGAGAGCCCGACGCAGGACTCCATCCAGGGTCTCCCGGATCATGCCCTGGGCTGCAGGTGGTGCTAAACCGCTGTGCCACCAGGGCTGCCCAGTCTTTTTTCTTTCAAAATCATTCTGCATTTTGTTAGCACTGAGGTAGAAGAATTATTTTTATTATTGTTTGGGTAAGTCCTGATAGTATGTCTTGAGCACATTTTTATTAAAAGTGAGATATCTATTGCTTTTAGATAAAAACAAAACCCAGCTGTTTTCCTTACTGTTTTGTTTCTTAATGAAGCCATGAAATAATTTGGGTAGCAGGAAGGAAGGAGGGAAATAACTGTGAAAGATGAATTGAACAGGGGCATCTAGGTGGGTCAGTGGTTGAGCACCTGCCTTTGGCTCAGGTCATGACCCTAGCATCCTAGGATCGAGTTCCACGTACCTCTCCCCACAAGGAGCCTGCTTCTCCCTCTGCCTGTGTCTCTGCCTCTCTCTGTGTCTCTCATTAAATAAATAAAATCTTAATAAAAAAGATGAACAGTTATTTTTCTGTCTCACCTACCTATGAGTTCAAGAATGCTCTTTGTTCGCCAAAATTGTCACACATGGTAAAAATCTGAATACCCACTATTTATAAAGAGTTTTGCAAGGATGCTCTGGGGGACATAAGGAAAAATAGAGATTCTTATAGTCCTTAGAAATTTTTTCAGGAACTCTTTATAAAGCTGTGACAGGCTATTGGTTTTGGTTTTGCATTTTAACTTACTGTAGTTTAGATTTTACGAATTGTAGAATATCAGAGCTTGAAGGGATTTGGGGGATTATTTAGCTTGGTGATTCTTAAACTTGAGTGTGCATCAGAATCCCCTGGAGGACTTGTTGAAACACAGACGGCCAGACGCCACTCCCAGAGTTTCTGACTCAGTAGGTCTTGACTGGGCCCTGAGAATTTTTATGATTTCCTTGGTGATGCTGCTGGTCCAGTGAACACAGAGAAGCTTTGATGTAGGGATCCCCGGGTGGCGCAGCGGTTTGGCGCCTGCCTTTGGCCCGGGGCGTGATCCTGGAGACCCAGGATCGACTCCCACGTCGGGCTCCCGGTGCATGGAGCCTGCTTCTCCCTCTGCCTGTGTCTCTGCCTCTCTCTCTCTCTCTCTCTCTCTGTGTGACTATCATAAATAAATAAAAATTAAAAAAAAAAAAAAAAAAAAAAAAAGAAGCTTTGATGTAGCTCAGTCCCTTTTTCTCTTGCCTCTATTTTTGCAAATGAGGAAATATACACTAAATGGAAAGTGACTTCTTAACCCCAAACTGGTTTGTGACATGGCCAAATCAGAATCCAAATCTTGAGGTGCCTTATTTACACTGGGAAAGTCCAGTGCTTTTCCTGTTGTGCAATTGTTTCCTTCGTAGTAGTTGCCTCCAAATGCTTCCTTCCAAGTCTTTTTTTTTTCTTCCAAATCTTTTCTGAACATTGGGGTTTTCTGATAAAGATTTATATCTTTACCCAGATCAGGAGTTTCTTTTCTTTTTTCGTTTTTAAAGATTTTATTTATTTATTTGAGAGAGAGAGAGAGAGACCGAGCGCACAAGCAGGGGGAGCAAGAGGGAGAAGCGACCCCTCACTGAGCAGGGAGTCCAATGCGGAGCTTGATTCCAGGACCCTGTGATCATGACCCAAGCTGAAGGCAGATGCTTAACTGACTGAGTCACCCAGGCGCCCCTTAAGAGTTTATAAATTGATGTCATGATTAAAATTGTTGGCAATTTCTTTTTATATGCCAATGTATTTTTCTGAGGAGGGCTCCATATCTTTTATCAAGTTCTCAAATGAATTTTCTTCCCCTTAATGGCTAAGATTCTGTCCTTTGAAGGCAATTTTAGTTTTTGGAAATAATCAAGGGTCATTTGGGAGGCTATCTGGTGGTTTATGTGTGTGAGAATCCTGAAAATTGCTACACTTGGTCAATGAGGTATGATTTTAAAAGTAATAAGACTTTTTTTCTCATGGCCTAAAAACTAGGGCTTTGATGTATATTAAAGAGTTCTAGAAATATTTTGGGCAATGACAGCATCATTGGTTTAGGTGTATGGCGATGACATGGAATGGAGATATTAGCTTGGATGTATTAGCTCTGGTTTGTTGATTAAAATAGTCATCTCTTCATAATCATAACTTGTATTCTAGAGAAAAATCTTCCACTAATGTTTTAGAAAGACCGTGTTAATTTCACAGACTTGTTCACAGACAGACTTGTTCATCAAATAACAGAATGAGATGGTAATCTAAAAACTTGAAAGACATATAGCCTTTTGGACATATAGACTTTTGGTCCTATAGCTGAATGATAACAAATTAAGGACTAGAATTCAAGTCTCTTGAGCTGTAGACTAGTGCTCTTTCCACTGTATCACACTGCTTTGTATCATGCTACTACTTTTCACAGTGTTTCAGGAAAAACATCTTAAGATTTTAGTATAGAACAGTGAGTTAAAGTGTGGATCACACACCAGCAAAATCAGCATCACCTGAGAACTAAGAGGTGCAAATTCTCAGGTCCCACCCCAGACCTATGGGATCAGAAACTCTGGCAGTCTGTTTTAACAAGCTCTCTCAGGATTCTGATGCACACTCAAGTTTGAGAACCATTAGTTTGGAGTAATGATTCTCTGGCCGAACATCAGAATTATCTGGGGGAACTTTTAGACAGTGCTGGGACGCCTGGGTAGCTCAGTGATTGAGCGTCTGCCTTAGGCTCAGGGCATGATCCTGGGTGGGGGTATCGAGTCCCACATCAGGCTCCCTGTGAGTAGTCTGCTTCTCCATCTTTCTATGTCTCTGCCTCTCTCTCTGTGTCTCTCATGAATAAATAAATAAGTAAATCTTAAAAAGAAAATAATGGTGCTTAATCATTACTACCTTCTTTACCCAGACAAATCAATCTCAAAGGTGAGGCCTGGGCATCTATAGTTTTATAATAAACATTGTATTTTGGAATAATTTTAGGTTTAAAGAAAAATTGTAAAGACAGTGTAGAGATTTCCTCTGTATCTGTTACTTAGTCCTCTAATATTAACATCTTACATAACTATGGTACATTTGTCAAAACTAAGAAATTGATATCGATACATTACTGTTAACTACAGATTTATTCACATTTCCTTATTCTTTATTCAGATTTCACTAATTTTACCACTAATACCATTTTTCTTTTTTTTTAAGATTTTATTCATTCATGAGAGACAGAGAGAGAGAGAGAGAGAGAGAGAGAGGCAGAGACATAGGCAGAGGGAGAAGCAGGCTCCCGGCGGGAAGCCTGATGTGGGACTCGATCCCAGGACCCCAAGATCACGACCCGAGCCAAAGGCAGATGCTCAACCACTGAGCCACCCAGGTGCCCCACTAATGTCCTTTCCCTATGCCAGAATCCAGGCCAAGATTCCTCATTGTATTTAATCATCATGTCTCCTTAGCCTCCTCTAGTCTGTGATATTGTCTCAGTCTCTCCTTGGTTTTCATGATCTTGACAAATAAAAGAATTGGTCAGTTATTTTGTGGAATGTCATCCTCAATCTGGGTTTGCCTGATGTTTTTTCTCACAATTAGATTGCAGTTTTGAGATTTAGGGAGGGTTACCAGAAAGGTGTGGTGCCATTCTTATCACATCATCTTAAAGGTATATACTATCAACATGACTTAACCCTAGTTAAGCTACCATTTTTCCCTTTCCAAACTCTGCTCTTTAGGAGCAAGTGGTGCAGGCCAGCTCACGCTCAAGGAGGAGAGAGAAGTATCTACATATGTTATTGGGATTTCTGTATGGAAGATTTGTATCTTCTCCATGTATTTATCTACCTGGTCATTGATATCAGTATGTATTCATGGACATTTATTTTATACTTTGGCCTATAACCGTATACTAAGCTATTTTATTGCTCAAAATTTTCCAGATTTGGACATTGGGAACTCTTTTTTTAAAACATTTTATTAATTTATTCATGAGAGACACACACAGAGAGAGGCAGAGACACAGGCAGAGGGAGAAGCAGGCTCCATGCAGGGAGCCCCATCTGGGACTCAATCCCCGGTCTCCAGGATCACACCCTGGGCTGAAGGTGGCACTAAACCTCTGAGCCACCTGGGCTACCCTCATTGGGAACTCTTGAAGGACACTCTAGTGTCCCTTTGACCTACCCATTTCCATTTGTATTTTGAACGCTTTATTTTCTGGCACTTCACAATGCTTCAGCCCTAGAATCAGCATTTCTTCAAGGAGCTGGACATTTCTTTTTAAAAGCTCCTCAGGTGATTCTAATGCAGAATAAGTGTGGGAACCACTGATGTTGAGGCTGAACCATATTCTTCTGTAAATCTCCTGATGCTTTGATCAGGCCAGATCCTATCTTGTATCCTCATAAAATGTAGTCCTTTTTGATTCATTTCTCCTTTTCTTTTCATGTTCAGTCTTTTCACCAAAGCTGTTTTCTTTTCTTTTCTTTTCTTTTCTTTTTTTTTTTTTTTACCAAAGCTGTTTTTGTCTCAGCAACCAGAGCAGCACTTTTTAAACTTTAATGTACATAGGATCTTGTTAAAATGCAGATTCTGATGCAACAGGTCTAGGGTAGAGGCTTGAGTTTTTGTATTTCTAGCAGGTATCTAGTTGATTTGAGTGCTCCTGATCCATGAACTACATTTTGAGTAGCGACTGTCAGAACAAAATGCAGACAACTTAGGACATTTCAAGAACCTCCACGGTCTGCCTGACCCCAGTCTGCTTTTCAGCTTAATCTTCTGTACATTTCTCCATTTACCTTATATTCAAACCAACCAGTCTACTCAGCATTTGTAGTAGTCACCTTCTGATGTGGCCCCCAGAAATTGTGGTGATTCACTTCTTTAATTCCTTTCCCCTGGATGTGGGATGGACCTAGAGACTTGTTTCTGATAGGATACAGCAAAAGTGATGGGATGTCACTTCTGTGATTACATTACAGAAGACTGTGACTTCTGACTCACTTGTCCTCTTGTCCTCTCGGGTGCTCACTCTGATGAAGCAAGCTGCCAGGTTGTGAAATGCTCTGTGACAGGCCCACATGGCAAAGAACAGAGGGACTGAGGCCTTTGTATAACAGCCCATGAGGAACTGAATTCTGCCAACAATCATGAGTGAGCTGGGAAGGAGCCTGCTTCTCCGTCTGCCTATGTCTCTTCCTCTCTCTGTGTCTCTCATGAATAAATAAATAAAATCTTTTAAAAAATCTACCAAAATAATTCAGATTGAGTAAATACAGTATTATAAAATTTAAAAAATCATTATAGATCTTGGAAACTAGCCCTTTATCTGATATGTCATTTGCAAATATCTTCTCCCATTCTGTAGGTTGTCTTTGAGTTTTGTTGACTGTATCCTTTGCTGTGCAAAAGCTTCTTATCTTGATGAAGTCCCAATAATTCATTTTTGCTTTTGTTTCTTTTGCCTTCGTGGATGTATCTTGCAAGAAGTTACTATGGCCGAGTTCAAAAAGGGTGTTGCCTGTGTTCTTCTCTAGGATTTTGATGGAATCTTGTCTCACATTTAGATCTTTCATCCATTTTGAGTTTATCTTTGTGTATGGTGAAAGAGAGTGGTCTAGTTTCATTCTTCTGCATGTGGATGTCCAATTTTCCCAGCACCATTTATTGAAGAGACTGTCTTTCTTCCAATGGATAGTCTTTCCTCCTTTATCGAATATTAGTTGCCCATAAAGTTCAGGGTCCACTTCTGGATTCTCTATTCTGTTCCACTGATCTATGTGTCTGTTTTTGTGCCAGTACCACACTGTCTTGATGACCACAGCTTTGTAGTACAACCTGAAATCTGGCATTGTGATGCCCCCAGATATGGTTTTCTGCACATAAGAAAATGCTCTGCATCACTTGCCATCAGGGAAATACAAATCAAAACCACAATGAGATACCACCTCACACCAGTGAGAATGGGGAAAATTAACAAGGCAGGAAACAACAAATGTTGGAGAGGATGTGGAGAAAAGGGAACCCTCATACACTGTTGGTGGGAATGTGAACTGGTGCAGCCACTCTGGAAAACTGTGTGGAGGTTCCTCAAACAGTTAAAAATAGACCTGCCCAACGACCCAGCAATTGCACTGCTGGGGATTTACCCCAAAGATACAGATGCAGTGAAACGCCGGGACACCTGCACCCCGATGTTTATAGCAGCAATGGCCACGATAGCCAAACTGTGGAAGGAACCTCGGTGTCCAACGAAAGATGAATGGATAAAGAAGATGTGGTTTATGTATACAATGGAATATTACTCAGCTATTAGAAATGACAAATACCCACCATTTGCTTCAACGTGGATGGAACTGGAGGGTATTATGCTGAGTGAAGTAAGCCAGTCGGAGAAGGACAAACATTATATGTTCTCATTCATTTGGGGAATATAAATAATAGTGAAAGGGAATATAAGGGAAGGGGGAAGAAATGTGTGGGAAATATCAGAAAGGGAGACAGAACGTAAAGACTGCTAACTCTGGGAAACGAACTAGGGGTGTTGGAAGGGGAGGAGGGCGGGGGGTGGGAGTGAATGGGTGATGGGCACTGGGGGTTATTCTGTATGTTAGTAAATTGAACACCAATAAAAAAAAATAAAATTTAAAAAATCATTTTGTAGCAAAGGAGTTTGACACCTAACTTTTCCTAAATTTTTGAAAGAAATATGTTTTTCAGCTAAAAATTTCAAATTCTCCATCTACCTTTCCCCATGTTAATGCATATGTTTCTTTAAAAAATTGATGTTATGGGGCACCTGAGTGGCTCAGTGGTTGAGTGTTTGCCTTTGGCTCAGGTCGTGATCCCAGGATCCTGGGATCAAGTCCCACTTTGGGCTCCCCACAGGGAGCCTGCTTCTCCCTCTGCCTATGTCTCTGCCTCTGTGTGTCTCTCATGAATAAATAAATAAAATCTTTACCAAAAAATAAATAAAAAATTGATGTTATCCTCACTTTTAAAATTATATACCAGTTTTATCTATACCTGATCTTTTGTTTAAATTTTGTTGGCTATTTCCAAAAGCAAAACATATGAGTAAGTCTAAAATACTATAAAGTATAAAATTAGAATCATATCTACTTTGTAGTATTAAAAATATAAAAAACTCAAACAGATTAAAAATAGCATATATCCAACTGTGGGCAAGGCAGTGGAGGGACCAGAACTCTATAAAACTGTTTGGCAGTATCTACTACAGAGAACATATACATACCTAAGTCTCAGCAATTCCAGTCTTAGATATATAGTCTATGGAAGGTGTATGTTTACCAAAAGATATACTGGAATATTTACAGGAATATTATAATATCCCCGAAACTGGAAATTACCCAAATGACCAACAGGTGAATGGATAAACAAATTGGGGCATATTCGGGGAGGGAGGGGCAAGATGGCGGAAGAGTAGGGTCTCCAAATCACCTGTCTCCACCAAAATACCTAGAAAACCTTCAAATTATCCTGAAAATCTATGAATTCGGCCTGAGAATTAAAGAGAGAACACCTGGAATACTACAGTGAGAAGAGTTCGCACTTCTATCAAGGTAGGAAGACGGGAAAAAAGAAATAAAGAAACAAAGGGGGATCCCTGGGTGGCGCAGCGGTTTAGCGCCTGCCTTTGGCCCAGGGCGCGATCCTGGAGACCCGGGATCGAATCCCACGTCAGGCTCCCGGTGCATGGAGCCTGCTTCTCCCTCTGCCTGTGTCTCTGCCTCTCTCTCTCTGTCTTTGTAACTATCATAAATAAAAAAAAAAAAAAAAAAATTAAAAAAAAAAAAAAGAAACAAAGGCCTCCAAGGGGGAGGGGCCCCGCGAGGAGCCGGGCTGAGGCCGGGGCGAGTGTCCCCAGGACAGGAGAGCCCCGTCCCGGAGACGTAGGAGCTGCACCGACCTTCCCGGGCGGAAAGGGGCTCGCAGGGAGTTGGAGCAGGACCCAGAAGGGCGAGGATGCCCTCGGGCTCCCCGGGACAGTAACAGAGCAACTGCGCGCCCAGGAGAGTGCGCCGAGCTCCCTAAGGGCTGCAGCGTGCACTGCGGGACCCGGAGCAGCTCGGAGGGGCTCGGGCGGCGGCTCTGCAGAAGGGGCTGCGCGGCCCCGGGAGCAGCTCGGAGGGGCTCGGGCAGAGGAAGAGGCTCCGTGCGGAGGGGGCGGCGCGGTTCCAGGAGCAGCTCGGAGGGGCTGGGCAGAGGAAGAGGCTCCGTGCGGAGGGGGCTGCGTGGTTCCAGGAGCAGCTCGGAGGGGCTCGGGCGGCGGCTCCGCGGGGCTCGGGCGGCGGCTCCGCGGAGGGGGCTGCGCGGCGGCCCGGGAACGCGAATCCAACAGCGCAGGCTCCGGAGCACAGGGCGCCGGGACACAGCCCAGGATCCGGCCTCCCCCCGGGACAGGCAGAGGCCTGGAGGGCCCAGGACAGCAAGGACGTTCCTGCCCCAGCTGAGCAGATCAGCCGCCCACCCCGGAGCCTCCAGGCCCTGCAGACGGAGAGCTCCGGAGTTTCTGCGGGGGCTGAATCCAGGTTTCCAGAGCTGGCCCCGCCACTGGGGCTGTTGCTCCTGGGGACTCACGGGGTAAACAACCCTCACTGAGCCCTGCACCAGGCAGGGGCAGAGCAGCTCCCCCAACTGCTAACACCTGAAAATCAGCACAGCAGGCCCCTCCCCCAGAAGACCAGCTAGACTGACTGACAACTTCCAGGGGAAGCCAAGGGACTTAAAGTACACAGAATCAGAAGATACTCCCCCGTGGTTCTTTTTTTTTTGTTTTGCTTTTTGATTTGTTTCCTTCCCCCACCCCCCTTTTTTTTCTCCTTTCTTTCTTTTTCTTTCTCTTTTTCTTTTTTTTTCATTTTTTTTCTTCCTTTTTTTTCTCTCTTTTCTTTCCTTCTTTCTCTCCTCTCTTTTTCTCCTTTTCCCAATACAACTTGCTTTTGGCCACTCCGCACTGAGCAAAATGACTAGAAGGAAAACCTCACCTCAAAAGAAAGAATCAGAAACAGTCCTCTCTCCCACAGAGTTACAAAATCTGGATTACAATTCAGTGTCAGAAAGCCAATTCAGAAGCACTATTATACAGCTACTGGTGGCTCTAGAAAAAAGCATAAAGGACTCAAGAGACTTCATGACTGCAGAATTTAGAGCTAATCAGGCAGAAATTAAAAATCAATTGAATGAGATGCAATCCAAACTAGAAGTCCTAATGACGAGGGTTAACGAGGTGGAAGAACGAGTGAGTGACATAGAAGACAAGTTGATAGCAAAGAGGAAACTGAGGAAAAAAGAGACAATTAAAAGACCATGAAGATAGAATAAGGGAAATAAACGACAGCCTGAGGAAGAAAAACCTACGTTTAATTGGGGTTCCCGAGGGCGCCGAAAGGGACAGAGGGCCAGAATATGTATTTGAACAAATTCTAGCTGAAAACTTTCCTAATCTGGGAAGGGAAACAGGCATTCAGATCCAGGAAATAGAGAGATTCCCCCCCCCCCCAAAATCAATAAAAACCGTTCAACACCTCGACATTTAATAGTGAAGCTTGCAAATTCCAAAGATAAAGAGAAGATCCTTAAAGCAGCAAGAGACAAGAAATCCCTGACTTTTATGGGGAGGAGTATTAGGGTAACAGCAGACCTCTCCACAGAGACCTGGCAGGCCAGAAAGGGCTGGCAGGATATATTCAGGGTCCTAAATGAGAAGAACATGCAACCAAGAATACTTTATCCAGCAAGGCTCTCATTCAAAATGGAAGGAGAGATAAAGATCTTCCAAGACAGGCAGCAACTAAAAGAATATGTGACCTCCAAACCAGCTCTGCAAGAAATTTTAAGGGGGAATCTTAAAATTCCCCTTTAAGAAGAAGTTCAGTGGAACAGTCCACAAAAACAAGGACTGAATAGATATCATGATGACACTAAACTCATATCTCTCAATAGTAACTCTGAATGTGAACGGGCTTAATGACCCCATCAAAAGGCGCAGGGTTTCAGACTGGATAAAAAAGCAGGACCCATCTATTTGCTGTCTACAAGAGACTCATTTTAGACAGAAGGACACCTACAGCCTGAAAATAAAAGGTTGGAGAACCATTTACCATTCAAATGGTCCTCAAAAGAAAGCAGGAGTAGCCATCTTTATATCAGATAAACTAAAATTTACCCCGAAGACTGTAGTGAGAGATGAAGAGGGACACTATATCATACTTAAAGGATCTATTCAACAAGAGGACTTAACAATCCTCAATATATATGCCCCGAATGTGGGAGCTGCCAAATATATAAATCAATTATTAACCAAAGTGAAGAAATACTTAGATAATAATACACTTATACTTGGTGACTTCAATCTAGCTCTTTCTATACTCGATAGGTCTTCTAAGCACAACATCTCCAAAGAAACGAGAGCTTTAAATGATACACTGGACCAGATGGATTTCACAGATATCTACAGAACTTTACATCCAAACTCAACGGAATACACATTCTTCTCAAGTGCACATGGAACTTTCTCCAGAATAGACCACATATTGGGTCACAAATCGGGTCTGAACCGATACCAAATGATTGGGATCGTCCTCTGCATATTCTCAGACCTTGAAAGCCTTGAAATTAGAACTAAATCACAACAAGAAGTTTGGAAGGACCTCAAACACGTGGAGGTTAAGGACCATCCTGCTAAAAGATGAAAGAAAGGGTCAACCAGAAAATTAAGGAAGAATTAAAAACATTCATGGAAACTAATGAGAATGAAGATACAGCCATCCAAAATCTTTGGGATGCAGCAAAAGCAGTCCTAAGGGGGAAATACATTGCAATACAAGCATCCATTCAAAAACTGGAAAGAACTCAAATACAAAAGCTAACCTTACACATAAAGGAGCTAGAGAAAAAACAGCAAATAGATCCTACACCCAAGAGAAGAAGGGAGTTAATAAAGATTCGAGCAGAACTCAACGAAATCGAGACCAGAAGAACTGTGGAACAGATCAACAGAACCAGGAGTTGGTTCTTTGAAAGAATTAATAAGATAGATAAACCATTAGCCATCCTTATTAAAAAGAAGAGAGAGAAGACTCAAATTAATAAAATCATGAATGAGAAAGGAGAGATCACTACCAACACCAAGGAAATACAAACGATTTTAAAAACATATTATGAACAGCTATACGCCAATAAATTAGGCAATCTAGGAGAAATGGACGCATTCCTGGAAAGCCACAAACTACCAAAACTGGAACAGGAAGAAATAGAAAACCTGAACAGGCCAATAACCAGGGAGGAAATTGAAGCAGTCATCAAAAACCTCCCAAGACACAAGAGTCCAGGGCCAGATGGCTTCCCAGGGGAATTTTATCAAACGTTTAAAGAAGAAACCATACCTATTCTCCTAAAGCTGTTTGGAAAGATAGAAAGAGATGGAGTACTTCCAAATTCGTTCTATGAGGCCAGCATCACCTTAATTCCAAAACCAGACAAAGACCCCACCAAAAAGGAGAATTACAGACCAATATCCCTGATGAACATGGATGCAAAAATTCTCAACAAGATACTGGCCAATAGGATCCAACAGTACATTAAGAAAATTATTCACCATGACCAAGTAGGATTTATCCCTGGGACACAAGGCTGGTTCAACACCCGTAAAACAATCAATGTGATTCATCATATCAGCAAGAGAAAAACCAAGAACCATATGATCCTCTCATTGGATGCAGAGAAAGCATTTGACAAAATACAGCATCCATTTCTGATCAAAACTCTTCAGAGTGTAGGAATAGAGGGAACATTCCTCGACATCTTAAAAGCCATCTATGAAAAGCCCACAGCAAATATCATTCTCAATTGGGAAGCACTGGGAGCCTTTCCCCTAAGATCAGGAACAAGACAGGGATGTCCACTCTCACCACTGCTGTTCAACATAGTACTGGAAGTCCTAGCCTCAGCAATCAGACAACAAAAAGACATTAAAGGCATTCAAATTGGCAAAGAAGAAGTCAAACTCTCCCTCTTGGCCGATGACATGATACTCTACATAGAAAACCCAAAAGTCTCCACCCCAAGATTGCTAGAACTCATAAAGCAATTCGGTAGCGTGGCAGGATACAAAATCAATGCCCAGAATTCAATGGCATTTCTATACACTAACAATGAGACTGAAGAAAGAGAAATTAAGTAGTCAATCCCATTTACAATTGCACCCAAAAGCATAAGATACCTAGGAATAAACCAAACCAAAGATGTAAAGGATCTATACCCTCAAAACTATAGAACACTTCTGAAAGAAATTGAGGAAGACACAAAGAGATGGAAAAATATTCCATGCTCATGGATTGTCAGAATTAATATTGTGAAAATGTCAATGTTACCCAGAGCAATGTACACGTTTAATGCAATCCCTATCAAAATACCATGGACTTTCTTCAGAGAGTTAGAACAAATTATTTTAAGATTTGTGTGGAATCAGAAAAGACCCCGAATAGCCAGGGGAATTTTAAAAAAGAAAACCATATCTGGGGGCATCACAATGCCAGATTTCAGGTTGTACTACAAAGCTGTGGTCATCAAGACAGTGTGGTACTGGCACAAAAACAGACGCATAGATCAGTGGAACAGAATAGAGAATCCAGAAGTGGACCCTGAACTTTATGATCAACTAATATTCGATAAAGGAGGAAAGACTATCCATTGGAAGAAAGACAGTCTCTTCAATAGATGGTGCTGGGAAAATTGGACATCCACATGCAGAAGAATGAAACTAGACCACTCTCTTTCACCATACACAGAGATAAACTCAAAATGGATGAAAGATCTAAATGTGAGACAAGATTCCATCAAAATCCTAGAGAAGAACACAGGCAACACCCTTTTTGAACTCAGCCATAGTAACTTCTTGCAAGATACATCCACGAAGGCAAAAGAAACAAAAGCAAAAATGAACTATTGGGACTTCATCAAGATAAGAAGCTTTTGCACAGCAAAGGATACAGTCAACAAAACTAAAAGACAACCTACAGAATGAGAGAAGATATTTGCAAATGACATATCAGATAAAGGGCTAGTTTCTAAGATCTATAAAGAACTTATTAAACTCAACAGCAAAGAAACTAACAATCCAATCATGAAATGGGCAAAAGATATGAACAGAAATCTCACAGAGGAAGCCATAGACATGGCCAACATGCATATGAGAAAATGCTCTGCATCACTTGCCATCAGGGAAATACAAATCAAAACCACAATGAGATACCACCTCACACCAGTGAAGATGGGGAAAATTAACAAGGCAGGAAACAACAAATGTTGGAGAGGATGCGGAGAAAAGGGAACCCTCTTACACTGTTGGTGGGAATGTGAACTGGTGCAGCCACTCTGGAAAACTGTGTGGAGGTTCCTCAAAGAGTTAAAAATAGACCTGCCCTATGACCCAGCAATTGCACTGTTGGGGATTTACCCCAAAGATACAAATGCAATGAAACGCCGGGACACCTGCACCCCGATGTTTATAGCAGCAATGGCCACGATAGCCAAACTGTGGAAGGAGCCTCGGTGTCCAACGAAAGATGAATGGATAAAGAAGATGTGGTTTATGTATACAATGGAATATTACTCAGCTATTAGAAATGACAAATACCCACCATTTGCTTCAACGTGGATGGAACTGGAGGGTATTATGCTGAGTGAAGTAAGTCAGTTGGTAAAGGACAAACATTATATGTTCTCATTCATTTGGGGAATATAAATAATAGTGAAAGGGAATATAAGGGAAGGGAGAAGAAATGTGTGGGAAATATCAGAAAGGGAGACAGAACGTAAAGACTGCTAACTCTGGGAAACGAACTAGGGGTGGTGGAAGGGGAGAAGGGCGGGGGGTGTGAGTGAATTGGTGATGGGCACTGGGGGTTATTCTGTATGTTAGTAAATTGAACACCAATAAAAAATAAATTAAAACAACAACAACAACAAAAAACAAATTGGGGCATATTCACCTAATGAAATACCATGCAATTTAATCATAAATGATCCGGAAGTACACCCAATGGTATGGATGGATTTCACAAACATGATGTCAAGCAAAATAAACCAAATACAAAAAAGTATATTCTATATGTTGTAAAAAAATACACGTGAAACTAATGTATGTTGCTAGGACTAGGATAGCGCTTACTCTTATGGGTCTGGAGTGTCTATAATGACTAGAAGGGTATTTGAAGGGGCCTTCTGGGGCACTGGTAATATTCTGTTTCTTGTTAGGGTTGCGGGTTGGTTAAGTAATGTATTAAATTTGTAGAAATCCAGTGAGCCATTCACCAACGTGCCATGTTTTGAGGTATGTTATATCTCAACAAAATGCTTTAAAATTAGCATTTAGGTTATCAGGAGATGACTGTAGTCAAATAGTCTATGGAGGTTGTATAGAATTTAAGTTTGAACTTCAATTTTAAAAACAAACTTAGAGGCCATAACTTACAAATCTGTAAAGGGAAAAATGGTGTCAGAAAAAAGAATCTAATTCAAAAGAAGGCAAGAAAGAAGACAGAAAGTAGGAGAAATGGAAGGCACAATATGGCTGAAAAAAACTCAAATATATTTTTTAAAAGTACAACAAATGTAAAACAACTACTGTTAAAAGATGAACAAATGTATGACTAGGTTTCTTTTTTTATCAAGTGTTCTGTGTAAGAAACACCTCTATGATATGAAAACCCATAAAAGTTGAAAGTCAAACAGTGGAGATAGATCAGGCAAACACTAACCAAAAGAAAGGTGGCATAATCATCTTAATATCAAACAAAATACACTGGAGGGCAAATATCATTATTACAAATAAAGAAGATTATAACTATATAATCATAAAAATTCCAAGCCATCAGAAGAATAATGCAATTCTTTTTTAAAAAAAAATATTTATTTATTCATGAGAGACACAGAGAGAGAGGCAGAGACACAGGCAGAGAGAGAAGCAGGCTCCATGCAGGGAGCCCGATGTGGGGACTCCATCCAGGGACGCCAGGATCATGCCCCGAGCTGAAGGCAGGGGCTCAACGGCTGAGCCACCCAGGTGTCCCAAATAATGCAATTCTAAACTTGAATATGCCCTAACAACAGCTTCAAAATACGTAAGGCAAAATTTACAGTACTACAGGGAGAAATTGACAAATCCACATCATGTGGGAATTTTAAACAATTTTCGCTGTATTTTTGAGATCAGGCAGATAAAAATTCAATAAGAATATAGATTTTAAAAACATAATTAACCTAATTGAATATATAGAACACTAGGTACAATTATCACAGAATTCTCAGTAAGTCAACACAATATTTATATGAAATTTGACCAAAAAAAAAAAAAAAAAAGAAAAGAAATTTGACCACATGCCAGGCCTAAAAACCTATCTGAACACATTTAAAAAAATATCTTACAGGCCATTTTTTCCGACCACAATGCAGAGAAATTAGAAGTCTATTTAAAAAGTAATTACAAAATAAAATAAAATAAAAAGTAATTACAAAAAAACCCATGTCTTTGGAAGACTGAAATGCACTTCAAAGCAACTCACAGGTAAATGAAGAAAAACTGAAATTAAAAAATACTTACACACTGAATAATGAAAATACTATGTAACAAAACTTATGGTATGCAGGTAATTATTACTAATGGAAATTTATAGCTTCAAATGCTTATATTACAAAAGAAGGATAGCTTAAAAATCAATTCAAGTGTATAAGTTAAGAATTCAGAGAGAATCTTTTTGTCTTTTTTTCATTGTTTTGTTTCTGAAATTCCACATATGAGTAAAATCATGGTATTTGTCTTTCTCAGACTTATTTTTTATTTTTAAAGATTTTATTTATTTATTTATTTATTTACTCATGAGAGAGAGAGAGAGACAGAGAGAGAGGCAGAGGGAGAAGCAGGCTCCACGCAGGGAGCCCGATGTGGGACTCAATCCCGGGACCCCGGGATCACGCCCTGGGCCGAAGGCAGGCGCTAAACCGCTGAGCCACCCAGGGATCCCCAGACTTACTTTACTTAGCATTATATCCTCTAGGTCCATCAATGTTGTTGCAAATGGCTGGATCCCATTCTTTTTTTATGGTAGAGTAATACCAATTTTTCTTTATCCATTCATCTATCAATGGACACTTGGGTTGCTTCAATATCTTGGTTATTGTAAATAATGCTGCAATAAACATAAGGGTGCATATATCTTTTTGGATTCATTTATTTGTTTCCTTTGGGCAAATATACAGTAGTGGAATTACTGGGTCATATGGTAATTCTATTTTTAATTTTTTGAGGAATTATCATACTGTTTTCCATAGTGACTACATCATTTGCATTCCTACTAACAGTGCATGAGAGTTCCTTTTTCTCAACATCCTTGCCAACACTTATTTCTCGTTTTTGATTTTACCCATTCTGACAGATATTAATGTGATTATCTCGTTGTGGTTTTGGTTTGCATTTCCCTGATGGCTAGTGATGTTGAGCATCTTTCATGTGCATTTAGGTCATCTGTTATGTCTTCTTTGGAAAAACATCTATTCAGGTTCTCTGCCCATTTTTTATTAGAATTTTTTTTGTTGTACAATTTCTTTATATATTTTGGGTTTTAACCCCTTATTGGAGATATCATTTGCAAATATCTTCTCCCATTCAGTAATTGCCTTTTTGTTTTGTTGATGGTTTTGTGCAAAAGTTTTCAGGGAGGTGGGCAGGGGGATGGGTGAAATATATAAAGGCTATCAAGAGAACCCCCTATCTTGATGAGCACTGAGTAATGTAAAGAATTGCTGAATCGTTATATTGTATACCTGAAACTAATGTATGTCAACTTCAATAAAATAAGAGAAAAAGACAAAAAAAGAATTCAGAGCTAGAACAACAAAATAAAACTAAAGAGAATAGAAGGCAAGTAATAATAAAAATAGCAGAAATGAATGAACTAGAAAACAAAGATATACTAGATAGAATCATCTATGACATCGTCCCTGAAATCTTTCTTTAGCTTACAACTTATACTCAATTTATCTGAGAACTCTGATGGCTCTACCTGCAGAATTTGACCACTTTGCACCACCACCATTGCTACTACTGGTGCCATTACATCACTTGTTTAAACTATGATGCAGATCTGACACCTGTGAAAGCAAAAAGGGAAGGAAGGAGGATTGGGGAGGAAGTCTCAGATCACAGTGCAGCTTTGAAAAAATCTTGGCCAGCTGAATGGAGAACTCTGCAAAGATGATTTTAGGCTGGCCATAACATGCTCAGTCATAGGCTGAAAACTGCCTGGGAACACATGGCTTCAATTCAAAAACAGCAGGTTGTAAAGGAACCTGTGCCTGGAACCTGTCAGATAATTGCACTCCTTGAGGCAGATTCTCTCTAGAAGGGAGATCTGAGGGGTGTGCTTTCATGTCTACCACAATATGCATTTCTGTTTGATGTTGTTAGGATGAAACTTAGGACAAGGCTCAGCAAAGTTTGGCCCATTGGTCAAGCTGAACCTGCCACCTGCTTTTGTAAATAAGGTTTTATTGGAACTTAACCACATGTATTTATTTCTCGTTCATGGCTGCTTTTACACTGCAATGGCAGAGATGAGTATTTATGATAAGACTACACTGCCTATAAAGTCTAAAAAACAGCCCTTTACAGAAAATGTTTGCAGATCCATGACTTAGTATATATTTAGTAATATGCAAGGCACAATGGAGTCTTTCAAGTTTTATAAGTTAGCCATCTTTCAGGAAGAGTAAGACAGATATGCACAAATACTTGTGATGCTAGGGATGTCTTACAATTTCTATTCTTCATACTACATGTAAACAGTTTGGGTGTGTAGAAAGATTTATTCTGGCTGCTCTGTGGAAACTTTATTATAGAAATGCAAAGATAAAAGCAGGAATACCTGTCAGGAAGCAGGTGGTATAGTCTAGGCAAGAAATGATGGTAGTTTGCATAGGATGATAGTGGTAGAAAGGCAAAGGTGCATTTCCTGAGATGAAAACTGGAGAGGGATTGAGTAGTGTGACAATCAACGTTTTGCTTTTGATGTTGAACTTGAGGTATCTAACTGGAAATATCAAATAAAATTTTAGCTAGATGAAGCTAAAGTTCAGAAATGGTCTGGTTGATGTGAATTTGGAAAATAGTATTTAGGTAATATTTCAAGCTAGGACTAGATGAAATCATATAGGGAGAGAATATAGATAGCTATTTCTTACAACCAAGACTTGAGACACCAACATTTAGATGTTGAGGAGAGGAAGAGAAGCCAGAAGAGGAGTCTAGTATAGTGTTTCTACAAACAGGCAGTGGATGACCATGTGGAATGCTGCTGCAACTAAGATGAGGGAGGAAGATAGTACATTAAATTTGGCAACATGGAGATCACTGGTGACCTAAAAATAAGCAGAATTTTTTTTAATATTCAGGAGCAGAAGCTAGGATGGAATAGGTATAAGAGAATGGGAAGTAAGGAAATGAAGGTAGCTAGTATAGAGACAACTGTTTTGAGGCACATTACTGTGAAGAGGAGCAGAGAAATGGGCGTTAGTTGGAGGAGATGTGGGGTCAAGGGAAATAGTAGAGCCTGTCTGAAGGTTTTAAAGCAGAGTGGTGATGTCATTAGTGCTTTAGGAAGGCTGGTCATCCTTATCTTCTGTTGCAGAATAAAACTTACAGGGAGAGATACAAATAAGTGACAATTATAGTCTCAACTAAGGTAATGGTAATGAGAATGGAAAGGTGGGACAAATGCATTCTCCACTGTGTAGAATTGCTACCTGGACTTATTTCTTCCGAGATTTATAGATATTAGCACCCTTATCTTGATGCATTTTTCTCAAATATGTAACTCACTTAAAGAGATTTTTGTCTTTTCTCCTGTGATACTTGAATTAACAATAAATGTTTAGAGATGGAATGAAACTAATAAAACTAGTCAGTTCTAATCACATACCACACAGGCCACTACATTGCCATTTGCTTTGTTATTTATACTCTGGAATCAGAGAGACCAGGTTACTCTTGTCTCTCCTACTTTTTTTTTTTTTTTTAGCTGTGTGATGATGAGAAAATCATTACTATGAGGACTATTTGAGGTAATTTTTTTAAAAAAAGTTTTAAGCAGGATTTCTATTCTGGGAATGATGAAAACTAGAACATTCCTCCTGTTGAGGAAAATTATGAAGTGTGTGTGTAAAATATTCTTGCTTCAAAGCAATGAAGAATTTCGGAAGTCAAGATCTAAAGGGTCAAGAAAAATTAGAAACTCAGAGAGGTGAGTCTGGCATTTGGGGTCAGTTTTTCCTATAAGGCTTTTGTTGATTCCAGAAGAAGATACTGCTGAATGTCGGAGAAGCCAAGCAGTGCTTTAATAGCTTCAAGGGACAAGGGAATTAAAAACTGCCGTCCAGGGCCTGGCAACTCCACCCAAAACTCTTAGTTGGCAATCCAAAAGGCTACATCCAGAATAACAGAAAACTAGAAATAGACTGACCTATGCAAGATTTGAAGCCCAGCTTCCAATAATCTCAGTCCCTGAAATTGGATTAAGATAATACAAGAAGGATCTCTTGTCAGGGAAACTTCATGCTAGGTCTCAAATTATCTTTTGTAATTGTTTACCACTCATTCAAAACCACATATAAAAGAAAACAAAATATTGTGAACAAAAACCAAGAAAAGCAACAGACAATAGAAACAGGCCCACAAGTACTTTATATAATGGAATTATATGAAGGCTTTATTTATTTTTTTAAAATATTTTATTTATTAATGAGAGACATACAGAGAGAGAGGCAGAGACACAGGCAGAGGGAGAAGCAGGCTCCATGCAGGGAGCCCGATGTGGGACTCGATCCTGGGACCCAGGGGTCACACCCTGGGCCAAAGGCAGGTGCTAAACCACTGAGCCACCCAGGGATCCCTATATGAAGGCTTTAAATAACTATCCTTGGGGCACCTGGCTGGCTCAGTTGGTGGAGCATGCAATTCTTGATCTAGGAGTTGTAAGTTCAAGCCCCATGCTGGGTGTAGAGATTACTTAAAAATAAAATCTTTGAAAAAAAAAAACATCCTTGGGACATCTGGGTGGCTCAGCAGTTGAGCGTTTGCCTTTGGCTCAGGGCATGATTCTGGGGATCAAGTTCCACATTGGGCTCCCTGCAGGGAGCCTGCTTCTGTCTCTGCCTGTGTCTCTGCCTCTGTCATGAATAAATAAATAAAAATATTTAATAAAAAAACTATCCTTAATATGTGGAAATAGATAAATGGCAAAATCCAGAATTTAGGATAAAGATGAGAAATTGAGCAAGAGACTTGAACAGGTACTTCACTGGATCTCCACATGGTCAATGAGCATATTAAAAGGTACTCTACTTCATTTGTAATTAGAAAAATGTAAATTAAAACGATAAGTTACTACTGCATACTCTTCCAAAGAGGTAAAATTAAGAAGCTGGCAAAACCAAGTGTTTGAGAAGAATGTGGAGCAATAGGAACTCCCGCATACTGCTTGTGAAAGGATATTTTCATGTGAACACTTTGAAGAAGAGCTTGGCATTATCTACTACAGGTGAACATATACCTGCCCTGTGACACAGAAACCTTACCTGTAGGTTTATATCAACAGATTTGTTTGCATATGTGTAGCAAGAATATTCAGAGCCACATTATTTGCAACAACCCCAACTGAACACAGTCTAAATCTCCATTAACAACAGAATGGAAAAATGACAAAATAATAGTATATACTATACCATGTAGTATGCAGTGAACTACATGGATCAATCACACATTTACAATGTGGAACCAAAGAATCGGACACAAAAAGAGCACCCATTTGTTGAAGAGACTGTCCTCTTTCCAGTGGATAGTCTTTCCGCTTTGTCGAATATTAGTTGACCATAGAGTTGAAGGCCCATTTCTGGGTTCTCTATTCTGTTCCATTGATCTATGTGTCTGTTTTTGTGCCAGTGCCACACTGTCTTGGTGATCACAGCTTTGTAGTACGACTTGAAATCCGGCATTGTGATGCCCCTGACTCTGGTTTTCTTTTTCAATGTTCCCCTAGCTTTTCGGGGTCTTTTCTGATTACACACAAATCTTAAGATGATTTGTTCCAGCTCTGTGAAGAAAGTCCATGGTATTTTGATAGAGATTGCATTTAATGTGTAAATTGCCCTGGGTAGCATTAACATTTTCACAATATTACTTCTTCCAAGCCATGAGCATGGAATATTTTTCCATTTCTTTGTGTCTTCCTCATTTTCTTTCACAGTCTGATATAAAAAATGAGTTGTACTGAAAAAAGGAAGAAAAAATAGGAGGGGTACCCTCTGGTTCTATATACAGTAAATCCCTCGGCTTCCCCTGGAGCTTTCCAGCGCTGCTTGGTCAAGAACTTGCTCTTCTCCCGTTTTATTTATTTATTTATTTATTTATTTATTTATTTATTTATTTATTTATTTATATTTTTTAAAAAGATTTTGTTTATTCATGAGAGACACAGAGAGAGAAAGAGAGAGAGAGAGAGAGAGAGAGAGAGGCAGAGACACAGGCAGAGGGAGAAGCAGGCTCCATGCAGGGAGGATGATGTGGGACTCGATCCCGGTGCTCCATGATCATGCCCTGGGCTGAAGGCAGGCACTAAACCGCTGAGCCACTCACAGATCCCCTTCCCCTGTTCTTCCAGCTGGTCTTCCGGGGGCGGGGCCTGCTGTGCTGATTCTCAGGTGTGTGCACCTGGGGGAGCACCCCCCCCCCCGCCCCCCCTGCAGAGTGCCGGGCTCCGTGGGAGCTGTTTACCAGGTGAGGCCTCTGTTCCCTGGTGGCCCCGCCCCTCCCAGGCACACAGTGAGACCAGGAAGGAACAACACTGGTGGCGGCCAGGTCTCCAGCCTTGGAGTCAGCTCCCCGCAGTAACTAACGCAAGCTCCCAGTCCGCACTGGCCTAGATGCTCCAGGGGCGGCGTGGGTGTGCTGATCTGCACAGCTTGGGGGCGCCCAGTGGTAGGAGAGTCCTCGCTGTCCTGTGCCCTCCTCGCCTCCACCTGTCCCAGGGGGAGCGCAGGATCCCCAGCTGTGTCCGCCCAGCGCCCTGGGATCCGGGGCCTGTGCTGCTGGAATCACGCTCCCGGGCCGTGGCTCCCAAAGGCAGCGGGGCACAGCCCCCTCCGCCCGGAGCCCCCACCTGAGGGACTGGCTTCTCCCGGATGACCCGCCGGTGAGCGCTCCAGCCCTTTACCGAGATCAGCCCACAGTCTGTGGTGCGCTTTATCCCTGGGGCGCACTTCCTGTTAGTGACCCAGGAAACTGGAGGCTCCACTGCCCCTCCTGCGATTTCGCCCGGTTTCTCTGCTAAGCGCTTTTCCGTCCGGGAAGAATCCGGTGAGGATTAGAAATGTGTGGGAAATATCAGAAAGGGAGACAGAACATAGAGATTCCTAACTCTGGGAAACGAACTAGGGGTGGTGGAAGGGGAGGAGGGCGGGGGGTGGGGGTGAATGGCTACGGGCACTGAAGGGGGCACTTGACGGGATGAGCACTGGGTGTTATTCTGTATGTTGGCAAAGTGAACACCAATAAAAAATACATTTATTATAAAAAAATAAAGTTCCCGCTTCTCCGGGCCTGAGCTTCCCTGTCCCAGAGGCTTTCGCCGGGCTCCTCGCAGGGCTCCTCCCCCACTGGATTCTTTTTTATCCGCCCCCCCCCCGCCCGCCTTCCTACCTTGTTAGAACCGAAACCCTCCTCTTTGTAGCGTTCCAGCTGTTCTCTATTTTATTTTATTTTATATTTTATTTTATTTTATTTTATTTATTTTATTTATTTTTTTCAGCTGTTCTCTCTTTAAATCCCAAGTCGAATTCGTAGGTTTTCAGGATGGTTTGAAAGTAATCTAGGTAAGTTGGTGGGGCCAGGTGACTTGAGGACCCCTTCTCCTCCACCATCTTCTCAGCTCCTATATCCCTCAATTTCTTTCAGAAGTGTTCTGTAGTTGAACAGAATAGAGAAACCAGAAACGAACAAGAAGTAGTGGAAGGGGAGGTGAGGGGGTATGGGATGACTGGGTGACGGGCACTGAGGGGGCACTTGATGGGATGAGCACTGGGTGTTATACTGTACGTTGGCAAATTGAACTCCAATAAAAAATATACAAAAAAAGTTACCCATTGTATGGTTCTGTTTACGTGAAGTTTGAAACCAGGCAAAGGTAATCTCTGCTGTTAAAAGTGAAGGTGATGGTAGCCTTTGGAGAAGGAGGAAGTGGTAATAGGGAGAGGGCATGG
Source organism: Canis lupus familiaris (assembly GCF_011100685.1). Classification (NCBI taxonomy): domain Eukaryota; kingdom Metazoa; phylum Chordata; class Mammalia; order Carnivora; family Canidae; genus Canis; species Canis lupus. The sequence continues at coordinate 78,112,699 of NC_049260.1, forward strand.
AGGAGCACCTGGGTGCTGGTGATGTGATATTTTCTTGACCTGTGTTGTGTGGTAGTTATACATTTATAGTGACTTTGTGAAAATACATTGAGCTATACATTTACTTCCTGTGCACTTTTCTGTATGTGTTATACTTTATAATAAAAATTAAATCTCTATGCATCATTTTCCATTTCTAACCTTTTACTCATTGTTCACTTTGACTAGAATCTAGAATACATCCGATTCAGCTCTCACAACTTGCTCATCTTCTCTATGAAGCCTTTCCTAACTCCACATAGAGTTGTAGACTCCTTTCTTTGGGTCCTTACTGTAACATAATACTTCTTTTTTATTTTATTTTTTAAATTAATTAATTGATTTATTTATTTATGATAGTCACAGAGAGAGAGAGAGAGAGAGAAAGAGAGAGAGAGGCAGAGACACAGGCAGAGGAAGAAGCAGGCTCCTCGCCTAGAGCCTGATGCAGGACTCAATCCCAGGATCATGACCTGAGCCAAAGGCAGACGCTCAACCACTGATCCACCCAGGGGACCCTATCGTAATCCTAATAATATATTATTCTTATGTTTGTTGTCTCCTATTACAAAGTTGTAAACCCCTTAAGGGCAAAGATTATTCATTTTTTAAATGACAAACTGAATGGAGCACCTAATATCACAGGCATTTAATACATATTTGTTGAGGGGTGTCTGGATGGTACAATCTGTTAAGCACCTGACTCATGGTTTCAGGTCGTGATCTCATGCGTCATGAGATCAAGCCCTGCATGGGGCTCTATGCTTAGCACAGTCTTCTTGAGTTTCTCTCTCCCTCTCTGTCTGCTTCTCACACCCTCAGCAAGCTGTCACCCCCGCCCTCCACCCGCCACTGCTCGCATGCTTGCACTCCTTCTCTCTGAAATAAATAAATAAATAACTTAAAAATACATATTTGTTACAAGTGTGAGTTGTAAATACTATCTTTCCCATTTTACACATATGGAAACCAGTACACAGAAAGGTAAAGTAATCTGCCCAAGGTCACACAGCTACTAGATTGATGGGCTAGCTGTGCACCCAGGTCTATCTTATGCTAAAGCTGGTGCTTCTGTTCTTTGCAGTGGAAGGTTTCCACTGCACTTAATTCACTTACTTAATCTTTACTATATCTTCATGACCTCAGTACTCATATTATCCTCTTTTTATAGATGAAGTAACTGAAGCTCAGAGGGGCACAGTAACCTGTTCAAGATCATACCCCTGGGAAATAGTCAAGCTGTGATTCAAGTTGAGGTGTCCCCAATTCTTAAAGTACTTGCTCCTAACACTACATCATAATACATTTAGAGTACACAGTATTTCATAATCATTTAGATTGCTTCCTGTCAGAGAAGAGTACAAATATTTGCATTTCAGGGTTTGGTGTCCACAAAACTCCTATTCTAATATTATTTTTGCCTTTTTAAGGTGGTATCTTTTCCCAATAAGTATACAAATGGATTTTTTTTTGTCTTCAAAATCTCCATGTTACAGATGGTGGTTAATAGAACTCTGGATCAGATCTGGGTTTCAATTTGGTTTCTAATTATTTCATCTCCCCTCCAAAACTCTATTTCTTCATCTTAAAATGGGGCTAATGTTAGTACTTACCTCCTAAGGCTGTTGTATGGATTAATGCCTGACAATAGAATTGTTATTGTATCATTATTACTGATAATGTTGCTCAAGTTCCTGTTTTACAAAAAGGAAAAGAGAAGCATAAGAGGGGTAAGGCATTTATCTGTTCCAGGTTGTATTCTCCAACAGGGTTTTACTTCAAGATAAAGTTCGCTTGTGGAACATGACTGGATTTTGCTCTAGTTTGTCCTTTTAGGATAAAGTGTTGAGCACTGTTTTCATCATTTCTTCCTACTCAGTAGCCAGTTTTTTTTCTCACTGCTTTTTGGATCATGTACATTCTCATCCTGGCAACTGTGGCTTTGCAGCCTATCTGCTATTTCATATTCCCTCCAAAGCTTCCCATTCCTCCAATGACAGCACTCATTGCTCCCTTACCTGGTCCCTTGGCTATGAGCTGGCTGCTCCCTTCCGACCATCAGTTAACTCAGGCACTGATCCTTCTGCTCTAGTTTCCTTACCTGGAAAGCTGATTTCCTTTCTTATCCATGGCCAAGTCCTTTAAGACCTTGGCCAAAGATTTCTATTTTCCAACTATCTCACTCATTTATTCAACAAGTATGATTTAAATGGCTACTCACTGGAGATACTGAAATGAGAGAGACAGCCAAGACCTGCTTTCTTTCCTGGAGCTTACATTCTAGGGAGTGAAGGAGAAAGGGAGTTGGGGGGGGGGTGGCAGGAAGGAGGCAGAGAAGCAGAGAAACACAGGGAGAAAGGAAACAGGACCATTTCAGGTACTCAAGAGCACTCTGAAGAAGATAAAATCAGGCAATGTGATGCAGAGTGACTGGTGAATGGGTCATTTAGGACTGGGGAAGCCTAAGGAGGAAAAATGTAAGTTTTGTGTTAAAAGTCAAGATTAGGAGGCTGCCATGCATTCCTGGCAAAGGGACATGCTCGGGGAAAGAGACAGCACTGCACAATACTACCTACAAAATAGGTGCTTTGCAGATTCCTGTTGAACAAATAAGGACAGATGCCTTTTACCATTGCCTTTTAAGTTAAAATGTGATGACTCTTTCTTTAGGCAAAGCAGTTCATGGTTTGGTCAAGGTCTAAAAAAATCCTTTCCATACAAACACCATAACTTTTCACAGATTTAATACTCACCTAGACAAGAAAAGGGAACACTACTGCTAAGGCCCCCTAATAGATCTGGCCAGCCACCAGCTACTTTTGCTACTGAGCCTTGTGGCTCTGCCAAAATCCAGCTGGATTCCTGGAGGCACAATCATATGCACAATGCATTTTACAGGGGCACTCACTACCTAGGGCTGACATACTCTTTAGGACAGGGGTTTCAGGCTAAACAAGAATGCTACCCAGTGGCACCCAGTGATTCCCTAAAAGCATTGTTTCCAGGGAGCTACATAGAAAATGAGTTCCTTTTTTGAGTTAGTTGCCAACAGGACATGGCAGCAGAATGGCTCCAATTCTCTTTATCTTCTCTGCCTTTATCTCCACCTTTCAGTAGCTCCCTCTCTTTCTAACAGTCTGTGGCAGGGTTGAAATCCAATCATAGGGCCATTCCTGCATTTAGGATTTATTTCTTAGAATCAGGGCACCTGGGTGGCTCAGTGGTTGAGTGTCTGCTTTTGGCTCAGCTCATGATCCCGGAGTTCTGGGATTGAGTCCTCCATTGGGTTCCCCTCGGGGCGCTTGCTTCTCCCTTTGCCTATGTCTCTGACTCTTTCTCTGTGTCTCTCATAAATAAATAAAATCTTTAAAAAATGTTATTTCCTAGAATCCCTGTTAATAAAGCATATAGTCCTATGAAAGGAAACATACCATCCCATTACTTTCTCTTAAGAGTACTATAACTCGATTAGCCCAATTATCCTAAGATTATACAACCTGGGCACGGGACCAGGCTTCCCATGCCCAGGTTGGTAAGCTCTGGAGTGCAGAGCCAGAACAACCAGCAACACTTCTGCCACTACCTAAGCTCTGCCCTTCATGGCTGAGGGGGAAAAGAAGAATAATAAGTAAAAAAGAGTGAGATAAGCAACTGTTTTCTTTGACATTACTGCCTTCTTATTCTATAGACTCCTTCATGTTCTCATTACCTTTCCTTCCATTCCCAAGCAAACGAGCAATGGAGAGAAGAAAAAGGAAAAAAAAGTCAGAATCCCCAGGCTCCTTGCCTGAAGATTATGATCCAGCAGGTCTAGGTAGGAGCTAGGAATCTATATTTTAACACTCCAAGTGACTCTGATTCTTGTCTTCCTCAGATCACACCGAGAACTCCTGATTTAAGGTCAGACGAATAACTGGGGGGCAATTAGGCCTGGGATCTGGATACATCATCTGTAACAAAATACACCAAACTGGACACTCACTGGTCAGAGCAATGATTTCAACAACTTGGCAACCATATTTGAGAAAGAGCACTGAAAGTCCTGCCCTGACAGGGAGGAAAGTAAGACAAAATGGCTGTCACTAGACAATGGCACATATGTAGAACGGGGAGATATGTATGCAGGGATGGTTGTCAGTCTTACAGGGGCTTTTCCTGCTTGGGGATAAAGGAGCATAGGTATGTACCTGAGTAGCTGTAGCAACTAAAGTAGTGTTATAGAGCAGAAAAGACTAGAAGCGTGCTGGGGTCAGGTCTAAAAAGGGCAGGACTAGAGTGTGAACCTATGACCCTCTCATCCTCAAATTCTATGCTTTGAATCTCTCACAGGAAGTCACATCTTTGCTGAAACTCTTGTCTCTTTCTGTCGTCTCTGACTGAGGAAATCCTGTCCATTTCAAATGCAGCCATCTCTGTGAAGCCTTCCCTGATTTCATGTCCCCCATCTCTAACAGATGTCAGCCCTCCTGTTGCTATGAGATGGGGAATATGGGAGAACCAGGCCTCAGACGGGTCAGAGCAGTGAATTTAGAATTCCATCGTGTTTGGAAGGAAGGGGGTTGAGTGCAGGCAAGAATACCCCACTGAACAGAAAAGAGGTCTTTTGTGTCTAGAGACCAAGGACAATAGGCCACTCTCTGAGCATATGTAGTTGGAAGACTATTGTTATATGACACAGTAGCTGGAGAGCTGTGTGTCTGGGGACAGGTGGCAAGAATACCAGAAAGGCAAAATCATGGGAGAAACTTGTTATAAAGGTAGTCTGATGGCTCGTACTCCCAGATATCGTTGATTGATGCTTGCAATAGAGCCTCAGAATCTGCCTTTTAAACAAGTGCCTCCAATATTTCTGATACAAGTGGTCTGGGGAACACTCTGAGAAAAGGGTTCAAAGTAAGGTAATCTGAGTTATCATGGCTGCACATCACCTGGAAGTTTCAAAATTAACAATGGCCCAGCCCAACCCAAGAGCAATGAAATCAGAATCACTGGGGAGTGGACCCAGGTAACAGATTTTAATACTCCTCAGGTGATTCTAATATGCAGCCAAGGTTGATAAGCAGTAATCTGAGTGATAGCAGGTTCTTTTCCCTGGGGCCAGAGAGACATGTAGAGCATTTGAGAGGCCGAAAATAAATACATTAAAATGACAAATATATTTCATTGTGATTTTGTACTTTAATACACCTCATATATTCAGGCTAATTTTTTTAAGCATTACTTCTTTTTTATTTTTTAAAATTTATTCATAAGACACACACACACACACAGACGGAAAGGCAGAGGCACAGGCAGAGGGAGAAGCAGGCTCCATGCAGGGAACCTGACCTGGGACTTGATTCCGGGTCTCCAGGATCAGGCCCTGGGCTAAAGGCGGCGCTAAACCGCTGAGCCACCAGGGCTGCCCTAAGCATTACTCTTTAATCCCCTTTCTATTTGAGGAACTCTGAGCAGAATTCAGTTAAATTCAAGAAATACATATTAGTTGGCAACCACTGATGCTCTCTGGACCCTGCAGTACTACAAAAATGACGATAGTAATAATGACACTTGTGTGCTAAGCTCTCTACTTACATTTTCTCATTTAATCTTCATTTCAATCCTATGAGGTAGGTAATTTTATTGTTTCCATTTTACAGATACTGACACTGAGGCACAGAGGGGTTAAGCATTTAGCCCAGATCACACGGTTATAAGCCAAAGAGCTGGAATTTGAACCCTGGAAACAAGACATCAGAATTTCACGGTTCAATGTAATAGCTACTAGCCATATGGGGCTATTGAGCACTGGAAATGAAATGTACCTAGTCCAAATTGAGAGGTGCTGTAAATTTAAAATACATACCTGGTTTCAAAGACGTAGTATGAAAGAAGAATATAAAATATCTCAATAATATGTCTATATTGCTACATGTTGAAATGCTAATATTTTATATGAATTAAAATATATGATTATAATTAATTTTACCTGTGTTTTTAATTTTTAAAATATGGCTCCTAGAGAATTAAAGATCACATATGTGGTTCACATATTTTCATTGCATGGATCTGCTCCAGTGGCTGCATGCTAAACCATGACTTTTCTTGAACCAGAGATTAAGCAGAAGTTTCACACTGTCAGGAAGCATGTAGTTTGAGTAGGAAGGATATAAGAATCAAATATTTCGGGATCCCTGGGTGGCGCAGTGGTTTAGCACCTGCCTTTGGCCCAGGGCGCGATCCTGGAGACCCGGGATCGAATCCCACGTCAGGCTCCCGGTGCATGGAGCCTGCTTCTCCCTCTGCCTATGTCTCTGCCTCTCTCTCTCTCTGTGACTATCATAAAAAAAAGAATCAAATATTTCTTTCTAAAAACATATTGTAATCAAATGCTTTGAAAGAGAATGAAGACTTTCTAGTGTGCTCTATGTCAGGGGGAACATTTAACCTGGTCCTTTGGAAGATTAGTAGTGAAGGTGAGAAAAGAGAAAACATGGGCACATTTGGAAACAGGCTAGTAGTTTAGTTTGGAGAATATAACAGCAAGGAGAGTAAAAGAGGCTGGATAATTAAGTGAAGACCAATTTTGACAGGCCTTGAATACCAAGCCAAGGAGTTGGGATTTCTTGTTGTTCATTCTAGGGAGACAGTAACAGGTTTCAAGGAAAGATGTCATAAAATGTTTGCCTTCCAGCTATATGAAGTGGAGCTGGGGTTGGAGTGGAGATGAGATCGGAGCCAGAGAAACTGTAGTTTCTGAGTTAGGCAGTTTGTGGCAATAATTCAGGGGAGAGGCAATGATCACCTGAACTTGATTGCTGGCAGTAGGAATTAGGAAGGAATGGGTTTAATTTGGATACTACTACTGAAGTAGAATTACTAGATTAGGCAATAGGTTTGTGCAAGTCCTAGAGAATGAGCCAAGTATGATTCAGTAAATGCAAACAAGTGGGGTTCCCCAGTTTTATGGACTGATAAAGCTGGTCAAATAGGTTGGGGCTCCTGGGTTCTAGACATAACATCACTTAAATGACTAACCTTAGAGTCCAGGCTGGTCCAGAGACAAGTGAAGGCCAGTGGTAAAGAAGAAGAGAGGGAAGAAGAAAGGTAATGCTTGAATCTTTGGGACCTGGGGAAGTCACTTCCCTCTTTGGTTTTAATTTTCCTATCTGAAAAGGGGCTATTGAACCAGATGGTCCTTAAGTGTCCTTCCAAGACAAATATTCATTCTAAGATATATGTTGATAGTAAAGGATGTCAATAGGGCATAATAAAATTACCTTAGGTACCAGCCCTGTTTTGTTCTTGAGATCTGTTTCTGTTAGCTGTGTTTCCCTCCTTGAGTTTGTAATCAGCTCTCTCCAAAGTTTCCTATCATGACAAATGTATGGAAGCTAAATTTGATGAAAGAGATGGGAAAGAACAGAGAAATTGTGAAAGATTTAAAGATCATTTAAATATTTTGTTACCCAAAAAGGTGCAATGACTGATACAAAGGGAAAAATATATAACTTAACTACAAGGAATTACCAAACCAAAGGTGATTAGCATCAGCTTAAAGCTTTCAGGCCTTTCCTTTTTATTGAATCTAAACAGAATAAATCTGTAAATAATAATAGTGCTCAATTTAAATCACTTTCAGCAATTGCCACTTTTCAGAGCTTGTCAGACATCATGCTGCTCTTTCAACTGCACTTTGCGTGTACAAAGCAAATTAATGCAGGTAGAAACAGTTGTAATTTAGGACAATTTACCAGTGTATCTTTTCACCGCATACAATTGCTTTCGACTTAAATGGTGTTAATTGGTTTATGGTTTTCTACACAGGTAGAAATAATATAAAAAATAAAAATGCTGGAAAATTAAAAAAAGATGATACCAACAGCAGGTGCCACTCTGTCAGACTTCTTAAGAAGTTGAGGAGAGAAGTTACAGGCCAAGAAGGTGGAGAAGCAGAAGCAAATATGGATTCGAAATGTCTCTTCCTCTGGGAATTTTTTTTTCTGGGAATTTCACAGGTCTCAATAGAGAAGCAGTCCTTATCAAAACTGTCAAGTGGGCAGCCAGAGAAAAGGGAGAAAGCCTAGGATAGAGTGTTGTCTTGGAGGCAGAGGCAGGGAAAGTTTGAGGAAGAGTCTGTTTTTGTGGCCCAGGATGTTGTAAACAAATGACCCTAAAGCTGAAGCACTAGGAGACAGCATCGTCATCCAATGCCCTTCCAGCAAAATTAGGTTGCCATACTCATGATTTCTTATAATCCTTACTGCAGTATTTATTTATCCAATGGAGTCTAGGAACCACCTGTGTTAGTATCAGGGATTGGGAGAAAATATTTTTTTAAATGATTTTATTTAGTGACTGCTAAAGAATACAAGATTTTTTTTCTGGAGTGTTGAAAATATCCTAAAATTGATTATGATGATCATTACACAACTGTTTTCCAAACACCATTAAATTAATTGAATTGTATACTTTACATGGGTGAATTGTACATCATGTGCATTATATCTCAATAAAAAGTGTATACACACACACACACACACATACATTACTTTTTAAAGTCTAGGCTCTAAACTGGCACACTATCACTTCTATATTCCACTGGCCAAAGCAAGTCATATTGCCCAAAGTCAAGAGGTATGGAAGTACACTCGGCCTTTACTCAGAGGAACTGCAAAATCACATAGCAAAGGACATGGATGCAAGGTGAAGAGTTTGTGTCAATAATTTAATCTACTACACTTCCCTAAACTTTCCTCCTTTTCTTCTTATTCATATTTATTCATATCCTAGGGCTAATTCAAAAATTGGAACAACTGGCCATTACTGTTATCCTACTGTGATATTCAATACAGATACCTGAAAACAACACTTAGATAACTTGACATCCTTTATCTTTCCTTTTAAAGATTGCATAAGGATTTATGCTCCTTTAAAATTTTTTAGTTAGACATTATTTTCCTACACTTGGATTTTCTGCAACATCTGGCTGGAGATGTAAAATTTTTATTTTATAAAGAATCATGGGGACACCTGGGTAGCTCAGGGTTGAGCATCTGCCTTCGGCTCAAGGCATGATCCTGGGGTCCTGGAATCGAGTCCCGCATTAGGCTCCCTGCAGGGAGCCTGCTTCTCTTTCTGCCTATGTCTCTGCCTCTCTGTGTCTCTCATGAATAAATATATTTTTTAAAAAGAATCATGTTCTCAAGACATATCCTTCAGTACAACGCCAGTTTTCAAAAAATAAAAACAGGTGGAAGCTACCTGCTATACAGTCCTTAGGACAACTTGACTGACTGCAGTATTTCTCATTGTAATAATTCAATTGAGATTTTTAGCTGATACTTCCAATAAAGAATGTAAATACCCTGTAAGAGTGGATTTCATGTAAGAGTGGATTTACATGAGTGGATTTCAGAGCAACACAAATCCTTTGATTGCAATAAGATTTTGATGAAAATGGTATTGTTTTGAAATAAGTGTATAAGACTTGAAAGCTTTTCATGAAAGCTTATTTTTACTTTATAAAACATATACACTTTGTTTTTGTCATAGTAAGCTATTGTTCAAATGTTAGATGAATATATCTTACACTAGTTAGTCTATATGTCTCTCTACAATACCATGAAGAGCCTCTCAGGATAACAAAGAAGAGATGCTTCAGAAATAAAAAGTAATAAGGACCGGGACGCCTGGGTGGCTGAGTGGTTGAGCGTCTGCCTTTGGTTCAGGTCGGGATCTCGGGGTCCTGGGATCAAGTCCCACATTGGGTTCTCCACAGGGAAGCTGCTTCTCCCTTTTCCCATGTCTCTACCTCTCTCTGTCTCTCATGAATAAGTAAGTAAATAATATTAAGAAAGTAATAATGGTCAATTCTGAATCTAGTAATATGTTTCAAGCTCTTGACATGGGCATATGTTTTGATCCAGTAATTCTATTTCTAGAGATTTATCAAATGAAATAGAGTTTGGCATGGACCCATTGTATTGTATGTATTATGTTGAATAATATCAAATTGCCTGTATTTGACCATTTTGACCCATAACAATGGCAATTATACGTGTTTCAATGTAATATAAAGATGTTCATCACAGTGTTAATTATGATGAAGATAACTGGGGATACTGAAATGTCCAACAATAAGATATTGGTTAAATAAGTTATGGCAATGCATATCTAGAATTCTTTGAGGCCATTATTTTAATTTATTTTTTTAAAGATTTTATTTATTTATTCATGAAAGACACACAGAGAGAGAGAGGCAGAGACACAGACAGAGGGAGAAGCAGGCTCCACACAGGGAACCCGATGTGGGACTTGATCCCAGGACCCCAGGATCACACCCTGAGCTGAAGGCAGATGCCCAACCACTTAGCCACCCAGGCATCCCAAGGCCATTAAAATTATAATTATTTAAATGCATTTTTATTGTCACCAAATGTGTATATTCAAGATATATTAAGAAAAAATGATTTTACAAAACAGAACTTATAATATGACTTAATTTTGTTAAAAATTATATATGTGCTTATGTATATACATATATATATATATATATGACTGGAATAATATACACCAAAATGTTCATAGTCACTATCTCTTGGTTGTAGGATGTATTGTTATTTTAATTTTTATAGTCTACACTTGGTTATCTGTATTTTCTAACTTTTGATGATAGAGTATGATTTTTAAGTTATGTAGAAATAATTCTGTAAGAAAGTCATAAGTCATGATCATCTGTGGTAGGAAAAGATACAAACAATTTTGAAACCTATTTGGTTAAATCCAGAATTATTTTAAAACATCATGCACAATAAAAAAAACTTGCATTTAGGAAACCCTGTTTCAAGCGAGTAGTACTTAAAGCAAGTTGATGATGCACATACAGATTTTATGAGGTATCCCTCATCTCCTTTGCTTGATCTGGTGAAAATATATTTGCCATTATTTTTACAACTGTTGCATTATAGCATAAAGATTAGAGAGCAATTCATTCATGGTGTATTCCACTTTGAGGGAAATATAGCATATAGATAATGGATCCAATAAATAACCTAACACCTTCTGAATACAGCCCTTCCATCTACTACCCATATACACACTCATACCACTCCCCATATTTAAAGAGAGCAAGGGGCACCTGGGTGGCTCAGTTGGTTGGGCATACAACTCTTGATTTGGTGTGAGTCGTGATCTCAGGGTCCTGGAATTGAGTCCCGTGGCCAGCTCCATGATAAGCAGGGAGTTTGCTGGGGGATTATCTCCCTCTCTGCCCCTCCTCCTGCTCTCTCTAAAATAAATAAATCTTTAAAAAAATAAAGAGAGCAACTAACTTTCTTATCAGGAACTATTATATTTTTATATTTAAATCAGTTCATACATTTGGGACTGAAAGGGCAAGGTTCTTTTTTTTTTTCAACTGAATTAAATATTATGTTGGATAATGTCACAATAGAAAAAATATTTTAAAACATTAATTAGCCTTTGACTAATTCCAAAAGAAAAATATTTATTAAATTATTTGAACATTGATCTTAATACATTTTGAAAGGCAGCTATATGGGCAGCCTGGGTGGTTCAGTGGTTTAGCACCGCCTTCAGCCCAGGGCGTGATCCTGGAGACCTGGGATCAAGTCCCACCTCAGGCTCCCTGCATGGAGCCTGCTTCTCCCTCTGCCTGTGTCTCTGCCTCTCTCTCTCTCTGTGTCTCTCATGAATAAATAAATAAAAATTTTAAAAAAGGCAGCTATACTTACCACTATACCACCAATGCCTGCTTTAATACATTTTGACCTGAATTTGACTTGTGAAATTCAAGAAGACCTGAAAAATCCAAAATGGATTCATTATTATCATTAATGACATGTAGCAAATTTTTATCATAGAGAAAAGGTTTATTTGTCAACACAAACTAGAAAATAAATACATTTGCTAATTCTTCCTATACAATCATCATTCATCACAGTATTGGTTTTAGGTGCATATGTCTTCGTGTATACAAATCTGTATGTTTACATGTTTATGAATATCTACATTTAGATCTATCTGCCTATATGTTTTGTAGACTGTGTGCATATGTACACACATGTATATTACATGTAGATATGTGTTCATGCATGTGTATTTATATATATTTAAGTATGTCATGTTTATGTGTATGTTGTATACATTTCCATATCAGTCCAGGGTGGAGAATATTTCAGGACCATTCCAAACCAACTTAAATGTCAATATACTCAGAAAGAGTCCTATTAGTAAAGGGAACATAAAATTACTTCTGATTTTTAAGAAGCAGGATAAATAAAATAATGAGCCCATTATAGTTTTTTTTATAAATTTATTTTTTATTGGTGTTCAATTTGCCAACATATAGAATAACACCCAGTGCTCATCCCGTCAAGTGCCCCCCTCAGTGCCCGTCACCCTGTCACCCCCCCCCCCCGCCCACCTCCCCTTCCACCACCCCTAGTTCGTTTCCCAGAGTTAGGAGTCTTTCATGTTCTGTCTCCCTTTCTGATATTTCCCACTCATTTTTTTCTCCTTTCCTCTTTATTCCCTTTCACTATTTTTTATATTCCCCAAATGAATGAGACCATATAATGTTTGTCCTTCTCCGATTGACTTATTTCACTCAGCATAATACCCTCCAGTTCCATCCACATCGAAGCAAATGGTGGGTATTTGTAGTTTCTAATGAGCCCATTATAGTTATAGTACACTTGTGAGGCATTAAAGCTTTATTATTATTTTTTGCATTAAAGCTTTATAAACTTGCTTTGATCACCTTGCTAGACAGAGAAAAGTAGAATTAGTTACTGTTTAAGCTGAAGTGTGTTTATTCTTCATATCTCACATTAGAATTACTAGCTCTAATAGATTTGGGGGCCTTAAGTGTCTTTCTGTCTTCCTTTGGGCAGAACCAAGTCAGCCATTTGTAGATGGGCTTGTCCTGTACAAACCAACAGGTGGATTTCATGTGTTAAGGCTGCATGAAAATAATATGAATGGGCATGAATGAAAATAATAACCAGGGGCACCTGGGTGGCTTAGTGGTTGAGCATCTGCCTTTGGCTCAGGGCATGATCCCAGGGTTCTAGGATCGAGTCCCACATCAGGCTTCCCGTGGAAAGTCTGCTTCTCCCTCTGCCTATGTCTCTTCCTTTCTGTACCTCTCATAAAGATAAAAATGAATAAAATACTTTGAAAAAATAAGAATCTGACACTAAATAGGTACATGTTGGCTGGATATCTGCCAGTACCAACAAGAAATTGCCAAAAGGATGCCCTGTACCGCATCGTGGCCACCACTGACTGGGAGCTGGGCCCGGAGAGCACTGGCACAGCTGGGGGTGGGGAGTGGGCTTCCCATGACTCACTGACCATCACAAAGGTGGGAAGAACAAGAGGCCAGGCCCGAAAGCCTGGTACCATGCTGCACATGGGGATTGATTGGCCTTTGCCTTTCAAAAACAGAGGGATAGGGGATGGGGACTACTAGAAAAAAATAGAAACTCTAAGATTTTAAAAAAAAATAGTCCTCCTGTACATAACAAGACAGCATCTGCTCTCCAGGGCCCAAGACTTGCGTCAGGGGCCTCAGGCAGGCAGGCCAGGAGACTGTTCTGGACAACTGGGATAACGGAGTTGTGTTTCTGGTGGGAGGAGCCCTCCAGTCCTTCTGCTGGCCACATGTGAGCTTGTGGGTTCCTCTCAAGTATGTTGGGTAGGATACTCCTATCTTTGGTTCCTTTGGGAGCTGGTTTCCTCATATCAACTGTCTTCCCTTCTCCAGAAGGGCTGTGTTGGCTCAACTCAATTATTGGAAGAGCCTGACTTCAGTTACCCATTTTTTTTCCAGCATTTGCTATACTCTGATATCACAGGACTAATTGCCCACTTCACATTCCAAGAGTTGGGAGAGGCCCCTCTGAGATCATCTAACTCCATCGCCTAGCCAGGGCATATGTCCATGTGAAAAGTCAGGCAGATGATTCTTTTCTGTGACATGGGGTAAAATAAGACTCTCATTCTCTCTTCAGTCTCCCTGTCCCCCTTCAGTCCCCAAATTTCTGTCACTTGTACTGAACAGACTGTGTTCTGTCACTATACTTCATTATTTGGAAACCACCTCCCTCCACTTCCCCAAACTGGACTACCGCAAACAGTCACAAAAAGTATTCTTTTCCCCCAAGATGTCATTAGATCTAGACCTCTTTTGGGTAGTTTTCATTCCTTATTGCTAGCTGTGTTTAGACATTGTTACATTGCTATGAAAGCTCTGAGGCTGTGGCTTCCCTCCATAACCACACTGTTGCCAGAGAGAGTTTCCTAGAACATAGGCCTCCTCTAATCAAAAGGCTTCAGTAGGGACACCTGGGTGGCTTGGTGGTCAAGTGTCTGCCTTTGGCTCAGGCCATGATCCCGGGGTCCTGGGATTGAGTCCCGCATTGGGCTCCCTGCAGGGAGCCTGTTTCTCTGCCTATGTCTCTGCCTCTCTCTCTGTGTCTGTCATGAATAAATAAAATCTTAAAAAAAAAGCCTTCAGGAACTCTACATTATTAACAGAATGAAGACAAAACTACTTTGATAGGTATTCAAGGCCTCCCCAAAATTGTATTGTATGAGAGTGTTATTTCTCAAATACTGTTCCCTCCTTCCTTCCCAAAGATGCTCTGAACTGTCCTGCCTCTGTTCCTTTGTGCAGGCTGCTCCCACTGCCAGTAATTCTTTACCATCTTTGTCTTTGTCAGTTGAAATCCCATTTATCCTCCAAGGTGCAAGCAACTGTCCCCTCTACTCTGAAGCCTCCCCCAATCCCTCCATTCAAAGTAATCACTTCTTCCTCAGCATCTTCCAATAATATTCTTTGGCAATTTTGGTAGCACTTGCCTTATATCTTGCTTGATATCTGTCTGCTACTGGAGGGCAGAGACGAAGTCTGCATTGTGTCTGTAGCCTCCATAGTGTCCAGTATGGAGTCATTGAACTCTGGGCTCTCCATAACAGGCCTGACAAGGCTCTGCACAATCTGGCTTTTGCCTGATACCTTAGCCATATCTCGAGCCACTTTCCTCCTTTCTGCAGGTGGACTGGCTTTCTGTCATTCTTCAAGAATGCCAAGTGCTTTCCTATCTTGGGGCTTTTCCCCACTGTCCTCTGTGCCTGAAATGCTTTTCCATCCATTCTTCATCTAGTTAACTCTTAAGTCATCCTTCTTTTGTCTTAATAATAAATTTATTTTTTATTGGTGTTCAATTTGCCATCATACAGAATAACACCCAGTGCTCATCCAGTCAAGTGCCCCCCTCATTCACCCCCACCCCCCACCCTCCTCCACTTCCACCACCCCTAGTTCATTTCCCAGAGTTAGGAGTCTTCATGTTCTGTCTCCCTTTCTGATATTTCCTACCCCTTTCCTCTCCCTTCCCTTCTATTCCCTTTCACTATTTTTTATATTCCCCAAATGAATGAGACCATATAATGTTTGTCCTTCTCTGATTGCTAAGTCATCCTTCTTGCCTCAGCTTAAAACATCACTTCCCAAGGAAGCCTGCCCCGACCTCTCAGAGGAAAAAACTACACTGATCACCCTGCCAGACATCCCATAAGCTTGTAGTCACAGAAAAAGGAGTGAATGATGGAGAGTGGATGTCTCAGAACATATCCACTCTTGCCCGACACCCCATGACTATGAAATGCACACTAAATGCCTGCCCTTTGGACTGTCAGTCAGGAGGGGTTACTTTGAGTTTGAAGGATAACACACACACACAAAAATAAATAAAGGATAACACAAGGGACGCTTGGGTGGCTCAGTGGTTAAGCCTCTAACTTTGGCTCAGATCCTGATTCTGGAGTCCTGGGATGGAGCCCTGCATCAGGCTCCCCGAAGGGGAGCTTCTCCCTCTACATATGTCTCTCCCCCTCTGTCTGTGTCCCTCATGAATAAATAAATATTTTTTTTTTAAGTAAAGGACAAAACAAGACCTGCTCCTTCATAGGGTGCCCTGTCCTTCCCAGCCTATTTCCTTGTCGCTTTGGGCATAATGTTTCTTAAGACTCTCCTAAATTACCTGTTTATCATGGAGAACTGCAGCAAAATGTGTCAGAAGGCAGGGCCAGGTTAGATGGCTTCTAAAGCTTCATTTATTATTGTTAGGCCTCTTGTCTTGGAAACTCACGATGTCTTGGTCCTCAGTGGTCACTGATTTGAGGTCAGAACTAGGTAATAAGAGTAAAGGATAAAGTTAGAGAACCTCAGGTATGGATGGAGGGTAAAGAACAAAGCATACATGGAAGCAGGACTTATACTGAGGCAGATCAGGGCAGAATGATGGCATTCTAATTCTGTCGATTTTGGAAGGGCTTTCCATCGCTTTCTAGTGCTTCTGAGTTGTGAAAATTGCCTAAAATTAGCCTTTTAGGCAGAGGTTACAAATTGGCAGTTGCAGGCTGAATCTGGTCCTCAGACTTGTTTTAATTGGCCACCACAGTGTTGATAAAACATATTTGAATTAGTTGCCAACTTTTAAGGATTGGAAGATTTCATATAAATTTTTTTTTATTTTTGGCTTCTCTTGAAAAACTGGAAAATCTGGCAGCCCAGCCCCACATTTCCACCCAGCAACAGTCAGATGGAGCTGAGTAGGGCCACCCCTTGTGGATGAGACATATTCTTTTTTGGTTCTTCATGGTCCCCATTGGGTTTGCTTCCCTCATGTATGTTACCTGCCTGGCTCTGGAGGCATTTGAGTTTGCAACCCTTGATAATTTTTAAAGTTTTATTATGGAAAATATCAAACACATATAAAAGTAGGGAGAATCATAAGAGGAACCCCGTTCACCCATTACCCAGTTTCAGCAACTGTCATTTATAGCCAGTCTTTTCTTTAAAAAGATTTTGTTTATTCATGAGAGAGAGAGAGAGAGAGAGAGGCAGAGACACAGGCAGAGGGAGAAGCAGGTTCCATGCAGGGAACCTGACGTGGGACTTGATCCCAGGACTCCAGGATCACGTCCTGGGCCGAAGGAGGCGCTAAACCGCTGAGCTACCCAGGCTGCCACCTAGCCAGTCTTATTACATCAATGCCCTCACCCATTATCCAACACTCCTACCTTCCCCCTGCTGGATTATTTTGAAGCAAATCCAGACATTATTTTATCGCTAAATATTTCAATATGTATTGCTACAAGACAGTCTCTTTTTAGAAACAGAACCATAGTATCATTATCACAGCCGAAATATTACAAATTCTTTATTATCATCAAATATCCATTCTACCAACTTTTTAATTCTTCTCCATGTTATTCACCTCATCTGATTTCCTCTCTCTTTCTTTAGGGGGAGGAATAAGAATGGGAAGGGTTGGTCTTGGAAAGGGAGTAGAAATATGAATATGATATTCTGATCTCTAGAAAGTAATAGATGGAATGATTCATTATGTCTGAATAACACATTTATCTCTTTATATCGGGTTTTGCTGTCATAATTTTATATGAAATAACATAGATACAGAAGGTTAAGTGGTGGGGCACCTGGGTGGCTCAGTCAGCTAAGTGTCTGCTTTGGGCTCAGGTCATGATCCCAGAGTCCTGGGATCAAGCCCCAAGTTGGGCTTCCTGCTTAGTGGGGAGCCTGCTTCTCCCTCTCCTCCCCGCTTGTGCTCTCTCTCACCATCTTTTTTGCTATTTCTGTCTGCTCTCACTCTCTCTCTCAAATAAAATCTTAAGAAAAGGTTAAATGGCTTGTTCAATTACAGAGATAGTAAAAGAGCTGTGACAAGAACTCAGACCACCTGACTTCTAGACCTTTCAGTTGTGCTACATATGAAAGGTGACATGACAGGTTATGATGTGATGAGAGGAGACAGTATAGAGTAATAAAAGTGAACATTTTATGAGTGCTTACTCTGCAGCTACGGGTTATACTAGGTACATAAGTTATATTATTATTATTTATTCCTCTCATCAGTTCTCTATTCTTCCAGTCTTATAGAGAAAGATGCTAAAGAAAGAGACATTAGGTAATTTCCCAGAGACAAATACTTGGAACAAACAATTGGAAGAGTTAGAATTGGAAGCCAGAACTACTAGCATCCCAGTGCTTTAACACTATATTAAACTTGACAGGGCAAGGGCTTTGGAGTTGGACAAACATGACTTTGAATCCTAGTTTTTATTCACTTTATGACTGTGGGCAACAAGTTCCTCATCTTTAAATAAGGATAACAGTACCTAACTTTTAGTGTTAATGTGATGATCAAGTAAGATCATCCATTTAAATTATCCAGCACATCACTTGGCACAGAGTGAAGGCTCAATAAATGAAAGCTACCAAGAGGGAATGGTTTATAACAGTACTATCTCTACCAATGTGCCCCAGAAAAAGGAAATTTTATTTCCTCTCTGATAAGCCCCTTAGACTGGTTCCATTTTATGCAATCCCAGCAAAATGTAGTTCATGATCGGTGTTTTAATACATTTTTATATATGAAATAAAATAAAAGTTTACTTTATACTTTGAAAGAGCATTCTAGTATTAAAGATTTTTAATTGTCAAAGGCACAATAGGTTTGATGTAGAAATTCCAGATTCCGTCTGCCATGAGCTGGATGGACTCTTGGCTTTTCATCCTAAGAGCTGACTTATCACATACTTGAAAATAAGTACCTAGTGATGCCAGGAAATCTTTTCTGGACTTGAAGGGAACAATATATGTGTGAGAAAGTCTTGGGATGATGTGAAAATTTTATATCTGATTGACCTGAGGCAAGGCTATAATGGGGGTATGATTTCAAACTTCCCCGTGCCCTTTCCCCCATTTATGAGTAGGAACCCCACAGGTTCCCAATTGTTTTAGGTATGAAGGCAGAAGTACAAAAGTGGGCAGGCAGGACTAACAAAGTGGTACAATATGTACCAAGCAGAAGCAACTGACTTCTAGAAAGATGTCTCCTATGTTCTGGGAGCCAGAAAAGGTAGGGGCCAGGGCCAGGCCTGCTATTTTTAACTGGCCTCAAGGAAAGAAGGCTAAGGGCAGACAGCACTAGGTTCAGTGTAAGGAGACTCCATTGCACAGCTCTCACTTAGCTGATGTTTCAGATTCCTATGGCTGCTGTAATGTATTCTCACATACAGTGGCTTAGAACACATATTCAGGGATGCCTGGGTGGCTCAGTAGTTGAGCGTCTGCCTTTGGTTCAGCTAGTGATCCCAGGATTCTGGGATGGAGTCCTGCATTGGGCTTCCTGCATGGAGTCTGCTTCTCTCTCTGCCTATGTCTCTGCCTCTCTCTCCGGGTGTCTCATGAACAAATAAATAAAATCTTTTTTAAAAAAGAACACATATTTATTATCATACGGTTCTTCAGGTTAGAAGTCCAGTATGAGGGGATCCCTGGGTGGCGCAGCGGTTTGGCGCCTGCCTTTGGCCCAGGGCGCGATCCTGGAGACCCGGGATCGAATCCCACATCGGGCTCCTGGTGCATGGAGCCTGCTTCTCCCTCTGCCTGTGTCTCTGCCTCTCTCTCTTTCTCTCTGTGTGACTATCATAAAAAAAAAAATTTTAAAAAAGAAGTCCAGTATGAGTCTCACGAGGCTAAAATCAAGGTTTCCGTGCCGTGTTCTCTTGTGGAGGCTCTGGGGACTACTATGTTTCCTTGTTGTTTCCAGCCTACATTCTTTGACTCCTGATCCCTTTTCTCCATCTTCAAAGCCAGCAATGGCCATTTGAGTCCTTTTCGCATCTCATCACTCTGATCTATTCTGCCTTCTTCTTTTACTTTTAAGGACCCCTGTGCTTACATTGGGCCCAGGCTGATAAACCAGATCATCTCCCTATTTTAAAATCAGCTCATTAACAACCTTAATTGAATCTTCTACCTTAATTTTCCTTTACCATGTAACATAGCATATTACAAATTCTTGGGAATAAGATATGGACATCCTTGGGTATGTATCAGTCTGCTTTCACAGCTACTGAATGTTACAGAGAGAATTGGCCCCTCTTATTAAAGACAAAATATATTAGGGACAGTTGTGAGTTTTCAGATATACTGACAGAATATTTAAGATTCGGGTGTTATTTGTGAAATGGCCCACTATGGATCTCTTCTTGAATGGGAAGACAACCTATTTGTAAATATGACAATCTGCTCGCAACGACTTTCTAAATTTAACACAATTTCAATTAAAAAGGAAAAATATGCAAGAAAACAAAGAAGAATATTCTGAAGACTAATAGGTAAATATTCGTTTCGCACACATTAGAACATAAGTTACAAAGCAGTAAATGTTCCATGTTCATGGATTGGCAGAATTAATATTGTGAAAATGTCAATATTACCCAGGGCAATATACACATTTAATGCAATCCCTATCAAAATACCATGGACTTTCTTCAGAGAGTTAGAACAAATTATTTTAAGATTTGTGTGGAATCAGAAAAGACCCCGAATAGACAGGGGAATTTTAAAAAAGAAAACCATATCTGGGGGCATCACAATGCCAGATTTCAGGTTGTACTACAAAGCTGTGGTCATCAAGACAGTGTGGTACTGGCACAAAAACAGACACAGAGATCAATGGAACAGAATAGAGAACCCAGAAGTGGACCCTGAACTTTATGGTCAACTAATATTCGATAAAGGAGGAAAGACTATCCATTGGAAGAAAGACATTCTCTTCAATAAATGGTGCTGGGAAAATTGGACATCCACATGCGGAAGAATGAAACTAGACCACTCTCTTTCACCATACACAAAGATAAACTCAAATAGATGAAAGATCTAAATGTGAGACAAGATTCCATCAAAATCCTAGAGGAGAACACAGGGAACACCCTTTTTGAACTCGGCCACAGTAACTTCTTGCAAGATACGTCCAGGAAAGCAAAAGAAACAAAAGCAAAAACGAACTATTGGGACGTCATCAAGATAAAAGGCTTCTGCACGGCAAAGGATACAGTCAACAAAACTAAAAGACAACCTACAGAATGGGAGAAGATATTTGCAAATGACCTATCAGATAAAGGGCTAGTTTCCAAGATCTATAAAGAACTTATTAAACTCAACATCAAAGAAACAAACAATCCAATCATGAAATGGGCAAAAGACATGAACAGAAATCTCAGAGGAAGACATAGACATGGCCAACACGCACATGAGAAAATGCTCTGCATCCCTTGCCATCACGGAAATACAAATCAAAACCACAATGAGATACCACCTCACACCAGTGAGAATGGGGAAAATTAACAAGGCAGGAAACAACAAATGTTGGAGAGGATGTGGAGAAAAGGGAACCCTCTTGCACTGTTGGTGGAATGTGAACTGGTACAGCCACTCTGGGAAACTGTGTGGAGGTTCCTCAAAGAGTTAAAAATAGACCTGCCCTACGACCCAGCAATTGCACTGTTGGGGATTTACCTCAAAGATACAGATGCAATGAAACGCAGGGACACCTGCACCCCGATGTTTATAGCAGCAATGGCCACAATAGCCAAACTGTGGAAGGAGCCTCGGTGTCCAGCGAAAGATGAATGAATAAAGAAGATGTGGTTTATGTATACAATGGAATATTACTCAGCCATTAGAAATGACAAATACCCACCATTTGCTTCAACGTGGATGCAACTGGAGGGTATTATGCTGAGTGAAGTAAGTTAATCGGAGAAGGACAAACATTATATGTTCTTATTCATTTGGGGAATATATATAATAGTGAAAGGGAATAGAAAGGAAGGGAGAAGAAATGGGTAGGAAATATCAGAAAGGGAGACAGAATATAAAGACTCCTAACTCTGGGAAACAAACTAGGGGTGGTGGAAGGGGAGGAGAGTGGGGGGTGGGGGTGAACGGGTGATGGGCACTGAGGGGGGCACTTGATGGGATGAGCACTGGGTGTTATTCTGTATGTTGGCAAATTGAACACCAATAAAAAATAAATTTATTATTAAAAATTTTAAAAAAGCAGTAATCTTTAAGACTGTGATGCCGGCTCAGAAGTGAAATATTAATCAATGGAACAGAGGAGAGAAATTGGAAGTAGCTTTTAGCACACATAACATGAACATATGTCAAATATGCAGCATAAAACAATGAGCAAAAATATTTTATATTTAGTAAGCACTTTGAAACAACTGGGTAGTGAAGTGAAAAATTACCTTGGGATTGTGCATCTCCTACTATGGGGCACAAGTGATGTCAGTTGGGATTTTAACTGAGTTAGAATCAGGTAAAATCAAATCTAAAGGCTAGAATAGATTAGTCCTTATGAACACGATTATTTGATTAAATATAATCCCAATTGTGGGGAAGAGGATAGTTTGCAGAACAAAAAGCATATAGAATAAGTCAATACTTGTAAAACATGTAAACTTCCTTATGCGACAAGAAAGTATGCATACAACAAAGTACGATTTTATACCTATATAATCAAGCAAAAGTTGTTTTGAAAGATAAAACCCCAATATTCATGAGGCTGTGGGGAAATACATGTGTTGGCAGTGGGTGATCATAATACAGCAGTAACCAACATTTATTATGCCCACCTCCCCCATAACATTTCTGTGCAGAAGGAATATAGTTTCTCCCATTTTATAATTGAGGAAACTCCATGACTTAGGGAGGTGGAGTAACTAGTCTACCCCCACATAGCTAGTATAGGCAGAACCAGCCTCACAGCATTTTGTTGAAGTCCAAACACAAAGCTCTGTGTTCACTGCCCTGCATGCCAATGAAAAAATTCTTACCCTCTGCCTATTGTATTCTACACCCAGAAACAGCTTGAGAAAAAAGTTTCAAAGATAAAAAGGTCTCTATCTCTACACACAAAGATGCTTAGCAATTCGACAAATAGCTATTGATTGCTCATTATCTATCAGAAAAAGAACTATAAACAAGTTACAAAATATGAATACAAACATTAAAACAATAAATGTAAAGAATATGAAGAAATGTGGAAAATACTTATGAAATATTGTTTTCCCCCCTGAAATATTGTTAAATAAAAAATAGAGCACACTATTGGTTAGCCTCTATGTAGAAACAAACAATTGGTTATAGGATGAGATTAAGAGGTAAATTAGGAAAGTATGAGATAAACGGGAAGTTAGGGGAGGCCAGCGCTCCACAGGAACGCAGGTGCAGGTGCCAGGCGGTCGGTCAGTAGCATCGCGCCGGGGTGGGGTGGGGGGGTGGAGGGGGGTTCCTGTGAAAGTTTAGCTCAGCCCAACCCAACCCAGAGAAAGGAATCATTTTCATTTACGTGTCACTGCACACTGACGCCCCCCCCTTTTTTAATACTGTATTTATTCATGAGAGACACACACAGAGAGAAGCAGAGACACAGGCAGAGGGAGAAGCCCGCCGACTCGATCCCTGATCTCCAAGATCACACCCTGGACCCAAAGCAGGCGCTAAACCACTGAGCCACCCAGGCTGCCCGCACTAACCCCCTTCTATAACGGAGTTAAATCATAGGTCTTGGACTACTCGGGCATTCGCCATTTACTACCCCCTCTTCGCAAGCAGAGACCCCCTAGTGGCCGCTGCGGGTATGAAGAGCTGAACCGGAGGCAGGGCTCTAGGGACATGAGGGGGGTCAGGGCGGGGACAGGGGGAGGAGGGTTAGGAGTGGTGAGGGTGGGGACCTTTTTATAGTCTGTGTCCATTTGAATTTGTCTCCCTTTCCAGTTATGGCACTAATTGTTTAAGAGATTGTAAGACTAAAAAAAGAAGATTTTCATCACTAATTTGTTTCTGAAAGGATTTAAAAAAATTAACTTCTTCCTGAATACTTCTTAGTACAGATTTGAGTCCTAACGCCTTCTTGGGACGCTGGCTTTGTCGATCTAACACCTGGCTCACCAGGCTTTCTTCTCTGATGATGAATTGTTCTTGCTTTTCATGGAGAGGAATGTCATCAAACTATTAGGCCACTAGATTTACCAAATATTTCCAGAACTCCTGGGTTAGTCAGTTGCAATTCTACATTGGACAATTTCTACCATAAGTGGACAACTATTTCTCATTTGACCTCATTGGAAGCAAATCAACAGCTAGTGGGGACATTCCAATGTCCAAAAGAAGCACTGACTGAAATGGATTGACGTGACCACTCCAGGATATTTTCATTCTAAAGATCTCATGTGGTATGTGTGCAAAAAAAGAGAGAGAGAAGAGCCAATAATGCAGAGCCCAGTGTATGACTTGGACGAAGCATGTGAGTGCTCTGCTGCACACCAGGCTTCTAAGGAAGAAGTTACTTAGGCTTTTGATCCATTCTGAGGTAATTTTTGCATATCGTGTAAGGTAATGGTTCACTTTCATTCTTTTGCATGTGGATATACAGTTTTCCCAGCACCATTAGTTGAAGAGACTGCCCTTTCCATATTGATTAGTCTTGGCATCCCTGTTGAAAACAATTTGACTATACAGTGTATGTGATACATGAACTGCTTTTATAACTATTGTCAGAATAAACTACACTAATAAACTTAAAAAAAAACTTACTAAAATAGTCACAATTTGAAAACATCAGATTCAAAGGAGTAGTTGGCCACATTCATGCTCTGATCTTGCCTTGCTTTTTCAAGTATGACACTTTCAGATTCCAATGATATTGTGTGGTCACTAAGTGTTTATCATTCAGCCAGAGAAAGGGATCACCCTTTCTCTTTTAAAAAGGAAAGCTTAAAACAGAAAAAAAGGAACCCATTTAAATTGTGCAAGTAGAAGAACAAATGTGAAAAAAACAGATTGATACCTAATAAGTTCCTGATTAATTTGTGTGCAGAAATATTGCATGATGATACATTAAATACATAAAGCATCAGAATACCCAAGAAATGGGGTTGTTCTTAATGGAACTTGCTGATGAATTGAAATTTAACAAGAAACCCATGTTTTTGTGTATTTCTTTTTTTTTTATTTTTTTATTTATTTATTTTATTTACTTATGATAGTCACAGAGAGAGAGAGAGAGAGAGGCAGAGACACAGGTAGAGGGAGAAGCAGGCTCCATACACCGGGAGCCCGATGTGGGATTCGATCCCGGGTCTCCAGGATCATGCCCTGGGCCAAAGGCAGGCGCCAAACCGCTGCGCCACCCAGGGATCCCGTTTTTGTGTATTTCTGTTGAACAAAATATGAAAGTTTTCCTTAGTCCATTTTCTCCTGAAATTTATTTTTTAAATTTTTTAAAATTTTTCTTCTTAAATTTAAAGAGGGATTCAATGACCTCGGTGTTCAATTCAATGATTATGGTGTACATCAAAGTGACAAAGACTGGTTTGAAGTCTATCATAGTCATTTTTCAGATGTGCCATTTGGGGCAAGTTTTTAACTTACTTTTTTTAAAAAATATTTTTATTTATTTATTCATGGGAGACACAGAGAGAGGCAGAAACATAGGCAGAGGAAGAAGCAGACTCCCTGTGGGGAGCCTGATGTGGGACTCAATCCCAGGACTCCAGTATCACTACCTGAGCCAAAGGCAG
The DNA here is from genome assembly GCF_011100685.1 of Canis lupus familiaris. Classification (NCBI taxonomy): domain Eukaryota; kingdom Metazoa; phylum Chordata; class Mammalia; order Carnivora; family Canidae; genus Canis; species Canis lupus. The sequence continues at coordinate 78,138,193 of NC_049260.1, forward strand.
ATGCTCAATCACTGAGCCACCCAGGTGCCCCTTTAATTTACTTTTTAAATTTTTAAAAAGTTTTTATTTAAATTCAAGTTGGTTAACATATAGTTAGTTAATATATTAGTTTCTGTTGCATAATATAATGATTCAAAGAGGGCCTGGCTGGCAAATCCGGAAGCGTGTGCAACTCTTGATCTTGGGATTGTGATTTTGAGCCTACTTGCCTATGTTGGATGTAGAGATAAATTTAAAAACAACAATATAGTGATTCAACCAGTGCTCATCACAAGTGTCCTCTTCAATTTCCATCACCTATTTCACCCATCTCCCCATACACCTCCCCTCTGGTAACCATCAGTGTGTTCTCCATAGTTCAGAGTCTGTTTCTTGGTTTTAAGCAGGTTTTTTAACCTCTTCGTGTCTTAGTTTTCTCATCTGTAGAATATCAATAATTGGAATCCATGCATATTGCTCAGCACAGTATTTGGCATATTGTCAACCTTCAGAAAAATTTAGCTGTAAACTGTATCACTGTTTATTATTGTTAAATGTGTTTTTTTTATTTTAAAATTTAAATTCAATTTGCCGACTTATAGCATAACACCTAGTGCTCATCCCATGAAGTGCCCTCCTCAGTGCCTGTCACCCAGTTACCCCATTCCCTCACCCACCTCCCCTTCCACAACCCTTTGTTTGTTCCCCAGAGTTAGGAGTCTCTCATGGTTTGCCTTCTTCTCTAATTTTTCCCACTCAGTTCCCCTCCTTTCCCTTATAATCCTTTTTACTATTTCTTATATTCTGTGTATGAGTGAAACCATACGATGGTTGTCCTTCTCCAATTGACTTATTTCATTCAGCATAATATCCTCAGTTCCATCCACGTTGAAGCAAATAAATGGTGGGTATTTGTCTTTTCTGATGGCTGAATAATATTCTATTATATATATATATATATATTATATATATATATACACATATATATCTTCTTTATCCATTCTATCCATTCATCTGTTGAAGGGCATCATGGCTCCTATTATTATTAAATGTAAAGCCCTAGCCTGGGTACAATGTGGGAATCAAAAAAATAGAGGGATTTGCTTCAACGTGGATGGAACTGGAGGGTATTATGCTGAGTGAAATAAGTCAATCGGAGAAGGACAAACATTATATGTTCTCATTCATTTGGGGAATATATATAATAGTGAAAGAGAATAGAAGGAAAGGGAGAAGAAATGGGTAGGAAATATCATAAAGGGAGACAGAACATAAAGACTCCTAACTCTGGGAAATGAACTAGGGGTGGTGGAAGGGGAGGAGGGCGGGGGGTGGGGGTGAATGGGTGACTTGCACTGAGGGGGGCACTTGACGGGATGAGCACTGGGTGTTGTTCTGTATGTTGGCAAATTGAACACCAATGAAAAATAAATTTATTATTAAAAAAACAAAACAAAACAAACAAACAAAATAAATAGAGGGGACCCAGTTGGAAGCTACAGGTACTACTACAGTGCAAGTAATGGAATCAAAAATTGCATCTACAAATGGTTAAGTTATGAAGGTTATTGTCAAATGAGTGATGCATACCTCATGCCTATAGGGATTTGGGGAGGAGAGGTAACAGGAGGGTTGGCAGGATTGAGAAAAGGAGGAACAATGAAAGGAGGAGGAAAAGGCAAGAGAGAAGTGATCAAGTACTGAATGACTGGGCTAGAAAAGGAAGGAGCACAAGGGCATGGCACAAGCAAAGGTGTAGGGTCAGAAATGAGTGTGACAGGTTCTGGGTTTCTGCTGTGAGGTCGTAGTGCCTCAGAGTCATCATTCCAGAGGTCAAAATTCCTTGCTAGGAAATTAGTAGGCAATTATACTGCATGTGTGCTGATCCCTGGGACTTTCTCTAAGTGATTATATGAAGCATGACACAATGAAAACAGTGGAAAAAAACTAAAATAAAAAAAAGACTTTCCCAGCAATTTGCTTTTTTCCTGCAATAAATATACAATCCTGATACACTGAAGCTTGCTTCCTGCAGATGTGATTTTATTTAATTGAGATATTGGTGAATAATATTATAAAACTTAGCAGTATTGTGTGTGGAAGGACAAGCTTTACTTGTGCAGAGGTCCCTGAAATGTTGTGGGGAAGCTATTAATAGACTTATTAAAAATATCATTTGCATTTTACCTATGGACTGAAGCTTTCCAATGGTTTCCAGGGGAGGAAGTAATAAAGAGGAGTCAGGTGAGGTGAAGGAACCTTGATTTGTGGGCTTGGCTTTCTTGTTACTCTTTGACAGTGACCTCATGACTTACAAAGATGACTTCCTAATCTCTTCATCCCACACATTTACTAGAATCACAGATATTACCAGTCTCCTTACTTTCTGTTTGGAATGAATGGATTCACCACTCTCTAAAACAGTGTTAAGCAGAATTATGAGGTTATAGAATATGTTCACCTATGGAAGACCAGACTTGGCCAAGGGATGCATGAAGTCTAAGCCTCTGTGTCAAATACACAGAAGAACCAGTTTAGCACACTGCAATGTATTTATTTATTTATTTATTATTTATTTTTTTAATTTTTTAATTTTTTATTTATTTTATTTTTTTATTATTTTTTAAAGATTTTATTTATTTATTCATAGAGACACACACAGAGAGAGAGGCAGAGACACAGGCAGAGGGACAAGCAGGCTCCATGCAGAGAGCCTGACGTGGGACTGGATCCAGGGTCTCCAGGATCACTCCCTGGGCTGCAGGCGGCGCTAAACCGCTGCGCCACCGGGGCTGCCCCTGCAATGTATTTATGATTTCCCTGTCAGAGTTGAGGTTTTGAAATGGTAGGTGGGCCCGTGGAATTCACTGGACATCCTTGGAAATTCCTTCTGGTTGACATGAAGCAATAATATCCTGGATGTCTTTTTGAGGTGCTGGGCCTGGGGACTTGGGTCAGGGGCAATCACATAGTAGGACACCCTCTCTGTCCTGACTTTCCCTCTTTCCTCTGGAATATTTAAATCTTGGTGAGACCCCTTAAGATGCTCAGTTGAGGTAAATGAAAATGGAGATGAATGGAAAAGACAGAGAGCAGCCCCATCGCTTTATCTTATGATGGGAACTATGGAAGTAGCTATTGGGGACTGATTTGCATATTAACCAGAGTTCTGTTTTTTCCTTTCTTCTTTTTTTGTAAAGCCCAGCTGGCTAGGGCCACCACCTTGTGCCCCTGGCTACCTCCCAGAGACCCTACCCAATTTGCCAGTGTCCACCTACTACCCAGCTTCCTACCCTGCAGCGACATCTCAGGGCTCAGCCACAGATGCAGGTTTCTTTCTCCCCTGGGTCCCCACAGCCTCCTTTTCCACTCCTGACTTAAAACTTCTTTTGCTTCTTCTCTTTTGTCTCCCTTGTTCAAGGGGAGCTGGTCAGAGATTCTTCCTTGGTCCCTAACCTGCCTCTTGTTTTTTTTTTTCCTAAACCAAGATTCCTGGGCCAAGAATAGAAAAATTGTGTTCCAACTCTGCAGTTCTCAGAGGCCCTCATATTGTCTGGGGGCTATGGTTCAGAAGGATCCAGGTGTATCAATTTTACTGCCCATGCCTGGATGCCACCTCTTCAATCACTTGTGTCTCCTTTGTTTGTGAAGCACAACAGAATGTACTTTCAGGAGTCTTTTGTATTCCTAGGGTTGAAAAATATTTGCATGTAAATGTTGGGAATCCAGACAGTCTCCATAAGATCTATGCTTTGCATGGAGAAGCATACAGACCATTGGGGAGCGTTTGAAAAATAAATTTACTCCATTGCACCTTATGTCCCTGCCTCATAGCATTGCGGTGACATCTGAGAAGGAGAGAGTGTGACATTGATCAAGGCAAAGCATAAATAACCACATTTCAAACTGAATACTAATTGCAAAATTACAGTTTCCAAATTATTAGCCTCCTTTACAAAAAAAGTTAATTCAACCAAGCCCAGAGCTGGCTGTTTCTTATGTGTTGTGCTGCCAGTTGGCAGGCACAACTTTGCAAGGAGATTGTGAGAAGTGAGGGTTATTGTAGTGGAAGCACACTCGGCCTTTTGTGAGGAGGGTACAAACTGTATCACTCTCTCAAGCCCCTGCTGTTCAGCGTTCAAGAGTGGACACCAGGATACTGCATGCCTTCAGGGGAAGTTGCTTACTATTCCTAGAGGTGAAATGGCCCAGTGCCAAGACTTGGGGAGGAGCTTTGAGTTTGTAACCCCTTGAAGGAAACAGCTCTGGGAAGATGGAAGTGAACAGCACAGTAGCTGGGGAATCCCAGGCCCTGGGAAGGGCATGACTGCACAGAGCTTGGCCTTCTCTGAGATGAACTGTGCCTACTCCCTCAGGCAGGCCATTCTATTGCTCATGAAGGTCTGTGTTCCCTCATCTGTAAAATCAAGGGAATGGGCTGGATGACCGTGAAAGCCCCCTCCAGTTCTGGGAGAATGCAAGGGTCTGTCTCTTCTTTAAGCTCAGTGTCTTCTAGAAGAAAGGCACTTTGCTTGGAAAAGTGGCATGAAATGATGGGACTGGTTCCCTGTCACTGCCATCCTTTCACTGCAGGAATTGTAAACGAGTTTGTCTCACTTGCCAAATTGATGAGGTCTTGTGTGAAAATACTTGGAAGGAAAATGAAAAAGTGCCTATGAAGAAGAGGAGCTGTCTGAGGCAAGGGTTCATTTGCTTTGGGACATCCTATTGTATTGCCTAGGTGGGAGGGAACATTAGAAGAGGCCCCGGTCAGAATAATCTCCATAGGCATTCTTAGAAAGATGGTTATGTGATAATGGTTATGCTTTGATATCATTTGCCTGTAGCAAGTGTCCACTCAAGGGTAGAGAACCCCAGTATATGAACTACTTTGTACTGACTCCTCCACTTCTGCTAATAGGAGGCCCTGATTTAGAGGATTCAAATTAGACAAGGTTGAATTTACCAATCAGGAGCTTCAAGGAATAACTCTATTGTACACCATTATTTTACTTACAGATTTTCACCGATTCCTAGAGTCACACTAGCACCGAATGGCTGGGTGGGAAAACAGCGCATCCATATGTGCTCAGAGCATGCCCAGTTTTAGGTGTAATGTCCCCTGATCAGAATTTGGGCAAAAGTCTGATTTCTTTTGAAAACAATTCAGATCAAACTCCACTCCTTGATTTTTAAGACATTTACAGTAATTCTTCTCTTTGTTTTAAAAAGTCACCTTTCACACCTATTTCCAGGGAGAATCCTTGTATGCTCAGCTAAAGAATGATTTTTAACCCAGCCCCTCCCCAAAAAAGAATGATTTTTAGTCCCTTCCTTCCCTTTTTACCCCTATGTACTTGTTGTCCCAATGATGGCTGAGATTTTGATTTCTCAGGCACTTCTGAGTTAGATCTCCAAGGTTCTGACTAGATTTGTTTGAAACAAATCTAGGTTAAATGAATCTAGTTTTAATAAAAAAGGCTTTATTTCCCCCCAAATACTTTATATCTTCTGTTTTATTTGACTATGAAAGTTACTATTGTGAAAGCTCCCTGTCATGTGTTCTTTAAGAAGAAACAACTTTAGGAAAAGCACATCCAGAATTATTAACGTAAAATGCCGAAACTCCTGTACTCCTCCTGAAGTCGTGACTTTTTTACAGTTCAGCCCAAACTGCCATCTATAAAGACTGTCTCTCTGATAAACATATTTGTTGATAGCTAGGTTGTAAAGATTTTTTTTAATCAAAATCATTTCCTTAAATTAGAACAAATTAATTTCTGATCTATGCCTCAGGGAAATTTGAATTGCAGTTTAAGAGGAATACTCTTGGGATCCCTGGGTGGCGCAGCGGTTTGGCGCCTGCCTTTGGCCTAGGGTGTGATCCTGGAGACCCAGGATCGAATCCCACATCGGGCTCCCGGTGCATGGAGCCTGCTTCTCCCTCTGCCTGTGTCTCTGCCTCTCTCTCTCTCTCTCTCTCTGTGACTATCATAAATAAATAAAAATTAAAAAAAAAGAGGAATACTCTTTGTGGGATTATTTTAAAAGACCTCTCCCTTTTAAAACCTAGACTGGGGGAACCTCTTATCTGCAGAAATGTTTTGCATATTTTCTCACATCCCACCTCCTTTCCTTAAATCATCTAGTGCCTGAGAGAAGTAGATATAATTTTAAAAATAGTGCATATTACTCTTGAAGACCCCATCAACTTAAGGGAAAGGATGTTCACTTTTTTGCTTTTGCTTCTTTCAGGCAACCCAAGGAAACAAATGTTCTTTGTTTCTGTGTGTCAGACTGGATGTGAGAATGAACTGCAGGATTTGTGTCCTGGGTATGGTTTGATTTTGAATTTTAGTGTGGCAGGGCTGGATGGGGTCCTGGAACTTTTGTTTATTTGTACAGACCCTGATTTTCCAAGAGGGTTTAAAGCATTCAGGGACCTGATGTTTAATAAGAAGGAAAGTGGTCAAGAATGGGAGAGAAGAATGATTGTGTTTCGAAACTGGCCAGGGAGGATGGCAAAGGGCATACAGGTGTATTCCTGGATATTCCTCCCTCCCAATCACCTCCTCACTGTGAAAGTCCTACATTAGATACAACTTCTTTGCTGATGTTTGACATCCCAATGTGTCAAGGGAGGGAAGAAAGAAAGGAAAAGTATTAGACAATTGTGCAAAAATCCAATGCTTTCCCAAGAAAATAAAGCCTCCCTTCATAGTGAGAACATGTAACTGATATGAAGCTTGTCCTTGGGCCTCCCCTCTTCCAAATCCACCTTCTGTGAGAGGAAATTCTGGTGTCACTGTGACACCTTTATCTGAAGTCACTGTAGTCATTTCATAGCATGACTGTGGTCATAAAATGACTGTACATGGATAGAGATTGATCGAAATCAAAAGTTCTACTGAAAAGAAAGTGATGTTTTCAGAATAGTGAGCCTGGCCTCCTTCTCTCTTTCATTTTTAGTTTTTGTTTTCATCCCTTGGCAGTTTTACATGAACCAAACAAAGGTGTGCTTCTTTTCAATGAGTGCTAATTCTGGAACATGGTTCAGAGGACCATTTCTTGGATGCTGAGGGTGACAGAATATACTTGAAGGTGTGACTGTCTGCCTCTGAGCTTGGGAAGCTACAATAATAGTCTCTCTTGTACTGGGGGTAGGGATTAGAAAACAGAGAAGAGCCCATTTCTGACCTTAGTGGAGTCCTTTCTTGTGTCTTTGAACTAGAATGATTCCTATTCCTATCACTTCCACAAAATGGAGAACAGTGAGCAGCCATTTGGAGTTTGACTGCCACATTCCCTTATAGCCTAGATGGATGCTTGGCTGTCACATAGCCTTAACAGCCCTGTGAGTAGCCTCTTAGGAAGTTTCCCTTAGAGTCCATGGCTGTTGAGCTCCTTGACATGAATGGAACATGGCCCTGCCTGGAAACACCCTGCTCTCTGATTAGTGACTTATCCCTTCTGGTTGTGCACAGGAATGTGCTCCAAACCCAGCAGTGTGAGTATGAGGATTGTTGAAGACGGTGGTGGATTGTGGAAGGAAAATGTGTGGTTGCTGGAAACCAGCATGGGCACTGAAAACTCGGTGATATGCATTGCCTAACTCAGGACTCAGGGTTATTGTTATGAAAGGAAGCCTCTCTGACATTATTTTTAATGCCATTCCCTTAATAATTCACATGCATACCCAACTTATCTCATTTGGCACTCAAAACCAACAGATTAATCGCAACTTTATTGAAAATACAACATGCTCTACAAGAACAACAGGCATTGATTTTGTTGTTATTCAATTCATTTAACAGATATTTAAGGAATTACTCAATGTTGTGCAAAGCAGTTTTTATCTGGCAGAAAAAGTACTTTGGGAAATTTGTCATAAAGACTATACTTCAGAAAATGGGACCTGCGAAATGACCATTGATGACAGGGGCCCATGCCATACCTATGGGGGCCAGAGCAATGGGAGGCACAGGTGGTGGGGGAAGCATAGGCATCATGGGTGGCCCAGGGGGCAGAGGTGGCCCAGGGAGCACAGGTGGTAGGGGTAGCCCAGGAGGCATGAGCCCCTGAGGCACCAGAGGAACACATCTCCATCCTGGCTCTAGAATAGGGAGTGCAGGATAGGGCCCATCAAGGATCACCCCCACAGGATGGCCCAAAGCAACAGGGGCCAGATTTCTAAACATCAGGGCTCTCTGGTGTCTTCTCCACTTGGCTCTTCTGTTCTGAAACCAAACCTTCAATCAGAGAGGGAAAAGGGATTAGTTTAGTACATTGAGCAGTTAATGTCATAATAGAAAACACACAATATGCAATCCTGCCATTGAACTTTTAAATGGCAGCGGGAGAAGTCATTTCCTTATTGCTAAAATATCTTAGGAAAGCAAATCACATACCTCCCCTCAGCTAATCCTTAGAGCCATGGCTAGTCCAGCCTTGGGCACATTGATTTGTCTCTCTTCCCATTTTTAGTATTCTTTAATGTTTCTTTTTCCAAGTATTGGATGTAGGTCTAACTGATAAAGTGCACTGGCTCCCTGATGTTGCACTGGCAACATCATTTGGCTCATTTGGGAGAGATTCCAATGATCATTGGTCCAATCTCCCTAAACATAAGCAAAGCCCACATCTGGCAATTTTTGGTATGGCCAGTATTAGATCCATATTCCCAATACTGGTTTCATAAAAGAGGTCTAGTATGTTTGCAAAATGTGTGTGGGGGAAGCGCCTATTCAGTTTCTTGGGAAGAAATTCATGCTGTAGAGCTTGAAAGTATGTGAGAATGTAGTCTTTTCCCTTCAGAAATCCATTGAGAGGACTATGTAAACCCCGGGGGTGGGGGCTGGGAAGCAACTCAGCAAACTTTGTTTTTCTTTTCCTCTGAGATTACCTTGCCTGCCTGAGAAAGTAGAGGACTGTTCTCTCTATCTAAGACCAGGTATGACTCTTAGTTCACCATGTGGTATTAGAATGCCAGCATTCAGTGCCTGATCTCCTGCATACTACCAACAGAAGTGTAGCACGTTTCCATCAATGTACTTGGGACAAAACTACCATTATATATATATAATATATATGTATATATATTTGGGGGGATATTTCTTTGACATACCTATGATTTTCTATGACTTCAAATATTCACTTATTTGATCCTATGACCAACAAATTAATAACTTCCTGAAAAGTGCTTTAAGTTTACGCAGGTAAGAATCTGGCCTGAAATGAGAGCACCCTCAAAATCAGATTCCAGAAAATAAAAAATCCTTTTCAAAATAATACCACCAAAAAAGCAAAAAAAAAAAAAAGCTTAGAGTGTTAAAAATTCCCCAAGAGAATATTCATTTATACGTTTGGTAGTCTCATAAAGTTGAATTTGTGTGGCATCAGCTATGTACATATTTGAATGTATACTTCTCCAAACTTTCACCTTTCCTTAGGTCAGTGGAACTTCATTAAATATTGTTCCCTTTTTTTTGTTCCATTCGTTAAGACAATTTTCCTTTCCCCATTGCTACCATATTTCTAATATTTTACCAATGTTTTCAGGCTGACATTAAAGTCTTCCAAAAAATTAAAATGTAAGGCTGTCACTCTCTATGCTGCAAAACACTTAAAAAATGGTAGTAGGACCAGGCCCTTGGACTTTTAAGCTACCCTCCCACCCCAGTTTCAGTTTATTAAACATATATTATTTACTCATGCACTGTGTTATGTGTGAATTCCTCCTTCACTCCAATGTCTGAATATTTATAAATTAAGTAATCTAGCCTGGAGCTCATACCTGGTTTTAAATATTTCAAATAATTTAGTATGGTAAACCTTATGACTTAGATCTTTAGCGCGTTAGTTTGTATACTTCCCAGGTGGCACTGGGCCCCAACATGATTCTTCACAGAAATATTCCTTTAGTGAGGACTAACATCGTTCATGAAAGGTATCAGTGTTAAAAGGAGATGAACTTAATTGGGGGAAAAAAGTGTGTGTGTGTGTGTGTATGAGTGGGTGGAAGGAAGGACATGTGTATTGCATTTTTTTTCCTTTAGGAAATCCTATTTCCCCTGGTAATGGGAAATTTCTAGATGCTCCAGCTTACTTATCCCATTTCCCACCCCCAAGGCACTTAATGTTCAAAACTTATTTGTTAAACATGGAAAGGCAACAAAACACATCAACTTCAGAATGTCCGGGGCCAAATATCAAGTATGTTTTAAAATGGCTGCCCTGGGCAGCCGAGGTGGCTCAGCGATTTAGTACCGCCTTCAGCCCAGGGCCTGATCCTGGGGACCCAGGATCAAGTCACACATCAGGCTCCCTGCATGGAGCCTGCTTCTCCCTCTGCCTATGTCTCTGCCCCCCTCTCTCTTTCTCTCTCTCTGTGTGTCTCTCATGAATAAATAAATAAAATCTTTAAAAATAAATAAATAAATAAAATGGCTGTCCTGCACCAAATGTTCTTTTAAGATTTACTGACCTGTACTCTGGCTTCAGTCAAATTCAGACGGCCTGCAATCTCTTCTCTGAGGGAGGAACGTTACAAATGTTCAGCATTTGAAGTTGTGGATAAAATGAAGTATATCCTGTACATTATTTCTATACCCCCACCCAGTGTAGCTTTCTGTAATACAGCTTGAGGCTTGCTTTAGGCAGTTTTCCCACGGACAACTTATCTGTATTAAATCAGTTAGAAAAAGGGAATCTATGTGAAAGTTCCTGGTAGTGTGTCAGTTAGTTGAATATGACTCAATTTTTCAGTTTGTGGGACAGCTGAGAACAACCCTGGAAATCTTTTCTTGGAGGTCCCTCTGTGAAAATAAATAAAATGCCAAAAGCCTTTAAAGCGGGGTTTTGATCCAGAGTGTTTCCAGGGTTTATTGTAAAGGGAGAGAGAAATTCTCAAGGAGGAACTCCAAACCATTGGCTGAGCGCTCACTGGAGATTCTTCTTCTTCTTCTTCTTTTTTTTTTTTTTTTGCTCTTTGGTGGGCGCAGAACCAGAAAGAGTGCTCCTAAACCTCTCATCCACACGTTCTGATATCCCTTTCCTGCTGGGCCTGAATAGGCCTGCCTGTTTGTACACTAGAGGATGGGGGATTGGAACCACTAGGGCTCCAGGGAAAGCAAAGGAAGCGGAAAAGTTCGATGGCTTTAAAAAACGCTAGACACTCTGCGGCCAGGAAATAGCGCTCCACGTGGCAGGGCCAAGACTACAGTGAGGCACGAGAAGTGCTGGCTTCGTGTGCAAATTTTTTTTTCGCGGGGAAAATACTGAACCACGACGAATATTTTAATGCAATACTCAAAATAGAAAAATTAATGCAAAAATTCATGATGAACAAATTAGCAAAATTTTAAATAAAAAAGGTGGGATCAATCCGTCCGCCCTTACTTGCTTCACCCTAGTTTTGCTACTGCTGTCTCATGGCCCTGCAAGCTCTAGTATGCATCATTCCAACCCCTGACAGCAAGGACGGACCCTGGCGCCCTTGAATCCCCAGGGCGGCTTTTGGCTCAGGAGAGGAGGAATACGGTCCCAGGAAAAGGCCTAAGACTCCATGGGATGGGCCTGAGCCCCCTGGAGAACTGAGCGCCTAAGGAACAAGACACTTACCGCGCGAACACGTCAGGGTACTGAGTGCGATGGAAAACGCCCTCCAGCTCCTGCAGCTGCAACTGGGTGAATGCGATGCGGCTGCGGCGGTGCTTTCTCTCCACGATCAGTGGCCCCTCCACGGCCGGGGGGGCCGGCTCCTCCTGCTGCTGCGGGAGCTCCAGGCCATAGCCAGGGCCATCCTCCTGGTTTTCGCCGTCCAAGAGATTCGGCTCTCCAGCGCCAACGTGGTTTGCGGCCGCCGCTTCGCGCTCAGATTCGGGCCGTGCATCCTCTTCTCCTCCCATTATAACCGACGAGGCCACGATTGGCTTCACATCTGGGAAAGGAAGAAAGCAAAAGAGAGGCCCGAGCGTCGGAGCCCACGGTGAGTGAGCTGAGTAGATATGGGGTCGCAAAGGAAGGCAGAGGTGAAAGTCGTGCAGTGGCCCATCCACCCGGCCCTCCCAGGGAAGTTTCTTTCCTGAAGTTTGCTAAAGCACCTGCCCCTATCTAGGCACTGACCATACTGTTCTTCCTCTTCCTCATTGACACCCAGGTTGCGGTAGCCGGTGTCGTAGTGGCTGCTCCCGAAATTATGCTCCATGTTCGCAGTGCTGTCGATGAAGTCTAGAGAGTCCACAGACTATTCTCTGGGGCTCGTGACGATTCTTGGGTGGCGCCGGGAGCTGACACAAACTACCCGGTGAGGTGCCCTTCTGGCGCCGGGACCTCTTCTGGCGCGGATTCTGAGGCTTGCGCGCCTTATATAGGGGGCACGTTGCCTGCCTCAGGTTCAAAGTGTACACCCTTGCGTCGGTTAGACGCCCTCTGTTATCCTTCACGTTACTTCTAGTTCGTGTCGGTGGGACCTGATGGGGGCGTGCTTGCGGCCAGGCCGGGTAAGTAAAATAGGGCGAGTGTTTGGGAGAGTGGGCATGCTTGTGTGGAGAACTGTGATTCCAAATTGCAGTTTAACTGACTAATCTCAACTCGGATGAAATATTTAATTGGAAGATGAGGCTGTGCTGGATCGAGAAAGCCGCCTTGGGGGGTGGGGGTTAGACTTCACTCTAGGTCTAGGAGTTTGTGGAGAAATGTTTCTAACATATTCCTCCGCGCAATCTTCAATATTCCCCGGATTGTGAAGGAAGCGGAGTCCATTGCTTCCTCCGAGGGGAAAAACCGGGGAGATAGGGCTGTGGAAAGCGTGGAAACCTCAGCGGCCCAAGCATGCCAAAGCCAAGTTAAGTCTACCTTGCGTTGGACTCTGAGCCCGGCTCTCTCCTCCTAGAATTTGGTGACTAATGGATAGGACCATTTGGTTCTGTTCTATTTACACCCAAAGTCCTTGTATCAGGCTAGTGATTAAGATGAAACAATTAGCTTGGAGCCTGCTTGCATTGGGTTTTTGCGATCAGATCCCACCAGATCCCACCGTGTATTCCGGGAATGATGGTTTCTAGTTAGGTTTGCTGAGCAGTCCGGGTGCTCACATGCACGCTGTGAGAAACTCAACCTGCCTTTTTAGAAAGCTCCAAGGACTTTTGATTTTTAGTAATGAATCCACTTCAGATGCAAGTGTAGAAACCTGCCAAGTGCTTAGTGCATCCAAAACTTCCTGTGCTGCACGGGCTCCTTCCTTCAGTTCCTGGCACGTGCAAAACTCTCTGTGCTTCTTACTGCAATCCCCACTCTGCAGGGCGCCGAGAGTACGCCTTATTCCAGAGCCAGTACCTGTAACAGGAGCCTAAAGCGAGTCTTATTCCCAGGCCTGTACTGCAGACCTGGGAAGGGTTCCCTCCTTTACCACTACTTCTTATCCCCTTCCCTTTTCTACAGTTCTCTTCCTGAGCTGGTTTTCTCCACTAATGTGCCAAATAAAAAAGTACCAGGCCACGATTGAAGGCTTTATGGTTCTTCCTCCAAGAAGTGTTTGCAGGTGCTCCAGGACATGTTTATGTCCTTTATATTTAAGAATGAGTTTTAATGATGGGCCGTCTGCTTGGCACTGTACAGGATTTATCCTACTTTTACCTTTACAAACACCATTATTATCATCCCTATTTTTTTATGCAGAAAACGGAGCTCTAGGGAAATGAGGAAGTGTGCCCATCCATGGTCATATCAGCAAGTTTGACTACAAAGTCTGTGCACTTTTCTCCCTCTCCCCCTGCTCTGCTTCAGGCCTCTTTCTCCTTGCTGAGTCTCTCTAAGTCAGAAGTTTGGGACACAGCTTGCTCAACACTGAGGGGACACTTGACAGGAACAAGGTGCTACTTGCACCTGGCTGCTGAGTTGGTTACTTGAAGACAGGGGGGCCTGGAGGTGAGGAAAAACACCCTCCCATTCCAGCCACATTAGGACTCTTCTGAACCCTAAGCATTTTGCCTTCCTGGGCCCATTCCTCCATATGTATATTATATATGTATATATTATTATATACATATACATATTATATTATATAAAATTAATATAAGTTTTATATATAATAATCTATATTTCACAACTGTGTTGATATAAAGATAAATGTAATGTGGTTTGGATTATATTATTTTTTTCTTTTTGATTTCAAAAGAAATTAAAATATTTTCCTGGGCTCCGAAAAGTATGGTGGGTGGTGGGTACTGTGACTGCTGTGACTACTGAAGAGTTTCCCCTGCCTCATGTTCCCACAGGTGGTAGGTAGGAAACCAGCTAATAGATGGTTGGCTGAAGAATTCATTTTCATTTTTTAAAAGATTTTATTTATTTGTTTATTTATTCATGAAAGACACACACAGAGAGGCAGAGACATAGGCAAAGGGAGATGCAGGCTCCCTGCAAGGAGCCCGATGTGGGACTTGATCCTGGAACTCCGGGATCACGTCCTGAGCTGAAGTCAGATGCTCAACCACTGAGCCACCCAGGCATCCCAAGAATTCATTTTCAAAAAGAGGTCAAGGCATGACAACTCCACAGCCCCTGTCTGACTTTAATCAAGATATTTCTTCCTCAGGCAGCTCTTGCTGAGTTCTGGCCTCCCTCTATTTGGCTAGATACTTGGTGAACAGTTTGGCCTGGGATGAGTTATTACACAAGAGATCCATACAGGTTTTAATCATAGTGTGCAGTAGCTGACCCAGTACATTGGTAAAGGCTCAGGTGCATTCTCTCACATCTTAGATTTCCATGGTTTCCTCCAGCATTTTCTAAACCTCATTCATGTGCCCCTTATTTTGCCATACCTGGGTACCAGCCATGGTACTATTTAATTAACATATTTACTTAAATTGATTCACTTTTTGAAAACTTTAAATACGGGACTCTTGGGTGGCTCAGCGGTTGAACATCTGCCTTTGGCCCAGGACATGATCCTAAAGTCCTGGGATCAAGTCCCACATTGGGCTCTCTGTATGGAGCCTGCTTCTCCCTCTGCGTGTGTCTCTGCCTCTCTTTCTGTGTCTCTTATGAATAAATAAATAAAATCTTTAAAAAAAGAAAACAAAACCTTAAATACCTAATTGCACATCATGCTAGGCAAAAATAGCTATGACTTCAAGGGTTTGATATACTAGATTTATGGGAGGTAGGATGTGACAATAGCTGAGAGCAAGGATCCTGAATCCAGAATGCTGGTTTCTGAATTCTAGTTTCAATTGCCACTTGCTAGCCAGATAACCTGGTGAGTTAGTTGCTTATTCTTGTGCCTCTGTTTTTCTCATCTGTAAAATGGGAATAACTAACAATACCTACTTCATGGAGTTGTTTTGAGGAGTAGCGGAAATGATCACAATAGCTAACACTTAGCTAATTCTCGCTAGGTGGCAAGCACTGTTGAAAGTGCTTTCTATATATTAACACATTTAATTCTCATAACAATTCTATGGAGGTAGATACTGCTATTATCTTCATTTTATGGATAGTGTTATTGAGGCATGGAGAGGTTAAGTAATTTGTCTAAAGGCTTCCAGCTGGTAAATTTTGGACGTTGGGTTTGAACTTTCTTCAAATGATGCTTTGTAGAGAGAACATGTTCAATTATGGTACATTATGATTTTGTAAAAAATAAATATACTTTACTATTCAGTCATTTCTAGTATATTCGGTGCTGTGCAACTATCACTATTGTCTAATTCCAGAACATTTTCATCACTTTGTAAAGAAAGTCAGTACCCATTAGCAGTCATTTCCTAGTTCTTACCTCCCTGCAACCCTGATATACACTAGTGTACTTTCTATCACTATGGATTTTCCTATTCCAGATATATAATACAGATGGAGTCATGCAATATGTGACAATTTGTGTCTGGCTTCTTTCTCTTAGCATGGTGTTTTTGAGGTTCATACATTTTTAGCATGTGTCAGTACTTCATTCCTTTTTATGACTAAATGTTTCATTGTATAGATATACTACATTTTGTTTATATATATCTTCTTTGGAGATATCATATATCTTCTTTGGAGAAATTTCTGTTCATCTTTTGCCCATTTATTAATTGAGTATTTGTCTTTTTATTGTAGAATTGTAAGAGTCTTTATATATTTGGGATACTAGACTCCTTATGATGTGATTCTTTAAGTTTTCTTTGCAATTTCTTGATGGTGTTCCGCAATGTTTGCAATCACAGGCCAGCCCTCATGTGGCTTTAGAGTTCAAATGAACACTATAAACACAGTCTAATTCAATCCTGGTAGCAAATTCAGACATATGGCAAAAGCAAATCTAATTTTTTTTCTGGAGGAGTCTACCCTTAACTGAGGCTTTAACAAGATTCTTACAGACAAAACCCAAACACACATATTTTTTAAAAATATTTTATCCACTTGTTAGAGAGAGAGTGAGCAAGTGAGAGAAAGAGAAAGAAAGAGAACATGAGCAAGGGGATAAGGTGACGTGGACTCCCCACTGAGCGGGGAGCCTGATGGGGGGGAGTTTGATCCCAGGACCCTGGGGGTCATGACCTGAGCCAAAGGTAGCTGCTTAACCGCTTAACTGACTGAGCCACCTAGGTGCCTCCACACATTTTTTTTAAAGCTACCCATCAGGGGCACCGGGGTGAAAGAAAATTTCTTTCACTTTGCATAATGTTGCCTGAGTTTATCCATGTGGTGGGATGAATCAGGTCTTCATTCCTCTTACTCAGAGGCATCAGATACTAGCCTCCAGAAGCTAAGTGTCAAGATAATCTGGAGCCGACGTCCCATACAGAGGCTCAGGGTGACTCAGCTGTGTTTTGGCACTACCACATTGAGATGACACATTTATCTGCCTTCACCTTGTTGAAGGGTGCTGGGCTGATGCAAGCTTAGACTCCCAAGAGCAGTTCTTCTGGGCACCTGGGTGGTTCAGTGTTTGAGCATCTGCCTTCGGCTCAGGTCATGATCCCGGGGTCCTGGGATTAAGTCCCACATCAGCTCCCTGCATGGAGTCTGCTTCTCCCTCTGCCTCTCTCTCTTTCTGTGTCTCTTATGAGTAAATAAATAAAATATTAAAAAAGGAGTCCTACTGCTAGGCAATAATCACTTTGTGAAGGAGCTATGATCCTTAAAGACCAGAGGTCTTTATTCTGGTCTGTAAACCAGATAGTTTCTAAGGACTTTAGCAGTCAAGATAGCTGTGATATTGTGGAAGGTTTTTTTTTCTTAAGATTTTATTTCTCTGACAGAGAGAGAGACTGCATGCATGAGAGCGCAAGCACGCACAAGCAGGGGGAGTGGCAGGCAGAGGGAGAGGGAGAAGTAGGCTCCCCACTGAGCAAGGAGCTCAATGCAGGGCTCCATCTCAGGACCCTGGGATCATGACCTGAGCGAAAGGCAGATGCTTAACCAACTGAGCCACCCAGGTGCCCCATGTTCTTCTGCTTCTTTTATTCTTGGGTCATGACCCAAGCCTAACTGACTGAGCCACCCAGGAGCCACTATTATGGAAGTTTCATGCTCATAGATTACATTTCTGCTGCAAGTGAGGTCACCTGTTTCAGGTGTGGCTAGATGTGAAGGTGGGATGGATGAGCTATTTGTTAAGGCCTGCAGGAGCCCATTCATAGCACTGTGTGGTTTCTAAGTCTTATTTATCCCTGCAAGGGGACTCTGTAGTTAGGGATTTAAAATGTTTTCAGTCTTTGACCAAAAAGCCTACAGACCACCCAGATACACCCAATGTGTCACAGAAAGACTTGATAGGAAGAATGGTGGGGTGGCTTTGATGAAGTAAAGTCTGTTTTTATTAAATATCATAAGCATTCATGTCAGAAGCCAAAGCTTTGGCTTTTTTTAATAGGCATTATTTCTTAGAGATGTAAGGGTCATATGGAGGCTTCTCATACTTACCTTTGGGGGAAACCACAGTTTTCTGTAATTTCCTCAGACTATTGAGATTGTGTCTATACTCACAAAGTGAGAAGAAAACTCACTGAGGCTATTTGCATGTATAGTCCTAGCCCTTAGAGGGGACAGGAGGGAAGGAATGACAGCCTGGAGATATCTGTTACTGCTGGTGATTTTATGCGGCAGTAAAAGTGATTGAATTTTGCATTTCCTATCCTATGTTGGAACATCCAGGCCCTTCAGGGTTCTTTCATGAAACTGAATCATTTACACACAAAATCCCAGTCCAGAAACTGGGTCTCTTTGCTGTAATTGAGAGTCAAGGATGAAATTCCTTGATTTTTCTTTGAATTCTGCCTAATTTTGTTGGCCATTGTGACCAGAATGCTTGTAGAAATGACTGTGGCTGCAATCGTTGATGCATGAGTTGGATACCATCCCTAAGATTTCTTTACCTAGGGTACCCTGGGTTCAAGCCTCAAAAGACCTGCTCCCTATAGCTGTGTTCTCCGTAGGGATCCTTCAGAGGAAAGCCTTTCATGACCTTCTTGATCCTTGCTGTGATCTGAGAAAGTAATTTGCATTCAGTCTACCTTATGGTGGAAGAAAAATACAGTGTGCTAATTACCGTGGTGTTTAGCTATTTCCATTTCTAGCTCAATTCTTAGCACTGGCAGGATGTCTTCCCATTCCACCCAGCCCACAGTGCTCTTGTCTTATGAGCTCTCACAGCACTTGCAGTTTGAACTCTTCATTTGATTCTTTTTAAAAATCATTTATTTATTTATTCAGAAGAGACACACAGTGAAAGGCAGAGCCATACGCAGAGGGAGAAGCAGTCTCCCTGTGGGGAGCCTGATTCAGGACTTGATCCCAGGACTCCAGGATCATGACCTGAGCCAAAGGCAGACGCTCAATCACTGAGCCACCCAGGTGCCCCTCTTCATTTGATTCTTATCACACACCACCTGAGCATGAGCTACCTCTAAATGTACACAGACACAAATGCCAGAATGTGTGGGTATATATGTATATTGATGTATGTTTTGATTTCTCTATTAGATTGTAAACTCCTTACACTTCATACTGCTTAGAGTTCCCCAAAGCAGTACTGAGTACATAACAGGCATTCAGTAAGGATTTCTTGATTGGTTAGCATATTTGGAGAATATGAGTGGGGTGGCTTGCTTTTTTTCTAGGCCAAGGCTGCAAACTTTTCTAGCTGAGCTTATACAGAGTTGCATCCATCCTCTCATTTTCCTCCCAGCTCAGCTGGCATTCCTAAGAGACAAACGGAGGTGGCAAAGTTCTTCCTAGGAGAGGTCTGGGATTTACCTGATGGTTTTAGATGTAGTTTGGGAAACTCGTTAGCATTACATTCTCTTCTGTGTCTGAGGAAGGCTTTGGAACTCCTGTCTTCTTTGAGAAGGCTCTTCTGTCCTGTCCCTTTATGCTTATTCACTGTTGTCCTCCTTACTCTCTCTACTGTGTGTATGCATGTGTGCATGTGTGTTTATATTCTAGTTCAGTGTCAAGTGCTATGTGCAAGGGCCACAGAAGTGAGCAAGACATGGGAAAAAAGACATGAGATTTTGCGTGCCTGGGTGGCTCAGTGGGTTAAGCCTCTGCCTTCAGCTCAGGTCATGATCCCAGAGTCCTGGGATCCAGCCCTGCATTTCATCGGGCTCTCTGCTTAGCAGGGAATCTGCTTATCCCTCTGCCCCTGCCCTTGCTCATTTTCTCTCTCTTCTTCTCTGGCTCTTTCTCAAATAAATAAATAAAATATTTTTTTTAAAAGGAAAATATGAGATTTTAAGATAAAGTGGAACAAGATAAATGCCACAAGAGAGGAGCAAAACAATCTTATGGAAGTTCAAGGAGGGAGAGTTCACATTCAGTAGAAATCTGGAAATATATGGAAGAGGTGAAATCTAAGATGAATCCTGTAATACAGTTGGGAAGTTCTTTTTTACTTTTAAAAAATAAGTATCTTTTTTCTCCTAATTACAAAAGTAGTGAATTATTGCTGTGATAAATTTGGAAAGTATGAAGAAGCCAAAAATAATATAAAATAAAATAAGTTTACCCATAACCCGTGTCTCATTCAGAAGTGATAGTGACAAATTTCATTTTTTAAGATTTTACTTATTTTTTTGAGAGAGAGTGAGCATGAGTAGGGGAAAACAGGGGGAGAAGCAAGTTCCCCCCCAAGTGGGGACCTTCATGCGGGGCTTAATCCCAGGACTCTGAGACCATGACCTGAGCCCGAGGCAGATGCTAAACTGACCGAGCCACCCAGGATCCCCAAATTTCATTTTTTTCTATACTTTTTTTTACAGGTACTATTTCCATTTAACTATCTGATATTCTTAGTTGTCTAACATTATATCACAAGTATTTCCTATACCTTAAAAAATTTTAAGGCTTTGAATAAATGATTGCATAATAGTGTGTTATATATTCATCTATTTTCTTGTTCAGTCATTCTATCAATATTTATTGGCAGCCACGCACACTGTTGTATTTCAGTGGCAGAGTGCCTGACATATATTGGATGCTCAATAAATATTTGTTGAATCAGTGAATGAACGAATAGGTTTCAGCACTATTCTAGATCTGTAACAACTTTCTTTTCTTTCCTTCGTTTTTTGACTTTTAAGTTTTTATTTGAATTCCAGTTAGTTAACACATGGTGTTCTGTTAGTTTTGGTGGTTCAATGATTTACTACATTACTCAGTGCTCATCATAAGTGTAATCTTAATCCTCATCACCTATTTCCCCCATCCCTCCCACCTCTCCTCTGGTAACCATCTCTTTGTTCTCTATAGTTTAAGAATCTGTTCCTTGGTTTGCCTTTTTCTCTCTCTTTTTTCCTTTGCTCATTTGTGTTGTAACAACTTTCTTAACCATTTTCTCTCATGTTGAATATCTAAGATTTTTTTTTTAATATCTAAGATTTTATCTTCCCCCCTGTTTTCTAACCAGTGTATTTTTGTGCATGAATTATTTGTGAGTAGAATTTCAATGGGTAGAGTTCAGAGATGGGGGAGAGAGCTAGGCAGATAGCACAAAATGAAGATGACACAGAAAGAGTGTATTCATGGGCCAGCCAATAGTTCAATTTGGCTGGAGATGACCTAGGGGAGAACATGAAAGCCAGACCTGAAAGTGATACTCATTTTTCACATTTGTATAACAGTTCCTAATTTAAAGAATGCTTTTGTGAACATTACTTTACATAATCCTTGCTGAATTATTATATCTACTTTATAAATGAGAAAACTAAGAGTTAGTTAGTTGCCTAAGTTTGCACAGCTAATAAGTGGTAGAGATAGAATTGGGTTTTGAAATCTATATTTAGGGGTTTGGGTTTTATCTTGAGAGCACTGAGGAGTCATTGGAGGGTTTTATTAGTAGTAGGATGAGTAGGAGGAGGAGGAAGAGTATAGTTATAGTAATATTAATTAGTCTAACTTTTTGTTCTGAAATAGCTTGACTCACAAGAATTTGCAAAAATAGTACTTCAGAGAATTCCTGTGTACCTGACATCCAGCTTTTCCCCAATGATAATAACTTCTGTAACTATAGCACTTTTTCAAAATCAGAAAATTGATATTGGTACAATGCTATTAACGCAGGTTTGTCAACCTTGGCACTATTGTCATTTTGAACTGAAAAATTCTTAATTGTAGGGGCCTTTCCTGCACATTTGTAGGGTGTTTAGCAGCATCTCTGATCTCTACCCACTGGATGGCAATAGCAACCCCCAACATCAGTTTTCATAACCAAATGTATCTCCAGACGTTGCCAAATGTCCCCTGGGGATGGGGAGACACCATTGCCTATATTTGAGAACCACTGCATTAACTCAAGTACAGAACTAAATAGGATTTTGTGTGTGTGTGTGTGTGTGTGTGTGTGTGTGTGTAGTTCTATGACATTTTATTGCTTGTAGAGATCCATGTAACCATCATGACAAAATACGAAACTGTTCAATCAACCTCAAAGAAACTCTCTGGTATTATACTTTTTTGGTGCCCTAACTCTTGGCGTCCATGGATTTATTGTCCATCTCTATAATTTTGTCACTTTGAGAAGCTTACCTGAATGGAATTCTATGTATATAACATTTGACACTGGCTTTTTATCTTCACTTAGCATAATAACCTTGAGTCATATTTCAGATTGTTGCTTGTATTAATAGTTTGTTCCTTTTTATGCCTTACTAATTTTGCTTAACCATTCACCTGTTATGGATATTTGGGTTGTTTCTGGTTTTTTTTTTTTGTTGTTGTTAATACGAATAAAGCTGCTGTGAAATTGCACGTGTAAGGTTTTGTGTGAACATGAGTTTCATTTCTTTGCTATAAATCCCCAAGTATGTAATTTCTGGGTCTTAAGGTGTATATGTCTAGTTTTTAAATAAACTGCCAAACAATTTTTTCAGGGTGGTTGTACAATTTTACATTTCTACCAATACCATTAATAGAGTTTCTTTGCATCTTCACTAACATTTGATATTGTCATCTTTTTTTTCTTAGCCATTCTAATAGGTGTGCACTGATATCTCATTGTGGATATCTCATTAAGAAAATTTGCATTTTGGGGGTGCCTGGGAGGCTCAGTTGGTTAAGCATCTGCCTTCGGCTCAGGTCCTGATCTCAGGGTCCTGGGCCGAGCCCCGCTTCAGGCTCCCTGCTCACTGGATTGTCTGCTTCTCCCTCTCCCTCTGCTGCTCCCCCTGCTTGTACTCTCTTGCACTCTTTCTCAAATAAACAAAAATCTTTAAAAAAATTTTCATTGTTATAATGCCTGATGATGTTGAACATCTTTTCTTGTGCTTACTTGTTGTCTGTATATCCTCTTTGGTGTATATCTATGCGTGTCTTTTACCCATATTGTAAATGGATTGCTTATTTTACTGTTGACTTTTAAGAGCTCTTTATATATTCTAGATTATTTGTCAGTTATTTGGTTTGCAAATATTTTCTCCTAGTCTGTAGTTTGTCTTTTAATCCTCTTAGGAGGATCTTTGGAGGGGCAAAAGTTTTTTAAAAT
Source organism: Canis lupus familiaris (assembly GCF_011100685.1). NCBI lineage: Eukaryota > Metazoa > Chordata > Mammalia > Carnivora > Canidae > Canis > Canis lupus. The sequence continues at coordinate 78,161,138 of NC_049260.1, forward strand.
TATTTTTTAAAGGTTTTTATTTATTTATTTGAGAGAGCATGAGAGAGAGAGAGAGAGAGAGAGAGAGAGCACGAACAGAAGGAGGGACGGGGGGAAGCAGACTCCCCAGTGAGCAGGGAACCTGATGCAGGGCTTGACAGGATCACAACCCAAGCCAGAGGCAGACACCTAACTGACCGAGCCGCCCAGGCGCCCCCAAAAGTTGTTTTATTTTTATTTTATTTTATTTTTTAAAAATTTTTATTTATTTATGATAGTCATACAGAGAGCGAGAGAGAGAGAGAGAGGCAGAGACATAGGCAAAGGGAGAAGCAGGCTCCATGCACCAGGAGCCCGACGTGGGATTGGATCCCGGGTCTCCAGGATCATGCCCTGGGCCAAAGGCAGGCGCCAAACCGCTGCGCCACCCAGGGATTCCCCAAAAGTTGTTTTAAAACTTTATTTTATTTTTTCAGGTTTGGTTGAGATAAATTGATATAAAGCCCTGTATAAGTTCAACGTGCACCTCATAATGACTTGGCATACATTTATTGCATAATGGTTACCACAATATTAGCATCCATCTTCGTATATAGTTATAAATTTTTTTCTTGGATAACTTTTAGATTCTACATTCCTAACAGCTTTCAAATATGTCAGAGAGCAGTGTTAATAATAGTCATTGTGGTACTTATATAAAACGCTGGTACTTATATATCTTATAGTTGGAAAATTTAAAAAAAATTATTCATGAGAAACACAGAGAGAGGCAGAGACACAGACAGAGGGAGATGTAGGCTCCTTACAGGGAGCCCGATGTAGGACTTGATCCCTGGACCAGGGATCACGTCCTGAGCCCAAGGCAGACACTCAACCACTGTGCCACCCAAGCATCCCTATAGCTGGAAATTTGTACCTTTGACCACCTTTATCCAAATTAAAAGCTTTTAATTTGGATGAGGCCCAATTCATCAATGTTTCTCTATGGATCATATCATATGTAAGAACTCTGCTTAGCTCCAGATCCTGAGGACTTTCTACTATTTTTGTCTACAACTTTTATAGTTTCATGACACACATTTAAGTCTGTGATCCAGGGATCCCTGGGTGGCGCAGTGGTTTGGCGCCTGCCTTTGGCCCAGGGCGCGATCCTGGAGACCCGGGATCGAATCCCACATAGGGCTCCCGGTGCATGGAGCCTGCTTCTCCCTCTGTGTCTCTGCCTCTCTCTCTCTCTCTCTCTCTCTCTCTCTCTCTCTCTCTCTCTCTGTGACTATCATAAATAAATAATAAATAAATAAATATATATATAAAAAAATAAAAAAATAAGAGGAGAAAAATACAATTAAAAAAAAAGTCTGTGATCCATTTTGAGTTCATTAAATTTATTTAAAAAGCAATTTATTTATTTATTTGAGAGAGAGAATGCCAGGGAGAGAGCAAACATAGAGTACGTGTGTGGGAAGAGGGGCAGAAGAAGAGGGAGAAGCAGGCTTCCCACTGAGCGGGGAGCTCAACTCAACTGGGGGCTCAAACCCAGGACACTGGGGTCATGACCTGAGCCTAAGGCAGATGCTTATTAACCCACTGAGCCACCCAGATGCCCCATTTTGAGTTCATTTTTATATGAAGTGTGAGGTTTAAGTAGAGGTCCAACATTTTTCCCATGCATGTCCAGTTGTTCTAGCACTTTTTGAATTCTTTTGCACTTTTGTCAAAAATCACTTGGGCATATTTGTGTGGGTCTATTTCTGGATCCTTTATTCTGTTTCTCTTATCTATACACATTTGTCCCCCTGCTAATACCACATAGTCCTGATTATTGTAGTGATGTCTTGAATTCAAGTAGATTGATTCCTCCCACTTTATTCTTCTTTTGCAAATTTGTTTAATGCATTACAATTCCTTTGCTTTTCCATATACATTTTTGAATAATATTGTCTATATTTACAAAAAATCTTGTGTGGATCTTGATAGAAATTGTATTAAACCTCTATATCAATCTGGGGATAATTGGCATCTCTGCCATGTTAAATCTTCCAACTTTTGGATATTATATGTCTTTCATTAGGGAGTTTGAAGTAGAGTTGAAACATGATTTGGTAAGCATTTTCTGAAAATCACTCTGGCTGAGATATGGAGAAAGAATTCTTGAAGGTGAAACCTCTAGAGGCAGGGAGATCAGTTAGAAGGCTGTTGCAGTCAGTTAGATGAGAGACAATGGCTTGGAGCAGGTGATTGAGATGGAGAGAAGAAACTAGCTTTGGGTTTATTTTTGAAGTGGAAGTAATAGAATTTACTGATGGGCCATTCAGCTTGAGGAAGAGGGAAGTGTCAGAGGTAGTAACTCTGGGGTTTCTGGCCTTGGCCGGAATATGATACCAGTTATTAAGAGGAATAGGGGAAAGACCAAATTTCAGAGAAAGAGGATGAATTCAGTTGTGGATGTTGTGAGTTTGGGGTGTTGGTGGGCCTTCCAGATGTTTCCTATATCTAATAAGTAGTTGCATATAGAATCAGAAGCTAAGGGTAAATTAGTACTCTAGATACTGATATTTGTACTTAAACTTGCCCTTTTTATAATTTGAATTAAAAGGGCTGACTTTGGGGCTCCTGAGTGGCTCAGTTGGTTAAGCATCTGCCTTCAGCTCAGGTCATGATCTCGGGGTCCTGGGATTGAGCCCCATGTCGGGCTCCATGCTCTGCAGGCTCCCTGCTTCTCCCTCTCCTCCCTGCTTGTGCTCTCTGTCACTATCTCTGTCTCTTTCTCTCAAATTAAAACAAATATTAAAAAACTGGCTAACTTGCCACTCAATGGCAGAAACTTAACTTCCAGGGCCCCAACAATCTGCAGAAATTACTGTCCCCATCACTTAGCTCATAGGTGGAAAGATGCAAGAGGAAAGGGATTTGTAACCTGGTTTCTTGAGTGCTTGGCAGTAATTATATGATGGCCAGTGCAGATGATTGTGAAAAAGGCATACAGAGGATGAACTCAAAATGTATGTTCACCCCTTTTAAAATCTATCACTGAAGTATTTACAGTGCATGGGCTTAATGGATAGGCAGAGCTAGTTTTTATTTCTGGTGAGAACAAGAGATGCCGGAACCAGAGTTCTGTTTACACTTTTGGTGATGATGGTGTTTAGGGAAGTTAAGGTGGAAATGAGAAGGGTTACTCATTCTAGCCCTGCTCTTATTTACCCCAAAGAGAAAGATGTGGGAACTATATTCCTCTTCCAATGAGTTGGGTACAGGCTTTTGCTAAGGAGGAGCCAGAGCCGTGAGCTGAGGTCTATGGATGGTTTGTCACAGATAGGATGAATTACAGGCTTGGGACTTCTAAAATATGTTCTATATTCCAAGTGCACATTTTTTTTAAAGATTCGTTTATTTATTCATGAAAGACACAGAAGGAGGCAGAGACATAGGCAGAGGGAGAAGCAGGCTCCTAGCAAGGAGCCCGATGTGGGACTCAATCCCTGAGCCCCAGGATCACACCCCGAGCCAAAGGCAAACGCTCAACCACTGAGCCACCCAGGAGTCCCAATATACCACATTGTCTTTATCCATTCATCAGTCGATGGACATTTGGACTCTCACCATAGTTTGGCTATTGTTGATAATGCTGCTACAAACATTGGGTGCACATGCCCCTTCAAATCAGCATTTTTGTATCCTTTGTGTAAATATGTAGTAGTGCATTTGCTGGGTCATAGGGCAGTTCTATTTTCAACTTCTTGAGGACCTTCCATACTGTTTTCCAGAGTGGCTGCACCAGTTTGCATTCCCACCAATAGTACAAGAGGGTTTCCCTTTCCCTGAATCCTCACCAACACCTGTTGTTTCCTGAGTTGTTAATTTTAGCCGTTCTGACTGGTGTGAGGTGGTACCTCATTGTGGTTTTGGTTTATATTTCCCTGATGCCAAGTGATGTGGAGCATTTTTTCATGTGTCTGCTGACTGTTTGTAGGTGTTCCTTGGAGAAATGTCTGTTCATGTCTTCTGCCCATTTCTTTCTTTTTTTTTTCTGTTTTTGAATTTTATTTTATTTATTTTTTTTAATTTATTTTTTATTGGTGTTCAATTTACTAACATACAGAATAACCCCCAGTGCCCGTCACCCATTCAATCCCACCCCCCGCCCTCCTCCCCTTCTACCACCCCTAGTTCGTTTCCCAGAGTTAGGAGTCTTTATGTTCTGTCTCCCTTTCTGATATTTCCCACACATTTCTTCTCCCTTCCCTTATATTCCCTTTCACTATTATTTATATTCCCCAAATGAATGAGAACATATAATGTTTGTCCTTCTCCGACTGACTTACTTCACTCAGCATAATACCCTCCAGTTCCATCCACGTTGAAGCAAATGGTGGGTATTTGTCATTTCTAATAGCTGAGTAATATTCCATTGTATACATAAACCACATCTTCTTTATCCATTCATCTTTCGTTGGACACCGAGGCTCCTTCCACAGTTTGGCTATCGTGGCCATTGCTGCTATAAACATCGGGGTGCAGGTGTCCCAGCGTTTCATTGCATTTGTATCTTTGGGGTAAATCCCCAACAGTGCAATTGCTGGGTCGTAGGGCAGGTATATTTTTAACTGTTTGAGGAACCTCCACACAGTTTTCCAGAGTGGCTGCACCAGTTCACATTCCCACCAACAGTGTATGAGGGTTCCCTTTTCTCCGCATCCTCTCCAACATTTGTGGTTTCCTGCCTTGTTAATTTTCCCCATTCTCACTGGTGTGAGGTGGTATCTCATTGTGGTTTTGATTTGTATTTCCCTGATGGCAAGTGATGCAGAGCATTTTCTCATATGCATGTTGGCCATGTCTATGTCTTCCTCTGTGAGATTTCTGTTCATGTCTTTTGCCCATTTCATGATTGGATTGTTTGTTTCTTTGGTGTTGAGTTTAATAAGTTCTTTATAGATCTTGGAAACTAGCCCTTTATCTGATATGTCATTTGCAAATATCTTCTCCCATTCTGTAGGTTGTCTTTGAGTTTTGTTGACTGTATCCTTTGCTGTGCAAAAGCTTCTTATCTTGATGAAGTCCCAATAGTTCATTTTTGCTTTTGTTTCTTTTGCCTTTGTGGATGTATCTTGCAAGAAGTTACTATGGCCGAGTTCAAAAAGGGTGTTGCCTGTGTTCTCCTCTAGGATTTTGATGGAATCTTGTCTCACATTTAGATCTTTCATCCATTTTGAGTTTATCTTTGTGTATGGTGAAAGAGAGTGGTCTAGTATCATTCTTCTGCATGTGGATGTCCAATTTTCCCAGCACCATTTATTGAAGAGACTGTCTTTCTTCCAATAGATAGTCTTTCCTCCTTTATCGAATATTAGTTGCCCATAAAGTTCAGGGTCCACTTCTGGATTCTCTATTCTGTTCCACTGATCTATGTGTCTGTTTTTGTGCCAGTACCACACTGTCTTGATGACCACAGCTTTGTAGTACAACCTGAAATCTGGCATTGTGATACCCCCAGATATGGTTTTCTTTTTTAAAATTCCCCTGGCTATTCGGGGTCTTTTCTGATTCCACACAAATCTTAAAATAATTTGTTCTAACTCTCTGAAGAAACTCCATGGTATTTTGATAGGGATTGCATTAAACGTGTATATTGCCCTGGGTAACATTGACATTTTCACAATATTAATTCTGCCAATCCATGAGCATGGAATATTTTTCCATCTCTTTGTGTCTTCCTCAATTTCTTTCAGAAGTGTTCTATAGTTTTGAGGGTATAGATCCTTTACATCTTTGGTTAGGTTTATTCCTAGGTATCTTATGCTTTTGGGTGTAATTGTAAATGGGATTGACTCCTTAATTTCTCTTTCTTCAGTCTCATTGTTAGTGTATAGAAATGCCACTGACTTCTGGGCATTGATTTTGTATCCTGCCACGCTACCGAATTGCTGTATGAGTTCTAGCAATCTTGGGGTGGAGACTTTTGGGTTTTCTATGTAGAGTATCATGTCATCGGCCAAGAGGGAGAGTTTGACTTCTTCTTTGCCAATTTGAATGCCTTTAATGTCTTTTTGTTGTCTGATTGCTGAGGCTAGGACTTCCAGTACTATGTTGAACAGCAGTGGTGAGAGTGGACATCCCTGTCTTGTTCCTGATCTTAGGGGAAAGGCTCCCAGTGCTTCCCCATTGAGAATGATATTTGCTGTGGGCTTTTCATAGATGGCTTTTAAGATGTCGAGGAATGTTCCCTCTATCCCTACACTCTGAAGAGTTTTGATCAGGAATGGATGCTCTATTTTGTCAAATGCTTTCTCTGCATCCAATGAGAGGATCATATGGTTCTTGGTTTTTCTCTTGCTGATATGATGAATCACATTGATTGTTTTACGGGTGTTGAACCAGCCTTGTGTCCCAGGGATAAATCCTACTTGGTCATGGTGAATAATTTTCTTAATGTACTGTTGGATCCTATTGGCCAGTATCTTGTTGAGAATTTTTGCATCCATGTTCATCAGGGATATTGGTCTGTAATTCTCCTTTTTGGTGGGGTCTTTGTCTGGTTTTGGAATTAAGGTGATGCTGGCCTCATAGAACGAATTTGGAAGTACTCCATCTCTTTCTATCTTTCCAAACAGCTTTAGGAGAATAGGTATGGTTTCTTCTTTAAACGTTTGATAAAATTCCCCTGGGAAGCCATCTGGCCCTGGACTCTTGTGTCTTGGGAGGTTTTTGATGACTGCTTCAATTTCCTCCCTGGTTATTGGCCTGTTCAGTTTTTCTATTTCTTCCTGTTCCAGTTTTGGTAGTTTGTGGCTTTCCAGGAATGCGTCCATTTCTTCTAGATTGCCTAATTTATTGGCGCATAGCTGTTCATAATATGTTTTTAAAATCGTTTGTATTTCCTTGGTGTTGGTAGTGATCTCTCCTTTCTCATTCATGATTTTATTAATTTGAGTCTTCTCTCTCTTCTTTTTAAGAAGGCTGGCTAATGGTTTATCTATCTTATTAATTCTTTCAAAGAACCAACTCCTGGTTCTGTTGATCTGTTCCACAGTTCTTCTGGTCTCGATTTCGTTGAGTTCTGCTCGAATCTTTATTAACTCCCTTCTTCTCTTGGGTGTAGGATCTATTTGCTGTTTTTTCTCTAGCTCCTTTATGTGTAAGGTTAGCTTTTGTATTTGAGTTCTTTCCAGTTTTTGAATGGATGCTTGTATTGCGATGTATTTCCCCCTTAGGACTGCTTTTGCTGCATCCCAAAGATTTTGGATGGTTGTATTTTCATTCTCATTAGTTTCCATGAATCTTTTTAATTCTTCCTTAATTTCCTGGTTGACCCTTTTATCTTTTAGCAGGATGGTCCTTAACCTCCACGTGTTTGAGGTCCTTCCAAACTTCTTGTTGTGATTTAGTTCTAATTTCAAGGCATTATGGTCTGAGAATATGCAGGGGACAATCCCAATCATTTGGTATCGGTTCAGACCCGATTTGTGACCCAATATGTGGTCTATTCTGGAGAAAGTTCCATGTGCGCTTGAGAAGAATGTGTATTCCGTTGAGTTTGGATGTAAAGTTCTGTAGATATCTGTGAAATCCATCTGGTCCAGTGTATCATTTAAAGCTCTCGTTTCTTTGGAGATGTTGTGCTTAGAAGACCTATCGAGTATAGAAAGAGCTAGATTGAAGTCACCAAGTATAAGTGTATTATTATCTAAGTATTTCTTCACTTTGGTTAATAATTGATTTATATATTTGGCAGCTCCCACATTCGGGGCATATATATTGAGGATTGTTAAGTCCTCCTGTTGAATAGATCCTTTAAGTATGATATAGTGTCCCTCTTCATCTCTCACCACAGTCTTTGGGGTAAATTTTAGTTTATCTGATATAAGGATGGGTACCCCTGCTTTCTTTTGAGGACCATTCGAATGGTAAATGGTTCTCCAACCTTTTATTTTCAGGCTGTGGGTGTCCTTCTGTCTAAAATGAGTCTCTTGTAGACAGCAAATAGATGGGTCCTGCTTTTTTATCCAGTCTGAAACCCTGCGCCTTTTGATGGGGTCATTAAGCCCGTTCACATTCAGAGTTACTATTGAGAGATATGAGTTTAGTGTCATCATGATATCTATTCAGTCCTTGTTTTTGTGGACTGTTCCACTGAACTTCTTCTTAAAGGGGAATTTTAAGATTCCCCCTTAAAATTTCTTGCAGAGCTGGTTTGGAGGTCACATATTCTTTTAGTTGCTGCCTGTCTTGGAAGATCTTTATCTCTCCTTCCATTTTGAATGAGAGCCTTGCTGGATAAAGTATTCTTGGTTGCATGTTCTTCTCATTTAGGACCCTGAATATATCCTGCCAGCCCTTTCTGGCCTGCCAGGTCTCTGTGGAGAGGTCTGCTGTTACCCTAATACTCCTCCCCATAAAAGTCAGGGATTTCTTGTCTCTTGCTGCTTTAAGGATCTTCTCTTTATCTTTGGAATTTGCAAGCTTCACTATTAAATGTCGAGGTGTTGAACGGTTTTTATTGATTTTAGGGGGGGATCTCTCTATTTCCTGGATCTGAATGCCTGTTTCCCTTCCCAGATTAGGAAAGTTTTCAGCTAGAATTTGTTCAAATACATATTCTGGCCCTCTGTCCCTTTCGGCGCCCTCGGGAACCCCAATTAAACGTAGGTTTTTCTTTCTCAGGCTGTCGTTTATTTCCCTTAATCTATCTTCATGGTCTTTTAATTGTTTGTCTCTTTTTTCCTCAGTTTCCCTCTTTGCTATCAACTTGTCTTCTATGTCACTCACTCGTTCTTCCACCTCGTTAACCCTCGTCATTAGGACTTCTAGTTTGGATTGCATCTCATTCAATTGATTTTTAATTTCTGCCTGATTAGCTCTAAATTCTGCAGTCATGAAGTCTCTTGAGTCCTTTATACTTTTTTCTAGAGCCACCAGTAGCTGTATAATAGTGCTTCTGAATTGGCTTTCTGACATTGAATTGTAATCCAGATTTTGTAACTCTGTGGGAGAGAGGACTGTTTCTGATTCTTTCTTTTGAGGTGAGGTTTTCCTTCTAGTCATTTTGCTCAGTGCAGAGTGGCCAAAAGCAAGTTGTATTGGGAAAAAGAGAAAAAGAGAGGAGAGAAAGAAGGAAAGAAAAGAGAAAGAGAAAAAAAAAGGGAAGAAAAAGAAAAAAAAAAAAGAAAAAAAAAAGAAGAAAAAGAGAAAGAAAAAGAAAGGAGAAAAAAAGGGGGTGGGGGAAGGAAACAAATCAAAAAGCAAAACAAAACAAAAACAAAAACAAAAACAAACAAACAAAAAAAGAACCACCGGGGAGTATCTTCTGATTCTGTGTTCTTTAAGTCCCTTGGCTTCTCCTGGAAGTTGTCCGTCTAGCTGGTGTTCTGGGGGAGGGGCCTGTTGTGCTGATTTTCAGGTGTTAGCAGTTGGGGGAGCTGCTGTGCCCCTGCCTGGTGCAGGGCTCAGTGGGGGTTGTTTACCCCGTGAGGCCGCAGGAGGAACAGCCCCAGTGGCGGGGCCAGCTCTGGAAACCTGGATTCAGCTCCGGCAGGAACTCCGTCTGCAGGGCCTGGAGGCTCTGGGGCGGGGCCGCTGATCTGCTCAGCTTGGGGCAGGAGCGTCCTTGCTGTCCTGGGCCCTCCAGGCCTCTGCCTGTCCCGGGGGGAGGCGGGATCCTGGGCTGTGTCCCGGCGCCCTGTGCTCCGGAGCCTGCGCTGTTGGATTCGCGCTCCCGGGCCGCGCAGCCCCCTCCGCGGAGCCGCCGCCCGAGCCCCTCCGAGCTGCTCCTGGAACCGCGCAGCCCCCTCCGCACGGAGCCTCTTCCTCTGCCCGAGCCCCTCCGAGCTGCTCCCGGGGCCGCGCTGCTCCCGGGGCCGCGCAGCCCCCTCCGCGGAGCCGCCGCCCGAGCCCCTCTGAGCTGCTCTGGGTCCCGCCGGGTCCCGCCGTGCGCGCTGCAGCCCTTAGGGAGCTCGGGGCACTCTCCTGGCGCGCAGTTGCTCTGTTACTGTCTCAGGGAACCCTAGGGCATCCTCGCCCTCCTGGGTCCTGCTCCACCTCCCTGCGAGCCCCTTTCCGCCCGGGAAGGTTGGTGCAGCTCCTGCTTCTCCGGGACGGGGCTCTCCTGTCCTGGGGACACTCGCCCCGGCCTCAGCCCGGCTCCTCGCGGGGCCCCTCCCCCTTGGTTGCCTTTTGTTTCTTTATTTCTTTTTCCCCGTCTTCCTACCTTGATAGATGCGCGAACTCTTCTCACTGTAGCATTCCAGGTGTTCTCTCTTTAAATCTCAGGCCGAATTGATAGATTTTCAGGATAATTTGAAGGTTTTCTAGGTAATTTGGTGGGGACAGGTGATTTGGAGACCCTACTCTTCCGCCATCTTGCTCCTCCCCCCCCCCCCCCAAGTGCACATTTGTTCAGCTGGAACCATTTTAGAATTCTGCCAACTCTGGGGAACTTCTCTAGTAGTGGGAGGGGACCTGTATGGCATACTAGGATCAAATGGAAGCTTCATGCATTCTGGCAGTGTCCCCTGGAGTATGTTCATCATACCTGTCAGCACTAATGGGAAGGATTAGCCTCCCTTTCAGCCTATAATTCCTCTTACTACTGTCTGTCTCCTTTGACCACTCCAAGTTTGTTAAATATGATAGTCTTATTGGGAGGTAAGCAAGAAGCAACTCCTATTCCCATTCATTAGTGTTTTACCCATACCATTAAATAAAGCATTTCTTAAGCTAACTAGGCAATTCATTTATTTTAAGCATTGGTGTTGTGTGATCCAGGAATCCCTGCTAATTCAGATACATTATACAGTTAGCCTTGCAAGGTTGGAGATTTTATAGGATGGGTAAAATGGGGGAAATAGAAAAGAAAAAATAAAAGTTTGTTTCAATGCTTTAGTGAAACCCATCACACTATCTCTGGGCTGTGGGACACCCAGCCCCAAAACCCTGCTCAGGTTTCTACACGGCAGGGAAAGTTTGGCTGTAGTCCTCCAGTAAGTGTGAGCCACCTTTCCCCTCTTCCTGGCTTTGGAGTATGTGTGTAGTGTTGTCCTTCATTACAGGCAGGCTAGGTTGACTTCTGGGTAATGAAAGGTGCAGGAATAAGTCTGCCTTAGGATTCCCTAGGATCCTCCCTTGCCCTGCAGGCCTGTCCCAGTGGCTGGGATTGCCACTGTTGCAGTACTCTTCTGGAACTTTAGGGTCCCCAAATATGAGTCATTTGAGGGTCTCTTTCACCAACTCTTGCCATTTTGAATACCACCAATCTTATTATTTTCTAAATGTTTTCCTTTAAATTGATTTTAAACAGTTTCGTCTTTTAACTACAGCCTTGTACTAACCCCTAACTATCCATGTGGTCCTGGGTTTGATGTACTAGTTAAACTCTGGCCAAGGCAGGCCTTTGAAGCAGTAGCAGTGGACTTGGCCTGAGGGTGCACAAGTCAGGCTCCTTTCTTTTTCACGAACAGCGATGGAGAGGGGCCCGCCCCTGGAATACATGTTCCTAGGCAAGGTTTGTTATGGGGACTTTATCTCAGGATCCACTCAGGAAGAGGGTATTTGGCAGGAATTTGTGCTTCTGTGACATATCTGCAGTCACTCTGAGACAGAAGGTTTTACCATCCGCATAAACATTCAAAACCCCAAGTTAGGTTGGCAAATGTCTTGACTGACAGCTTTCCACTCTGTTGGGTTGCCACATGTCTGCTGGAGTGGGTACACCAAGCTCACAAGTTACCTCTGCAGGGGTTCTACTTGGGCACATATGGGATCTTCCTTGTTGGCTTTTTCCTCCATCAGGGGTTGATTGTGAATGGGAACCAGATCTCCTTGGGGTGATACATAACAGCAATACAGCTACCCTTAGAGACCAGCCAGAAGACCAATAACATAAGGCGATATTTCACTCAGGGCATTTTTCCCTAATGGTATTTTAAAGGCTTCTCTTGGTCTTTTAAAAAAATTATTTATTTATTCATGAGAGACACACCGAGAGAGGCAGAAACATAGGCAGAGGGAGAAGCAGGCTCCCTGTGGGGATCCTGATGCAGGACTCAATCCCAAGACTCCAGCATCATGTCCTGAGCCAAAGACAGACATTCAACCACTGAGCCACCCATGTGTCCTTTCCTTGGTCTTTGACACCTGCCCTGGTGTCCTCTCGAAGCTCCATTCATGAAAACCCATTAGTTCAATAAACATTCAGCTGTGTCATAGTTATAGGTGCTAAGTTTATATATTTACAATGGACCAGGGACCTTCTGGAGACAATGCTTTTTTTTTTTTTTTCAGGTCAGTGTTTCCTGGAGAGTAGTATGAGAGATAATTCTGGGTGGTGCATTGAATAACTTCCTAAAAAAGTCAGCTATCCAGTGACCAACTCATGTTTTGTTTCGTATTTTGCCACATTTCCTGGTCTCAATTTCTTCCCTGAATTATGGCATTTGGTATCTCCCTATAGAAGGCAGTATAGTGCACTAGATACATGTGGGGGCTCTGCATTGAGCAAACTGGATTTTTAAAAAATATTTTATTTATTTACTCATGAGAGACAGAGAAAGAGAGGCAGAAGGAGAAGCTGGCTCCATGCAGGGAGCCGGAGTTGGGACTTGACTTGATCCTGGGTCTCCAGGATCACGCCCTGGGCTGAAGGTGGCGCTAAACCGCTGAGCCACCAGGGCTGCCTGCAAACTGGATTTTGAATTTTGTCTCCACTAATTATTGAGATGAAGAGTCAAGTTCCATTAACCTCTTTAAGCCCTAGGTTCTTTATCTGTGAAGTGGGAATGACAATGGTCTGTATTTCATAGGGTTATTTTTTTTAAAGATTTTATTTATTTATTCACGAGAGACACAGAGAGAAAGAGAGGCAGAGACACAGGCAGAGGGAGAAGCAGGCTCCATGCAGGGAGCTGGACGTGGGACTCAATCCTGGGTCTCCAGGATCAGGCCCTGGGCCGAAGACGGCGCCAAACCGCTGAGACACCCGAGCTGCCCCATAGGGTTATTTTGAAGATTAAATCATAGGCATAGCACTTAGCATGGTGCCTTGGCACATAGTCAGCATTCACATCATGTTATCTATAACAACAACAAAAACAATAACTTTTATTCCAGGGATTTTTTTCAAAGATTTTATTTATCTATTCATGAGAGAGAGAGAGAGAGAGAGAGAGAGAGAGAGAGAGAGAGAGAAGCAGGCTCCCTGCGGGGACCCCATGTGGGACTCAATCCCACGATCCGATCCTGGGATCACTCCTTGAGCCAAAAGCAAATGCTTAACCGCTGAGCCACCCAGTTGTCGCTATTTGTGGGATTTTTTGCGCCTCATTTAGTGCTCACTGCTAATGCTGCTATCCACCTGCTTTTTTAGCTTCCTAAATCACAAATTCAACACATCTTTTGTTGGAAGGACCTCTGTGGCTGGCCCTGTATTTCCAGCTTCCATCTATATCCAGACATTGAGTTGTGCTGGGCTAGATAATAGACAAGTTTCCTGTGCAAGGAGAAGGGGGCGTTGGAAAAGGTTGATGCTGGGACACCTAGGTGGCTCAGCGATTGAGCGTCTGCCTTTGGCTCAGGGCATGGTCCCGGGGGGTCCTGGATCGAGTCCTGCATCAGGCTCCCTGCATGGAGCCTGCTTCTCCCTCTGCCTGTGTCTCTGTCTCTCTCTGTGTGTCTCTCATGAATGAATGAATAAATCTTAAAAAAAAGAAAAAACAAGTTGATGCCAAGGCTGCAGTTTGAAGAGGTGATCTGCCAGGCTACTCCATCAATGACTAGGGCTTTGGATTTCCCTCTGCTAGACAGTCAAGCTTCTGCCCTGAGATTAGCCTTGTGCTTGGTTTGTTCCAACTGTAGACTCAATTACAAGGTTAGAATAAAAGAAGCCAACAAGAGGGAGTATACAACACATAAGTATGAAAACATACAAATATATGGACACATATTGAGGGCTTATGGAATACCACGTGCTGAGCTAAGAAGTGGAGCTACAAAGACAAATACAGCCTGATTTTTGGCAAAGGAGACAGATGTGTGAGCAGCCAAATGTGAAGGGGGTGCTAGGGACTTGTTTGAAGCCTGTAGTGGCACAACAGGGGATGGGCTGAGGGGATTACTAGACAAATCTGGTAGCGGGGTAAGTAAGGTAAAACAGAAAGGCTCCATAGAGAATGGTGGCCCTTGAGCTCAGTCCTGAAAGACAAGCAGTGTCCTCCTGGCAGACAGGAAGAAGAGGGCAAGAAAAAGTTCAGGGAATCTCACAGCTTGGCTTAGCCATAAATGCTGTGATAATTTACATCCAGTTCTGAGGCACACTGTGTTTTTTTTTTGTTTGTTTGTTCATATCACACTACTTTTAGGCATAAAATAATATTCATACTGTGAATATTAAGGACATGTTTGTTATTTGAAGTTAATTGGCACATATAAAGCATGTAATATGGAAGATTTTAGTACAGAAGCAAGTACCTTCCCAAAGGTTGACTTTGGCAGTATTTTAGCTGTTTACCTTCCTGTATTTTTAGAAAAGTGATTTGGACTGGGACTTCGTTAATAATGTTACAGAGTTGCGTGTATGAGGGGCTTTTGCCGGCTTCAAGTGATGTGTTACTTTATAAGTCCTTTAAGAAACATCACAAACTCACAAAAATGTATTTACTCATTCACTTATTCAAAATACACAACGTCAGAGATGTACAAAAGTACATGTACCCCAATGACAACAAGGTATAGGCTCCTGAATGAAAGAGGCACACCTCCCACTTTCTAGGAGTTGGTGGTCTAGAACATTCCACCATATAGCTTCACCATTTTGGGTGAACCAAGGCATTGGTATGTCTCACCGGGAGGGAAATCTCAACAGATCATGGTATAGTGGGCTAGAGAGTGGGGTTTGGAGCAGAGGCAGACCAGCCTGGGGCATAGAATTGGATGGATAATTTCTGAAGCTTATTCACAGAGACAACAGGTTAAAATGGACTGGCCTAAATTGAACTTTTTAAAAGACATCTAAAATTCAAGTGTATAATTATTGAATGAGTAAATGGATAAGTCTACAAGTTTTTAAATTGGTGACTTCAGATATGTATTGATAATATCTTAAAACAGATAGTGGAAGTTAGATATTTTAAAAGAACATTAGTTTGGGGAATGAATGTTCCCTTTGATAGACTTGATTTCATGACCCCATCGATTTTTCCAGAAGTCTTTACTGTCAGGATTGTTCTGTCATGCCCAGATTTCTTCTCTGCTTTAAAATAAAGGAGATTTCTGGGATGCCTGGATGCTCAGTGGTTGCCGGTCTGCCTTCAGCTCAGGGTGTGATCCTGTGATCCTTGGGATTGAGTCCCAAGTCGGGCTCCCTGCGTGGTGCCTGCTTCTCCCTCTGCCTATGTCTCTGCCTCTCTCTCGGTCTCTCATTAATAAATAAATAAATAAAATCTTAAAAAATAAAATAAAGGAGGTTTCTGCTTTTAGGAGGTATAAGACGGGCAATTACAAAAATGTCAACAGTCTTTGATTTACAGTTGTATCACACAATTCTTTTTTAGGTTGTGATAAGTTTGGGCATTTGCCCAAGTTCCCTAGGGATGACTGTTCTCCTTCACTCCAACCACCTTTTTTTTTTTTTTAAAGATTTTTATTTACTTATTCATGAGAGAGAGAGAGAGAGAGAAAGAGAGAGAGAGAGAGAGAGGCAGAGAGAGAAGCAGCCTCTATGCAGGGAGCCTGATGTGAGAATTGATCTCCAGGATTACGCCCTGGGCTGAAAGCAGGTGCTTAACCGCTGAGCCACCCAGGTGTCCCACCCAACCACCTTTCTGCCTTCCAGCTAGCACCCTTCTAGAATCCAGTTTTCACTCCTGAAACTCAAAATTTCCCCTCCATTCCTACAAATCCCAAGCGCCCTGTTCCCTTGCCTAGCTGGGTGATAACACAGGCTCCCTTTTAGGCACTCAAGGTATGATTTTTGGAGAGTAATAAAAAGCTCCTGTGGTCCCCCACATTCTCTTCCACCAGCTTTGAGGCTTGAATTTTTTATTTTTAAACATTTTATTTATTCATGAGAGGCAGGGAGAGAGAGAGAGAGAGAGAGAGAGAGAGAGAGACAGAGACACAGGCAGAGGGAGAGGGAGAAACAGGTTCCCCATGGGGAACCTGATGTGGGACTTGATCCGGAATCCTAGGATCACGCCCTGAGCAGAAGGCAGACGCTCAACCTCTGAGCCACCCCAAGGCTTGAATTTCTAATCTAAGCCTGATGCTGTAGTTTAAGGCATGGATTCCTGCCAGCATTCAAATCTCTCTTGAGAGGGGCCTGCTTCTGCTATCATGATTATCACCATTATCAGTTTCTAACACTGTGACATTCTGCTATGGTGATTGCCATCATTATCAGTTTACACCGAGTGGGAATGAGTGCTTTGGACAAAACTGTTAGTCAAAGAGACTAAGAAGGCTCTGGGTATCTGGAGAAGAGAAACGGGTTATGGGTATATAAAGCACTCAAAAAAAAAAAAAAAAAAAAAAAAAAAAAAAAAAAAAAAAAAGCACTCTAAGTCAAAAGGGAGCCAGTAACGCAGGCAGAAGACGACGAAGCTGAACTCCGAGGACAACGCAGTTTTGCTAAGGCCAGAACTACCACCTCTTCTCCTGCCCCATCAGGATTCCGCAAAGGGACCTGAAGACACCCGGGACTCTCATCTCCCACACACTTCCTCTGGTGCCTGTAAAAAAAAAAAAAAAAAAAAAAAAAAAAATCCCTTAGTTAGAAAAAGTAATTTTAGCACGCCCTCGGGTGGCCAAATACCGCGGCAGCGGCTTTTTTTTTTTTTTTTTTTTTAGATTTTATTTATTTATTCATGAGAGAGAGGCAGAGACACAAGCAGGCTCCATGCAGAGAGCCCGACGAGGGACTCAATCCCGGGACCCCAGGATCACGCCCTGGGCCAAAGGCAGGCGCTAAACCGCTGAGCCACCCAGGGATTCCCATAGAAGTGGCTTTTGATGGAAGTTGGCGCTGTGGACAAACATCTTGCTAGAAACAGGCACTGGTGCTTGGCAAGTTGGTAGGCACCCGGCAGGGTAACCTGTGCGGAGATGGTACTCTTCCCTTTAGGGTGCCAATTCTCAATCTTATTGGTGTAACAGTTTAGGAATAATCTTGCCAGGATTATTTTGGACTGCCTACATCGCCGCCTCCTCACGTGCTGCGTGGCGTGGGTCTATTTTTGGAATTAAAATGAACTTAAATTATTTCTTGGATTTAAATATTATTATGTGTTCCTTAAAATAACTGGAGCTACCTATAGAGGCACAGAAGATGAGTAGTGTATGGATTTTCCATCCAAAATAGACTAGAGCAACAAGGATGAATGACCACGGATATTGTAAACATCTTTATTTTGGAATAGATTCAGATTTATGGAAAAGTTACCAAAATAGTACAAATAATTCCCATATACTCGCTACCCAGATTCTCCAAAAGTTAGCATTTTAGCACATTTTCTCTATCATTCTCTAATTATAAATATGTATATTTTTTCTGATCTGTTTGAGAATTTTACAGACATGATGCCCCTTTATCCTTAAATACTTAAGTGTGCTGCCTGTGTCTCTGCCTCTCTCTCTCTCACTGTGTGCCTATCATAAATAAATAAAAAACTTAAAAATAAAAAAATACTTAAGTGTGTATTTCTAAAAACAAAAATATTTGCTTATATAACAATACAATGATCAAAACCAGGAAATTAGCACTGATACAATACTGTTTTCTAATCTTCAGACTTGATTCAAATTTGCAAATTGTCCTACTGACGTTCTTTATAGAATATATTTGGGATCCAATCCAGTATCACTCAATGGCGTTGCATTTAGTTGTTGTGTCTGTTTAGTCTTCTGTAATCTGAAATAGTTCCTTAGTCTTTCTTTGTCTTTCATGACCTTGGCATTTTTAGACTATAAACCAATTATTTTATAAAATGTCCCCGAGTTTGTCTGATGTTTCTTCATGATGAGGTTCAGGTTATGCATTTGGTGCAGGAATATCATAGAAATGGTGTTATATCCTTCTCAATGCACATCATGTTTCTTTGTTTTGGCCACAGGTTTTGACACACAGATGTCAGAATAATTAATGTTGAATGCTACACGTGCAAATAAGGTAAGTTTTCCTACAGACTCATGGGAATATCACTTATGGACTGAGGAAAAAAAAACAATGAACCTGGAAAAACCTATCAGTCGAGGAATATTTAATGGAGAGGCTGGGATTTCAGGAATTTTGGGCTGAGATAAGGTGGCATTTTTTTCCAGTAGAATATTTTGATACGTGAGAATCTTGATTATAGAATGCCCAGGGTGTGTTTCTTCTCCCTTTCAAATCCTCTTTTGAGAATCAGAAGCCAGGGCTACTGGGTTTTAGTCTCAACTGTAGTTTAGTTGCTGTGTCATCATGGGGAACAGCCAAGTGATCCTTTTTGGGTTGCCTAACCTGTGCAATGATAGTCACTCAAATGGAAGGAGAGTGGGTTGAAAGCTTTGGCTAGAGAAGGGAGTAGAGGACATGAATTCATGAGCTAGATTCACGTGGTACCTAACTGAGCTCCTTACTTCTCTGGAATCTTTTTGTCTACTGCTATCAGACTTAACATATTTCCATATAGTTCTTGACTTTGAATAGGGGATGCACAAATACTGGAGAGAAAAATAATGTTATAGTGGTTTATAATGAAAATGTGGATTTGAAACCAATCACTGAATATCAGCCACTGGTAAGGAAGCTTCAGTCTTCTACTGGGTAGCTAGAGAAGTTCTACGGTACTAGATATTTACGATTAGAAATATGGAGAGAAGCTTTTTAAAATAACAGCAATGGTCATTACTTTCTAGGCTCCAGTGTGTGGCCTGCATGTGACATTTTTTTGTCTTTCTTGTTGAATTTTGTTGGCTGTTTGGACTCCTGTAAGTTCAAATTCCATTAAAATTTATTTCTAGAGTATTTTCTGAGCTTTGGTGCTATAGAACTGCGTTGACCATTATATAAAGATGTGGAGTGCTTTTGGCTACTGACCTTTTAAATGTCATAACAGCTTGATTGAATATTTGATTTCTATAAATGTGCTCTCTGACACTATATTTATAATCTTGAACTTTTAATTCTTTGATGTTGTGCAATGTTTAATCAGGTGCGACTGTCATGTCATAATGAGATGATGTAATTTTCCAGTCTTTGAACAAATGTTTTAATAGTTTAAATGGAGGCTCTTATTATATCAATCTAAAAAGGAACTTTTTGCATCGAAGAACAGAATAAAGCAACAGCAGATTAGAAGAGATTTTTCACTCAATGGACAGTCAGTACTACCCTGATAAAAGACCTGGTTTATATATTAATTAAATTTATATGATAATAATAGATATTCATATGAAATATGTTTATTTCTTTAATAAATTTATTGAGTTCCCATTCTGTTTCAAGCATTGTGCCATGGGTTCTGATGTAATGTGATAAGATACAGGTAAGACAGACTAGTGAATGAATATTTGTGATACAAGATGTGTAGCAATAGAGTAAACGCAGGGTAATGTGATATCTAATCTAATATATGGGTGGTCCAGGGAAGACTTTGTGGAGGAAGTGATGTCCAATCTATTCTATCCATCATCTAGGTGTATTAACTCTATCTCTCCTCAAAACATATCCTAAAATACAACTGCTTCTCCCCATCTCCACTGTCTCAGCCCTAATACAAGTCATCATCACCTGTAGTAGCTACCAAGCTGGTCCCCACCAAACCACAAGCTCCAAGAGGATAAAAATTATAGTCTCGTTTGTTTGCTGGAAAATCCCAAACAGTTGCCTGACATGTAGTGGGTGGTCAATACATATTCTTGAACAAATAAATGGTCTGTCCTCTTATACTGTTGGCTCACTATAGTTCAGCAGCCAGTGTAGTATTTTAAAAAGTACAATTGTTTCATCCCCCATCAGTTCTCATTTCGCTCACCTTACCCTCTTTCTATATATTCCAACAGTTCTGAAGTAGTTAGTTTTTCAGTCCTGGGAACATTCCCCTTTCTCATGTGTCTGTTAGGTAAACTCCTCTTATTTTTTTTTAACTCCTCTTAATCCTAAGAGTACAGTTCTAATACTCTTGCCTCCATGGAGCTTGCAATCACATGAGGAAGATAGACACCAAACAACTAAGGGGATTAATGAAATAGTTTGAAAAGTGATGAGTGACATAAAATAATAACACAGGGTCAATTGAAAGAATAGTTGGCTGTGAAGTAGAGTAGATTTTTCTTGGAGGGGACATGTGAACTGACACCCCAATCATTTGAGGAGCATTCCAGGATAGAAGAAACAGAAAATGCGAAGACTCTGAAGGAAGGAATAATTTGGCTTATTGAAAAGAGTATGTGAGACTGAAACAAAGCAATCAAGAAAGATAGTGGTTGGAATAGGCTAAATCTTGGAGGGTCTTCTAGCTATAGTAAAAAATTCGGATTTTATTCTGGATGTGATGGAAAGCTTGAAATCATTCCGTCACACATAGAACTGAACCCAAATTCTTTACTATGTCCTACCAACCCTGCATGGTCTTCTTCATTGCCTTCTCTTTCTTCCTGCTCTCTCTGTTCAGCCATCTGGTATTATTTCTTTTCCTTAAACATGTCAAGGTTGTTCCTGCCTTAGGACATTTGCACTTGCTGTTATCTGTCTGGAGTATACTTTCCCCAGATCTTCCCATGGCTGGCTACTTCTCTTCAGTCAAGTTTCAGCCTAAAAATTATCTCCTTAGGGAAGCCTTCCCTGGGTGTGTTAGTTTCCTAGGGCTGCCATGACAAATTACCACAATTGGCTTAAAACACCAGAATATTATTTTCATAGTTCTGGAGGCTCAAAGTCCAAAGTCGAGGTGTCAGCAGGGCAATCCCTCTGAATGCTCTAGTGGAGAATCTTTCCTTTCCTTTTCCAGTTTCTGGTGGTGGCTCCAGGTGTTCCTTGGCTGGTAGCAACATCACTCCAATCTCTACCTCCATCTTTAAATGGTCTTCTTCTGGGTCTATATGTCTGTATCTTCTTTTCTGTTTATTATAAGTAAGTTCCTCTTTAGGCTGACAGCCCACCCTAATCCAGGAGGATGTCATCTTGAGGTACTTACCTAAAATATATCTGCTTATTAAGACTTATTCCAGATAAGGTCACATACGGAGATTGGACATATTTTTGGGGGTCACCATTCAATCCCTAAACTCACTTTTCTTTTTTAAAAAAAGATTTTATTTATTTATTTATGAGAGACACACGGAGGGAGAGAGAGGCAGACACATAGGCAGAGGGAGAAGCAGGCTGCCTGCGGGGAGCCTGATGCGGCGGGACTCAATACCAGGACCCCAGGGTCACGACCTGAGCTGAAGGCAGATGCTCAACCACTGAGCCATCCAGGTGCCCTCCACTCACCTTTCAATTTAAGTCAATCCCATGTCCACATGACAGGCTTTCAGGAAATATTTGTTGAATGATTGAATGAAGGAATGAAAACTTGAAATCTAAAGAGTGAATGGTGTTGGTAACACAGAGAAGGATGGGAAACAGGGAAGTGTATTTCCAAGCAGAATGGGCAAAGGATAATGGATGATAAAAAGTATGACTGGAACATATGATTTCCTGGAGAGAGAGGCAAGTAACAATCAGAATCCAAAAAGCCTTATAAGTCATGTTGAGTGGTCTTTCTGAAGTCCACTGGACTAGGTGACTCCAAGGTCTCTTCCCTGAATACATACAGGTGGGACTCTTTCTGGTCACATGCCTCCTCACATGGAGCTTCACCTTTTCTGTGGCTTCTTAGCAGACTCTACCTGTTGCATCTGGAAGCTGAGAAAGTTTTTCCCTAGTCTCCAAAGATGTTAGTCTCACTAGGCTTCTTGTTGCCACTACAGAGGCTATCTTAAAACTTTAGTGGTTTTGTCAAGGAAATCCCATGACAAAGATCAAGCATGAGAATGATGGAAGACCATCACTCTCAGAACATGATTTTATAACCAAATAGAAAATGGAAGCAGGAATTTCCTACCTGGAGTTGTGAGACATTTCAGCTAGTTGAGAGATGTACAAAAGGTCATGATTTCCCAGGGTTTAGAGTTTGAAGAATGGAAGTGGCAGAAATGAGGCTGGAGAGGTAGGAAGGTGCCAGATCATATAGGCACTTGTAAAATATGTTCACCCTTCTTATCAAAAGTGTACAGGTCATTTGCAAAGTTAGGCAGATGTGGTACATGTCTCCTGGCAGTTTTATCTGAGATTTGTCTCCTGGGAAGTTTTGCATTGTAAGACTAAGACTGATTTGATCAATAGTACTTTCTTTTTCTGTTTTTATTTGACCTAAAGATAGGTAAGAATCAGTAGTGCAGTTTATTGATTGTATATATAGTAAGAACTGGGGATTGTTCCAATGTGCTACCTTAAATCAGCACATATTAACTTGTATAAATATACCACAGCATCTTTATCTATTCATCTCTCGATGGACACCAAGGCTCCTTCCACAGTTTGGCTCTGGTGGACATTGCTGCTAGAAACATTGGGGTGCAGGTGTCCCGGCGTTTCATTGCATCTGTATCTTTGGGGTGAATCCCCAGCAGTGCAATTGCTGGGTGGTAGGGCAGGTCTATTTTTAACTCTTTGAGGAACCTCCACACAGTTTTCTAGAGTGGCTGTGCCAGTTCACATTCCCACCAAAAGTGCAAGAGGGTTCCCCTTTCTCCACCTGTCTTGTTAATTTTCACCATTCTCACTGGTGTGAGGTGGTATCTCATTGTGTTTGATTTGTATTTCCCTGATGTCCAGTGATGCAGAGCATTTTCTCAGGTGCTTGTTGGCCATGTCTATGTCTTCCTCTGTGAAACTTCTGTTCAAGTCTTTTGCCCATTTCATGATTGGATTGTTTGTTTCCTGGGTGTTGAGTTTAAAAAGTTCTTTATAGATCTTCGATACTAGCCCTTTATCTGACATGTCACTTGCAAATGTCTTCTCCCATTCTGTAGGTTGTCTTTTAGTTTTGTTGACTGTTTCTTTTGCTGTGCAGAAGCCTTTTATCTTGATGAAGTACCAAAAATTCATTTTTGTTTTTGTTTCCCTTGCCTTCATGGATGTATCTTGCAATAAGTTGCTGTGGCCAAATGCAAAATGGGTGTTGCCAGTGTTCCCTTCTAGGATTCTGATGGATTCTTGTCTCACATTTAGATCTTTCATCCATTTTGAGTTTATCTTTGTGTATGGTGTAAGAGAATGGTCTAGTTTCATTCTTCTGCATGTGGATGTCCAATTTTCCCAGCACCATTTATTGAAGAGACTGTCCTTTTTCAAGTGGATAGTCTTTCCTGCTTTGTCAAATATTAGTTGATCATAGAGTTAAGGGCCCATTTCTGGGTTCTCTATTCTGTTCCATTGATCTATGTGTCTGTTTTTGTGCCAGGAACACACTGTCTTGATGATCACAACTTTATAGTACAACCTGAAATCTGGCATTGTGATGCCCCAGCTCTGGTTTTCCTTTTTAATATTCCCCTGGCTATTTGGGGTCTTTTCTGATTCCACACAAATCTTAAGATGATTTGTTCCAACTCTCTGAAGAAAGTCCATGGTATTTTGATAGGGATTGCATTAAATGTGTAAATTGCCCTGGGTAGCATTGACATTTCACAATATTAATTCTTCCAATCCATGAGCATGGAATATGTTTCCATCTCTTTGTGTCTTCCTCAATTTCTTTTAGAAGTGTTCGGCAGTTTTTAGGGTATAGATCCTTTACCTCTTTGGTTAGATTTATTCCTGGGTATCTTATGCTTTTGGGTGAAATTGTAAATGGGATTGACTCTTTAGTTTCTCTTTCTTCAGTCTCATTGTTAGTGTAGAGAAATGCCACTGATTTCTGGGCATTGATTTTGTATCCTGCCACACTGCCAAATTGCTGTATGAGTTCTAGCAATCTTGGGGTGGAGTCTTTTGGGTTTTCTACGTACAGTATCCTGTCATCTGCAAAGAGGGAGAGTATGACTTCTTCTTTGCCAATTTGAATGCCTTTTATTTGTTTTTGTTGCCTGATTGCTGAGGCTAGAACTTCTAGTACTATGTTGAATAGCAGTGGTGAGAGTGGACATCCCTGTCAGGAGATCTTATGGGAAAGGTTCCCAGTGTTTCCCCATTGAGAATGATATTTGCTGTGGGCTTTTTGTAGATGGCTTTTAAGATGCTGAGGAATGTCACCTCTATCCCTACACTCTGAAGAGTTTTGATCAGGAATGGATGTTGTATTTTGTCAAATGCTTTCTCTGCATCTATTGAGAGGATCATATATATGGTTCTTGTATTTTCTCTTGTTGATATGATCTGTCACATTGATTGCTTTACGAATGTTCAACCAGTCTTGCATCCCGGGAATAAATCCCACTTGGTCATGGTGAATAATCTTCTTAATGTACTGTTGGATCCAATTGGCTACTATCTTGTTGAGAATTTTTGCATTTGTGTTCATCAGGGATATTGGTCTATAATTCTCCTGTTTGTTGGGTCCTTGGTTTTGGAAGTAAGGTAATGCTGGCCTTATAGAATGAGTTTGGAAGTATTCCATCTCTTTCTATCTTTTGCAACAGCTTTAGTAGAATACGTATCGTTTCTTCTTAAACGTTTGATAGAATTCCCCTGGGAAGCCATCTCGCCCTGGACTTTTGTGTCTTGGGAGGTTTTTGATGACTGCTTCAATTTCCTCCCTGGTTATTGGCCTGTTCAGGTTTTCTATTTCTTCCTGTTCCAGTTTTGGTAGTTTGTGGTTTTCCAGAAATGTGTCCTAATTTATTGGCATATAACTGCTCATAATATGTGTTTAAAATTGTTTGTATTTCCTTGGTATTGGTGGTGATCTCTCCTTTCTCATTCATGATTTTAGTAATTTGAGTCTTCTCTCTCTTCTTTTTTAATAAGGCTGGCCAATGGTTTATCTATCTTATTAATTCTTTCAAAGAACCAACTCCTGGGTTTGTCGATCTGTTCCACAGTTTTTCTGGTCTGTATTTTATTGAGTTCTTCTCAAATCTTTATTAACTCTCTTCTGCCAGGTAAAGGTTTTATTTGCTGTTCAGGGCATAAATATTCATGATTGTTAGGTCCTCTTGTTGGATAGATCCTTTAAGTATGATATAGTGTCCCTCTTCATCTCTTACTACAGTCTTTGGGATAAATTTTAATTTATCTGATATGAGGATTGATACCCCTGCTTTCTTTTGAGGATGATTTGAATGGTAAATGGTTCTCCAACTTTTCATTTTCAGGCTGTCAGTGTCCTTACGTCTCAAATGAGTCTCTTGTCAACAGCAAATAGATGGGTCTTGCTTTCATATCCAGTCTGAAACCCTGCACCTTTTGATGGGATAATTAAGCCCATTCACGTTCAGAGGTACTATTGAAAGATACAAATTTAGTGTCACCATAATACCTATTCAGTCCCTGTTTTGTGACTTATTTCTTTGGGGTTCCTCTTTCTTTTACAGGGACCCCCTTAATATTTCTTGCAGATCTGGTTTGGTGGTCACATATTCTTTTAGTTTCTGCGTATCTTGGAATCTCTTTATCTCTCCTTCTATTCTGAATGAGAGCTTTGCTGGATAGAGTATTCTTGGCTGCAGGTTATTCTCTTTTAGGATCCTGAATATATCCTGCCAGCCCTTTATGGCCTGCCAGGTCTCTGTGGAGAGGTCTGCTCTTAACCTAATACCTCTTCCCATAAAAGTTAGGGATCTCTTTTCTCTTGCTGCTTTAAGGATCCTCTCTTTATCTTTGGAATTTGTAAGTTTCACTATTAAATGTCGGGGTGTTGAACGGTTTTTGTTGATTTTTATGGGGGGATCTCTCTATCTCCTGGATCTGAATGCCTGTTTCCCTCCCCAAGTTAGGGAGTTCTCGGCTCTGACTTGTTCAAATACACTTTCTGGTTCTCTGTCCCTTTTGGCGCCCTCTGGAACCCCAATTGAACGTAGATTTTTCCTTCTGAGGCTGTCATTTATTTCTCTTAACCTATCCTCATGATCTTTTAATTGTTTTTCTCTTGTTTCCTCAGCTTCCTTCCTTGCCATCAACTTGTCTTCTCTGTCACCCACTCGTTCTTCTACCTCATTAACCCTTGTCGTTAGTACCTCCAGTTTGGATTGCATCTCATTAAATTGATTTTTAATTTCGTCCTGATCAGATGTAAATTCTGCAGTCATGAAGTCTCTTGAATATTTTATGCTTTTTTTCCAGAGCCACGAGTAGCTTTATAATTGTGCTTCTGAATGGCTTTCTGACATTGAATTGTAATCCAAATTCTGTAACTCTGTGGGAGAGAGTACAATTTCTGATTCTTTCTTTTGTGGTGAGTTCTTCTTTCTTGTCATTTTGCTCAGTGCAGAGTCATTAAAAACAGGTTTTACTGGAAATAGGAAGGAGAAAAAAGAGGAAAAAAGGGAAAAAACAACAACAACAACAACAACAACAAAAAGCCAAAACAAAACAAAGAACAAAGAACAAAACACAAAGACAAAACAAAGAAAACAAACAAGTAGGGGTGGAGGGGTATCCTCTGGTTCTATATACTATAAATCCCTCGACTTCCCCTGGAGCTTTCCCGGTAAGGAACTTGCTCTTCCCCTGTTTTCCTGCTTGTCTTCTGGGGGAGGGGCCTGCTGTGCTGATTCTCAGGTTGTGCCCCTGGGGGAGCTGTCCCTCCCCCTGCCAGGTGCATGGCTCTGTGGGAGCTCTTTATCCTCTGAGGCCTGTGTTCCCTGGTGGCCCCAGCCTTCCCAGGCACAGGGTGACACCAGGAGGAATAACCACACTGGTGGCGCCTCGCTCTCCAGGCCTGGAGTCAGCTCCCACAGTAACTACCATAGTCTCCCAGTTCGCAGTGGCCTGGATGCTCCGGGGATGGGGAGCTCTGATCTGCACAGCTTGGGGGCGCCTAGCAGCAGGAGCGTCCTCCCTGTCCTGTGTCTTCCCGGCCTCTGCCTGTCCCTGGGGGAGCGCAGGATCCTGGGCTGTGTCAGTCTGGCGCCTTGGGATCTGGGGCCTGTGCTGCTGGAATCACGCTCCCAGGGCCACACAGCCCGCTCTGCACAGAGCCGCCCCCTGAGCAGCCGCCTGAGCTGCTCCCGGGGCCCCGCAGGACGTACACTCCAGCCCTTTACCACGCTCAGCCGGCGGTGTGTGGCGAGCTCTCCCCCCGGGGCGTACTTACTCTGTTAGTGACCCTGGGAACCTGGGGGCTCCACTGCCCCTCCTGGGATCCTGCCCGAGTTCCCTGCAAGCACCTTTCCGTCCGGGAAGATTGTTAGAGTTCCTGCTTCTCTGGGACTGGGCTTTCCTGTCCTGGAGGCTCTCGCCACCAGCCTTAGCCCGGCTCCTCGTGGTGGCCCGTCCCCCACTGGATTCCTTTTTATTTATTTTTCATTCTTCCTACCTTGTTAGAAGCACGAATTCTTCTCTCCGTAGCATTCCAGCTGTTCTCTTTTTAAATCTCAGGCCGAATTCGTAGGTTTTCAGGATGATTTGAGAGTTATCTAGGTAAATTGGTGGGGACAAGTGACTTGGGGACCCTACTCTTCCGCCATCTTGCCCCATCCCCTATTTGACACATTTACTTTGAATTCTTATGGTTGATCTTTACGAAAATCGTGAGAATATTTCATCTTTATAATACTGCTGAGTTTGTTTTGATACACAAAGAATTTTATCCCCTCCCTTCTCCCTCTTTGACTAAAATGAATACTCTATGGAGTTCCATATGCATCTTGTGGCTTCCTCAAGTTCTAGAACGTTCCTGCCCATATAAAAGCACCCCTCTTACACAGATGAGCCACCTGGAGTCCAGAGATATCCTGAAACTGAGTCGATGTCATATACCTACCATGTGCCAAGTCAAGATTTAAACTCTGCTCTCCCAAGAATTGTTTCCAATGTATAGTAGCCATTCAGGTTTGGGGAACTTCTTTTTCTAAAAATTTTTATTTAAATTTAATTTAGTTAACATATAGCATATTATTAGTTTCAGGGGTACAATTTAGTGATTCATGAGATGCATCTAACACCCAGTGCTCATTACATCAAGTCTCCTCCTTAATGCCCATCACCCATTTACCTCATACCCTTGCCCACTTCCCCTCCAGCAACCCTGTTTTTTGTTTCCTATAGTTAAGATTGTCTTATTCTTTGCCTCCCTCTCCATTTTTACATTATTTTATTTTTTATTTTTCTTTCCCTTCCCCTATGTTCATCTGTTTTGTTTCTTAAATTCCACGTATGAGTGAAATACTATGGTACTTATATTTCTCTGACTTATTTTGCTTAGCATAATGTCCTCTAGTTCTATCCAGGTCATTGCGAATGGTAAGATTTAATTCTTTTTGATGGCTTTATCCATTCATCTGTTGATGGACATCTGGGCTCTTCCATATTTTAGCTATGGTTGACATTGCTGCTATAAACATTGGGGTGCATGTGCCCCTTCAAACACTGTTTGTATGCTTTGGATAAATACCTAGTACTGCAATTGCTGGGTTGTAGGATAGTTCCATTTTTAACTTTTTGAGGAACCTCAGTACTGTTTTCCAGAATGGCTGTACCAGTTTGCATTCAGGTTTTGGGGACTTCTATAGAAACTAAAGGACACAACTTCAGACTTCCATGAGCTTACAGCATAACTGAGGATGTAAAGTCTGATACATGAAAAAAAATAGCTATCAGTACAGCATTGTTTATGTTGGTCCAGCTAATCAGTAATATTGGGCTGAGAAAACTGTTTTTTTCACCATAAATGTTTGTTTGGGGGGAACAGCCCACAATTTGTACAAATCACTATGAGATGAAGGAAAAATAGAACCAGTATCTTGTTGTGTTAAATATCATGAGTTAACAAAGCATTCCTTCATCTCCGGAAGTTGATTTTAGTAAATTTTTTTCTATTTTTTTAAGTAGCCTCTACACCCAGCATGGAGCCCAACATGGGTCTTGAACTCAAGACCCTGAGATCAAAACCTGAGCTGAGATCAAGAGTCAGATGCTTAATCAACTGAGTCACCCAGGTGTCCCAGAAAGTTGGTTTTAAGTTGTCAATATACTTGAACCCTTTTTTAGGCCTGAGGTAAGTTCTTCATTCCTGCTGTTTGTGATTTCTTACCCTTTCTTCCCCTCGTGGGACCAGTTCATCCCTCAGCACTTAACTGGCTTCCTGATAGATCTTTTGCCATCAGAAGGACACTAGGTTAAAGGAACAGCTGTGTCTTCATAGCTGCCAAGAGATGCCTGCCACTGAGCTAGAGGAAAGATGCATTTACCTTCGTGCCTTTAATTGCATACTGAGCCCAGCTGCTGGTGGGCATAAGGGGGTGGAAGGTGGGGGTGGGGAGGTGGTAGTGGTGGTGGTGGCAGTGGTGGTGGGGGGTGGGGGAAACGATGGGGCTATTTGATGGCCTATTCAGAGCAATACAGGGAGGTGGTGTTGAGTGGCCCGGGCTCAAGGCTCAGAGGAGAGCCTTCTGGGGCATTTCTACCCTTTCACAGCTCTGGTCTTGTTTTCACTAAGCCTGTGTGCTCCCTTTCCACATGACCAGTATGCTTGAGAAGTAATTTAGCTTTAACTGGCAAGGGCTTGCCATTTCTCAATTTAAATAGAGTTTAACAGGGGCAGTTGCATTTCTTTACTTTGGAGAGCTATATTTTCCTTTCGCGAGTTAAAAAAAAAAAAAAAACGCACATGAAAAAGCCCGAACTTCATTATGCTTTGGTCACAGCAGGGAATTTATAGCAAGAGCCCAGCTGTTTGCAGCTCATGCCAGAGTTTTTGATCCTAATGTAATTGAGCTCACATTTTTGAATTGGGAAATAATATTCAGGGGAGCTGACTTTGGAGTTTTCAGGTTTCCAAGCCAAGCAACGGGTTCCTGAATCTATTTTGGGCTGGTTTTCCCTTGTACCTTTTCCTCTTCATCCTCAGATCTCTTTGCTCCTTTCCTGGAACTAGTCCTATGGCTGTGCAAATCTCTTTTCTGTGCACATGCGTTCTAACTATCTTTCTGATGGGAAAATAATCCCCATGATTTTGTACCTTAACTCTTGCTTTCACTACTCAAAACTCCTTTCTATTAATTGGGCTTCCATACATTTAAGCAGTACCAAGTACAACTCTTGATTCTTGGGCATGGAACCAGACATTGTGGTAAGAGCCTTAAATGCATTATCTCTTCTGATCCTTCCAACAACTCTCCAAGGAAAGCACTGTTACTGCTCCCATTTTACAGATAAGGTATCTGATGCTCAAAGAGGTGAACTAACTTTTCAATTCTCAAGGACACACAGTGGTGGAGTTGGGCTTCAAGTCCAGGTCATCTGGATCCAGAGCCAGTAGTTTCAATCCTGCTGCTGTACTGAACACTTGAAACAGCCTGCCAAGTGCTAGGTTCTGTGGGGGATGATAAGGGCAAAAACACATAGCTTTTGTCCCAACAGAGGCTGAGTTGGAGCATAGTAAAGAGCCAGCACCTCACTTCTGCGAGTTCTGTGGGGTTCTTGTTAGAGTCAGTTGAAATGGAATGCAGAAGCACTTAGTGCAAGGTCGAGTTGTACATGGGTGCTGGTTATTGGTATTATACCAGCAACAGCCCAATCCTGAGCCAGTTACCTGCATGTCTGGGGTGGGGGCAGGTATTGGGAGAGTGGCACAGTGCAAATTGTTAACATCACACACTTGCAGAATCTCTTTTTGAAGATAGAAATTCTGTTTCATCCTGGTTAGTCTGGCTTTCACACTTTCCATTTGGCTGGGAAGACATTAACGATCATAGCAAGCACCTATGTAGCTCTTATTATGTAGCATACACTGTTCTAAGTACTTTACATGTATTTTTAAAAGATTTTATTTATTTATTCATTTACTCATTCATTCATTCACTCATTCATTCATGAGAGATACACAGAGAGAGGCAGAGACATGGGCAGAGGGAGAAGCAGGCTCCCCGAGGGGAGCCCCATGAGGGACTCCATCCTAGGACCCTGGGATCATGCCCTAAGCTGAAGGCAGACGCTCAACCACTGAGCCACTCAGGTGTTCCAGTACTTTACAATTTATTGACTCATTTACTTTTATTTGAAGGATTGTGTTAACATCACAGTCCTAGTTTCCCCACTCAGGGGACCCTTCTCCATGAGTAATGAAATCCTGTTGATCCTACTTCCCAAATATCTTTTAGACTTATCTCCCATTGTCCATCTGCACTGCCTTTGCCACGGTTTTAGTTCATGTTTACATTATTTCTCCCCTCCAGGTTCATAGTAGCAACCGTACTGGGCTGTGCCACTACTGCTCTAAACCCCTCAACCTTTCCAAGAGGAGAGAGGGCTTTCTTTCGTTGTTGCTATTCTTGCTGGTTTGATTCTAATTCTCTCTATTGTTGTATTGTGCTTAATAGAGCCATTTGTCCTCTTTTAAACCGCCAATCCCCAGTTTCATCTTTGAAACTTCGCTTTCTGCTGTTACTGATCACATGGAAGGGATTTATTAATGATTTGGAGGGAACCATGTAGGTTGGAACTCTTAGTATGCAGTGAATTATTTCCTCTGTAGCAGCTCAGTAGTGATTCCTGGGTTTCCCATGCTTCTTCAAAGTCCTCTGCTTTGAAATGAGACTCAGGGTTGCATTCAGCCTCCACTAGAGGCGTTTAGGGCAGTTGCACTTTCTGTCCATTTGTTAGCCTATCCCTGCTGCTCTGTAAAGGGGAGATGGGGCATAAGGAAGCGATACCTGCTGTGGATGAGACTCAGCTTTTTTCTCAAGAAGAGCCCAGTGAGTAACGAATCAGGCCCTGAACATCCTGGAACACTAAACTCAATGCTACTCTCAGCTTCACCCAAATCACAGTCATATCCAGGTAGTGGCTCAGTCTAGGCCTGGTTCCCCAAATCATCCAAATGGAGAGGGGTGGGAGAAGCCATTCCCAACACCCAGAGTACAATTTTGCTGAGGAGATTTATTTTCACTTTGATTTGGAACATAAATACTGTAAATATCCTCATCCTAACTCTGTTAGCTTTTTTTTTTCTTTTCTCAGAGCTATAGTTAATGGGCTAACTTTCTGGCTTGGCACTTTATCAAGTTGATAGAACTGTTTAATGAAACACACGGAGATTGGGCAATTCAGTCTAACGGTCAGTTGCAACCCTTGATGTAAGTAATTTCCAGCAATACTGTATGCATCAAATGTCCAACCTGCCAGTGGTTATCAATATCCATTATGCTTTTGGTTGGCTTGAACCATTAATAACCTGTCAGATTAAGCAATTAGGCTGTCTCCACTTACCAGAGGAAATTGTTTTCCCCTAACTGATGATACTGGTTTTGTGATTGTGCAGGTCAAAACGTTTGACGCATTCCTAGCTGGGGAGTGAGTCTTTTTGATAGATAAGGAGCAAGAGCTGAGATTCAAGGGACTGAGAGGAGCCTGCAGACAATCTTTGGGAAAATGTCATTTTAGTGTACTTTATAAAAGTAGCTTAATTATCACTGGTGCTCTCCAGTGAGGGATTTCACTTGATGTGTCACCCAGGTGGGACCACATGTCTCCACGGAACCCCAGCTAAGCCAGAGAATTCAAGTTTGATTGGAAATGTGAGCTACCCTGATTCTTTGGAAAACACATCAGGGGCCCTCTTGGGGCTTTGCCATTTTGTACACTTTCAAAAGCAAGATGAATAAGAGAAAAGAGATGGGAAAAGTTCAATGGAAACCATTAACCCTTCTCTATGCTGTTTGCTTCTGGACTCCCCTGTATCTTTTGGTTTTGTGATTTTCCATTTCTATTTTCATGTAACAGTACAGGAACACATGTTACTTACTACCTTCATGTTTGTGCACATCCTAACAATCTTGCCTGCTGTGTCCTCTTTCTCCCTTTAGCCTAAGTTTTCACACAACCATCAACTTGAAGACCTGGTTTGAAAACCCCGTCCAGGGCCACCTGGTGGCTCAATGGTTTAGCACCGCCTTCAGCCCAGGGTGTGATCCTAGAGACCCAGGATCAAATCCCGCATTGAGCTCCCTGCATGGAGCCTGCTTCTCCCTCTGCCTGTGTCTCTGCCTCTCTCTTCTGTGTGTCTCTCATAAATCAATCAATCAATCAATCAACCAATCAATCAATCTTTTAAAAAAAAAGAAAGAAAACACCTTTCAGAGTAACTTTACCCATTCTGATCATTCGTTTCCTCAAAGGCTTCTTATTCCTGTGTCATCATTTCACATTTATCAATGGATTACTTTTACGTTGTTTTTAAGAATTTGACTTTTGTATTTTAATTTTTCCTAATTACAAAAGCAATATGAGTGCAACTAGGAAAACAGAAAATACACTTAAGCACAAAGGAGAAAACAAAAAATCACCCATAATCCTACCATCCACAGATAACCATTTAGTGTATGTCATCCATTCATTCTTTCAGCAAGGATTTATTGAGCGAGGATTTTTTGGCTGTCTTGTAAGTTTTGGGGATATAATAGTAAACAACGCGGTCACTGTCCTTGTCTCCATGGAGCTTGGAGTCTAATGAGGATTATCCCATCATCACAAATGAAATATGTAGTTATGAATTGTGTTAAATGTTATGAAGAAAAAGCAGTGTCCTGTGAGTGTATGGGAGAGGGACTGATCCTGGTCTAGACATCAAGGAAGGGTTTCCTGAGGAAGAGGCATTTGAGATGA
The DNA here is from genome assembly GCF_011100685.1 of Canis lupus familiaris. Classification (NCBI taxonomy): domain Eukaryota; kingdom Metazoa; phylum Chordata; class Mammalia; order Carnivora; family Canidae; genus Canis; species Canis lupus. The sequence continues at coordinate 78,194,892 of NC_049260.1, forward strand.
AATCTGAAAGATGATCAGGATATAGTTGGCCAAGGAGTTTGAGTGGCGGGGGAGTGGGGAAGGGTAAGATAGGAAGATGTTTTCAAGCTGAGGTGATAGCCTGTGGAAAAAGCAAAATATCAGTGACTAGAGGGAATATGGAATGTTCTAGGACAGGGGTAGGCAAAGTTGACTTGCTAGAACATTACCTGTTTTTGTAAATAAAGTTTTATCTGAAGACAATACACCCATTCCTATACATACTGTCTGTGCTTGCTTTTGTGTTATAACTGCAGAGTTGAATAGTTCCAACAGATACTGTATAGCCCATTATAAAGTCTAAAATATTTGCTATCTATCCCTTTAAAGGAAAGGCTTGCCAACTATTGTTCTGGGATCTAAAAGAAGGCTGACAGGAAAGGAGGAGTGTGGGGATGATGAGGCTGAATTTAAGGCAAGGACCAGACAGAACCTGCAGGTTAAGGGTTTTATACTTTATTCTAAGAACAATGGCAAAGCACTGAACTATTTTAAGCAGGGGCTTGAAAAGGCCTGTCCTTCTAACATATACCGGTTTTTAATAGTTTTGTGTGTAATTTGGCAGTTCATCTTGTATATTTTCTCACTCTTCAGTTATATAATCTTTAATGGTGTGTCTGCAGTTTCATCATATGGATGCTGAAATTACGTGTACTCAGCAGTGAATATCCTGTGCATATTGTTGCTAATTTCCTAGAAATAGAACTGTCAGGTCAGTGGGTGTGTGTATTTTAAAGGCTTCTGCTTCTGTATTTTCATTGCTCTAGAAGTGATGTTTATTACAACCAGCAAGATATGAGAGTACCTGGTTTCCCCACTCTAGTTAGACATTTAGTGTGTTTGCCAGTTTACACAAGAAAAACTATATTGTAGCATTCTTCTTATGTGCATTTCTGTGATTACTGGAGAGGGTAATATTTATTTCCCATAAATGTTATATTTCCTCTTTTGTGAAATGCTTATTCATATAATTTGCTTGTTTTTCTATTAGGATATTTATCTTTTATTATTGATTTTTATGAACATATATATATTGGGTATGTTAACTCTTTGACATCCATGTTGTAAATATTTTTTTTCAAGTTTGTCTTTTGCCTTTCCATATTCTTTATGGCATTTGAAGACAACTTATAAATATTTATTTAGTTAATAAGTCAATTTTTTTTCTTTTGGAGTTCCTGCTCTTGGGGTTATGTTTGGAAACACTTTGTCCATGCTGAGATTATATAACATGCAAACATACTTTTTACCAATTTTAAACTAGTTTTTCTTCATATTTTAATCTTTAATCCATTTGGTACTTATTTTGGTAGTGGCATGGAATAGAAATTTAACAGATTTTTAAAGAGGGGTATCTCATTTTAGGGGAGAAGAAGAAATATCTCTTAGAAAAATGGGGAACTCTGTGATTAGGAATCTTGAACATTATCTGGAAGAAAATGTGTTTTTTAAAAAATATTTTATTTGTTTGTTTGTTTATTTATTTATTTGACTCAGAGAGAGAGCACAAGCAGGAGGAATGGCAGAGGGAGAGGGAGAAGCAGGGTCCCCACTGATCAGGGAACCCAACATGGGGCGTGATTCCAGGACCTGGAGATCATAACCTGAGCCAAAGGTAGACACTTAACTGACCCACCCAGGTGCCTCAGAAAGATGGCTTTTGGATGAAATGCAGGCATATGAGATATTCCAAAACCAAACAAGTTTACTTACTGTGGAAAAGAATTGTTACGTATGTTTTCTGAAAAAATCACTCCCCCACTCCAAAGTTGATATCCCCAAAGCGCTTCCACCTTTAAACACCTACTACCCTAAAGCCTCAAGCCTCTTACATCAAAAAGGGCTCTTAAAAATGACTTTTATATGTGGAAGGTGTTTATGCAATCTTTTGATCTTTTTTCTTGTGTGCATTATGAGGCATGCCTTTTCAAATAGAATTGTATTTGTGACTTTACTTTTTTTAATGTTTTTAAAAGATTTTATTTATTGGAGAGAGAGGAGAACTCTCTCTCACTATCTCTCTAAAGGGAGAAATAGCAAGAGAGAACAGAACAGGAAGGAGGAGCAGAAGGAGAAGCAGGCTGCTCTCCACTGAGGGAGCCCCATCTGGGGCTCAGTCCCAGGACCCTGGGATCAAGACCTGAGCTGAAGGCAGGCGCTTAACCGACTGAGCCACCCAGGTGCCCCTATTTGGGACTTTAAATGTGTCCCTTTTATTTATTCTTTGTCTTGTAGAGGACTCATTGTTTTAATTATTTCACACATACAATATTCACTATGCCATAGACACTGCTTTAAGTGTCATAAAAATATGAACACATTTACTTCTCATAACAGCACTATATCTTCATTTTGCCTATGAGGCAACTGAGGAACACTGAGGTTCAGTGACTTGTTTGAGATCACACAGATAGCAAGTCACCACCATATTCTGTTTCCTTTATGGTGGTGGGAAGTTTTATTGAGGAAGGAAGGATTATTTTAGGGGATGGAAAATCCCTTCTGTGGGGCAGAAACAAATACTACCACAGGAACAAACTGAAGTTGGAATTCATAGAAACCATTATTCCATCTGGAAACATGAATCACATAAGCCTTTTCAGTTGTATTATATGTTTAAAAGTCATATCAATGTCTATGCATATATTGTATATGTGCTTTCATTGTAAGTCATTTAGAACCTCTTTAGATGTAGGCAGTGTATAATTTAGGTTAAAAGGGTCACCTGGGTGGCTCAGTGGGAGAAGCATCTGCCTTTGGCTCAGGTCATGATCCCAGGAGAGCCCTGCATCAGGCTCTGTCTCCCCTTGCCATTTCCCTGGCTCATGGTCTCTCTCTCTCTCTCTCTCTCTCTCAAATAAATAAATAAAATCTTAAAAAAGATAAATGATTAAAAGTCTGAAATGTGCTCAAAGCATTTCAACTGAAATAATCTTAAGACAAAAAAATTAGCTTATAACCTTAAAACAAATGAAAGTAATTTGTACAAATGTTAATGGGAGTTCTGTAACCATTAAAAGCTGGAAACAACCAAAGTGAGAAGTGGGTGACTAAACAAAACCATGCATGTCAATGAGATGTAATACCTCTTTCAGGCAGAAAGGAGTTGCCCCCATCCCCCGTGCCAGGTCACTGTTGTACTTTGAGCCTAGGAAGGAGTCTCAAGGATATTTCTGGGTGGTCTGGTAGGGGACTTCTCTGACATTTCCCTATGAGGGTTTGCAGTTTTCTGTGTTCAGAAAGTAAAAAGTGAGCTGCCATTTGGAAAGGATCCAGTTCAGTATGTTGTCATCATCAGCTGGGAATGAGGAGGCCAATTTAGTGGAAAGCTTGGCAAGAATGCTGAGGGAAAGGCAAAAGTAGCAGAAGTGGCTCTGAAGGAAGCTGTGCCAGTTAGAAATGAAGTCCAAACTGAAGCATGTTAAATCCCATCCAATTCTGGCAGGTCTGGGAAATATGGTCTGGGAATGTCATATTCATTCTACCACAGAAGTGCAGCTATATATAGCAAAACCTCAGATGTAGATCAGGTAAATCCAGGGGACACTCTTACACTAGGGAGTGGCCAAACCAGGCCCAACCTATGGAAAGTTTGCTAACAGCAAATGAGGTGGGTAGCTGGAACCCACAAATGGGCCAAAATGCAGGGCAAGGCTTTCCTTACCACTGGGCACCAAAGTTCTGAAGAGAATGGAGACGCTCTGAGTGTCCAGTAGAAGTGGACAAAGGGGAGCACCTGGGTGACTCAGTCAGTTAAGTGTCTGCCTTTGGTTCAGGTTATGATCCTGGGGTCCTGGGATTGAGCTCTACATCCAGCTCCTTGTGTGGTGGAGAGCCTGCTTCTCACTCTCCCTCTGCTTGCCGCTCCCCCTGCCGGGGTTTGTGCTCTCTCTCTCTCTCAAATAAATAAATAGATTCTTTAAAAAAGAAAAAAAGAAATTGTAAAAAAAGAGAAGTGGTTATAGCAGGGCCAGAGATAGTCTTGTTCTGTCTTCCAGTGGTGTTTAGTGGTTGTGGTGGCTTTAATTATATGTACTCCAATTCTTTGATATTCCTCCCTTCAGGAGGTGGAGTCTAATTTCCTTCCCTTGAATGTGGCTGGTCTTAGTGTCTTGCTTCTAATGAACAGAAATGATGGAGTATCACTTTCAAGATCAGGTTATGAAAAGATTCTGGCTTCCATCCTGGGGACTCTTCTAGACCACTTCCTCATGGGGAATCCAGCTGTCATGTCATTGAACAGCCCTGTGAGGAGGCCCCTGTGGGTGGGGGGGACGGAGGTTTCCTTCTAGAAGCCACAAGTTCTCTCAGATGACTGTTGCCTTGGCCTACAGCTACAGTCTCCTCACAGACCCTGAGCCAGAACCATCCAGCTAAGCCACTCTAGGATTCTTGACCCTCAGAACCTTTATATGCTTATTGTTTAAGCTGCTAAATGTTTCAATTATTTGTTATGCAGCAGGAGATAATTATTATTTTTTATACATTTATTTTTTATTGGTGTTCAATTTGCCAACATATAGAATAACACCCAGTGCTCATCCCATCAAGTGCCCCCCTCAGTGCCCATCACCCAGTCACCCCCACCCCCCACCCACCTCCCCTTCCACCCCCCCCCCAGTTCGTTTCCCAGAGTTAGGAGTCTCTCATGTTCTGTCAGCAGGAGATAATTACTAATAGAGTGGTGACCTCGTTCCTGATTATATTGTGAAAACGTGTGAGACCTGGTGCTAGTGCTAGGGCATAGCAAAGATAGAATGGGGCAGTATGTCAGCAGCTGAATGCTTATTCTGAACACCTGGGACAGGGCTGTGATGAGACAGGTACTGACAATCCTGGATGGTAAGTGTTCAGTGATATACTGTTCTGCATATGCTGATGAAAAGTATCTATTTTTCTTCACTGTGTGGGGGAAGTGGTGCAGGAAACATCTCAGCTGGTTTGTCCCACAGTACCCACAGCACAGCCCCAAAATGTGCTGCATGATGCTCAGTGCCAAGTGAAGAACTGTGGTTGGGGCTGGAGGGGACAGAGGGAGAGTGCCGTTGAGCCAAAAAGGCAAGTCCAGAACATATTGTTAAATGAGGGAGCCTAAGGAAGTTGAAGATAGAGGCAAATCGGAGTTAAAGGACCAGAGATGCTAGTGTGAATTGCTGAATGACCCAGCAGGACTGGCCTGCATCCCTTCCACAGATGTGGGGGCAGATGGCACACCCAGTGGCACGCAGCAGGAGTGAGGCTCTTATATTTCTTTTTTTTTTTTTTAAGAATTTATTTATTTATTTATTTATTTATTTATTTATTTATTTATTTATTTATTTATGAGAGAGAGAGAGAGAGAGAGAGAGAGAGAGAACAAGCAGAAAGACTGGCAGAAGCAAACTCCCTGCTGAGCTGAGCAGGGAGCCAAATGTGGGGCTGGGTCCCAATACCTCAGGATCATGACGTGAGCTCAAGGTAGACACCCAACCGAATGAGACACCCAGGTGCCATAAGGCTCTTATATTTCTGACTCAAGATTATATGGGGGAACTAGATCAATTCACTTGGGCCAGGCAGGTTGGGAAATGGAACTTGGCAATTCTTCAAATGACTTGAAGGGAGTTGGAGGTGATTGTTGACTCTGGGTTGATAGTTCATTTTTTTTCACCCCTCCTCTTCAAATGTTGTTAATTTACTGTACTTTAGAGGAGTGAGGATCTATAAGAAGGGTGCCATTGGTTGCATTGTTTCCTGCAGCATTAGAAATATGTCACATGTCACTAGCCTATCTTGGCTCTGGCTTCTGTTGAGGCTCTGATGGATGATCCTTCCTGAGAGACTTATATCTGGATATGTTAAATATCTCTAGAGAGCCTAGCAGCTGGTGCTAAAATACGTGTTCAAGTGTCTGCTAATTCTGTTGACTGAATGCTGCGTGGTTCTCTCAGCAGAATGACATTTCACAGCTTTCAGCTGCCATAAATCATTGACGTCAAGAGCCTCAGGGTTCAATGCCTAATCCATCAGGCTAGCCAGGCACTTGAGGCATGTTAAGACTTCCAATAGAAATAGACCCAAAGACATGCTGTCCCCAAAAGCCATTCCATTCCAGAATGATTAAATGTCTGTGCCCCCAGAAGTTTTCTATGATAGTTTAGAAGATTGGCACAAATATACCCAAACATTTTTTTTACCTGTGTGTTCAGGCAGCAAAACCTTGATGGAGATGAATTTGTGCCACTGAAGGTTTCTGGGGGTATCTCTGAGATGCAAACTCTTTGTCTTAGCTGAGCTGTCATTTGGGCATTAAATCCCCTCCAGAGGATGGGTTTGGAATTTTGAGGTCAAAAGCCGATATTTGAAAATAATGGTACTGGGCAGCCCGGGTGGCTCAACGGTTTAGCACCACTTTCAGCCCAGGGCCTGACCCTGGAGACCCGGCATCGGGCTCCCTGCATGCAGCCTGCTTCTCCCTATGCCTGTGTCTCTGCCTCTCTCAGTGTCTCTTGTGAATAAATAAATAAAATCTTAAAAAGAAAATAATGGTACTTTGTATTTTAGGTGAGTTTGTCAGAGCAACTAGGAGAGGCGAGCCAGTTGGCACCTTTAGCTCATCTGGCTCTTGGTTCCATTCCTAGCTAAGCTCCTCAGGGACATTCTCTGCTATAAAACAGCCCCATATCCCTTCTGTCACAGTTGAGCAGTGTAGCCAATCTCTGAAATGAAAATTGTTTTGTAATTTGTCTCTAAGGTTAAAGTTCAATTAAATATACTGGCTAAGTGGATTTGCAGAGTCAGCTTACCATTTTATATGGTATGACAGACATGGCTACTCAATCACCAAGGAATTAATATTCCTAATCTCTGTGAGTTGTCAGTGGGATTGTATTGCTGAGCTCCCTTTGCATCTAGATGGTGCCTTAGGACTAATACTTAATGATGGAATGTGAGCAGAAGTGATTTGTGTCACTTTTAGAAGAAGATGTTCATTCTAAACTCTCCTTCTATTTCAGACAACCATACTGACCTTGGCATTAAGTGTATTCAAGATAGATGAGTCAAAAGATGTTAGGAGGCTGGGTCCCTGTATTTCCATCTGAAAAGTCAATTGCTCACTAGGATCATCCATAATGGACTGTTAGGTGAGCAAGAAGTACATTTCTATTGTGTCGAGCCACTAGATTTGTTTGTTAAAGCAGCTAGCATGACCTTAATCAATATATGGAGTTTTGAGATTCTTGAGTAAAACATACCTTGTAGGGTTTTGGTAGAAAGACAGTCTCTTCAATAAATGGTGCTGGGAAAATTGGACATCCACATGCAGAAGAATGAAACTAGACCACTCTCTTTCACCATACACAAAGATAAACTCAAAATGGATAAAAGATCTAAATGTGAGACAAGATTCCATCAAAATCCTAGAGGAGAACACAGGCAACACCCTTTTTGAACTCGGCCACAGTAACTTCTTGCAAGATACATCCACGAAGGCAAAAGAAACAAAAGCAAAAATGAACTATTGGGACTTCATCAAGATAAGAAGCTTTTGCACAGCAAAGGATACAGTCAACAAAACTCAAAGACAACCTACAGAATGGGAGAAGATATTTGCAAATGACCTATCAGATAAAGGGCTAGTTTCCAAGATCTATAAAGAACTTATTAAACTCAACACCAAAGAAACAAACAATCCAATCATGAAATGGGCAAAAGACATGAAGAGAAATCTCACAGAGGAAGACATCAACATGGCCAACATGCACATGAGAAAATGCTCTGCATCACTTGCCATCAGGGAAATACAAATCAAAACCACAATGAGATCCCACCTCACCCCAGTGAGAATGGGGAAAATTAACAAGGCAGGAAACCACAAATATTGGAGAGGATGTGGAGCAAAGGGAACCCTCTTGCACTGTTGGTGGGAATGTGAACTGGTGCAGCCACTCTGGAAAACTGTGTGGAGGTTCCTCAAAGAGTTAAAAATAGACCTGCCCTATGACCCAGAAATTGCACTGTTGGGGATTTACCCCAAAGATACAGATGCAATGAAAAGCCGGGACACCTGCACCCCGATGTTTATAGCAGCAATGGCCACAATAGCCAAACTGTGGAAGGAGCCTCGGTGTCCAACGAAAGATGAATGGATAAAGAAGATGTGGTTTATGTATACAATGGAATATTATTCAGCCATTAGAAACGACAAATACCCATCATTTTTTTCAACGTGGATGGAACTGGAGGGTATTATGCTGAGTGAAGTAAGTCAATCAGAGAAGGACAAACATTATATGTTCTCATTCATTTGGGGAATATAAATAATAGTGAAAGGGAATATAAGGGAAGGGAGAAGAAATGTGTGGGAAATATCAGAAAGGGAGACAGAACATAAAGACTCCTAACTCTGGGAAACGAACTAGGGGTGGTGGAAGGGGAGGAGGGTGGGGGGTGGGGGTGAATGGGTGATGGGCACCGAGGTGTTATTCTGTATGTTGGTAAATTGAACACCAATAAAAAATAAATTTATTTAAAAAATAAAAACAAATCGATACATACAAAGAAAATATCAGCTAAGTAGATATATAAAGCCTTCAGATGGATGGTAACATAATTTTTAGGAGAGACAAAATGAGTATATACTGTAATCCAATGCTTCCTGAGTTTATACTGTCACAGGACACAAAGGAAATATTTGTAAGGCACAGTGAGGTCAGTGGGTGAGGTTGCTCCCAGCTTCAAGTTCCACCCAGCCTATCATGAGAGTAGATGGGACTGAAATCTCAGCAAAACCATAACACTTTTGTGGCACACCAAGTCCCTACAACTCATAGGGTTGGGGAGTTCTGCCATAATCTACCATTGGAATAATTGACTTTTAGGAAGGAAAATAATATACATTGATACAGGGATCCCTGGGTGGCGCAGCGGTTTGGCGCCTGCCTTTGGCCCAGGGCGCGATCCTGGAGACCCGGGATCGAATCCCACATCGGGCTCCCGGTGCATGGAGCCTGCTTCTCCCTCTGCCTGTGTCTCTGCGCCTCTCTCTCTCTCTGTGACTATCATAAATAAATAAAAATTAAAAAAAAATATACATTGATACAATCCAGTTAAGTACTGTGCATATGTCCTTGTGTGCACGTATATGTTTGTGTGTGTGCGTGTATATTGCTAATTATGCCCTTGGTTTCATTTCATTTCTGCTGATCCATCCCTGTCAGTTATGACATCACTCAGCACTCAGGTAAATGCACCTTTTGCACGTATATGTTTGTGTGTGTGCGTGTATATTGCTAATTATGCCCTTGGTTTCATTTCATTTCTGCTGATCCATCCCTGTCAGTTATGACATCACTCAGCACTCAGGTAAATGCACCTTTAGGGCACATCTCAGTGTTCCTCCCTTCTTCCCATATTCTTTTATTATAGAAATTATAGAGTTGCCATGTTATTTTATTCAGAGTCTTAATGTTACTACAATTAATAATTATATGTATATATAATTAATAAAAAGATATCAATAATTAAAATAATTACTGGCAATAGATGCTATGATGAGCATATACTGGTACCTAAGATATTATTGCTAAAATAGTCTGCTCTTACCCCATACCCTGTGCCCCTGTTGGAGCCCAAATGCTACCACCAATGTATGTATACATTCATTCAGGTTATGCCTGTGCCTTTGTCATTGCTTTGGATCTCTGGAAATCAGTTCTAGATGAGTAGACATACACGTCACCGTCTAAGATGTCAGTTGACTTCTGTTTGGGGTCTCTTTTCTGTATGGAACATTAACCACCAGGACCTACTACTCTAACCATCTTGCTCTATCCTGTAGATATCCATGATCTGGACATGCCAAATGGGCAGCCTGTGATAGCTCAGGACACAGTTGGCCACGGCTCAGTTAACTGTTGCAGCAGTATCAGCCTGGCGAGGGCAGGGGACTAGATCTAAACACTGGTTGCATGGCCACTAGGGGGATGTTGATAGTGGGAAGCAAATGCAGTCAGCAGATCCAGGTTCTGGTCCAGGCAAACAGTTGGTGGCAAGAATGAATATATCTCAAACATATATAAACATTTCAGCTTAGACCTCTCTTTTCTGAGCTCCATCCCTTCATATTCACCTCTATACTTGGAGTCCCACAGTCACCTCAAACTCAACATCTTCCAGATTTTACTGTGATATACATTGGCCCCAGCCCGTTTCCCTTCTAGTGTCCTCTGTATCAGTAAAACACATCATGATCTCTCCGGTTGTCCCAAGAAACTCAGTGGTGCTGGTAGGGTCATTCTTGGTCTCTTTCCTCTCCAACCTACATTAAACCAAGTCCTGTCAATATTACCTTCTATATGATCTCTCAAATCTTTCCATCCTCACTGATGTCACTGTGGACCACAACACCAACATCTGTCACCAGGGCAACTGCAACCGGCCACCAACTACCTGGTCCTTCTACCTCTATTCTTTTTTTTTTAATGTATATATATATTTTTTATGATAGTCACACACAGAGAGAGAGAAAGAGAGGCAGAGATATAGGCAGAGGGAGAAGCAGGCTCCATACACCAGGAGCCCAACGTGGGTTTCAATCCCAGGTCTCCAGGATCACGCCCTGGGCCAAAGGCAGGCGCCAAACCGCTGCACCACCCAGGGATCCCCCTTCTACCTCTATTCTTACCTCCCTTCAATCCATTTTCTTTATGGCATCCAGAGCAAATCAAGCCATGTCATTACCATCTTTCTCTGCCCTTTGGATTAAGATGCAGCAATAGCTTCCATTGCCCTTAAGATAAAGACATCCATTTCATAATTTGCAAGGGCCTGAATGGTCTGCTCTGCTCCCTGCCTATATTTTTTAGCCATGCTTCATAGCACTTTATGCCCCACTCAGGGTTGGTACAAAGTTTCCTGCTCTGCTTTCAATAAATGAGACTGGAGCTCTGGCTTAATTAGGTTTTTAATTAAGAAGTCTATGAAATGCAACATAAGAGGAGCTGCAAGTCAACACAGAAACTTGTCATCTTAAGATGATTGATTGATGGAGATAATGGGTGGGGAATGGTGCTGATTCATGTTGGGTTGACTGCTTTATTAACTTATTTGTCATGAGAATAATAATTGCTAGAAGCCAAGTAACAATACTCCTTACAATCTGACATTCAGATTGGCTCTTGCCTTTTTTTTTCAAAGCATATGCACAATTAAGTTTTGTTCTCACTACATACGGGTGAGGTAAGTAGAGCAGATATTTGTATTTCTTGCTTACAGATAGAGCAACTGAAACCCAGAGTAGTAAGATGAATGTCACATAGCGAGTGAGGGGCTCATTTCAGTCAAAAAAGCACTTAGAAATAATAATATCAATAACATATCACTTACAAAGCTCTCACTATGGTAGATTCATCTAAGTACTTCCATTTATTATCTTATTTAATCCTCTCAACAACTCTGTGAAGTAGAGAATATAATTATATTTATTTGAGAGGTTAGGAAACTGAAGCTAGGGATGCCACTCTCGTGGTCAATGCAACTTTGACTTCAACATATCTTGAATCCATCTGGTTTTCAAGTCACTTCCGGTCACCTATTGCTTTTGTTCTGCTAGGGCCCTATGTGACATAAAGCACAGAGGGGACACCACAGGCAAATGCATGTCTTTCACTAATTGCTGGGATTTTGGTCCCCAAATTTCCTGTACTTTATGACTCTAGGAAGGCTGGCCTGAACCATTGATGAGCTTTGAGAACTCTTCTATCGCTTGATTATGAGACTGGAGACAGAGTACTCTGGGACTCTTTTACCTTTTAACCATTCACTTGGTCTGGTTCCTATCATTCCAGAATGGGGGAAGGGGAGAGGGAGAAAGCGAGAGCGAGAGAGCGAGAGCGAGAGCGAGAGTGAGAGAGAGAGAGAGAGAGAGATTTTGAGATTCTCCTGAAGATTGAGAGCAGAGAAAATGTAAGCCACTTATGCATTTCTTCCTTTCTCTTGGACCCCACCCTCTTTCTCTTGGTTTTCCAGAGGCCTCTGGCAGGAGTGTCTAGGCTCAGTCTTCCCACACCAACTACATGAAACTTAAAAGAAAAGGTGAATATTAATCCCCTTCACTCTTCTCATAGGACATCTTTGCACTTGGGAATTCTACTAAAGTAGATTTTTGTGGTGCTGAGCTGAGAACACCTTGATATACTGAGAGATTCTTCTCCTTGGTACGGGATAAGGTAGTCCTTCATGCCCCAGAAGTTAAAGTGTTTGATTCACAGCACTGGGCGTGCCAGATAGCAGGTAGCAACGGATTGGTTACTGACTGAGTTGCAAATCAGAGGCAGAAGCCTTAGTCCTCAGGTGGGTCTGACATCAGCAAAGCAGGACTTCATTCATACATGATTGAGATATTAGATTCCAAGGATCAGGTATTGAGACTAAGACAAAAACTGATTCCTCTGTGCAACCTATAGCTAGTGCCCAGGCTACTGATGTGAGATGCTCTTTAATTATATCCTTCTTGCTCCTAGTCAAGATTTGTCATTTAAATAGGAGTAGGACTGAGCCTCCAGGTATGAACTAGAGAGGCCACAAAGCAGGTAGGGCCTAAATGATGTCAGGATAAACTTTAGTAGAGCCTTCTCACCATCTCCATCTCTTTTAAATAGAAGTTTTCAGTTGTCTCACATCCTCATGGACCTACCAGAACTTTGCCTCTTACGAATCTCCCATGACATTGGCTCTCAAAGTGGTTCCAGGACCTTCAGTATTGGCATTATTTGAGAACTGGTTAGAAATGCAAATTCTTGGGTGCTACCCAAGACCTAGTGAATCAGACTCTGGGGTATGGGCCCAGCAACCTGTGCTGTGTGACACATCACCCAGGGGATTCTGAGGGCCATTAAAGCTTGAGAACTACTGCTCTATGTTGCTCTGTGGGTCCAGGCCATGGGTTCACGCTATCATCAGTTCATTTGTCCCAGAATCCTTATGTGCTATAAGCTCTGACTGTTAGTGACTGCATAGGTCTTGTCTGTTCTAGTCCCCTGTCTGGTGATCTTGGCTCTGCATATGTCCAGAGTGGCAAATAATACTCAGGCTTTCTTTTCTGATACTATTACAACCCATTTAGCATGCAGAGGTGAATTCAAATAATCTATGCCTACATAAAATCAAACCATGGGATGCCTGGGTTGCTCAGCGGTTGAGTGTCTGCCTTTGGCTCAGGTGGTGATCCTGGAGTCCCGGGATTGAGTCCCACATTGGGCTCCCTGCATGGAGCCTGCTTCTCCCTCCACCTATGTCTCTGCTTATCTCTCTCTCTGTGTCTCTCATGAATGAATAAATAAAATCTTAAAAAAATAAAACCAAATCATCAGTGTAGCATAGTGCTTCAAGGCCCTAGCTTTGGGGACAGACATATCTGATTTAATATTCAGTCTCTACCTCTTAACTAGCTCTGTATCTTGGACTCTGTAAGTATATCCACTTTCTGTTTTTGTATTTTGCTTTGATATGTGTATATAAAAGCTGGTAAATAAATAATGAACATCTACCAGGAGACTCTCAACTTAATGCTAGGGACTGTGGAAATACAAATGAAGAAGAAGAAATGTTCCTTTCCCTTTGGAAACCTACAGTCTGGCTGGAAAGATGATATTAACAGCATGAAACATTACAGAAGAATATAAGAGAGTATTAAGTGCTAAATGGTGTAGTGGAGATGACAGGTGCTGCAAGAATCCAGACAAGGGGGAGGAGAGGGAAGCTAGAGAGAGGAAAGGCTTTTTAGAAGTGTTGTTTGGAGCTGTGCTTTTAAGGATGGGGAAGATGTGGCTGGGTAGAGTGAAGGATAAATGAGAGGTGTTTATCACATTGTAAAATGACTCACTAAGGATTCTTTTAAGTAGTTGACACCCTAAGGACTTTTAATATTGGCCTCAATTTACAAAGTTCTGTTTACACTCAGATATTTTGACTCACACTGGACCGGGAGAGAAAGATCTGGGGTCTTGCTTCATCCGTCCACTAAGTAGTTGTGTCCATTTGTCCAAATGCCTTTTTATTTTCAGGGTCATCTGTCTGTTTCCTGTCAAGGACATCCAGCAGAATTGAAATTAAGCTCAAGTAGTGTGGCACCAGAACCTGCACTCTTAACCAATGAACTATACAGTGTTGCTTATCATACTCCTGCTAAATATAGTGGTGGTTTTGTAACGTAAGGAAAGCAAGTTAACTTTCAGCCAGTAAAGCTTAATTTTTTAAAAGATTTTATTTATTTATTCATGAAAGACACACAGAGAGAGGCAGAGATATAGGCAGAAGGAGAAGCAGGCTCTCCACAGGGAGCCCAGTACAGGACTCAGTCCCAGGATCCCGGGATCACGACCTGAGCCAAAGGCAGATCTCAGCCATTGAGCCACCCAGGTGCCCAAAGCTTAAATTTGAATCCTGGCTCTTCCACTTATCAGATGTGAGATTTTGGATAAGTTAATCTCTCTGAGCCTCAGTTTCTCTGTCTGCATAATGAGAAAAAAATAGTCCCTACTTCCCAGGTTTACTCTGAGCATTAAGTGAGATAATCAATGTAAAGTTCCTAGTACTGTGCTGCTGTTCCTAGTACTGCTGTTCCTATTACTGGCTTGCCTTCCAGAAATGCTCAGTTCTGAAATAATCCACAAGATGTCTCCCTCTCAATAGAAAGTTCTGTACCCCTGGCATGTGTATAAATATGTATATCAGAGGATCTGAGTTCTTGAAAAATGACTTTCACGTCCATGCCTCCTTGTGCAAAAACATATATTGAACCATGTGCCCAGGAGGAAATCATAGTTGGCTTTGCAACCGATGTGCGTGTGGCTCTCGAGGCAGTTCTAAGGCGAGCCAGTCGCTTTCCAGGCTGTGTGTGGGCGGTGACTATATCCCCACAGTGCAGCCCAAGCATGATGCAGTGGAAGGAGTGTGAGGATCTGTAATTATGTTCCTTTCTCAGGTCCTGAGGAAAGTATATGGCTCTCGAGGAGTGCATGTGTGTGCACTCATGTACAGAGCAGGGGCATGGAGAGGTTGAGGACATAGCCTTCCCCTCCGAAAATTTTGTGTCAGATATGGAAACATCCTTTCACTTACTGCTATTCTGTGGATTTTATTTTTGGTAAGTCCTTGTGGTGACAAAAGTTCAGAAAGGTATTCTGCTGCTTGTATGGAACAGATAATACTAGACCTAAAATAATTACATCTATTCAGGATGATGGAACAATAAGAAATCTAAGTGTGGAGGCTGCCTTTGCAGCAGGAGCAATATAGATGTAGATTCATTTATTTTTTTTACCCACTTGAAAAATCGTTTCCTCCTAGTCAACACAGGAAGAAAGAAAACAGAACAGCTGTTTTTAATTCTTTCTTCCTTTCCATTCAGCTCATTTGCATACTGAGTAAAAGGCCTATAGCCTGGCAAATATTTTGCCCATTAGTCTATTGTACATGGGCTTGCATCTCCTAAGGATAATTTCCTTTGTTGTTTCTGAATGAAGGAGAGCAGTGTCTTGGTTGCTGTTGCTGCATTGCACCGTTTTGTTCCGGGAAGAGAAAATGGCCTTTTTTGTTGCAAACTTCAGTATTCTGGATATTTTAGGCAAAGCTTGTGCCCTTCTTTGGAGCACAGCAGGATTAAATTGGGAATGCTGAAAGATCTCTCTGCCCCAGAGAAACTTAGAAATTTGGAGTCCCAAGAAAGATCTTCAGCATCCTCTAAGCAGTTCTCTCTTCCCAGGCACACAGTGCCCCTGTATTACCTCCACCCTGTCACAGTTATTTTAGCTAGACTAGTCCTTTCTGGAACATACTCCAAGACCCAGGTATTTTTTCAGATTTCTTCCCTTTGCCCGAGTTTCTGTTCCTCAGAGTCTTTCCCTCTATTTCCCAAGGTTGTCCTTGGCTTCGTGCTTTTCAAATCGTGCTTTTCAAACCATCTACACCTACGTACATGGCGGTGCGGCAGTAGGTATGTATAGCCTACTCCTGGATTGTCACTTTTTCTTGGTGGCAACTAGTTTGAATATATTCTAGAGTAGAATGCAAAATTCCCTCAACTCTTTAAGATAAAATAATAACTAAAGCCCATCAAGTGCTTACTGTGTAGCAAGCTCTGTTCTGAGTGCTAGGAAGTAAGTGACTGTTTCACCCAGTTTTATGGATCAGAAAACTGGGGCAAGGGGAGGTTAAATGACTTGTTCAATGTCAAATAGCTGGGCACATTGTAATCTGGCTGAGAGTTCCTGTCCTTACCTACAGTACTGTATTTCCTATCAAGGAGAGTTTTCTTTGCTATTAGGATCAAGTGTAGCTCTTCTGTTTATTGGATTCATAGTTTAACCTGGACCTTTGAGTGAGGTAATCATCACTTAAAGGAATTCTTCTGATACTGGGGGTGAGTGGCAGGTCAGTGGAGGAGATTGAGATAAAGGTATCTCTTTATGTCCTTGCATTAGATAGGGCCAGAAGTCAGTCGACATTTCTGTCTATTCATAAGATCAGGGATATAAATGGGTATAGCATCTATGAGTTAGTCTACACTAAGGGCAATGTTAGGGACTGAACTGTGCCCACCCTCCAATTCATATGTTGAAGTCGTAACCCTCAGTGTCTCTGTATTTGGAGATGAAACCTATGAGGAAGCAGTTATGGGATCATAATGGTGGGACCCTGATTTTATAGGATTAGTATCCTTATAAGAAGAGACACTAGATGCAATGAAATGCCGGGACACCTGCACCCCGATGTTTATAGCAGCAATGGCCACAATAGCCAAACTGTGGAAGGAGCCTCAGTGTCCATCGAAAGATGAGTGGATAAAGAAGATGTGGTTTATGTATACAATGGAATATTACTCAGCCATTAGAAATGACAGATACGCACCATTTGCTTCAACGTGGATGCAACTGGAGGGTATTATGCTGAGTGAAGTAAGTCAATCGGAGAAGGACAAACATTATATGTTCTCATTCATTTGGGGAATATAAATAATAGTGAAAGGGAATATAAGGGAAGGGAGAAGAAATGTGTGGGAAATATCAGAAAGGGAGACAGAACATAAAGACTCCTAACTCTGGGAAACGAACTAGGGGTGGTAGAAGGGGAGGAGGGCGGGGGGTGGGAGTGAATGGGTGACGGGCACTGGGGGTTATTCTGTATGTTGGTAAATTGAACACCAATACAAAATAAATTAAAAAAAAAGAAGAGACACTAGAGAGTGCTCTTGCACTCTTGTGCTTGCTTGCCAATGCTCTTTCTCTCCATCTCCCTTCTCTCTCCCTCTTTCCCTTCTTTCCTTTCATGTGTGAGCACATAGCGAGATGGAGGTTAGTCTACAAGCCAAGAGAAGAGGTCTCAGAGTAAAACCTACCTTTCTGGCACCTTGACCTTGGAGTTTCCAATTTCCAGAACCGGGAGAAATGAATGCCTGTGTTTTAAGCCACCTAGTCTATGATATTTGCTTATAGTAGCCCTAGTAAATGGATACAGGCATGATATATCCTGTTCCTTTATTTCTATAAATTAAATGTAATCTTCGGGTCCCCAACATGTTGTATGGGCAGGAAATTAAATCTTGATTATTTGGGGGGGGGGTTTCCTACACTCCTCCATTTGATCATTAAAGACTCCAGGCCTTTTCTTGTGCCAGAAAATCAGGCAAGGGCTGGGTTCATATTTCTTAGTGGTTTCAGCTTTACTGTTGCTCCTTGGGCTCCAAGAGATTGCCCTCAACAGGTTTCTGTTGGCTGTCTTTGAGCACTGCTGCTCTGAGTGGACCCCAGGATACTGCTCACTGAGGTCTTCCTTTTTGACTGCTGACACATCTGGGCCACTGTGCATATCAGTGCACTGGATTTGTTCCTCCCTTCTGACTTCTCCCAGTGTCAGTGGGAGGGACTACAATCTCTGTTTCAGGCTCACAGGGTTCCCTCTTCGGATTTCAAAGCCCTTCTCTCCATGCAGTGATACAGCAGAATCCTCTTTATTAATCCTTCATACCAGGGGTTGCAGAGCTTTTTCTGTGAAGGTCCAGATATTTTAGGTTTGTGGGTTTTATGGTCTCTGTTGCAATTACTTTAACCTGAGCTAGAAAGCATCATACACAATATGTAAATGACTGGACATACTGTGGTCCAATAAAATTTCATTTACAGACACTGAGGTTTCCATTTAACATAATTTTCATGTGTCATAAAATATTCTTCTTTTGATTTTACCCTCAACCATTTAAAAAAAATCTAAAAATCATTCTTAGCTCGCAGGCTGTACAGCGGCTGACAGTGGGCCAGACTTGGTTTGTGGGCTCTAGGTTGCTGCTCTCTGGTTCAGACTTTTGCTACTCAGAATGTGGGTACATGAACCAGCAGCGTGTGTCATCTGCAAGCTTGTTAGAAATGCAGAACCTCAGGCATCACCACAGACTTACCCAATGGGAACTGGAATTTTAATAAGATCCCCAGGTGATGCACATTAAAGTTTGAGAAGTACCAATTTAGAAATCCAGTGCTGGCTTCTCTTTTCTGGATGCTGGGGAGGGGAAAGTAGATGCTAACATTAGTTATCTTTTTCTTTTCTTCCAAATACCATCCATTGCTATCTCAATGTTGACCTTTCTACTTGATTTCTATTGTTGTCCTTTCCTGAATGTGGCAGCACTTAATAATGTGAGTTACAGCCAGCTTTCCATTAGTCATGCTAATCCACAGATCATTAGCACTTGACCTCAAATGAATCATTTGATGATTGTGGCAGATCTACTTTCCAACTTATGGTTTACTTATTTCAGAATTACAATTCCCACTTGCAGAATTGAGCACCAAGTGAGTGTTAAGGAGGAGATAGCCTTGGGGCATTCTCAGAAACAGGTTCGAAAATAACCTGGAATTAAAATTTTGTTATATGACAAAACAATTCCCTCAGCATATGCAAATTTGGTAATACAATGCATGGACCATTACTATTGAAAATATCAACAAAAGTGGCAGAATTTTTTTTTTAGAACTGAATGTGGTTTTAGATACCGTATTAGTTTTTGTTTTGTAAGCTTTTTTGTTTTTAAAAAAGAGATTTATTTATTTATTTGAGAGAGAGAGCTCTGGCACGTGCATGCATACATGTGCGCCAGTAGGGGGAGGGGCAGAGGGAGAGATCTCAAGCAGATTCCTACGTGGGGCTTCATCTCACAACCTATGAGATCATGACCTGAGCCAAAACCAGGAGTCAGACGGTCAACTGGCTGAGCCACCCAGGTGCCCCTGTAGGCTTTTTCTTTAAGTGTATTTTTTCCTAGACTAATATTAAAATGACTTTGTATTCCATGGGCACACATCTTTGGATGTAGGAAGCTTAGAGGCAGGGGTAGAGGGTGTGGGGGAAAGTCCCTGAGGACTGAGGTTAAAATTGTCCTTCAGATAATTCATGAAATGATGTGCAACAGCCTTTTTAGGTGAGCGTGTATCCGTAATTAAGACATGCTGTATCTTGCCTTGGGCTCTTTATGATCATACTCTTTCCCAGATTTCCTTGGTGAATTGTAGACCAAGCCTCTCATCACTAATAATCAGTGATTCTTGCTCAGGATTCTGAGGAGCCCAGTTCTGGGGAAGCGGGAGACAGACTGCTTTTCCTTTTTTTCCAAATCTTGTGATCATTAAAGTTTGATTTCCATTAATGCATGAACGTCACCACCCAGATGAGAATGCAACTCTTCTGTGTGTGTTTTGATTTCCTTGTCAGAGGCCAGGCAAGGAAGGAGAGCTTGAACAGCAGTGCTGCTCCTGCACTCTGTTATTTCTGCTTCCATTGTTTGTCACATCTGTCAGTTTCAGGAACATTCATATCTATGGAGCCATTATTTTTAGTACTTTAATTATATTGGATGTCTTAGGACATAATTAATGTATCATGTTGGTCACATTGTTGGGTTGCAAAGATGGTAGGTAGCCCTGCAAGGGAATTGGACTAGAGAGTGGGTTTCCAAAGTGCTTTGAGCATGTGGCAGTTTAAGCAGGTAAATTCCCTTGGCTCTTAGTCCCTGGAGGGTCAGCCTTTGAAGCAAAACCCTGACGCTTGTTTGGGTCTTCAAAAATCCATTAAGGCTTTCTTACTGTCTTCTGCTCCTCCGTCTTTTTAGTCCACACACCACCTAGCTTGACTCTCACTTGATCTTCCTCACCAAGGACTTTCTTGCTAATCTCTTTCCTGATAGGTTGGAATAACAGTGCTAAGTAACATTTATTGTTTACTCTGTGCCAGGCACTGTGTAAACACTATTGCATTTAGTCCTTTCACAGCAGACCTACAAGGTAGGTATTCTTATTATCCCCAATTCACAGATGGGGAAACTGATGAATAGCAAGTGACTCGCTCAAGGCCACATGACTAGTATGTTCTGGAGCTGTGATTTTGGCCTGGTGAACGTGCTCTTAACTACTGTGTTATACTCTACTCAAATCATAACAATAGCTAATGAGTACTGAGTGCATACCTTTTGGCCAACCATGGTGCTAAGCTCTTCATATGTATTAACTCACTTACTAATCCTCTTAGCAATGTTGTAAAGTAGGTTTTATTATTATTCCTGATTTCCAGAAGAAGAAACTAGGGCACAGAAATTTTAATTAACTTACCAAGTTACACCATTAAACAGTCATAGACAGAAGCAGTATTTGGACACAAAGCAAATTTGATTCCAGAGTCTATATTTTTTTTTCCCCAGGAAGGAGGCAAAATGGTGTCATCTGGTCTGGGCCCAATAAAAGAAAGGATGGACTGACCCTCTTACAGCCCAAGGCCAGCAGAACCCTGTTGACTCCAGAGTCTATATTCTTGTCCACTCTCCTATCCTGCCTTCCAGATTTCTGCTCAGGCAAGGCAGAGGATGTCAAACGGTGAAGTATGTCCATTTGGGGAGACAAAGATAGGGAAATGGGAGCCACTATTCACTTTTTGGTGATTGTTACTGTATGGAAAGCTAAGAACAGTGTCATCCAAGCTGCCAGTTTGTAAAAGAGAAGCCCCCGATCTGGATCTTTATATAAAATTTCCTTATTTTCGATAGTGGCAACAACTGCCAATTTTTGCAAAGCACTTTGCTAACTTATCAAAAAAAATCAGTTGTTAGGAAGCATAAAATTGTAGATAAAGATGTTTAATTCATACTTACAAAATATTTACTCAATGCTTCTTAGGAACTCTGCTAATTCTAGATACTGTTGTTCAGTGTAAGCCTATGGAATCCCCATTTTCGATGTTGATTTTCAGTGTTGTTAATAAGAAATGGACTCTCTCCCTGATTTCACTGGTAGTAAATCAGTTTAAATGATGGCTGGTGTATATTTTAGAGTTTAATTCCTCAGTGAAGTTACAAGCTATTAGAAGAAAAATGTAGACTTTAACTCTTTAATATGCCAAGGATGCATGTTAAATTATTTTTTCCAAATGTGAATAAGTTGTATACAAAAATACTTATTTGTGTAAACTTTGTGAAGAACAAAACACACATATATGCTCACACCCATATATACACACACTTGTATACAACACATCTGTGAACCACATCTGACTCATGGGCTGTTGGCTTCCAACCTCTATTCTGGGGGACATGTCTTTTTCTTTTTTTTCTCCCTGCAGTTCCTAGCCCATTACCATTCTTTTTTTAGCAGGTACTGACTGAACACATATTTTTTTCATTTACATTTTTTAAAATTTAAATTCAATTTGCCAACATATAGTATAACACCCAGTCCTCATCCCATCAAGTGCCCTCCTCAGTGCCTGTCACCCAGTTACCCCTTCTTCCCACCCACCTCCCCTTCCTCTCCCCTTTGTTTCCCAGAATTAGGAGTCTCTCATGGTTTGTTTCCTTTCTAATTTTTCCCACTCAGTTCTCCTCCTTTCCCTTATAACCCCTTTCACTATTTCTTATGTTCCATGTATGAGTGAAACCATATGATTGTCCTTCTCCGATTTACTTATTTCACTCAGCATAATACCCCCCAGTTCCATCCACGTTGAAGCAAATATTGACTTCATGTGCTCTTGTTCTGACCCAGACATGTCTTAAACCTGATGCCCTCTCTCAGGCCACCTCTGTCAGTTTTCATTAAGAGACTTTCCTGCTATTTTTGCAAGCTGGCATCCAATTACTTCTTCAGAGGGTATTTCCAAATCAATTAGAAGGGGCTTTCAACCTATCCTAAGTGAGAAGCTGTTTCCATATAACATTTCTCAAAAAAAAAAAAATGCAAGCGAGAGAGGAAGAATGGGCTTCAGGGGTTTTCAATCCTGGCTGTACATTAAAACCACCTACATTTTTTTTTTAATTCTGATTCGAGAGCTCCAGGCTCAGAAATTCTGATTTAAATGGTCTGTGGTGGGACCCTGGGCATCAGTACTTTTTTTTTTTAAAGCTCCCCAGGCATTCTAATCTGCAGCCAGGGTTGAAAACAAGCCCAAATGATTAATATGTGTTTGTCAGAAGGTCCCAAGTGTCCACTTTGGACCTTGATCAGCTGCTTTTTCCTTCACTAAAATCAGACACTTGTAAGCTAAAGAGTCAGACTAGGGTAATCATATCTTTATGCATTGTTTTCTTGTGAACCAGACTATTGTTTTCTAGTTTTTATGTAGTGACTGGGCAAATAGGCAAGAATATGGACTAAAAGGTGTGTATTGATATTGAAGAAGGAGTGGCAGGTGGCTTCTGAACTGGCTTCCAGTGATTTCTCACCTCTTGGTATTCACATGTCGTGTAATTCTCTCCTCTTTTACGTGGTCTGGACCTAGTGACTTCTTTCTAACAAATGTAATTTAGCAAAAAGTGATGAGATGTCACTTTCATGATTAGGTTACAAAAATTATGACTTCTGTCTTGCTAGCTCTCTTTATCTCTGGCTCTCTACACCTGCTTGATCTGATGAAACAAGGTGCTATGTTGTTAACTGACCTGGGAGAGATCTACCTGGCAAGAAAGTAAGGGCAGCTGCTGACCATCAGCCAGTGAGGAACTGAGGTCTTCTGTTCAACAGCTTGTGAGATACTAATCGTGCCAGACACATGAACTTGGCCTTGATCCAGATCTTGATTGCAGCCTTTGAAGAGATTTTGAGCCCCAGGATCCATCTAAGTTATGTCTGGGTTTTTGACTCACAGAAACAGTGGGGTAATAAATGTGTGTTGTTTTAAGCCACTATGTTTGGTGGTAATTTTTTACATAGCAATAGATAACATACAGAGGGGGTGATACTGGATTCTGTTTATAGTAGAAGACGGGAGAAGTGTTTCCCCAACTTTAGCAAGCATTGAATTTCCTTGGGAAGCTTGATGAGATGCAGATTCCTGGGCTCCACATTCAGAGGCTTTAGATTGGGTAGGTCTGAGGTGGGACTCAGGAATATGCATCTTATTCATACATCCCAGGCATTTCTAAGGCAGGTGTTGTTCAGGATTGCATTTCTGGAACTGTCAGCTAGGAGGTAGAATCAGCCTTTGGAGAAGCAGAGAGTGGTTGAGGACCAATGATTGTTGAGTTGTGCAGGCTCAGGGGGGCAGGATTTACAGAAGGCTTTTAGATTAATCAGGTGACATGTTGGAAGGCATACCAAACTTTGACCTAGAAGAAGTCTTGGAGGTCAGAAGAGTAGCCTGGTGGTTGTGTGCTGGATGGATTGAAAGGGAGAGATAGACTAGAGTCAGGGGCCAGGGTAGCAAGAGGTGATAAAAGCCTATCCTAGAATGTTGGAATTGGAGACAGGAAGGAAAGGCAGGAGAGGCATTTTAAAGGAAGTTTTGGAAGGATTTGATGACTGTATAGACAGGATTTGAATAAAAGAGAGAGAGATTTCAAGCCTAAGTGATTGGAAAATACGTAGTGACTTTGGGAGAGCTGAGAATTTGGGAGGGAGTTGGTTTAGGGGATATATGTCTCCTAGAACAAATTTAGTGCTCAGTTACTTTTGGCTGATAATACTTTCTGGTCTGGGAAGCTGAGTTGATTAGCAAAAGGTACAAATGGAGGCAAAGTTCTAATGGAGGCCTGTGGTCCTCAGTGTGTGGTCCTGCACCAGGAACATCAGTGTCACCTGGGAGCTTGTTAGCTATGTTAATACTGCAAAGGTTTATAGCCTGGCGGAACGTACAGATCTATATGCCCAGAGGCCTTGGATAGACCATCCCGGAGATTGGAAGGAAGCATAAGTAGGGGTACAGGTGACCCCTTCTGACTGATGGAGTAAATGTTGTCACCTGTTGCTGATGGGAGACTGGCCTAGATACAGTCCTGCTCTCCTTTTCTCTGAGCCCTGCCCTAGGCTGAGGTGGCCTTCTGGCTGCCCATTGAACTGCAGGAACTCAGGACTCATTTGCTTGTTAGCCAAGCCACAGAGCTGCCCTAAGCTGATACATCCTGAATGGACAACATTGACAAAGGCCAACTATGCAGGGCGTGAAGCATGATGTTGGGCTTCCTTCACTGCAAGAACCACCTTATGGAGGTGAGGCTGGAGATCAGATAGAATGAATTGTTTTCTTATTCTCCTACTCTGCATCTTTCCCTCTTGGCCCTGTCCTTGCAAAGCTGACCTCATGAATGAAGGGTCGCTGAGAATGAGAAAGGATCCATGCCAGTATTCCTGGCAGGCGTGTTATGGTCAGAGAAAATCTGGTTCACGCCACACCAAAAGAGAAAACAAAGGCAAAAGCTGCTTCTGCCAGACATTTCAGTGGGTGAGGACTGATGCGCTGCTTTGTGCAAGTCACCAACACAATCCCATTGTGTGAGCCTTAAGGGGACTGCTGCCTCAGATGCTGCACCCCTTCCACCATAGGAATTCCGACTGAGGTGGGTGCCTGGGTGGCTCAGTTAGTTAAGCCTCTGCCTTCTGTTCAGGTCATGATCTCAGGGCCCTGGAATCGAGGCCCATGTGATCGGGCTCCCTGCTCAGGGGGGAGTCTGCCTCTCCCTCTGTACCCACCCCCACTCGTGCTCATGCTCTCCCTTCCCCAAAATAAATAAATAAAATCTTTAAAAAAAGGAATTCTGATTTCTTTTTTTGAGGAGCTTTCACACTGCCTCGTGTGGGCCAAAATGTGGTCATCTCAGGATCAAAGACTACGATTGAATGGAATATTCTGGACCTCAACCTACAATGAACTGATCACCCTCCTCTAAGAGACTTGTCAGAACGAATCTCACTGTGCCTTAACTCCCAAGCCTCTCTGGCTACTGCTCACTATCCATGCTGCCGTATTTATTGTCCAATCAGATGTAAGCCACTTCCTCTACTTCTTCCTAAGGCCTTACTGTGCCCTCTAGAAATGGCTGTCTGTGAAGGCCAAAGTTCTTTTTTTTTTTTTTTTTTTTTTGTACTGAAGTTCTTTTTTTTTTTTTTTTCTTTATTTTTTTTTATTGGTGTTCAATTTACTAACATACAGAATAACACCCAGTGCCCGTCACCCATTCACTCCCACCCCCCGCCCTCCTCCCCTTCTACCACCCCTAGTTCGTTTCCCAGAGTTAGCAGTCTTTACGTTCTGTCTCCCTTTCTGATATTTCCCACACATTTCTTCTCCCTTCCCTTATTTTCCCTTTCACTATTATTTATATTCCCCAAATGAATGAGAACATATAATGTTTGTCCTTCTCCGACTGACTTACTTCACTCAGCATAATACCCTCCAGTTCCATCCACGTTGAAGCAAACGGTGGGTATTTGTCATTTCTAATAGCTGAGTAATATTCCATTGTATACATAAACCACATCTTCTTTATCCATTCATCTTTCGTTGGACACCGAGGCTCCTTCCACAGTTTGGCTATCGTGGCCATTGCTGCTAGAAACATCGGGGTGCAGGTGTCCCGGCGTTTCATTGCATTTGTATCTTTGGGGTAAATCCCCAACAGTGCAATTGCTGGGTCGTAGGGCAGGTATATTTTTAACTGTTTGAGGAACCTCCACACAGTTTTCCAGAGTGGCTGCACCAGTTCACATTCCCACCAACAGTGTAAGAGGGTTCCCTTTTCTCCGCATCCTCTCCAACATTTGTTGTTTCCTGCCTTGTTAATTTTCCCCATTCTCACTGGTGTGAGGTGGTATCTCAT
The DNA here is from genome assembly GCF_011100685.1 of Canis lupus familiaris. NCBI lineage: Eukaryota > Metazoa > Chordata > Mammalia > Carnivora > Canidae > Canis > Canis lupus. Next base: position 78,221,017 of record NC_049260.1, read on the forward strand.
TGTGGTTTTGATTTGTATTTCCCTGATGGCAAGTGATGCAGAGCATTTTCTCATATGCATGTTGGCCATGTCTATGTCTTCCTCTGTGAGATTTCTGTTCATGTCTTTTGCCCATTTCATGATTGGATTGTTTGTTTCTTTGCTGTTGAGTTTAATAAGTTCTTTATAGATCTTGGAAACTAGCCCTTTGTCTGATATGTCATTTGCAAATATCTTCTCCCATTCTGTAGGTTGTCTTTGAGTTTTGTTGACTGTATCCTTTGCTGTGCAAAAGCTTCTTATCTTGATGAAGTCCCAATAGTTCATTTTTGCTTTTGTTTCTTTTGCCTTCGTGGATGTATCTTGCAAGAAGTTACTATGGCCGAGTTCAAAAAGGGTGTTGCCTGTGTTCTCCTCTAGGATTTTGATGGAATCTTGTCTCACATTTAGATCTTTCATCCATTTTGAGTTTATCTTCGTGTATGGTGAAAGAGAGTGGTCTAGTTTCATTCTTCTGCATGTGGATGTCCAATTTTCCCAGCACCATTTATTGAAGAGACTGTCTTTCTTCCAATGGATAGTCTTTCCTCCTTTATCGAATATTAGTTGCCCATAAAGTTCAGGGTCCACTTCTGGATTCTCTATTCTGTTCCACTGATCTATGTGTCTGTTTTTGTGCCAGTACCACACTGTCTTGATGACCACAGCTTTGTAGTACAACCTGAAATCTGGCATTGTGATGCCCCCAGATATGGTTTTCTTTTTTAAAATTCCCCTGGCTATTCGGGGTCTTTTCTGATTCCACACAAATCTTAAAATAATTTGTTCTAACTCTCTGAAGAAAGTCCATGGTATTTTGATAGGGATTGCATTAAACGTGTATATTGCCCTGGGTAACATTGACATTTTCACAATATTAATTCTGCCAATCCAGGAGCATGGAATATTTTTCCATCTCTTTGTGTCTTCCTCAATTTCTTTCAGAAGTGTTCTATAGTTTTGAGGGTATAGATCCTTTACATCTTTGGTGAGGTTTATTCCTAGGTATCTTATGCTTTTGGGTGCAATTGTAAATGGGATTGACTCCTTAATTTCTCTTTCTTCAGTCTCATTGTTAGTGTATAGAAATGCCACTGACTTCTGGGCATTGATTTTGTATCCTGCCACGCTACCGAATTGCTGTATGAGTTCTAGCAATCTTGGGGTGGAGACTTTTGGGTTTTCTATGTAGAGTATCATGTCATCGGCGAAGAGGGAGAGTTTGACTTCTTCTTTGCCAATTTGAATGCCTTTAATGTCTTTTTGTTGTCTGATTGCTGAGGCTAGGACTTCCAGTACTATGTTGAATAGCAGTGGTGAGAGTGGACATCCCTGTCTTGTTCCTGATCTTAGGGGAAAGGCTCCCAGTGCTTCCCCATTGAGAATGATATTTGCTGTGGGCTTTTCATAGATGGCTTTTAAGATGTCGAGGAATGTTCCCTCTATCCCTACACTCTGAAGAGTTTTGATCAGGAATGGATGCTGTATTTTGTCAAATGCTTTCTCTGCATCCAATGAGAGGATCATATGGTTCTTGGTTTTTCTCTTGCTGATATGATGAATCACATTGATTGTTTTACGGGTGTTGAACCAGCCTTGTGTCCCAGGGATAAATCCTACTTGGTCATGGTGAATAATTTTCTTAATGTACTGTTGGATCCTATTGGCCAGGATCTTGTTGAGAATTTTTGCATCCATGTTCATCAGGGATATTGGTCTGTAATTCTCCTTTTTGGCGGGGTCTTTGTCTGGCTTTGGAATTAAGGTGATGCTGGCTTCATAGAACGAATTTGGAAGTACTCCATCTCTTTCTATCTTTCCAAACAGCTTTAGGAGAATAGGTATGATTTCTTCTTTAAACGTTTGATAAAATTCTCCTGGGAAGCCATCTGGCCCTGGACTCTTGTGTCTTGGGAGGTTTTTGATGACTGCTTCAATTTCCTCCCTGGTTATTGGCCTGTTCAGGTTTTCTATTTCTTCCTGTTCCAGTTTTGGTAGTTTGTGGCTTTCCAGGAATGCGTCCATTTCTTCTAGATTGCCTAATTTATTGGCGTATAGCTGTTCATAATATGTTTTTAAAATCGTTTGTATTTCCTTGGTGTTGGTAGTGATCTCTCCTTTCTCATTCATGATTTTATTAATTTGAGTCTTCTCTCTCTTCTTTTAATAAGGCTGGCTAATGGTTTATCTATCTTATTAATTCTTTCAAAGAACCAACTCCTGGTTCTGTTGATCTGTTCCACAGTTCTTCTGGTCTCGATTTTGTTGAGTTCTGCTCGAATCTTTATTAACTCCCTTCTTCTCTTGGGTGTAGGATCTATTTGCTGTTTTTTCTCTAGCTCCTTTATGTGTAAGGTTAGCTTTTGTATTTGAGTTCTTTCCAGTTTTTGAATGGATGCTTGTATTGCGATGTATTTCCCCCTTAGGACTGCTTTTGCTGCATCCCAAAGATTTTGAACGGTTGTATCTTCATTCTCATTAGTTTCCATGAATCTTTTTAATTCTTCCTTAATTTCCTGGTTGACCCTTTTATCTTTTAGCAGGATGGTCCTTAACCTCCATGTGTTTGAGGTCCTTCCAAACTTCTTGTTGTGATTTAGTTCTAATTTCAAGGCATTATGGTCCGAGAATATGCAGGGGACAATCCCAATCTTTTGGTATCGGTTCAGACCCGATTTGTGACCCAATATGTGGTCTATTCTGGAGAAAGTTCCATGTGCGCTTGAGAAGAATGTGTATTCAGTTGAGTTTGGATGTAAAGTTCTGTAGATATCTGTGAAATCCATCTGGTCCAGTGTATCATTTAAAGCTCTCGTTTCTTTGGAGATGTTTTGCTTAGAAGACCTATCGAGTATAGAAAGAGCTAGATTGAAGTCACCAAGTATAAGTGTATTATTATCTAAGTATTTCTTCACTTTGGTTAATAATTGATTTATATATTTGGCAGCTCCCACATTCGGAGCATATATATTGAGGATTGTTAAGTCCTCTTGTTGAATAGATCCTTTAAGTATGATATAGTGTCCCTCTTCATCTCTCACTACAGTCTTTGGGGTAAATTTTAGTTTATCTGATATAAGGATGGCTACCCCTGCTTTCTTTTGAGGACCATTCGAATGGTAAATGGTTCTTCAACCTTTTATTTTCAGGCTGTAGGTGTCCTTCTGTCTAAAATGAGTCTCTTGTAGACAGCAAATAGATGGGTCCTGCTTTTTTATCCAGTCTGAAACCCTGCGCCTTTTGATGGGGTCATTAAGCCCGTTCACATTCAGAGTTACTCTTGAGAGATATGAGTTTAGTGTCATCATGATATCTATTCAGTCTTTGTTTTTGTGGACTGTTCCACTGAACTTCTTCTTAAAGGGGAATTTTAAGAGGCCCCCTTAAAATTTCTTGCAGAGCTGGTTTGGAGGTCACATATTCTTTTAGTTGCTGCCTGTCTTGGAAGCTCTTTATCTCTCCTTCCATTTTGAATGAGAGCCTTGCTGGATAAAGTATTCTTGGTTGCATGTTCTTCTCATTTAGGACCCTGAATATATCCTGCCAGCCCTTTCTGGCCTGCCAGGTCTCTGTGGAGAGGTCTGCTGTTACCCTAATACTCCTCCCCATAAAAGTCAGGGATTTCTTGTCTCTTGCTGCTTTAAGGATCTTCTCTTTATCTTTGGAATTTGCAAGCTTCACAATTAAATGTCGAGGTGTTGAACGGTTTTTATTGATTTTAGGGGGGGATCTCTCTATTTCCTGGATCTGAATGCCTGTTTCCCTTCCCAGATTAGGAAAGTTTTCAGCTAGAATTTGTTCAAATACATATTCTGGCCCTCTGTCCCTTTCGGCGCCCTCGGGAACCCCAATTAAACGTAGGTTTTTCTTCCTCAGGCTGTCGTTTATTTCCCTTAATCTATCTTCATGGTCTTTTAATTGTTTGTCTCTTTTTTCCTCAGTTTCCCTCTTTGCTATCAACTTGTCTTCTATGTCACTCACTCGTTCTTCCACCTCGTTAACCCTCGTCGTTAGGACTTCTAGTTTGGATTGCATCTCATTCAATTGATTTTTAATTTCTGCCTGATTAGCTCTAAATTCTGCAGTCATGAAGTCTCTTGAGTCCTTTATACTTTTTTCTAGAGCCACCAGTAGCTGTATAATAGTGCTTCTGAATTGGCTTTCTGACATTGAATTGTAATCCAGATTTTGTAACTCTGTGGGAGAGAGGACTGTTTCTGATTCTTTCTTTTGAGGTGAGGTTTTCCTTCTAGTCATTTTGCTCAGTGCAGAGTGGCCAAAAGCAAGTTGTATTGGGAAAAAGAGAAAAAGAGAGGAGAGAAAGAAGGAAAGAAAAGAGAAAGAAAAAAAAGGGGAAGAAAAAGAAAAAAAAAACGAAAAAAAAAAGAAGAAAAAGAGAAAGAAAAAGAAAGGAGAAAAAAAAAGGGGGTGGGGGAAGGAAACAAATCAAAAAGCAAAACAAAACAAAAACAAAAACAAAAACAAAAACAAACAAAAAAAGAACCACCGGGGAGTATCTTCTGATTCTGTGTTCTTTAAGTCCCTTGTCTTCTCCTGGAAGTTGTCCGTCTAGCTGGTGTTCTGGGGGAGGGGCCTGTTGTGCTGATTCTCAGGTGTTAGCAGTTGGGGGAGCTGCTGTGCCCCTGCCTGGTGCAGGGCTCAGTGGGGGTTGTTTACCCCCTGAGGCCGCAGGAGGAACAGCCCCAGTGGCGGGGCAGCTCTGGAAACCTGGATTCAGCTCCGGCAGGAACTCCGTCTGCAGGGCCTGGAGGCTCCGGGGCGGGGCCGATGATCTGCTCAGCTGGGGCAGGAGCATCCTCGCTGTCCTGGGCCCTCCCGGCCTCTGCCTGTCCCGGGGGAGGCCGGATCCTGGGCTGTGTCCCGGCGCCCTGTGCTCCGGAGCCTGCGCTGGTGGATTCGCGCTCCCGGGCCGCGCAACCCCCTCCGCGGAGCTGCTGCCCAAGCCCCTCCGAGCTGCTCCTGGAACCGCGCAGCCCCCTCTGCACGGAGCCTCTTCCTCTGCCCGAGCCCCTCCGAGCTGCTCCCGGGGCCGCGCAGCCCCCTCCGCGGAGCCGCCGCCCGAGCCCCCTCGAGCTGCTCCGGGTCCCGCCGTGCGCGCTGCAGCCCTTAGGGAGCTCGGCGCACTCTCCTGGGCGCGCAGTTGCTGTTACTGTCCCCGGGAGCCCGAGGGCATCCTCGCCCTCACGGGTCCTGCTCCACCTCCCTGGAGCCTCTTTCTGCCCGGGAAGGTCGGTGCAGCTCCTGCTCCTCCGGGACGGGGCTCTCCTGTCCTGGGGACACTCGCCCCGGCCTCAGCCCGGCTCCTCGCGGGGCCCCTCCCCCTTGGAGGCCTTTGTTTCTTTATTTCTTTTTCCCCGTCTTCCTACCTTGATAGATGCGCGAACTCTTCTCACTGTAGCATTCCAGCTGGTCTCTCTTTAAATCTCAGGCCGAATTCATAGATTTTCAGGATAATTTGAAGGTTTTCTAGGTAGTTTGGTGGAGACAGGTGATTTGGAGACCCTGCTCTTCCGCCATCTTGCTCCTCCCTCCTCAAGGCCAAAGTTCTTATATCCTTAATGTTTTTATCAGGACATGTCCTCTGCCTCCTGCTGTAAGTGGAATCTTGACTGCCTTTTAACCATGTTCCCATACCCAGATCCCTTTATTTTTTTCCCCCAGATCCCTTTAGTATCATTGCTCCGTCTCCCTCCTCCAAAAGCTCCACTCCTCTACCCTCCTCGTTACTGTCACCTACTAGTCTCCTGATTATTTTTCCTCATTTCTTGCAGATCTAGTTCATGGCTTACTTTCTTCCTTTCCATTCCTTTCATCATTGTTTTTTTTAAAAGATTTTATTTATTTATACATGAGAGACACACAGAGAGAGGCAGAGACATTAGGCAAAGGGGAGAAGCAAGCTCCCTCTGGGGAGCCTGATATGGGACTCGATTCCAAGACCCCAGGATCATGACCTGAGGCAAAGGCAGACTCTCAACCACTGAGCCATCCAGGTGCCCCTCCTCTCATCACTCTTGAGGACTTCAGCATCTTTATGTCAAGGATGGCAGAGCTTTATGTGCCCATAAAGAAGAAGGCCCATGTTTTAAAAAATTCTAAGTTATTGGAAATTTAGAGATGAGTTATCTGATGGTGTAGGCTTTGAGAGTAGCAGGAGATAAGAGTAGACCAGCTGTGGGGTGTACTGGATCCCTTGAACTTGGGTACAGGGCAGGGAGGGATGGGGGAGTCCCACAGTGGCTGGAATCTGTCCCTGATTCCCCTACTTCCTAGCAGCTGGAGGAATGTAACAGGAAATTCTCCTTCAGGGGTGGAGGAGGCAGCTGTACCTCTAGGTTTTGTTGTTTCCACCCTGACTTGGGCGGTTATTCTTGGTGACTTCAACATTCATGCAGATGACCCATCTTATCGTGGCTTTTCATTTCCTTGATCCCTTTACTTCAGTGATTTTTTTCCCCCTCTACCAACTTCAACTACCCACTTGCTCTGTCACAAACTAGCCTTTTTCAACACCAGTAAGTGCATTATTTAGTAAATCTCGACCTCCACTGCTGTAGTTCTTCAGCCATATCAGGTTGACCTCTAATCCATTGTTTTGCACTACATTTTCCCCCTACATCAGCCCATCATTTTGTTTGCCTCCTACCCCAGCTTAGAACCCATCTACAGTATTGTTAACGTACAATACTTTCCCCTTCCCTTTCTTTCTTTTTTTTTAAGATTTTATTTATTTATTCATAAGAGACACACAGAAAGTGGCAGAGATATAGGCAGATATAGGCAGAGGGAAAAGCAATCTCCCTGTGGGAAGCCTGATGTGGGATCCCAGGACCCCAGGATCATGACCTGAGCCAAAGCAGACGCTCAACCACTGAGCCACCCAGGTGTCCCGGTGATGTCAATTTCTAAGGAATTTCTGTATGCCAAACAAGAGGTGCACAAAACCTTGGAGGTCAGGCTATTGTCAAGATATGGTTATGGTTTGTTTTTAAGATTGTATTTATTTATTCATGAGAGACACACACAGAGAGAGGCAGAGACAGGCAGAGGGAGAAGCAGGCTCCTGCAGGGAACCTGATGTGGGACTTGATCCCAGGACCCTCGGATCACAACCTGAGCTGAAGGCAGATGCTCAACCACTGAGCCACCCAGGTGCCTCGCCCCCTTCTATCTTTCATACCCACTGAGCTGTCATACCCTGACTCCTAAGTAGCCCATCATTATTTCTCCTCATTTCCTTTTCCTTGCAGCTGAGTTTTTCACAACTTCACTGCCCGTCATCACTTATCATGAACTTCAGATGGACACCTGATACTATCCATTACTCATTGCTCTTCCTTAGTGAGAGTTTCTGGATTGTAATTCTCTGAGCTGTCCTCCTCCTCTGGACTCAGACCTCACTCTTCTACCCCTCTTTCCTTCTCATGCTCACTGATGACCTGACTTCATATGGCACTGAGTAATCAGAATCCAGAAAATGGCAACATTCTCATCTTCTCACTGCTTAATCTACCCTCCTAACTACAACTATAACAGTTGTTTTTCCCCTTTTTATGATGAAGAATGTGTCTGTTTTCCTGATAGGAGATGGTGCTCCTATCAGAGGCTAATCCCTTCTAGATTCTATATTATTTTGCCTCCAGTGGAACTTGGGATCCTCGGTTATCCCCTCTCTTTCTTGCATTATCAACATCTTCCTCTCTTCTGGGTCTTTTGCATAAAAAATTAACCGTGTCCTATGACCTCTATTCAAACAAAACAAAATAAAACAAACAAGACAACAATGTCCTCTCCTTTTGATGCCACATACTTCTCTAGCTACCATCCCACTGTCTTATTCTTCTTTACATCAACTTCTTGAAAGATTTATCTGTTAAGTCTCCCCTCACTCATATTTTATACCCCCTTGAACCCTGTCCAATCTCACTTTAATCCCCAACTGTCTATATTTTGCATCTATGGAGGTTTGAGAATCAACCCTATAGGTAGCTCAGACTGTAGCTTCAGACTCTAGCATGGTGAAAACACATGAGTAAACTGAGGCTCAGAGAGGATAAGTGATTTGCCTAAGGTGACACTGCTAGTAAGTAGGTAAGTTAGTATTGAAACAAGGTGCATCTAATTCTAGGAGCCTGTGCATCTGCATTCTTGTCTTCTTGTCATTGATCATGCCTCCTCTGTGCTCTGCATATCTTTGTAGAGATTATCACATTGAACTGCAGTTATTGGGGATCCCTGGGTAGCGCAGCGGTTTGGCGCCTGCCTTTGGCCCAGGGCGTGATCCTGGAGACCTGGGATCGAATCCCACGTCGGGCTCCCGGTGCATGGAGCCTGCTTCTCTCTCTGCCTATGTCTCTGCCTCTCTCTCTCTGTCTCTGTGACTATCATAAATAAATAAAAAAAATGAACTGCAGTTATTTGTTGACACATCCCTTTCCTCAGTGGATTATGATTTTGAGGACAAGAACAAATCTTAGAACACATAGCAGGTGGTTGATACATGCTTGTGGAGTCCATGAAAAAATCTGAGCTCATTTGTTCTTTTTTTTTTTTTTTTTGGTCCTCAGTAGTGATGGATCACTGCTGATCACCATTTTACCTTTAATAGAATCATACAATCATGAAATTTTAGAGCTGCAAGGGACCTTGGAGATCAGGAAATTAAGATCCGTAGAGGTTAAGTAACATACCCAAGGTTACTTGGCTAGTTAGTTGCAGTCCAGTGCTCTTCCCATGCCATCTTCAATAGATGTTAACACTCCCTCCCTCCATCCATGTTCTCCTTTCCAGCCTAAATAATTCCAATGCCAGGCAGCACGTAGATGGCAGAAAGTCAGTAGAAGGACACGTTGTGAATGTGATGGGCATCCAGTGCAGTGCTTTTTAGTGTTAATGAATACTTTCCTCCTTGGTTTAAGCAGGTGCCTGCTAGCTACTTCAGTTCTAGTTTAAAATACCCTTTTCATGAGCTCCTGTCTCACACTAAAGTCTTCTTAGTGCTTTGGTTATTTTAATGAGTTTTTCTTATCTCCTATTCATAAAACCAGACTTGCTTTCTGATGTTTTGTTGTTGTTGTTGTTTAATAACTTAAATTCCCAAGTCTTGTTCCTTTTCCATTGCTCTTTCTCCTTTATACTCTTTATGATTGTGTGCTTAGAGTTGTGTAGTGCACTTTTAAATTCAATCTGTTGGTTGCTAATTCACTGCTAGAACAATCAGTTTTTCTATAGGAAAGAATGAGCTAACTGGAATCCTCAACTAACTGGAGCACACAACCTGAAATTGTGAAAGTAGCACAATCTCTGAAAGTAGGTGTAGTTGCATTTAAATCTTGGATTACTACTTATTTATTATTAATTAGTTACTTAATTTTACTGTTGGTCTCCTCCTTATTCGTTTTTAAAAATAAGGTATAATTGACATAACATTATATTACCTTCAGGAGTACAATATAATGATTTAATATTTGTTTTTTAAAGATCTTATTTATTTATTCATGAGAGACACACAGAGAGAGGCAGAGACATAGGCAGAGGGACAAGCAGGCTCCCTGCAGGGAGCCTGATGCCGGACTCAATCCCAGGACCCTGGGATCATGACCTAAGCCAAAGGCAGAGTCTCATCTTTATTTTTTTTTAAATTTTTAACAGATTTTATTTATTGATTTGAGGGAGTGCATGAGTGGGGGGGCGCTGGGGCAGAGTGAGAGGAAGCAGACTCCCATTGAGCAGGGAGCCCAACGTGGGGCTTAATTCCAGGGCCCAGAGATCATGACCTGAGCTGAAGGCATAACCACCTGATGAGCCACCCAGGCACCCCTATGTTTCCTCATCTTTAAAATTAAATCAGTAATATGCCTATATCATAGAGCAGATGTGAAGGTTAAATGAAGTATGCATAGTTCTAGCTTTAAAATTCTCATTCTTCCATATACTGGCTATAGAATGACCTCAGTAAATATATTTAACTTCTTTGAGCTTCAGTTTTCCTCTCTATAAAATGGGTATTGTTATCAGCTAGCATTTGCTGCATAACATACCAACTCAAAATGTAGTTGCTTAAAATAACAACCATTTATTTGTTCATGATTCTGTAGGTTGGTAGTTTGGACTGCACTCAGCTGGGACTGTCTCTGCTTCCTGTGTGTCAGCTGTATTCACTCATTCATGTCAACTGGCCTAACTCATAATGTCCATCAGTTGGCTGGTTGTCAAAAGGGTAATAGAACAAGGGGTATGTGTCATTCATCACCCAGTGGGCTTGCCTGGGCTCATTCACCTGGTGAATGAGGGTTACTAAGAGCATCAGGAGAGAGCATGACCCAGCTCTTTTGAAGTCTCGGCTTATTCATAGTTGCTATTGTCCCATTGGTCAAAGTAAGTCATATGACCAAGACCAGTGTAGGTATAGGGAGGGACTACCCAAGGGCATGGATGAAGGGAAGGTAGTTAATGCAGCTGTTTTTTTTCCCAATCTATCATAGACTTGGTACTACCTGTTTTCTAGGATTGTTCTGAGAATTAAAGATAATATTTATCAAGAACTGAGTGAAATGACCGGTATAATAGGTGCTTAGCAAAAGACAACTGAAGCATATTATATTTTCCTATAACTACAGTTGGTGTTTAGTTAAGGAAAGTTCTCTTTACTGCCCACTCCCTTTCCCTTATTACTTTGCTAATAGAAGAAAACTGTAATTCAAAACAAAGAGACAGAAACAAGCAACCAAAACGATATCAGTGTTTTTAATTTAATTTTTATAAATTAAACATCTACAACAATACACCATGTAAAAAAAATATCCTCAAACCAAAACTAATAGGATGTTGGGACTGAGGATACTTGATTAGTGTACTTTCTTCATCCCCAACCCTAGGGTCTGACAACCCTGAAACCATATAGAATACTGGGTTTTCAGAGAAAAATCACAGTATAGTGACCAAAGCAGTGAAGAGGACACAGACATTTAACAAAGAATTTCCACACCTGGTAGTTTAACCAAAACAGATTTTAGGGTTAACTCTGTTTTTCAAACAATTCCATTAAATCCTTGAATCTTTAAGTCAGAAGAGATTTCAGAGGCCTCTGAATTTTAGATCCTCCATTCCTCTTCAGCAATGGTTCTCAAACTTTTTGATTTTAGGAACACTTTACACATAAAACTATTAAGGACCCCAATGTGATATTGTTTCTATATTTTTATATATATCAACATTTATTACATGAAAATTCAAACTAAGAAAAATTATGCAAAAGAATATATTGCATACATTCCTTTATCTGTCAGAGAGCAGTCGCTCATCAGTATCATCATAGCTTCTGGAAAGCTCTACTGTCCATTCTTAAAAGAGAATGACCATGAAAGCAAGCAGTTTCTTAGTATTATATAAATGGTTTGACCTCACTAAACACCTGAAAGAATTTTGGGTCCCTCCAAGGGGTCTGTGAACCACAGTTTGCAAACTGCTACCCTTACAATGTCCCTGTTAGATAGGAGTTGCTCAATTGAAGCATCTGGAAGCGGTATGGTAGACTCCACTTTGGATACATGATATTAATTTCCTCATCTATAAAGTGGGGGATGCTAATAATTAAATCTACTTCATATAGTTGTGAAGATTAAACAAAATGAGGTGATGTATTTAACCTATATTAAGGGCCTTGTACAAAACCTGGCATATAGCAGGCTCCCAATAAATAGTACTCCTGTCACTGAAATAAATACCTAATGGCTCACTGTTTCATGAGGTGGCTTATTTGGGTTCTGGTTTTTAGAAATTTCCTCCTCCTGCCTCTCTGTAATTTCTACCCTGTAGCTTTAGTGGTTATTCCTCTGTACAGAATAAGGCAAAACCCTCTGAGTTTCAGATAACATCAGTTGTGGCACCTTTATGTATTCTTTCTTATAAGTTATGTTGTGGTTTATAGATTATCCTGATCATTTTTTCCCCTCTGGATGCAGTTGCTCATTCAACAGATATTTATTGAGCACCTAAATACTATGTACCAGTAGTAAAAAAAATAGATCATATCTGCTCTCCAGAAGCTTACATTTTAAGTATAGGAGACGAATCTGAAGCAAGTAAACAAATGAATAATAACAGATGCTAGGTCCTACAATGGAAAACAAAGCAAGATAGGGAACAAGAGTGATGGGAGGGTGTAATTTTAGATAGGGTGATCACATAAATGCCTCTCAGAGGAAGTGACATATGAGTGGATACCTGAATGAAGTAAAGGGGCAAGCTAGGCTGAGGGAAAAGTCACCGCAAAATTTGAATTTTATTCTTATTGTGATTGGAATCCATTGGAAGATTTTAGGTAGGAAAATGAAGTTACTCTGATCTCTTACCATTTTGTAGAGAATAGACAAGGGGATAAGAAGTAGAGGGAACAGTTTAAAAGCAGCTCTTGAAATAGTCCAGAGAAGAGGTGATGATGCCTTGGAGGTGGTGAAAATTTAGAGAGCCAGTAGGGTTTACTGATGGGTTAATGTATTATATGAGAAACAAGAAGGAATTAGAGATGATATGCTAGGATTTTGGCAGAACAACTGGATGGGGGGTGGTGTCATTGACTAAAAAGGTGAAGGCTGCCTGAGGAGCAGGGTGGAAAGACAGGATCAGGAATTCCATTTGAGATATGTTAAATTTGAGCTGCCTATTAGACATCCATATGAAACTGAAGCTGAGAGGAGAGTCAGTGCTGGGAGCTTGCTCTGACATTTGGGAGTGTCACTAGGTAGTGAAGAGATGAATATTCAGGAGTTGAGCCCTGGAGCATCCCAGTGGTTAGAGGTTGGGAAGATGGGGAAGAACCAACAAGAGGCACTGTGAAAAAGTGGCTGAGGCATAGAATAAAACAAGAGACTATGGTCACAAAAACCAAGATATGTTCAAAAAGGAAGGAGTAATACTGAGCCAAGTGTAGTTCAAAGTGTATTAAGATGAGCAATAGGAGTTTGCTTTTGGATTTGGCAAGATGAAGCTCATTGGTAACCTTGATATGAGTGCTGTAATAGCATGGAGACAAAAACTTGAGTGAGTTGAGGAGAGAAAGTGAGGAAATGGAGCACTATACATAACTACTTTGAAGAATTTTGCTATAAAGAGGAGAAAAATTGTGAGGTGACTGGAGGTGGATATATGGTCAAAGGAGTTTTTTTTGTTTGTTTGAGAAGGGAGATTTTGCAGCATGTGTATATGCTGATGGGAATTATCTGTCAGCATATTGATGGAAAAAATTGGTGATCTCAGAGAGAGAGAAAGAGGGATTAACTGCTGGAGCAAAATTCTGGAATAGCTTAAGGTAGAAGGGATCCTGTGCACAAGTAAGACTGGTCTTAGGGGAATGTGGAAAATTCCTTCTTAGTAACAGGAAAGAAGACAGGGTATATGGATAACAAAGCAGGTGAGTTGATAGAAGAGAACTATCTCTTCTTCAAACCATTAAGTCTGGCTGTTTCTATTTCCTCTATAAAATAAATGAAATAATCAGCTGAAAATTATGAAGGAGAATTGTTTGCAGTTTCATTGTGGAAGAGAAGTGTGAAATAGTTGTCTTGGAAAGAAGCACAGTGAACTGGCTGGGAATACTTAGGGTTGTCAGGCATTTCAGAAGGCCCATTAGAGATTTATGGTCAAATTGAATTTAAAGTGGGATCATTCTGCTGCATACGTGGAGGTGTTTGTTTGTTTGTTTGTTTGTTTTTTACTGATTTATTTTATTTATTCATGAGACACACACACAGACACAGACACAGACACAGGCAGAGGGAGAAGTAGGCTCCATGCAGGGAGCCTGATGTGGGACTCTATCCTAGGCCTCCAGGATCACACTCTGGGCTGAAAGTGGCGCTAAACCACTGAACCACCCAGACTGCACCATGGAGTTGTTCTTAACCAGGGTTAATCTTGATGGAGTACAAGGATGCCTCCCCAACTTGCAGATTTACACAAGATAGTGGATATCATGATGGAACCTGGGATTTAGCCAGGTAGTGGGGAAGTAAAGGCATTTGAGGAAAGATGGACAGTGAGGGGAGTAGGATCTCTGGATTGCAGGTGGACATTTTATGGAGAGGGGGGCTTGAAGTTGAAATTACAGAGATGAGGCCATTATTGGTAATGACATCTGGAGTATGACTAATGAGTATGTGGCTGGCCTGGGATGATGTGAAAAGGTTATGAGAAGTGACTTCAAGGGATGATGGGACCAAAGGATTGGCTATATTGTCAAGTGGGTATTGAAGTCATAGGAGAAGTGGTGGAAGAAAAACACTGTGAGCCAGGTGCTAACATTTCCAGTGAATGAATGAATGAAGAGGAGTTACTAAGAGGTTAGTGGGGGGCAGCCATAAGGAGGAGTGGCAATTGTCATAGTCTATTGGTGTACATTTTCAGTGGGCTGGGCTTTTGAAAAAAGGAAGCAAAAAATGGCCTGGAAGTGACAAAGAGGAGGAAGAGGACACTCCTCTACCTCCAGATCCAGTGACCAATATAAAGAATGTGGGAAAGAAAACATCAACATCTGAAAGGACTCCATGGAAGCATAGACTTAAGGGAAGAGCCAAACTTTCTATAGGACAACAAACTGAATGAAATGTTGAGGATATAGAGGAATTTGCTGGTGATGGGCTTTAAATTTCAGAGGGCATGGCAAGAGGGCTTGGAGGTTCATTGATGAACAGGATGTTGAATCAGATTAAGGAATATATGAAATCTTAAGTGATTAGAAATCCAAGTAATGACATATGCTGGAAGGCTAGGACTTGTGGAGGTGACTGGGATAAATAGCAATGTAAGACACGTCCAGATTAGTCCTATTGGGCCATTAGGAGGAGGTAGAGGATCAGTGCCAATTAGAGCCTTCTTAGAGGGCTGATCTCTTGGCCACTTTGTATTGATGAAGCTGGTGAAGGGAGGCTAGAGCAGAGAAACTTACACCAAACCACTTGATACTCCCTTGCCTCCCCTAAAATTTTCTGTGGTCATTTCCAACTCTCGAGTAAGGGGCTTATTAGGATTTTTTCACCAATGATATTACCTTGGGGGGAAATTAACTTATGTCCTCCAAATCTCTATTAAATCATACCAAAGCCACTACAAATCAATACACAATGTAAGTAAAAATGTATGCTTAAGTAAACTGCAAATGAAGTTTCAAGACTAGTCACCCTGCGAATTTCAATCATTAGAAAAATAGATGCACATAATGAGTCCTGTATACCCCATCACTTATATTTAAAATTTGTTAACATTTTGCTTCACTAATTTTTCTTTTACTTAAATGTCTTTGAGTAAATTAAAAACATTATGACCTCTCATTCCCAAACACTGTGGTATCATAAGCCAGTTCTAGTATAGGAATTCTGAAGCTGTCACTGCCTTTTAAGATGTGGTGTCAAGAACTGGAGAAGAATGTTCCAGATGTGGACTGATCATCCAAGTATACAGAAAGAATGACTAGACTCAATTTTTGTCAATGCAGGTTATAATCTCTGAAATTAGTCATTTTAGAGGCCACAGCACACTATTGATTCAGGTGCATTTGTGGTCAGGTCAGGTCTCCAAGTTCTTTGCACATGTATTGCTACTGTCAAGTCAGGCTTCCCCTGTCTTTTATTTATGTAATTGAATTTGTGTTGGTTTTACCCTATTGAAAATATTTTGACTATTATTTATATTCCCCAAATGAATGAGAACACAATAGTGAAAGGGAATATAAGGGAAGGGAGAAGAAATGTGTGGGAAATGTCAGAAAGGGAGACAGAACATAAAGACTCCTAACTCTGGGAAACGAGCTAGGGGTGGTGGAAGGGGAGGAGGGCGGGGGGTGGGGGTGAATGGGTGACAGGCACTGGGGGGGGCACTTGACGGGATGAGCACTGGGTGTTATTCTGTATGTTGGTAAATTGAACACCAATAAAAAATAAATTTATTAAAAAAAAGAAAGTATTTTGAATTGGATTTCCGCCCTCCAGTGAATTAGTTAATCCTTTCCTGCTTTGATTCATCAGCAAAGTTGGTAAGTAAACCTTCTCTTTTCTGGAGTATCATATACATGCAATTGTATGATATGTATGATTTTTTAAATCTGAATTTGGCTCTTTGGCTTAGTAAAATGTATTTAAGATTCATCCAAGTTGTGTGTATTAATACTTCCTTTCATTTTAGAACTGAGTAGTGTTCCATGGTAGGATACACCAGTTTGTTTAATCATTAACCCATTGAAAGGCATTTAGAATGTTTTTACTTTTTGACTATTATGAATAAGGCATAATAGCTTTAAGCATTTGTGTACAGGTTTTTGTGTGAACATAGATTTTCATTATCTTGAATAGGTATCTAGCAGTGGGATCAGTAATTTTAAAAAGTAGGGGCTCCTGCGTGGCTCAGTGGTTGAGCATCTGGCTTTGGCTCAGGTTGTGATCCCAGGGTCCTAGGATTCGGTCCCACATTAGGCTCCCTGGAGGGAGCCTGCTTCTCCCTTTGCCTATGTCTCTGCCTCTCTCTGTGTCTCTCGTGAATAAATAAATAAAATCTTTAAAATTTTTTAAAAAGTATTTATTCAGATATTCAGAAAAGAAAAAGGAAAACCTAAGTATTCAGCACCATATTTTGGTAACTAACACATTAATCTTGTATCATTTCGGTGTAATTTCATAACTCCCAACTTCACATCTCCATGACCATTTGCTTTCAGAATCTTCTGATTTTGGTCAAACTGAGTGCATTTGTATTCTCCTATACTTCCTGTCTTGTAATCTCCATAGTGATCCAACATGTTATATTCTGGTTATTGTTACATAGACTAAGGTAGACCCTTAATCACACCTGCCTTGAAACAAACATACTTGGGTACAAAATGGGTAGTTTTGAAGCCAGGTCCTGACCTTGTTTACTAGTCCCTGAAAAGCATTGAGTTTGTAGTGACCAGTTTTTAAAGGAGATTCCCTTTGTGTAGTCAGAATGAGCAATGACCTACCTACATTAATTGAGTCTTCTTAAAGAACTCCTGTCCTAATATATCACACCTATCAGCTTGCTACAGAACCTGGAGTTACTGTCATTAGCATCACTCTTCTGGGCCAAGGTTCAGTCATTTTCTCTAGAATGTTTCTGTTAAAAATGCACATTTTTAATCTTTGAGGGCAGATGTTTAGCACATTAGCTAGCTGTCACCTCAGAGAGATCACAGCTCTGATCTCTGAGATTCTTCTCTACTGACACCTTTTAGTTAGTCTGTAAACACTCAGTTCTGTTTCACTAAACTGTGAGCTCTTAGAGTGAGTGTAGAGTTCATCTCTGTATACTTAGTGCCTGGCATGTAGTAGGTGGTTGGTATATGACACTCCAGAAAAGAGAAAATGAATAAATGCATGATGAGTACATGATGCTTGAGCCTAGAGGGTGAAGAATTTGTAGAGGAAAGTTCTTCATATTTGGCATAGGCAGGAAAAGGCAAACCTAGATGGGGGGACATAGTAGGGATTTGGAATACCAGAGAGCAGCAGGATGGTACAGGTCTATCATGGGAACAGTGGATTACTAAAGATGGGAACTAATTGAAGACCAGTTTCAAAGTTCAAAGCTTTTGGGAAGCTATAGCCAAGGGGGTGAACTCTGTGGACAGAATGGGCTAAAATCTCAGCCTTACTACTTATTACAAGATTTTTGGCTCTTACTTCAAGTAAGATAGGGATCAATTTGGGATGTGGTGTTAGATTAAAAGAATAGCATGATCTGACTTTTATTTTAATAGGATCACTCTGGTTACATTTTTGGGGGTAGAATGAGGTGGTAGGGCAAGGACAACATCAGAGGCATAAGTAAAGAGGCTATTACGGTAATGTAAGCTGGAGGTTAGAGTGGCTTGGATCAGTTTGGAAGCAGTGGAGGTTGTGAGAAGTAGTCAGATTCAGCATATATGCTGAGGGTAGAGTTATCAGCATTTTATGATGGGTAATACTAGATCTCTTTCCTCTGTGCTTAATAAAACATCAAAGCAAAACAAAATACTTTACAATGTCTACTAACTATAAAATGGAAATTGATATTAATGGTGAAAGCAGAGCTAATTTTCCAGTAAATGAAAACTTTCTTGATGTGAAGTTACCTTGGAGTCAGTGTGTTTCCACCAGCTGACATAAAGCTTTCAAGTCCATGTTTTCCAGCTGCCTTCTATAAGGAGCTTTAGCAAAGCAGTATCTACATTACCTCTATTCTTGCAGATTGAATCTATAGCAAACAGAACAGTGTGTATAATTTTATCTCACCTGGGAGCATTTCTGATTGTGGATCTGTCACTTCTCATATGGGGAATGGAATTCTTTCAGGATTCCACTGAAAGGATTCTTTCAGGAATCCAATTCATTTCAGGATTTTCACTGCTTGCAGGCAAAGCTTTTACCCCGTGAGGTAAATATGCTATGGAAACAATTTGATCAGATAAAGGTCCATGAACCCCACCCTATCCACCCATGTATACATGCTCAGCTTCATGTATTTTAAGCGAAAGTCTCTCTGGTACTGCTATGAGAAGACAGAGTCTTGGTTAGAATAACAATTGATATTCTAATCCCTAGGTAAAATTTTCATTGTTGAACTTCTTCTACTGATTACCCAAGTAATTTTATAGGATTGTGTAACACCTGCTCTGAAAGCATATTAATGAGTAGGGAAGCCTCTGATTTATATGTTGATTTCTGTCACTTGGATTGGAATTAAACTCCTTAATTCATTAGCACCTCTCAGAATATTGCCCCTTCCCCTGTTTACTCTGATATAACTGGGCATACAAGCAGCAAGGGAAGAGTTTTTAAGGGGATCTGAATCCCTCAGAAGATTTGTAGTTTCATGATTGAGCCTAACTATGATTGAAAAGTGTAATAATCCACCTTCACTCCAGGGTTTTGCAGCAGCAGCTGAGAGCAATCTCCAGGAGTCCTGTGTGTCTGGAGAGATCACCAGGGACAGATAGCAGATACAAATGGCTTTGGGCAGTATGGTTGAAATCTCTCCTTTGCAGGGATGATATTTGGCCCTGTCTTTGAGTTGAGAGCTAGAGAAGTCCTTGTGATTTCCATCAGTGTGCCTATCCATAGGATAGTAGCTTGCATGCAGGAGAGTCCCTATAACTGAAATAGGTTATCACAGTTTGTCTGAAAACTCAAGGGAAATTCCATTTTGATGGAACCCTCTTTGGACAGAAGTAAAATTTTCAAAACCCAAGGGTTGAAAACTTAAGCAATAATTTTGGATCTTTGTATTTTATCGTGCTTCAGTATACTGTGAAAAGTATAAGAAAGAAAGTTTTCTCTTCCATCATTATTTAAATAGATTAGAATTCTCAGAATGTTCAGAGGCAAATTACTAATTCCTGGAAAATCTATTTTTACAGAGTGCATTTTATGTCTGTCCATTTTGTAAAGATAGAATTTTGCTGAATGAAAGTATATATATTCAGAGCCAGTTTATGAACTTCGTAAGAAAATCAGTCTCATGATTTTGTAATCTCCTGACATCTACTCAGAGAATAACACAACACAATCCAGAAGCAGGCAGTAAGAAACTAAAAGGCCTCAATAATAAAAAAAATTTTTTCATTTATTCAAACTTTAACAAATATTTATTGAGCAATTATTAGATACTAAGAACTGTTGTAGGACATATAAATACAAATGTAAGCAAAAGAGATAAAATCCCTCCCCTCTAATGTTCTAGTATGTGTGTTGAGAGGGATGTGAAACAGACAATAAATAATAAATAAGGCAACATACAAGGTGATTTTCATAAAGAGACCAATGCTATAAAGAAAATGGAGTTCTCGGATAGAATAGAGTACCTTGTGGGCCTGTATGATGAGGCTAAGCCAGAATTGGCAAGTAATCAAGGAGGGCCTTTCTAAGAATGGAATGTTTGATAGTTGAGATCTATAAATAAAATCTCAAGGAGTGGACTATGTGTAGATCAGGGTAAAATAACTTCCAGAAGGATTAACAAGGGCAAAGGCCCTAAAATGGTTTCCACCTTGGCTTGTTTGGCAAGAATGGAGGTAGATAGGACAGTTAGGATGTTCTTACAGTGGTATAGGCCTGAGATGATAGTCTCCTTGAACTGACAAGAGAGCAATGGAAATGGAAAGAAGTGAATGGATTTAGGGTATATTTTAGTGGTGGAGTTGGTAAGACTTGCAGACATGTTACATATGGGAGGTAAGGTAAAGATAGCCTTAAAGAATAACTCCTAGGTTTTTGGATTAAGCAGTCGGGTGGGTGGTGGTATGCCATTAACTGGGATGGAAAAGACTAGAAGAGAAATATGTTGCAGTGTGAACAGAAATTAAGAGTCCTCTTTTGTACATGTTAAATTTGAGATGCTGCCAGTTAAACACACAAAAGCAGTTGTCAAAAAATCATCACTATAAAACTCATGTTCATGTAGAAGCTCCTTGGGTCCTCGGTCAGAGGTATTTTTCTTACTTTATGTATGGATTAAATGAATTTGGTTCTCCCATTTTTTTAAACACACAACAGAGTAAAAACTTGAGCTCTCTCTCTCTCTCTTTTACAACAGATTCTGCATGTCAAATTGTCTCCTAAAAATGTCCACCCAACCTAATATGTTCAAAGCTAACTCTATGATCTTCCTCTTCATACTTGTTCCTTCTGTATTTTTTATCCTTATCAATGATTCACTCCATGACCCAAGCTTATTCCTAGACTCTCCCCCTTCCTCACCCCAACATTCAGTAAATTACTAAGTTGTGCCTCAGGGTACCTCTGATGTCTCTCTTGCTCTCCATCTAAGCTGCTACTACTATTTGAGATCACATTACTTCTTGCCTGGGTTAGCATATAAGCACATACTGCTGTACCATCACATACTGCTGTACCATCTTCTTTTTTTTTTAATTTATTTTTTATTGGTGTTCAATTTACTAACGTACAGAATAACCCCCAGTGCCCGTCACCCATTCACTCCCACCCCCCGCCCTCCTCCCCTTCTACCACCCCTAGTTCGTTTCCCAGAGTTAGCAGTCTTTACGTTCTGTCTCCCTTTCTGATATTTTCCACACATTTCTTCTCCCTTCCCTTATATTCCCTTTCACTATTATTTATATTCCCCAAATGAATGAGAACATATAATGTTTGTCCTTCTCCGACTGACTTACTTCACTCAGCATAATACCCTCCAGTTCCATCCACGTTGAAGCAAATGGTGGGTATTTGTCATTTCTAATAGCTGAGTAATATTCCATTGTATACATAAACCACATCTTCTTTATCCATTCATCTTTCGTTGGACACCGAGGCTCCTTCCACAGTTTGGCTATTGTGGCCATTGCTGCTATAAACATCGGGGTGCAGGTGTCCCGGTGTTTCATTGCATTTGTATCTTTGGGGTAAATCCCCAACAGTGCAATTGCTGGGTCATAGGGCAGGTATATTTTTAACTGTTTGAGGAACCTCCACACAGTTTTCCAGAGTGGCTGCACCAGTTCACATTCCCACCAACAGTGTATGAGGGTTCCCTTTTCTCCGCATCCTCTCCAACATTTGTTGTTTCCTGCCTTGTTAATTTGCCCCCATTCTCACCGGTGTGAGGTGGTATCTCATTGTGGTTTTGATTTGTATTTCCCTGATGGCAAGTGATGCAGAGCATTTTCTCATATGCATGTTGGCCATGTCTATGTCTTCCTCCGTGCCATCTTCTTAAATCACCCTTTACCCTCTACATTTTGGGTAAATCCTGCTTATCCTTCAGAGCACAGCACAGAGATAGCTTTTTCCAGGAAGACTTCACAGACACCTCCAACTTGTCTCCCACCCCATTTAGATTAATTAACCCCTTTTATATGACCCTATAGTGCCACATAATTATTGTTATTATAGCATAATCACGTGGTGTTATAATTGCTTCTTTATCTCTTCAGTTGCACTGTGAGCTTTTAGATGTCAGGGACTGTATCTCTCATTGTCATATCTACATTGACCAACATGGTGTCTGACACGTGATTGGCATTCAATAGACATGTTTGAACAAATGAATGCTTGAGGCAAATTAGAAGGAAAACATGCTTAAAGGGAAACTGACAACAGTAAGTAATGATAGCTTATACTCGTGTAAGTGAGGAAAGAAACTATGAAATATGCCATAAAAATCACAAAAAGTACCACAGTCTGGGGTCATTTAGCATTAGGACATTTAGTATTACACTGCATTATGATTTTATATTATAGATTATATAGCATAATCATTTCCATTAGTTTTAGATGTTGAAGCATCTAGAAAAGACTATATTTAGTTGCCTCCATTTAAGAAAATGTGGGATTATGTACTACCTAATATGACTTATGACCGATCTGCATCAAACCAGGTTGGAGAAAGACGATTATAGATCAATAATTTTAACAGAAGATGTGGTTTATGTATACAATGGAATATTACTCCATTCCTATTAGAAATGACAAATACCCACCATTTGCTTCAACGTGGATGGAACTGGAGGGTATTATGCTGAGTGAAGTAAGTCAATCGGAGAAGGACAAACATTATATGTTCTCATTCATTTGGGGAATATAAATAATAGTGAAAGGGAACATAAGGGAAGGGAGAAAAAAATGTGTGGGAAATATCAGAAAGGGAGACAGAACGTAAAGACTGCTAACTCTGGGAAACGAACTAGGGGTGGTAGAAGTGGAGGAGGGCGGGGGGTGGGAGTGAATGGGTGACGGGCACTGGGGGTTATTCTGTATGTTAGTAAATTGAACACCAATAAAAAATAAATAAAAAAAATAATTTTAACAGAATCCGTTTTGGAATGTAGGTGTTTCCCTCTAAATTGATTTGCAGGTTTAGATATTGACAAAGAGGGATCCCTGGGTGGCGCAGTGGTTTAGCGCCTGCCTTTGGCCCAGGGCGCGATCCTGGAGACCCGGGATCGAATCCCACGTCAGGCTCCCGGTGCATGGAGCCTGCTTCTCCCTCTGCCTGTGTCTCTGCCTCTCTCTCTCTCTCTGTGACTATCATAAATAAATAAAAATTAAAAAAAAAGATATAGACAAAGAATATCAGAACTGAAGCTCAAACCATCCTTTTATTTTTACAGAAAGATGCTATTGAGTATCACTTTCTGAGAGCATCTTAAAAATCTCATATACTAGACAATTAAGGAAAACATTCCTCTAAATGCAGATTTCTTCAAATTGCTCGTGATCTGTGTAAATAAAGTTGTCAGAGCTTTGATGTAAAGTAAGATGGAATTGATGGCTTGTGTCTAGACCCTCTTATTAATTGTTTCATACCACTATCATACTATACTCTTTGGCCTCATTTTCCTGTCCCTGATGTTTTCCCTAAAACTCTTCTCTCCAAATCGCTAGCCCAATAAATTGGTAGAGTATACAGAATATAGGTAATAAAGATCTGAGCAACTATGAATCCATATTAAGTGGTTGGCAACCTTATAAGTATTTATTAAGGAGTGATTGATGCCCATTGCTTGAAGGCAGCCAAACCAGGATGAATTGGCTATAATCCACGCACTGCTTACATCTTCATAGGGTGATGTTTTGCAGGATTGGAGTTGGGGTAGGTAAACTGAGTAGATTGGAGGTAGAGGGGCTATCGTAAACCAATAAAAAAAGAAGGAGCAAAGTCCATTCAGAAGTCTTTTCTGTACATGCAATACTAATCAAATTCTTAAAAATATAGATTACTTTTTCTTGGAAGATAAAGCTCTCATAGGGTGAGAGAGAATTGTAAGATTTCAGGATGAGTAACTAATAGGAGATTTCTATTGTCCAGTTTCAAGTTGGCCTGGAAGAATGACATGTGTAGGTGTGGGAAGGGACTGAGAGAAAAAAACTCCTTCCAGGGGAAGACCAAGATTCATCCCTATCTTTTTAAGGTCAGGACTTTGTTACAAAACAAACATAAAAGCACAAAAATACTTCATACACAACAAAAAAATTATTCTACACTCTACAGTGCCTAGTACGAGAGGGGCTACACATAAGGAGTTGCCAGATAAGAGCTGTTGTTTGACATGGAATCTACAAGTCACGAAGAGAAACCAGTATTTATTTAGTGTCTACAATATGCTTTACAGTTTTCTTTTTCTTTTAATTTAATCCTCGCAATTATCCTATGAGGTAGGTACTATTATCCCATTTTCCAGCTAAGAAAATTAAGAGCTTCAGGAGGTGACATTGATTGTCCAAGGTAACATACATAGCAAATAAGTGATGGAATTATCATTCAAACATGTGTATCTATAAACTATACACTTTTCACTAAAATATGTTGTTCTGTTCACTGGCAAGCACCATATTCCTTTCCTCTCTCTACCTCTTCACCCCTGTTTCCTGGTACGGAAGTAAATGTGAAATCCAAAGTGTGAATGTGGAGGTATCTGATCACAATTCTGTAACCCCAGAAATGCCTGGAATGTTTGCATAAGTGATTTATAGCAGGACTGATTTTAATGTGACTGTATAACCTGAAGGGTTCAGAGAGCTCTTTCACTAGCATGATATGTAGGCCAAGGAAGGTCATATTAAAGGGTACCAGGTTGAGGGCACCTCAGTGGCTCAGTTTTTTACCTTTAACAAGAATTTTTTTTAATCCTTTATTTTTAAGAATTAAAAAAAATCTTTTGAGAAGGAGCACCTGGGTGGCCCAGTCAGTTAAGCATCCGCCTTTGTCTCAGGTCATGATCTCAGGGTCCTGGGTTGGAGGGCCACATTGGGCTCCCTGCTCAGTGGGGAATCTGCTTCTCCCTCTCCCTATGTACTCTCTCTCTCTTTCTCTTTAGCTCTCTTAAATAAATAAATAAATACATACATACATACATACATACATACATACATACATACAATCTTAAAAAAAATAAAGGATACTAGGTGGAAGTGAGGGAGTGAGAAATATGATCCTGCTGAGTACTCAGTAGTGCTGAAATACCTGTAAGATGTTCTCCTGGAATGGGCTTTGAGGATAGAGTCATATTAAGGCCACAGTATAGAATTATGTGGTTTATAAATACATTCATTTCAGTCACGTATGGCATCTCTGATGGGTACTCATGGACATGGTAATTATAATCAAATGGAATTTTGAAAAGAAGAGAAATATCAGGATTTATTTAATGTCTTGCACTGGAAAAATGACAATATTTCTTTCAACTGAGATAGAAACTAAAATATTTCAGTTGCTCCTGTGATACTAATGAATCACAGACATGGTGAGCTTGCCAAAGGCACAGAAACAAAATACATTCTTTGTTGTGCCTGAAGAATGTCAGGGTAGAAGTATATTTTTATTCAGGCTTCAACTTTGAATAAATGAATGAATGAATGAGAAGTTCTTTTGTATCCTCTGTTCCTCTCTGAATTCTGAGAACATTTTCTCAAGGACACAATGTTAGAAATGGTGTTATTTCTGACAATATGAAAAATCCACTAAGATCTATCTGTACAGCATGGTGTATCTATCCGTTATTACAAATTGTAAT
This sequence comes from Canis lupus familiaris, assembly GCF_011100685.1. Classification (NCBI taxonomy): domain Eukaryota; kingdom Metazoa; phylum Chordata; class Mammalia; order Carnivora; family Canidae; genus Canis; species Canis lupus. The sequence continues at coordinate 78,246,572 of NC_049260.1, forward strand.
AATGACTGTTTACTGAGAACTTACTACATTCAAAGAGTTTTCTAATGTAATACCCACAAGAATCAGGTAATACTGGGTACTATTACTGATATTACTTTACAGATGAGGAAATAGGGTCAGAGAGCTTACATTTATTGATCTATGTCACACAGCTAGATCTTGGTTTTAAATGAGTCCACAAATCACTCCTTTAACTATGACGCTGTACTCTTCTTAAGGATTATGTGTACAGAGTAACTAGTCCAAGATAAAGAACACAGGTAGTAGTAGAGATAAATAATTAAACTCAATCTAACTTGGGGAACTAAACATTTAACCAGAACCTTAAAATGCCTCACAAGTACCTAACTAACAGTAGTTCGTAACTAGCCCAGTGTTTGTTTGTATAGATAGACGTAACTATGTAAAATAGCTACTATATTGATTGTTACAGGGTAGAGGTGAAAGGGCAAGGCAGTCATCCTTCTGTATTAAATATACACTAAAAGCACACCATTCTACTAAAAAACATTTAGTGCCTCCAAGTTCTGATTCCTTATCTTGATGTTTAGGATCTGCCACACAATGGCCACAACAGAACTTGGCAATTTGATCTTAGACTATTCACCTGTGCTCTAGGCTAACTGTATTACTTACCCTTTGAATATGCTGTTGACTTACTTGTAGTCTGTGCTTTTGCTTAAATTGTCTCCTTTCTCTGTTGACCATTGCAGATGATTTCCCTTCTGCTCCTTCTATGTCCTGCTCCCCCAACAATTAGTATTTTATTTTACTGACATACAACATTATTTTAGGTATTTTAGGCATATCAATGATTTGATATTTGTACATAGTGTGAAATGATCACAATAAGTCTGGTTAACATTCATCACCATACCTAGTTACAGAACTTATTTTTCTTGTGATAAGAAACTTTTAAGATTTATTCTCTTAGCAACTTTCAAATATGCAATACAGCATTATTAACTATAGCCACCATGCTGTACATGACATTCTCAAGGACTTTATTTTTTTAGAGAAGTTTTAGATTTATAACACAATTGAGAGGAAGGTACAGAGATTTCTCATATACCCCTGTTCCCCACACATGCATGCTTTCCCCATTATCAACATCACTCACAAAAATGGTACCTTAATTTTTACAAAGGATAAACCTACATTGACAAATCATAATCACCCAAAGTGGGTAGTTTACCTTAGAAGGGTTCACTTTTTGGATTATACACCCTGGGTTTGAAAAAAATGTATAATGGTATATCCATTATTATATCATAAAGAATGTTTTCACTGCCCTAAAATCCTCCCTGCCCCTGGCAACTACTGATCTTTTTTATTGCCTTTATAGTTTTACCTTTGCCAGCATGTAGTATAGTTGGAATCATATAGTATGTAGCCTTTTTAGATGGGTTTTTTGCACTTAGTAATATGTATTTAAGGTTTCCCCCATGTCTTTTCATGGGTTGATAGATCATCTGTGCTTAGTACTGAATAATATTCCATTATCTAGATATACCACATTTTATTTATCCATTCACCTACTGAAGGACATCTGGGTTGCTTTCAAGTTTTGCTAAGTATGAATAAAACTTCTGCAAACATCCATGTGCAGGTTTTTATGTAGATATTACATTTTCAGCTCCTTTGGGTAAATGCCAGGGAATGCTACCACTGGATCATATGAATATATTTAGTTTTTAAGAAACCACCCAACTCTTCCAAAGTAGCTATACCATTTTATTTTTCATCAACAATGAACTAGAGTTCCTATTGCTCCACATCCTTGTCAGCATTTTTATTGTCAGTGTTCCAGATTCTGGCCCTTTGATTGGTGTGTAGTAGTATCTCATTGTTGCTTTAATTTATATTTCCCTAATTGGAGTGATATTTTCATATGCGTATTTGCCATCTACATATCTTCTTTGATGAGATGACTGTTCATTTCTTTGGTTTATTTTAAAATAAAAATCTCTTATTTAAAGAAATTTTATTTCTTTTCTCTTCTTTAAAAGATTTATTTATTATTCGAGAGAGAGAGAGAGAGAGAGGCAGAGACATAGGCTGAAGGAGAAGCAGGCTCCTCACAGTAGCCTGATGTGGGACTCGATCCCGGATCTCGGAATCACGACCTCAGCTGAAGGCAGATGCCCAACCGCTGAGCCACCCAGTGTCCCAAGGGTTATTTCTTTTCTTATTGCTTTTTAAAATGTCATCACCATTCCCAAGGTCATCTATGTTTTCTTCTATATTATCTTCTATGAGTTTTGTAGTTCTGCATTTTACACTTAGGTCTATGGTTTATTTTGTTTTGTTTTCTCTTTTGGAATTTTATTTACTTGATTTTTTTTCTAGAATTACAGTGATGAAGGAGTTTTTACAAGTTATCCCGAGTCCAGAAGACATCCCTCTTTGATAGTTCACTGAAAACATGGATTGCATTTTGCCCTGTGACAAAGGCTGCCAGGGCTCTTGCGGTTGGCCACTTTAGAAAAATGGTCTTTCATCCCTTGTGAGTGTGGAGATGTTAAAAGTCCTTTTCTCCTGTCAGACAACAGCTTAAGAACAGAGGAAAGAGTAGTTTGGAAACTGATTTTTTACTGATTGTAGAGTATATCCACCCAGAGCATTTCTTCCTAGGTATTTCTGGAAGATCATCATAGTGAAGGAGGTGGAACAGGATGGCAAAGAGTTTTTATAGTTTTCTTTATATTACTTCCTTAAACTTTTTTTGATATCCTCAAGGTTTATCTATGTTGTAGTGTATGTCAGAATTTCTTTCCTTTTTAAGGCTGAATAATGATTCTGTTGTATATATAAACCACATTTTGCTTACTGAGCCACCTATTGTTGGAATGTGGGTGATTTCCACATTTTAACTTATTGTGAATCATGCTGCTGCTATGAACATGGGTGTGTAAATATCTCTATGAGACTCTGCTTTCAATGCTTTTGAGTATATATCCAGAAGTGGAATTGCTAGATCATATGGTAATTCTATTTGTAATTTTTTGAACCATACTGTTTTCCACAACAGCTGTTTTTACATTTACATCAACGATGCACAAGGGTTCCAATTTCTGACACCCTTTCCAACACTTGTTATTTATTTATTTTTATAGTAGCCTTCTTAACGGTTATGAAGTGGTAGCTCATTGTAGTTTTGATTTGCATATCCCTGGTGATTAATGATATTGAGCATGTTTTCATATGCTTAAATGGGCATTTGTATCTCTTCTTTGGAAAAACATATATATTCAAGCCCTTTGCCCATTTTTGAGCTGAATTGTTTGTTTTTTTGTTGTTGAGTTTTAGGAGCTCTCTATATATTGTGAGTATTTACCCCTTACTAAATATAAGATTTATACATATAGTAGGTGCTCAATAGATATTTATTGAATGAATAAATACATGTTAGAATGGTTTTATAGAATGTCAAAGCTGCAAGGAACATTTGATGTAATCTAGTTCAATCTTATTTTATATAGATACAACATAGCATAGAAGTTCATATGGGACACATAGGTAGATCTTGGTTCAAATTAATCACTTGGTATGTGATTTTGGGCCAATTAACCTTTATGTGCCTCAGTTTACTCATATTTAAAATGAGGATAATAACAGTGATCCATCTTATAGGGCAAATTGTGTGGATTCAATGACCTGATGTATGCAAAACACTTAGTATGGTGTTTTGTGTCCAACACATGGTAATTTTTTCTTAGTCAAGACTTAGCAATTGAGATCACTTCAAGGATTGACAATAGAAGGAATTTAATGCAGGGAATTGGTAATAAAGGGGATGGATGAGCAGAGAAGTCAAACAGGGGATGGTAAGGTAATCTATAGACTAACAACAGCAAGCTAGTACATGGAGGGATAAATAGGATGAGGTTGTATTATCAGAGCCCAGATATTTAATCATCTGAGGTAAGCTTGAAACTTAGCCTATCTGTTAGGAATTGAATCTATAGGGAAGTTTCAGCTACTATAGAAGATGCCATCCCAGGTGGGGAGGGGAGGAGAGAAATACTCTGTTTTTTCCCTTCTGAGTATGTAACAGGCTCCCTCCAATATCTCCCATTGGATGAGCCTAGCTGGAAACCAGCTTTTGTGGGAACCTGGAAAAAGCAGCCTGCAGAAGTTACCTCCCTTCCTGCCCTGGGAAGATACAGGGCAGAGCTTGGAAAGGATAAGGAATGGCATGCTGTTTAATCAAGAAGAACTATTATTGCTATTATTGGCCGCACTAACACAATGCAGAGCTAACCAGCTAGAAGCAGTCTGTTACATAAGGGAAAATGTGCTAAATGATGAATCAGAGCCAGATTTTGTCATGTTCAACACCATTTACTTTAGTCATAATGTGACTGACTCACAAGGGATTGGCTGGATATATTAACCCTTTGAGGTCCAACATATCTTGTTTCTGAGTTGGAATATCATGTGTTAGCTATGTGTGTAAGCTTTTTCCTACCCTTAAACTTAGGCCACTTCCCAATTTCACAACGAAATGTTACTTACAGTTACATAAGTTCCAACCAAACTTAATGTAAACTGAAATGCTTAATTTTTTGATGTTTAGTTTAAAGAGCCCAATTATGGACTAAATTTAAATTAAAAACTCAGCATGAATAGGATGGCTTATGTCTCTGTGTGATGGCTTTTATATTAAATGGCTTACATGAATGCTGTTGTTTATCTTGGAAACAGGTTGTCATGCATATTAATGAGACGCAGGTGTTAAATTCATGCTGTTTTCTTTCCAATGAAGAAAATCTTTACATTAAGTTAAAGTGTTTTCACGAGTATTTGTTGTAATAATTATAAGACAATGTTTTATGCATCACAGTGTTTACCAGGTTTATTTCCTAATTCCAGCCTACTTCTTAATTCCTCTCCTTTCCCACTGCACTTTTGATTTTGTATGCTAAGGGCTTCCAGCCAGACATGAAAGTAGCCTGAAGGTCCTGAGGAGCTCAAGAAGAACAAACCTTCCCCCAGCAGCTCTTCACATGGCAAGACTTCATGTTCATCTGTGTCCTGTCTGAGGTCATCTTATACTCACCCCTTGTGGTTTTCTCCTTCCCTACCAGGAAGGAAGATTGGCCAAGTGATTGATTGCAGGCTATAAGACCCCATATCTTTTATAATTTTTAACATTTCCTTAGGATACTTTCTTTTTACTCTTTTGATCATTTCTATGACTTCTCTGTATCCCTCCAGCTTTTCTTAAAGTGCAGAAACCTGGGCTGTTTGGATTTCTCTAAGAGGAACTGAACAATGTTACACATAGCAGGAGATAGTAACTGTGGATCTTGCTTATTTTATTGAAAGTTCTCAAAGCAGCAATAATCTACCTAATTTTCTGAGATCGGTATTGTGGGTTTGTGTTCAGAGAAACCACCCTCTGAATGAATGGTGGGCATACATTCCTCTCAATTTCACAAACAAGCTTTTAAGCACCTACTGTATGCTGGGCATTATGCTGTGTTCTGGGAATACAAGTACATCATCCTAGCTCTTGGAGAATTTGTAGTCTCCCAGGGGACACTTGTACATAATGTTTTTAGAATGATAGTGCTGTTTTGGGTAATTCTGAATTTCAGTAGAGACACCCAAACCAGCCTTGCATATGGATCCTAAAGGATGTGATACCTGGAGTTAAGTCTTGAAAAAGTAGGAATTATTTGCAGGAAGAGGTAAGGAAAGGACTCTCCTGGAAGAGAGAACTATGTGAACAAAGGCAAGAAGGTGTGAAGAAACAGTCTATCCAGTAGTACGTTATTAACTATGGATTTATGAGTGAAGTGCAATATGCTTGAGAAAGCGATGGAGCAGGTTGTGGAAGTCCTGCATGTCATGCTATGGAGTATGGCCTTTCACCTTGAATTTGTTCTTGGGGCAAGAATGAGATGTGATGGGGTGAGGAAGGATAGAAGGGTTTAAGAAAGAGTATGTATTTTCTTTGAGGTTAGAAAGGAAGACATGGTATAAAAAACACCTTATCTTGAAATGGCACTTTTTCTCTAGATTTTTCCAAAGCTGACATGTACACCCCGAGGCTTCTGTCTTTTTGTGTGGGCATGTGAAGATATTTTAATGACAGAAATTAAAAAAAAGTAAGAGTCCAAATCCAAAGGACCCAATTTTTAAAGTAACATTTATTTTCTGTGTTTTTTTTTTTCTGATTCAAAGTGACACATGTTCATTTTCAAAATGTGGAAAGTACAGAAAAGCACAAAGGAGAAAATTTAAATTACCAATAATCCTGATATTCAAAGAATATATTATTACTATTTTGGAGACTTTCTTTTTGATCTTTTCTACACACACATGCACACACACTCACACATACATATACATACATTCACACCCACATACATATGCATTTTACAAATTCAGGATCATGTTAAATACATTGTTTTATAACCTGCTTTTTTTCACTTAACCTTACATAATGAATTTTTTTCAGGTAATTAAATACTCCTTTTTTGAGAGAGAGAGTGTACATGCACCTGTGCAAGGCAGGGGAGGGCAGAGGGGGAGAGAGAGAGAGGAGAATCCCAAGCAGGCTCTACATCCAGCTTATAGCCCAACTTGGGGCTGTATCTCTCAACCCCGAGACCATGACGTGAGCCAAAATCAAGGGTCAGATGCTTAACTGATTGAGCCACTCAGATGCCCAGTTTATTAAATATTCTTTTAAAATTTTTATTATATTGTTTATTTTTTAAAAAAAATATCTTATTTATTTATTCATGAGAAACAGAGAGAGAGGTAGAGACACAGGCAGAGGGAGAAGCAGGCTCCATGCAGGGAGCCCAACATGGGACTCGATCCCATGTCTCCAGGATCATGCCCTAGACTGAAGGCGGCACTAAACCGCTGAGCCAGCCAGGCTGACCTAAATATTCTTTTTTTAAACAAGATTTTATTTGTTTATTTATTCATGAGAGAGACAGAGAGAGAGGGAGGCAGAGACATAGGCAGAGGGAGAAGCAGGCTCCTCGCAGGGAACCTGATGTGGGACTCGATCCTGAGACCCTAGGATCACATCCTGAGCTGAAGGCAGCTGCTCAACTGCTGAGCCACCCAGGCGTCTTTTAAATATTCTTTTACAAAAACTTTAGTAGTTGCATAGTATTTCATTAATCTTATGTGTACACTATTCCTTCTTTTTTGTTAGACCTTAATTTTTTCACTATTATACATAATGTTGTGATAATCATGCCCCTACATAAATATTTATGTATCTTACTGATTATCTTCTTTTTGGATGAATTTTTAGCGGCTGTGTTGCTAGAAAAAAGGGACTGCAAATTTTTTAAAAGATTTTATTTATTTATTCATGAGAGACACAGAGAGAGGCAGAGACACAGGCAGAGGGAGAAGCAGGCTCCACACAGGGAGCCCGATGTGGGACTCGATCCCGCGACTCCAGGATCATGCCCTGGGCTGAAGGCAGGCGCTAAACCACTGAGCCACCCAGGGATACCCACTGCAAAATTTTTTAGAACTTTATTAATATGTTTTACTAAATCGTCTTCTAGAAATGTGACTCCATTGTTACTTCCACTTATTACAAATGTTTGAAAATATGCTGCCTGTTTCTCCATATTTTTGCAAATTTTATAAGTGAAATTTGTTCTATAAGTAATTTGTCCTAATTTATTTGATCACTAGTGAATTTTACCAACTTTTCTTATATGCCTATGTCATTCATATTGCTTTTATGGATTTCTTATGTGTATACTTTCTGTATTTTTAAAAATATTTTATTTGTTTATTTGAGAGTAAGAGAGCGAGCAAGTGAGCAAGAGAGCATGAGCAGGGAAGAGGGATAGGAGGAAAGGGAGAAGCAGACTCCCTGCTGGGCAGGGAGCCTGATGCGTATTTGACCTGGGATCTTGGTCCTTGGATCATGACCTGAACTAAAGGCAGATGCTTAACTGGACTGAGCCACCCAGGTGCCCCTTCTTTCTGTATTTCTAGTGGCATGCGGTTTATTCTTTATTGATTTTAAAAGTGTTTATGTGATAACAATTTTATTATTTATCTGCCCCTTATGTTGCATTTTTTCAGTCATTTAAATTTTTTATTCATGGCATTTTATATACACTTTAATGTCAAATATATAATATTTCATCATGATTTCTTTTATATTCTTAGAATAAAGAATTTCCCTACTTTATGTTCAAATAATCACCCATTTTTTCCTTCTACTGAAAGATATTTAAGTTTCTACTCTGTATGGAATTTAGTTGATATATATTGTGAGAAAGGGGACTAAATGTTTCTTTTCCAAATAGTATACCAAAATAGTATACCAATTAGTCCAGTATTATTTATTGAATAATTTATATATTCCTCCCCCATACCAAAATGATATATTTGTTGTATATCTCTTCCTGGACTTGTTCTTCTCTTGCTCTGAACTGTCTGTTCTGGTACCAGTGCCTTTGCAATTATATAGTTTTGTTTTTAAATATTTTATTTATTTATTTGGGAGAGAGAGAGCGGGGGCAGGGGAGGGAAAGGGACAAGAAGACTTTATGCTGAGCATGGAGCCTGATGCAGGGCTCAACCTCAAGACCTGAGCCAAATCAAGAGTCAGACACTTAACCAACTGAGCCACTCGGGTGCCCTTAATTTTTATAATATATTTAATATTTTATTATGTTTTACCTTAAGAATCTTAAAGTCTGGGTATCCCTGGGTGGCTCAGTGGTTTAGCACCTGCCTTTGGCCCAGGGCATGATTCTGAAGTCCCGGGATCGAGTCCCACATCGGGCTCCCTGTGTGGAGCCTTCTTCTCCCTCTGCCTGTGTCTCTGCCTCTCTCTCTCTCTGTGTGTCTCTCATGAATAAATAAATAAAATCTGGAAATCCCTGGGTGACTCAGTGGTTTAGCACCGCCTTCGGCCCAGGGCATGATCTTGGAGTCCTGGGATCGAGTCCCATGTCAGGCTCCCTGCATGGAGCCTGCTTCTCCCTCTGCCTGTGTCTCTCTCTCTGTGTCTTTCATGAATAAATAAATAAATAAAATCTAAATAAATAAATCTTTTAAAAAAAGAATCTTAAAGTCTTAGCTATTCCTTCTTATTTATTATCCCATATGACCTTTAGATGTATTTTGTTCACTTCCCAAAGTAAAATCCAATTGTGATTTTGATTGGAATAATGGTACATTTATAGATTAGAGAGGAATTGATATCTTTATATATTTGGACTTATCACCCAGGAATATTACATGGCTCTTCATTATTTGAATTTTTTAAAAAATGTGTGTCCTCAGAGCTCAATTTTGAAAATGCCTTGTAGACTAGGATAGAAAGCTTGCATGTAGAACTTGCATCTTCATGTTGAGGATTAGTAGGTTCATCACCTGACCTGATGGTGCAACTTGACAACTGCAAACACAAGGAAAGAAATAGCATGAGAAAATTGGTAAAGCCTTTTCAACATTTAGCCCCCAGTGTTCTTCAGATGTTCACAGTCCACATATCCTCCTAGATCACTTTGGGCTTTTTATCCTGACAAAGGCACCCTGCTTGAGTTTTATAACTGTTATGGAAGAACTGGAGTCTCTCTTGTAAATAGCAATATGTCAACACTTTACTAATTAGAAGAGACTTTACAACTAAAAAGAACCAGGAGAGGGCTGGGATTTCAAGTAGAGACCTGGTTTTATCTATTTATTATTATTATTATTATTATTATTATTATTATTATTATTATTATTTTATTATTATTATTATTAACACTATTATTATTTTAGATTCACGAAACAATAGAATTTATTACCATGAAAGACCTACCCACAGACAAACAAAATGTTTCTCAAGGGCCCACAAACAACTAAGGATACATATACAAAAATATAGACCCTTCGATGGAATATGTTACACATATACTAAAATAGTATAGTCATTACCCATGGGGGGGAAAATGAAACAGGAGTAGGGATGGGATGGAAAATAAAATAAAAGAAGGGATCCCTGGGTGGCGCAGCGGTTTGGTGCCTGCCTTTGGCCCAGGGCGCGATCCTGGAGACCCGGGATCGAATCCCACGTCGGGCTCCCGGTGCATGGAGCCTGCTTCTCCTTCTGCCTGTGTCTCTACCTCTCTGTCTCTCTCTGTGTGACTATCATGAATAAATAAATAAAATCTTAAAAAAATAAAATAAAATAAAACTAAAACAAAGAGACTCTGTATGGATGGATGATGATAAGATACCGTATTGGGAGGAGTACTGATCTCACTTCCAGAATGTGAGGGGGTCAGGGGTGGGGGTGGGATGGGGAGAGACAAACAGGAGTCCTGTCACAGAGGAGCTTGATGAAAGCAAGAACCACAGAGGATGAATGCTGAGAGACCTGGTTTTAAAGCATAAAATGTAGCCAGAAAACTCTTAAGTGATAAGATTCTCTAACATGGTTGTTGGATTCCCTACACATCCACTCAGTGCCAGACATACACCCACACACACACACATAAACACATATAAACACACAATTTTTTTTGTATATATTTTTATAGGAGTTCAATTTGCCAACATATACCATAACACCCAGTGCTCATCCCGGCAAGTGCCCCCCTCAGTGCCCGTCACCCAGTAACCCCAAAACCCGCCCACCACCCTTTCCACCAAGCCTTGTTCATTTCCCAGAGTTAGGTGTCTCTCATGTTCTGTTACCCTCACTGATATTTCCCACTTATTTTCTCTCCTTTCCCTTTATTCCCTTTCACTATTTTATATTCCCCAAATGAATGAGACCATATAATGTTTGTCCTTCTCCGATTCACTTACTTCACTCAGCATAATACCCTCCAGTTGCACCCATCAAAGCAAATGGTGGGTATTTGTCATTTCTATTGGTTGAGTAATATTCCATCTTCTTTATCCATTCATCTTGTGATGGACACCAAGGCTCCTCCAACAGTTTGGCTATTGTGGACATTGCTGCTATAAACATTGGGGTGCAGGTGTCCCGGCATTTCACTGCATCAGTATCTTTGGGGTAAATCCCCAATAGTGCAATTGCTGGGTGGTAGGGCAGATCTATTTTTAACTCTTTGAGGAACCTCCACAAAGTTTTCCAGAGTGGCGGTACCAGTTCACATTCCCACCAACAGTGCAAGAGGGTTCCCTTTTTTCCGCATCCTCTCCAACATTTGTGGTTTCCTGCCTTGTTAATTTTCCCCATTCTCACTGGTGTGAGGTGGTATCTCATTGTGGTTTTGATTTGTATTTCCCTGATGGCAAGTGATGCAGAGCATTTTGTCATGTGCATGTTGGCCATGTCGATGTCTTCCTCTGTGAGATTTCTGTTCATGTCTTTTGCCCATTTCATGATTGGATTGTTTGTTTCTTGGATGTTGAGTTTAATAAGTTCTTCATAGATCTTGGATACTAGCCCTTTATCTGATAGGTCATTTGGAAATATCTTCTCCCATTCTGTAGGCTATCTTTGAGTTTCGTTGACTGTTTCTTTTGCTGTGCAGAAGCTTCTTATCTTTTTTTTTTTTTATTGGTGTTCAATTTACTAACATACAGAATAACACCCAGTGCCCGTCACCCATTCACTCCCACCCCCCGCCCTCCTCCCCTTCTACCACCCCTAGTTCGTTTCCCAGAGTTAGCAGTCTTTACGTTCTGTCTCCCTTTCTGATATTTCCCACACATTTCTTCTCCCTTCCCTTATTTTCCCTTTCACTATTATTTATATTCCCCAAATGAATGAGAACATATAATGTTTGATGAAGTCCCAATACTTCATTTTTGCTTTTGTTTCTCTTGCCTTCATGGATGTATCTTGCAAGAAGTTACTGTGGCCAAGTTCAAAATGGGTGTTGCCTGTGTTCTCCTCTAGGATTTTGATGGAATCTTGTCTCACATTTAGATCTTTTATCCATTTTGAGTTTATCTTTGTGTCTGGTGTAAGAGAATGGTCTAGTTTCATTCTTCTGCATGTGGATGTCCAATTTTCCCAGCACCATTTATTGAAGAGACTTTTTTCCAGTGAATAGTCTTTCCTGCTTTGTCGAATATTAGTTGACCATAAAGCTGAGGGTCCACTTCTGGGTTCTCTATTCTGTTCCATTGATCTATGTGTCCGTTTTTGTGCCAGTACCACACTGTCTTGATGACCACAGCTTTGTAGTACAACCTGAAATCTGGCATTCTGATGCCCCCAGCTATGGTTTTCATTTGTAATATTCCCCCTGGATATTCGGGGTCTTTTTGATTCCACACAAATCTTAAGATAATTTGTTCCAACTCTCTGAAGAAAGTCCATGGTATTTTGATAGGGACTGCATTAAACGTGTAAATTGCCCTGGGTAGCATGGACATTTTCACAATGTTAATTCTTCCAATCCATGAGCATGGAATATGCTTCCATCTCTTTGTGTCTTCCTCAATTTCTTTCAGAAGTGTTCTGTAGTTTTGAGGGTATAAATCCTTTACCTCTTTGGTTATGTTTATTCCTAGGTATCTTATGCTTGTGGGTGAAATTGTAAATGGGATTGACTCCTTAATTTCTCTTTCTTCAGTCTCATTCTAAGTGTATAGAAATGCCACTGATTTCTGGGCATTGATTTTGTATCCTGCCACACTGCCAAAGTGCTGTATGAGTTCTAGCAATCTTGGGGTGGAGTCTTTTGGGTTTTCTAGGTACAGTATCATGTCATCTACAAAGAGGGAGAGTATGACTTCTTCTTTGCCAGTATGAATGCCTTTTATTTCTTCTTGTTGCCTGATTGCTGAGGCTAGGGCTTCTAGTAATATGTTGAATAGCAGTGGTGAGAGTGGACATCCCTGTCTTGTTCCTGATCTTAGGGGAAAGGCTCCCAGTGTTTCCCCATTAAGAATGATATTTACTGTGGGCTTTTCATAGATGGCTTTTAAGATGCTGAGGAATGTTCCCTCTATCCCTACACCCTCGAGAGTTTTGATCTGGAATGGATGTTGTATTTTGCCAAATGCTTTCTCTGCATCTATTGAGAGGATCATATGGTTCTTGTTTTTTCTCTTGCTGATATGATCTATCACATTGATTGCTTTATGAGTGTTGAACCAGCCTTGCATCCCGGGGATAAATCCCTCTTGGTCATGGTGAATAATCTTCTTAATGTATTGTTGGATCCTATTGGCTAGTATCTTGTTGGGAATTTTTGCATCTGTGTTCATCAGGGATATTGGTCTATAATTCTCCTTTTTGGTGGGGTCTTTGTCTGGTTTTGGGATCAAGGTGATGCTGGCCTCATAGAACAAGTTTGGAAGTACTCCAATTTTTCTATCTTTCCAAACAGCTTTAGTAGAGTAGGTATGGTTTCTTCTCTAAACGTTTGCTAGAATTCCCCTGCGAAGCCATCTGGCCCTGGACTTTTGTGTCTTGGGAGGTTTTTGATGACTGCTTCAATTTCCTCCCTGGTTATCGGCCTGTTCAGGTTTTCTACTTCTTCCTGTTCCAGTTTTGGTAGTTTGTGGCTTTCCAGAAATGCGTCCATTTCTTCTAGATTGCCTAATTTATTGGCATATAACTGCTCATAATATGTTTTTAAAATCGTTTTTATTTCCTTGGTGTTAGTGGTGATGTCTCCTTTCTCGTTCATGATTTTATTAATTTGAGTCTTTTCTCTCTTCTTTTTAATAAGGCTGGCTAATGGTTTATCTATCTTATTAATTCTTTCAACGAGTCAACTCCTGGTTTTGTTCATCTGTTCCACAATTTTTCTTGTCTCTATTTCATTGAGTTCTGCTAAAATTTTTATTAATTCTCTTCTTCTGCTGGGTGTAGGATCTATTTGCTGTTTTTTCTCCAACTCCTTTAGGTGCAAGGTTAGCTTTTGTATTTGAGTTCTTTCCAGTTTTTGGATGGATGCTTGTATCGCGATATATTTCCCCCTCAGGACTGCTTTTGCTGTATCCCAAAGATTTTGAAGAGTTGTATCTTCTTTGGCATTAGTCCATGAATTTTTTAATTCTTCCCTAATTCCCTGGTTGACCCTTTCATCTTTTAGCAGGATGACCTTTAACCTCCATGTATTTGAAATCTTTCCAAACTTCTTCTTGTGGTTTATTTCTAGTTTCAAAGTATTATGGTCTGAATATATGCAGGGGACAGTCCCAATCTTTTGGTATCGGTTAAGACCTGATTTGTGACCCAGTATGTGGTCTATTCTGGAGAAAATTCCATGTGCATTTGAGAAGAATGTGTATTCAGTTGAGTTTGGATGTAAAGTTCTGTAAATACCTGTGAAATCCATCTGGTCCAGTGTATCATTTAAAGCTCTCGTTTCTTTGGAGATGTTGTGTTTAGAAGACCTATCGAGTGTAGAAATTGCTAGTTTGAAGTCACCAACTATAAGTGTATTATTTTCTATGTCTTAACTTTGGTTATTAATTGATCACTATACTTGGCAGCTCCCACATTAGGGGCATAAGTATTTATTATTGTTAGGTTCTCTTGTTGGATAGATCCTTTAAGTATGATATAGTGTCCCTCTTCATCTCTTACTATAGTCTTTGGGGCAAACTTTATTTTTTCTTATATGAGGATGGCTACCCCTGCTTTCTTTTGAGGACCATTTGAATGGTAAATGGTTCTCCAACCTTTCCTTTTCAGGCTGTAGTTGTCCTTAGGTCTAAAATGAGTCTCTCTTAAACAGCAATTAGGTGGGTCTTGCTTTTTTATCTATTCTGGAACCCTGTGCCTTTTGATGGGGTCATTAAGCCCATTCACGTTCAGAGTTACTATTGAAAGACATGAATTTAGTGTCATCATAATACCTATTCAGTCCCTGTTTTTGTGGCTTATTTCTTTGGGCACCCTCTTTCTTTTACAGAGTCTCCCCTTAATATTTCTTGCAGAGCTGGTTTGGTGGTCACATATTTTTTCAGTTTCTTTTTATCTTGGAAGCTCTTTATCTCTCTCTCTATTATGAATGAGAGCCTTGCTGGATGTTCTTGGCTGCACGTTCTTCTCATTTAGGACCCTGAATATACCTTGCCAGCCCTTTCTGTCCTGCCATGTCTCTGTGGAGAGGTCTGCTCTTAACCTAATATTTCTCTCCATATAATTTAGCGATCTCTTGTGTCTTGCTGCTTTAAAGATCTTCTCTTTATCTTTGGAATCTGCAAGTTTCACTATTAGATGTTGAGGTATTGAAAGGTTTTTATTGATTTTAAGGGGGGACTTCTCTATCTCCTGGATCTGAATGCCTGTTTCCCTCCTCAAGTTAGGGAAATTCTATGATTTGTTCAAATACACTCTCTGGTCCTCTGTCCTTTTCGGCCCCTCTGGAACTCCAATTAAACATAGATTTTTCCTTTGGAGGCTCTCATTTATTTCATTTTACCTTTCCTCATGGTCTTTTAATTGTTTTTCTCTTTTTTCCTCAGCTTCCTTCCTTGCTGTCAACTTGTCTTCTATGTCACTCACTTGTTCTTCTACCTCATTAACCCTCATCGTTAGGACCTCCAGTTTGGATTGCATCTCATTTAATTGATTTTTAATTTCGGCCTGATTAGATCTAAATTCTGCAGTCATGAAGTCTCTTGAATCCTTTATGCTTTTTTCCAGAACCACCAGTAGCTTTCTAAATGTGCTTCTGAATTGGCTTTCTGATATTGAATTGTAATCCAAATTCTGTAACTGTGTGGCATAGAGTACTGTTTCTGTTTCCTTGTTTTGTGGTAAGTTCTTCTTTGTAGTCATTTTGCTCAGTGCAGAGTGGCTAAAAACAAGTTGCACTGGAAAAAGGAAGAAAAAAAGAGAGAAAAAAGGGAAATAAAAAACAAAAACAAAAAAACATGGAGGGGTATCCTCTGGTTCTATATACTGTAAATCCTTCTACTTTCCCTGGAGCTTTCCAGCGCTGCTTGGTCAAGAACTTGCTCTTCCCCTGTCCTTCCAGCTGGTCTTCTGGGGGAGGGGCCTGCCATGCTGATTCTCAGTTGTGTGCACCTGAGGGAGCTGCCCTGACCCCTGCCAGGTCCCGGGCTCAGTGGGAGCTGTTTACCCCGCGAGGCCTCTGTTCCCTGGCAGCCCTACTCCGTCCCAGGCACAGGGTGACAACAGGAGGAACAACCTTACTAGTTGTAGCCAGCTCCCCAGCCCTGGCGTCAGCTCCCGCAGTAACTACCGCAGCTCCCAATCCACACTGGTTTGGATGCTCCTGGGGCGGGGGCGCTGATCTGTACAGCTCGGGAGCACCCAGCAGCAGGAGCGTCCTCTCTGTCCTGTGCCCTCCCCGCGTCCACCTGTCCCAGGGGGAGCACAGGATCCTGGACTGTGTACCCCAGCGCCCCGTGATCCAGGGCCTGCACTGCTGGAATCAGGCTCCCGGGGCCACGCAGCCCCCTCCACCCAGAGCTGCTGCCTGAGCTTCTCCCGAGGCCCCGCTGGGCGCGCTCTCCAGCCCTTTACCGCGTGCTCAGCCCGCAGTCTGTGGTGTGCTCTCCACTGGGGCGCACTTCCTGTGTTACTGACCCCGGGAACCTGGAGGCTCCACTACTACTCTTGCAGTTCTCCCCAGTTTCCCTGTAAGCGCCTTTCCCTCAGGTAAGAATCCGGTAGGGATTTTTAAAAGTTCCTGCTTCCTTCAGGGCTGGGATTTCCTGTCCTGGAGGCTTTGGCCACCAGGCCTTAGCCAGGCTCCTGGCAGCAGCCTCTCCACCACTGGATTCTTATTTATTTATTCATTCATTCATTAATTCGTTCATTCATTCATTTTTTCCCCATCTTCCGACCTTGTTAGAAGCGCAAACTCTTCTCTCTGTAGTGTTCCAGCTGTTCTCTCTTTAAATCTCAGGCCAAATTCGTAGGTTTTCAGGGTGATTTGAAACTTATCTAGGTAAGTTGGTGGGGACTTCCACTTCCCTACTCTTCCACTATCTTGTTCCGCCCCTTAAACAAGGTATTCAATTGCAACTCTTTCTGCTCAGATTTCCCATTTCTCTAAATAACATTAAAAAAGGAGACCAGTGCCCCATTTACACACAACAAGTGTTATGAATGGATCACTGAATAGTTAAGACCAAGTGGCAATAGGAATTTACCAGAGAGGCTAGGTCAGGAACTAAGGGGCACTTGCACTGTTTCTTCTTCCATTTAGCCACCTGGTCTTCCTGAAGTGACAGGAGAATCACTATTCACCTCCAACAAAGCATTCAACTGTTCAAAGGAATGCATTACAGAAATGTGTCACCACAACTGAAATATTCCTAGCAGCATTTACAAGTATCTGTCTCATCTTCCATTGAGGACAGACTCAATCCCTAGGCCGTTATTTGACACCAGCTTGCAGCTTGTCTTTCTCTTCTCCCTACTGCTATGTTTTACCAACTTTGCTTTAATACCATGCAGAGCAGCTTCCTGATCTTCCCAAGGATTGATTTCCCTTCACAGAACTCTTAAGAACTTCTTGCTTCGATGCAGTTCACTGGAGGAATGCCTCCAAGACATTCTAGGCAGCCAAGATTTCATCATCAAAACTGCCATATAAAATTGAAAAACTGTCACACCACATCTCAGGAACAGTACTTACTAATCGGTCCAGAGACTGACAGATTTTAGCAATCCTGTGAAAATGGTTAACATGCCTATAACTTCTAAAGAATCTCAAAAATCCTGACTCATTTTATCCCAATAAAGATAGAGTGGCAGTATAGATGCCACAGAGCATAACTTTTGTGGCCAGCAGGAGGTGCTTCCTATAAGCACCATCATGAGTGAGGTGAAAGTGATTTACAAAACTTATCTGACTAGCAGACCTTTTGCCTCCAGTTGCAAATCTCCAGGACTCCACCTGCCTATTTCCCCACCATGTGTATTGTGATCTTTCATGGCCAAGGTTCTGAGCAGAAGGACTTCTGTCTCTGGTGGTAACACTCAATCCTTCTGTTATGTTTTTTCTTCCAGGACTGAAGTTTAATTGGTTTCAATATTCCTTCTCTCTTTTACTAAACCTCAGTGGAGCCATCCTAAAGAACCTCATTAAGTTAATTGGCAAAAGAGAAAGAGCTACGTTGGCTTCAGATAAGTTCTCAAGGACAAACATTCAACAGTGCTCCAATTACCCCAGGCCATCCAGCAGAACGCTGACCAAGCAAACAACTGAAATTAGAAAGTCAAGTGGTTAGTTCAAATGGTTTCAAGAATGGGGAAGATGGTCCAATACTTTACATTTCTAGGAGAGGCAAAGAGATGACTAACAGATGAGGATTGATTTCCCCACCAGCATACATGGGAAAACAGGCTCCTAAGCCAGCTCTCAGCAAAGAAATCATATTTTCCCCTCCATATTATGAAAACACAGAGCCTCTTAATTTAGCGACAAGGGGAAGGGAGGATATGTGGCAGATGCTGCATTTTTCTATCTGATGGGAAAATTAACTAGAAAAACCAGGACTTTGTGTGAGATAACCATAGTATCTTTGCCTCAATTGTCACATAAGAGCAACTTGACCTGTAGGCCCTTATCTCCATTTAATTGAAATCACTATCTGATGGTATTCTCCAGGTTATCCAACCTAGAAAGCAGTATAAAAACAGAATAAAACCAAGGACACTTACTCTAGGAATTGGTGGTCACCAACCCTACATATATCTCATTTCTGCTGACTCTGACTTCCTGGACTCTTGATCCTGATTGCCCAATTAAATCTACTGTAACTACTTTATTCCTACCTTAGTAATGAGTCACTTGGAATTTGACCTCTTTCTTAATGGCCTATAAAAGCTACTATGTGTCAATTACTAAGTTAAGTGCTTTAACATTACCTCATTTAATTACCAAACAACTCTCTGATATTGAAATTATTGCTCTTATTTTCACAGATGAAGAAAATAGGGTCCAGAAAAGTTAGGTACTTGCCCAAGATATATGGTTTCAGCTCAATCACTCCTACTCTTCTAAATTCTTTTTTTTAAGATTTTTATTTATTAATGAGAGACACACAGAGAAAGAGAGGCAGAGACACAGGCAGAGGGAGAAGCAGGCTTCCTGCAGGGAGCCCAATGTGAAACTCGATCCCAGGTCCCTAGGATCACAACCTGGGCCCAAGGCAGGCGCTACATCACTGAGCCACCCAGGGATCCCCCACTCAGTTCGCTCTTACTGAGCATCTTTCTACAATCGACAGGTCTTCTAAGCACCACATCTCCAAAGAAACAAGAGCTTTAAATGATACACTGGACCAGATGGATTTCACAGGTATTTACAGAACTTTACATCCAAATGCAACTGAATACACATTCTTCTCAAGTGCACATGGAACTTTCTCCAGAATAGACCACATACTGGGTCACAAATCAGGTCTGAACCGATACCAAAGGAATGGGATCGTCCCCTGCATATTCTCAGACCATAATGCCTTGAAATTAGAACTAAATCACAACAAGAAGTTTGGAAGGACCTCAAACACATGGAGGTTAAGGACCATCCTGCTAAAAGATGAAAGGGTCAACCAGGAAATTAGGGAAGAATTAAAAAGATTCATGGAAACTAATGAGAATGAAGATACAATTGTTCAAAATCTTTGGGATGCAGCAAAAGCAGTCCTGAGGGGGAAATACATCGCAATACAAGCATCCATCCAAAAACTGGAAAGAACTCAAATACAAAAGCTAACCTTGCACCTAAAGGAGCTGGAGAAAAACCAGCAAATAGATCCTACACCCAGCAGAAGAAGAGAATTAATAAAGATTTTAGCAGAACTCAATGAAATAGAGACTAGAAAAAGTGTGGAACAGATTAACAAAACCAGGAGTTGGTTCTTTGAAAGAATTAATAAGATAGATAAACCATTAGCCAGCCTTATTAAAAAGAAGAGAGAAAGGGGATCCCTGGGTGGCGCAGCGGTTTGGCGCCTGCCTTTGGCCCAGGGCACAATCCTGGAGACCCGGGATCGAGTCCCACATCGGGCTCCTGGTGCATGGAGCCTGCTTCTCCCTCTGCCTGTGTCTCTGCCTCTCTCTCTCTCTCTCTCTCTCTCTCTCTATCATAAATAAATAAAAATTTTAAAAAAAGAAGAGAGAAAAGACTCAAATTAATAAAATCATGAACGAGAAAGGAGACATCACCACTAACACCAAGGAAATAAAAACGATTTTAAAAACATATTATGAGCAGTTATATGCCAATAAATTAGGCAATCTAGAAGAAATGGACGCATTTCTGGAAAGCCACAAACTACCAAAACTGGAACAGGAAGAAGTAGAAAACCTGAACAGGCCGATAACCAGGGAGGAAATTGAAGCAGTCATCAAAAACCTCCCAAGACACAAAAGTCCAGGGCCAGATGGCTTCGCAGGGGAATTCTAGCAAACGTTTAGAGAAGAAACCATACCTACTCTACTAAAGCTGTTTGGAAAGATAGAAAAATTGGAGTACTTCCAAACTTGTTCTATGAGGCCAGCATCACCTTGATCCCAAAACCAGACAAAGACCCCACCAAAAAGGAGAATTATAGACCAATATCCCTGATGAACACAGATGCAAAAATTCCCAACAAGATACTAGCCAATAGGATCCAACAATACATTAAGAAGATTATTCACCATGACCAAGAGGGATTTATCCCCGGGATGCAAGGCTGGTTCAACACTCATAAAGCAATCAATGTGATAGATCATATCAGCAAGAGAAAAAACAAGAACCATATGATCCTCTCAATAGATGCAGAGAAAGCATTTGGCAAAATACAACATCCATTCCAGATCAAAACTCTCGAGGGTGTAGGGATAGAGGGAACATTCCTCAGCATCTTAAAAGCCATCTATGAAAAGCCCACAGTAAATATCATTCTTAATGGGGAAACACTGGGAGCCTTTCCCCTAAGATCAGGAACAAGACAGGGATGTCCACTCTCACCACTGCTATTCAACATATTACTAGAAGCCCTAGCCTCAGCAATCAGGCAACAAGAAGAAATAAAAGGCATTCATACTGGCAAAGAAGAAGTCATACTCTCCCTCTTTGTAGATGACATGATACTGTACCTAGAAAACCCAAAAGACTCCACCCCAAGATTGCTAGAACTCATACAGCACTTTGGCAGTGTGGCAGGATACAAAATCAATGCCCAGAAATCAGTGGCATTTCTATACACTTAGAATGAGACTGAAGAAAGAGAAATTAAGGAGTCAATCCCATTTACAATTTCACCCACAAGCATAAGATACCTAGGAATAAACATAACCAAAGAGGTAAAGGATTTATACCCTCAAAACTACAGAACACTTCTGAAAGAAATTGAGGAAGACACAAAGAGATGGAAGCATATTCCATGCTCATGGATTGGAAGAATTAACATTGTGAAAATGTCCATGCTACCCAGGGCAATTTACACGTTTAATGCAGTCCCTATCAAAATACCATGGACTTTCTTCAGAGAGTTGGAACAAATTATCTTAAGATTTGTGTGGAATCAAAAAGACCCCGAATATCCAGGGGGAATATTACAAATGAAAACCATAGCTGGGGGCATCAGAATGCCAGATTTCAGGTTGTACTACAAAGCTGTGGTCATCAAGACAGTGTGGTACTGGCACAAAAACGGACACATAGATCAATGGAACAGAATAGAGAACCCAGAAGTGGACCCTCAGCTTTATGGTCAACTAATATTCGACAAAGCAGGAAAGACTATTCACTGGAAAAAAGTCTCTTCAATAAATGGTGCTGGGAAAATTGGACATCCACATGCAGAAGAATGAAACTAGACCATTCTCTTACACCAGACACAAAGATAAACTCAAAATGGATAAAAGATCTAAATGTGAGACAAGATTCCATCAAAATCCTAGAGGAGAACACAGGCAACACCCATTTTGAACTTGGCCACAGTAACTTCTTGCAAGATACATCCATGAAGGCAAGAGAAACAAAAGCAAAAATGAAGTATTGGGACTTCATCAAGATAAGAAGCTTCTGCACAGCAAAAGAAACAGTCAACGAAACTCAAAGATAGCCTACAGAATGGGAGAAGATATTTCCAAATGATCTATCATATAAAGGGCTAGATCCATGATCCAAGGATACAAGATCTATAGATGTATAGAGCCCAGATCTATAAAGAACTTATTAAACTCAACAGCCAAGAAAAACAATCCAATCATGAAATGGGTAAGAGACATGAACAGAAATCTCACAGAGGAAGTCATAGACATGGCTAACATGCACATGAGAAAGTGCTCCGCATCACTGGCCATCAGGGAAATACAAATGAAAACCACAATGAGATAGCACCTCACACTAGTGAGAATGGGGAAAATTAACAAGACAGGAAACCACAAATGTTGGAGAGGATGTGGAGAAAGGGGAACCTTCTTGCACCGTTGGTAGGAATGTGCCCTAGACCCAGCAATTGCACTGCTGGGGATTTACCCTAAAGATACACATGCAATGAAACGCTGGGACACCTGGCACCCCAATGTTTATAGCAGCAATGTCCACAATAGCCAAACTGTTGGAGGAGCCTCGGTGTCCATCAAAAGAGGAATGGATAAAGAAGATGTGGTTTATGAAAAAAAAAAAGAAGATGTGGTTTATGTATACAATGGAATATTACTCAGTCATTAGAAATGACAAATACCCCCATTTGCTTCATTGTGGATGGAACTGGAGGGTATTATGCTGAGTTAAATAAGTCAATCGGAGAAAGACAAACATTATATGGTCTCATTCCTTTGGGGAATATAAAAAATAATGAAAGTGAATAAAGGGTAAATGAGAAAAATTAGTGGGAAATATCAGAAAAAGAGACAGAATATGAGAGACTCCTAACTCTGGGAAATGAACTAGGGGTGGTGGGAGGGCAGGTGGGTGTGGGATGCAGGTGAGTGGGTGACAGGCACTGAGGGGGGCACTTGATGGGATGAGCACTGGGTGTTATTCTATATGTTGGCAAATTGAACAGCAGTAAAAAATAAATTTATAAAAAAAAGAAACAATCACAAAACTGAATGACAACCTACGGAATGGGAGAAGATATTTCCAAATGACCTATCAGATAAAGGGCTAGTATCCAAGAACTATAAAGAACTCATCAAACTCAACAGCCAAGAAACAAACAATCAAATCATGAAATGGGCAAATGAAATGAACAGAAATTTCACAGAAGACATAGACATGGCTAACATGCACATGAGAAAGTGCTCCGCATCACTGGCCATCAGGGAAATACAAATCAAAACCACAATGAGATACCACCTCACACTAGTGAGAATGGGGAAAATTAACAAGACAGGAAACAACAAATGTTGGAGAGGATGTGGAGAAAGGGGAAACCTCTTGCACTGTTGGTGGGAATGTGAACTGGTACAGCCACTCTGGAAAACTGTGTGGAAGTGCCTCAAAGAGTTAAAAATAGAGCTATCCTGTGACAGAGCAATTGCAGTACTGGGGATTTACCCCAAAGATACAGATGCAGTGAAATGCCGGGACACCTGCACCCCAATGTTTATAGCAGCAATGTCCACAGTATCCAAACTGTGGACGGAACCTCGGTATCCATCAAAAGATGAATGGATAGAGATATGGTATATGTATACAATGGAAGATTACTCAGCCATTAGAAACGACAAATACCCACTATTTGCTTCGACTTGGAGGGACCTGGAGAGTATTATGCCGAGTTAAATAAGTCAATCGGAAAAGGACAAACATTATATGGTCTCATTCTTACGGGGAATATACAAATTATTGAAAGGGAATAAAGGGAAAGGAGAGAAAATGAATGAAAATATCAGTGAGGGTTACAAAACATGGGAGACACCTAACTCTGGGAAATGAAAAAGGGGAAGTGGATGGGGGGTTGGGTTGACTGCGTGAGGGGCACTGAGGGGGGCACTTGGTGGAATGAGCACTGGGTGTTATGCTATATGTTGTCAAATTGAACCCCAATAAAAATTTTTTTAAAAAAAGGGATGGAGAAACAGTTTATCTTTTTGGTGGTAAAGGTGGCAGAGTTGCAAAAGAGTATGCATATGGGGGTTGTGGACAAACTGGGAGCCATTATTGAAACAATCTACCGCACCTCCTATCTTATCTCTCACTTGTTTTTTTTTTTTTCTTTTTTAAAAAAGATTTGTATTTATTCAGAGAGGCACACAGAGAGAGGCAGAGACACATGAAGCGGGAGAATCAGTCTCCCCCACAGCCAACTTGGGACTCTATCCCAGACCCCCGGGATCACGCCCTGAGCCAAAGGCAGATGCTCAACTACTGAGCCACCAAGCCATCCCTCTCACTTGGTTTGAAAACTTTTTCTTTAGCTGTATAGGATTGCTTCCTCTTCTCTGAACATGTCATGCTGGTTTGTATTTCTGTGCCTTTTCTTGTGCTATTCTCTCTATTTGAATTACATTCCACTACCCATTGTCTCCTCACCCTACCATGATCTAGTTGGTTACTACTTATTTATTCCTTTAAGTTCACCTCCTGCTTCCTCAATCTCCAATGTAATCTGTGCAGACTTCCATCATCACACTCTATTATATTCATCTGTTTACATTTTTATCTTCTCTAACCAGGCTTTAATCCCCTTGAGGGCAAGTACTGAATTTTATTTTGTGTACCTTGAGCTTGGTGGTGTACTTACTACATAACAGGAGCTTAATATGTATATACCCAATGAAAAAATAAATGAAGTGCTTCCCAATATTTCAGTAGCTGTGGCACTGCCTGTTCTTTTGACCCTGCAAACTGATATTTTAGCTGAAGTTATAACCACTTGTTTGAGTTCCTCAAGGTTCTGTAAGACTTTCAAAACTTAGGGTTGATATTCTATTGAGACTTTGCAAGACCATTTTGAGATATGGGGAGATACTGTGGGAAGTTATCAAGACTAGGATTGGGAAGCACTTGCTTAGATGGGCATGAGCCAAAGCTATTGCCCTGCCTTGCTGAGAAGAATGGTTCATATATCATATATGATGTGAAAATAGAAGTCTTATAGATACAAAGTGCTAAGCCAAGTAGCAGAGGGGATGGTAAGAATGTTGCCTAGCAATTGAACATGTGTATGATACAGGATATTTGTTTTTCTGGATGACAGAGGTCAGAGAGATAGCTAACATGCTGAAGAAATATGGTGACAGCCATTTGTACCCAGAGATAAGAAAATGAAATGTTGTTCATGATGTATAGGAGGTGTGGAGAATGATTGAAAGTCTGTGAACTTGTATGTTTTCATGTCTGTCAGCAGATATTTTTCTCCTTCTTTCAAAGCGCCAGCCTTTTCATAAATAGTGTTTATTCTTCAACCCCTTTCAAAAAATAAACAGAAATAAACCCAGCATTTAATAGTTTTTGCTGAGAAAGAATTGAACACATTCCAATGAATCAGATACCCACTTAGCCTAGCCTAGCAGAGGCTGTTACTTAGAAGGCTGCCATAATGAGCCCAATGAGCTTTGGCTGCCCAGGGATTTCAAAGGCTTTAATGGTCCCAGCTCATTGTTTTCCACCAGTGCCTTTATCTTCAAAAAAAGGAGTGGTGGCTGCATTGAGGCTTCTTCACGTCTGCAAGCTTCATCATCTTTTGTCTCTGCTCAGTCTTTACCTCCTATAAAAGCATTCATATCATCTATCTCACCTTCTGGTTGGATGGAGGCACTGCCTTTTTCCTCCAATGATGGAGGCCTATTCAAGGGGGCTCTTTGGGCCTTTGAAAAAAGCTGGATATTGGAAGAAAAGTGGAGCTTGGGGAGAAAGCTATAAAACCAAATATTATATATTCCTTTTCAGCATATGACCTTCAAAGCTCACAGAAGTGATTGTAAGTTTAAAATTTCTAAAGCCTCAGACTCTAAAGACATTCTTTGTAGGGCTTTGTTTTTTGGATTTGAGGACTTGATTTCAGTGGGTCACATTACCCCATATTGGATCTCTCATTTACTGCTTGAATTTTTGCAAAGTGCAAGGCCTTTGCAAAGCCATAAATACATGAAAGTTGGCTTCATCTTTTTCAGCCCTTGTCTTCTAGTCAGCCTTACAAGGCTACCTTTGGGAGGTAGTTACCTCCAAACCACAACCTGTAATTGTGTGTAAGATTTTAAAAGTGCTTCTTAAAATCTTATGAACAGGAGCTTCCCCACATGAAGCCATTAACAGAATTCAAAATAGTTTATTAGCACAAGCCTGGGAGATGAATAGGATGCTGAAGAGCAAGACAGGTGTATAGAAGGGGTAGTAGAGTGATGTGGGTAACCGACTTCCTCTAAAAGGTTGGTGGATGAAGGGAATTAGAAAAAGACTGGATTTGTCCGGAGTGCATAAGTTCCTGAGGGGAAGAGAAATATTTTTTATAAGGATCCTCCAAAGCAGTTATCAGTTTCCTAAGTATTTTAAAGTTTTATTTTGCATACACCAGCAAATATGAATATAGGGTTATCTCCATCTTTTTCTACATAAATAGTAATATAGTATACACATCATTCTGCCCTTTTCTTTTTTCACTTAAGGTATCTTGGAAATATTTTTTTTTTTTGTTTGTTTTTTTTTTTTATTTTTTTTTAAAGATTTTATTTATTTATTCATGATAGTCACAGAGAGAGAGAGAGGCAGAGACACAAGCAGAGGGAGAAGCAGGCTCCATGCACCGGGAGCCCGATGTGGGATTCGATCCCGGGTCTCCAGGATCACGCCCTGGGCCAAAGGCAGGCGCCAAACCGCTGCGCCACCCAGGGATCCCTCTTGGAAATATTTTGATGTCAGTATTGGGAGGACTTCATCATTCCTTTTTATAGATGTGCACTATTCTCTTTAATAAATATGTCCTATTTTTTCAACTAAATCCCTATCGATAGCATTGCATTTTTGCCATATATATGAGAATGCCTTTCTCCATAGCCTTACCACATTGTGAATTATCTGATTTTTTAATTTTTTGCCAATCTAGTAGATAAAAAGGGATATTTAGGTTTTATTTTGTGATTCTCTTATTATTAATGAGGTTGCACATTCTCCCATATGTTTAAGAGCCATTGAAATTCCTTTTCAGTGAACTGTTGCATTCTTGAGACTATTTTTGTTGTTGTTGTTGTTGGGTTATCGGCCTTTTAACATAGTGTACTAATCTTTGGAATTTGAAGCTATTAAGACACTTTCCCCTGATGTACAAAATGAGATGCAGAACCCCATTACATTCAGTGTAAAATACTGGGCATCATAGTGTCAGGAGCAGAGCTGGGTTGAGGTGAGCAGTATGAAAGGAGGTCGTTCCCATGAACACAATGACCAAAAGGGGTGCCATTTCAACAACAGTTGTAAAGGTTCTATGCTGATATGATGAAAAGACATCAGAGGAAGCAGTGTGAAAATAAGACAAATAGGGAAAGTAGCCAAGGATAGTATGTGTCCATTTCCCCCACCAACTAATAGCCTAGGCCAACATAACTAACCTCTGGCTCAGTCTCTGCCTCTTGTTGGAAACTGGCTATTACCTCTCTTCACTCACCATTGATGACTAATTCTTTGTGGGGGTAGATTTCTATGAGTAGTGGTAGCTTCAGGTTAATATAGGCAGAACTCACTCTGTGAACATTTGTTTCTTTACATTTTTCAATTTTAATAATATAAGTCAGTATATCTAGAATATTATCAGTTTAACATGTAATCTATAATATAAAATAGTGATATATTTTATTTTTTATATATTAAGCTTCAAAAATCCAATATATATTTTATGCTTATAGCATATTTCAATTTAGAATAGCCACATTTCAAGTACTCAGTGGCCACCTGACCTGCTGGCTATCATATTAGACACAGTTATAGGAAGTGGAGAGCTATTTAAGCCTTTTTAAAAAAATAATTGGACTTTTTAAACAGTTTACTTTGGAATAATTTTAGTTTTATTTATTAATTTTTAAAAAGATTTTATTTTATTATTTATTCATGAGAGACACACAGAGAGAGGCAGAGACATAAGTAGAAGGAGAAGCAGGCTCCCTGTGGGGAGCCCAATGTGGAACTAGATCACAGGACCCTGGGATCACGACCTGAACCAAAGGCAGATAGATGCTCAACCATTGAGCCACCTGGGTGCCCCATGAAATGATTTTAGTTTTACAGTGAGTTCTCATATGCCCTTTATCCAGTTTCCCCTAATGTAATTTTTTATTTTATCTATTTTACAACTCTTTGTCTCTATTTCTTCTTTTTTGAGAGATTTCTCCCATTTTATCTTTAAAATCTTCTCACGTATATTTTATTCCATATGTTTAATTTCTAAAAGCTTTTTCTTATTCTCTGGTTATTTCTATTTATAGCATACTGTTCTTGGTTCATGGATATACTCTCTTTGATCTCCCTGGGATTATTAATCATAGTTTTTATTACTCCTAGCATTATTTTTATTGCCTACTTTTTTAAAGCCTTTTTTGTTAGTGTCTTTCCTAAAATGTTTGGTGATTCCTGGCTGTTATTTATGTTTAATTGTGAGGCATTAGTAAATATGAAAGGACATGAATGGACATTTATCTGTGGGTAGGACTTGACAGCAAGTAAAAATTGCACTGGATAACTATGTGAAGATGCAATTTTTAGATTAGGAGTCCCCTATTAATATCTATAATTCTTTTCTCACAGACTGTTCAGTATCCCTGCAGAAGCATTCTTTAGATTTCTGCCTGGGCAGTATAATCATATCTGCTGCTATTGTGAGAGATGCGTGAGGGAGGAGAGCTGAGGGTCTCACTATTTGTCATCTGTATATTTACTTAATGCTTTTTTCCCAATAAGATCATTCATGTGCATCTTCAGCTGTTCCTGGGATCCCCAAGTCCAGATCGTGTCTGATTTAACCTTATTGAAAATTAATCTGGGTAGAGTAGGAAGTAGTTGACTGTCACCAGCCCCCTTCTGTATTTCTTCCTTCAGTAATATCTTGTATTTATAATTCTTGAGCCTTTTTTGGATTTTTGAGGCCAAGATAGGCTTGCTACTTGATGACTGCTATTACTACAGACTTAGATTTAAAATTTATCTAACCTGCTAAGTCAGCTACTACTTAGGTATCAGCTACCCATTTTTCTAAGATGTTTACATCTGCTATTTTCTCCCTTTCCATTCTCTTTGTGTGTATGCATTTTATTCATTTATTGTCATTTTAGTGGGTATTCAGGAGAGAGTAGAGGGAGATAAACATGTGTGTTTAGTTATCCATACTTAGCCAGAAATCTAAGTATTTGATTTTAATAATTATTCTTGTTTAAAATGATTTCATCAGCCTTATATGCTTTCTAACAGGCTCAAGAATGTCTCCTGTATGAGCGTTGGCATGTTTTGCTGCCCTGCCTGCTTAAAATTGCAGAGCTGTTCTGGACAACACTAATCTTTACTGCCTCAAAGTGAATAACTGAATAATTTCACTTTCATGTAAGGCTATGATTTTTCTCTAAAGGTACAAAAGGACAGAGCTATAGCATGCAAGAGGTGGAAGAGCACTTATAACACCACTGATCACAGAGTTTAGCAAGGTGTGACCTATGGAGCATTTATTCGTCAAAGTTCTCTAAGAGAAAAGATTTCTGTGGTCAAATAAATGTAGGAAACTAAAGGAGAGACCCACTTTGAGATTTCACAGAATATATGTCTTTAGTTTCAGAGAAGCCTGTAGAAACTTCTATCTCCAGTATATGGCCGGCTTTGCTGAGTTGGCACAAAAGGAAGGATTTTACAGAGGCCAAAAAGTAGTTGAAAACAGGAGAAACCTGAGAAGTAAGCTAGCTTTTGAACTTTTTTCCCTCAGGGTTTTTCTTGAATTCTAGAGACTTTGAGCTTCTCCCTTAAAAACTGTATTGGGAATGGGTAACAGGAGGTAAAGTGTAGAGCCAAGACAGATGGTTTTTACAGGAATCCTTGAATAAAGCCGGGAGTCCAAAGACACCTCACCCCCAGTGTAATGGCGAATGAGAACTAGCTAGTCCTACAAAAATACTTTAAAACTGTCCCATAATGAGAACACTAGGCTTAGATTGTTTAAAATTCAAACACTTAATGTAATAATGTCAACTTTATACAGATTATTCTAGAGAAAGTAAAACAGGGAATATACCTCAACTTTTTCTAGTGAGCCCTAAAACCTCAAGAACAAAATTAGAGAAGGATAATTAAGGAAAGTAAAATTACAGGACGATGTTGCTCCCGAATGCAGATGTAAAAATCTTAAGGAGAATATTATAAAATTAAATGCAAGAAAATATAAGAAAGATAATATTTTAGAACAGAGCAAGGGTTATCCTAGAAATATAAGGTCAATTTAACATTAGAAAATAAATTAATGGGACATCCCTGGATGGCTCAATGGTTTAGCACCTGCCTTTGGTCTGGGGCGTGATCTTGGATCCCCGGAATTGAATCCACACCAGGCTCCCTGCATGGAGCCTGCTTCTCCCTCTGCCTGTGTCTCTGCCCCCCCCCCCCCGTGTGTCTCTCATGAATAAATAAATAAAATATTTAAGAAAAGGAAAATAAATTAATGTAATTCAGTGCATTAACATAAAATAATATATGATGATCTCAATAGATGTGAAAAAGTATCAGGCAAAAAAGTCCATTGATTTAAAAAAATAAAGCTTTTGCAAACTAGATATAATTGGAAACTCTTATAACCTGTTACAGGGAATCTGTAAGCCTTAACACCAGACATCATTTTTGATGGATGAGTATTGAATTTATCCTTTTTAAGAAAGAAAATGAGGAGGCTGACTCTCATTTCTTCTATTCAGTATTATGTTAGAAGGACTAGTTACTGTACAAAAGACAAGGGAAAGAAATAAAATATATAATTGGAAAGGAAGAAATAAACTGTCATTTGTACATTTTCAGATTTTCTACTATAAAGAGCTTTAAGTATCTGAGGATAAAGTATTTGAAGCAATAAGGATATAGCAAGGTTGACAGATTAAATACGCAGAAATCAAATCCATTTCTATTCATCAGGGACAATTATTAGAAATGTTAGGAAGTACAATAAAAATGAAAACATTTGATAGCAACCACAAATATAAGGCAATCAAGAATTTTTTAAAAGTTGCAAGCCCTTTATAGGAAACATTGTAATAATTGAGAGATATATTATGGATAGAAAGGCTCAATACCAGCGATTAGTGAATTCTCCCTAAATTCATCTTTAGTTTCAACACAATTTCATTCAAATTGTCAACAAAGTTTTCCATGGAACTTGACAAGCTCCTTCTAGAACATATGGAAGAGCCAAAGAACTAGTAATAGCCATTACAGTCAAAGAACAAGAGGACAGAGGTGGAAGTGGGTGGGTTTCCCTAGAAAGTATGTTATAAAAATATAGTGATTAAGAGTGCATAGGACAGCTATACACCAATAAATTAGGCAATCTAGAAGAAATGGACGCATTTCTGGAAAGCCACAAACTACCAAAACTGGAACAGGAAGAAATAGAAAACCTGAACAGGCCGATAACCAGGGAGGAAATTGAAGCAGTCATCAAAAACCTCCCAGGACACAAAAGTCTAGGGCCAGATGGCTTCCCTGGGGAATTCTATCAAACGTTTAAAGAAGAAACCATACCTATTCTCCTAAAGCTGTTTGGAAAGATAGAAAGAGATGGAGTACTTCCAAATTTGTTCTATGAGGCCAGCATCACCTTAATTCTAAAACCAGACAAAGATCCCACCAAAAAGGAGAATTATAGACCAATATCCCTGATGAACACAGATACAAAAATTCTCAACAAGATACTAGCCAATAGGATCCAACAGCACATTGAGAAAATTATTCACCATGACCAAGTAGGATTTATCCCTGGGACACAAGGCTGGTTCAACACTCGTAAAACAATCAGTGTGATTCATCATATCAGCAAGAGAAAAACCAAGAACCATATGATCCTCTCAATAGATGCAGAGAAAGCATTTGACAAAATACAACATCCATTCTTGATCAAAACTCTTCAGAGGGCAGGGATAGAGGCAAAATTCCTCGACATCTTAAAAGCCATCTACGAAAAGCACACAGCAAATATCATTCTCAATGGGGAAGCACTGGGAGCCTTTCTCCAAGATCAGGAACCAGACAGGGATGTCCACTCTCACCTCTGCTATTCAACATAGTAGTAGAAGTCCTAGCCTCAGCAATAAGACAACAAAAAGACATTAAAGGCATTCAAATTGGCAAAGAAGAAGTCAAACTCTCCCTCTGACAGGTGTGTGATATTTCATTGTAATTTTGATTTTTATTCCCCTGCTGATGAGTGATGTTGAACATCTTTTCATGTGTCTCTTGGCCATATGGATGTCTTCTTTGGAGAGATGTCTGTTCTTGTCTTCTGCCCATTTTTAAATTAGATTTTTTTTTGGATGTTGAGTTTTATAAGTTCTTTATATATTTTGGATACTAGTCCTTTATCAGATAGGTCATTTGCAAATGTCTTCTCCTATTCAGTAGGCTGCCTTTTAGTTTTTTTGATTGTTTCTTTTGCTGTGCAGAAGCTTTTTCTTTGGATGTAGTCCCAATAGTTTATTTTTGCTTTTGTTCTACTTGCCTCAGGGGACATATATAGAAAAATGTTACTATGGCTGATGTCTGAGAAATATTGTCTGTGCTCTCTTTGAGGATTTTAATGGTTTAAGGTCTCATGTTCAGGTCTTTTATCCATTTTGAGTTTATGTTTGTGTATGGTGTGAGAAAGTGCTCCAGTTTCATTTTTTGCATGTAGCTATCCAGTTTTCTCAATACCATGTGTTGAAGAGACTTTTTCTCATTAGATATTCTTTCCTACTTTGTCGAAGATTAGTTGAATATATACTTGTGGGTTTATTTCTAGGTTTTCTATTCTGTTCTATTAATCTATATGCTTATTTTTATGCCAGTATCATAAAATGTTTTGATTACTATATCTTTGTAATATAACTAGAAGTCTGGAAATGTGATGCCTCTAGCTTGGATTTTCTTTTTCAAAATTGCTTTGGCTCTTCAGGGTCTTTGCGGTTCCATACAAATTTTAGGATTGTTTGTTTTAGTTTGGTAAAAAATGCTGTTGGTATTTTGATAGGGGTTGTATTACATGTGTAGATTTCTTCAGGTAGCATAGACATTTTAACAATATTGTTTTTCCAATCCATGAGTATGGAATGTCTTTCCATTTATTTTTATCATTTTCTTTTTTTTTATTTTATTTTTTTTTATTTTTAATTTATTTTTTATTGGTGTTCAATTTACTAACATACAGAATAACACCCAGTGCCCGTCACCCATTCACTCCCACCCCCCGCCCTCCTCCCCTTCTACCACCCCTAGTTCGTTTCCCAGAGTTAGCAGTCTTTACGTTCTGTCTCCCTTTTTGATATTTCCCACACATTTTCAATGTCTTTTAAAAATATATATATATATATAATTTTTAATTTTAATTTTTTAAATTTATTTTTTATTGGTGTTCAATTTGCCAGCATATAGCATAACACCCAGTGCTCATCCCATCAAGTTTGATTTGCCAACGTATAGTATGACACCCAATGCTCATCCTGTCTTTAATGTCTTTCATCATTGATTTATTCAGTGGTCAGGTCTTTTACCTTTTTGGTTAGGTTTATTCCTAGATATCT
This sequence comes from Canis lupus familiaris, assembly GCF_011100685.1. Taxonomy (NCBI): domain Eukaryota; kingdom Metazoa; phylum Chordata; class Mammalia; order Carnivora; family Canidae; genus Canis; species Canis lupus. The sequence continues at coordinate 78,280,164 of NC_049260.1, forward strand.
TATTATTTTGGTGAAATTATAAGTAAAGTTGTTTTCTTAATTCCTCTTTCTTCTGCTTCATGTTTGGTGGTATAGAAATATAACAGATTTCTGTACATTGATTTTGTATCCAGTGACTTCACTGAATTTATCAGTTTAATAGTTTTTGGTTGAGTCTTTTGGGTTTTTGATATCTAGTGTATCAGCTGCAAATAGTGAAAATTTTACTTCTTCCTTACCCATTTGGATTTTTATTTCTTCTACCGTCTGATTGCTGTAGCTAGGACTTATAGTACTATGTGGAATAAAAGTGGTGAGAGTGGATATCCTTGTCTTGTTACTGACCCTAAAGGAAAAACTCTCAATTTTTCCCCATTGAATATGATGTTACATAGCCACCTTTTTTGAAAGAATTCTCCACATTCTTTAGCTTCCTTTCCTCTCTCTGGCTTGCTGAACCTACTGCAGTCTGTTTTCACTTATATCACTTTACTACATTGTCTTTTTACTAAGATTACTGATGAACTCCATGTTGCTAAATTAGATGGACAGTCTTCTGTGCTTATATATCCTTGGCCTCCCTTGTAGCATTTGTTTTTGTGGATCACTCCTTTCTGGAGAATTGGTCTCTCCTTTGCTTTTGTGAGCTATTCCCATAGTTTCCTTCATCTTTCCAGGCACTCATTTCTCTGTCTCTCTCTTAATGTTGTTTCTTTGAGTTCTCATACTTGATCCTGTTCTCTTTTCACTCTCCATACTCTCAGTGACTGATCACATCCTCTCTCATGACCCCCAAATTTAATCTCTTCAGTTTGAGCTCTCATCTGAACTCCACATACATATCTCAACCTCTCCATGTAGATAATCATTCAGCCTGGTCCAGCTTGAAAAACAGGTTTGGGGGATCCCTGGGTGGCTCAGTGGTTTAGTGCCTGCCTTTGGCTCAGGGCGCGATCCTGGAGTCCTGGGATCGAGTACTGGTCGGGCTCCTGCGTGGAGCCTGCTTCTCCCTCTGCCTGTGTCTCTGCCATTCTCTCTCTATGTCTATCATGAATAAATAAATAAAATCTTTAAAAAAAAAAAGAAAAACAGGCTTGTAGAATGAGGAAGAGAGAGGGTCTTCAGTGCCTTTCCATTTAAACTCTGATCTGATCAGTACCTAGGTAAACTTCCTGTTTACTGGTTAGATAGATGGATATTAAGGTTCAGCTCCTTCAGAGCTCCTTCAGAGCCTTCAGAGCTGGCTGTGAATTCTGGTTGTCTTAAAATAAGACTTTGGCTAAGTCACTTGATTGCTCTGATTTTCATTTTCCTCATCCATGAAATGGGGATCATAATAATAATATCTTTCATACAGAATTGTGGTGAAGATTATGTGATTAAAGGATTAAATCATGGAAACTCCTTTGTATTGGTTCTGACACTTGGTGAACACTCAGTGATATTTAAAAATATTATATATCTTTGTTTTTAGAAATATTTTATTTATTTATTTATTTATTTATGAGAGAGAGAGAGAGAGAGAGAGAGAGAGAGAACAAGAGAGTGGCGAGGGGCAGAGGGAGAAAAAGAGAGAGAAGTAGACTCCCTAATGAGTAGGAAGCCTGATGTGTAGCTTAGTCCCAGGACCTGGAGATCATGACTGGAGCCAAAAGCAGATGCTTAAACAACTGAGTAACCCAGGCACCCTTATATATCATTGTTGTTGCTATTTTTGTTGCTGTGTCTTTTTGAGTTTGAATACATGTTCTACTACTTACAGGCTGTTGTGAGTCTTACCTTTATCTTCTGTAAAATGGGAATTAATATATTGCCCAAGTGATACATATTTTTCTGTGGTCAGCATGAAATTAAATAGTGCAGGAGTCTTTTGTTTTCCTTTTATATAGTGCAGGATTCTATAAACTTTTTTGTAAAGGGCCACGTGGTAAGTATCTTCAGTTTAGTAGGCCATATGGTTTTTGTCACAACTATTCAAATCTGCTATTGTGGCACTGAAGCAGCCATAGGCAATATGCAAATGAATGTGCATGAGTGTGTAATATTATTTTTATGTTTCATGAAATACTATTCTTCTTTTGATTTTTCCAATATTAGTAAATGTAAACATCTTTCTTAGCCTTCTGGTCATACAGAAGCAACTGGGAACCAAATTTGACCCAAGTGCTATAGTTTATTGATACCTGAAATGATGCATGCAAACTGAAGATTCCAGCAAAGAAATATAAGTCCTTGTATTCACATAACTAAAGAACATTCTTCTCTATCTGAGAAGCAAAGAGGACAGCTGGTGTTCTCTCATAGAGATGCTAGCTCTGGCTGTTGTCATTCCTGCTGTGTGGGAAGAAGGAAATGATTGTAATCAGTCTTCGGCCTCTTTGAAAGCTCTGCCTCTATAAAATGTGCCCCCCCCCAAAAAAAAAGTGTTCTTAGATTGGACCAACAAGATCAGTAGTTCTCCTTCTTGGGGAAGAGCAGAGAGTGGATATTCAATGCCTTTCCATTTAAAACCTGACCTAGTCAGAGGATGAATTTCTGCACATATCTTCCTCTCTGCTTACCATAAATGTTGTTGGATATGTACTATTTCCTAGTGGTTGGTACAAAGAGAATAAGATAGACAAGATTGCTGCCCTCATGGAACTTATATTTTGGTGGGAGTTACAAACATTGATAATTATTTGTGTAATTATTTGTGGGGAAATGTATCTGACACTAGTTTATTTAGACACTTCACCTTTCTTCTTTTTAAAAATATTTTATTTATTTATTCATGAGGGACACAGAGAGAAAGGCAGAGACATATGCAGAGGGAGAAGCAGGCTCCTCATGGGGAGCCTGATGTGGGACTCGATCCCAGGACCCCGGGATCATGACCTGAACCAAAGGCAGACACTAAACTACTGAGCCACCCTGGTGCCCTCACCTTTCTTCTTTATGATTGCTTCTAATACCTATATTTACTTGCCTACTTGACATCTTCATTTTAATATGTCACTAGCTTCTCAAACTTAGGTTGTTCCATGAAGAATTCTTGATTGATTCTATGCCACCTTCAAACCTGTGCTTTGCAAGACTTTCTCATCTTAGACAATTGCAACACCATCTACTTAATTATTTAAGCCAGAAATGGGGGATGATTTTATTTTATTTTATTTTTTATTTTTCTATGAATTTATTTTTTATTGGTGTTCAATTTGCCAACATATAGAATAACACCCAGTGCTCATCCCATCAAGTGCCCCCCTCAGTGCTCGTCACCCAGTCACACCCACCCCCGGCCCACCTCCCCTTCCACCACCCCTAGTTCGTTTCCCAGAGTTAGGAGTCTCTCATGTTCCGTCTCCCTTTCTGATATTTCCCACTCATTTTTTCTCCCTTCCCATTTATTCCCTTTCACTATTTTTTATATTCCCCAAATGAATGAGACCATATAATGTTTGTCCTTCTCCGACTGACTTATTTCACTCAGCATAATACCCTCCAGTTTTATCCACGTCGGAGCAAATGGTGGGTATTTGTCGTTTCTAATGGCTGAGTAATATTCCATTGTATACATAGACCACATCTATTAGAGGATTTTAAGGGGAAGGGGCATATGATCTGATTTCATGCCTATCGTGTACATAGGAGGAGGACTAGAATGAGAAAAGGATGCCAAACAGTTGGATGTTGCAGTAGTCAAGGCTAGAGAGGATGATGACTTGGAAGAGGGGGTTAAAATGTCCAAGTTTGAAGAAGTTTTCAAATTCTGGATATATTTTGGAGACAAAAGAGACAGAACTTAGTGGTTAACCAGATGTGAGAGATGAGAAAGAGGAAAAAGTATAAAATGATCCCCCACCCTCCTGCACTGTTGGTGGGAATGTGAACTGGTGCAGTCACTCTGGAAAACTGTGTGGAGGTTCCTCATAGAGTTAAAAATAGATCTGCCCTACAACCCAGCAATTGCACTGCTGGGGATTTACCCCAAAGATACAGATGCAGTGAAATGCCGGGACACCTGCACCCCGATGTTTATAGAAGCAATGTCCACAATAGCTAAACTGTGGAAGGAATCCTGGTGTACATTGAAATACGAATGGATAAAGAAGATGTGGTCTCATTCATTTGGGGAATATAAAAAATAGTGAAAGGGAATAAAGGGGAAGGGAGAAAAAAATGAGTGGGAAATATCAGAAAGGGAGATGGAACATGAGAGACTCCTAACTCTGGGAAACGAACTAGGGGTGGTGGAAGGGGAGGTGGGCCGGGGGTGGGTGTGACTGGGTGATGGGCACTGAGGGGGGCACTTGATGGGATGAGCACTGGGTGTTATTCTATATGTTGGCAAATTGAACACCAATAAAAAATAAATTTAAAAAATCCTCTAATAGCTTCCCATTGCATCTAGAACAAACCCTTAACTTCTTAAATGGCCCATCAGACCCTGCATAATCTTGCCCCTGCCTACCCCACTCATTTTGTACTAATTCTCCACCCTGACCCTCATTATTAACTGAGTTCCAGTCACACTGGCCTCTTTCTCTTTCTTAGGCACATCAAGCTTCTTCCTGCAAGTGGGCCACTGCATTGTTGTTCTTAGAGTGCTTTCTCCCAGGTTTGCTCGTTGCCGGCTCAATCTCATTATTGAGGTCTCAAGTTTAAAGGTCATCTCTTTTCAAAGTTATTTAAAATCTCTTCTGAAATAGCTACATGTTACCATCTCATATCTGGTCATTGTCATATTGCCATAATTTATTTTCTTTGTAGTGGTCATGGCTGCTTGATCTTATATATTTATTTGTTTCCTTATTTATTATTTGTCTTCCTCTATTAGATTGTAGGCTTCCTGAAAAGTTATTTGTCTTATTTTAGGCATGCTAAGGTTTAGGTCCAATGAAACTTATAAGTAATGAGGTCAGATAGGTGGGAAATGGGCCTATGCTTAGGTCAGTGCCTGACCACAGTATACACCTAATACCTGTTAGTTGTCAGCAACAGAAGCAGCAATAGTATCATCATTATTATCACCATCATCATCCAAGTCATTGATTAAAAGGTATTTGATCATCTTTCATCTTATATCATCACATTAAACAACTAACTTGATTGAACTAAGTAGTTCTTCTAAACTTCTTCAGCCAATTTTCAGACAAAAAGTAACTGAAGAATTTAGGAGCCCTCCAGGATTTTTGTTGCAGAAGTGACTGCCTTTTTTAGGGTGGGGAGATGAGCCATCCCATAGTTACCTTTGGTGTCCCTCAGGAAAACTAACTCAGAGATAATTTGGGTGGCATTTAGACACTTCTTCCCACAGCAGTGTTGCTATCAGACAGATGGAATGATGTGTTTTGAGGCTGTGCTTGTGTTTCCTTAGGCAGTGGCAACTTCTGAAGGATGTTTCTTTCACAGAGCTTGTTATCACTTACAGACTTGCTGTCAGTTTCTTCCCTCTGCTTTCAATTACATATTATCTTACCTTTGTGTTCTTGACACCTGTATTTATACAAACACTAGATATGGATTCAACATATTTAAACCTATTAATGGAGCCTAATAAATCTCAATAAACTTGCCCTTTTTTATGACATTTATGCTTAATAAGGTAATAAGTATGAAGTTGCATCGCTCCTCTATTATTTTTCTAGGAACAGTTGCCTCAGAACGTCCTTGAAAACAAGAAGAAAATAATCCATTGATCCATGCTGAAGCCTAATCACCCATATTTACCTCCTTTCCAGAAAAGCAGAGGCAGAAATGGATAGGTAGAACTCAGGGGCCAGGATTTTAGTAGGCAGTAATTATAATGGAAGGTAATGGCATCTACTGACTTGGAAAGCACATGAAGCTCCATATTTTAATTCCAGATTCCAGTGTCTGACACAGCTTTTGGTCTGTTAACTTGGATGCTATTTAAATTCTTTGGAACTCAGTTTCTGTATCTACAATGTAAGAAAAAAAATCTCTCATTTTGAGCTTGGAGAAATAAGTGATATGGTAATAGTTGGGAACTGTAAGTATAGATGCTCCATGAGAAGTTTTTTCTAGTTTTCCTATCTTCTCATTTCTGTGACTTCCTTTCAAATATTCCTTGACTTCTGTGCCTGCCTCACTCCCAACAATCTTATTTCCTTTCATTTAGATAGGTGGCCAGGTCAACACTTTGACCTTCTTTCCAACTATACAGTTCCTCCCTACTCCACTTCAGCCAACCACAACAACACCTTTGATATTTATGAATTTTGTATTATTTCATCTGTTTGATTTCAAAATCAGAGCTAGCCCCTCCGTAAACTCTGATCCTTTAACCATCTTGCCCTTCATTCAGACTGAATCTGCTCCCACCACCCATATTGCAACCCTCTATCATAAACACAACCCTAGATACTCAACTCTTCCTAGTTCACATTGTTTTTCCTGTCTGTCCTTACCTCCCTGCCCACCAGAGATCTCCTAGTCAGCCATACCACTGATGGTTGCTTTGGTATCCTTGGACTCTACACCCTGACTTTGCCACATGTTCACTAGGCCTTTCCCTACCTTGCTTATTGTCTTTTTTGGTATTGGGATACTGGTAGTTGTGGAAGAAAGGTACAAACATTTGTTGACTAGTTGGACTACAAAATAATGTTTTCTGCTCTTGTACCTTTATACTTCATCTACTCTCTACCATTTCTGTTCCATCAGCAATTATTCTAATTATCTTTGTTGATATCATATTCATCACAATGGATGTTCCAGATATTTTCTGTACAAATTCCCAATCCTACACCTTTACACTCTTGGCAGATGATCTTGTTTGGTACCTTATGAGAAGATAAAGGCTATCTATCATGGAACACTATATATATATATATATATATATATATATATATAATTATATATATGATTATGTATTATATATAATTATATTTATATATAAATATAAAATATATAAAATTATATTTATATAATGATATATAGTATTATATAATATACATAATATAATATATAATGATATATATTATATAATATATAATATATATATAAATCATTATTACTTTCTTCATTTGCTCAGAATTTCTCTGTATCTTTAGTTTTCTGTAAGTTTCCCCTCTTGTCTCAGCCAGAGAAGTGTTCCTCTTCTTTTTAAGGCTAGTTCCTCCACCTGGGTTTTAAATTTCCCTTTTCCTTCCTAAGGTGGGGCTGTGCTTCATCAATTTCTGCTCTTTCTCTAATATCCTCAGTCTTTCTTTCTTCATTACCTTTTACTTGTATCTCCTCTAGAGTGAAATAGAAGTTTCTCAATCATTCAGAACTACTCTCTTATCTCTTTGCTTTTTTTTAAAAAAGTTTTACTTATTTATTTAGTTGAGAGATAAAGCTTGATCACATGCACATGCTAGTTGGTGGAAGGGCATAGAGAGAATCCTCAAGCAGACTCCATGTTGAGCTCAGAAACCAGTACGGACTCACTGCAGGGCTTGATCTCATGACCTATGAGATCATAATCTGAGCTGAAACCAAGAGTTGGACACTTAACTGAAAGTGCCACCCAGGAACCCTTCTCTTTGCTTCTTTTTATTGCCAGTTTCTGAAAATAGTATTCATACTACCTGCCTCTATTTTTTTTTACAATACACTCATATTTCCCTCTTTAAAAAATAATTCCAGTATAGTAAATATACAGTGTTGCATTAATTTCAGGTATACAATATAATGATTTACCAAGTCTATATATTATTCAGTACTCATCAAGATGAGTGTACTCTTAATCTCCTTCAGCTATTTCACCCATCCCCACCTCCATCTTCCCTTTGGCAACCATCTGTTTGTTGCCTATAGTTAAGAGTATGTTTCTTGTTTTGTCTGTTTTTTTCTTTGTTCATTTGTTTTGTTTCTTAAATTCCATATATAAAGAACTTATACAACTCAACAACAAAAACAACTCCCCAAATAATGCAATTAAAAAATGGGCAGAAGACAAGACATATTTCTCCAAAGGATATATACAGATGGCCAACAGACCTATGAAAAACCACTCGATATCACTTATCATCAGGAAAATGCAAATCAAAACTACAATGAGATATCACCTCACACCTGTCAGAGTGGCTAAAATCAAAAGCACAAGAAAACAAAAAGTGTTGGTGAGGATGTGGAGAAAAAGGAACCCTGTACACTGTTGTCAGGAATGAAAACTGGTACAGCCATTGAGGAAAGCAGTATGGAGTTTCCTCAAAACTTTTCCACTCTTTAATCTGACTTTTTCATCTAATGCTACTCGCCAACTCAAACAGGACTTCTTTGAGCAGCTAGTTAGTAGTATCCCTTCATTATTTTCTAGTTTGCAGAGGTTCTTAAAGACTATTGCCAAAGAATCTTTTCTAGCCCTTATTGTTTCAAGCTAGGATGTCAGTAAGAGACACAAGGTTCAGTGCTGGAGAGAAGTAAAATTACTTTATTTCAGTGATGGCAAAAGTAGCACCAAATAAGTTGTTTCTAGAGTATTTAGATGACCTGCAGATAGTGTGCTGGAGACAAATGGGTTTTGACACAGAATGTAGAACGAAGGTTTGGCTAAAAATATGTTATAGACTGGAATTCCAGAGTCTACAATAATTTGGTTAGAATACCTGTAGAGGTGTAAGTGTTTTGATTTCCATTCTCTCATCCCACATTTATTCCTTCCCTAGTAGTCTCCATCTTAGTAAAGGGTACAACCATCTATCTAGTTGCTCAAGCCAGAAAACTAATCATTCTTGATTTCTTTCTCTCACTCTCCAAAACCTTCCAGTCCTATCTACTTCCTATATGTGTCATAAATTCTATCACTTTTCTATCTTGACTGCCACTTTTATGTTCATCCCTCCATCATATCTCATCTAGACCACTATAATTATTTCCTAACTGGTCTCCCTGCTTCCACTCTTACCTCCTCTTACAACACACTCACTTTTTCCAAAAATTTATACTCTGGTGTGATCTTTTAAAAATGTAAATCACACTTTGTCTCTCTTCTGGTTGCTTTTAATCACATGTAGAATTAAAAAAAACCTACTATTTTGCTAAAATCAATGTGTTTTTTTTAGATTTTATAAGAAAGGAAGAAAGAAAGGAAGGAAGGAAGGAAGGAAGGAAGGAAGGAAGGAAGGAAGGAAGGAAGGAAGGAAGAAAAAAACATTAAAATAAAGTAACTCCTCACTTTTACTAAAAGACCCTCCAAGATTTGGCCTGTACTCAGCACTATCCACCTTATTTTGTTTTGTACTTACTGGCTACATTCAATAAACAAGATATTCTTTTTTTTAGGAGCTTGTATTGTTCTTCTTCCAGGTATTTTCCTGCCTGTCTCATTCAAATCATTTAGATCTCAGCTTGCATGCCACCTCTTCAGAGAGCTCTGTTCTAACTACTGTATGGTTAAGTACTTTCTTTCTCATCATTGTGTTTTATTTTCTTCATGTCACTCATCATTTTGAAATTATTTTATCTATTTAATTGTTTGGTGTTTATCTCCCTCACATGATTGCAAGATCCATGAGGGTAAGAAGAAGTATTTGAACTAAATTTTTAGAGTTAAAAGAGTTTGCCAAATGGAAATATGAGAGAGGGGATTGTTCCAAGAACTGAAAACAGATGACTCAGAACTGCTGAAGGATATACTATGAGGGTGAAATGGGCAAGATAGAAAGTGGTGGGAGATATGGCAAGAGACACTTAGGCAGGGACCAGATTATGAAGGGTCTAGTATACTACCCAAAGAAGTTTGGATTTTATGCTGTAGCTGATTGAAGGATCTTGAGCAGAGAAGTAAAATGAAGATTTGTGTTACAAAGATTACTCTGAAAACACAGTGGAGGATGGATTGGCAATATGTGAAGCAAGAAGAGGTAGTCAGGAAGTCACTGGGAAAGTGTAAGTAATGAAGAATATAATAACTGAGTCATGGGAGTGGGTAAGAGGATAGAGAAGAAAGGGCAGAGCTGAGTATCCTTCAGGATGCAGGAGCTCAAGGACTTGGTGACCTTTAGTGAGGGAGTTGTGGAAGAGGCAAGGAGAAGGAGGAGGAGGAAGAGAGAAGAGGGGAGAGGGCAAGGTATTGGAGAGGAAGGGAGAGAAGAGGAGAGTTGGGGAAAGACGGGGTGGCTCTTGGGTTTCTGTATTTAGACTGAGAGGATGGTGGTGCCACTAACTAACTATTTTAGGGAATTCAGGAGGAGGAACAAGGTCAAAGGGTTGGAAATTTTATTTTCAGTTTTGGTTATGTCGAATCAGCAGTAATAGTAAAAACTAGCAACAATAATTAGCATTTATTGAATGCTTGCTGGATCAGGCCCTGTGATGAACATTTTATGTTCAGTAGCTCATTTAATTCTCACAGGTAGGTACTATTTTCATTCCCATTTTACAGGTAAGAAAACTGCGGCATTAAGGTCAAATCACTTGCTCATAGTTGTAAATGTCAGAGGTAGAGTTTGAATCAGAGTCCACAATATAAACCAGTAGGCTAGATTGCCCTTCATTGTGGAACATTACAAGTGATGGTGTCCAGCAAGTATTTACATGCATGAATATGAAGTTTATAGGAAACTTGGGCTTGACATATGTATTTGAGAGTCATAAGCATATAGCATATAGTAGACACTTTGGGAGTCAATGAGATCTCCCAGCGAGAATAAGACAAGAGAGGCTTGGGTGGAATCCAGAGGATCACCTATATTTAAATATGAGTAAAGTAAGGAAGACTGGAAAGAAAATTGAAAAGAGAAGCCAGAGAGGTAGGAGGAAAACAAGGAGAAAGTGGCATCATAGAAACCAAAGAAGAGGAAATGTAAAAATGAATTGTCAAGCATCACATGCTCCTGGGGGTTAAGAACAGAACTGAGAAGGCTCCTTGTATTTGGGAAACAAGGAGGACATTGGTGACTTCAGTGTGAACAGTTTTGGTGGATCAGTGAGAGTGAAAACCAGGTTTATAGGTTGAAGAGAGAGTTGGTGGCGAGGAAGGAGATATCAAGACAGATTACTTGCTTTAGAAGTTTGGTCAACAGAGGTGATGGACAGTGTGAAGAAAGGATAGAGTATCAAGGGTGGCAGGAATTTGTTTAAGATGAGCAAGATTTTTAGATTTTTATTTATGGAGGAGAATGAGCCAATTAGATGTTAAAAATAAGGGAGAGTTAAAGGCTCATCACTGGAGACAGATGATAGGATTAAGAGCCCAAGTGGATGTCAGGTCTGAGCTAGGGGGTGGGCCTCTCTCAGAGAGATAAGAAGGTAGACAGTGACAAGGATATAGTAAAGTATGGAGGGAGGCATCCATGAAGTTGGGGGAGATTATACCCAGTGGTTTTTGCTTTCTCTGGGGCCAGGTAATAGACCATCTGTTGAGAAAACCATATTGACAGAGAGTTGGGAGCACTTTGTGCTGCAAGTCTGCAATTATCAGTTTGGGATTAATGTTTACCTAGCTGCTGAGCAGGGTGGTATCAGTAAATATGTAATGTGTGCCCTATCTGTCCAGTGTTGATAAAGAAATCTATCATTTCCTGATCTCTGAAGAAGGTCATGGCCTCTAACCTTGGAGAACAGAGTTTCAGTATTACATATCTTCTCCAATTGGGAAAAATGTCTTTATTTTAATCAGAAACAAGTTTGGAATTTTTCAAAAGGGACTGTCAATAGAAAATTGGAGGAAGGAGCCAAAGAATACAGGCATGAACAGCCTTCAAGAATATAGATTCTTAGAGTGCCTGGATGGCTGAGTTAAGCATTTGATTTCAGCTCAGGTCATGATCTCAGGGTCCTGGGATGGAGCCCCACATCAGGCTCCCTGCTCATTGGGGTGTCTGCTTCCCCTTTGCCCCTCCCTCCACTTGTGCTCTCTCTCTCTCTCTCTATCACTCAAATAAATAAATAAAATCTTAAAAAAGAATATAGATTCCTTATTTGAACTAGCCCTCACATGGTGCTAAAGATCAACTTGATTAACCCAAATTTCAAGGAGCCTAGGTTTCTTTTCCTCTCCTTGGCTCATTTTTATAGACTTTCAGTAGCTTTCCATTTGCTATTGCTGAATCATATCAGATAATCCCCTTTCCTGCATGGTGAAATATAGAATTTCCACCATCCTTTGTTGCCTTCATGTTCCTTATTCCTCCATTATAGAATACCCACTTCCTTCCATCTGTATCCTAAATATTGCTTATTGTGATGGTTATTTTTTCATGTCACCTTGATTTGCCATGGGGGTGCTTAAATTAAACATCATTTCTGTGTGTGTTTATAAGGTGATTATAGATGAGATTAACATTTGAATTAGTGGACTCAGTAAAGCAGATTGCCCTTCCTAATGTGTGTGAGCATCATCTAATATGTTTAGGTTCTGAATAGAAAAATAAGGTATAGGAAGGAAGAATTTACCCTTTTTTTTCAGCCTCATGGCCTGAGCTGTGACATTTCGTTTAATCTGCCTTCAGACTCGGATATACACCATTGACTTCCCTGATTTTTACTCCTTTAGACTCAGACTATACTGCACCACTGGCTTTCCTGGGCTTCCAGCTTTCAGACAGCAAATTGTGGGATTTTGCAGCCTCCATAAACTATATGAGCCAATTCCACATAATAAACCCCCTTTGGAAATCTATCTATCTATCTATCTATCTATCTATCTATCTATCTATCTATCATCTACATATCCATCTATCTATGTCTAATCTCCAAGGGTTCTGTTATTCTGAAGAATCCTGAGTAATACACTTATCCTTGAAGTCTCTGATAAATATTCACATTCTCTCAGAAGCCTTTCTAAAGTTAACCTGAACCTCATTAAAAGAAAAAAAATTATCTAAAAAAAAAAAAAGTTAACCTGTGGTAATCTCTTAAAGCTGTTCACCTTAAAACAATGGTGCTCAATCATTGCTAATCATTATAATTATCTGAGTAGCTTTTAAAAATACTGCTGCTTAAGCTCTGCCCTAGAGAGTCTCTGGTGGGTCTTGGGCTTTGGCACAAGTTGCTTCTAGTGGCCAATGTTGAAAAGCTCTGTCTTAAAAGATATTGAGGGAATGGAAAAAAAATTGGAAAAGCCGCTAAACAGCTATAATTATTCCTTTGTTCCTTAGTCCCTTGTGTGATTTTTGACAGTCACACTGACATTGATCTTTGACTTCCTTAGGTATTCTTCTGTCTGCTGCTGTGCCTTTGCCCTGTCTGATAGGCCATCCAATACCTGCCTGGTTTAATTGGCTTTGACTTTCAGGTTCATGTCACCATGTCTCTCTTTGAACCAGGCTACTTTCCTGCCTCTAGGTTTTTGTCTATGATCTTCCCAGATTCCAGACTTGCCTTCACTTGAAATGTGTGATTCCATTTTCAGGCTTCTGAACCTGGCATGTCCTGAGAATCCTCTCCTCTGCCCTACTTCCTCCCAGCAGCTCAAATTTGGGACTTGACAACTCCATGGTTTTGAATTACCTCAGCATCCTAGAATGTTCTCCAGATCTCTAGAGAGATCAACCCTTGTTCATATTGTGCATTAAAATAAGTCTCTAGTGTTTAGTACAAATACATCTAATCATCTCACCTCTACCATGAGCTACTTGAAGGCAGAACTCAGGCTTTTGCTGCCTGGTTTTCCCTTCTAGAACCTAGAACAGAGCTTGACACCTAGTAGTTACTCAGTAAGAGTGCTAGGTTTAATTTATAGACTTATAAAATTGTGAAGTTGGAGTTTGGGTTCCAGAGATGATGAAAGGCCTGGCTTGCTGTCCCTCTTTTAGGACATCTTCATTATCCTCACCTACTTCTATGCCATGTTTAATTATCTGAGTGGGACTCATTGCTGTTTGATCTAATACTGTCTTGTCAAGAATTGATCAATTGTGCCAACATGATGAAGGAGAGAAGACTCTTTTTAAGAGAAACAAACAAACAAACAAAAGTCTCATGCTCTTCTACCTGGTAGCAGACTGTTAGAGAAGGTCGTAAGCTGATGATGGAAAGCCTATCCTCTTTCTATGTCATGTCCAAAGCATCTATTGGTCTCCTGTTGTTGGCAAGCCATCTGGTTGGGTTTTGCCCTGTTTGGTGGCATCCCAAGATGAGAAGCTAACTTTTTCCTTTTCCTTTCCATTCCCTTCAATAAGCTTACATTTTCTTGGCTGACAGTAGCTTAATTGCCTTCTTTGTGGAGTGATACACATTTTCAAAGAAGCTGCTTCAAGGCAGCAAAATGGAAAAGTCTGTCAATAAAGCAAGCAAATGGAGGGAATCTATTTTTTTCCTTAGAAGAAGGGGGAAGTGGCCCTCAAAAAAGTTCTTTAAGCCATCAAAAAACAAACAAGAAAAACTGAAAAATTTTCAGCAAAGGCCACTTGGTGGCACTTAGATGATAAACTGGCTTTTCCAATGTGAGTCAAACCTCTTAATTTTACAATAAAGAAACTGAGGCCTGGAGAAGGAAAGTGATTTGCCAAGTATTATCCCGAGGAAGGTCTAGACTCTAGGTCTCTTTTGTTCTAGCTAGATGAGAGTTATTAGTATTTAGATGCTCGGATTCTCTACCACTGTCTTTGCTAAAAGTTGATATGAGAACTTTAGTATTTTTCAGAAATAGAATAGATATAAGAAAGTTTTTTTCATGTATGTGGAGATGTTCCTATTGGAATCTAGAGACCAAGGTGTCACAAGAATGAATGTATACTAATAACCAGGTTGTAGTAGAGCAGGGAACTGAAGTGAGTGGGTTGTTCCTGGCAGCTGGATTAATGAAGCACCCGCAGAAAAGAGAATGGGGGTGTGAGAAGCCTGTACTGAAAGTTGTTCTTTTTTTTCAGTTTTATAAGAGCCTTTGGCTTTGGCTTAAGAAGGGAGCTTTGGAGGAAGACTCCATTTTATGTTGGGTCAGGGCATCCTGAACAAAGCTACATAATGTCTATAGGTACCCAAGTGGCCCATCTTCCAGTTATTGCCACCTCAAGCAGGCCAATAACCAGAATTCTCATGTTATGGATTTCTGAAGTCTTCTTATCATATTTTGGGTTCTGAGCAAACTAAGCCTTCAAATACAATTTCAGTTTCTTGATGCAGTAGAGCAGCAGTTAGGGTCTGTTTCCATCACTTGGGAGGAGTGGAGTAGTTTGAGAACCCTGATTCCTCCTCTGCTCTTCTGGTCCAGGAAGAATGTGGTAGAGGTGGGGAGACAGCCTAATAAGGTCAGTCTTGGTTGTGATTTTTTTTTGAACAGTGAAGTTTATAGTGATGGATAAAGACATTGCAAACCTTTTAAACCTTTGGTGCTGATACTGCCCAGGAAATATCTAAGGCATTTACTGTAATACTGCCATTTTCCCTGCATATGCCTTTCTTGCTCACTGTTTGTCTTGCAGCCTCCAGTAACAGATGTAAGATTGCAGACAACCTCTGAATGCCCAGCTTTTTACACTGAATACATAGAAGCACTTCCCTTCGACCCTCACATTCCTTCTTTACTAGTTTATAGGGTGTAATAGGGCATTGTATTCACAAAGTTCATTTCAAATCAGCTAACCAACCCTGAGGCTGAGTTTCAAATCTCCATCTCTACCTGGAAGCACAGAGGGTTCCCTAGTTGCCAGGGGGAGGAAGAAGCAGGATGGCCTTTCTCTGGCAGTCACAATCATATCCATTGGCATGTTGTCCTAGAATCTCCGGTGCCAGAATCCTTCAGAAGTCAATCAAAGGCTTCTTTGGCTAGATAAGTAGGACACTACCTCTGGCAACTCTGCTGGTAAACAAAATGAAGTAATGTTGGCCAAGGAAGCAAAAATATGGGAACAGTGTCATAGCAAAATCTGTCTTGCTGAACAGAGATTCTTATTTGCAGTATCACACTGGGCATGGAATGCTGTGAGTGCTGACACTAGGAAAGAGCAGATGGGGAAGTAACATAACTCTCAGCAACGAGGACTAGATATAGTTTTTAGAGAAGAGGCTAGAGGTGGTTTTTTGAAGTCAGCATGAAACATAATTTATTCAAAAGCACACCCAAACTTCCTGAGATTTTGGAACAGATGAAGCAGAAAAGGTGCTGAGCAGTTGCCCTAAACTGTCAATAAGAGTGAATCTAACATTCATGAGTTTAAGATCAGCTTATTATAGACTTGAGGCTGAGTGTGAATCAGGGCTGAGAGAATTGAGAGAGAATTGCCTGATCTAGACTCTTCCTTAAGCTACCAAAACTTGAAATTGGTTGTGTGTTTATAGAACTAGGTACTTTGTTTAAAGTATGTGTTTCAATGTTTCTATAGTTCTTTATGGTAACTTGGTTAACTGGATTGATTTGATGCCAACTTAGCTAGGAAGTGAGTATGAGATAGTTGATTCACACCATAGCCCATATATTAGTTTGATTTCTATTTTAAAACCTGTGAGAAATTCTAAAATCAATAACATTAGAGTAGACCCAGTAACCTATTCGACAATTTTAAAAAGAATTCTTGAGTAGCTTCTCTTGAATGAGTGAGAAGTGAATGATTTTCTGTCTTGAATTCAGAATGTCTGGCATATATAAATAAATAATAGCAATATTTTGGCCAAACCTCTGTGTAATGTTCTCTGTTTAAGAAAGTGGATTTATCACTAAGATTTGGGAGAAAAAAAAAAGGATATGCAGAAAATGGATCCTAGGAAGGGTCCAGCAACTCTTTTTAGCTTCAAAGCCTCCAAGATGAACTAAGATACCTAGGTATGAAGCCTCAGGCATGCTGAAGGCATAATCAGAGATATGTAAAGCAAGGAGATGAGAAAAACAAAATAGGGAAGCAAAGAGAGTTCCCAGAGAAAAGGCAGAAAGAAGGCAGTACAAATGAGTCAAGGGCCATTCAAAGTGCTAATAAGTTAGATTTTCCTTTCCTTGTTTTAGACTTTTGGAAGCATTTGAGGCTTACAAGTAAGCTGAGACATTGATATTCTTTAAGTGTTGGTATCATCAGTCTGGATACTGACTCTTTAAAAAATCACTGGCACCTGCCACTTTCCATCACTATCACCCCCTACTTGGTTTGTTCATTCATGCAACAAATATGTTTGCTGCAAATCAATAAATAGAACAGACAAAAATCATTCTACTAATAGGCTTTATATTCTAGAGGGGGAGGAAGATAATTAAAGCATGACAAAAGATAATTTCAAATAATGGTAAATGTTACAAAGAAAAGAAAACAACAGTATGTGATAGAATGACATACAATGCATGTGTGTGCACACATACTTATACTAATTTAGTCTAGATAGTAAGAGGAGGCATCATTAAAGAGGAGACATTTGAACAGAGATGTGAATGACAAGAACCAACCAAACACCTGGAGGAAAAACAATTTATGTGTAGGTAACAGCAAAGTGAAAAGTCCCTAAGGCAGAAACAAACTCTGTGTTTGAGGAACAGCAAGAAGGCCAGTATAGGTAGAGTATATTGAATGGAGGGGAGACTGGTAGGAGATGAATTTAGAGATGCGGACAGGGGCAAGAACTAAAACTCTGGAGTCTAGGCTCTGAGCTACACTAGAATTCTGTAGGTTCAGGAGAGAATTTGAATTTTATTTTGAAAGCAATGGGAAGCCATTGGTGGGTTTTAAGAAGAAGTGTTATATGATCTAGTTAGTATATCCTTAATTTAAAAATACTCCATTTACTGTGTGGGAAATGAATTATAAGTGGGTAACACCAGAGATGGAAAGAACAATTGTGAGATATTTAAAAAATCCAGGAAATAGATTATGGTATGTGGATTAACATAGTTGGAGATTGATATGGAAGGATGTTGGTTATATTGTGAATGTACATTTGACAGGAATTGCAGATGAATTGCCTATCATATATGAGAGAAAATGACAAATCCATGAAATTATGAACTGGGTAACTTGTGGTACGTTTTCTGAGGTAGAAAAATCACCCACCTCAGCAGTGAGGGCTTGGTTTTAGGTGGTGGTTGAGGATGGGGACCAAGACTACAGTTGACAACATGTTAATATTGATATGTATATCAATAAGAAATGTCAGTAAGGTAATTGGACATGTAAATCTGGAATCCAATGGGGATATAAATTTGAGAATTGTAATTTTAAGGCATATAGATGGATAAAGTCACCAAAGGTCAGAAAGTGAAGATAGAGAAGAATCAACTGCCATCAAACCCTGGCAATTACTTCATCTAGAGGTTGAGCCAAGGACAATACTAAGTAAAGGAAACTGAGAAAGAGGAGTAACTGAGGTAGGAGGAAAATCAGGATAGTGTCTTAGATACCAAGAGAAAACATGTCTCAAGAAGGAGAGATTGTATTTTCCAAAGATGGCCATAATGATAACTCCCATTCTACATGCTTTTTTACAATATGACCTTGCCACTTCCCCATTAAGAAGTGGACTTCATATCCCCTCCCTTTGAACCTGGATTGACTTTTATGATTGCCTTGACCAGCAGAGTATGGTAGAAGTAGCACTTATGTGACTTCTGAAACTAAATAATAAAATGTAATTCAAATCCTATTTGGCTTTCTGTCTCTGTCTCTCTTAGGACATAAGACTTTGGAGCACTGAGCCCCCATATCAGAAGGTTTGTGACCTTGAGGCGGGGAAAGATGACAGAAGAGTAGGGATCCCACGTCACCTGTCCTCACCAACGTACCTAGATAACTTTCAAATCATCCTGAAAACCTACAAATTCGGCCTGAGATTTAAAGAGAGAACAGCTGGAACGCTACAGAGAGAAGAGTTCGTGCTTCTATCAAGGTAGGAAGATGGAAAAAAAAAACTAAAGAAATAAAAAAGCATCCAAGGGGGAGGGGTCCCCGTGAGGAGCCGGAAAATCCAGGCAAATCCAGGCGGCGAGAGCCCCCAGGACAGGAAAGCCCAGTCCTGGAGAAGCAGAAACTTTACCAATCTTCCCGATGGAAAGGCGCTCCAGGGAACTCGGGCAGGATCCCAGTAGGGGCAGTGATACCCTCAGACTCCCAGGGGCACTAAGAGAGAAACTGCACCCGGGGGAGAGCGCGCCACACACCACGGGCTGAGCTCCCTAAAGGGCTGGAACACGCGCCTGGCGGGGCCCCAGGAGCAGCTTGGAGGTGGCTCAGGTGGCAGATCCACACAGAGGGGGCTGCATGGCCACGGAAGCAGCTCAGGCAGCACAGGCCCTGGAGTCCAGGGCGCCGGGGGACACAGCCCAAGATCCAGTGATCCCCCGGGACAGGTGGAGGCTGGGAGGACACAGGGCAGAAAGGATGCTCCTGCCTCAGGGTGGCCCTGAGCTGTGCAAATCGGTGCCTCCCGTCCCTGAAGCATCCAGGCCCCTGCAGACTGGGAGATGCAGTAGGTACTGTGGGAACTGACTCTGGGAATGGGGAGCTGGCCGCCACCACTGTTGTTGTACCTCCTGGTGTCACCTTGTACTTGGGACTGAGCAGGACCACCAGGGAGCAGGGGTCTCACAGGATAAACAGCTCCCACTGAGCCATACATCTGGCAGGGAGCTGGGCAACTTCCCCAGGTACACATACACAGACACACATGAGAATCAGCACAGCAGGCCCTTCCCCCAGAAGACCAGCTGGAAGGACAAGGGAAGAGCAAGTTCTTGACCAAGAAGCGCCAGAAAGTTCCAAGGGAAGTCTAGGGACTTACAGTATATAGAATCAGAGGATACCCCTCCTTGTTTTTTGTTTTCTGTCCCCCCCTTTTTTTCTCTTTTTTTTCCTTTTTCCAATACAACTTGTTTTTAGGCACTCTGCACTGAGCAAAATGACTAGAAGGAAAAACTTACCACAAAAGAAAGAATCAGAAACTGTACTCTCTCTCACACAGTTACAGAACTTGGATTACTGTTCGATGTCAGAAAGCCAATTCAGAAGCAGAATTAGAAAGCTACTGGTGGCTCCAGAAAAAAAGCATAAAGAATTCAAGAGACTTCATGACTGCAAAATTTAGATCTAATCAGGCTGAAATTAAAAATCAATTAAGTGAGATGCAATCCAAACTAGAGGTCCTAATGACGAGGGTTAACGAGATAGAAGAACGAGTGAGTGACATAGAAGACAAGTTGATGGCAAGGAAGAAAGCTGAGGAAAAAAGAGAAAAACAATGAAAAGATCATGAGGATAGGTTAAGGGAAATAAGTGACAGCCTCAGAAGGAAAAATCTACGTTTATTTGAGGTTCCAGAGGGCGCCAAAAGGGACAGAGGACCAGAGACTGTATTTGAACAAATCATAGCTGAGAACTTCCCTAACCTGGGAAGGGAAACAGGCATTCAGATCCAGGAGATAGAGAGACCCCCCAAAAAATTTCAATAAAAACCGTTCAACACCCCAACATTTAATAGTGAAACTTGCAAATTCCAAAGATAAAGAGAAAATCCTTAAAGCAGCAAGAGACAAGAGATCCCTAACTTTCATGGGGAGAAGTATTAGGTTAAGAGCAGACCTCTCCACAGAGACCTGGCAGGCCAGAAGGGGCTGGCAGGATATATTCGGGCTCCTAAATGAGAAAAAAACTGCAGCCAAGAATACTTTATCCAGCAAGGCTCTCATTCAGAATAGAAGGAGAGATAGAGAGCATCCAAGACAGAGAGAAACTGAAAGAAGATGTGACCACCAAATCAGCTCCGCAAGAAATATTAAGGGGGACTCTGTAAAAGAAAGAGGAAGTCCACGGAAATAACCCACAAAAACAGGGACTGAATAGATATTATGATGACACTAAATTCATATCTTTCAATAGTAACTCTGAACGTGAATGGGCTTAATGATCCCATCAAAAGGCGCAGGGTTTCAGACTGGATAAAAAAGCAAGACCCATCTCTTTGCTGTCTACAAGAGACTTATTTTAGACCTGAGGACACCTACAGCCTGAAAAGGAAAGGTTGGAGAACCATTTACCATTCAAATGGTCCTCAAAAGAAAGCAGGAGTAGCAATCCTCATATCAAATATAGTTTATCCCAAATACTGTAGTAAGAGATGAAGAGGGACACTCTCTCATACTTAAAGGATCTATCCAACCAGAGGACCTAACAATCATAAACCTAACCAAAGAGGTAAAGGATCTATACCCTTAAAACAACAGAACACTTCTGAAAGAAATTGAGGAAGACACAATGAGATGGAAACATATTTCATGCTCATGGATTGGAAGAGTTAATATTGTGAAAATGTCCATGCTACCCAGGGCAATTTACACATTTAATGCAATCCCTATCAAAATACCATGGACTTTCTTGACAGAGCTGGAAGAAATCATCTTAAGATTTGTGTGGAATCAGAGAGGACCCCGAATAGCCAGAGGAATATTAAAAAAGAAAACCATAGCTGGGGGCATCACAATGCCAGATTTCAGGTTGTACTACAAAGCTGTGGTCATCAAGACAGGGTGGTCCTGGCACAAAAACAGACACATAGATCAATGGAACTTAATGGAGAATCCAGAGTTGGACCCTCAACTTTATGGTCAAATAATCTTTGACAAAGCAGGAACGACTATCCACTGGAAAAAAGTCTCTTCAATAAATGGTGCTGGGAAAACTGGACATCCACATACAGAAGAACGAAACTAGACCATTCTCTTACACCATACACAAAGATCAACTCAAAATGGATGAAAGATCTAAATGTGAGACAAGATTCCATCAAAATCCTAGAGTAGAACACTGGCAGTACCCATTTTGAACTTGGTCACAGCAACTTCTTCCAAGATACATGCATGAAGGCAAGAGAAACAAAAACAAAAATGAATTTTGGGACTTCATCAAGATAAAAAGCTTCTGCACAGCAAAAGAAACAGTCAACGAAACTCAAAGACAACCTACAGGATGGGAGAAGATATTTGCCAATGACATATCAGATAAAGGGCTAGTTTCCAAGATCTATAAAGAACTTATTAAACTCAACACCAAAGAAACAAACAGTCCCATCATGAAATGGGCAAAAGACATGAAGAGAAATCTCACAGAGGAAGACGTAGACATGGCCAACAAGCCCATGAGAAAATGCTCTGCATCACTTGCCATCAGGGAAATACAAATCAAAACTACGATGAGATACCACCTCACACCAGTGAGAATGGGGAAAATTAACAAGGCAGGAAACAACAAATGTTGGAGAGGATGTGGAGAAAAGGGAACCCTCTTGCACTGTTGGTGGGAATGTGAACTGGTACAGCCACTCTGGAAAACTGTGTGGAGGTTTCTCAAAGAGTTAAAAATAGACCTGCCTTATGACCCAGCAATTGCACTGTTGGGGATTTACCCCAAAGATACAGATGCAATGAAACACCGGGACACCTGCACCCCGATGTTTATAGCAGCAATGGCCACAATAGCCAAACTGTGGAAGGAGCCTCAGTGTCCATCGAAAGATGAGTGGATAAAGAAGATGTGGTTTATGTATACAATGGAATATTACTCAGCCATTAGAAATGACAAATACCCACCATTTGCTTCAACGTGGATGGAACTGGAGGGTATTATGCTGAGTGAAGTAATTCAGTTGGAGAAGGACAAACATTATATGTTCTCATTCATTTGGGGAATATAAATAATAGTGAAAGGGAATATAAGGGAAGGGAGAAGAAATGGGTGGGAAATATCAGAACGGGAGACAGAACGTAAAGACTGCTAACTTTCGGAAACGAACTAGGGGTCGTGGAAGGGGAGGAGGGCGGGGAGTAGGAGTGAATGGGTGACGGGCACTGGGGGTTATTCTGTTTGTTGGTAAATTGAACACCAATAAAAAATAAATTAAAAAAAGAACTTTCAAAGAAAAAAACTAAACTAAACTAAAATAAAATAAAGATTATAGATAAAAAATTAAGGGCAAATTTATAATTAACTATGATTATATTTTAATTTTTATTTATTTATGATAGTCACAGAGAGAGAGAGAGAGAGAGAGAGAGAGGCAGAGACACAGGCAGAGGGAGAAGCAGGCTCCATGCACTGGGAGCCCAACGTGGGATTCGATCCCGGGTCTCCAGCATCACGCCCTGGGCCAAAGGCAGGCGCTAAACCACTGCGCCACCCAGGGATCCCTAGGATTATATTTTAAATAAAATTATTTAAATATGACTAAAGATTATAATTGAGTACTTTAAAAAATTCATTTAAGTTCAATTTGCCAACATATAACACCCATTGCTCATCACATCATGTGCCCTCCTTAATGCCTGCCAGCCAGTTGCCCTATTGCTCCACTCACCTCCCTTTCTGCAACCACTCGTTTGTTTCCCACAGTTAGGAGTCTCTTATGGTGTGTCTCTTATGGTTTGTTTCCCCCATTCCCTTAAGAACCCTATTACTATTTCTTACATTCCATATGTGAGTGAAACCATAGGATAATTGTCTTTCCAAATGACATTTCATTCAGTTCCATCCACCTTGCTGTAAATGGTAGGTATTCATCCTTTCTGATTCCTGAGTAATATTCCATTGTGTATATATACCACATCTTCTTTATCCATTCATCTGATTGGGGGAATCCCAGCGTCCCAGGATCATGACCTGAGTTCAAGGCAGACACTTAACTGACTAAGCCACCCAGGAACCCCTGAAGATGATAGATAGATAGATAGATAGATAGATAGATAGATAGATAGATAGATATAGAGAGATATAGATAAATATATAGATATATAAATCTATCTATCTATCTATCTATCTATCTATCTATCTATCTATCTATCTTTTAATTTCAATAGCCCCAAAGCAACATAGTTTTTAATTCAATTTCAATTGATTAGCATATAATGTATTATTAGTTTCAGAGGTAGAGGTCAGTGATTAATCACTCTTATATAAAACACAGTGCTCATTACATCACCTGCTCTCCTTAACGTCCATCACCCAGTTACCCTATCCTCCCCACCCCCTATACAGTTATTTACACAAGACAAATAAAAAATATTCCTACAGAAACTTGTACAAAAATTTATAAACACTTTATTTGTAATGACCCCAAACTTGAAACAACCCAAAAGTCCATCAACAGATGAAGGAATAAGCAAATTGTGGTATATCTGGAAAACAATCCTACCAAGCAATAAAAAAGAATGATCTACTGATACACTGGACAACCTGGATGAATCTCAAAATAATCATGCTGAAAGAAGTCAGACAAAAATTACACGTAGCGTTTGACTTAATTTATATGAAAACTTAGAAAATGAAAAATGGTCTATAATGACAAAAGGCAGATCAATAGTTGCCCAGGGACAGGGCTGGGAGGATAAAGAGGAGTGATAGGGAAGGTTTATAAAGAGGCCCACGAAAACTTTGTGCTGATGGATATATTCATTATAGCGATTATGTTGATGGTACACATGTGTTAAAACATTAAATTGTATAAGTTTAATCAGTTCCTATTCATGTATTTATAGGCTGCACATTTTATCAAGAAATATCTTGAGTGATGAATAAGCTGATAAAGGTGCTCCCCTTCCCAAATATTTGCTATTTTAGCAGTAATTCCAATGCCTTCACTCAAAGGAGTGACTAAAAGTCAGGTTGTGATGCAGAATAACAGAGTGCTTAAACTTGTTAGTGCTTGAACCAGACTGCGGAGGTTCTAATTCCAGCTCTTTCAATTCAACTAGCTGTGTGACTACAGGCATGTTACTTAACTTCTCTGTGTCATAGTTTCCTCATCTGCAAAGTACATATCAATGCAATTAAGCTGTTACTACCAAAACAGTATTTCTTTTTTTTAAGTTTTTAATTCCAATTAGTTAACATACAGTGTTATATTAGTTTTAGGTGTACAGTATAGTGATTCAATTCCATACAACACCCGGTGCTCATCACAACAAGTGCATTCCTTAATTCCCATCACCTATTTCACCCATCTGCCTACATCCCTTCTCTCTGGTAATCATCGGTATGTTCCAAATGATTAGGAGACTGTTTCTTGATTTCTCTCTCTCTCTCCTTTTCTTTGCTTTGCTCATTTGTTTTGTTGCATAAATTCCACATATGAGTGAAATCATATGGTATTTGTCTTTCTCTAACTGGCTGATTTTGCTTAGCATATATAGTACCCTCTAGTTCCATCCATGTTGCAAATGGCAAGATCTCATCCTTTTTATGGCTGTGTGATATTCCATTGTATGTATATATAAGACATCATCTCTATCTATTCATCTATCAATGGACACTTGGGTTGCTTCCATATATTCGCTATTATAAATAATGCTGCGATAATCATTAGGGTGTGTACATCTTTTCAAATTAGCGTTTTCATTTTCATCAGGCAAATACTCAGTAGCGGGGTTATTGGATCATATGGAACTTCTTTTTTTAATTTTTTGAGGATGTCCATACTATTTTCTGCAGTGGCTGAGCCAATTTGCATTCCCACCAAGAGCAAGAGGGTTCCCTTTCCTCCACATCCTCGCCAACACCTGTTGTTCTTGTTTTGTTGATTTTAGCCATTCTGACAGGTGTGAGGTGATAATCTCATTGTAATTTTGACTTGCATTTCCCTGACAGAGTAAGTGATGATGAATATCTTCTCATTTGTCTGCTGGCCATCTGGCTGTCTTCTTTGGAGAAATGTCTGCTCACTTCTCCTGCCCATTTTAAAATTAGATTATTTGTTTCTTGGGTGTTGAGTTGTGTAAGTTCTTTATATGTATTGGATACTAACCCTTTATCAGATATGTCATTTGAAAATATCTTCTCCCATTCTGCAGGTTGCCTTTAAGTTTTGTTGTTTCCTTTGCTGTGCAGAAAGAGGTCCAGTTTCATTCTTTTGCACGTTGCTGTCCAGTTTTCCCAGGACCATTTGTTGAAGAGACAGTCTTTTTCCCACTGGATATTCTTTCCTGCTTTGTTGAAGATTAACTGGCCATATATTTGTGGGTTTATTTCTGGGTTGTCTGTTCCGTTCTATTGATCTATGTGTCTAGTATTATACAGAGTAGTACCATACCATCACAGTATGATAGTACCCTACTGTTTTTATTACAACAGTTTTGTACTATAACTTTTAGTCCGGAACTGTGATGCCTCCAGCTTGGCTTTTCTTTTTCAGAATTGCTTTGGCTATTGAAGGTCTTTTGTGGTTCCACACAAATTTTAGGACTGTTTGTTCTAGTTCTGTGAAAAATGCTGTTGGTATTTTGATAGAGACAGCATTAAATGTGTAGATTGCTTTGGATAGTATAGACATTTTAACAATATTTGTTCTTCCAATCCATGAGCTTGGAATGTCTTTCCATTTCTTTGTGTCATCTTCAATGTCTTTCATCATTGTGATGTATTTCCCCTCTTAGGGCCGCTTTTGCTGTGTCCCAAAGATTTTGAATGGTTGTATCTTCATTTTCATTAGTTTCCAGGAATCTTTTTAATTCTTCTCTAATTTCCTGGTTGACCCATTCATCTTTTAGTAGGATGCTCTTTAACCTCCACGTGTTTGAGTTTCTTCAAAATTTCTTCCTGTGATTGAGTTCTAGTTTCAGAGCACTGTGGTCTGAAAATATGCAGGGGACAATCCCAATCTTTTGGTATGGGTTGAGACCTGATTTGTGACCCAGTATGTGTTCTCTTCTGGAGAAAGTTCCATGCGCACTTGAGAAGAATGTGTATTCAGTTGCGTTGGGATGGAAAGGTCTGTATATATCTGTAAAATCCATCTGGTCCAGTGTATCATTTAAGAACCTTGTTTCTTTGGTGATGTTGTGCTTAGATGGGGCCAGAGCCAGATGGCATCCCAGGGGATTTCTATCAAACGTTTAAAGAAGAAACAATACCTATTCTCCTAAAGCTGTTCCGAAGGATAGAAAGGGATGGAATAAATCCAAACTCGTTCTATGAGGCCAGCATCACCTTGATCCCAAAGCCAGACAAAGACCCCACCAAAAAGAAGAATTATGGACCAATATCCCTGATGAACATGGATGCAAAAGTTCTCAACAAGGTACTAGCCAATGGGATCCAACAATACATCAAGAAGATTATACAACATGCCCAAGTGGGATTTACCCCGGGATGAAGGTTGGTTCAACATTCCTAAAACAATCAACATGATAGATCACATCAACAAGAGAAAAAACAGGAACCATATGATCCTCTCAATAGATGCAGAGAAAGCATTTGACAAAATACAGTATCCATTCCTGATCAAAACTCTTCAGAGTGTAGGAATAGAGGGAACATTCCTCAGCGTCTTAAAGGCCATCTACAAAAAGCCCACAGCAAATATCATTCTCAATGGGGAAACACTGGGAGCCTTTCCCCTAAGATCAGGAACAAGACAGGGATGTCCACTCTCACCACGGCTATCCAACATAGTACTATAAGTCCTAGCCTCAGCAATCAGGCAACAAAAAGAAATAAAAAGCATTCAAGTTGGCAAAGAAAAAGTCAACCTCTCCCTCTTTGCAGATGACATGATACTGTACGTAGAAAACCTAAAAGACTCCAACCCACGATTGCTAGAAGTCATACAGCAATTCAGCACTGTGGCGGGATACAAAATCAAGCCCAGAAATCAGCGGCATTTCTATACACTAGCAATGAGACCGACGAAAGAGAAATTAAGGAGTAATCCCATTTACAATGGCACCCAAAAGCATGAGATACCTAGGAATAAACCTAACCAAAGAGGTAAAGGGTCTTTACCCTCAAAACTACAGAACACTTCTGAAAGAAATGGAGGAAGACACAAAGAAATGGAAAAATATTCCATGCTCATGGATTGGAAGAATTAATATTGTGAAAATGTCTTTGCTACCTAGGTCAATTTACACGTTCAATGCAATCCTTATCAAAATACCATGGGCTTTCTTCACAGAGCTGGAACAAATCACCTTGAGATTTGTGTGGAATCAGAAAAGACCCCCGAATAGTCAGGGGAATATTGAAAAAGAAAACCAGAGGCCGGGGCATCACAATGCCGGATTTCAAGTTGTGCTACAAAGCTGTGATCATCAAGACAGGGTGGTACTGGCACAAAAACAGACACATAGATCAATGGAACAGAATAGAGATCCGTGAAATGGACCCTCAGCTCTATGGTCAACTAATATTCGACAAAGCGGGAAAGACTATCCACTGGTAAAAGCACAGTCTTTTCAATAAATGGTGCTGGGGAAAATTGGAAAGCCACGTGCAGAAGAATGAAGCTAGACCATTCGCTTACACCAGACACAAAGATAAACTTTAAATGGATGACAAATCTAAGTGGGAGACAAGAATCCATCAAAATCCTAGAGGAGAACACAGGCAACACCCTTTTTGAACTTGTCCACACCAACTTCTTGCAAGATACATCTATGAAGGCAAGGGAAGCAAAAGCAAAAATGAACTCTTGAGATAAAAAGCTTCTGCACAGCAAAAGAAACAGTCCACAAAACTAAAAGAAAACCTACAGAATGGGAGAAGATATTTGCAAATGACGTATCAGATAAAGGGCTACTATCCAAGATCTATAAAGAACTCATCAAACTCAACAGACAAGAAACAAACAATCCAATCATGAAATGGGAAAAAGACATGAACAGAAAATTCACCAAAGAAGGCATAGACATGGCCAACAAGCACCTGAGAAAATGCTCTGCATCACTTGCCATCAGGGAAATACAAATCAAAACCACAGTAACATACCACCTCACACCAGTGAGAATGGGGAAAATTAACAAGGCAGGAAACCACAAATGTTGGAGAGGATGCGGAGAAAAGGGAACTCTCTTACACTGTTGGTGGGAATGTGAACTGGTGCAGCCACTCTGGAAAAGTGTGTGTAGGTTCCTCAAAGAGTTAAAAATAGACCTGCCCTACGACCCAGCAATTGCACTGTTGGGGATTTACCCCAAAGATTCAGATGCAATGAAACACCGGGACACCTGCACCCCGATGTTTCTAGCAGCAATGTCCACAATAGCCACACTGTGGAAGGAGCCTCGGTGTCCATCGAAAGATGAATGGATAAAGAAGATGTGGTTTATGTATACAATGGAATATTACTCAACCATTAGAAACGACAAATACCCACCATTTGCTTCAACGTGGATGGAACTGGAGGGTATTATGCTGAGTGAAGTAAGTCAATCGGAGAAGGACAATCATTTTATGGTTTCCCTCATACAGGGAATATAAAAAATAGTGAAAGGGATTATTGGGGAAAGGAGAGAAAATGAGTGGGAAAAATCAGAGAGGGTTACAAACATGAGAGACTCCTAACTCTGGGAAACGAACAAGGGGTAGTGGAAGGGGAGGTGGGCAGGGGAATGGGGTGACTGGGTGACTGGCACTGAGGGCGGCACTTGATGGGATGAGCAGTGGGTGTTATACTATATGGGTGTTATAACAACATATGTTATACTGTATGTTGACAAATCGAATATATATAGGTCTTTCACATCGTTGGTTAGGTTGTTTCCTACATATCTTATTATTTTTGGTGCAATTGTCAATGAGATTGTTTTCTTAGTTTCTCTTTTTGCTGCTTCCTGATTGTTATATAGAGATGCAACAGATTTCTGTACATGGAGTTTGTAACCTGTGACTTTACTGAATTCGTTTATCAGTTCTAGTTACTTGGGGGAGACTTTTGGGCTTCCTGAATATATGCAGTATCATGTCATCTGCAAATGGTGAAAATTTTACTTCTTCCTTACCCATTTGGATGTCTTTTATTTCTTTTATTGTCTGATTGTTGTAGCTATAATTTTCAGTATGATGTGGGATAAAAGTGATGAGAGTGGACATCCTTGTCTTGTTCCTGACCTTAGGAGAAAAGCTCTCAGTTTTTTCCCCATTAAGGATGACGTTAGCTGTGGGGTTTTCATATATGGCCTTTATTATGCTGCGGTATGTTCCCTCTAAACCCACTTTGTTGAGTGTTTTCATCATGAATAGATGTTACACTTTGTCAAAGGCTCTTTATGCATCTCTTGAAATGATGTTTTTAATCCTTTCTCTCAGTGATGTGATATATCACATTGATTGATTTGTGAATATTCAACCACTCTTGCCACCCAGGAATGAATCTCAATTGATCATGGTGGATTACTTTTTAATGTATTTTTTTATTCAGTTTGCTACTATGTTATTGAGAATTTTTGCATCTATGTTCGTCAGGGATATTGGTCTGTAGATCTCCTTTTTTAGTAGTGTCTTTATCTGGTTTTGGTATTAGGGTAATGCTGGCTTCACAGAATGAATTTGGAAGTTTTCCTTCCTTTTCTATTTTTAGGGGTAGTTTGAGAAGAATAGGTACTAACTCTTCTTTAAATGTTTGGTAGAATTCACCTGTGAAGCCATCTGGCCCTAGACTTTTGCTTGTTGGGGGCTTTTTGATTACTGATGCAATTTCTTTGTTGATTATTAGACTGTTCAAGTTTTCTATTTCTTCCTGTTTTAGTTTTGGTAGTTTATATGTTTCTATCAGTTTATCCCTTTCTTCTGGGTTGTCCAATTTGTTGGCATATCGTTTTTAATAATACTAAGAATTGTTTGTATTTCTGTGATGCTGGTTGTTATTTCTCTTCTCTCATGTGTGGTTTTATTTACTTGGGTCCTTTCTCTTCTTTCTTGATTTAAGTCTGGCTAGAGGTTTATCAGTTTTATTGATTTTTTCCCAAAGTACCAGCTCCTGGTTTCATGGATCTGTTCTATTGGGTTTTTGTTTTTTAGTTTCCATATCATTTCTTCCTGCTCTGATCTATGTTATGCCCTTCCTTCTTCTGGTTTTAGTTTTTGTGCCTTGTTCTTTTTTTAGCTTAACTAGGCATAAGGTTAGGTTGTTTGAGACTTTTCTTGCTTCTTGAGGTAGGCCTGCATTGGTATAAACTTCCTTTTTAGAACTGCTTTTGCAGCTCCTGGAATGTTGGGTTTTCATACATTTTTAAATTTCTTCTTTTATTCCTTGGTTGATCAATTCATTGTTGATCAATGCATGTTATTCAACATCTATTGATTTGTCGTCTTTCCATATTTTTTCTTGTGGCTGAATTCTAGTTTCATAGCATCGTGGCCAGAAAAGATGCATGGTATAACTCTGATCTTCTTGAATTTGTTGAGGCTTATATTGTGGCCTATTATATGGTCTATTCTGGAGAATGTTCTGTGTACACTTGAAAAGAATGCGTATTCTGCTGTTTTAGGCTGGCATGTTCTGAATATGTCTGTTAAATCTATCTGGTCCAGTGTGTCATTCAAAGCCATTGTTTCCTTGTGACTTTCTGTTTAGATGGCCTGTTCATTGATGTAAGTGGGGTGTTAAAGACTGCTACTATAACTGTATTTTATTGATTAGTTTCTTTATGTTTGTTATTAACTTTTTGTGTATTTGAGTGCTCTTATGTTGGCTACATAAGTATTTAAAATTGTTATGTCTTATTGTTAGATTGTCCCCTTTATTATGATATAGTGCTCTAATTCATCTCTTGTTACAGTCTCTGCTTTAAAGTCTAGTTTTTCTGATACAAGTATTGCTACTCTGCTTTTCTTTTGAGATCCATTTGCATGATAGATTATTCTCTATTCCCTCACTTTCCATCTGCAGGTGTCTTTAGGCCTAAAGTCAGTCTCTCATAGGCAGCATATAGACGGGTTTTTTTTTTAATCCATTCTGTCACCCTATTCGACATATATTTCTTGAACATCAGGTATGTGCCTGATCCTTTGACAGAAAATGGGAAACTTTTGGCAGGAATATTTATGGGCCACTAGTGGATCCCATCACGTTTACCACTAGCACACATAGGGCCAGAGCTCGCCTCTTCCTTCTGTGCTGTACTACAATAAACACCTATAAGAGCATATAACACACTTCTGTTCTAGATGCAAGCTTAACTTGAGGACTCCTTTGTACTGGTGCCACTATCTTATGGACTTTCCAGCTCAATACTACCCACTGAATAAAATCAATAGTATCTGCATGGTCCTTTCTTTCTTAGACGAAACTTTTATAATACAATCTCTTGGTCTATCAGACAGAGGATACCCATGTATTCTTTCAACAGATATTGAATAATCACTATGTCCTGGGCAAGGTGTAAGGAATGGGCAAAACAGTGGTGAAGATATATTTATATCCTCAATCAGTTCACAGGTTTATGGGAGAGACAGGGAACCCCACAGATAATACAACCTGTCTAGGAAAGATCTGCTGGTACTGCCTTTGTGGAACATGTGTGCCTGTGAAATAAAATATTCCCTGATTATCAAAGAAACTACATACGAGAGGTGGAGAGTATGAGCAGGTGAAGGTAAGTCACTTGGGTGACTTTTGATTCCCTTTCATGAAAAACTGATTGAGTCCTTGAAGAACTATGAAGATAGCAAAATCCTATTCCAAAAGGAATGGGCATGACTAGTGCCACCTTGCCTGCCTCCTGCTCCACCACCCCAGAAATCCCCACACATTACAGCTCTTCTTCACTACTTTGCTCTTTGTCTAGCAACTGTCACAGTGTGCACTTTCCTCTGCACTTGCTCTGTTAGCAATCTGTAATTAGATGCTCTGTAAAGATTACTGGGCACCAACACAAGCGATACCATTCCAGTCAACACTCTTGTGGAAGTGGAATCATGATGCTGTCCAAAAACAAGAGAGGAGGCCAAACCCAAATATAATCTCTTCCCAGCACACATTGGAGAGCACCCCGCCCCGCCCCCATAGTCACGCAAAGGCAAATCTTTTGAGGGAATGCCATTTCCTTACTATGGAACCAGAGCACTCCACAGGACCACCTCCTTGGTAGTCTTGTTCTTTTAAGCACACACAGACACACACATACCATTTAGATAGAGGCAGAGATTATCCCATAGCTCCAGAGCTACTGATAGCAGGTTTGGAACAAGGAATCTGCACTTTTTAAATTTAAATTCAATTTGCCAACATATAGTATGACTCTCAGTGTTTATCTCATCATGTGTCCTCCTTAATGCCCATCACCCCATTACCTATCCCCCCACCCACCTCCCTTTCTGCAACCCTTTGTTTCCCAGAGTTAGGAGTCTCTCATGCTTTGTCTCCCTCTCTAATTCTTCCCCACTCAGTTTCCCGCCCCCTTCCCTTATGGTCCCTTTCACTATTTCTTACATTCCACATATGAGTAAAACCATATGATAATTGTCTTTACCCAGTTGACTTATCACTCAGCATAATACCCTCCAGTTCTATCCACATCAGTATAAATGGTAGGTATTCATCCTTTCTCATGGCTGAGTAATATTCCATTGTGTATATACACCCATCTTCTTTATCCATTCATCTGTCGAAGGACATCGTGGCTCTTTCTGGAGTTGGATTATTGTGGACATTGCTGCTATGAACATTGGGAACGGAGTGGGAAAAGTCAGAGAGGGAGACAAACCATGAGAGACTTCTAACTTTAGGAAACAAAGGGTTGTGGAAGGGGAGGTGGCTGGGGGGATGGGGTAACTGGGTGATGAGCACTGAGGAGGGCACTTGATGGGATGAGCACTGGGTGTTATACTATATGTTGGCAAATTGAATTTAAATTTGAAAAATATAAAAAAATATTGGGGTGCAGGTGTCCCGTCATTCACTACATCTGTATCATTGGGGTAAACCCCAGTACTGCAATTGCTGAGTTATAAGGTAGCTCTGTTTTCAACTGCTTGAGGAAACTCCACACTGTTTTCCAGAGTGGCTGTACCAGATTTCTAGGAGTTTTCCATTTTTTTCTAGGTTGTCCAGTTTGTTGGCATCTAATTTTTCATAGTAGTCTCTTATATATGTTTTTTTTTGTTTCTGTGGTGTTGGTTGTGATCCCTCCTTGTTCATTTTTTATTTTATCCATGTGGGTTATTTTTTCCTTTTGATAAGTCTGGCTAGGGGTTTATCAATTTTATTAATTCTTTCAAAGAACCAGTCTTATTTTTGTTGATCCATTGTACAGGGTTTTTTTTTAATTTGTATTTTTATTTATGATCTAATCTTTATTATTTCCCTTCTTATGCTGGGTTTAGGCTTTATCTGTTGTTCTTTTTCTATCTCCTTTGTGTAAAGTTAGGTTGTGTGTTTGAGACTTTTATTGCAAAATTGTCCTTTGTTACAACATACTTCCTTTTTATTATTGCTTTTGCTGGTTCACAAAAGTTTTGGACTGTCATGTTTTCAGTTTCATTTGCTTCCCTTTTTTATTTTTTATTTTTTATTTTTCTTTAATTCCCTGGTTAACCCATTTATTATTTGGTAGAATGTAGAATGTTCTTTCACCTCCATTTATGTTCCTTCCACATTTGCTTTTACTGTTGTTTTGAAGATTCAACAGCTCAGTACATTTATACTTGGGGCAGTGGATAACACATAGGAAGTCTTCATCAAATGTTAAGTGTTAGCATTCTGTGGAGACATATTGTGAAGACCTTTGAATTGCAGCCTGAGAAGAGTGTAGGTTCAGATCCTGTCTCCTCCTCAGCTTCTATCCTTGATTGTTACCAGAGCTACTTTCTTGGGGTCATATACTCCAAGATGAAGATTCAGTTCTGCCTTGGCCTTCAGGATTCTCC
Source organism: Canis lupus familiaris (assembly GCF_011100685.1). Lineage (NCBI taxonomy): Eukaryota > Metazoa > Chordata > Mammalia > Carnivora > Canidae > Canis > Canis lupus. Next base: position 78,314,615 of record NC_049260.1, read on the forward strand.
CTGACAGCAGGCTAGAGGAATATCAGTCAATCCTGCCCAGAATAACTGCCTAGGTCTTTTCCTCAGGTCACCCTTCCTGCTGGGCCAGCCTTGACCTCAGGGCCCAGCTCTGAAAATTAGATATTCATTTTGCTCTTGAGATCCAGTTGCTTCCATGATACTTCCTCATTTCTTGCTACTGTCTTTTTCCCTTTATATAAGTCCCAGTGCAGGTAACCTTCATAAGATTACCATCCCTCAAGGACTCAGCACTGCTTTGCTCTTGCCAGTTCTCTCCTTTTCAGGGACAGTGGGCCTGGTCACAAGCCCCAGGCCACTCTGAGTTGGGTCTTTCTACCTTCTAACAGATTTCTTTGATGCTGGTCAACTGCAAGCCTGCCTATACTTCTAGCATTTGTGCCTGGATTCCTCTCACCATGATCCACCCACCTGTCAAGACCTCTGTACTACTTTGCACTGAAGCCCCTGGCACAGAGGACATGCCAGGATTATCACCTGCCAAGCTCTGTTCTACTGTGTTCTGCCTGCTGGATCAGAGTTACTTCCATCATCTGTACTGTATGCTCCCCAGGGTTTGAGAGAAGAGGCAGGAATATATCATGCAGGGCCTCCAGTGATCCTAGAGACCAGTTGTTTCTAGCACTTTTGGTATATCATTCTCCTGACATCAAAGACTTTGAGCATATACCTTTGACTTACATATATATGAACTGATTTATACATTACATAGTTAGCCCTATACTAATATATTATGGATATTATAGAATATACATATACAAAAACTTAAGGAATGAATAAAAATAAATATAAATAAAAGCTCTAATACTTTCTTCTCACAGAGGCTGTACATCTTAGAAATGTCCCTGATGGAAAGCAAAGTGTGTAATATGGCTTGGAAAAGACAAACATGGAGGCCAGTTAAAAGACTGATTTAGGTAAGGGATAAAAGTGACTTGAACTCTTGGCTGTGGTATAAGGGACAAAATAAAGACATGAAATAAAATATGAATAAGCCTCTTAAGAAGCTCACAGTCTAGTAAGGTGGACAAACAGGAAAAGCAATGATAACTATAACAAATGTTCTGATCAGTTCCACCATTAGTTCTGGGCAAGAAGGGATCTGGCTTGGGCCATATGGTTTAGAAAATTACATCTCTCTCTCTCTCTCTCTCTCTCTCTCTCTCTCTCTCTCACACACACACACACACACACTGCATTTATTGAAGAATATATAGCTGCCTCTGTCACTCCAGATCCAGGATTGAGCACAGTCATGCTCAATCCATAAACCTAACTATCCACTCTCATAAGTAATGCTATTCGGGCAATGATTTCTTTATCTCTTGCTCTATGTTCTCAAAGCAAAAGGAAACTGAAACTGAATGCCCTTGGGCTTTGGAGGTGGCATCTCTGCCAACTTTGAAGATTAACAATGTCTTAGTATATGAGGAATATTTGGGCAGGATAAACATGTTGGAAAGAGAGAAAAGACAAATTAATTGTCAAATTAATCATCCGCATGAATACAGTAGATTCTTGCATAAAGAGGCATTATTTCCAAGTAATGTCAATCATCCATTTTCCTGTTTCCTTTTATATTCTAGTTCAAAGTTACAGAAGTATTCAGGAGTTAGCACATGTATGTAGAAATTGCGCATGGCCACTAGGGAATAGTTGGCAATATTAAACTATATTTATTACTCTTAACATGTACATGTATATCTAGATACATTATGCGTCAAGCGTGATACCAATTCTTATACTGGGAACTAAATAAACATTGAACACTAGAAGTGATAATAGTTTTATTTTTATAAAGACATTTAATAATATTTAATTTTTCAAGTACTCAAGGAGGGAGGTAAGATGGTGGAATAGTTGGGGGCCCTTATTTCATCTAGTCCCCCAAATGTAGCTAGATAACTTTAAAACCATCCTGAACACTTGTGAATTCAACCTGAGATGTAAGGAAAAAATGGCTGGAACTCTAAAAATAGAAAAGTGACCACTTTTTGCAAGGTAGGAGTGCAGAGAGGAGAAACAGAGGGGATATATTGAAAGACAAATGGCAGGGGGAGGGAGCCTTTTCAAGCCAGCTGTAGGAAAGCAATACAGCCCTGGGGCACAAAATAGGGACCTTTATATATCTGCTCCTGAGAGAGTCTTCCCTGCCTTAAAGATGCTCAGTGGTGAAGTAGGACAAAATCGCGGTAGGGACAGTGAGGACTCAATATTCCAGTAGGCACAGAAAGAACAGGGGCACCTAATCCAGCAGAGTTTCCAAGCATTGGAGCAGGAAACAGGTTTAAGCCAGTGAGCTCGAGAGAAAGCTCAACTTGCGCCATAAACTGCAGATTTTAACTGGATGGCAGACCGATGCTCTCCTATGTCCCAGTAAGGGACTGTAATGCAGCAACCCTCCTCAGGCATCTGGGAGAGTTGGAATGGGTGTGCACTCCAGTGGGTGAATGCTGTCTGCCCCAGGGCCCAGCAGCGGAGAAAAGAAGCAGGCTATCCTCCATTCCCTTCAGGAGAGGCAGAGTTGGTAATGGCACAAGACAGCAAAAGTTCTCCTGCCACATGGTGCATTTCAATTGTATGAATCAGTGACCCCACGCCTGCCCTCAGAAGGATCTGAGCCAGTGTGCACTAAGAGACTGCAGTTCCGTACAGGTGGGGAAGTCTAGGCTCCAGGGCTGGTGATCTGGCCACTGCCATTTTTTTTCTTCCTTTAACCCTGAAGAGGCTCGGCCTCTAGGGAACAAAGGCCTCACAGGGCAAACAGTTACACTGAGCCCAGCCTCCTGGCAAAGGACAGGCCATCTTTACCCAGGCACAGACACCTGAGAATCAGCACAGCAGGCTCCTCCACCAGAAGAACAGATGGAAGAAAAGGGGAATAGCAAGTTTACTGACCAAGAAGCACTGGAAACCTCCAGGACTGAGGGAAAATAGTATATGGAACTCGAGGTCTTTTCTTTATGATTCATTTATCTTTCAGGTTAAAAATTTCCAGTATTCATTTTCTACTGTCTGAACCACAATATTTTATCAACTCTTCATTTTTAAGTTTTTCTGTTTTTTACTTTCATATTTTTACAAGTACATGTCATAGATACACTCTTCATTTTTGACTCTTCCTTTCAACGTATTCAATTTAATTCTTGTAGATATGTAAGTTTTGGGGTATTTTATTTTGTTTTGTTTTATAATTCTGGAATTTACTACCTTCTAACATACAGAACAAAATACACTCAGAACTAAGTGGAGCACCATGTTGGTCCACTCTGTGAGAATATATTCTCTCTTCTTTCCCATTCTGCCCCCTTTTTTTACTTCTTGTTTTTGTTGTTGTTTTTTAAGATTTTATTTATTTATTCATGAGAGACATGGAGAGAGAGGCAGATACATAGACAGAGGGACAAGCGGGTCCCTTGCAGGTAGTCCGATTTGTTTTTGTTGATATTGCTATTATTGCTATTTTTCTCTCTATAAGTTTTGCTTGTTTATTTAAATTTGGAATTTAGCATCCTCCAATGTACAGACCAAAATACACTCACTACCAAGTGGATCATCATCTTGGTCCACTCTGTGAGACTATATTTTCTCTCCCCAACTATTTTCTCCCCCTCCACTTTTTAAATTTTAATCATTAAAATTTTTTTCACTGTTATTGTATTTTTTCTTTTATTTTCTGATCTCTGGGTCTCTTCAGAATTGTCTAGGTTGTATTTTGCTTGGGTCATGGTTGATATTTTTGACTCTGCTCACTCATACAGCCATTCTGCACTGGACAAAATGACTAGAAGGAAGAAGTCACCACAAAAGAAAGAACCAGAAGTCATACTCTCTGCCACAGATCTCATGGATATGGATTTAATAAAATGTCAGAGATAGAATTCAGGATTACAATTATAAGATTACTGATGGCTCTTGAAAAAACCATAAAAGACTCTAAAGATGCTCTTACTGCAGAAATGAGATAATCAGGTTGAAATTAAAAATACTTTGATTGAGATGCAGTCTAAACTGGATGCTATAACAGCTAGGGTAAATGAAGCAGAAGAGAGAGTGAGTAATATAAAAGACAAGTTAATGGAAAGGAAGGAAGCTGAGGAAAATAGAGAAAAACAACTAAGAGCCCATGAGGAGAGATTTCAAGAATTAGGTGATAGTTTAAGAATACTATCAGTCTTATTGGGATTCCAGAAGGTGTGAAAAGAGAGAGATGACCAGAAAGTATGTTTGAACAAGTCATAGTTGAGAACATTCCTAATCTAGGGAAGGAAACAAGCATGCATATCTAAGAGATGGAGAGGACCTCCCCTCAAATTAACAAAAACCAATCAATACCCTGACATACAATACTGAAGCTTTCCAATTTCAGAGATAAAGAGAAAATCCCAAAAAGAGCTTGAGACAAGAGATTCCTAACTTATATGAGGAGAAATATCAGATTAACAGCAGAAATATCCACAGAGACCTGGTAGGCCAGTAAGGGCTGGTATGATATGTTCAGGGTACTAAACAAGAAAAACATGCAGCCAAGAATACTTCTTTCAGCAAGGCTGTCATTCAGAATAGAAGGAAAGATAAAGAGCTTCCAGGATAGAAAGAAACTGAAACAATATGTGCTACCAAACCAGCTTTGCAAGAAATATTAAAGGGAACCCTATAAGTGAAAAGGGAGCCCAAATAAATCATCTACAGAAAAAGCGAATGTACAGTTAATACTATGATACTAAATTCACATATTTCAATAGTTGCTCTGAATGTGAATGGGCTAAATGCTCCAGTCAAAATACAAAGGGTATCAGACTGGATCAAATAGCAACACGCATCTATATGCTGTCTCCAAGTGACTCATTTTAGACCTAAGGAAACCTTCAGACTGAAAATGTGGAAGTGGAGAACCATTTATCATACAAATAATCCTCAAAAGCAAACTGGGGTAACAATCCTCATATCAGATAAATTACATATTAAACCAAACACTGTATTAAGAGATGAGGAGGGGCACTATATCAAAATTAAAGGGTCTATAAACAAGAAGACCAAAAAATAATTAATATTTATGCCCCTAATGAGGGAAATGAGGGAGCAGCCAATTATATCATTCAATTAATAACCGAAGTAAGGAGACACATAAATAATAATACACTAATAGTAGGAGACTTCAAAAAGGCTCTCTCAGCAGAGGAGTGATTTTTTTTATTTCCTTAAATTTTTTTTATTGAAGTTCAATCTGCCAACATTTAGCATAACACCCAGTGCTCATCCCGTCAAGTGCCCTGATCAGTGCCCATCACGCAGTCACCACAACCCTCTGCCCACCTCCCCTTCCACCACCCCTAGTTCATTTCCCGGAGTAAGATGTCTCTCATGTTTTGTCACCCTCACTGATATTTTCACTCATTTTCTCTCTTTTCCCTTTATTCCTTTTCACTATTATTTATATTCCCCAAATGAATGAGACCATATAATGTTTGTCCTTTTCCGATTGACTTATTTCACTCAGCATAATACCCTCCAGTTCCAACCATTTCGAAGCAAATGGTGGGTATTTGTCGTTTCTAATGGCTGAGTAATATTCCATTGTATACATATACCACAGCTTCTTTATACATTCAACTTTTGATGGACACCGAGGCTCCATCCACAGTTTGGCTATTGTGGACACTGCTGCTATAAACATCGGGGTGCAGGTGTCCTGCCGTTTCACTGCATCTGTATCTCTGGGGTAAATCCCCAGCAGTACAATTGCTGGGTCTTAGGGCAGATCTATTTTTAACTCTTTGAGGCACCTCCACACAGTTTTCGAGAGTGGCTTCACCTGTTCACATTCCCACCAACGGTGCAAGAGGGTTCCCCTTTCTCCACATCCTCTCCAACATTTGTTGTTTACTGTCTTGTTAAAGTTCACCATTCTCACTGGTGTGAGGTGGTATCTCATTGTGGTTTTGATTTGTATTTCCCTGATGGCAAGTGATGCAGAGCATTTTCTCATGTGCTTCTTGCCTATGCCTATGCCTTGTTTGGTGAAATTTCTGTTTCTAAAAAAAAAAAAAAAAAAAAAAAAAAAAAATTTCTGTTTCTGTCTTTTGCCCATTTCATGATTGGATTCTTTGTTTCTTTGGTGTTGAGTTTAATAAGTTCTTTATAGATCTTGGAAACTAGCCCTTTATCTGATACGTCATTTGCAAATATCTTCTCCCATTCTGCAGGTGGTCTTTTAGTTTTGTAGACTATTTCTTCTGCTGTGCAGAAACTTTTCATCTTGATGAACTTCCAATAGTTCATTTTTGCTTTTGTTTCTTTTGCCTTCGTGGATGTATCTTGCAAGAAGTTGCTGCGGCCAAGTTCAAAAAGGGTGTTGCCTGTGTTCTCCTCTAGGATTTTGATGGAATCTTGTCTCACATTTAGGTCTTTCATCCATTTTGAGTTTATCTTTGTGTATGGTATAAGAGAATGGTCTAGTTTCATACTTCTTCAGGTGGAAGTCCAGTTTTCCCAGCAACATTTATTGAAGAGACAGTCTTTCTTCCAGTGGATAGTCTTTCCTCCTTTGTCGAATATTAGTTGACCATAAAGTTGAGGGTCCACTTCTGGGATCTCCATTGTATTCCATTGATCTATGTGTCTGTTTTTCTGCCAGTACCACCCTGTCTTGATGACCACAGCTTTGTAGTACAACCTGAAATCTGGCATTGTGATGCCCCCAGATATGGTTTTCTTTTTTAATATTCCCCTGGCTATTCGGGGTCTTTTATGATTCCACACAAATCTTAAAATAATTTGTTCCAGCTCTGTCAAGAAAGTCCATGGTATTTTGATAGGGATTGCATTAAACGTGTATATTGCCCTGGGTAACATTGATATTTTCACAGTATTAATTCTGCCAATCCATGAGCATGGAATATTTTTCCATCTCTTTGTGTCTTCCTCAATTTCTTTCAGAAGTGTTCTATAGTTTTTAGTGTATAGATCCTTTACCTCTTTGGTTTGGTTGGTTTATTCCTAGGTATCTTATGCTTTTGGGTGCTATTGTAAGTGGGATTGGCTCCTTAATTTCTTTTTCTTCAGTCTCATTCTAAGTGTATAGAAATGCCACTGACTTCTGAGCATTGATTTTGTATCCTGCCACACTGCCAAATTGCTGTATGAGTTCTAGCAATCTTGGGGTGGAGGCTTTTGGGTTTTCTATGTAGAGTATCATGTCATCGGCAAAGAGGGAGAGGTTGATTTCCTCTTTGCCAATTTGAATGCCTTTACTGTCTTTTTGTTGTCTGATTGCTGAGGCTAGGAATTCCAGTACTATATAGCAGTGGTGAGAGTGGACATCCCTGTCTGGTTCCTGATCTTTGGGGAAAGGCTCCCAGTGCTTCCCCATTGAGAATGATATTTGCTGTGGGTTTTCCTTTGATGGCTTTTAAGATGTTGAGGAATGTTCCCTCTATCCCTACACTCTGAAGAGTTTTGATCAGGAATGGATGCTGTATTTTGTCAAATGCTTTCTCTGCACCTAATGAGAGGATCATATGGTTCTTGGTTGTTCTCTTGCTGATATGATGAATCACATTGATTGTTTTACGAGTGTTGCACCAGCCTTGTGTCCCAGGAATAAATCCTACTTTGTCATGGTGAATAATTTTCTTAATGTACTGTTGGATCCTATTGGCTAGTATCTTGGTGAGATTTTTTGCATCCATGTTCATCAGGGATATTGGTCTGTAATTCTCTTTTTTGGTGGGGTCTTTGTCTGGCTTTGGAATTAAGGTGATGCTGGCCTCATAGAATGAATTTGGAAGTACTCCATCTCTTTCTATCTTTCCAAACAGCTTTAGTAGAATAGGTATGGTTTCTTCTTTAAACATTTGATAGAATTCCCCAGGGAAACCATCTGGCCCTGGCCTTTTGTGTCTTGGGAGGTTTTTGATGACTGCTTCAATTTCCTCCCAGGTTATTGGGCTGTTCAGGTTTTCTATTTCTTCTTGTTCCAGTTTTGGTAATTTTTGGCTTTCCAGAAATGCATCCATTTCTTCCAGGTTGCCTAATTTATTGGTGTATAGCTGTTCATAATATGTTTTTAAAATCGTTTGTATTTCCTTGGTGTTGGTAGTGATCTCTCCTTTCTCATACATGATTTTATTAATTGGAGTCTTCTCTCTCTTCTTTTTAATAAGGCTGGCTAATGGTTTATCTACTTAATTCTTTCAAAGAACCAACTCCTGGTTTTGTTGATCTGTTCCACAGTTCTGGTGTCGATTTCATTGGGTTCTGCTCGAATCTTTATTAACTGTCTTCTTCTGCTGGGTGTAGGATCTATTTGCTGGTTTTTCTTTAGCTCCGTTAGGTGTAAGGTTAGCTTTTGTATTTGAGTTCTTTCCAGTTTTTCAATGGATGCTTGCATTGCAGTGTATTTCCCCCAGGACTGCATTTGCTGTATCCCAAAAAATTTGAATGGTTGTATCTTCATTCTCATTAGTTTCCATGAATCTTTTTAATTCTTCCTTAATTTCCTGGTTGACCCTTTCATGTTTTAGGATGATGGTCCTTAACCTCCATGTGTTTGAGGTCCTTCCAAACTTATTGTTGTGATTTAGCTCTAATTTCAAGGCATTATGGTCTGAGAATATGCAGGGGACGATCCCAATTTTTTGGTATCGGTTAAGACCTGATTTGTGACCCAGTATGTGGTCTATCCTGGAGAAAGTTCCATGTGCACTTGAGAAGAAAGTGTATTCAGTTGAGTTTGGATGTAAACTTCTGTAGATATCTGTGAAATCCATCTGGTCCAGCGTATCACTTAAAGCTCTCGTTTCTTTGGAGATGTTGTGCTTAGAAGACCTATCCAGTATAGAAAGCGCTAGATTGAAGTCAGCAAGTATAAGTGTATTATTATCTAAGTATATCTTAACTTTGGTTATTAATTGATTGATATATTTGGCAGCTCCCATAATAGGGGCATATATATTGAGGATTGTTAAGTCCTCTTGTTGGATAGATCCTTTAAGTATGATATAGTGTCCCTCTTCATCTCTCACTACAGTCTTCGGGGTAAATTTTAGTTTATCTGATATAAGGATGGGTACCCCTGTTTTCCTCTGAGGACCATTTGAATGGTAAATGGTTCTCCAACCTTTTATTTTCAGGCTGTAAGTGTCCTTCTGTCTAAAATGTGTCTCTTGTAGACAGCAAATAGATGGGTCCTGCTTTTTTATCCAGTCTGAAACCCTGCACCTTTTGATAGGGTCATTAAGCCCATTCATGTTCAGAGTTACTATTGAAAGATTAGTTTAGTGTCATCATGATATCTATTCAGTCCCTGTTTTTGTCGATTGTTCCATTGAACTACTTCTTAAAGGGGAATTTTGAGAGTCCTCCTTAAAATTTCTTGCAGAGCTGGTTTGGAGGTCACATATTCTTTCAGTTCTTGCCTGCCGTGGTAGCTCTTTATCTCTCCTTCCATTCTGAATGAGAGCCTTGCTGGATAAAGTATTCTTGGTTGCATGTTTTTCTCATTTAGGACCCTGAATATATCCTGCCAGCCCTTTCTGGCCTGCCAGGTCTCTGTGGAGAGGTCTGCTGTTACCCTAATACTTCGCTCTATAAAATCAGGGATTTCTTGTCTCTTGCTGCTTTAAGGATCTTCTCTTTATCTTTGGAATTTGCAAGCTTAACTATTTAATGTCAAGGTGTTGAAAAGTTTTTATTTATTTTGGGCGGGGGGATCTATTTCCTGGATCTGGATGCCTATTTCCCTTCCCAGATTAGGAAAGTTTTTAGCTATGATTTGTTCAAATACATATTCTGGACCTCTGTCCCTTTCGGCGCCCTCGGGAACCCCAATTAAATGTAGGCTTTTCTTCCTCAGGATGTCACTTACTTCCCTTAATCTATCCTCATGGTCTTTTAATTGTTTGTCTCTTTTTTCCTCAGTTTCCCTCTTTACCATCAAGTTGTCTCCTATGTCACTCACTCGTTCTTCCACCTCCTTAACCCTCGTCGTTAGGACTTCTAGTTTGGATTGCATCTCATTCCATTGATTTTTAATTTCTGCCTGATTAGATCTAAATTCTGCAGTCATGAAGTCTCTTGAGTCCTTTATGCTTTTTTCTAGAGCCACCAGTAGCTTTATAATAGTGCCTCTGAATTGGCTTTCTGACATTGAATTGTAATCCAAATTTTGTAACTGTGGGAGAGAGGACTGTTTCTGATTCTTTCTTTTGAGGTGAGGTTTTCCTTCTAGTCATTTTGCTCAGTGAAGAGTGGCCAAAAACAAGTTGTATTGGGAAAAGGAGAAAAAGGGAGGAGAGAAAGAAGGAAAGATAAGAGAAAAATTAAAAAGGAGAAAAAAAGAGAAGAAAAAGAGAAAGAAAAAGAAAGGGAAAAAAAGGGTGGGGGAAGCAAACAGAAATCAAAAAGAAAACAAAAAAACCACAGGGGAGTATCTTCTGATTCTGTATACTTTAAGTCCCTTGACTTCCCCTGGAACTTGTCCGTCTAGCTGGTCTTCTGGGGGAGGGGCCTGTTGTGCTGATTTTCAGGTGTTAGCACTTGGGGGAGCTGCTCAGCCCCCTGCCTGGTGCAGGGCTCAGTGCGGGTTGTTTACCATGTAAGGCCCCAGGAGGAACAACCACAGTGGCGATGGCCAGCTCTGGAGCCCTGGATTCAGCTCCTGCAGTATCTACAGAGCTCTCCATCTGCAGGGGCCTGGATGCTCCGGGGGCGGGGCCACTGATCTGCTTAGCTTGGGCAGGAGTGTCCTTGCTGTCCTGGGCCTTCCTGGCCTCTGCCTGTCCCGGGTGGAGGTCGGATCCTGGGCTGTGTCCTTGGTGCCCTGTGCTCCCGGGCCTGCGCTGTTGGATTTGCGCTCCCGGCCGGGCAGTCCCCTCTCCTCGGAGCTGCAGCCCTAGCCCCTCCGAGCTGCTCCTGGGTCCAGCCCGGCGGGATGCAGCCCTTTAGGGAGCTTGGCGCACTCTCCCGGGGGCAGGTGCTCTGTTAGTGTCCCAGGGAGCCTGAGGGCATCCCCGCCCTCCTGGGGTCCTGCTCTAACTCCCTGGGAGCGCCTTTCCCTCCGGGAAGATTGGTGCAGCTCCTGCTTCTCTGGGACGGAGCTCTCCTGTCCTGTGGGCACTGGCTCAGGCCTCAGACCCACACTTCGCGGGGCCCCTCCCCCTTGGATGCCTTTTGTTTCTTTATTTCTTTTTTCCCCGTCTTCCTACCTTGATAGCAGAACAAACTCTTCTCACTGTAGCATTCCAGCTGTTCTCTCTTTACATCTCAGGCCGAATTCGTAGATTTCCAGGATGATTTGAAGGTTATCTAGGTAATTTGGTGGGGACAGGTGACTTGGGGACCCTACTCTTCTGCCATCTTGCCCCCCCACCTATTTATTTTAATTCACAAATAAAATTGTATATATTTAAAGTGTACAATGTGGTGATTTGATATACATATAATTTGTGAAATAATGACCATAATCACATTAATAAGCATATCCATCACCTCACATAGTTACCATTCTTTTTGTGTATAATGAGAATCCTTAAGATCTACTCTCTTAGGAAATTTCAAGTGTGACATACAGCATCATTAGCTATAGTCACCATGCCATGCATTAGATCCCCAGAACTTATTCATCTTATAACTGAAAGCTTGTTTCCTTTGACCAGTATTTCCCCGTTTTCTACCACTCCTCTAGCCCCTGGCAACCATCATTCTACTCTCTGCTTCTATGAGTTCAAATTCTTTAGATTTCACCTTTAAATTTGGTCATTCGGTATTTATCTGACTCTGTCTGGTTTATTTTACTGACCATAATGTCCTCCAGGTTCATCCATGTTGTTGAAAATGGCAAGATTTCCCCTTATTTTTTATGGCTGAATAATATTCCACTGAGAGATGTGGAATAAATATGTCTATCTATACTATTTAAAGATGCATACTGAAGTATATAGAGGTTAAAGGGCATGCTTGAAATCTGTTTTAAAATAATTTAGAAATAAAGAAGAAAGGAATAACTATGTGGCTATATTTCTGTCTCTATCATTATCTCATTTTCCTTATGCATTCACCAATCATGTAGCTGTCAACAGACTTAGGTTGTTTCTATGCCTTGGGTTTTGCGAGTAATGCTGCTGTGAACATGGTGGGGTGGTGGTGCAGCTATCTCTTTGAGATCCTGATTTCTTTTCTTTTGGATATATACCTAGAAGTAGGATTACTGGAACATATGGTAGTTTTATTTTTAGTTTTTTGAGGAACTTCCATACTGTTTTTTTTATAGTGGCTACATCAATTTGCATTCCACCAACAGTATACAAGGACACACTCCCCATATCCTCAGCAACACTTGTTATCTTTTGTCTTTTTCATAATAGTCATCCTTACAGGTGTGAGGTGATAGATCTTTGTGGTTTTACTTGCATTTTCCTGATAATCAGTGATTCTGAACACCTCTTCATATACCTATTGGCTATTTTTATGTCTTTTTTTAAAATATTTTTTTCTTTATTTATTTATGATAGTCACAGAGAGAGAGAGAGAGAGAGAGAGAGGCAGAGACACAGGCAGAGGGAGAAGCAGGCTCCATGCACCGGGAGCCCGACGTGGGATTCGATCCGGGGTCTCCAGGATTGAGCCCTGGGCCAAAGGCAGGCGCCAAACCACTGCGCCACACAGGGATCCCTATTTTATGTCTTATTTGAAAAAATACCTATTTAGGTTTTTTCCCCCTTAAAAAAAATTGGATTATTTGTTTTTCTTAGTTGTTAAATTGTGTAAATTCCTTATATATTTTGGATATTAACCTTTTATTAGCTAGATGGTTTGCAAATATTTTCTCCCCCTCCACAGGTTGCTTTTTCATTTTGTTAATGGTTTCTTTTTGATGTATGGAAGCTTTTTTTTAAAAAAAGATTTTTTATTTATTTATTCATAGAGACACAGCTAGAGAGAGAGGCAGAGACACAGGCAGAGGGAGCAGCAGGCACCATGCAGGGAGCCCGATGTGGGACTCGATCCCGGGTCTCCAGGATCACGCCCTGGGCTGCAGGCGGCGCTAAACCGCTGCGCCATGGGGGCTGCCCTGTATGGAAGCTTTTAAGTTTTATATAGTACCATGTTTATTTTGTTTTTGTTTCCTATGCTTTTTTTTTTTTTTTTTGTCATATCCAAACTATTATTGCCAAGGCCATTGTCAAGGAATTTTCCCTCTATGTTTTCTTCTAGGGGTTTTACATTTTCAGGTATTATATTTAAGTCTTTAATCCATTTCATTAGTTTTTAGGAATGGTGTAAGGTAGGGGCCTACCTCATTGTTTTGCATGTGGTTATCTAGTTTTGCTAGCATCATTTATTGAACAGACTAACCTTTCCTCACTAAATATTTTTGGCTATCTTACCAAATATTAGTTGACCATTCATGCATGGGTTTATTTCTAAAGGCTTCTCTGTTGTGTTCCATTGGTCTATGTGTCTGTTTTTATGCCAGCACCATACTGTTTTGATGATTGTAGCTTTCTAACACAGTTTGAAATCAGGAAGTATGATGTCCCCAGGTTTATTCTTCTTTCTCAAAATTGTTTGGCTCTTCAGGGCTTTTGTAGTTCCATGCAAAATGTTAGGATTGTTGGTTTCTAGTTCTGTGAAAAATGCCAATGGAATTTTTATGGGAATTGCATTGAATCTGTAGATTGCTTGTGGGTACTTTGGACATTTTAACGATATCAATTCTTCTATCCATGAACACGGGATATCTTTCCATTTATTTGTGCCTTCTTCAATTGATGTATGTGCAGTTCAAAGAATGAAAACAGAGCAAAATAAAATGAGTGCTTAAGTCATCACCATTCAGCTTATGAAAATAAAAATTGTCAGTCATTCTGAAATTACCTGTTTGTGCATCCCTCTTCCTTCCACCCAGAGGTAAGTGCTAGCCTGAAATTTGGATAAGTCATTTACTTGCTTTTCATCATTTTTATCACACATATGTTTATCCCCAAATATTGTGTCATTATGTTTTAAAATTCATATAAATTAAATCATAGTATATATTTTCTTTTTCTCAATATTATATTTCTCCAGATTCATTCGTGTTGATGTGAGTGGTTGTAATTGATTTTAACTACTGTATAACATGTGCTGTATAATTATATTAGGATTTATTTATACTGTTAAAGGATATGTGGGTTATTACCAGGATTTTGGATTTTAAAGCATTGGTGCTATAGATATTCTTGTGCGTGTTTTCCATTTAACAGGTGTAAAAGTTTCTCTAGGTACGCAGCTAAAAAGGGAATTCCTGGATTGGTTACATAGTATGTACATATTCAACCTGAATTTTGTTAGAATTCTTTCAGACATGATTTGCATTTTCTTTTGCCAGTAGTCTGGAGGATGCTACCAACCTTGGGACACTTGAAGTTGAATTTTTTGCTTTCGTTTTTGGACACATATTATGAATCTCAACCAGAGACTCACATGGGAGCCAAATTGTAGTTACAAATTCTCAAGGGAATTTTTTTTCTGATTACTTTTGTTTACTGTCCATATCAGTTTTTTTTGTGTGTGTGTGTTTTGTCTAGAGTTTATCATTATTACCTGTAGAAGGTAAGTTTTATTAGCAGCTTACTACTCCATGATGGTCATGACACATTGTTGATTGGAGAAAAAATCAAGATACACAATAGCATAAATTAAATGATTCTATAGCTTAATAAAATCTGGAAGGATATACACAATTTTTATTTGTAGAGAAGTAACATTATGAAGGACTTTACCATTTACTTTCTATACACTTGTTTGAATGTTTACACAGAACATGTATTACTTTTTAACCACAATAACAACAACAATAAAGATATTTTCATCTTGTGAAATGAAAATCTTGCTCCCAGAATAGGCTGTAGTCTCAGTCATTAAAATCACAACTTATGTATAAGTAAATGGAAGATGTTAGAGTTAGCAGGAAGATAGATCTTTTTTCCATGTGCTCTCATAGAAATAACATCCTGCAGGGTTTCATATTGGATCTAGAAAAAATATAATGTATATAATAGTTGTCTTCTGGAGGGCCTCTAGACTCTTTTTCAAACACTCTAGATGAGAGCTGCTTCCAGAGCCCAGTGACATGTTTTTTCCCACACTGTATTTCCACCTTCTGGTCTGTCTTCCTGGCAGCACACTATATTCTACAATCTTCCAGACCTCTCTGCTGCTTCATATTCTCAAGGTCCATGCCCCCAAGGTGACAGCAAGGTAATATGACACCAACCTCCATGCAAATGTATTTATGGATATCACTGGGTACCCATGTATTGCTGGGTGATCTCTCTCATTTCAACGTATCTTAACAAAAAATAGTCTTAGCACAAATAAGTCACTCTAACACTTGGGAATTCAGGCACAATGGCTGGCTTCTAGGGCAGAATGTCCTGGGTAAACAGTCAGGGGGGCAATGTAGTCCAAACACAGAATGAAGTTTTAGGATATGGGGTGAAAGACAAAGAATTTGGAATGAACTGAGCCTTACATTAAAACTTTCTAGTAGGCCATAGTGATTCCTATTAACTCCCCTTGAACTCACTTATTGACCAGGACTTTGTTCTTTATGTAAATCACACAGCTCTAGCCCTTTCCTCTCCACTGACAGGAAGATAGTTCTAGAACTGATGAGTCCTGCATGCTAAAAATATCTTTTTGTTTTTAGTTTTTCCTGTAAAAAACAGCAGCTAGTTTGATTAATCCACTGAGTCATTTGTCTCTATTGAGATTCTTGTAGCAGATGTCTGGAGAATAGGCTCTGGTCAGATAGCATTTGCCTTCCTTTGAGGCCAGAGCCTTATTCTTACTGGAACCAATGGTTCAGAAGATGTTTCAAGTGTCCCCTTAATTGCCATTCACCAGAAGAAAAGAAGGCCTTCTATTCTTTCTTGGTCACCACCATCAGCAAACCTCCTTTGAGCCTCATATCTCCTGTTTTTCCCCTTTTGAATCCCTTCATTGTATCCTAACACATCACTATCACTACTTTCACTTCTTACCAACATCTATCTGTGTTCCAGTGTATTCTTTCCTCTTTCTGTATCCTAGTAAAGGAAAATATATACCCTCCCCCTTGCCACCTCGGACAAGATATTCTCCAAGTACTCTTCAGAAACTTCTGATTTCACTCCTTCTTTTTCCTGCATCCTTCATCTTTCTGATTCCATAAGTTATTTACCCTTGGCTTAAAGGAAGAGTCAGGGATTACCTGGTCCAAATAAAATAGAAGTCTTCCCTGAAAACACCTTCCTGTGCTAAGAAAAATATAAGGAATAGCTCTCCCCCTAAAGCTGCTATTCTCTCTCTCCATCCTTCCCTTTGCCAGCAATTTTTAAAAAGACTTTATTTATTTATTAATGAGATACACAGAGAGAGGGAGTGAGAAGCAGAGACAGGCAGAGGGAGAAGCAGGCTCCATGCAGGGAGCCCGACGTGGGACTCAGATGTGGGACTCGGAGGTGGGACTCGGAGGTGGGACTCCAGGATCACGCCCTGGGCCAAAGGCAGGCGCTAAACCGCCCAGAGCCACCCAGGGATCCCCAGGGTTCCCCTGCCAGTAAATTTCTTAAAAGAGTGGCCTACATTTCCGGCCTATATTACTTTCCCACCCACTTCTCTCAACCCACGGCAGGGTGGCTTGCACCTTTACCACTCTGGTAGAACTGTTGTTTTAAAAGTCATCAATGGCTTCCTGCATGCTCAATCTTGTGGCTTATTTTTAAATCTTTAGTTTTAATTTAGGAAGGTTTCCTAGGTACATTAATGTTCTCAGTCACTGGACGAATACAAAAGGCCCAGTCTCTATTTCTGAGGAACAAATGAGAACTTGTGATAATGATGCTTATTCCTGGGATGGCACCAGGAATGGGGGTGGTGGGAGAAGGGAGGAGCCCTGGCCTTTCTTTTCTTGCTGTGATTAAAAATCGAATACGCAGGACAGCCCCGGTGGCTCAGTGGTTTATCGCTGCCTTCAGTCCAGGGCGTGATCTTGGAGACCTGGGATCCAGTCCCACATCAGGGTCCCTACATGGAGCCTGTTCCTCCCTCTGCCTGTGTTTCTGCCTCTTTCTCTCTGTCTCTCATGAATAAATAAATTATTTAAATAAATAAATCTTTTAAAAAATCAAATAGGCATCTATTCTTTCACTGATTTATTTGATATATTATTTTGTGTATCAACCATGTGGAAGAAGACAGCCTCTAGCTTTGAGATGTGATGACTTTTTTTTTTCTCCTGTAAAGACCAAGAGGTAGGCAAACCCTTAAATTGTCTTAGTATCTAAGTTACCTGTGCTAGATTCTCTGTAGGCTTAGCAATCAGTTGCCACACCTAGTTGCCACTCATCAAGAGCAGTGCTCACTTACCTGAGGGTGAATTTTAAAAGCCTCACTTAAAGACACAAAAGTATCCACTTTGCATCATTTTTAAGATACCATGAGCATAAGGTGGGAGGAATGATCTGAGTCTAATTTATTTGAAAATTCGGTTCTGGCAGAGGGAATTTAAGTTAATGTTAATAACAGAGCCTCTTGAAAAGAGGTCAAGGGGATAACATAGCTTTAAAAAATTCTGTTTCATAATCCGGTCTGTTCAGAAAAAGGAGGAGTGCAGTTTGTCTGAAGGAGGCAAGGGGGAGCCATGGCCTTAGGTCCTTCCTTCGAACTTCTGAGCTTAGTAGCAAAGGGAATCAATATTCAGAAAGAATTTGCCACAAGTTGCAAGAACTTGGACTCTTCATTCAATGTGATTATTTCCTACCCTCTAGCTGTCCATAAGGGAGGCTCGTAAACACGCTGTTCAGGCCTGATCAAAACATTAGCCAAGCCTTATGATGTTTGGACATGCTAGGCAACACCGGAGTGATTAATCATGGGGTACAAGCATCTGTGTGTTAAGATTTTTCTTTTACTGATCAACACATAACAGGGCCTGGGGACTGGAAAAAAAGATAAAGCATATTTGGGGATGTGCAGTGCATGCAGATTTGATCCAGATCCAGGAATCAGAAAAGGACATGCAAAATGGGAACCTTGACATTACTAATTACACTTGAAGAATACTAAACACCATAATTCTCTTAATGATCCTGAATATTTTAAGGATAATTAAAGTTAACTAAAATGAAAGGCCCCACTTTTCAAGATACACATGGTGAGCATATTCAGAGAATGTGAAATTATACATTTCTGTTTTCCAGGTAAGAATTAATTTGTAGAAAGAATCCACCAGTAGAAAAACATTTATTTAATGTTCCTATTCTAGAAGGTACCAATTCCTTAGAAATTTTCTCAGTAACCAGGAAGAAAGTTCCTACCAGTCTAATAGAGGATTGAGTCAGTCACTGAAGCCTATAGGAAATGCATTTGTTAGGGTATAATCTATGTTATTAAGTACTCAGGGGACTCACTATTTTTTTGGGGGGGCTCACTATTAAATTATTAATCAGTGTCACTGTTGATTCAGGGGAAAAAATGAGTCTTCACAGATTTTACTAACTGATCTCCAGGTGTCTAAAGAAAATGAGATAAACCTCAACCCCAGGGCTTAAATACATGCATGCAATATGACTCCTTTAAAACGGAAGAATAAAAGTCCCTTCAGGGTTGGCATATTTTAGCTCCAACTACAGGAGATTATAAGAAATCTATTGTAAAATTGTATTTGAGTCATAAAATGGTTGGAAATGTGCTTATTAAGAGGTTCACAATAAAGAAAGGACAAAATCTTTTACAGAACCCAAGCTCAGAACCAAACAAGTAGCAAAAATCATCAAAAATGCCAAATAGGACAATGTAATTATTTAACACTTAACTGTGTAACTGAGGTGAACAAAGAGAATCACAGGTGATATTAGATGTGTATTTGTATGGTCTTCATTGGATTGTTTATCTTCATGACATTAAGACAAATGGATTCATAAAGAAAAATAATTAAGAAATATTGAGGGTTTAATGGGTGTCGGGTACTCTTCTACATGTATTACCACGTTCAAGTCTCATGACAATTCTATGTTATAAGAAAGTACTATTATAATTCCCATTTTACATTGTTATCCCCATTTTATAGAAGAGGTAACTAAGGCTCATAGAAGACTTGCCCAGGATTACATGCAATTAGCAAGAGGTGGAGCTGGGATTCAAACCTAGACAGTCTAATTCTGTATTTATAACCATTGCATAGTAAGAGGGGCTTCTGCTCCTCATAGTCTACTGGAAGGAGCCTCATAGATAATTTATACCAAGTCCATCCCACCCCTTTGTATCCATATTACAGGAATAGTGAATCTGAGACCCAGAGTGGGGAAATTGGTAGCCTAAGTGCTGTGGCTGTTGCTGGGATAAGAATTGCTAATTTAATCATGTTCAAATAATAGAAGAGTATCTTTAATCTTTGTTACCAGAATAAATAAGGAAATAAACAAGCCAGCTCAATAAATAAGCCAGCTCAAGTATCTTATTTGTTAGGGTACTTCTGGGGCCTTGTGGTTATAGAGTAAGAAGATGGAAGTGGCTTTGCCCTCAAGTCAGAGGGCCACAGCAAGTGTGAGGCCTCTGAGGATGGGAAAATGCTTACCTGTCTGACATATCTGTCCCTGGACTGTGCTAATCCTTCTTGGCTGAAAAGCCAGCCTGATTCCAAGTCTCAGTTGAAGCTGGCAGTTCACTTCAAGTGGATTCTCAAAGGGCCCTGTTAACGCTCAGCCTCCAAGATTGGTGGGTAGATGGGAGCAGGAAGAAAGGGAAAGGCGATGTGGTTACAGGAATAGGGAGAACAGGGAGGGAGGGACTGAGATGCATTCCAACAAAGATCACCTCCTCTGGGCTTCCTCTTTATCTCCCACCATACCTCAGAGCCTTTACCTTCCCACTCTGACTCCTCTTTCTTCCTTTGTTATGGGGAACTTTCAGAACCCATTCATAAGGAGAGGGCAAATTAAGCTTCAATTGGAACAATTAGTCTTTGTTGACACACACCCCCCCCCCCCGCCCCCCTCCATCTTTGGGCATTTATAGAAAAGAGAAAAAATGGTGAGCCCTGAGCTTGAAATCTTATGCAATCAGGCTGCTTAAAAAGAAAAAAAAAAAAGGGAGCCATTATTTTTAGGTTTGTCATGTTTGTCTCACCATGATAAAGCGAACCATCTAATTCAAACTGAGGCCGGAGAACGAGCCTGGTGCAGCTGTCAAAGAAGCTTGGAGAAAAGGAGAAAAAATAGTTTTCACGTGCTGTTCCTTCCGTCTGGAATGCTCTTCCCCCCACCTCTTGAGACTGCAACTCAATTGTCACTTCTTCAAGGAAGCATTGCCAGTAGCATTCCACCACCCTCTTCAAAGTTACAGTCCCCTCTTTACCTGTTTTCAGAGCACCAGATAGGTCTCCTTGGTGTCACCTGTCACAATTGTGATTTCATTCTTACTAGTGTAGTTTTTTGGTAAATGTCTGTCCACCACATTAATTAGACTGGGACTTTCACAGGGGCAGTGTTGGCATAATTCTTGGTACACATTAGATGCTCAGCAATGAAGCATTGCTGAAGAAATGAATGATTTATCAAACAAGATCCAGTATATGGGAGTAGGATATTTTTCATCATTTCCTCCGTGAAAAGAGTCCGTGTAGCATATGAATGCAGCACTGGAGTGGAGTCAGAGTACTTGGGTCCAAATCCCAGCTTTGACTTTTACTATTTAACTTTGGTAAAATCACTTAAGGTCTCTGCCTCAGTTTCCTCATCTGTAGCATGGGGACAATAATTGCGTCTTTTTCATAGTTCTGCTGTAGGACTAAGTGAGCTAATACATGTAAAGCACATACTTGGATATTTATTACATTCAATAAATGTGAACTATTATTTATTAAAGCCTTTCCTTCAGACCACACCAAGCAATTCTGTATAGATTCTTTATATACAAATTGCACTTTCTGACACCAGTGGCAGAGATATTGCACTGCATTTTGATTCATACTCCTTGGTTCCATTCCTAACCCCCTGCCCCACTGGCCCATATTTGCTGTTTCACTCCATTACTTGATTTGATGTCACTGAAGCAGATAGTGAAGGAGTCCTTTGGTTTTTGCAGCTCCTGCCTTGTGAATGCCACTGATGTTTCTGGAAAAGGAATAAATATGATGGCAAAGCATAAATCCAACAGCTGCCTAGGCTTCCTAGGTTGCAAAGTAGTAAAATGAAATAAGTGTCTTGTGTGTTTCACTTTGAAGTGACAGGGAAATAAGTGGCCCATCAACCATTAATTACTTGGCAGATCTAGCTTCCACAAGATTGTCTCAGAACCAGCTAGGTGCTTGCAGATCAGTACAGTGGTCATTATGTTAACCAATGAAGAGGAATTGAGTGAAGTAAGGGGTTCTCATGTATTTGGTGGAGAGATTTGATTCATGAGGTTTCTAGGCTTTGAAACAAGTCATGATAAATGGTTATTATGCCTTCTAATCTTGCCACCCATAGAAAACCATGGTGGGTATTCCATACATAAGCATTAGAAATCTTCATCTCCTGGACTCTTTGTGCACTGTTGATGAAAAGGGCTCTCATTTGTGTTCTTTTTTTTAATTTTTTAATTTATGATAGTCAGAGAGAGAGAGAGAGAGAGAGAGGCAGAGACACAGGCAGAAGGAGAAGCAGGCTCCGTGCACCGGGAGCCAGATGTGGGATTCGATCCCGGGTCTCCAGGATCGCACCCTGGGCCAAAGGCAGGCGCTAAACCGCTGCGCCACCCAGGGATCCCCTCTCATTTGTGTTCTTATGTTCATGTTGGATCCAGAGATTTTAGGATGAAAACTTGGTTTTCTGCTTCTAGTGAATATAGCAGCTTTGACTTTAAAAAAAAAATTTTTTTTTAATTTTTATTTATTTATGATAGTCACACACACACACACACACAGAGGCAGAGACACAGGCAGAGGGAGAAGCAGGCTCCATGCACCGGGAGCCCGACGTGGGATTCGATCCCAGGTCTCCAGGATCGAGCCCTGGGCCAAAGGCAGGCGCTAAACCGCTGCGCCACCCAGGGTTCCCAGCTTTGACTTAAAAAAAAAAAAAGATTTTATTTATTCATGAGAGACACATAAACAGAGAGAGAGAGGCAGAGATACAGGCAGAGGGAGAAGCAGGCTCCATGCAGGGAGCCCGACATGGGACTCAATCTTGGGACTCCAGGATCATGCCCTGGGCTGAAGGCGGCGCTAAACCGCTGAGCCACCTGGGATGCCCAGCTTTGAGTTTTGTATGAGGGGAGTTCAATGTTTCTAAGCTCAGGTTCTAGAATAAAACAGCCTGGGTTCGAGTTCTAGAGCTACCAGTTATGAGTTCTGTGACCTTGGCCATGCTACCTAACCTCTCTGTTCCAGTTTTTTCATTGGCAAAAAGATCCAAGTCTTAAAGGTTGTTGTGAAGATTACATGAATTATTATGTATAAAGCATTGGTACACAGTATCATACAGAGTAAATGGTCAACAAACTACTAGCAGTAGTAATATGTACTTCCTCTTTTTGATGTTATTTTGGAGAATTTATCAATTATGCAGCCATCTCTGTGCTAAAAACTTTACACACATAATCTCATTTAGTCTTCTCAATTACAGCTGCAAGATAGATATTATTCTCATCTCTGTTGTACAAGTGAGAAAACTGAGACTTTGAAAGATTAAATCACTTGTCTGAGGATGTAAGTAGTAGAACTTCATCTCTTCACCACCACAGGGGGAGAATGGGAGGAGGCTGTAGAGAAGAGGGAAAGCTATCAAGGCTTTAGACAATATACTTGTTCTGTCCTCAGGGCACACTGAAAAGGAAAATTCAAGGGCCCCAGATAATCAGTCCCCTTCAGCTGAGCAAAGAATGCAGCATGCTACTGAGCTTCTCTAACATTTATACTCATTACCACCATGATAATTGCTCCCTTTGAAATGTAGCTGCCCCCTTCCTCCCAGACTTGAGAGCAAACCAAAGAAATCTCTTTTCTGGAGTGATTAAAACAGGGACCCCTTGGACTCAAACTGCTATGGCTCAAATCTGACACCCTCCTTTTTTTTTTTTTTTTCCAAATGGCACTATACTGTTTTATTTCAATGCTCAAAGAATATAAGGAGAAGATAACTTCTGATGCTGAACTGTGTGAGTAATAATAAAGGAACAGAAGAACATTAAAAACAAAAAGACAGGGATCCCTGGGTGGCGCAGTGGTTTGGCGCCTGCCTTTGGCCCAGGGCACGATCCTGGAGACCTGGGATCGAATCCCACGTCGGGCTCCTGGTGCATGGAGCCTGCTTCTCCCTCTGCCTGTGTCTCTGCCTCTCTCTCTCTGTGTGACTATCATAAATAAATAAAAAATTAAAAAAAAAACAAAAAGACAATTATTTAAAAGTACTTACATTTCACAGCAGTGCTTTGACAATACTGGCAAGTGTTTCTGGCTAATCGCTTCCAATATAATAGGGGTCTGAAAGAACCCCCTGATTTTAGCAAAAGAACCATCACATTTTCTCCAAATCTGACCTCTTTTTGAGTAATCTTCAACAATTATTCAACCCTCTAGGCCAATAGTTTTGGAACTGTGGCCTGAGGATCCAAGAAGTTCTTGAAATCAAAAAGTTTAAGAACCACTGCTCTAGACTTAATTTCTTCTGTAGATTAGGAATGATAATAGTATCAACCTTTTGAAAATCATTAGGAAATTAAATGAGATAAGACATAAAGCTCCTAGCCCAGTGCCTGGTATATAGTAGGTGCTGAGTAAACAGTTATGATTTTCATTGTCATTATTATCTTCTACTTTGTTCTGGATTTTCTGAGGGTCTACAGCTAACCTTGTTAACTGTAATGTGGACATACATATGTTTATTTACTAGGAAAAAAACATACAACATTAATCCTTTGTGTGGCCATCACAATGCTGGGTATAGTAGCAAAAACACATTAAGAGTTTCAATCAGTCTGCAGTGAAAGAATTCATATGTAAAACAACATCCACCCAGGTAGGATGAAATGTGACTACTAGATTGAGTAGAATATATGTGTAAAATTACACAGAATGAGACACTTCTGTACTAGCTAAGAGTTCAGAGAAGAAGACCAGAGCCAGAGTTTGAAGGAGGTTTGGCTGGGTGATACATGTCCCAGAAATGCCCTAACCAAACTCAGTAAGAATGTGTGCCTTCTCAGAAATCCTATAGGTTATGTGCCAGGCCCTTAATATCTACATTGGAAATGGGACGTTCCTTGGTTATCTGGGAATACTCTGGTGTACTTTAACAAAACAAAACCCAAATTCCTACTTCCTAAATTGAGTTATCAGAAAATGCAGTGATTTGGAGTCAGTGACCTGGTTTCAAATCCCAGTTCTGTTACTTCAGTAGCTGTGGGAGCTGGGGCATGACCAGTCACTGTACGAAGTGCTGTGATCCTGTGTGGAAAATGGGGTTGATACTAATTGGCTCCCAACATAAGGAAAGCAAACGAGATCATGTAGGTGATGACACTTTGCAAACTATTAAGCCCTAAATGAATATGCAGTGGTGTCACCACATGATCTTTTGCTTCTTTTGCCTATTACATCTCTATCTCCATGATGTTCTGAGACTGGTGGCATCTGCTCCAGGGAGGAAGCAGGCCTGGAATAGCCTGGGTATTTACGGAGGAGATTGGCAGAGTCTGAGTTGTGAAACTCAGTGGTCTGCTCCAGATCATCCTGAGTTCCTCACTCTCCTGAGCACTAAATTTACTCTTCCCATTTTCTTAAAAATAGCTTTGCAATTTTGCTTATTATGTTTCTCCTTACTTTATGTTGGGGGGAGTTTAAGAATATTGTGCAAAGGGCTGTTCCTTACCTCAGAATGATCCTGTTGGGCTCATAGCTCACCTCTCATTGTCAGGCGCACAGCGGGAGAGTAACTTGCTCAGAATTGATGGCCTTTTCTAAACCCATTAAAGAAACTCTGAAGAATAGCTCTGCTGTTCCCAGGCCTGAGAAGGCTTATTTTATGTGGATTGGGTGCCTCCAATAAGCTAATCACTGGTGTAAGGGTAGCTGCAGCCTGCTCTTATTTGTGATCTAAGGACAGCTAATCCAGTCAGTCTGAGACGTGCTTACCCATACCTGCTTTGGAGTCTTCTTTTTACTGTGTAACCTTAGACAGTTTACTTCATCTGTCTAATTCAGTTGCTGCATCTGTCAAAAAGAGATCATGAGTACCGATCCAATAGGTCTAATGTGAGGACTGAAGAAGGAAATTCATTTACGTTGATCTCTGTGGCCAGCATACAGTCAGCAATCAGCAAATGCTACGGAGTAAGTAATGCTCAAGTAAGTAGCTACTATTACCATGATTATCCAAGGAGCTGGTCACAGGGTGAAGGAAGCCACACCCCTTACCTCTGAAGGTTTGGACCCCAAATGAGGTAAAATACAAAAGCACAATCCAAATGTGAGTGGAAGGGCCAAGGAGGCTGCATTCAGTCCCATGATTATAACTCACTCCTGGTGGTTTCACTGAATCCTTTCTTCCTTTCTAACCCCTCCCACCCAAACTGTGGACCTTACCACAGAACAAGCCATTCTTTTAACTTCTTAGAAACCAGTTTTCTTTTTTGTTTTTCCCCTAGGTGGAGTGAGGGAGAAGGGAAGAGAGAGAGAGAATAAACACCAGCTGGGAAGAGAAATGTGAAGAAAAGACAGGTTTCTTTTTTTTCTCATTAAAAAAAAAGAGTAGGGTAGCGGGGACAAGGAGAAAAATGTGTTCTTTTTGCAGAGGGGCTGTGGGGGAAGAGCTCTGAGGGCGGTTTCACCAAGGTTCCGCTTCTTCTAATCATCTAGACTCAGGCAATGCTCTGGCCCTAGCCAATAATTTATTTACACCAAAAGGTGCAGACGCCAGAGGCAGGTGTCAAAACAATTAATAACACTCCTGGAAAGGAATAGTCTCTTCCTAAATCTGCCAGCCTGAGGGGAGTCTGCTTCTCAGGAGAGCTAGAGCAGTCAGCTGGGTTGGGTCCACTAAGAACAGTTGATCCTGATCAGCAGCCACACTCCAAAGCCAGTCGAAAATAGGGTAAAGGTTTGTCTTTTTAAAGAACCTGCTTCTTGCCTTCTTTGCATTGCTGGGCACCCCCATAAAGCTAAATCGTTGCTAGTAAGTCTTTGAGCTTTCCTGCCCAGAAAAATGGAGAGGCAGATAGGTGACTTAAAATGATGGGAGCTGCTGCTCTTTGAAGATACATTAGAAATAAAGATGAAGCGTAGAGTTGAGGATTGAAAAAGTTTTTACTTTAAATTGAAACAGAGACACAGAAAGGCTAAATGCTTTGCTCAAGTAAGTAGCAGAGACAGAATTTGACCCCGGGCAGTCTGGCTCAAGTGCAGAGGCTCTTAACCATTCATCACATACTCTGTTTTGTTCTCTTTTGTTCAGTTCAGAGAAAGGGCCCTCTCTTGACTCTGCAGTCAAGGTGGTTGTTATAGCATACAAATATCCTTTCTACAACTGTGAGTGTTGGTATTTATTTCTCATTTCGGTCAAGAATCTCTTGATGCTTTGAATGCTTTCCCATCCATTCTGTACACAACTGCACACACTCTCAAGTAACTAAAATATTTTTCTTCTTGATTTGGTAAGCAGAAATTGTTGTTCTCTTTGCATCTGGGGTAACTTATGAGTACACTATAATCTGAATTATGCCTAAAATCAGTGGAGAAGCACTCAATTTTCAGTGAATGCCTGGTCATTCCAACTTTGAAGAAATGGGAAGGTATTTCTCAGTGATCTGACCTAGATATTCTGCACTTGAGTCATCCAGACCACATGATTCTCTTAGAATCATAAGAGATTAGGTAAACATCTGAATCTAGGAATTTTCAATCTCTGGGAGAATTCTTTTTTTTTCTTCATTCTTTTCCCCAATCCTGCCTAGTAGATGGCTGGGCCATGAGGAGTAAGGGTTTGAGATGATTATCAGGTTGCACACAAAGTTTGTTGGTGGATTGATTCTTAGAATCTGGTATAGAAGAACTTTCAGAACCTCAAGAGCAAAACATATTGTGTTTCAGATTCCAGGGCCAGGTTCAATCTCATAAGATTTAGGAGGTCAGAGTTTCCTAGAAAAAAATCCACACTGGGCAGTGTCCAAAAAGTTCCTATCACCTGCAGGATGGAAGAATCATTGTCTATGGGGAAAGTAATAGGTACTTATTTCATGTTTTGGCTTTCATTACAGATGGAAGTAGCAGCAGCAGCAACATAACCTTGGACCAACTGAGTGTTTAATTGAACTTCACCTGATGGCAAATTCGGTTGCTATTAACAGGGAGGTAGTTATCATGGTTGAATATACTCTGATTCAAGGAGAGTACTAGGGGAGCTTTTTAATATTTATGTGACAATAATTGATCTCTCACCACTGTCAAGTACTGCTAAAGACTTATCAGCTTGCTGTTTCAGCACCATATGTTGTAGCCAAGATGCACTCCATGTGTCCTTCCTGTGCCTTGGGGAGAGAACATTTGCAGTGGATCAGAATAGAAAATGGTATGGGCTTCAGAAAAGCTCCTAGCACTTAGATTTCCCCTCAGTGATCAGATATGCGAGTTATAACTATAAAATAATGAGATTGCCTCCTCAAACCACTTGTGAAATGAAGCCTCAGTCCATAATTGTTTCCTTTATCACCTAGGGACCAAGAAAGGGGTGACTCAATTAAAGGGGGCTTCTTGTAGATTCACCTCGTATTGCATATAACTGATTTTAAATAGGCCATTCTGTGAGATCTGAAAACCCGCCCGCAATTAAAATGCTAACATCTATACCATTTGGTTTTTCTTAATGAGCCAGGTGCTGAATTTGCTTGTCTTACTTCAGCAATCAGTTTGGGTTCCCAGAAACCTAAGAAGTGGGCTTTTTAAAAATTTTACTTGAGTCATATTTTCTTTTTTTATATATATTTATTTTTTATGGTGTTCAATTTGCCAACATATAGAATAACACCCAGTGCTCATCCTGCCAAGCGCCCATCTCAGTGCCCGTCACCCAGTCACCCCCACCCTCTGCCCACCTCCCCTTCTACCACCCCTAGTTTGTTTCCCAGAGTTAGGAGTCTTTCATGTTCTGTCTCCCTTTCTGATATTTCCCACTTATTTTTTCTCCTTTCCCCTTTATTCCCTTTCACTATTTTTTATATTCCCCAAATGAATGAGACCATATAATGTTTCTCCTTCTCCGATTGACTTATTTCACTCAGCATAATACCCTCCAGTTGCATCCACATCGAAGCAAATGGTGGGTATTTGTTGTTTTTAATGGCTGAGTAATATTCCATTCTATACATAGACCACATCGTTATCCATTTATCTTTCGATGGACACCGAGGCTCCTTCCACAGTTTGGCTATTGTGGACATTGCTGCTATAAACATCAGGGTGCAGGTGTCCCGGCGTTTCGTTGCATCTGTATCTTTGGGGAAAATCCCCAGCAGTGCAATTGCTGGGTGGTAGGGCAGATATATTTTTAACTCTTTGAGGAACCTCCACACAGTTTTCCAGAGTGGCTGCACCAGTTCACATTCCCACCAACAGTGCAAGAGGGTTCCCCTTTCTCCGCATCCTCTCCAACATTTGTGGTTTCCTGCCTTGTTAATTTTCCCCATTCTCACTGGTGTGAGGTGGTATCTCATTGTGGTTTTGATTTGTATTTCCCTGATGGCAAGTGATGCGGAGCATTTTCTCAGGTGCTTGTTGGCCATGTCTATGTCTTCTTCTGTGAGATTTCTGTTCATGTCTTTTGCCCATTTCAAGATTGCATTGTTTGTTTCTTTGCTGTTGAGTTTAATAAGTTCTTTATAGATCTTGGAAACTAGCCCTTTATCTGATATGTCATTTGCAAATATCTTCTCCCATTCTGTAGGTTGTCTTTTAGTTTTGTTGACTGTATCCTTTGCTGTGCAAAAGCTTTTTATCTTGATGAAGTCCCAATAGTTCATTTTTGCTTTTGTTTGTCTTGCCTTCATGGATGTATCTTGCAAGAAGTTACTGTTGCCAAGTTCAAAAAGGGTGTTGCCTGTGTTCTCCTCTAGAAAGAAATTGAGGAAGACACAAAGAGATGGAAAAATATCCCATGCTCATGGATTGGCAGAATTAATATTGTGAAAATGTCAATGTTACCCAGGGCAATCCCTATCAAATACCATGGATTTTCTTCAGAGAGTTGGAACAAATTATTTTAAGATTTGTGTGGAATCAGAAAAGACCCCGAATAGCCAGGGGAATTTTAAAAAAGAAAACCATAGCTGGGGGCATCACAATGCCAGATTTCAGGTTGTACTACAAAGCTGTGGTCATCAAGACAGTGTGGTACTGGCACAAAAACAGACACATAGATCAATGGAACAGAATAGAGAATCCAGAAGTGGACCCTCAACTTTATGGTCAACTAATATTCGATAAAGGAGGAAAGACTATCCACTGGAAGAAAGACAGTCTCTGCAATAAATGGTACTGGGAAAATTGGACAGCCACATGCAGAAGAATGAAACTAGACCACTCTCTTTCACCATACACAAAGATAAACTCAAAATGGATGAAACATCTAAATGTGAGACAAGATTCCATCAAAATCCTAGTTGAGTCATATTTTCATTAGGAATTTATTTATGGCCATGAGTGAACTACCCAGGGAAAGATTGTTTAACTATTTGATGCTGTGAGAGTCCCCTCAGGTCAACTGCATCTGAGAACCACATTAGGGGTCAAGGAGACTGAACTGTTAATGTAAGCATCCCACAGCTATATTCACAGGGAGATTGCCCCAGTAGCTTTTCCTTCCCATTGAGCTAGGGTTGCCATGACTGTTGGATTCTTGTGACTGGAGGGTCATAATTCCAGTGGATGGGGCCAAGTAAGGCAAGCATATTGTGGGTCTTAAAGACCTGATGTTCATAAATCTTCCTCAGAAACATGCTATCTATGAACTCAATCATATAATAAGCTTCTTCTATTAAAAAATCAAATAACAGCAAACATTTTGGAAAAATTGAATATGCCAGCCACATATGCTTATTCCTGAAATCAATGTGTTCTCTTTTCTGGGATGGAGAAGCTCCTTTTCTGTTTGTTCCTTTGTTTGCTTGTTTTTTGGGGGCAAGGGGAAAGGATCTTAGGTATGCTTTTTGAAAGAGACTTGAAGAACACGGACATTTAATTCTTCCCCAGAGCAACTAAAAGGGGCCTTAGAGAAAGTTTTCCTGTTAAAAACTTTAGAGAATTCCAGAAACAGGTTGAATGTAGTCATCAGGGGCCCTGGGCCAATGGTGTCCATATGTCTTAGACAAATTTCCAAATATTTGGAAAATCTCATCCATAGTCCTAATGCCACAGTGCAAGTGAATTATTTCCTAAAACTCCTCTGGATATTCTGTTTTTCCCTCACTTCCTTTTTTCCCCTTAATCTGAAAGCTTTTTAAAATAATTAAAGTAAATGAACCTTTAAACAAAAATTATCATGCTTTATTCTTTTCCTAAGTATTTTCACACCTATAATCTGACCTGGTCCTCACACACTTCTGCAATTGTAATTGATTATTCCCTTTGCCCAGATGAGGAAATTTAGTGACATTTAGGCTAATGCCTGGGTTCAGATGTGTTTCTGTTTCCAATTAGCAGACATTAATAACTTGAATCTGGTACAGCTTTAATATTCTATCCCTGTTGCCACTCATTATCAACTCACCACTGACTGACTACTTTCTGTTTTTTACCTATACGGTTAGGCTTACTAATTATCTGGGAATATTTGTGAAGAACTTGCTCCAGCTATGTATACTTTTCCCCAGGAAACTGCAAACCCATTCAAAATGTTGTTTGCAGTCCATTCATAGAGGCATTCCCAAGGAAGGCCATGACATGACCTAGGTTTATTTTTATTATTATTATTTTTTTTATGACCTAGGTTTAGAACCTCTCAGTGATAGTGGTGTGCCTGTTCCCTTTGAGATTATAGAGTCTGTGAAGGAGGATATCTTAGAAAGGTGATGACCTAAATCAAGGGTCAGCAATAACTTTTTTCTGTAAAGGGCCAGATAGTATTTTAGACTTTGTAGGCCATTGGGTCTCTGTGGCAATTACTCAGCTGTACATTAGTAACTCAAAAACAGCCATAGATTATACATATATATGTATATATATGTAGATGTATATATGTATATATGTATATGAATGGGTATGCTGTGTTCCAACAAAACTTTATTCATGGATGAAAAATTTAAATTTTATATACATTTATGTGTTCTTAAATATTAATTCTTCTTTCGATATTTTTTGCAACCATTTAAAAATGTAAAAAACATACTTAGTTTGTAGGTTGTAGGAAAATAGATAGCCAGCTGGATTTGGCCTTATAAGGGCTGTAGTTTGCTAATCCCTGCCCTAGATCAGCAGTTTTTAGTTCTGGCTGCACATTAGGGTAACCTGGGGAGCCTTTAGGAAATACTGATGCTGAAAAAAAAAAAAGAAATAATTGATGCTGGACTATGTCTCTTGTGGTTCTGAATCAGTTGGTATAGGGTCATGCTTGGGCATCAGTTCTTTTTTAAAGCTCCTCCGGTGATTCTAAGTTATAGCTGTGGTTGAGAAGAACTACTGATCTAGAGCTGTGTTTTCTAGCTCCAAGTTTAGCCCAAATCTTTTGTAAATAATGGAACTGCAAATTCTTAAGGGTCTCAACATACTCCATGGAATAAAGCTGATAACCAAAACAAGTTATCTTGTTTATCTGAATCATTTTTAAACACTGCTTGACTTACCCTTATTCAAGAGGCAGTAGGAGAAACAGCACCAGACAGTATGACTTATGTAGACAAAAAAAGAAATAATAAAATAAAAATATTTATTTTCTATGGGTACATGCCTATGTATACAAATGCATAGAGTGAATTGGGAAAGCTATGTACCAAACAGATGATTCTGGTTACCTCTAGGGAGGAAATTAGAACTGCAGGGGTGAGGTGGGATAAGGAAGGACTGATTTCAGCCTGCCTTGGCTTAATCCTGACTCAGCCAGTTATTAGCTATGTGACCATAGGCAAATAACTTTGCTTGCCTCTGCTCAGTTTTCTCATTAGTAAAATGAGGAAGATAGCTATATCTACCTCATACAGTATTTCTGGGATTTAAGTGATTTAAATACATGTAAAAACATTTAGAGCCTTTTTTTAAAAGATTTTATTTATTTATTCAGGGAGAGAGAGAGAGAGAGTGAGAAAGAGAGAGAGAGAGAGAGAGGCAGAGACACAGGCAGAGGGAGAAGCAGGCATCATACAGAGAGCCTGACGTGGGACTCGACCCAGGGTCTCCAGGATCACGCCCTGGGCTGCAGGCGGCGCTAAACCGCTGTGCCACCAGGGCTGCCCAACATTTAGAGCCTTATATGGCATGTACTAAATGCTTTATAAATGTTAGTCACTTTATTATTAAAAATGATTAGAGGGGTGCCTGTGTGGCTCAGTCAGTTAAGCATCTGACTTCACCTCAGGCCACGATCTCAGGGTCCTGGGATTGAGGCCCACCTTGGACTCTCACTCACTAGGGAGTATGCTTCTCCCCTCTCCCTCCACCCTCCTCTGGCTCACACTTTTCTCTTTCTCTTTCAAATAAACAAAAAAAAAATCTTTAAAAAAAGATTTTGAAAATACAAAGTAATATATTGGTGGTGATCAACCTTTTTTTCCTGCCTCCATACTATTTTAGTGAGTAACTAGACTCTCTGAACACAGTGATTATCACCCAGCAGGAATATTCACCCACTAAGGAGGCATATCAGACTCCCCATAGGGGAATCTATGGTTTGTAAACAACCCTCTAGAAATTCTGATATGCATTCCGAGTGGGCACAGCCCTCAGTCTACATGAATGAAATTATGTTTTCATTCATTGCCAAATATAAATCAACCCTGTCTCCCAGACACAGTGGAGGGTTGAATTCTCAGGAAACAATTAGGAATAAAGTGATATAAATATGGAACTCTATATAGCTAAGAATCCTCACAATTAAAACCATCTTACTGTGTACAAATGCAGCTTCAAAGAAATATTAACTGTATGCAACCAAAAGGAATATTGAACCATAGCACCACCTCTTATATACAACAGATGGTCTCTAAAATATATTGAATCCCCAATTCTCAACAATTTGAATGATATGGTATATGTTAGGGATCATTCGAAGAATGAAAAATGAATAATTTGAGTATCTTTGACTTTGTTTTTATAGGCAGCATATTTGCCTTCTAAATTATGAGACTTAAATGCATGTTAATATGAGTTTGTAATTTTGACTGGCAGGAGAAACTGGGAATGTTTTTGGTACTAATGAGGACTTGATCTGAAAGGGGAAAAATGGTTTTAAATGACCTATCAAGCTTATAATTAAAAATGGTTGATGTAAAAGTGAGAGGGAGTATGGAATTGTCAATCTCACCACTCGGGGTGGTAGCTTTACCAGAGAATTCAGAGGAAAGGAAGACACCATGTGTTTTAGGAAAGTGATACTTGTTTGAGTATCAGAAGATCTAGCTTCTCATCTCTTCTGTTACTGACTTTGGGTTCATCAGCTAAACTTTCTAGGCCTCATTTTTCTTTTCCCTAATTTGACAAGACTGGGCTTGATGAGTTCAAAGGTCCCTTTGGCCTTAATAGTATATTAATTGTAAATAGCAGTGTCCATAGCCATGAAGTTCTGCCTGGGGCCTTTCTCTGAGGAAACCATCTATGGCATGTGAGGGAGAAACAAAGCTCTCTGATGAACCCTCACCCATTTGTGGAACCAAATTAAACTTTAAGACGTCAGTTTTCATTGAAATGTAATTTCTGGATTGACTGCTTTGTCTAAAAAACAAAGGCCTTTTGATACATCTCTGCACTAGTCAGTGATGGTAAGCTTTGGGAATCTTTTCTAATATGACACAGCACATTGAATTTCTTTCTTTGGAATTAACTTCAACAGAGTAGCCTTATCAACTTTTGTGGAAGATGAAGATGATTGAGATGTTTGTACCTCAGTGCTATATGCTAGTGAATGAATCTCTAGGAGAACCATACCTTATCACCCTTCTTCATTGTATTTGAACTTCCTGCTATTGCTGGTATTATTTAAGAAAACTGACTTTGTTCTGACTGCTATGTGCTGGGAAGTGCTGACTGAGAGAAGGCATGGGGCATCTGGCTAAATAGAATTTCCTTTTTTACCCTCTACCTCATCATTCTACTTTCTTGACCAAAAGGCCTCCTCACTTGTGGTATTGGGTCTCTTTAGCTGCAATGGTCTCTTTAGTGGCTATGGCATTGCTCTGATATTTGGTAACATTCTCCATTAAGAGCTCTGTGGTTCTTACTCAGGATGAATCTGAATCAGCTTGAACCAGGGATTTGTTTTACTTTGCTTTAGTAAAGGCTTTTAATCTTCAAAAAAATTCAAATAATTCTGTGAATTGCAAAAAGAAGGCTAATGAGTATGTCAGCAAAATAGTGATCATTAGTTTAGTGGAGAAAAAAATGACAACTTTCCCTTTACTTTATGTAGCATATCTGTATCATCCTTTTACTCTGCTCTTTGGACCGACTGTGTGGGCAGGCAAAGATATCTCCATTTTGCAAATTAGAATATTAATGAGTCTAGTGACTTGCCAAAGGACAGTTATTGATTGAAATGAGACTCTAATCCTAGCCTTTGGTCTCTTAGTGCTTGATTAGAATGATTATAGCCCTGCTTCTCTAAACTGTTTCTAGCAGGGAGCCACAACAGCATACTTAGGGGGTATATTGTAGGGAGTTCAAAAACAATAATAAAACTAATTCCAAGTCAATCTGCTCTTTATTATCATGGTGACTTGGAAACTCTGAATAATATTAGTAATAAAATAATTCTCCCTTCTGAAGTAAACCATTTCTACCACTCCCTCCTGGGAGGCAAAGTCCCCAGGCTGTCCATCCAGTGCCAGAGATGCTGCTTAAAGCCAGAAGAGAAGACAGAAAGCTGGTCAGCAGGTTGGAGCCTGGAATAGCCCCTTACCAGGGCATGGAATCAATTAGCATGTGCTTATTGAACACTATTTCCTTGCTCAGCACTGGGTTAAGAGCTTGGAGGAGGAAAGAGTATTTCAGGCATGATCTCTGCTTCAGGAACTCAGTTACCTTGAAGAGATAAGACTTATGTTGAAGCTACTAAAGCTCACACTTGATACAGCAAATAATTAAGAGTGTGATAGGGCAGACTATACATTCTTCAAGAGCTTATTTATTCATTCATGAGTGGCATCTAGGTTTGGGTTCAGATTCTTTATCCATCATTCACTAGCTCTGTGATGTGGCACATGTGATTTAGTCTCTCAGTATCACAATTTCCTCACCTATAAAAACTGAGGGTGATAAGCTGGGCATTATAGTAGTATCAATAGGATTTCTTTGAGGATTAAATGAGATAGGAAGTACTTAATTAATTTTTAGCTATTATTCATTCACCAAACATTTGATGAGAATCTATTTCTTGCCATGTACTGTGCTAGCTGGAGCTATGGCCAGCCTTCAAGGAGCTTCTATGACTTATTCATTATCGTTTATAGTTGCAAGGCAGTGTAGTATAATGGCTTAGAGCACAGGCTCTGACATCAGATCTCCTAGGCTCAAATCCAACTTTTTTCATGTTCTTTCTGCCTGTGTGTTATTATTAGGCAAGTTACCTAATCTTTGTGTGCTTCATTTCCCTTATCTGTAAAATAGGGACCACATTAGTGCATGTATCATTTGGATTATTGTGAAGATTTTTTAAAGATTTTATTTATTTATACATGAAAAACACAGAGAGAGGCAGAGACACAAGCAGAGAGAGAAGCAGGCTTCATGCAGATAGCCGGATGTGGGACTCGATCCTGGGACCATGGAATCACTCCCTGGGCCAAAGGCAGGCACTTAACCACTGAGCCACCCAGGCATCCCTATTGTGAAGACTAAATGAACTGAAATATGCTGAGCACTTAGCATTGTGTCTTGAACATAGTTAGCTCTTAATAAGTTTTAGCAGTTACCATTATTACAATTTGTTCTCTTACCTGCACTAATGGGGAAATAACATTAATTTGGAGATTGGTAAAAGGTTACTAAATCAGTTGCAGAGATGGTTGAAACAAGATGATGTCTACCTTTTGACTGCACTCTGCTTACAGTAAAATCTTGATTATCCAGTATGAGATATTATGCTGAGCTTAATTTTCTAGTTAACCAACCAAGGGTTGCCTAGGATACCCTATTGATTTCAACCTTTGTGGTTGGAAATCTTTCTTGAATGTCAGTAGCCACTTTCTCAGTTTAGTAAATAGTCTATGATTATCTCTAAGTCTGTGATAGATGCAAAGGGTCGAATGTCAAGATGATGGGTTGGATGTTAGGGAGTCTAACTGTGATTGCAGTGAGCATGGTGGCTATCAGTTACTATTAGAATCATTGGGACTTCTAGCTTAGGCTTTGCCAAGGAGTGTTTTTCATGGTTTTAGTAACTTACAGTGCAGGAAAAAGTTAATGGCTTCATAATTTTTTATGTCCCTAAGGTAAGAACTCAGTTGAAAGTTGCTATGACTATTTCTCAAAGCAAGGGCCAGGCAGCCGTATGTCACTTTCTCCATCTACCCTTATGGGTTGGGTGGGGCATAAAATGACTTTTTGGCAAAGACTGAGAGTCTTTTGGGGGCAGCAGAAAAGAGAACATTCTGTATGGGCATAAACCTATTCACAAAGAGTTCAGGGTCCTTTTGCTCCCTACATCTCTCTGGCCAGCCTTACCAGCCTATCACAATGCCTGAAAGTCCCACCATGAGAGTCAATACTGCCTAATAGAAATTTCTGCAATAATGGAAATGTTCTATAGCTACACCACCCAGTACAATAGCCACTAACCACATGTGGCTATTGAGCACTTGAAAATTAAATTTTGATTTAATTTAAGATAGCCACAGGTAGCATTCAGTGGCTACCATTATCGAATAGCATAGCTATAGATGCTTTAAGTAAAATGCTTAATTACCTTTTCTCCTAAAGACATTGAAGGTCCTCTTTTAAAAATAATTTATTTGAGTATAATTGACACACAATGTTACATTAGTTTCAGGTGTACAATATAATGCTTCTACACCTCTATACATTATGCTATGCTCATCACAAGTGAAGCAACTGTCACCATACAATGCTATTACAGTATTATCGACTATATTCCTTATGCTGTGCCATTTTTTCCTAGGATTTATTCATTCCATAACTGGAAACCTGTACCTCCAACTCCCCTTTACCCATTTTGCCCAATTCCCCACCTCCTACCTTCTGGCCATCATCAGCTTGTTCTCTGTATTTATAGGTCTGATTCTGCTTTTTGTTTGTTTGTTTATTCATATGTTATTTGTCTTTCTAATTCTAACTTATTTCACTTAGCATAATACCCTCTAGGTTTATCCATGTTGTCACACATGGCAAGATCTTATCCTTTCAAATGGCTGTGTGATATTCCACTGTGTTTTTATACCACATCTTCTTTATCTATTCATCTATTAGTGGACACGTGGGTTGCTTCCATATCTTAGCTATTTTAAATAATGCTGCAATAAACATAAGGGTCCGTATATCTTTTTAAATCAGTGTTTTTATTTTTTCGGTAAATACGTGGTGGTTGAATTATTGAATCATATGGTATTTCTATTTTTAATTTTCTGAGGAATATCCATACTGTTTTCCACAGTGGCTACACCAATTTGCATTTCTACCAGCAATGCACAAGGGTTCCTTTTTCTCCACCTCCTCACCAACACTTGTTATTTCTTGTCTTTTTTATTTTAGCCATTCTGACAGGTATAAGGTGACATCTCATTGTGGTTTTGATTTATACTTCCCTGATGATTGGTGATGTTGAGTGCCTTTGCTTATGTCTATTGGCCATCTAGATGTCTTCTTTGGGAAAATGTCTGTTGAGGTCCTCTGCTCCTTTTTTAAATTGGATTGTTTGAAAAAAATAAATTGGATTGTTTGGGTTTTTGGCATTGAGTTTATAAATTCTTTATGTATTTTAGATATTAATCCCTTATTGGATATGTCATTTGCACATATCTTCTCCCATTTAGTAGATTGCATTTTAATTTTGTTGATGGTTTCCTTCACTGTGCAAAAGCTTTTTGTTTTGATGTAGTCATAATAGTTTATTTTGCTCGTTTCCTTTGCCTGAGGAGACATATCTAGAAAAAATGTTACTACAGATGATGTTAAAGAAATTACTGCCTGTGTTCCTGAAGGTTCCTGTTAAATTCCAGGTATGATATTTGAGAGAATATTAACTTATTATCCTGTGTTCATAACTGATTGTTGTACACATTGGCTTATTTATTCTTACCACCTAAGAGGGCCCAATATGAGATGGATGCAGATTGTTTGAAAGTGAAGGTGACAAGTGTTTTAAGAGAGAAAGGAATCTGGGCTGGGAGAACTTACAAAAAATAGGTTAGAAGACACTACTGAAGGGGCAAGTTGGGAGCCTCACATTAGGTGCTAAGAGACAAGAGCAGAAGCAAATTGGTCCTAATTTATCATATTTTTAAAAAATTTTTTTCCTAATTTATCATATTGATTAGGGCTGGTGCATAATTAAGGAGGCAGAGTACAAGAGGAGATGGAGGGTGGAGTCATTACTATCTCATTAATGAAGACTCTTTCTTCACCCTGGCCTGAGTACATGGGGCTTGTGTGGGGGTGTCTAGCCCTGCAGTAGCAATGCCAGGACTGTATCCCAGAAGGCCACCTTTGGTGAGTCATAGGCCAGGGGGCAGAAAGCAAGAGGAGGGCAAGGCACAGCTCTGTAAAAACTTCAACTCTGAGAGACATTCCCCAACATGCCAACGAAGGTAAAATCCATTAAGAACATCATCTTCAGTGGATAATGTTCTTAATACTTAGATAAAATGCCAATCAGCAACCTGTTGCTTCTCTCTGGGATCCTTGAGGCTTTTGCTGGCCGGACTGCTCACAGATAAGTCAGACTTTTCAACACAAACAGGTGAGTGATTTTCTAATTATTTGGAGATGTGGCATATTGTACATGTAGTAGCTACTTGGGGTGAAGTAATGACTATTTGAAATGTACTTGAAGCTGAATATGCTTTTAAAGACAGTATTAGCAGTGTCTAGTCACCTGGATGAGGAGGAGACCATTAGTTTTTGGTGGTTTAAACTTGTTTCTGATCCAGTTTAAGTGTTTGGCATTAAAGAAGTTTAATGCTTCATTATTTACCCTGGAAAAGATCAACAACCCCATGGTGAAAGTTCAAAATTTTGAGTACTAATCACATTTCCTAAGGCGAGTAAGCACCAGCAGGTGGGTGAGATCCAGCAGGGATCTGGAGCTAGTAAATTGCAGTGTCCTATGTGAGAAACAAGTATTTAATGGAGGACAGGGAAGTGTTCATAATGTGGGTGAAGAAGGAGAGAGTTTCAGGGGTTAGGGCACTCATAAGGATGCTCTGGGCTGACAGATGCTCTCCTATTTAGAAGGGGGCTTAGGGTTTATCCTTAAAGTAGATCTGCTTAGTGACAGTCACAGTGAGAGAAAAGCTTCCATAGGAAACTAGCTGTGGATGTGGGGGGTTTTATTGAGCCCCAGATTGGAATATATGGACAGATATCTATCCATCTGACATAGAATAGAAAATTTGAAATTAGGCCTGTTCTGGAAAGTCTCAGCATTATGGTTGGTTCTACTCTGGATTGCTCTCTCCTGCCAAAAAGAAAATTCTGTTTGAGAGTCACTGGCTATATTTTGTTGTGAAGGGTAAAGGATGGGGCTACCATCCTCTGCCTCTTCCATGTTATTCATAAAAATGAAGCACCACCAACATTCAGTCTTGCTTCTAATATTTGCAAGGCAGAAGGCAAAGTTACAAATGGAGGCATCTGGTCTATATATAGCCTGTACCCCTGTGTCCCCTCACTTGTCTACTCCTGGTTTTCTTTCCACACCATCAGATGCCTAATGCACATGCAAATGGACATGCCAGACTATATGTTCAAGCTCCATGCAGCACTTCTCCATCCCAAACAGCTGTCTCTGGGCCACCTAACAGGCTAGAGGTATGTATAGCAATGCTGCTATTTGCTCCTGGGGGGATAGACCTGGGGAAGAGGCCTGCACAAGCCCCTGGAACAGGCTTCATGCTGTTTGGACAGAGAATTCCAGTCTCTTTACCTGGATTTCAGCCTAGAAGCTGTGAGTCTAGGCTCAAAGTGTGCATGTACCCTTGGCCAACTCACTTTCTAAGGAGAGGTACAGCCAGAGGAGAGCGAAAGTAGGGTCCTCTAAAGTGCAGGCCTTAGTGCAGGACCTCTCGCCTGGAACTAAAAGCAATATTGTTAACTTGATACCAGTATACACAAAGAAAAAATGTGGACAGACTTCTGGGTTACTACTGTTTTTGGTCAGAGACTCCATCAAACAGTGATGAGGTGTTGTGAGTATTGTGAAAGTAACTTCAATGAGCTGAAAATGAATGGACACTGAGTACCAGCTGAGAGTGACCGCCTACTCCTGTTGCTTAGCGTGCTACCGTTTCTGTGCAACTGAGTACAATGAGAGTTGTCAGGACAAGACTCTAGGGCTGATGGCTGCCCACTCAGACAGTAAGCAGGGAGTAGGCAGTTTAAATGAAGTGAGTCAAGGATAGCTCTTGACTGCTTTAGATTTCAGGCTGATGCCTAAGAAAGTGCTGGAATCATAGCATAAAAGCTGAGCCCCACTGTGAGGCTTGCTTTATGAAGTTCGCTTGGGCATCATTCCTAGGAAGAAGTTGCTAGCATTACCAATGGAAGGGAATATCCCAGGAGCTGATGTTTTGCCTTTGTCTTTAAGAGGTGGTGGGAGCATAAGAGCTATATTGTGTACAACCTGGGATCTCTTTCTGGCTCTCCTGCTCATTGGTGAACTGTAGAGTTAAGAAACACTTCCAGTCAGGTGGTGGCTAGGGCGTCTGGAACCCATCAATTTCGGTGCCCTCCTTTTATGTTTATGCCCCCAACCAAGTAAGCCAAATCACTCACCTGAATGAAGTGTGCTCCTAAGAAGGACCTCCACAGGTTTTTTCATTGGATTATATCAATAATAAGAATGGCTACCATTGAGTGGTTTCTTATGAGTTTTTATTTTAATTCGCTAGTTAACATTCAGTGTTATATTAGTTTTAGTTGTACAACAGTGGTTCAACACCTGGTGCTCATCACAACAAGTCCACTCCTTAATCCCCATCACCTATTTAACCCATATGCCCACCAACTTTCCCTCTGGTAATCATCAGTTTATTCTCTATAGTTAAGAGTCTGTTTCTTATTTGGTCTCTCTCGCTCTTATTGGTTTTCTTTTTGCTCATTTGTTTTATTTCTTAGATTCCACATATGAGCAGTCATATGGTACTTGTCTTTCTTTAACCAACTTACATAACTTAGCATTATATTCTCTAGCTACCCTCTAGTTCCATCCATGGCATTACAAATGACAAGATTTCATTCTTTTTATGGCCAAATAATATTCCAGTGTGTGTGTGTGTGTGTGTGTGTGTGTGTGTATACTCACCACATCTTCTTTAGCCATTCATCAATTGATGCACACTTGGGCTGCTTCCATCTCTTGGCATTGTAAATAATGCTGCTATAAACATAAGGGTGCTTGTATCCCTTTGAAGTAGTGTTTTTGTATTCTTTGGGTAAATACCCAGTAGTGTGATTGCTGGATCATAGGGTAGTTCTATTTTTACTTTTTAAAGGAAGCTCCATATTGTTTTCTACAGTGGATGCACCAATTTGCATTCCCATTCACAGTGAAAGAGGGTTCCTTTTTCTCCACATTCTTGCCAACGCTTGTTGTTTCTTGTGTTGTTGATTTTAGTCATCCTAACAGGTGTGAAGTTATATCTCATTTAGTTTTAATTTGCATTTCCCTTATGATGAGTGATGTTGAGCATCTTTTTATGTATCTTGGCCATCTGGATGTTTTCTTTGGAGAAATGCCTATTCATGTCTTCTGCCCATTTTTTAAATTGGACTTTTTGTTTTTTGGCTTTGAGTTGTATAAGTTCTTTGTATATTTTGGATAATAACCCTTTATTGAGTATGCCACTTGTAAATACCTTCTCCAATTCAGTATATTGTCTTGTAGTTTTGTTGATTGTTTCCTTTGCTGTACAGAAGCTTTTAATTTTTATGTAGTCCAAATAGTTCATTTTTGCTTTTGTTTCCCTTGCCTCAGAAGATATATATACAAAAATGTTGCTACGACCAATGTCAGAGACTTTACTTCCTCTGCTCTCTTCTAGGAGTTTTATGTTTTCAGGTCTCACATTTAGGTCTATAATCGATTTTGAGGTTATTTTCATGTATGGCATGAGAAAGTGGATGAGTTTCATTCTTCTGCATGTTGCTGTACAGTTTTCCCAAAACCATTTGTTGAAGAGACTTTTTCCCATTAGATATTCTTTCCTGCTTTATCAAAGATTAGTTGAACATATAGTTGTGGGTCCATTTATGAGTACTCTTTTCTGTTCCATTGATCTCTGTGTCTGTTTTTGTTCCAGTACCATATTCTTTTGATCATTATAGCTTTGTAATATAACTTGAAATCCAGAATTGTGATGCCTCCAACTTTGCTTTTCTTTTTCAAGATTGCTTTGGCTATTCAGGATCTGTTGTGATTCATTAAAATTTTAGGATTGTCTGTCAACCAAAATGCTGTTGGTATTTTGATAGTTATAGTATTAAATGTGTAGATTGCTTTGGATAGTATAGACATTTTAACAATATTTGTTCTAATCCATGAGCATGGAATATCTTTCCATTTCTTTGTGTTATCTCCAAATTCTTTCATCAGTGTTTCATAGTTTTAAGGGTACAGATATTTCCCCTCTTTGGTTATGCTTATTCCTAGGTATCTTATTATTTTGGGATGCAATTGTAAATGGGATCGTTAATTTCTCTTTCTGCTGCTTCATGATTGGTGTATAGAAATAAAAAAGATTTCTGCACATTGATTTTGTATCCTGCAAAATCTTTGAAGTTTTACTGAATTCATTTATCAGTTTTAGCAGTTCTTTTCCTGTATCTTTGGGGTTCTCTATGTATAGTATTTCTATGTATAGTATTATGCCATCCGCAAATAGTGAAATTTTTGCTTCTTCCTTACACATTTGGATGCCTTTTATTTCTTTTTGTTGTCTAACTGCTGTAGTTAAGATTTCCTGTACTATGTGGAATAAAAGTGGCAAGAGTGGACATCCTTCTATTGTTCCTGGGATTAAGAGAAAAGCTCTCAGTTTTTCCCCATTAAGTCTGATGTCAGCTGTGAATTTTTCATATATGGTCTTTATTATATTGAGGCATATTCTCTCTAAAACTACTTTGTTAAGTGTTTTTATCATGAATGGATGTTGTATTTTGTCAAAGGCTCTTTCTATATCTATTGAAAGGATCATATGGTTCTTATCCTTTCTCTCAGTGATGTGATGTATCATGTTGATTGATTTGCAAATATTGAACCACTGTGCAATGCAGGAATAAATCACATTTGATTGTGGGGAATAATTAATTTAATATATTGTTGGATTCTGTTTTCTAGTGTTTTGAAGAGAATGTTTACATCTATGTTCATCAGGGATATTGGCTTGTAGTTCCCTTTTAGTAGTGTCGTTATCTGGTTTTGGTATCCGAGTAA
Source organism: Canis lupus familiaris (assembly GCF_011100685.1). Classification (NCBI taxonomy): domain Eukaryota; kingdom Metazoa; phylum Chordata; class Mammalia; order Carnivora; family Canidae; genus Canis; species Canis lupus. The sequence continues at coordinate 78,358,438 of NC_049260.1, forward strand.
TACTAATCTCAAAGAATGAATTTGTAAAATTTCCTACCTTTTCTATTTTTTGAAATAGTTTGATAAGAATAAGTACTACCTCTCTTTAAATGTGTGGTAGAGGGGCAACAGGGTGGCTCAATCGATTAAAACTCCACTCTTAGTTTTGGCTTAGGTGGTGATATCAAGGTCATGAGATTGAGCCCTGCATCAGGTTCCACACACAATGAGAAGACTGCTCCTGATTTTCTCTCTCCCTCTCTGTCTCTGCCCCAAACTTATGATCTCTCTATCTCTCAAATAGATAAATAAATGTTTTTTGTATATTTTTTTATTGGAGTTCGATTTGCCAACATACATAACACCCAGTGCTCATCCCATCTGGTGCCCCATTCAGTGCCTGTCACCCAGTCACCCCATCCCCCACCCACCTCCTGTTCCACTACCCCTTGTTCATTTCCCAGAGTTAGGAGTCTCTCATGTTTTGTCACCCTCTCTGATTTTTCCCATTCATTTTCTCTCCTTTCCCCTATAATCCCTTTCATTATTTTTTATACTCCCCGTATGAGTGAAAGCATATAATATTTGTCCTTCTCCGATTGACTTATGTCACTTAGCATAATACCCTCCAGCTTCATCCACGTCAAAGCAAATGGTAGGTATTCATCATTTATGACTAAGTAATATTACATTGTGTATACCACAACTTTATCCATTCATCTTTCGATGGACACCGAGGTTCCTTTCACAGTTTGGCTATTGTGGACATTGCTCCTATAAAAATTGGAGGTGCAGGTGTCTTCGCTTTTCACTGCATCTGTATCTTTGGGGTAAATCCCAAGCAGTGCAATTGATGGGTCATGCGATAGCTCTATTTTTAACTCTTGGAGGAACTGCCACAGAGTTTTCCACAGTGGCTGCACCAGTTCAAATTCCTACCAAAGGTGTAAGAGGGTTCCCCTTTCACCACATCCTCTCCAACTTTTCTTGCTTCTTGTCTTGTTAATTTTCCCCATTCTCATTGGTGTGACTAGGTATCTCATTGTGGTTTTGATTTATATTTCCCTGATGGCAAGTGATGCAGAGCATTTTCTCAGGTGCTTGTTGGCCATGTCTATGCCTTCTTTGGTGAAATTTCTGTTCATATCTTTTGCCCATTTCATGATTGGATTGTTTGTTTCTTTGCTGTTGAGTTTAATAAATTCTTTATAGATCTTGGATACTAACCCTTTATCTGATACATCATTTGCAAATATCTTCTCCCATTCTGTAGCTTGTTTTTTAGTTTTGTTGACTGTTTCATTTGCTGTGCAGAAGTTTTTTATCTTAGTTAAGTCCCAATAGTTCATTTTTGCTTTTGTTTCTCTTGCCTTCATAGATGTATCTTGCAAGAAGTTGCTGTGGCCAAGTTCAAAAAGAGTGTTGCCTATGTTCTTCTCTAGGATTCTGATGGATTCTTGTCCCACATTTAGATCTTTCATCCATTTTGAGCTTATCTTTGTGTACAGTATAAGAGAATGATCTAGTTTCATTCCTCTGCAAGTGGCTGTCTAATTTTCCCAGCAACATTTATTGAAGACACTGTCTTTTTTCCTGGGGATAGTCTTTCCTGCTTTGTTGAATATCAGTTGGCCATAGAGTTGAGGGTCCATTTCTGGATTCTCTATTCTGTTCCATTGATCTATGTGTCTGTTTTTGTGCTAGTACCACTCTGTCTTGGTGATCACAGCTTTGTAGCACACTTGAAATCCGATATTGAGATGACCCTGGCTCTGGTTTCTTTTTGAATATTCCCCTGGCAATTCAGGGTCTTTTCTGATTTCACACAAATCTTAAGATGATTTGTTCCAACTCTCTGAAGAAGGTCCATGGTATTTTGATAGGGATTGCATTAAATGTGTAAATTGCCCTGGGTAACATTGACATTTTCACAATATTAATTCTTCCCATCCATGAGCATGGAATATTTTCCCATCTCTTTGTGTCTTCCTCAATTTCTTTCAGAAGTGTTCTATAGTTTTTAGGGTATAGATCCTTTACCTCTTTGGTTAGATTTAAACCTAGGTATCTTATACTTTTGGGTGCAATTGTAAATGGGATTGACTCCTTAATTTCTCTTTTTTTTAGTCTCATTGTTAGTGTAGAGAAATGCCACTGATTTCTGGGCATTGATTTTGTATCCTGCCACACTGACAAATTGCTGTATGAGTTCTAGCAATCATGGGTTGGAGTCTTTTGGGTTTTCTATGTACAGTATCATGTCATCTGCGAAGAGGGAGTGTTTGACTTCTTCTTTGCCAGGTTGAATGCCTTTTATTTCTTTTTGTTGCCTGATTGCTGAGGCTAGGGCTTCTGTTACTATGTTGAATAGCAGTGGTGAGAGTGGACATCCCTGTCTTGATCCTGATTTTAGGGGAAAGGCTCCCAGTGTTTCCTAACTGAGAATGATATTTCCTGTGTGCTTTTTGTAGATGGCTTTTAAGATGCTGAGGAATGTTCCCTCTATCCCTAAGCTCTGAAGAGTTTTGATCAGGAATGGATGCTGTATTTTGTCAAATGCTTTCTCTGCATCTATTGAGAGGATCATATGGTTCTTGGTTTTTCTCTTGTTGATATGATCTATCACATTGATTGCTTTATGAGTGTTCAACCAGCATTGTATCCCAGGGGTAAATCCCACTTGGTAATGGTGAATAATCTTCTTCATGTACTGTTGGATCCTATTGGCTAGAATTTTGTTGAGAACTTTTGCATCTGTGTTCATCAAGGATATTGGTCTATAATTCTCCTTTTTGGTGGGGTCTTTGTCTGGTTTTAGAATTAAGGTGATGCTGTCCTCATAGATCGAGTTTGGAAGTATTTCATGTCTTTCTATCTTTTGAAACAACTTGAGTAGAATAGGTATTGTTTCTTCTTTAAATGTTTGATAGAATTCCCCAGGGAAGCCATCTGGCCCTGGACTTTTGTGTCTTGGGAGGTTTTTGATGACTGCTTGAATTTCCTCCCTGGTTATCAGCCTGTTCAGGTTTTCTATTTCTTCTAGTTCCAGTTTTGGTAGTTTGTGATTTTCCAGAAATGCGTCCATTTCTTCTAGATTGCCTAATTTATTAGCGTATAGCTGTTCATAATATGTTTTTAAAGTCGTTTGTATTTCCTTGGTATTGGTGGTGATCTCTCCCTTTTCATTCATGATTTTATTAATTAGAGTCTTTTCTCTCTTCTTTTTAATAAGGCTGGCTAATGGTTTATCTATCTTATTAATTCTTTCAAAGAACCAACTCCTGGTTTTGTTGATCTGTTCCAAAGTTCTTCTGGTGTCTATTTCATTGAGTTCCACTAAAATCTTTATTAACTCTCTTCTTCTGCTAGGTGAAGGTTTCATTTCCTATTCCTTCTCCAGCTCCTTTAGGTGCAAGGTTAGCATCTTGCTTGTATTTGAGTTCTTTCCAGTTTTTTGATCAATTTGTATATTGCTAATTATTTCCCCTTCAGGATTGCTTTTGCTGTATCCTAAGATTTTTTTTTATTTATTTATGATAGTCACAGAGAGAGAGAGAGAGAGAGGCAGAGACATAGGCAGAAGGAGAAGCAGGCTCCATGCACCAGGAGCCCGACGTGGGATTCGATCCTGGGTCTCCAGAATCGCGCCCTGGGCCAAAGGCAGGCGCCAAACCGCTGCGCCACCCAGGGATCCCTATCCTAAGATTTTGAATGGTTGTATCTTCATTCTCATTAGTTTCCATGAATCTTTTTAATTCTTACCTAATTTCCTGGTTGACCCTTTCATCTTTTAGCAGGATGGTCCTTAACCTCCACGTGTTTGAAATCCTTCCAAACTTCTTGTTGTTATTTAGTTCTAATTTCAAGGCATTATCGTCTGAGAATATGCAGGGATGACCCCAATATTTTGGTATCAGTTCAGACCTGATTTGTGACCCAGTATGTGGTCTATTCTGGAGAAAGTTCCATGTGCACTTGATAAGAATGTGTATTCGGTTGCGTCTGGATGTAAAGTTCTGTAAATATCTGTGAAATCCATCTGGTCCAGTGTATCATTTAAAGCTCTTGTTTCTTTGGAGATATTGTGCTTAATGATATGTCAATTACAGAAAGCACCGTGTTCAAGTCTCCCAGTATAAGTGTATTATTATCTAAGTATGTCTTAAATTTGGTTTTTAATTAATTGATATACTTGGCAGCTCCCACATTAGAGGCATAAATATTAATGATTCTGAGGTCCTCTTGTTGGATAGATCCTTTAAGTATGATATAGTCTCCCTCTCCGTCTCTTACTACAGTATTTGGGATAAACTTTAGTTTATCTGATATAAGGATGGCTACCCCTGCTTTCTTTTGAGGATCTTTTGAGTGGTAAATGGTTCTCCAACCTCTCATTTTTAGGCGGTAGGTGACCTTACATCTAAAATGAGTCTCTTGTAGGCAGCAAAGAGATGGATCTTGCTTTTGTTTCCAGTCTGAAACCCTGTGCCTTTTGATGGGATCATTAAGCCCATTCACGTTCAGAATTACTATTGAAAGATATGAATTTAGTGTCATCATAATACCAGTTCAGTCCCTGTTTTTGTGGATTGTTTCCTTGGACATCGTGTTTCTTTTACAGAGTCCCCCTTAATATTTCTTGCCAAGCTGGTTTGATGGTCACATATTCCTTCAGTTTCTGCCTATCTTGGAAGCTCTTTCTATTTCTATTTCTAGCTCTCCTTCTATTCTGAATGAGAGCCTTGCTGGATAGAGTATTCTTGGCTGCATGTTCTTCTTATATAGGACCCTGAATATATCCTGCCAACCTTTTCTGGCCTGCCAGGTCTCTGTGGAGAGGTGTGCTGTTACCCTAATACTCTCCCCATAAAAGTCAGGGATTTCTTGTCTCTTGCTGCTTTAAGGATCTTCTCTTTATCTTTGGAATTTACAAGTTTCACTATTAAATGTTGGGGTGTTGAACGGTTTTTATTGATTTTAGGGGGGATCTCTCTCTCTCTCTCTCCTCGATCTGAATGCCTGTTTCTCTTCCCATGTTAGGGAAGTTCTCAGCTGTGATTTGTTCAAATACACTTTCTGGTCCTCTGTCCCTTTCAGCGCCCTCGGGAACCCCAATTAAACGTAGATTTTTCCTTTTGAGGCTGAGGCTGTCATTTATTTCCCTTAACCTTTCCTCATGATCTTTTAATTGTTTTTCTCTTTTTTCCTCAGCTTCCTTCCTTGCCATCAACTTGTCTTCTATGTTACTCACTTGTTCTTCTACCTCATTAACCCTTGTCATTAGGATTTCTAGTTTGGATTGCATCTCATTTAATTGATTTTTAATTTCACCCTGATTAGATCTAAATTCTGCAGTCATGAAGTCTCTTGATTCCTTTATGCTTTTTTCCAGAGCCACCAATATCTTTATAATTGTGCTTCTGAATTGGCTTTCTGACATTGAATTGTAATCTAAATTCTGTATCACTTTAGGTTAGAGTACTGTTTCTGATTCTTTTTTTTGTGGTGAGTTCTTCCTTCTAGTCATTTTGATTAGTGCAGAGTGGCTAAAAACAGGTTGTACTGACTGTGGAAGGAGCCTCGGTGTCCATTGAAAGATGAATGGATAAAGAAGATGTGGTTTATGTATACAATGGAATATTACTCAGCCATTAGAAATGACAAATACCCACCATTTGCTTCGATGTGGATGGAACTGGAGGGTATTATGCTGAGTGAAATAAGTCAATCAGAGAAGGACAAACATTATATGGTCTCATTCATTTGGGGAATATAAATAATAGTGAAAGGGAATAGAAGGGAAGGGAGAAGAAATGCGTGGGAAATGTCAGAAAGGGAGACAGAACATGAAGACTCGTAACTCTGGGAAACGAACTAGGGGTGGTGGAAGGGAAGGGGGGCGGGTGGTGGGGGTGAATGGGTGATGGGCACTGAGGGGGGCACTTGATGGGATGAGCACTGGGTGTTGTTTTGTATGTTGGCAAATTGAACACCAATAAAAATAAATTTATTATTTAAAAGAAACAGGTTGTACCGGAAAAAGGAAAAATGGGGGGAAAACAAACAAACAAAAACCAAAAACACATGGAGGGGTATCCTCTGATTCTATTTAGTTTAAGTCTCTGACTTCCCCTAGAGCTTTTCAGTGCTGCTTGGTTAAGAACTTGCTCTTCCCTTGTCTTTCCAGCTGGTCTTCTTGGGGAGGCACTTGCTGTGCTAATTCTCAGGTGTGTGCACCTGGGGGAGCTAGCCCACCCTTGCCAGTTGCACAGTTCAGTGGGAGCTGTTTCTCCTGTGAGGCCCCTGCTCGCTGGCAGCCCTGCTCAGTCCCAGGCACAAGGTGACATCAGGAGGAAGAACAACAGTGGTGGTGGCCAGCTCTCCAGCCCTGGAGTCAGCTCCAGCAGTAAATACCACTGTCTCCCAGTCCGCAGGAGCTTGGATACTCCAGGGCTCAGGGGTGCTGATTTGCGCAGCTCATGGCCGCCCAGTGGCAGCAGGGTCCTCGCTGTCCTGTGTCCTCCTGGCCTCCGCCTGTCCCGGGGTGAGTGCAGGATCATGGACTGTGTCCGGTCAGCACCCTGGGATCCGGTGCCTGTGCTTTTGGAGGTGATAGAGGTGTTAACCAACCATATTATGGTAATCATTTTGCAATTTATAAGTGTATCAAATTGCCACACTGTACACCTTTAAACCACACAATATTAGGTGTTAATTGTAGCTCAATAAATCTAGAAAAATAAAAGAAGAATAATAGGAGATATCTAAATGCCCATAGCATATATAGTCTCTGGCACATACTAGGAGTCAAAGTATTTTTTCTCCTTTCCATTCTTCTCCTTTCTCTTTTCTCTCCTCTTTACCTTTCTACCCTCCTTCCTTCATACCTACTAAAGCACCTAGTGCAGTGTGGAAGTTCCAAGAAATGTTAAATAAGTAGCTGTGGTCTTAAATTCAGTGTATTTTATGAGGTGAGAACTGACCAGAACGCTTTATTCTCTCAAAACTGGTGGTCCCTGTTTGTGAAATGCCTGCTGTTTATTCTATCCAACATGACTCCTTTCTTCCCTTGTTGACTCAGGGGAGAGAACCAAACAGCAACCAAATTAGAGCCATGTGTTGGGCCAAATTGGACCCTAGTAATGTCTCTGGCATCCTACTTAGGTTTCCTGTACATATCCTTCTGTGACGGCTGTACTGTAAATTACCCAAAGGTAGGCACTCTGTTATGTTTAGTGCTAAACACCCAGTAATTGACACAGTCCCCTATCCATAGTATTTGCTCAGTAAATCTTTAGAATGACCAATTAAAGGAGCTCTGCACTTTCAGAAACTTAGCTGGCTTCTTAGTAGAAATTGACATGCTGATCCTAACATTCATATGGAAGTGAGAGGAACCCAAAATAGACAAAACAATCCTGAAAAAGAAGAACAAGTAAGATTCCCACTTCCCTCTTTTCAAAATTTATAAAAACTACAGTACTCAAGATGATATGTTACTAGCTTAAGGATAGATATATAGATCAGGAGGGGGCAAGATGGTGGAAGAGTAGGGTCTCCAAGTCACCTGTCCCCACCAAATTACCTAGATAACTTTCAAATCATCCTGAAAACCTACTAATTCAGCTTGAGATTTAAAGACAGAACAGCTGGAATGCTACAGTGAGAAGAGTTTGCGCATCTATCCAGGTAGGAAGAGGGGGGAAAAAAAGAAATAAAACAAAAGGCATCCAAGGGGGAGGGGCCCCGCAAGGAGCCAGGCTAAGGATGGGGCGAGAGCCCCCAGGACAGGAAAGCCCCATCCCGGGAGAAGCAGGAGCTTCACCAATCTTCCCAGACAGAAAGGCATTCACAAGTAGGTGGAGCAGGATCCCAGGAGGGGCGGGGATGCCCTCAGGCTCCCTGGGACACTAAGAGGACCTGCGCCCGGGGGGAGAGTGCGCCACACCCTGCGGCCAAGCTCCCTAAAGGGCTGCAGCGGGTGCACGGCTGGACCTGGGAGCAGCTTGGAGGCAGCTGGGACAGAGGCTCCATGCAGAGGGGGCTGCGCGGCCGGGAGCGGGATTCCAGCAGCACAGGCCTGGGAGCCCAGGGCGCCGGGGACACAGCCCAAGATCTGGTGCTCCCCCAGGGACAGGCAGAAGCCAGGACGGCACAGACAGCAAGGACACTCCTGTCTCCGGGCGCCCCGAGATGAGCAGATCAGCGGCCCCCGCCCCCAGAGCATCCAGGCCCCTACAGACTGAGACCTCCCTAATTAATGCAGGAACTGACTCCAGGGCTCCAGAGCTGGCCGCTGACACTGTTGTTGTTCCTCCTGGAGCTCACAGGATAAACAATCCCCACTGAACCTCACAGTGGCCTCACAGGATAAACATGTTAAACAACTTTCACTGAGCCCTGCACGAGGCAGGGGGCTGAGCAGCTCCCCCAAATGCTAACACCTGAGAATCATCACAGCAGGCCCCTCCCCCAGAAGACCAGCTAGACGGACAGGGGAAAAACAAATTATTTACCAAGCAGCACTGGAGTGTTCCAGGGGAAGTCGAGGGATTTACGGTATACAGAATCAGAGGATACTCCCCCTTGTTTTTGTTTTCTGTTTGCTTCCCCCCCTTCTTTTTATTTTCTTCTTTTTTTTTCCTTTTTCTTTTTCTTTTCCTCCTTCTCTTCTCTCTTTTTCTCCTTTTCCCAATACAACTTGTTTTTGGCCACTCAGCACTGAGCAAAATGACTAGAAGGAAAAACTCACCTCAAAAGAAAGAATCAGAAACAGTCCTCTCTCCCACAGAGTTACAAAATATGGATTACAATTCAATGTCAGAAAGCCAATTCAGAAGCACTATTATACAGCTACTGGTGGCTCTAGAAAAAAGCATAAAGGACTCAAGAGACTTCATGACTGCAGAATTATTTCTAATCAGGCAGAAATTAAAAATCAATTAAATGAGATGCAATCCAAACCAGAGGTCCTAACGACGAGGGTTAACGAGGTAGAAGAACGAGTGAGTGACATAGAAGACAAGTTGATAGCAAAGAGGGAAACTGAGGAAAAAAGAGACAAAAGATCATGAGGATAGATTAAGGGAAATAAATGACAGCCTCAGAAAGTAGAATCTACATTTAATGGGGGTTCCCAAGGGCGCCGAAAGGGACAGAGGACCAGAATATGTATTTGAACAAAGCATAGCTGAAAACTTCCCTAATCTTGGAAGGGAAACAGGCATTCAAATCCAGGAAATAGAGAGATCGCCCCCTAAACTCAATAAAAACTGCTCAACACCTCGACATTTAATAATGAAGCTTGCAAATTCCAAGGATAAAGAGAGGATCATTAGAGCAGCAAGAGACAAGAAAGCTCTAACTTTTATGGGGAGAAGCATTAGGATAACAGCACACCTCTCCACAGAGGCCTGGCAGGCCAGAAAGGGCTGGCAGGATATATTCAGGGTCCTAAATGAGAAGAACATGCAGCCAAGAATACTTTATCCAGCAAGGCTGTAATTCAGAATAGAAGGAGAGATAAAGAGCTTCCAAGATAGGCAGGAACTAAAAGAATATGTGACCTCCAAACCAGCTCTGCAAGAAATTTTAAGGGGGGCTCTTAAAATTCCTCTTTAAGAGGAAGGCCAATGGAACAATCCACAAAAACAGGGACTGAAGAGGTATCATGATGACACTAAACTCCTATCATTCAATAGTAACTCTGAACGTCAGTGGGCTTAATGACCTCATCAAAAGGCGCCGGGTTTCAGACTGGATAAAAAAAAGGACCCATCTATTTGCTGTCTACAAGAGACTCATTTTAGACAGAAGGACACCTGTAGCCTGAAAATAAAAGTTTGAGAACAATGTACCATTCAAATGGTCCTCAAAAGAAAGCAGGGGTAGCCATCCTTATATCAGATAAACTAAAATTTACCCTGAAGACTGTAGTGAGAGATGAAGAGGGACACTATCTCATACTTAAAGGATCTATCCAACAAGAGGACTTAACAATCATCAATATATATCCCAGGATGGGGGAGCTGCCAAATATGTCAATCAAGTAATAACCAAAGTTAAGACACACTTAGATAATAATACACTTATCCTTGGTGACTTCAATCTAGCACTTTCTACCCTCATTAGGTCTTCTAAGCACAACATCTCCAAAGAAACAAGAGCTTTAAATGATACACTGGACCAGATGGATCTACAGAGCTTTACATCCAAACGTAATGGAATATACATTCTTCTAAGTGGCCATGGAACTTTCTCCAGAATAGACCACATACTGGGTCACAAATTAGGTCTTAACTGAAAACAAAAGATTGGGATCGTCCCCTGCATATTCTCAGACCGTAATGCCTTGAAATTAGAACTAAATCACAAGAAGAAGTTTGGAAGGATTTCAAACACGTGGGGGTTAAGGACCATCCTTCTTAAAGATGTAAGGGTCAACCAGGAAATAAAGGAAGAATTAAAAAGTTACATGGAAACTAATGAGAATGAAGATACAACCCCTCAAAATCTTTGGGATACAGCAAAAGCAGTCCTGAGGGAGAAATACATCGGAATACATGCATCGATCTAAAAACTGGGAAGAACTCAAATAAAAAAGCTAACCTTACACATAAAGGAGCTAGAGAAAAAACAGCAGATAGATCCTATACCCAGCAGAAGAAGAGTTAATAAAGATTCGAGCAGAACTCAATGAAATTGAGACCAAAAGAACTGTGGTACAGATCAACAAAACCAGGAGTTGGTTCTTTGAAAGAATTAATAAGATAGATAAACCATTAGCCAGCCTTATTAAAAAGAACAGAGAGAAGACTCAAACAAATAAAATCATGAATGAGAAAGGAGACATCACTACCAACACAAGGAAATACAAATGATTTTAAAAACATAGTATGAGCAGCTATATGCCAATAAATTCGGCAACCTAGAAGAAATGGATGCATTTCTGGAAAGCCACAAACTATCAAAACTGGAACTAGAAGAAATAGAAAACCTGAACAGGCCAATAACCAGGAGGAAATTGAAATGGTCATCAAAAACCTCCCAAGACACAAAAGTCCAGGGCCAGATGGCTTCCCTGGGGAATTCTACCAAACATTTAAAGAAGAAACAATACCCATTCTACTAAAGCTGTTTGGAAAGATAGAAAGAGATGGAGTACTTCCAAACTCGTTCTATGAGGCCAGCATCACCTTAATTCCAAAACCAGACAAAGACCCCACCAAAAAGAAGAATTATAGACCAATATCCCTAATGAACACAGATGCAAAAATTCTCAACAAGATACTAGCCAATAGGTTCCAAAATACATTAAGAAGATTATTCACCATGACCAAGTGGGATTTATCCCCGGGATGCTAGGCTGGTTCAAGACTCATAAAGCAATCAATGTGTTTCATCATATCAGGAAGAGAAAAAACAAGAACCATAGCATTCTCTCAATAGTTGCAGAGAAAGCATTTGACAAAATACAGCATCCATTCCTGATCAAAACTCTTCAGAGTGTAGGGATAGAGGCAACATTCCTTGACATCTTAAAAGCCATCTATGAAAAGCCCACAGCAAATATCATTCTCAATGGGGAAGCACTGTGAGCCTTTCCCCTAAGATCAGGAGCAAGACAGGGATGTCCACTCTCACCACACGCTATTCAACATAGTACTGGAAGTCCTAGCCTCAGCAATCAGACAACAAAAAGACATTAAAGGCATTCAAATTGGCAAAGAAGAAGTCAACCTCTCCCTCTTCGCGGATGACATGATACTCTACATAGAAAACCCAAAAGACTCCACCCCAAGATTGCTAGAACTCATACAGCAATTTGGCAGTGTGGCAGGATACAAAATCAATGCCCAGAAGTCAGTGGCATTTCTTTACTCTAATAATGAGACTGAAGAAAGAGAAATTAAGGAGTCAATCCCATTTACAATTGCACCCAAAAGCATAAGATACCTAGGAATAAACCTAACCAAAGATGTAAAGTACTATACCCTAAAAACTATAGAACACTTCTGAAAGTAATTGAGGAAGACACAAAGAGATGGAAAAATATTCCATGCTCATGGATTGGCAGAATTAATATTGTGAAAATGTCAATGCTACCCTGGGAAATTTATAGGTTTAATGCAATCCCTATCAAAATTCCATGGACTTTCTTCAGAGAGTTGGAACAAATTATTTTAAGATTTGTGTGGAATCAGAAAAGACCCCGAATAGCCAGGGGAATATTAAAAAAGAAAACCATAGCTGGGGGCATCACAATGCCAGATTTCAGGTTGTACTACAAAGCTGTGGTCATCAAGACAGTGTGGTACTGGCACAAAAACAGACACACAGATCAATGGAACAGAATAGAGAATCCAGAAGTGGACCCTCAACTTTATGATCAACTAATATTTGACAAAGGACGAAAGACTATCCACTGGAAAAAAAGACAGTCTCTTCAATAAATGATGCTGGTAAAATTGGACAGCCATATGCAGAAAAATGAAACTAGACCACTGTCTTGCACCATACACAAAGATAAACTCAAAATGGATGAAAGATCGAAATGTGAGACAAGATTCCATCAAAATCCTAGAGGAGAACTCAGGCAACACCCTTTTTGAACTTGGCCACAGTAACTTCTTGCAAGATACATCCATGAAGGCTAGGGAAACAAAAGCAAAAATGAACTATTGGGACTTCATCAAGATAAGAAGCTTTTGCACAGCAAAAGATACAGTCAACAAAACTAAAAGACAACCTACAGAATGGGAGAAGATATTTGCAAATGACGTATGAGTTAAAGGGCTAGTATCCAAGATCTATAAAGAACTTATTAAACTCAACAGCAAAGAAACAAAGAATCCAATCATGAAATGGGCAAAAGACATGAACAGAAATCTCACAGAGGAAGACAGACATGGCCAACACGCCCATGAGAAAATGCTCTGTATCACTTGCCATCAGGAAATAGAAATCAAAACCACAATGGGATACCACCTCACACCAGTGAGAATGGGGAAAATTAACAAGGCAGGAAACCACAAATGTTGGAGAGGATGTGGAGAAAGGGGAACCCTCTTGCACTGTTGGTGGGATTGTGAACTGCTGCAGCCACTCTGGAAAACTGTGTGGAGGTTCCTCAAAGAGTTAAAAATTGAGCTGCCCTACGACCCAGGAATTGCACTGCTGGGGATTTTCCCCAAAGATACAGATGCAATGAAACGCTGGGACACCTGCACCCCGATGTTTATAGCAGCAATGTCCACAATAGCCAAACTGTGGAAGGAGCTTTAGTGTCCATCCAAAGATGACTGGATAAAGAAGCTGTGGTTATGTATACGATGGAATATTACTCAGCCATTAGAAATGACAAGTACCCATCATTTGCTTCGACGTGGATGGAACTGGAGGGTATTATGCTGAGTGAAATAAGTCAATCGGAGAAGGACAAACATCTTATGGTCTCATTCATTTGGGGAATATAAAAAATAGTGAAAGGGAATAAAGGGCAAAGGAGAAAAAATGAGTGGGAAATATCAGAGAGGGAGACAAATCATGAGAGACTCCTAACTCTGGGAAACGAACTAGAGGTGGCAGAAGGGGATGTGGGCAGGGGGTGGGGATGACTGGGTAACTGGCACTGAGGGGGGCACTTGACGGGATGACCTCTGGGTGTTATTCTATATGTTGGCAAATTGAACACCAATAAAGAATAAATTTTTAAAAAGATATATAGATCAACAGTATAAAATGTAGAATCTAAAGCTAAACCCATATATTTGGTGAATTCATTTTCTTTTTTTTTTTTTTTTTTTTTTTTTTGGTGAATTCATTTTCAACAAGGGTGTTGAAAGCATTCAATGGTGAGAAAGTATATTATCTCCAGCATATGATGGTGAGACAAATGGTATCCATATACAAAGGAAAAGTTAGACTCTTACATCTACCATATACAAAAATTAACTCAAAATGCATCTAAGACATAAATATGAGTGATAAAACAACAAAATTCTTAGAAAAAAACCATAGGGATAAATATTCATGACTTTGAACTTGACAATAGATTATTTGATATGACACTGAAAATGAATGACAAAAGAAAAAATAGATAAATTGGACTTCAAATTTTTAAACTTTTGTGAATCAAAGGATACTATCAATAAAGTGAAAACACAACAAACAATGCGAAAAGATGTTTGTAAATCATATATCTGATAAAGGTCTTTTATCTAGAACATATAAGATATGTTTACAATTCAGTAATAAAAGACAAGTAGATTGGAGCCTTTGGATTGCACAGTTGACTAAGCATCCAACTCTTGGTTTCAGCTCAGGTTGTGACCTCAGGGTCATGAGATCATGCCCTGTGCTGGGCACTGCTTTCAGCATGAAGTCAGCTCTCTCTGCCCCTTCCCATGCTTTTCTCTTTCTAAAATATATAATTCCTTTAAAATAGATGAGTGGGTCAAAATGGGCCAAAGATCAGAAAAAAATTTCCAAAGAAAGGAACAAATGGCCAGTAAGTGCATGAGAAGATCCTAAACATTATTAGTTATAAATGGTGTGCTAATTAAAACTAAAATGAGATACAATTTCATATCTACTAGAATAGCTATAATCAAAAAGACAGATAGTAACAAGTGTTGGTGAGGTTGTAAAGAAATTGGAACCTTCATACATTATTGGTGGGAATGTAACTTGGTATAGCCACTTTGGAAAACATTCTGAAAGTTCTTCAAAGAGTTAAACATAGAGCTACCACTTGACCCAGCAATTCCACTTCCTTTCAAGAAAGCTGAAAACATATGTCAATGTAAAAACTTGTACACAAATATTAATATCAGCATTATTCATAATAGCTGTAGGGTGGAAACAATATGAATGTCCATCAACTGATATATGGATGGGCGTGTCTGGGTGGCTCAGTTGGTTAAGTATATGACTCTTGATCTCAGCTCAGGTCTTGATCTCAGGGTTGTGAGTTCAAGCCTCACACTGGGTTCCACACTGGGCATGGAACCTACTTAAAAAAAAATATTTGGGATGCCTGGATGGCTCAGTCAGTTAAGCATCCAGCTCTTGATTTCAGCTCAGGTCATGATCTCAAGGTTGTGAGACTGAGCACTGCATGATGCTCAGCAGTGGGCATGGAGCCTGCTTATGATTCTCTCTCTCTCTCTCTCTCTCTCCTTCCTCCCTCTCTGCTCCCCCCACCTTGTGCTTAGTTGCTCTCTCTCTCTCTCTCTCTCTCTCCACCCCCTTTCTTTCCCTTTCTCTCAAAGAAACCCCCCTGATACACGGATAAACAAAATGTGGTATGTTTATATAATGGAATATTATTTGGCTATACAAATGACTGAAGTACGCACTACAATATGGATGAACCTTGAAAACATTATGGTAATTGAAAGAAGCCAGATATGAGAGGCCACATATTTTATGATTATATTTATATGAAATATTCAGAATAAGTAAATCTATAAAGACAGTAGATTTGTATTTTCCTAGGGCTAGGGTAGAGATAGAAGCTTACAGGGGGTGGGCGGATGATAACTGAAGCATAAAGGGATAAAGGGTTTCTTTTTTTTTTTTTTTACCTTGCATCATTTTATTTAATTTTCAGAAATTCCAGATTAGAAGGTATTATTGTTATTCACATCCTATAGTTAAGGAATTAAAACACTGAGGATTAAGTAACCTGCCCAAGGTTACATAGATAGTATGAGTCAGGACTGAGATTGGTTCAGGACAGTTTCTTTTTTGGTTGATGGAAATGTTCCAAAATGGATCATGGTATTGGTTGTACAATTCCACCAATATGCTAAAAGCCATTGCATTATACATTTTAAATGAATATGTTATGTAAATTATATCTCAATAAGTCTGTTAGCAAATAAACAAAATCTAGGCTTACCTATTAAATGATGCTATATTTATTCTCCCAGTGAAAAAATCAGAATCTCTGGGGTGCAGCCCCAGCTTCAGTAATTTTTAAAAGCTCCCCAGGTAATTCAAATATGCAAGCATGAGTGAGAAACTCTTCACCAAAGGAATGAATGACTATATTTTATGTAAATTCTGATTAAGTGAATCAATGGATGGATGGGTGATGGAAGTCAGCCTTGCTTTGGTTGCCTGATTATGAAGCACAGGCAGCATAGTGTGTGGAGTATATCAGAGGGTGTCAATTTTATCTGAAGTCCTAACTCTTTCTCAGGCCCCAGAAGGATGTATGTGGTATGACCTTGTCAGCCCTTGCAGGATACACTTACCTACACCTAGACTTCCAGGGCAGCACTGAAGAGACAGTGCATACATCTGTGGATTTGAGCTCCCTTCAGAGAAAGAACTCTGTCAACACAAAGCACAATTTTATTGCATTTTTGTAAAGCTTTATGAATTTCCACATACCATCTGCCTGTTATTTTTACAAGTTCCTGCCTGAAGTAGGTTTGCATTTATGCTGACAGAATTTGAAAGCAAAACTGTAATATTGTTCCTCAGAATTATTATTGTATTGTCTTCCTAGTGGTTATTTTTTTATTATGAGTTTTATTTTTCTCCCAGGGAGGCCTCCATGAATGAATCTAATGCATATAAATGAGGGCACTTAGATGCCATCCGAAGAGAGTATGAGGTGGTTAGACTGTCAAAGCCAATGAGCTAATGTATTCCTAATCAGCCCAGCTTACAACATAATTTAATAGAGATAATTGAAATATTGGATAAACTCAAGTATGTTGCATTTTGAACCATTTATATTTTTCATTCATTTTCGTTAAACAGAAGTTAAAAGTATATGCTTGCTACCCCACTCTTGTGTTATCTAGGCAAAAAAAGCAAACCTGTTGGAACAGGTACATATAGCTTTTCACCCAAGATCTCCAAGTCCATTTCACCTCAATTGCTCAGAAAAAATTCTCAGTTTGTTGCACACAATTAAAAAAGAAAATCCCAGAACTGTTAGGCCTTGCACAATCACATGTAGAGTCATGAAACCTAGGAGCTTTTCTGATTTTGGGTTTAGTGTGACCCTTTTGGAAGGGACTGAAAGATATTTACAGCCCTAGGCAGAGGCCTTATGATATGACTGCTCTCCTCCAAATGCCAGGCAGGATCCTCAGTGCTCTGTATGGCACCTGGCATGATCTGAAATCTTCCTTTCTCCAGGTCACTCCTTGCTTTTTTTTTCCTAGGTGGTTTTAGTAGCTGACATCCTCTACCCTGCTCTTGGGCCTCTTTGTTCTGTTCATTTCTAATGCCCCTGATCTTAGAGTTCCTGTTCATTCATGTCAGTATATCATCTTGTAATATTTATGGCAAAGTTTGCATATAGTCAGTTTAAAGCTAAGGACTACAAGGGGTGATGGTCTTACTTATCTTACCAAAATTTTCACTTACACACACGTACATTTACTTTTTCATGCTTTATTCTAACCTCTGAACCCTGTAGAGTAGTATCCTAAATTCAGAGTCAACATGGAAAACCTGTAGGTAATCACAATCTTTAAAATGCTGCCCAAAGTGCTATATTCTTGATTAGTATTAACTAAAAGTTAATGTCCAATATTATGGACAATGCAACCACCAAAATGATAAAGGAAGAACATTAAGGACAGTGGTGGAATATATAGTGTGACATGTAGATTTCAGTAAATGTTTACTAATAGATTCATTCATTTCACACAAAGCTCTGACTTAGTAATTCCACACAAAACAAAAAAGAGACAAAAGCAATAGGCGTCCTCTCAATAGCATATTTTATTTGGGGATTCAGAGAAAAAATGTGGATAAGAATTACCCCAAAGGATAATTGAGCACTTTTCCTAATCAGCAAAAAGGTTTATTTGGGGCAGCGGTTCTGACATTTGAGCATGTGTCAGAATCACTGAGATTTACAAGTCCCAGCTTCAGGGTTTCTGATTCACCAGGTCTAGGGTAGTGCCTAGTAACTTGCATCTCTAACAACTTCGCAGATGATGCTGATGCTGCTGGTCATAAGGTAACTGGGACTAAGAGTTTTACAGGACTTGGGACTTTTAGTGCTTAAAACTGAGGCAAACCAGAGTATATTGGCACAAATCCCAGGCAAACCAGGGTGGTTAGTCATCCTGCTGGTCCCAGACCAGACTTTGAGAACCATTAGTCTTGGAGTTTGCATGGTAATCAGCAAGGTGCCCCACATATTCAGACAATATCAGTATCCCATACTGTTTCAGCTCCAGATAGCCAAACTCAGTGATCAAACCAATTCCTAGGACAAAGAGGTACTTGGAAATTCAGTGTAAGTTGTCTGGTGTGTTCTTCTGACTCAATTTCTAGCCCTCGGCCTTCCCTTCTCCTTCCCTTACCCAAGTCTCTGGACTAGAAGGGACTTCCACTTGGGTTCTTCCCTTTCTCCAGGTGGAATCTGCTTTGAAGCAAGGAATATAGAATCACTGTGGAAGGCATTGTGTGGAAAGTGCCAGCTCTTGGGTCAAACAGCTCTGTATTTGAATCTACCACTTTTTAGTCATGTTGCATTGCTAAAGTCACTCAACCTTCCTGAGCTTCAGTTTCATGTAGAAAATGAGGGGCATAATGCCTTCCTTACAGGCATTTTTATGAAACCCACTGTGATAATCAAAGTAAATGTATGAACTGAGTCATTATGGTACCTGGCACATAGTAGGAACAAAATAACTATAATCATAAAAATATGAAGGTCTGAAGCCCATTATTGGATAGTTGAATATCATAGCCAAAATACTAAAATGGAAAGTTTGCCCCTCCACAAGAGTTGTAGTCACTGAAATGAGGTACTTTGACCTTGTTGTGTGGCTTGAAGTAAAAGCACAGAAGAGATGTCAAACAAGTCAGTTATGTTACAGAAAGAAAATTCAAAGAGAAATAACTCCTCTGCATACCTGGAGAGTAAGAAGTGTTAATGAATTCAGAATCATTATAAATATTTTCAATTAACAGATTTTCTTCCTATACCCACATAGCCAACATCAGCCATATTTTTAAGCAGGCAGGTCCTTTCTTCATCCTCACAGGCATCTAACATGTTCAGGCTACCCTCTAACTTTTACTGGGGCAACATTCAGTTTTTTCTCTGCACACCATTTAGGCAGCCCTGCATGTCACTTACCCGATTTTCACACACTGCATGTCTTTTTTTCCAACTCTTTGCTCTTATATATAATGGAAAAAAACCCTAATAACCTCAGTATTTATGTTGAGGAATGGGTAGATTCATCAGGATTAGGTTGAGGACGTGTTTTTACTTATAATTTTCTTTACCAACAGAATAGGAATTTGCTTACAGCATGATGCAGTGCTACTCCTTTTTTTCTATGTGTTTGAATTCATACATTGAAACTGAGGAGGTTTGGACTGGAAGATTGTGTTTCCACAGCTCAGAAATTTATTCTCATCAAAATATGTTGGATTCTGTGCATGGGCAATCTGAGCTACTCTGCCTTTTTAAGGGATTTATATCTGCCTCATTTGTACACAAGATGCATGTGTTGTCACAAAAGGATTAATCATAGCTAAAATTTCTATAGTGCTTACTGTGTACCAGGTACTGTTATAACTTTTCTCTCTTAACCTGTCTTTTTCTCTCTCTTTCACTCTCTCTCTCATATCAAATTACTTGGAACCCACTTCCAAAGCTTTCATAAGCATCTTTTTAGGGCAAAGACAGACTGCAACACTAGTGTACATACCTTTCTGCCCAATAGTTACTGCTTGTGAGTTGTGTGGATGGATCTTTCACACTCAGACTGGGGTGCTATCCATACACAAACAAGAGAGGATGGTACAGTGGGGAGCCAGGAGTAGGAAGAGACAGGAGGTAGTGGGTTGACTTTCCCTGTGCTGCCAAAATTTTATGAACTCTGAAGAGTCCAGGAATTTTGCAAACCTAGACTTCCATGCTGTTATAAAGGTATATTTATCAAGGTAGGAGGATATAACTTATTTAACAGTTTGTTAAACTTATTTGGACATGTGGTATATGGAGCTCCATTTGCACACTTGTCTCAGTTCCCCACACATGATAGGGACAGATTTGTTTAAGGCTGTGTATACATAGGTGTAGCCAGAAGGTCTGAAAAGGCTACCAGTGAGGTGGGGGTGGAGGAAGAAGAGAGGGAGGACATATACCTGGCTTGGGCTAACTTGTCGTTGCTCCTCAAAGATATGTCTGGAAAGTTCCAGTGAAATAAGTGGTTTAGTACGTAGATGCATGGACTAGACTCTCTTGAGTTTTAATCCTGGCTCTAGAACTTGTTAGCTTTATAACCTTGAGTGATTCCCTTAAACCCTGAGTTTTTCATTTTTCTCATCTGTAAAATGAAGATGATACTAATCTATCCTATATGGTACTAAAGTACTTAAAACCATGCTTGGCATGCAGTGTGGACACCATGGCCCTGTATTTCTCTCATCTTTTTCTACCAATTAGGGTGTCTTGGGAAGTAGCTTGCCAGAGGCTGTGGTGGTAGCCACATTCAAATAACATATATTTAAATAATACACCACTTAGACCACAGAGTGGTTCCTAAGGTCCAGAGCCCATAGGCAGTAGTGACTTCAGCCAGAGCAACCTTCTGGATCAGAGTAGTTTCTCTTAGGCACTTTTGGGACCTGAGATTGCAGTATCTTTGCTCAGAAAGCTGCATCAGTAAGGGATGACTAGGAAGGATTGATGGACACTTATAAACACCCCTGAGGATTTCTGGAAATATTTTGTAAAAGGTTGAACTTTCTGTATTCAAACATGCTCAGAGCTGTTGTGATTTTAACATAGTTTAACATGACCTCATTTGCATTCTCTGATTGGAAAGACCCAAGTCATTTGGATTCCAGAAGGATTTTAAGCAGTTGAAAGACATGGTTAGATTTACGGCTTCAGACATCTGCTATTAGTGTAGAAATGGGATAGGAGCTTTACAGAAGTAGCAGTTAAGAAGGGGTTACAATAAATAGTATTCTGGTGCTAAACGAAGGACTAAACTAAGTTGGTGTTCATCACATCACGTGTCCTCCTTAATGCCTGGGTGTTATATGCACCTGATGAATTATTGAACACTACATCGGAAAGTAAGTATGTACTATATGTTGGCTGATTGAATTCAAATAAAAAATAAAAAGAGTAGAGAGAAAAAAGCTAAGTTGGTGAAATGAAAGAAAGGGTAGAATAAAGGGGAGAAATTTAGAATACTTTAGAAACACTCAATAGGATATCATGTTTATTTAGATACAGAAGATTAAAAAAAGGAGAGGTCAAAGGTGACTCTCTAGGGAAGGGAGAGTTTTGTGAGAGGTCAGCCAAGTCATTCTTTTGATGAAATCAAGTAAAAGAATAATTAAGAAATATCTACCAAGTGGAAAAATTAGGAGGTCATTGGGCCTTTGGTGCTTTGTCTCCAGCGGTTCATTCACTCCTGATTCATAGTCTTCCTTCATATTTATGTATGCTGTTGGGCCTCCTGAAAGTGCTACTATTTGAGTATGCTTCGTTCTCTGACCTTTCCTGAAACCCAGCTCTCTTCAACTAGATTTTTCAGCCCTGGGTCTCATTCCCTTGGAACTTCCTCAGGTGAAACAAAAATTGCTTTCCAGATTCATACTAATGTTATATGATTTCTTTTCCTTTGGTGCCCTCAGTTCTTGGTCACACTGCTCTGAAGCATGAAGAGGTACACCAGATGAAGAGTGGTGGGCAGTAAAGCAAGGTTTATTGGGTAATAGTAAACAGTATTGCTTTTATAATAACTAATATAATGATATAATATTCTTACCCCTTGGCCACTTTCCCAAATCCCAATTTTCTTTCCTCTGATTATAGGATTTCCCCAAGGCTAATGTTCCTACCCACAATCTTACAGCCTACTTAGTATTGTATGTACCTTCTGTCACCCAAAACAAGGGCCAGACAATAGTAAACACATTTCTTTTTTGTAAAAAAGATTTTATTTAGTTATTCATGAGAGACACACAGAGAGAGGCAGAGACATAGGCAGAGGGAGAATCAGGCTCCCTGCAAGGACCCTGATGCAGGACTTGATCCCAGGATCCTGGTATCATGACCTGAGCCAATTCAGATGCTCAACCACTGAGCCATTGAAGTGCCCCGAGTAAACATTTCAACTCTCACTTATTCCATCTTTATCTCATTCATTTTTGTAGGTGATTATCACATTTTGGAATTCATCCTCAAATTCGAGTAGTTTCCTGACAGGAAGACAGAGCAGGCCTGAGAAGGGGCTGGAGGCTGATCATGGGAAAGTTATCACACAGAAGATGGTAAAAGCGACACAATGAAGCACATAAATATGATATTATAATATAATATCATATATTATTATAATATAAATATAATAAATGGAAGCATTCAGTATATAAAGGTATTATATCTTTTATAAGCTGGCCTTTAAAATGCAAAGTTTGAGACTTGTAATCATAATAACAAGAGCAACTACTGTATGCTAAGCATTTTCCATGTATTATATCTCATTTTATTCTCACAACAACTTTGTAAGGCAGGTACTGATATCCTCATTTTACGGATAAAATAATGGAGTCTTAGAGAGGTAAATTAGTTTGCCTGAGGTCACATAGCTAGTAAGGTGTAGAGTTGGAAATGACATTCAGGCCAAACTTGTCTCCACAGAGCCCCACTTTAATCATTTAGTATAGACCAGGTACTGTCCTACTAGAGTACTTTACATGTACTCTACCATTTAAGCCCTGTAACAGTGCCATGACATAGGTGCTATTATTATCCTAAGTTTATAGGTGAGGAAACAGACACATAGAAATTATAACTCTTGTCTATTTAATAGAGCCAGTGCACTTATCCATTACTCTGTAAACACAAGCCACAGTATGTGAGACAAACAGGAAAATTCCTAAGCAAAGAGATGGTATAACCTATGAAGATGAAGAATGGATCATTGATAGGCCAAAACATAAGTCCTAACAGGGATGGGTGGCAGTAGATGGGTTTGTCAAGGCCCCATATAGGTTCTTGATTTAGCCTCTTTTAATCAGTGAATGAGCTCTATTAGCCAATTGATTTTAAGGTGGATTCTAACATTCCATAGCATTTCTGAATAAGTTAAATCATTTAGATGACTCACTAATGTCTGCTATCAGATCTTATGTAAAGTTCAATTTATGGCTTTGTCCATAATCTTGAAACAAAGTGGCAGCCAATGAGATTTCAGCAGACATTAATCCTATAAGTCCCTCTCTGTTATGGGTCCAGCTACCTCTCTCATTTCATATAAGACTTTATTTCTTATTCTACTCTAGCCATGATAGACTTCTTGCTATACTTTGAATACCACAAGTTCATAGTTGCCTATATGCCCAATGCCTTGGAAAATGGTTGGCACATAATAGACACTTAATTATTTGTTGGATGATCAAAAGTTCCTGGTATAAATGGAAGGGATGATTTTTAAAAGATTTTATTTATTTATTCATGAGAGGCAGAGAAAGAGAGAGAGAGAGGCAGAGACACAGGCAGAGGGAGAAGCAGACTCCGTGCAAGGAGACGGATGTGGGATTCCATCCCGGCACTCCAGATCACACCCTGAGCCAAAGGCAGACGGTTAACCTCTGAGCCACCCAGGGGTCCCAAGAGATGGGATATTAAGCACAGATGGAGGCATATACCTTAGCTAGGAGGAATGTGAGCTTGTTTGTTTATTTATTTATTCACTTATTTATTCATGAGAGACATATAGAGAGAGAGGCAGAAACACAGGCAGAGGGAGAAGTAGGCTCCTCAAGGGGAGCCTGATGTAGGACTCAATCCTGGAACTCCGGGACCACGCCCTGAGCCGAAGGCAGACGCTCAACCACTGAGCCACCCAGGCATCCCTAGTTCATTTAATTTTTTATAACAGGAGGAAAGAGGGATAATAATAACAACACTCCAAATGGAAAATAGTTAAATAGGGCTTACTATTCCAAGAACTTTACACATATTAACTCAAAAAATTTTATAGCTCCATTAATTAGGGGTACCTGAGTGGCTTAGTTGGTTAAGTTACTGACTCTTGGTTATGGCTTAGGTCATGATCTCGGGGATCGGGCCCTGTATCAGGCTTCACACTTTGAGTCAGGTCCTGTGTCAGGCTCCACATTCAGTAGGGAGTCTGCTGTGGATTTTAGTTTTCCCTGTGCTCCTCCCCCAGCATTCTCTCTCTCAAATAAATAAATAGATCTTTGAAAAACCAACTCTGTTAATTAGCTATTACTATTGTCCATATATTATAAAAAAACAAAAACCACAGAAAGGCTATGTGATTTGATAAAATTCACATAGCTAGTGAGTAGTAGAGCTGGCTCTGAGTTGTAAAAGGATAATATACACAGGTGTTAGGTAGGACTTTATGTTTATAATCAAGAAGAGGAGAGCATTTATGTCTGATGGCTTCAATTTTCTCTGTAATTTGCTGAGAGGGAGGAGGATAGAGTCAAGGGATGGAGGTTGGAGGAGAATGAAGAAAATTTATAGTCTGTGGAGGGTGGGAAATGGAATTGATCAAAGACATATATTAGGATTGCAAGTGGTGCTGAGAACATATTGAGGCTGCTGTTCATGAATATACAGTGGTCGTAGTCTTCCATGTATATGACTTTGTCTAGCAATTATTAATCACTCTGACACAGACTTGGTGAAGTGGACAATAGTGTTCATCCAGGGTTAAGGTTTTGCCATATGCATGCAATGAAATGAAAGCAAAGTAAGAGACTTTTATTGAAAATATATGACTGGGACACCTGGGTGGCTCAGTTGGTTAAACATCTGCCTTCGGCTCAGGTCATGATCCCAGGGTCCTGTGATCAAGCTCCACATTAGGATTCTGGCTCCCCCTTACCCCTCTCTCCCCCCGCTCATGCTCTGTCTCTCATTATCTCTCTCTCTCAAATAAATAAATAAATAAATAAATAAATAAATAAATAAAATCTTTTAAAAAAAGATATGAGTGAAGGATCTCAATTGGATAAAAATCAAGGTAAAGAAAAGCTAACTGATGGACTGGGAGAAAGTGAAGTCAATTAATTGGAGATTTTAATGAAGTCAAAGAATAGTTGTAGGAAGTACTTAGGCAAAGTGGAAAGAGAAGAGGTTATGGACAGAGAACAGAATGTTGGAGAATATGGAAGGTGATGTAGATTCAGGGATATTAGGGATGAGTGGTTAAGCTGGAGTCATGGGGCAATTCAGAAGTCAAGGTACTAAGAAGCCAAGGATTTGGAAGAGCCATCTATATGTATATTGATGTCACTAAGGATGATGGGAAATATCAGAAAGGGAGACAGAACGTAAAGACTGCTAACTCTGGGAAACGAACTAGGGGTGGTAGAAGGGGAGGAGGGCGGGGGGTGGGAGTGAATGGGTGACTGGCACTGGGGGTTATTCTGTATGTTAGTAAATTGAACACCAATAAAAAATAAATTAAAAAAAAAAGGATCATGACAAGGCCTGGGTTGGGGAGTCTGATGCCAGAGTCTGATAAATGAAGGGATTGCTGACAGCTATAGAAAGAGGAAGAGAGAGAGATTGGTATGGTCAGATGATGTAAAACAAAAGAGAGGTTTGTAAGAGTAAAGAGCACTAGAAATAGCAATAGGGAGCAAGGGTAACACCTGCTAAACCTCTGGCCCTGAGGTACTTGGGGTGTGGGAAAATAATCAGCTATCACTTCAGAGGGCTGCAGGGGGAAGCAGTGTCCACATTCCATTATTTACTTCAGTTTCCCATATACCTAAGGGTTCTCCTCCTTTTTCTTCTCTCCCCTGATTATTTTCATATATTGACTAGGATGTGTGTGTGTGTGTGTGTGTACACAATGATCATGTTTTAAAAAATTCTAGTTCAGATGATAGATTCACCCAGTTAAGAAAGTTTGTTTGGTCCTCTAGTTAAAGCAAGGTGAAATGAAGAAAGTTTTCAAAAATCATCTTTTTTTTAAAAGGTCTAGAGGACCTGCAGCTGTCCTCTACCAGCCTAGAGATGTCAGAGAGCTGTTGTGAGAGCTCCATGAGTGGCTAGGAGCAGAAGTGGGTCTGCTGTGTGTGTTTCACACAAAGCAGTGCCTTAAGGGGTCAGTTAGCTTCTGCCTTTAGTGAAATTGCTTCAAATAAGTTGCCCCAAGCTGAGCATATCAGCGGCCCCGCCCCCGGAGCATCCACGCCCCTGCAGACTGAGAGCTCCGTAGTTACTGCAGGACCTGAATCCAGGGCTCCAGAGCTGGCTGCTGACACTGTTGTTGTTCTTCCTGGGGACTCACAGGATAAACAACCCCCACTGAGCTTCACTGTGACCTCACAGGATAGACAGGTTAAACAACTTTCACCTAGCCCTGCACCAAGCTGGGGGCTGAGCAACTCCTCCAAATGCTCACACATGAAAAACAGCACAGCAGGCCCCTCCCCCAGAAGACCAGCTAGATGGACAGGGGAAAAACAAATTACTGACCAAGCAGCACTGGAAGGTTACAGGGGAAGTCGAGGGATTTATGGTATACAGAATCAGATTATACTCCCCCTTGTTTTTTGTTTTTTTGATTTCTGTTTCCTTCCGCAACTTTTCCTTTCTTCTCTTCTCTTTCTTTTCTTCTTTTTTTCTCTCTCTTATTTTCTTTTTCTTTTCTTCTTTCTCTTCTCTCTTTTTCTCCTTTTCCTAACACAACTTGTTTTTGGCCACTCTGAACTGAGCAAAATGACTAGAAGGAAAAACTCACCTCAAAAGAAAGAATAAGAAACAGTCCTCTCTCCCACAGTTACAAAATATGGATTACAATTCAATGTCAGAAAGCCAATTCAGAAGCACTATTATACAGCTACTGGTGGCTCTAGAAAAAAGCATAAAGGACTCAAGAGACTTCATGACTGCAGAATTTAGATCTAATCAGGCAGAAATTAAAAATTAATTAAATGAGATTCAATCCAAACTAGAGGTCCTAATGACGAGGGTTAACGGGGTAGAAGAACGAGTGAGTGACATAGAAGACAAGTTGATGGCAAAGCGGGAAACTGAGGAAAAAAAGACAAACAATTAAAAGATCATGAAGATAGATTAAGGGAAATAAATGACAGCCTCAGAAAGAATAATCTACGTTTATTTGGGGTTCCCAAAGATGCCGAAAGGGACAGAGGTCCAGAATAAGTATTTGAAGAAATCATAGCTGAAAACTTTCCTAATCTGGGAAGGGAAACAGGCATTCAGATCCAGGAAATAGAGAGATTCCCCCCTAAAATCAATAAAAACTGCTCAACACCTCGACATTTAATAGTGAACCTTGAAAATTCCAAGGATAAAGAGAGGATCCTTAAAGCAGCAAGAGACAAGAAAGCTCTAACTTTTATGGGGAGAAGCATTAGGATAACAGCACACCTCTCCACAGAGGCCTGGCAGGCCAGAAAGGGCTGGCAGGATATATTCAAGGTCCTAAATGAGAAAAAACTGCAGCCAAGAATACATTATCCAGCAAGGCTCTCATTCAGAATAGAGGAGAGATGAAGAGCTTCCAAGATAGGCTGGAACTGAAAGAATATGTGACCACCAAACCAGCTCTGCAAGAAATTTTAAGAGGGACTCTCAGAATTCCTCTTTAAGAGGAAGGACAATGGAACAATCCACAAAAACAGGGACTGAAGAGGTATCATAATGACGCCAAACTCATATCTTTCAATAGCAACTCTGAACATGAATGGGCTTAATGACCCCATCAAAAGGCGCAGGGTTTCAGACTGGAAAAAAAGCAAGACCCATCTATTTGCTGTCTACAAGAGACTCATTTTAGAGAGAAGGACACCTACAGCCTGAAAATAAAAGGCTGGAGAACCATTTACCATTCAAATGGTCCTCAAAAGAAAGCAGGGGTAGCCATCCTTATATCAGATAAACTAAAATTTACCCCGAAGACTGTAGTGAGAGATGAAGAGGGACACTATCTCATACTTAAAGGATCTATCCAACAAGAGGACTTAACAATCATCAATATATATGCCGGGATGGGGGAGCTGCCAAATGTATCAAGCAATTAATAACAAAAGTTAAGACATACTTAGATAATAATACACTTATACTTGGTGACTTCAATATAGTGCTTTCTACACTCGATAGGTCTTCTAAGCAAAACAAACAAACAAAAAAAAACCAAGAGCTTTAAATGATATACTGGATGAGATGGATTTCACAGATATTTATAGAACTTTACATCCAAACGCAACTGAATACATATTCTTCTCAAGTGCACATGGAACTTTCTCCAGAATACACCACATACTGGGTCACAAATCAGGTCTTAACCAATACCAAAAGTTTGAGATCGTCTCCTGCGTATTCACAGACCATAATACCTTGAAATTAGAACTAAATCACAGCAAGGAGTTTGGAAGGATTTCAAACACGTGAGGGATAAGGACCATCATGCTAAAAGATGAAAGGGTCAACCAGGAAATAAAGGAAGAATTAAAAAGGTTCATGGAAACTAATGAGAATGAAGATACAACCATTCAAAATCTTTGGGATGCAGCAAAAGCAGTCCTGAAGGGGAAATACATCACAATACAAGCATCCCTCCAAAAACTGGAAAGAACTCAAATACAAAAGCTAACTTTCCACCTAAAGGAGCTAGAGAAAAAACAGCAAATAGATCCTACACCCAGCAGAAGAAGAGAGTTAATTAAGATTCGAGCAGAACTCAATGAAATCGAGACCAGAAGAACTGTGGAACAGATCAACAAAACCAGGAGTTGGTACTTTGAAAGAATTAATAAGATACATAAAGCATTAGCAAGCCTTATTAAAAAGAAGAGAGAGGACTCCAATTAATACAATCATGAATGAGAAAGGAGAGATCACTACCAACACCAAGGAAATACAAACGATTTTAAAAACTTGTCGTGAGCAGCTATAAACCAATAAATTAGGCAATCTAGAAGAAATGGACACATTTCTGGAAAGCCACAAACTACAAAAACTGGAACTGGAAGAAATAGAAAACCTGAACAAGCCAATAACCAGGGAGAAAATTGAAGCAGTCATCAAGAACCTCCCAAGACACAAAAGTCTAGGGCCAGATGGCTTCCCTGGGGAATTCTATCAAACGTTTAAAGAAGAAACCATACCTATTCTACTAAAGCTGTTCCGAAAGATAGAAAGAGATGGAATAGTTCCATACTCATTCTATGAGGCCAGCATCACCTTAATTCCAAAACCAGACAAAGACCCCACCAAAAAGGAGAATTACAGATCAATATCCCTGATGAACATGGATGCAAAAATTCTCAACAAGATACTAGCCAATAGGATCCAACAGTACATTAAAAAGATTATTCACCACGACCAAGTAGGATTTATCCCCAGGATGCAAGGCTGGTTCAACACTCGTAAAACAATCTATGTGATTCATCATATCAGGAAGAGAAAAAACAAGAACCATATGATCCTCTCAATAGATGCAGAGAAAGCATTTGGCAAAATACAGCATCCATTCCTGATCAAAACTCTTCAGAGCGCAGAGAAAGAGTGAACATTCCTCAACATCTTAAAAGCCTTCTATGAAAAGCCCACAACAAATATAATTCTCATTGGGGAAGCACTGGGAGCCTTTCCCCTAAGATCAGGAACAAGACAGGGATGTCCACTCTCACCACTGCTCTTCAACATAGTACTGGAATTCCTAGCCTCAGCAATCGGACAACAAAAAGAAATAAAAGGCATTCAAATTGGCAAAGAAGAAGTCAAACTCTCCCTCTTCGATGATGACATGATACTGTACATAGAAAACCCAAAAGACTCCACCCCAAGATTGCTAGAACTCATACAGGAATTTAGCAGCGTGGCAGGATAGAAAAATCAATGCCGAGAAGTCAGTGGCATTTCTATATACTGACAATCAGACTGAAGAAAGAGAAATTAAGGAGTCAATTGCATTTACAATTGCACCCAAAAGCGTAAGATACCTAAGAATAAACCTAACCAAAGAGGTAAAGGATCTATACCCTAAAAACTACAGAACACTTCTGAAAGAAATTGAGGAAGACACAAAGAGTTGTAAAATATTCCATGCTCATGGATTGGAAGAATTAATATAGTGAAAATGTCAATGTTACCCAGGGCAATTTACACGTTTAATGCAATCCCTATCAAAATAGCATGGACTTTCTTCAGAGAGTTAGAACAAATTATTTTAAGATTTGTGTGGAACCAGAAAAGACCCAAAATATCCAGGGGAATATTAAAAATGAAAACCATAGCTGGGGGCATCACAATGCCAGATATCAGTTTGTACTACAAAGCTGTGGTCATCAAGACAGTGTGCTACTGGCACCAAATCAGACACACAGATCAATGGAACAGAATAGAGAATCCAGAAGTGGACTCTGAACTTTATGGTCAACTAATATTCGATAAAGGAGGAAAGACTATCCACTGGAAAAAAGTCTCTTCAATAAATGGTCCTTGGAAAATTGTACATCCACATGCAGAAATATGAAACTAGACCACTCTCTTGCACCATACACAAAGAGAAACTCAAAATGGATAAAAGATCTAAATGTGAGACAAGATTCCATCAAAATCCTAGAGGAGAACACAGGCAATGCCCTTTTTGAACTTGGCCACAGTGACTTCTTGCAAGATACATCCATGAAGGCAAGAGAAACAAAAGCAAAAAATGAACTATTGGGACTTCATCAAGATAAGAAGCTTTTGCACAGCAAAGGATACAGTCAACAAAACTAAAAGACAACCTACAGAATGGGAGAAGATATTTGCAAATGATGTATCAGATAAAGGGCTAGTTTCCAAGATCTATAAAGAACTTATTAAACTCAACACCCAAGAAACAAACAATCCAATCATGAAATGGGCAAAAGACATGAACAGAAATCTCATGGAGGTAGACATAGACATGGCCAACACGCCCATGAGAAAATGCTCCGCATCACTTGCCATCAGGCAAATACAAATGAAAACCACAATGAGATACCACCTCACACCAGTGAGAATGGGGAAAATTAACAAGGCAGGAAATCACAAATGTTGGAGAGGATGTGGAGAAAGGGAAACCCTCTTGCACTGTTGGTGGGAATGTGAACTGGTGCATCCACTCTGGAAAACTGTGTGGAGGTTCCTCAAAGAGTTAAAAATAGATCTGCTCTATGACCCAGCAATTGCACTGCTAGGGATTTACTCCAAAGATACAGATGCATGAAATGTCGGGACACCTGCACCTCGATATTTATAGCAGCAATGTCCACAATAGCCAAACTGTGGAAGGAGCATCGGTGTCCATCGAAGGATGAATGGGTAAAGAAGATGTGGTTTATGTATACAATGGAATATTACTCAGCCGTTAGAAACGATAAATATCCACCATTTGCTTCGACGTGGATGGAACTGGATGGTATCATGCTGAGTGAAGTAAGTCAATCGGAGAAGGACAAACATCCTATGTTCTCATTCATTGGGGGAATATAAAAAATAGTGAAAGGGAATAAAGGGGAAAGGGGCAAAAATGAATGGGAAATATCAGAAAGGGAGACAGAACATGGAAGACTCCTAACTCTGGGAAACGAACTAAGGGTGGTGGAAGGGGAGGTGGGCGGGGGGTGGGGGTGACTGGCAATGAGGGGAGGCACTTGATTGGATGAGCACTCATGTTATTCTATATTTTGGCAAATTGAACACCAATAAAAATCAATTTATAAAAAAAGGAATACAGTATATAATCATATAAAAATAAATAAATAAATAATAAAATGTGCATTTAGTAAAAGTTCTGTGGAAACTGTTCAGTCCATAAAGGAAAATAAAAGATCATGTTGTGGTTTTTCCCATAACACTTTCTAATAGATCAGATAAAATTTTTATAATTAGGAAACCTATAACTATCAGAGGTGCCCATATTCTGGGTATTTTAATGGAAACTGTAAATTTCATTATCACACAGTTAAAAAATATCATTAAAAGTAAATTGTACTCTGAAGGAACACTGAAAGAATTTGAGAAGCAGGCCTTTCCAGAAAGAAATGAATACTCACTCTGCTCAGAATGATCAGTGGCCCTTTTAGAGATGAGCTTGTCTGATAACCATGAGTTATTTGGTTAAAAGTGGAGCAGTTGCAAGATGTCCCTGACCTTCTACCTGATCCCTAACCCCTCCCTCATCTTCACCTCACTTGTGATCCTATTTTGCACATTGGGTTTAGGACCAGAACAGATAAGCAGCAAAAATATAATGTCAATCTTCAACCTCCTTTCCTTTTTCATCTCTACTCTATTTCTCCTCGATGCCTATTAGGTCTTCATCCCTCTTACTTTCCCTTTGCTCTCCCTAGTAGTGCTACCTCCATGTTTCCTTCCCTAAAAGTCTGCCTTTGTCCTTTATTCCCCTCCCTCAATCAAATAGTTCTGACCTATATTATATCCTCTGGCTGATATAATACAGTAATACATACCATGTTGGCAGTATAAATTGGGTGACCTTAGGCTGATCTGAGGGTACATGAAAGGTCTGTGTGGGGAAGGGACACTTTTGAATAGAAATCTGAAGGATGAATAGGAGGTATTTGGATGAAGAGGGGTATGGTGAAGGGTATTCCAGGCAGAGAGATTATTCAAAGACTCAGAGGTGGGAAGAAGCTTGACACTTAAGAGGAATGCAAAGAAGGCTAGTGTGAATGGAACATATAGAGGAGCCTGGGGTTGTAGACAGAGGCTATAGAATTTGGGCCTTACAGGCCATGATAACAATTTTGAACTTCATCCTAAAAGTAGTGGAAAGCCATTAAAGTTTTTTGAGCAGTAGAGTAGCATGATCAAATTTTGTTTTGAATGAAGAACCACACCTTTCTTGGGTTCAGCCAGAGCTGGTCCCAGTTTACCTGACTATGATTCCATTTTCTTTCCATTCGGATGTGATTCTTCTCTATAAAGGGAGAGATGGTATACTCATTAAGGGAAATTCAAGAGACATCTATTTAATTTTGGAAATGGGTCTCTTAAATCACTTGGGTTTTCCTGTTGGGGTCATACCCCACTGTTTTTAAAACTTTATTTATTATTTTTTAGAGAGAGAGAGCAAGAGAGTGAGCAGGGGAGGAACAGAGGGGGAGGGAGAGGGAAATAATCTCAAGCAGACTCCACACTGAGTGCAGGGCTCAGTCTTCCAACCCTAAGATCATGACCTGAACCAAAACTGATGCTTAACCCACTGATCCAGCCAGGCACCCCACCTCAATGCTGAGAACACACAATATCAATACTATTGCTTTTGGCTTTGAGTCTGAATAACACATCAAAATGGGTAATTGAATAATTTACTGTTCTTTAGGGTGGTTTCATATCATGGAGGCAGCCTAAATGGAATTAATTGTGGGCTAATTAAAGTGCTCCTGCTTCTTGCTCAAGTTCCCCCCTTAGGCTTTGGCTGCAATGAGTTGTGCAAGTTGCAGAAAACTGTAAATTATGATTTGACTTAAAGAAAAATGGATTGCTTTTCTAATACTTATTGAACACTTAAAACAGATGTTTAAATCTCTACAAGTTTTAGATAATTAAAATTATAAATCTGTGCTCTTTGAACAGGAACATGAGTAGGGATCAGAGGTATAAATAGTATCATGCTGAGGTGATTCATCTTGTGGGTTCAGGTTTACTATAACGAGGGCTGTCCCCAGGCAAATAGCAAAGCAGAGAAGTTTATCTTTGCTGCCTCCTTACCTCCGAGCATCCTAAACCCCCTGGAGCTGCTCTGTAGCTGCTCAGTACTTCCTATTGCAGTACCCATCTAATGCTTGTTCTTCTCTCTGACATAAAAGATTTATCTGTCTTATATTTCATTCTCCAAAGACTTTGCTGGATATACTAGTTAGAGTAATGGAACTGATTAATGGTTAAACTCTCAACTCTCAGTGGCTTGACACAATAGTCGATTTTTTATGCACAGAAAATTCAAAATGGGTGCTTCCTACTGGAGGCCCCTCTCTAGGGACTCATGCTACTTTCATCATGTGACTCTATCATCTTTGTTAGGCCTCCAGGTTGACATGCTCATCTGGGTCAAACTGGCAGAAGAAGGAGGGGGATGGAGGATCATGTGTGTGAGCTAGGACTAGAAGTGTAGCTTGTGTTTACTGTCTGTGGACATGCCTAACTTCATTGGAGGCTTGGAGATATACTCTAGCTGTGTGTTTAGGGTGGAGAGAAAATGAGTTTGATGGATGGCTAGTCAGTCTCTTGGTAACTAAAGCAAACTTAATAACTTTGCAGTAAGGAGTTAGTGGCAACCCTCCCCCCCACCCCCACTTAGGTAGTTTCATTTCAAATGGTTCTTTTTGGGAAAAGAGATATATAGTTAGAAAACTGGTTGATGTATTAAATTGGGAACCACTTTTTATTTCATTGACTTTCAGTTACAAGTCAAATGTCATCTATCCAAACTTCTCTAAATATTTGATAATGACAGAATGAATACATTTTATGCCATGTAGAGTGCTCTCTTTCTGTCTCCCTTGTTGTACCTCTCGCTCTCTTTCTCTCTCTCTGTCACACACACACACACACACACACACACACACATGATGGTAGTGATGATGATGACGTTGGGTGTTGATTATAAAAGTAATGAGAAGCTTTTCCTGGGAATTTCCTTCTTGAATTCAATTGGGATTTCTTTTGAGGACTGCTATGATCACAATTCCACCACTGTTTGACACTGAAATAGTTGTTTGAATGTTTAACCATTAAGCAATTAATCTAATAAGAAATTGGTGGCTTAAGTTGTTTTAAAGCAAAGCATCTTCTAGCATTCTACATTCACTAAAAGATATGAAATCAGAATAATATACCTAGTGATATTTCATATATAAGTTAAGATCAAGGACATTTGAAAAATGTGAACTGGCAATTTATTCACAAGGTTTTATGTATGAATCTATTCTAGTTTGCTTGGGCAAGAATGGGAAATTAACAAATATCTCTGTTCCTTTGCTTCTTTATCAATTTATTAGGTTACTAAGAACCTTAAAACAATAAAATAAATTTATAAGCTTTATTCGGGTCTTTATTTTTAAACAGCTGATTTCATTTAAATGGCATTTTATTTCACTTTCCAGAAACAGGCTCTGACCTTTAAACTATCCTTTCTGGGGGCTAAGAACATCTCTTGTCCTATGCCAATGTCATAATATACAGATACAGTGGAGACTTACCCAGTAACTTTAAGACTACAAGAATTTCTTAAAGCAATTGGAGATACATTGTCAGGAGCAAATACTGTAATACTCCTATTGTGGAGCTGGTGAAATTTTAAGAGCTTGACTCACTGGAGTTGCTAAAGATTATTTTGAAGCTGTTGACCCATCTTGGTTAATGTAGGTTTTATATATTCCCAATTAAGAGCCTTTATAATATGCCAGTTCTTTTTTTTTTTTTAATATGCCAGTTCTGTTCTCTTTCTGGTCCCCCCTTCCACATATTAAAAGACAAAGCTATGAAAAATTTCATTTTATAGTGCTATATTTGGTTTCAGGGCACATGGAGTTCTACTTTCTCTGAATCTCCAGGCTAAGCCTATTCTGAGTATAGTGTTTATTTTTTTAATAATAAATTTATTTTTTATTGGTGTTCAATTTGCCAACATACAGAATAACACCCAGTGCTCATCCTGTCAAGTGTCCCCCTCAGTGCCCGTCACCCATTCATCCCCACCCCCGCCCTCCTCCCCTTCCACCACCCCTAGTTCGTTTTCCAGAGTTAGGAGTAAATTTTTTTCCTCTTTCACCTTGCCTCTCCACACAAACTGCTTTCCACTCCACCCTTCAAACAGTTTCTGAAATAATTTATTTTTGGCAATAACACCTTTCCCAATGTCTTGCATTAGCAGGAACTTTGTAATATCGATTTCCTTTTTTTTTTTTTTTTTTTTTTTTTAATATCGATTTCCTAATTCTTATGCATAGATTACATATGCCCTCTGCCCTCAGGAAGCTTATGTTCATTGATAGAAAACATTATGTTTAAACAGAACAATTGAAAATGACTCCTTGGAATTTTTCAATGTGAACTCCTTCCAGTGATACCAGTGTCTTTCAGCAGTGATAGTGTAGCCTCCACGTGAGCTCTGGAGTGAGATAAGTCTCTCTTCAAATCCAGATGAGCAAGTTCCCAGCTGTGTGATTTGTGGAAAGTAATCTAATTTCTTTGAGCTTCAGTTTCCTCTTTTGGAAAGAATGATGATAGTACCTATCTCATGAGTCATTATGTGGACAAAATTAGATAATAAATGTAAAGTAGAACAATGTCTTGCACAGACATAAATGTAAGATACTATTATTGCAGATGGCACTTATGGAATTCCTGATCATACTGGCACCTGACCAGGGGACAGAATAGGAGATTTCCCCATGTTAAAGAGCTAAATATTCTCCTCCCTCCCTCATCTTTAGTTAAGATGAGTTCAGGGGAAAAATGGCATATTGCCTTATAGCAATCATAATTCTATGATTTTTAGAATAGGAAAGGAATAGCAAGGATCATCTCTGGAAACTGTCCAGTGTCAAGGGAATTGATTGATTCCTCCTTTCCACAGGCTGAAGTAGGCCAGCACCTGGGCCAAAAGGCTTGGTTTGGGACTTAAAAGGTTTTATGTCCAAAGTGACAAGAAATGGGAGTCATATACTTATCAAGGGCCAAAAATTAAAAATCAAAGAAGCCAAGGTCATTTTTTAAAGTGCAAATAATGAAAGAAGAGGAACAGGAGATGAAAGCAAAGGCTCAGGAGAAGAGCAGAATTTGCTTGGAGCAGGGGAGAGGAAAGCATAAGCAAGAATAGAGGGAAGGTGAGGGAACAGAGTTGAACATTGGCTTATTTTATGAGTTCATGGCCACATAGTGCATACGTTAGTGACCTGGTCTAAATGTACACAGTTGTTTGCACAGCATTTACTCAATTTTGTCACAACTCTGCCCCTGCAAAGATAGCTGATTTTTTTGCATACTCCAAAGATTCTATTTTCAAAAAGGTATAAGAGAATGGTCAAAGAGCAGATATGTCTTTTGCCAGTGACATTAAAACATTCATCAACTTCCTTATTTCTATTAGTGTCCTGTATTAGATCTATAATTTCCAAATTATTTATATATATTTTTCTCTCTCTTTGTCTCTTTTTAAAAGATTTTGCTTATTTATTCATGAAAGAGAGAGAGAGAGAGAGAGGGAGAGATATAGGCAGAGGGAGAAGCAGGTTCCCGACAGGGAACCCAATGCAGAACTCCATCCCAGGACCCCGGGATCATGACCTGAGCTGAAGTATGGCCATTTAACTGAGTCTGGCCAATGGAATATGGCTAGAAGTTATAGTGTCACTTTTAATACTGGTCCATGTAAAATTCTCCCATGTGATCTCCCACTAGTTCTCTTTCCCTTCTATTGGTTTGATGTTGATGCCCTGAATCAAGATCAATGCATTAAAGCTGGCAGAGCCTCCACCAGTGTGGATGTACAGGTAACTGTGACTATCCCTCACCCATGAGGAACATCCATTTTGGATTTGGCTCAAGTAAGATCTCTATTATGTTAAGCTACTGAGACTTCAGGGTTTATCTGCTAAAGCTTTTAGTATGAAGTTAACATTGAAGGGGACCAGGCTGACCAAAGCAGAGAATTTCTGGGGGTAGTCATCACTGTCTTTCTTGAGAATTTTTCAGTTTCACCATTACCCAGAATTAATGCTGGACACTAGATCTATATATAGTCTTTCAGGTCAATTGTCTCATTTTTAAGATGCTTTGTAAATATTTCTATGGGACCTTTAATGATCAGGGCTCCTAGCTGGACATTTCTTTACTCCTTAATCTCTTTACCAAGAAGGAAAAGATCTGACAACAAACATTTTACTGCAATAGGGAGTTTGGTTTCTTTGGACCTAATAAAGCCTTCTTGGATAAGGGAAAGGTAGAGGAAAGCACATTAGCATGCATTGGGAAGGACTTAATTCATCTTCTGCGCACATTGTGCCTTTACCCTGCTCCACACCTGTCTAAAGGCTCCTGGGAAGTAGGTTGGCTGGCTGCATTTAAGCGCAAGTGCCTCCTCAAACACTTAGTAGAAAACAGCTTTGGCATAACGATGCTCCTGCTCCTACTCCATAGAAGGGAGGTGAAAAGATATTAGCAATTGACTTAGAAACTTGTGAAGATCTTGCCATTTGAATTTCCATAATTAGTTGGTTGCTTAATTGTTCCTAGTTACGGGTGTCTTATGTATATCTTTTCCATAGAATTTGTCACTTTGATATTTGTTAATAGTTTTTAGTAGAAAATACTGACCTTCTTTCAGTAGGACAGGTGTCATCTAGCCCTGTGTAATTCAGAGTTCGTCTGGCTTGGCAACTTCTCACTCTGCCCTCCTCAGGGATTGATGCATCAGAACTCTGCTGACTGCAAACATGCAGCAGACTTGTGATGTTGACCAATTCTTCTATTGGATGCTGGTGAAGGTATGTTCTGGAGGCCACTGTCCTACCGCAGTGTCTTTTCCCTAACTGGAAAGTTCTCTCCCTGCCTAGTTGTCTTTCTAGTGTTTTCATTATTGAAGTAATGTTGAGGGCCTGAACATTATCTCTGGAAAGTTTTCGGTTAAGATGCAATGCAGGACACAACTACAAGAGCTAGAGTGACCATTAACCACTAACAAAAGTGAGCTTATTAGCATTGCATGAAAAATAGGACATCTATAGAATGGTGTTCAGAGTGGAAAATTTTGCCAAAGAGAATACTGCCTGTTTCAGTGGGGTGTCCTGGTGGAGGGGAAAGGATTCTTCAGAATCTCTGGGGCCAAGTGAGATCCCTGACAACTTTGGGAAAGTGTACTTTGGACCCCACCTCAAGGTGCCTCAGAAAAGGTGTATTCTCAAGAGAATTGGAAATGGTGAGCAGCCATAGAAATTACAGTAAGAAATGGAATTTGGAATGGGACAGAAAAGAAGAGAGAATGAGAAGGAATGAAAAGCTTGCAATGGAAAGCAAGAGCAAGAATTTGAAAACTGAGATGCTGATAGATCAAGCCACATCCCTGGAGAGAATAGAGGCATATTTGCTGCTCCTCTCCATCAAACCTGGCAGCTCTTACCCCCACAGTTCTCTTTTGACCCATATATGAAGCAAATATTTAATGTTACTTGTTGGTTACCTTCTTAATATCTGTGTTGAGCATGCTGAAGCCATTCTGAAACCAGCTGGACTGCCACTGAAGTTCATACCATTAGTCTCACAGATCAGGACATGGCAATGTCTAGAAAAGCAATTCAGAGACATTCAGTGAATCCTTTCAGTGAATATCTAAGACTATAGGCACTATCACACATAGTCAGAGATAAAAGTACATTCCTGACTACCTCCTGTCAGTCACCATGAAATTTCTGCTGACATTTCTCTTCTTTCTACGAATTCTTTCTGTAACTGATGGTTTCCATTGTTAGGGAGTACTGGCAACTCACAAGTTTCACTGAGCCTGGCCAATAAACTGGGATTGTGTTTCCTTTTTAGTTCTCAAGGTTAATTATTAGTATTATTGCTGCTGTTGAGATATATATAATTTTTAATAAAAAAGGTATAAAATATTAGTAAAATAAGAGGATGCCAATATAATGATGCTAATTGATCTATGGTAGCCATTAACTATAGATAAAATCATTCTTAAAAGCCACATTTTCCCACGTTACAGATAAGCAGAGATATACCCAAAAAGGTCATCTGTTTTCTAGAGACGATAGCCAGCTTAAGTACACAGGAACCCCAAAGACTTATCTTTTGTCTTACCTCAAGATCTACTTTTTACTACTGTTATAGTCTTTGAGTACTTTGACTCTTTGCCTTTGGCTTCACTCAAGCAATGAAATCTTGCACCTGGATTAGCACAAGAAATACCTGCAGTTTATCCTCCATATTTTTTGCCAGGATAAAAAACGTTCTTGCCTGTCAGAGGAATATAAGCAATATGCTCCTGTGTGAATACTTATTACTTGCCTGTCAGAAAAGGTTACAGAAATTTCCCTTTGGGGAGAATGCCTTGAAGATTTTTTCCTCCTGTCTAGTAAATTTCTTGCAGATGTACCTCTCTGGGTACTACAGTTGCAATTCCCTTTGGAAATTCACCTGGCATAAATGCACCATGGAGGCAAATTCCCATTGCGTTAAAGTATTGCAAATATTTTTTCTCCTGAAATGAATATAGAATGTTTTCCTACCATGGAAGGGTTCTTGAAGTAGTGTGATATATTGGTATTTGACTTGGAGAGTCCTGATCTTTCAGATCGCCATGGGCCACCTATAAAACATTGGGGTTAAAAAAATAAAATAAAATAAAATAAAATAAAACATTGGGGTTGTGGGATAGGATCAACCCTCTTATTGGACTCTAAGCCTATAATAGGGAACTTCAACTGGAGTTGTCTTGGACAATAGGACTTGACCTGTGATATGTTTAAAATGGAGTAGTATTACCTTGCCCATGAGTACCAACATTCACAGATTTCGGGAAGACATAGCATGCAAGCAAATATACTGGTGCTCAGGGCATTTGCATAGATTTTCCAGCTGATAGCCAGGTTGGCACTTGCTCACCATTGCTTTTAAGAGCTATGTCATGAACTGCTGTCTTAGCGACTGTCAGCTAAGTGGACTTCCCCAATGGAATATTCAGTAGAGAGTCATTGCTAGGTCACCAGCATTGCCTCTTTGTTGTATATTGCTATGTTGCACATGACTACCATCATTGTAAGCTACCAGCCTTTTCATATAGATTTATTGATAAGGATAGAACAAGCAGTAGAGTGTTCACCAGCAAACAGACCCACAACTACAGCCACATCCTAGTGAGCTAAGCTGACCTAATCCAAGGACCAGAAACAATCTCTTTAATATAGACTCTACCCTGACAGAATCAAGTCAACAGTGGAAATATTAGGGCCTTAGACTCCTGCAATAATAAAAATAACTAGCGCTTATTGAGTTCTTACTATGTGTCAGGCATTGGTATCATCAAGCAGATTTGATAAAATTTACATCCATAATAGTCAAATTTATAAAAGCAAAGAATAAAATGGTGATTGGCAGTGGCTGAGGGAAGAGGAAAGAAGGAGTTGCTAATCAACAAATATAAAAATTCAGTTATTCAAAGTCAATAGGTTCTAGAGATCTGCTGTACAACATTGTGTCAGTAGATAACAGTACTGTACTGCACACCTAAAAAGATCTTTTAATTGGGTTAAATGTTCTTACCACGGTAAAATAAAATTTTGACAAGACATATGTAAATAACCTTGTACAGCCATCACCTCAATCAAGAAAATGAACATATCTTTTTTTAAAAGATTGTATTTATTTGACAGAGAGAGAGAGAGAGAGAACAAGCGGGGGGAGCTGCAGGCAGAGGGAGAGGGAGAAGCAGGCGCCCCAGTGAACAGGGAGCCAGATAAGGGCCAGATCCCATGACCCTGGGATCATGACCTGAGCCAAAGGCAGACAGTTAACTGACTGAGCTACTCAAGTGCCCCCAAAATGAGCATATCTATCAACCCAAAAAAGGTTCCTCCTATCTCTGTGTAGCCATCCTCCCATCATGGCCTTGAGCCCAGGCAAACAATGCTCTGCTTTTGTCACTATAGATTAGTTTGCATTTTATATAGTTCTATATAAATGGAATAATTTACTATGTACCTTTTTCTCTGACTTATTTCACTCAGCATATCCATGCTGCTGTGTTT
Source organism: Canis lupus familiaris (assembly GCF_011100685.1). NCBI lineage: Eukaryota > Metazoa > Chordata > Mammalia > Carnivora > Canidae > Canis > Canis lupus. The sequence goes on from NC_049260.1 coordinate 78,400,198, forward strand.
TTATTACTGAGTAGTATTCCACTGTATGGATATACCACAGCCAAGTGTAAGTCTTTGTGTATACAAAGGCTTTTATTTCTTCTGAGAGAATACCTAGGAATGGAATTGGCTAGATCATGTGCTAGGTGTATGTTTAAGTTGTTAAGAAACTGCATGAAATTTATCCATGCAGTAGAACTACTCAGCAATAAAAGAATAATAATAACAAAAATAGTATTTATTGAATTCTTACTATGTTCTAGGCATTAGTACGGTAGTCACCCTTTATCCACCATTTCCCCTTCCACAGTTTCAGTTATCTGCAGTCAATTGCAGCCCTGAAGCAGATGATTTTCCTTTCTACACATTGTCAGAAGTAATAGCCTAATGCTACATCATAGTGTTTATGTCATTCACCTTACTCCATCTCATCATGTAGGCATTTTATAATTTCACATCATCATCATGTGAAGAAGAAGGGGGAGTATAGCACAAAAAGATATTTTGAGATAGACCACATTTACATAACTTTTATTAAAATATGTTGCTATAATTTTTTATTTTATTATTGTTGTTTATCTCCTACTCTGCCTAATTTAGAAATTAAAGTTTATCATAGGTAGGTATGTATAGGAAAAAGCATAGTTTATATGGAATATAGTACTATCCACGGCATCCACTGGAAGTCCTGGAGTGTATCCCCTACAGATAAGTGAGGACTATTTGTAAAAACAAGAAGTATTACTCATGTAATTCTCACCACAATTCAGTGATGTGATGCTATTATTTCCTCCATTTAATAAAGAGAAAACTGATGCACAGAGAGGTAAATTCATTTGTTCAGGGTCACACAGTAAAGCATCAGTATTATGATTTACAATTTCCACATATCAGGTATTTGACTCCAGCATCAAGGCTCTTCAACATCACATGTACTGCCTCCTTGCTGCTGTCAGAGAGGAAAGTAAAAATAGTTTTTAATACTAGGATTTTGGACTCCTATGTCATTTTGCCCATAGGGAAACATGCCTGGGTTTAGAAGTTCTTCAACCAGTTTAGAAGCATGACTATTAGATTCCTCCATTGACTTGCTGTGTCAACTTTCTAGTTTACTTGACTTCCTGTATTTTCTTTTTTTATTTTTTATTGGAGTTCAATTTGCAACATTTAGCTTAACACCCAGTGCTCATTCCACCAAGTGCCCCCCTCAGTGCCCATCACCCAGTCACCCTAACACCCCGCCCACCTCCCTTTCCACCACCCCTTCTTCATTTCCCAGAGTTAGGTGTCTCTCCTGTTTTGTCACCCTCACTGATATTTTCACTCATTTTCTCTCCTTTCCCTTTATTCACTTTCACTAATTTTTAAATTCCCCAAATGAATGAGACCATATAATGTTTGTCTTTTCTTTCTTTTTTTTAAATAATAAATTTAATTTTTTGGTGTTCAATTTGCCAACATACAGAATAACACCCAGTGCTCAGCCTGTCAAGTGCCCCCCTCAGTGCCCGTCACCCATTCACCCCCACCCCCCGCCCTCCTCCCCTTCCACCACCTCTAGTTCATTTGCCAGATTAGGAATCTTATATGTTCTGTCTCCCTTTCTGATATTTCCTACCCATTTCTTCTCCCTTCCCTTCTATTCCCTTTCACTATTATTTATATTCCCCAAATGAATGAGAACATATAACATTTGTCCTTCTCTGATTGACTTATTTCACTCAGCATAATACCCTCCAGGTCCATCCACGTTGAAGAAAATGGTGGGTATCTGTCGTTTCTAATGGCTGAGTAATATTCCATTGTATACATAAACCACATCTTCTTTATCCATTCATCTTTCGATGGACACCGAGGCTCCATGCACAGTTTGGCTATTGTGGACATTGCTGCTAGAAACATCAGGGTGCAGGTGTCCCTGAGTTTCATTACATCCATATCTTTGGGGTAAATCCCCAGCAGTGCAATTCCTGGGTCATAAGGCAGATCTATTTTTAACTCTTTGAGGAACCTCCACACAGTTTTCCAGAGTGGATGCACCAGTTCACATCCCACCAACAGTGCAAGAGGGTTTCCCTTTTCTCTGCATCCTCTCCAACATTTGTGGTTTCCTGCCTTGTTAATTTTCCCCATTCTCACTGGTGTGAGGTGGTATCTCATTGTGGTTTTCATTTGTATTTCCCTGATGGCAAGTGATGCAGAGCACTTTCTCATGTGTGTGTTGGCCATGTCTATGTCTTCCTCCATGAGATTTCTGTTCATGTCTTTTGCCCATTTCATGATTGGATTGCTTGTTTCTTGGGTGTTGAGTTTAATAAGTTCTTTATAGATCTTGGAAACTAGCCCTTTATCTGATACGTCATTTGCAAATATCTTCTCCCATTCTGTAGGTTGTCTTTCAGTTTTGTTGACTGTATCCTTTGCTGTGCAAAAGCTTCTTATCTTGATAAAGTCCCAATAGTTCACTTTTGCTTTTGTTTCTTTTGCCTTTGTGGATGTATCCTGCAAGAAGTTACTGTGGCCAAGTTCAAAAAGAGTGTTGCCTGTGTTCTCCTCTAGGATTTTGATGGAATCTTGTCTCACATTTAGATCTTTCATCCATTTTGAGTTTATCTTTGTGTATGGTGAAAGAGAGTGGTCTAGTTTCATTCTTCTGCATGTGGATGTCCAATTTTCCCAGCACCATTTATTGAAGAGACTGTCTTTTTTCCAGTGGATAGTCTTTCCTCCTTTGTCGAATATTAGTTGACCATAAAGTTGAGGGTCCACTTCTGGATTCTCTTTTCTGTTCCATTGATCTGTGTCTGTTTTGTTGCCAGTACCACACTGTCTTGATGTAGTACAACCTGAAATCTGGCATTGTGATGCCTCCAGCTCTGTTTTTCTTTTTTAAAATTCCCCTGGCTATAGGGGGTCTTTTCTGATTCCACACAAATCTTAAAATAATTTGTTCTAACTCTCTGAAGAAAGTCCATGGTATTTTGATAGGGATTGCATTAAACGTGTATATTGCCCTGGGTAACATTGACATTTTCACAATATTAATTCTTCTAATCCATGAGCATGGAATATTTTTCCATCTCTTTGTGTTTTCCTCAATTTCTTTCAGAAGTGTTCTATAGTTTTTAAGGTATAGGTCCTTTACCCTAAGGAGATTGACTCCTTAATTTCTCTTTCTTCAGTCTCATTGTTAGTGTATAGAAATGCCATTGATTTCTGGGCATTGATTTTGTATCCTGCCACACTACCAAATTGCTGTATGAGTTCTAGCAATCTTGGGGTGGAGGCCTTTGGGTTTTCTATGTAGAGTATCATGTCATCAGTGAAGAGGGAGTTTGACTTCTTTGCCAATTTGAATGCCTTTAGTGTCTTTTTGTTGTCTGATTGCTGAGGCTAGGACTTCCAGTACTATGTTGAGTAGCAGTGGTGACAGTGGACATCCCTGTCTTGTTCCTGATCTTAGGGGAAAGGCTCCCAGTGCTTCCCCATTGAGAATGATATTTGCTGTGGGCTTTTCGTAGATGGCTTTTAAGATGTCAGGGAATGTTGCCTCTATCCCTACACTCTGAAGAGTTTTGATCAGGAATGGATGCTGTATTTTGTCAAATGCTTTCTCTGCAACTATTGAGAGAATGCTATGGTTCTTGTTTTTTCTCTTCCTGATATGATGAATCACATTGATTGCTTTATGAGTCTTGAACCAGCCTAGCATCCCGGGGATAAATCCCACTTGGTCATGGTGAATAATCTTCTTAATGTATTGTTGTATCATATTGGCTAGTATCTTGTTGAGAATTTTTGCATCTGTGTTCATCAGGGATATTGGTCTGTAATTCTCCTTTTTGGTGGGGTCTTTGTCTGGTTTTGGAATTAAGGTGATGCTGGCTTCATAGAACGAGTTTGGAAGTACTCCATCTCTTTCTATCTTTCCAAACAGCTTTAGTAGAATAGTTATGGTTTCTTCTTTAAACATTTGATAGAATTCCCCTGGGAAGCCATCTGGCCCTGGACTTTTGTGTCTTGGGAGGTTTTTGATGACTGCTTCAATTTCCTCCCTGGTTATTGGCCTGTTCAGGTATTCTCTTTCTTCCAGTTCCAGTTTTGGTAGTTTGTGGCTTTCCAGGAATGCGTCCATTTCTTCTAGATTGAGTAATTTATTGGCGTATAGCTGTTCATAATATGTTTTTAAAATTGTTTGTATTTCCTTGGTGTTGGTAGTGATCTCTCCTTTCTCATTCATTATTGTATTAATTGGAGTCTTCTCTCTCTTCTTTTTAATAAGGCTGGCTAATGGTTTATGTATCTTATTAATTCTTTCAAAGAACCAACTCCTGGTTTGGTTGATCTGTTCCACAGTTCTTCTGGTCTCGATTTCATTGAGTTCTGCTCGAATCTTTATTATCTCTCTTCTTCTGCTGGGTGTAGGGTCCGTTTGTTTTTATTTCTCTAGCTCCTTTAGGTTTAAGGTTAGCTTTTGTATTTGAGTTATTTCCAGTTTTTGAATGGATGCTTGTATTGCGATGTATTCCCCCTCAAGACTGCTTTTGCTGCATCCCAAAGATTTTGAACGTTTGTATCTTCATTCTCATTAGTTTCCATGAATCTTTTTAATTCTTCCTTAATTTACTGGTTGACCCTTTCATCTTTTAGCATGATGGTCCTTAACCTCCACGTGTTTGAAATCCTTCCAAACTTTTTGTTGTGATTTAGTTCTAATTTCGAGGCATTATGGTCTGAGAATATGCAGGGGACGATCCCAAACTTTTGGTATTGGTTAAGACCTGATTTGTGACCCAGTATGTGGTGTATTCTGGAGAAGGTTCCATGTGCACTTGAGAAGAATGTGTATTCAGTTGCCTTTGGATGTAAAGTTCTATAGATATCTGTGAAATCCATCTGGTCCAGTGTATCATTTAAAGCTCTTGTGTTTTTGGAGATGTGCCTAGAAGATGTATCGATTGCAGAAAGCGCTGTGTTCATGTCTCCAAGTATAAGTGTATTATTATCTAAGTATGTCTTAAATTTCATTATCAATTGATTCATATACTTGGAAGCTCCCACATTCGGGACATAAATTGTCATGATTGTTAGGTCCTCTTGTTGGATAGATCCTTTCAGTATGATATAATATCCTTCTTCAGACAGAACATAAAACTCCTAACTCTGGGAAACGAACTAGGGGTGTCGGAAGGGGAGGAAAGGAGGGGGTGGGGTGAATGGGTGATGGGCACTGAGGGGGGCACTTGACAGGGTGAGCACTAGGTGTTATTCTGTATGTTGGCAAATTGAACACCAATAAAAAATAAATTTATTATTAAAAAAATAATTTCCCTCTTAAATAATTTCCCTCTTCATCTCTTACTACAGTCTTTGGGATAAAGTTTAATTTATCTGATATGAGGATGGCTACCCTTGATTTCTTTTGAGGACCATTTGAATGGTAAATGGTTCTCCAACCTTTTATTTTCAGGCTGTAGGTGTCCTTACATCTAAAATGAGTCTCTTGTAGACAGCAAAGAGATGGGTCTTGCTTTTTTATCCAGTCTGAAACTCTGAGCCTTTTGATGGGGTCATTAAGCCCATTCCAGTTCAGAGTTACTATTGAAAGATATGAATTTTTGTCATCATGATATCTATTCAGTCCCTGCTTTTGTGGATTGTTTCCTTGGACTTCATCTTTCTTTTACAGAGTCCCCCTTAATATTTCTTGCCGAGCTGGTTTGGTGGTCACATCTTCTTTCAGTTTCTGCCTATCTTGGAAGCTCTTTCTATTTCTATTTCTATCTCTCCTTCTATTCTGAATGAGAGCCTTGCTGGATAAAGTATTCTTGTCTGCAGTTTCTTCTCATTTAGGACCCTGAATATATTCTGCCAGCCCTTTCTGGCCTGCCAGGTCTCTGTGGAGAGGTGTGCTGTTATCCTAATGCTTCTCCCCATAAAAGTTAGAGATTTCTTGTCTCTTGCTGCCTTAAGGATCTTCTCTTTATCTTTGGAATTTGCAAGTTTCACTATTAAATGTCAGGGCGTTGAGCAGTTTTTATTGATTTTAGGGTGGATCTATCTCCTGGATCTTAATGCCTGTTTCCCTTCCCAAGTTAGGGAAGTTCTCAGCTATGATTTGTTGAAATACACTCTCTGGTCCTCTGTCCCTTTCAGCGTCCTCTGGAACCCCAAATAAACATAGATTTTTTTCCTTCTGAGGCTGTCCTTTATTTCCCTTAACGTATCCTCATGATCTTTTAATTGTTTTTCTCTTTTTTCCTCAGCTTCCTTCTTTGCCATCAACTTGTCTTCCATGTCACTCATTCGTTCTTCTACCTCGTTAATCCTCGTCTTTAGGACCTCTAGTTTGGATTGCATCTCACTTAATTGATTTTTAATTATAGCCTGATTAGATCTAAATTCTGAAGTCATGAAGTCTCTTGAATTTTTTATGCTTTTTTTCTGGAGCCACCAGTAGCTTTCTAATTGTGCTTCTGAATTGGCTTTCTGACATCGAATAGTAATCCAAATTCTGTAACTCTGTGGGAGAGAGTACTGTTTTTGATTCTTTCTTTCGTGGTGAGTTTTTCCTTCTAGTCATTTTGCTTAGTGCAGAGTGGCTAAAAACAAATTGTACTGGAAATATGAAAAAAAGAGAGGAAAACAGGGGGAGGAAAACAATCAGAAAACATAAAACAAGGCGGGGTATCCTCTGATTCTATATACTGTAAATCCCTTGACTTCCCCTGGAACTTTCCAGCGCTGCTTGGTCAATCACTTGCTTTACCCAGTCCTTCCAGCTGGTGTTCTGTGGCAGGGTCCTGCTGTGCTGATTCTCAGGTGTGTGCATCTGGGGGAGCTGCCCAGCCCACTGTCAGGTGCATGGTTCAGCGGGAGCTGTTTATCCTCTGAGGACCCTGTTCAATCCCAGGATGAACAACAACAGTGGCAGCGGCCAGCTCTCCAGCTCTAGAGTCAGCTCCCTGCAGTAACTACCATAGCTCCCAGTCCATAGGGGCCTGGATGCTCCAGGGGCAGGGGGCGCCAATCTGCACAGCCCAGGGTCGCCCAGTGGCAGGAGCGTCCTTGCTGTCCTGCGTCCTCCCGGCCTCTGCCTGTCCCGGGGGTTGCCGGATCTTGGGCTGTGTCTCCCAGTTCTCTGTGCTCCGGGGCCTGCACCGCTGGAATCGTCCTCCCGTGGCTGTACAGCCCCCTCCACGCAGAGCCATGGCCTGAGCCACCCTAGCTGGTCTACGGGCCTGCCCGGTGCGCGCTGCAGCTCTTTAGGGAGCTGGGCCGCGGTGTGTGGCGCGCTCTCCCCCGGGGCGCAGGTCCTCTCTTAGTGCCTCTGGGAGCCTGAGGGCATCACTGCCCCTCCTGGGATCCTGCCGGAGTTCCCTGTGAGCGTCTTTCCGTCCAGGAAGATTGGTAAAACTCCTGCTTCTCTGGGACTGGGCTTTCCTGTCCTGGGGGCACTTGCCGCCTGACCTTAGCTCAGCTCCTCGCGGGGGGGGGGCCTTCCCCCTTGGATGCTTTTTTATTTCTTTATTTTTTCCTGTCTTCCTACCTTGATAGAAGTGCGAACTCTTCTCACTGTAGCATTCCAGCTGTTCTCTCTTCAGATCTCAGGCCAAATTTGTAGGTTTTCAGGATGATTTGAAAGTTATCTAGGTAAGTTGGTGGGGACAGGTGGCTTGGGGACCCTACTCTTCTGCCATCTTGCCCCGCCTCCTCTCACTTGACTTCCTAAGACTCCATTTCCACATCTAAAACTGTGACTAATAATACTTTCCACACCAACCTAAATTGTGAGAAGATGGGAAATAAATGTTCTTTGAACATGGCTCACCATTTAAAATCTATTTTTGTTGAATTTATCCATCTGAAGTTTGGTGTATCTCAAATATTAGGCCACAGGGGAGGTAAAACATACCACAGGCTCCAATCCAAGTTAAAATAAAGTGAAGATTAATATAAGTTCAGGCTAGAGAAAGGTGGAAGGGAAGCTGACCTCCAATATACACCAAGAGAACTTAACAAACTAGAAAGCAGACTGGCAGGTCAGGGTCAGGGGAAGAAAGAGGGAAAGGCAAGTTTGAGAGTAGCAGCCTCTTTTCTTATTGTTCTGAGTGGTTTGCCTTTTCCTAACAGAATAGGACTATTTGAAATGAGAAGGAATAGAGGTGGAAATCGGTGTGCATCATGCATGAGGCTGTGAAAGTGTGCAGTACTCACCATACAGAGAGTTACACTTAGAGGAGCTCCAATTCTAGGATCAATCACTCAGATGAATCACTCTTTCATGCCAGAACTTCCCTACTGAGAAAATAGTCATGGGATTTTGCACCTGTGGGAAAGGAATAGAGTCATCCAGGACCTCAGAGGAGCATCATGGAATTAGAGGAATGAAGTATATTAAAAGTATTTTGTCTGACAGAAAATCACATTATATCCAGTGTTGTAAAAGATAAGAGGTTCAGTATTCATTAAGAGGAAAAAATGCTCTCTGACTCACTGGGGCATTTAGTATCCTCTGTGTTCCTTACAATTTTGTTATACTAACAAAACAAAAAAAATAATGTTTGCCATTCATTCCATGCTTCTAATATGGCAGGATATGCTAGATGCTTTATACATATAGTCTCTCACTCTCAAAACAATCTTATGAGGTAAGAAACATTATTATCCCCATTTTCTAAATGAGAAAACTGACCTTCAGAGATTAGTGACTTGTTCCTTGTCATGTAGCTAGTCGCAAACCTTCTCAGAGGCTTTCCATTCTCACAGTCATGACCAGTAAGTATCTGAATTTATTTTTGTTCGCATGTTTGTTTTCTAGTATATCGTCTTTCTGCCACACCAGGATGGAAATGACATAAGGGTAGAGATTTTGTTAAATTCATCAACATGTGCCTTACATTTAGAGCAGTTGGACGGGTAGAGTAGATGCTCCTTGTTCATAGTTATTGAATCAATCACAAAGTGATAGAGGTGGAACTCAATCCCATATATGTAAGTACTTCCAAAGCCTTGGATCTTTTGACTATCCCATATTGCTGCTTTCCTTCTGCACCTATTTTTCTTCTTTTTAAAAAAGATTTTATTTATTTATTTTTTCATGAGAGACACACAGAGAGGCAGAGACATAGCAGAGGGAGAAGCAGGCTCCCCCTGGGGAGCCCGATGTGGGACTGGATCCCAGGACCCCGGGATCACGCCCTGAGCCGAAGTCAGAGACTCAACCACTGAGCCACCCTGGTGCCCCATGTACTTATTTTTTCTATTTAACTAGACTAAAATTTGAAAGTTACGACTCTTTGTTTTTTACCTGTGCTCACTCTGTCCTCAGCAGTGACAGCAACAGCAAATAATCAGCTGAGGCTTCTTTTTTTAAAATGTAATTTAACCCCCAAACAAAACCTTGTTTCTCATGAGAAAAAATTCCTACAAGAGAAAGAAACATGGATAGAATAAATAAAAAAAGTAACGAATTGACTATAATCTGTAGCATGGGAGAGTCCAACTCTGGGGGATTTTATCTGTTGTTAATTTGTGTGGGGGTGGGGAAAACTATTTTTCCTTCTTATCAGCAGGTGGCAGCACTTTTCTTAGACTGAAGATAAGCTAAACAATTTTAGATAACCTGGTCCAGATGCTGATAGATAGAGATTTTTAAAAGTCAAAGTTCACAAGTTCACCTTTTCTGGAGAATGGCTAACTTATTGAAATAGGGATCGAAAAACACCATTTGTTGAACATAATGTCAGTGCAGGAGATTTTCTAACAATTGCATCCATCAACTCTGGTACCTATTTTCAGTCTGATAGGACTTACACAATTCTATCTTATTCGTATGCAATAGAAATGTGATATATTGGGCATTCTTGGCTTGCTTATGTAATCTAGTCTCTGCCCTACCTTTTACAAAATTGCTGCCTTACATCATGGGTGTGACTAAACTGGAGCATTCTTCCTCCTTGGTGGGAGTTTTCTCTTCTTGTGGAGGGTGTTCAGAAGTTGCAGGGGAAGATATGTTTTGGTTAAAGTGGACTGGGACTGAGGTTGTATACTACTAGAGATGTATGCTTTGGAATTCTTCTGTAATATCAGCCTTCATATGACTGGCTGCACAAGAAATGGTCAGTGGTTGGTCATTTACTTATCTGTCTCTTCAACTGATTTGGAAGCACTTTGAGAAAATGAATCATGTTTCCATTCCTTTTCCTATCCCTAGTACTCAGCACAGGACTTTGGATATAATAGGTATTAAATTGAAGTGTGTTCTTTGGATATTTGGTTGTATTGTTCTGAAACTAGCACAATAATGGGAACCCTGTTGGACTTTATACCTTCTGGTCACATGATTCTGGTTCAGTGCTATTTGCAAAACATAGCTAAAGAAAATGCCTGAGTGTACAATCCTGTGTATAAATTTGTGCAAATGTAAAGTTTTATGTGGTCTATTTTGTTCTTATCTGTTGATCTCTGAGAGCCTTGAAGGACACATTGATATACTTATATTCTCATCATCAACTTCAATTGAGATTAAATCATGCTGGACTCTGATGTTGCAATACAGAGATACAGTTCCTGCCTTTTAGGAGCTGGGATGCAAAACAAGGTCATGCAATCATGAGGAATAGTACAATTTCTCAGATTCCAAATGCTCACTGAACAAGGATGAACAAAAGAAATTCAGGTAAAAGTATTAATTTTAGCTAAGATATTCTGCCACAAGCTGTATGTGCCTGGTTATTTGAAACAACATGGATAATGTGAAATTTTCACTTTTATTGGAATGCTTGTTGTTGTGGAAACATAGCCATGCTGTGTTCGGAGCTCGGTATTCACCTCTCTTAAATGTCTTCAATGTATAAATTAGTCCCAAAGAGACTAAAAACCTAATGGTTTGTTTTTTAAAGGAATTATTTGCTGAATCAGTTATTTTTTTCATGTGCTAATAATAGGTGAAAGAACATACCATGAATAGCTTCATAAAGTGATTGTGATTTTAGTTTTTATAGTTAATTTTAGCCGAAGCTGGCTGAAAAGAAGTGAAAAGCTCCAAGATCAAAGCCATGGTTTGATGAAAAGCAAATGTTTGATTATTTGTATAAACTACTTACAGAAGAATCATGGTTCTGAATGCAATGAAACTATTTCAACATAACAGTTATTCCAATTTCTGTTTTCTTTAAAGAAATCTCCATATGTAGTATAGAAATTTGCAAATAGAAGATAGAGAGGATGCTGCCATTTAATGATTAAAAATATAAAATGGATTAAAGGACATCAAAATGATGGTGAAACTAAACAAGTTTTATGAATTTTAAATTAATCATCTTCTTTGAAGGGAGAAAAAACCCTAATGATTTTCACTGATATTTGCAAGTAGCATTTTGTGATGATTAATGCTTAATGCATTTGCTGCTGTAGGGAATTTACTTTATGCCCCTCCCATACACATTTTCTCACCATTCTTACCCTAGGATCTTATCCAAGATGCATTGATTTCTCTATCAGTGATTTCTTCTAAATACTTAACTCACTCTTCAATCCTACAAGATTAACTACATCTGCAACTGCTGTGGCCAATTTCTGAAGTTTATGGTCCATTTCATAAAGTCTTATAAATCAGCCCTTACTTCCTTTTAATTATGTCTCCCTGTAGAATGCATGTGCCAGATTGCTTCAAATTTATATGTGAGGCCAAGAACCAGACAATCTTATCATGAGATAATTGTTTTAAATCCTATTAAGGTCTTTCCATATTAAAATGGCTGAGGTTAGGAATAGCAAGTCTGACAATCAACTGTGTTCCCTTTCATTCTAGGTCTGGCACAAGACTCATTAATTCTAAGAAGACTTCTCTGACCAACTGCCTCTCCAAACATATCCACAATCCTCTCCACACCCATAGGTGGATCCCCTCCCCACCATATCCCTTAATATTTTTTTTTATTTTGCTTCTTGGAATTTAAGTAGAGTTTTAACTTTAAGAATATGTCTTATATACTTAGATTCTGCATTTTATAGCACAGTAGATAATAGCTTGAGCTCCTGAGTCAGAATGTCAGGGTACTGTACCATCTCTGCCATGTAATAGTAGTGTGATTTGGAGCAATTTGCTTAACCTATTCATGTCTCAGTTTCCTAATCTGCAAATTGGAGATGATAATAATAGCACTTTCCTCATAGGATTGCAAGAGTAAAAACTTTAAAATGTGTACAGCATTTAGCACATATTTGGCCCATAGTATTATGTAGATAGTAGTAGTGGTGGTGTATATATTAGCTATTTTGTTATTCTGTTTTGGGATGTTTCTCATTTCCAAATTACTTTTTAAGCTGTTTAAAGGCAAGAAGTATGTTTTCAGTATTCACATACCTCTCATGCTAGTTAAATTTATGCATCAACTTGACTGAATCAGAGGATATCCAGATAGTTGTTTAAAGATTATTTCTACATGTGTCTGTAAAGTGTTTCTGGATAAAATTACCATTTGACTTGGTGGACTCATTAAAATAGATGGCCCTCTCCAGTGTGAATGGGCAACATTCAATGAGGGCCTAAACAGAATAAAAACGTAGAAGAAAGGAATTCACCCCATTTTTCTGCATCATTGCTTAATCTGGAACATCTCGTGTTCTCCTGCCCTTGAACTAGGACTTCACACTTGGGCTCCCCTGGTTCTCAGACCTCCAGACTTGGACTGCATTACACCACTGGCTTCCTTGGGTCTCCATCTTGTAGAAGGCAGATCATGAGACTCCCCAGCCTCCATAACTGTGTGAGCCAATTCTTGGTAATAAAACTCCTTTTATATCAAATTGGTTCTGTTTCTCTGGATGACTCTGACTACTGCACTCTGTCTGTGCCCATATTGCAATGCACATAGGAGCTCTTAAAGTACTTCCTGAAATAATGAACAAATGAATCGATTATTTTAAGGATTCCAGATGTATATATATTATGACTCCAATATAGCTAATGTGTTCAGAAAAATATTTATTATCAAGAACAAGCAAGTGTCTTTATCAGAGGAGGCAGTGGCTGATTAGGAATTGCCCAGACCTCCCTTGAGTTCAGATCTGAGTGTGAAGAAGGCTTTTAGAAGTCCTCCTTGAAGAAGGATCATTTCAGAATTCAGAGGAACCTAAAAATTGTGTCCTAAGAAGCAGTGATGGAAGCCAGAGGAAAAAATACTTTGAGGGAGGTAGATATACATGTGTCCTCTGATGCGAGGGAAGGATTAGCCTTAATCTATGTTGCCCTGGTATACAGAGTTAGACCAATAGATGAAAGTTATAGGATAGAATATTTGACCTCAATATAAAGAAATATTTTCTGGCCACCTGGACTGCCCAACAATGGAATGAGTAGTCTTGAAAAGTTGTTAGGCTAGATTCACAGGCAGCCACTTCCCCTTCATAGATGTCACTTTTGTAGTAGGAGCTTTGAGTCTCACCCATGACCAGTATACATGCAAGATCAGCTGCAGACCCACACTGGAAGAATTAGGGAGCATGTCTAATCTTCTTTCCTCTTTATGTTAATGAAAGATAGACGGAGGACAAAGGTTGTCAGTGTCATAATACTTAACCAGGTAACATGCTATGAGGACTCATAGAAAGGACAGTGTGATATGTTTTCTGGGCCTAGATCATTCAATATTTTGTGAATCTGAAAAATCATTGAGGACAGTAATAACCAAATTCAGATTTCACAAATTAATACCTCCCCACACACTAAATGGATAGACTCACATAGAGCTAACAACATTTTATCTTACCAAGTAAGGACATTTAAAAAATAACAAAACTCACTTACCATCTGGTTATATTATCATTTTATGAAAGAATTGGTGTTTAAAAAGAAGGAAAATTTAACATAATCTTAAAATAAAAAGTTTGAATGATTTTAGCATTATAAAAAGCATATACTGTCCATGATTTTCTCATTTCACCATCATGGACTGGCATGAGTTCACAATTCTGGCATTAGTGGTATTCTCTGATTGTTCCAAATAAGAATTCTATATATCTCCCTTCCAGACTTAAAAAAAAAATCTGGCATTAGTGATATTCTCTGATTGTTTCAAGTAAGAGTTCTTTTTAAAGAATTTTTAAAAATATTTCATTGATTTAGTCATGAAAAACAGACAGAGACAGAGAGACAGAGGCAGAAGCAGGTTCCCCACAGAGCAGGAAGCCTGATGAGGGACTCGATCCCAGGACTCCGGGATCACGACCTGAACCAAAGGCAGATGCTAAAAAACTGAGCCACCCAGGCACCCCAGACTTCTAATAAGAGTGCTATTTTAAGCACTAATTCCTAAGTGAATATTTTATCCCATAGATCCCACAGAATTAAAAGTATAAGAAATATCTCCAGGAGCAGATAGGTCTCATCCTAATTTAGTCTTTGTTGGGGTTTGACATCATCCCTAGTGATCTCATGAACACTTATCATTTAGTCATTAGGTCTGTGCTGGGCTATCTTTCAACTACTCTAAAGACCCAGAGAATAATGGTGTTATATTCCAATTTCAAATGCCAAATGACTAGGAATTATAGATGCTATTAGTAAAATAAGTTAATCCATGAAGAATTGGGACTTTAGGTCTTTAATGTCTCATAAAAACCCATTGAACCTGCCTGCCATCATAAGTGAGGTAAAATTCAAATTTTCTGTAATGTATAATGTATTGAGGAAGCTCCTGGGGGAAAATATTCTAAATATCTACTCTGACAAGAAAGGCTTTTAGAAGTGATGAGAAGGACTCATCATTTTTAACCTTTAATTCCAGTTTAGAATATTTGTATACAATTGTTACCGAGTTGGAATTTGTCTCCATGTGAAATCACTTTTTTCAAGCATGTTATCTGCTAATGAAATCATAGAGCAGTTTTTGGAGAGAAAAAAGACTAATCTTTTAGCTGCACAGCATAGGTTGTAGATTATAATTTGGATTACTGGTTTCTATACGGTATTACTTTGCTTTTAAATGCTCAGGTTCTCATTTAATAATCGCATTATTCAGAAGCTCTTATGATGCTTTCAAAATCTCAGTTTTGGATATAAGGGATGTATGTTTTTTTCCCTTATGAAAATGCCATGTCTAGTAGGATTCCTTTTTTTGTTTTTGAAAAAGTTTTTTTTTTTTGAGTTCAATTTGCCAACATATAGCATACCACCCAGTGCTCATCCTGCCAAGTGCCCCCCTCAGTGCCAATCACCCAGTCACCCCAAGCCCCCGCCCACCTTCCCTACCACTACCCCTTGTTCATTTCCCAGAGTTAGGTGTCTCTCATGTTTTGTCAGCCTCACTGATATTTTCACTCATTTTCTCTCCTTTCCCTTTATTCCCTTTCAATAATTTTTATATTCCCCAAATGAATGAGACCATATAATGTTTGTCCTTTTCCGATCGACTTATTTCACTCAGCATAATACCCTCCAGGTCCATCCACATCGAAGCAAAAGGTGGGAATTTGTCATTTCTAATGGCTGAGTAATATTCCATTGTATACATATACCACAGCTCTTTATTCATTCATCTTTTGATGGACACCGAGGCTCCTTCCACAATTTGGGTATTGTGGACGTTGCTGCTATAAACATTGGGGTGCAGGTGTCCTGGCATTTCACTGCATCGGTATCTTTGGGGTAAATCCCCAACAGTGCAATTGCTGGGTCATAGGGCAGATCTATTTTTAACTCTTTGAGGAACCTCCACACACTTTTCCAGAGTGGCTGCACCAGTTCACATTCCCACCAACAGTGCAAGAGGGTTCCCCTTTCTCCACATCCTCTCCAACATTTGTTGTTTCATGTCTTGTTAATTTTCACCATTCTCACTGGTGTGAGGTGGTATCTCATTGTGGTTTTGATTTGTATTTCCCTGATGGCAAGTGATGCAGAGCACTTTCTCATGTGCTTGTTGGCCATGTCTATGTCTTCCTCTGTGAAATTTCTGTTCATGTCTTTTGCCAATTTCATGATTGGGTTGTTTGTTTCTTTGGTGTTGAGTTTAATAAGTTCTTTATAGATCTTGGAAACCAGCCCTTTATCTGATACATCATTTGAAAATATCTTCTCTCTTTCTGTAGGTTGTCTTTTAGTTTTGTGGACTGTTTCTTTTGCTGGAAGAAGCTTTTTACCTTGATGAAGTCCTAATAGTTCATTTTTGCTTTTGTTTCCCTTGCCTTCATAGATGTACCTTGCAAGAAGTTGCTGTGGCCAAGTTCAAAAAGACTGTTGACTGTGTTCTCCTCTAGGATTTTGATGGAATCTTGTTTCACATTTAGATCTTTCATGTATTTTGAGTTTATCTTTGTGTCTGGTGTAAGAGAATGGTCTAGTTTCATTCTTCTGCATGTGGATGTCCAATTTTCCCAGCACCATTTATTGAAGAGACTGTCTTTTTCCCAGTGGATAGTTTTTCCTGCTTTGTTGAATATTAGTTGACCATAAAGTTGAGGGTTCACTTCTGGATTCTCTATTTTGTTACATTGATCTATGTGTCTGTTTTTGTGCCAGGACCACCCTGTCTTGATGACCACAGCTTTGTAGTACAACCTGAAATCCGGCATTGTGATGCCCCCAGCTATGGTTTTATTTTTTAATATTCCCCTGGCTATTCGGGGTCTTTTCTGATTCCACACAAATCTTAGGATGATTTGTTCCAACTCTCTGAAGAAAGTCCATGGTATTTTGACAGGGATTGCATTAAACGTGTAAATTTCCCTGGGTCACATTGATATTTTCACAATATTAATTCTGCCAATCCATGAGCATGGAATATTTTTCCATCTCTTTGTGTCTTCCTCAATTTCTTTCAGAAGTGTTCTGTAGCTTTTAGGGTATAGATCCTTACATCTTTGGTTAGTTTTATTCCTAGGTATCTTATGCTTTAGGGTGAAACTGTAAATGGGATTGACTCCTTAATTTCTCTTTCTTCAGTCTCATTGTTAGTGTAGAGAAATGCCACTGACTTCTGGGCATTGATTTTGTATCCTGCCACACTGCCGAATTGCTGTAGGAGTTCTAGCAATCTTTGGGTGGAGTCTTTTTGGTTTTCTGTGTAGAGTATCATGTCATCAGTGAAGAGGGAGAGTTTGACTTCTTCTTTGCCAATTTGAATGCCTTTTATTTCCTTTTGTCGCCTGATTGCTGAGGCTAGGACTTCTAGTACTATGCCGAATAGCAGTGGTGAGAGTGGATATCCCTGTCTTGTTCCTGATCTTAGGGGAAAGGCTCCCAGTGCTTCCCCATTGAGAATGATATTTGCCGTGGGCTTTTTGTAGATGGTTTTTAAAATGTTGAGGAATGTTCCCTCTTTCCCTACATTCTGAAGAGTTTTGTTCAGGAATGGATGCTGTATTTTGTCAAGTGCTTTCTCTGCATCTATTGAGAGGATCATATGGTTCTTGGTTTTTCTCTTACTGATATGATGAATCACATTGAGTGTTTTACGAGTATTGAACCAACCTTGCATCCCGGGGATAAATCCCACTTGGTCATGGTGAATAATCTTCTTAATGTATTGTTGGATCCTATTGGCTAGTATCTTGTTGGGAATTTTTGCATCTGTGTTCATCAGGGATATTGGTCTACAATTATCCTTTTTGGTGGGGTCTTTGTCTGGTTTGGGGATCAAGGTGATGCTGGCCTCATAGAACGAGTTTGGAAGTACTCTATCTCTTTCTATCTTTCCAAACAGCTTTAGTAGAATAGGTATGGTTTCTTCTTTAAACATTTGATAGAATTCCCCTGGGAAGCCATCTGGCCCTGGACTTTTGTGCCTTGGGAGGTTTTTGATGACTGCTTCAATTTCCTCCCTGGTTATTGGCCTGTTCAGATTTTCTCTTTCTTCCTGTTCCAGTTTTGGTAGTTTGTGGCTTTCCAGGAATGGGTCCATTTCTTCTAGATTGCCTAATTTATTGGCGTATAACTGCTCATAATCAGTTTTTTAAATCGTTTGTATTTCCTTGGTGTTGGTGGTGATCTCTCCTGTCTCATTCATGATTTCATTAATTTGAGTCTTTTCTCTCTTCTTTTTAATAAGGCTGGCTAATGGTTTATGTATCTTATTAATTCTTTCAAAGAACCAACTCCTGGTTTTGTTGATCTGTTCCACAGGTCTTCTGGTCTCTATTTCATTGAGTTCTGCTTGAATATTTATTAATTCTCTTCTTCTGCTGGGTGTAGGATGTATTTGTTTTTTCTCCAGCATATTTAGGTGCAAGATTAGCTTTTGTATTTGAGTTCTTTCCAGTTTTTGGAGGGATGCTTGTATTGTGATGTATTTCCCCCTCAGGACTGCTTTTGCTGTATCCTGTCTAGTAGGATTCCTAATGGATATTTTCCCACAGGTTAACCTGCATGTTCTGAATTGCTAACATCCAAGAAATATGTCTAGAACATTACAAATCTTGACAATCCCTGCTGAGATCATAGCTTGGAGTTACTGAGCACATTCTCAGCCAAACCAACCCAACTCTGACTAATGAACAAATTTCATTTATGGACTTTAGCTTAAGAATATTCCAGGAAGAGCCTCCTTCATACATAATTTCTTTCCTTCTCTACCACTAATGCTACCATAACCTTATTCTAGGCTCTCTCTTGGACTGTTGCATGGGGCACTTAACAGATCTCTTAACTTCCATTCTTGTCCACATACAATCCCCACAGCACTTAGAGTGATCTTAAAACTTAAATCAGATGCTATCGCTCTCTTGCATGAAAATTCTTCTTAAATGGCTTCCCATGGCACACAGAATAAAATGTGATCTCCTAACTATTGCCTGCAAGGCCTTGCATGATCTGTCCCCTGTGTACTTCTATATTAATGCATTTTTCAATTATTCAACAAATATTTTTAAGTCCCTACCATGTTGAAGGTGAACAAAACAGAAAAAAGTTCCGCCCTGACATTTTGGTTTCTCAACAAGACAAACATGACATAAAGGTAAAATATATAGTAAGTTAGATAGATTGAGTGCTATGGAAAAAAATAAGGCAGGGAAGAGGAATAGGGGAAGGCAATTTGAATCAGTCAGGTTTGGGATCCCTGGGTGGCTCAGCGGTTTGGCGCCTGCCTTTGGCCCGGGGCGCGATCCTGGAGTCCCGGGTTCGAGTCCCACGTCGGGCTCCCGGCATGGAGCCTGCTTCTCCCTCCTCATGTGTCTCTGCCTCTTTCTCTCTCTCTCAGTGTCTATCATAAATAAAAATAAATAAATAGATCTTTGAATCAGTCAGGTTTGTGGCATGAAAGAGATGGAGCACTCAGATTAGATACTTTGAGGAGTGTTTCCTAAAGGGACTATTTACAAAGGTGTGGGCAAAATAGAGGTAAATAATAAAGAATAGTGTTTAGTAGGATTCAGTTATTACCCCTCCAACTTGAAGGGTCAAAAAGATGGAGAAGTCATCAGAATAAGGAGAAACAGAAGATTGTATGGAGAAGTCTTCTGACAAACACTGTGATTTCAGATAAAGAGCATCAGCCACCCCTAGATGATTCTGTAAAGAGTGAATCTGATAAATCAATATTCTGAGTCTCTTTCAGATCTTTGGTCTTCCACTGGCCAGACATAATACGAAGCCAGAAAAATAAGGGAGCCCATTGATGTAGTCCAGCTGGTCAGTCCTGAAGAGAGGAACAGAAAACAGCACGAAGAAATGTGGAGAGTCTAGAGGCAAATAGAACATATATAGTACAAGGTTGCAATTTTATTTTTTTTTTATTTTTATTTTTTAAATTTTTTTTTTATTTATGATAGTTACAGAGAGAGAGAGAGGGAGGCAGAGACACAGGCAGAGGGAGAAGCAGGCTCCATGCACCAGGAGCCCGATGTGGGATTTGATCCCGGGTCTCCGGGATCACGCCCTGGGCCAAAGGCAGGCGCCAAACCGCTGCGCCACCCAGGGATCCCACAAGGTTGCAATTTTATTTATTTTTTATTTTATTTTTTTTAATTTTTATTTATTTATGATAGTCACAGAGAGAGAAAGAGAGAGGGGCAGAGACATAGGCAGAGGGAGAAGCAGGCTCCATGCACCGGAAGCCCGATGTGGGATTCGATCCCAGGTCTCCAGGATCGCGCCCTGGGCCAAAGGCAGGCGCCAAACCGCTGCGCCACCCAGGGATCCCCAAGGTTGCAATTTTAAATAGGGTTGTCAGGGAAGACCTCAATAAAAATGGGAGAAAATATATGTACACAACAGTACACATATTTCAAAAACGTATTTTTAAAATATTCATAGCATCACTTTAAAATTTTTGGCTGTGGAGATAGGGGATGGGAATGCAGATAAAAGGAAATAAATAAGTAAACAAAACTAGTGACCAATTATGGTAATGTACCATGAACTAAGGAGTATGACTAACTCAACTATCTACCTCTACGTAAAATACCACACACACGCACACACACACACACACACACACACACAGAGCAAAATGTTCCCAGGACTGGAGCTGAGGTATGTATAGCATCCTTAGAAATTCTAATGCACTTTCCCATACCACATCTACTTTTGATTGCCCAATACTACTTGAAAATAATGTGGCTTCTTACTCTCCCACTAGTAGCCACCTCAAAAATCTGTAAATTTGTCAGGCTAATCTTGCCCAGCATAATCCAAAGCAATAGAATGTGGCATTTGCCCTTCATACTGCAGGATTTTATGTCTCCTTGCATCCTCCAATGCATCTGTTTATATTCAAGTAGAGATCTTTCTGCCAGAAATTGGTCCTTATCTCAGTCACTAATTCTCAGTTATGTGCTCCACCACAGTCGACTATTCAAGAATTGGTTTCTGCCTTCCCAAGCTCATTAAAGCTTTCACATAGGGCTAAGTAAAATGCCTCAGTTTTTCAGGTTCTTTTCTTTCTTTTTTAATATTTTATTTATTTATGAGAGACAGACAGAGAGAGAGAGAAAGAAAGAGAGAGAGAGAGAGAGAGCAGAGACATAGGCAGAGGGAGAAGCAGGCTCCATGCAGGAAGCCCAATGTGGGACTTGATCCCAGGACTCTGGGATCATGCCCACCCAGGCATCCCTTTCAGGTTCTTTTCATTGCTCTTGTCTTACCTTTATCCTTATCCTCTTCTCGTAGTCCTCCTGGGGTTAGTCTACTGGCTTCAATTTTCATTTTTCCATCTTGCTCAACCCTTGATGTATATGACCTCCTGAGGTTAATTTACCCACTGCTTCTGACTTTTTGAACACTGTGCACCTTCTATTGCCTTTGAGCCTGACTCCATCTTCCTTGGATGGTTCAGACTTGAAGCTTTGCTCTAACCTTTTGTTTCCAGTTCCCTACCCTTACTCCAATCCTGGAATGCTCACATCAGCCTCTGCCTTGGGCCTTGGGTCCCAAGTTCTTCTGCAGGGCTGCCTCATTATTGTGCCAATTCCCTTTCTTCTGTGTCAGACTTACCTCAGCTCTCCTGATCTTGGATCCCACATTGGCACCCATGACTCACTGCCATATATAATGCTCAGAGCTGACAATCTTATAGGCCTCTCCCCATTTACTCTGCCCGGTCACCATCAAAAACAAGCAAGGACAGAAGTTTGTATTTTGAAGCAGTTTTGGCAACAATTCGTGAGCTCCTGGAGGAGAAACGGGATGTGACTTCTTAGCCTAGATGGACAATATTGCCACTTACCAAATGGAAAATATTAACAATAATTACTGAGAAGGAATGCTTTAGGAGTACTTAGTGCCCCAGGGGCTAAAAGCCCTTGCTGTCACATGGGACTCAGAGAGAGAGAGAGAGAGAGAGAGAGGGAGAGAGAGAGCAGAGAATTTGGCTGTGAAAGAAGGCTTTAAAGGGTCATGTCACACTTATAGTTCCCATTCTGAGCATCCTCAAGGAGAAAGAGAGCTGCATTGATTTTCATAATGAAAAATATTGTTTTCCTATTGCAGGGACAGTAGTGGGGACAGGGCAATGATTTAAAGGAAAATCAATTGGTTAAGAATCTTAGAGAGTTAATAGAATATGTCAGTTGAAGTCCTCTAGATAGGATTTTTTTTTCTTTATATGGAAGATATACACAGTTCCACAACTCACATTAGCATTAATGTGGATTTCACATGTAAATTTCCAGCAAATCCAAAGGAGTGCTAATTCTTTACACCTGGATGGTGCTCTGAAAAATCCTTTCTCCCCCTTATCTTTTCATAATGCAAAAGATAATAAAAAGCACACATTTGGAAATTGCCCATCCAAATGACATTAAGTTACAACAAAGACAAGGTGTTTACGAGAAGTTCCTTGCTTCTAAGACAGAAGAGGCATTGACACCAGCCTTGTTATTATTAGCTGCTGTTCAGATAAAAGATGTTATGTAAATTTAAGGCACGGTCTTCTTATTTTCCATTATTATCACTGTATGTTGTTGAATTTGTTTAATTATATTGATTATTGGTCTACTGTTTCTATAGGAAATGATAGCAGTTATCTGCCTCTAGGGATAAAGAGAAAGGTATTGGCTACTATCTTATTTTCTAGTCCACATGGAGAGAGAATGATTCGTTTTGATATTCTAAAAAAACCTACCCAAAATGCTTTCTTACCAATATGGGAATGAGGAGTATGGAAAAATAGGAACCAAAGATGAAAATTGGAAGGAGGTGGATTTCAGATCAATATAATGAAAAGTGTTTAAAGTATGAGATCTGCTTCTAAATAGGTAGGGTCCTAATGTAGGAAGTGAGTTTTCTGTCAGTGGAAGTAGGTTTGGGAAATTGTGCAAAGGATTTCTGTATCAGCTAATCTGGCTAATTTTTGTATCAGCTAATCTGGAAAATTCATTCAACTCTGAGGGTTTTTAAAGCAATATTTCAAAGTATTTGGAGGAAAGAAATCAAATTTTTAGTTTTAAGAGGTGATTATGAAACGTTCAAGAACCTCAGAACCATGACACGTTTCCCCCTTTGAAAAATACTTTTTTATTTTGAAATAGTTACAGATTCCTATAAAATTGCAAAAATGGTACAGAGAAGTCCCATTTGTCCTTCACCAAGTTTCCCTTAGTAGTTACATCCTCCATAATTGTAGTACAATATCATAACCAGGATATTGACAACTTTTATTATAAAATTGTATTTCCCTTAAATAGTCTTGTTACAGGATTTCTTTTCCTTCAGTGTCTATGGTTCTTGGTCATGTCTCTTCAAAGAATGGGGAAGTAGACCAGACAAAGAATGGTGGGCAGCATAGCAAAGTTTATCGAGCAAAAGTAAAGTTTATTGAGTGGTAGTACAAAGCTCCTGAAGATAGAGGGGACCTAAGGGTGTTGCCACCAGAGTTTCTAAGTCTAGGGATTTCTTTTTTTTTCTTTTTTTTTTAAAGATTTTATTTATTCACGAGAGACACAGAGAGAAAGGCAGAGACACAGGGAGAGGGAGGAGAAGCAGGCTCCATGCAGGAAGCCCGATGTGGGACTCGATCCCAGGACTCTAGGATCACGCCCTGAGCCAAAGGCAGACGCTCAACTACTGAGCCACCCAGATGTCCCAAGTCTAGGGATTTCTATGGGCTTTTTGGAGGACTGTTTTAATTTGATGAACCTTCCATGTGCTTGTCCCCTAATCAGGTTTTTGCCATCTGCCTATCACATAGGAAAGGGTAGAGGGCTCTTTTCAGTGTGGTGTAAAATCCTTTTAAGAGTAATTCCCTCTTAGGGTAGGGGCCCCTTGTCCCTGCCTGCCTTTCTTCCAACTACCCTTCATCAGTCTGAGGTTCCCAGAGAATTTTTCCTTGTTTTTTTCCCCTGTATATATGATTAAATCATATTTTCATGAATGGGAACTGTGTTAGAACTCAGAGTTGTATAAGAGATGGTAGAAGAAACAAACTTATAATCTAAAATTCTCTACATTTCCCCACTTATGTCTTTTTATTTCAGCCTCATAAGTAGTAGGTATAATGAAGTTCAGTGATTTGGTCATTATCACAAAGCTAGTAAGTGAGGTTGCAGAGCAAGAATTCAAACCCAGGTCTGGCTGATCTCAGATTTTGTGGAGGCCCTTCTGGATCAGCGAATTTCTGAATGGTGGTGATCCCTGGGTGGCTCAGCAGTTTAGCACCTGCCTTCGGCCCAGGGAGTGATCCTGGAGTCCTGGGATCGAGTCCCACATCAGGCTCCCTGCATGGAGCCTGCTTCTCCCTCTGCCTGTGTCTCTGCCTCTCTTTCTCTTTCTGTCTCTGTCTCTCTCTCTCTCTCTGTTTCTCATGAATAAATAAATAAATTAATCTTTAAAAAAATTCTGAATGGTGTGATGGTTAGCAGGCTTCTTTAGACAGATCTTTGGTGTTAAGTTAGAAGTGGGAAACCACCCTCTCTGCCAAATTGATTACAAATAGTAGTAAAAGTTTAAATCTAGGATTCCAAGAAAGCATTTAAAAAGTTGTCCTTTGCTTATTGAAAACATAAGGATGCCCAAGTGCAGAAGGGGCTTTCTACATACAGTGGCAGCTTATATTGGATTATACCTATTATACTTATGATGGAAGAAATACATTAATAGTATTTTTTAAACCTTTATTTTGATATAACTATGAATTCATATGCAGTTGTAAGAACTAATATAGTGAGATCTTATGTACCTTTTACCCAGTTTCCCCCAAAGATACCTTGCAAAAATATAGTACAATATTATATAATATATATAATACACATTTATTAGACATAGCACTATAATACAATATATATACAATGAGGAAATTGACACTGATATATCGATCTTATTCAGATTTCATTAGTTTTATATGTACTCATTTGTGAGTGTTTTGTGTGTGTTTTCACGTTTTTAGTTCTTTGTAATTTTCTCGCACATGTAGATTCTTGCGACCACCATCAAAATCAAGTTAGAGAACAGTTCCAGGACTACAGGGATCTCTTGTATTGACCTTTTATAGTCAGAGCTATCTCTTCTGTTCCCCCTTCCTAAGTCCTGACAACCACTGTTTTGTTCTCCATCTCCATAATTTTGTCATTTTAAGAATTTTATATAAATTGAATCATACAATAAGCAAACTTTCAAAATTGGCTTTTTCACTCAGCACAATTCGTGGGAGATTCATCCAAGTTGTTTTGTATATCAATAGTTTGTCCTCCCCCCCAACAGCTTATATGCTTTTTTTTTTTTTCTGAGTAGCATTCCATGGTATGTATTACCAATTTGTTTAACCATTCATCTATTTAAGGACATCTGGATGTTTCCAATTTTTGGCTATTACAATTAAAGCAGCTATAAACATTCATGTACAGGCTTATATGTGAACATAAGTCTCCGTTTCTCTTGGATAAATGCCCAGGAGTGCATGCAAATCTTGGTCATATGTTATTCGCATGTTTAATTTTTTTAAGATTCTGATACACTATCTTATAGAATGTCTGTGTCATCTACTTTAATAGTCTTATATTGAGTGGTCATTTATTTTATGCTAACTCTGTTCTAGGTTCTAAGTACTTAATGCACATTTTCTCATTTAATCCTTAGAAAAACTCCTTCCATTTTTTAAAAAGATTTTATTTATTTATTCATGACAGACACACACACACAGAGAGAGGCAAGGACACAGGCAGAGGGAGAAGCAGGCTCCACGCAGGGAGCCCCTCATGGGACTTGATCCTGGGTCACCAGGATCACACCCCCAGCTGAAGGCGGCGCTAAACTGCTGAGCCACCAGGGCTTCCCAGAAAAACTCCCTCCATTTTGACATATGAAGAAACTGAGGCCCAGATAGATTAAGTAATATTTTCAAGGTCACGCAGCTGGGAAGTTGCGGAGATGCACTTTAATCCAGGCCAGTCAGACAATGGAGACCGTATGCACTCTTAAAAATGACACTATCCTACTTACTCCATTGGAAAAGGGCTCTAAGTAAAGCAGATGATAAGTTTTTCAATTTGTCAAACAGCAAATAAATAATACAGCATACTTTTTAGAAAGTATTGGTTTGACATTTAGGCTTAAAAACTCTACTTTGATGACTCAGAGAAAAGCTGGAGAAGGAGTTTCTAAGTTTGTGGGAACATGATGATTCTGCTTTGGTTGAGTTAGGATTTATATTCCCTGTGGTTTGACTATGGAAGAGTAGGAAGTACAGTAGACATGTAATAGAACACCTGAGCTCATCTTCTGGATTTCTCACTGACTAGATGTGTGATATTGAGCAAGTGACAAACTTACTGAGACTCAACTATGTCCTCATCTAAGAAATGGGGCTAAAAACCCCTTTGTCACAGAGATTTTTATAAAGATTAAATGAGCCAGTGGATATTAATGCACTTTAAAAGCTCTAAAGCACTGTATAATTGCATAGAGTAATTGTTTTTACCTGAAATGATTATAGCAGCATTGCAGATATAATGTACAGGATGACTAGGATGTGCAGAGAAAATCAACTTGTACAATTGCACCTATATCTAATCTGGCCTTTCTCTTGAACCCATCCACCCATTTGAGAAGACTGGGTACCAAAACTGTAAATATCAAATTTGGTTTAAAACTTAGTGTGATTTGGAGGGGGCAAGATGGCGGAAGAGTAGGGTCCCCAAGTCACCTGTCCCCACCAAATTACCTAGGTAACCTTCAAATCATCCTGAAAATTTACGAATTCGGCCTGAGATTTAAAGAGAGAACAGCTGGAACGCTACAGTGACAAGAGTTCACGCTTCTATCAAGGTAGGAAGACGCGGGGGTGGGGCTGGAAGAAATAAAGAAACAAAAGGCATCCAAGGGGGAGGGGCCCTGCAAGGAGCCTGGCTAAGGCCGGGGCGAGTGTCCCCAGGACAGGAACGCCCCGTCCTGGAGAAGCAGGAGTTTCACCAATCTTCCCGGGCGGAAAGGCGCTCCCAGGGAGTTAGAGCAGGACCCCAGGAGGAGCGGGGATGCCCTCAGGCTCCCTGGGACACTAATAGACACCTGCGCCCAGGGGAGAGCACCACACCCCGAGGCCGAGCTCCCTAAAGGGTTGCAGCACGCGAATGGCTGGACCCGGGAGCAGCTTGGCTGCGGCTCCGACAGAGGCTCGGCGCAGAGGGGGCTGCACGGCCCCGGAAGCAGCTCCGTAAGCGGCTCCAGAGGAGGCTCTGCACTGAAGGGGCTGCGCGGCCAGAAGCGCAAATCCAACAGGGCAGGCTGGGAGCACAGGACGCTGGGGACACGGCCAAGGATCCAGCCTCCCCCCGGGACAGGCAGAGGCCAGGAGGGCCCAGGACAGCAGGGATGCTCCTGCCCTGAGCTGAGCAGATCAGCGGCCCTGCAACCAGAACATCCAGGCCCCTGCAGACTGAGAGCTCCGTAATTCCTGCAGGAGCTGAATCCAGGGCTCCAGAGCTGGCCGCCG
Source organism: Canis lupus familiaris (assembly GCF_011100685.1). Lineage (NCBI taxonomy): Eukaryota > Metazoa > Chordata > Mammalia > Carnivora > Canidae > Canis > Canis lupus. The sequence goes on from NC_049260.1 coordinate 78,427,542, forward strand.
CCACTGTTGTTATTCCTCCTGGGGCCTCACAGGATAAACAACCCCCACTGAGCCTCACAGTGGCCTCACAGGATAAACAGGTTAAACATCTTTCACTGAGGCCTGCACCAGGCAGGGGGCTGAGCAGCTCCCCCCAGTGCTAACACCTGAAAATCAGCACAACAGGCCCCTCCCCCAGAAGACCACCTAGACCAAGTGGGGAAAAACAAATTATTGACCAAGCAACACTGGAAAGTTCCAGGGGAAGTCGAGGGGTTTACAGTATACAGAATCAGAGGATACTCCCACTTGTTTTTGTTTGTTTGTTTTTGTTTTTTTATTTCTGTTTGCTTCCCCCCACTTTTTTCTTTTTCTCTTTTCCTCTCTTCTTTTTTTGCTTTTTTCTTTTTTTTTTTCTTTTTCTTTTCTTCTTTCTCCTTTTTCCAACATAACTTGTTTTTGGCCGCTCTGCACCAAACAAAATGACGAGAAGGAAAACCTCACCTCAAAAGAAAGAATCAGAAACAGTCCTCTCTCCCACAGAGTTATAAAATTTGGATTACAATTCAATGTCAGAAAGCCAATTCAGAAGCACTATTATAAAGCTATGGGTGGATCTAGAAAAAAAGCATAAAGGACTCAAGAGACTTCATGACTGCAGATTTTAGATCTAATCAGGCAGAAATTAAAAATCAATTAAATGAGATGGAACCCAAACTAGAGGTACTAACGACGAGGGTTAACAAGGTGGAAGAACGAGTGAGTGACATAGAAGACAAGTTGATGGCAAAGAGGGAAACAGGAAAAAAGAGACAAACAATTAAAATATCATGAGGATCGATTAAGGGAAATAAGTGACAGCCTGAGGAAGAAAAACTATGTTTAATTGGAGTTCCCAACGGTGCCGAAAGGGACAGAGGTCCAGAATATGTATTTGAACAAATCATTGCTGAAAACTTTCCTAATCTGGGAAGGGAAACAGGCATTCAGATCCAGGAAATAGAGAGATCCCCCCTAAAAAAAAAAACAAAACGTTCAACACCTCGACACTTAATAGTGAAGCTTGCAAATTCCAAAGATAAAGAGAAGATCCTTAAAGCAGCAAGAGACAAGAGATCCCTAACTTTTATGGGGAGAAATATCAGATTAACAGCAGTCCTCTCCACAGAGACCTGGCAGGCCCGAATGGGCTGGCAGGAAATATTCAGGGTCCTAAATGAGAAAAACATGCAACCAAGTATAATTTATCCAGCAAGGCTCTCATTCAGAATAGAAGCAGAGATAAAGAGCTTCCAAGACAGGCAGGAACTGAAAGAATATGTGACCACCAAACCAGCTCTGCAAGAAATGTTAAAGGGGACTCTTAGAATTCCTCTTTAAGAGGAAGGCCAACGGAACAATCCACAAAAACAGGGACTGAAGAGGTATCATAATGACACCAAACTCATATCTTTAAATAGCAACTCTGAACATGAATGGGCTTAATGACCCCATCGAAAGGCGCAGGGTTTCAGACTGGATAAAAAAGCAGGACCCATCTATTTGCTGTCTACAAGAGACTCATTTTAGAGAGAAGGACACCTACAGCCTGAAAATAAAAGGTTGGAGAACCATTTACCATTCAAATGGTCCTCAAAAGAAAGCAGGGGTAGCCACCCTTATATCAGATAAACTAAAATTTATCCCGAAGACTGTAGTGAGAGATGAAGAGGGACACTATCTCATACTTAAAGGATCTATCCAACAAGAGGACTTAACAATCATCAATATATATGCCCCGAATATGGGAGCTGCCAAATATATCAATCAATTAATAACCAAAATTAAGACATACTTAGATAATAATACACTTATACTTGGTGACTTCAATGTAGTGATTTCTACACTCCATAGGTCTTCTAAGCACAACATCACCAAACAAGACTTTAAATGATACACTGGACCAGACGGATTTCACAGTTATCTATAGAACTTTACATCCAAAGGCAACTGAATACACATTCTTCTCAAGTGCACATGGAACCTTCTCCAGAAGAGACCACATACTGGGTCACAAATCTGGTCTGAACCAATACCAAAAGATTGGGATTGTCCCCTGCATATTCTCAGACCATAATGCCGTGAAATTAGAACTAAATCACAACAAGAAGTTTAGAAGGACTTCAAACACGTGGAGGTTAAGGACCATCCTGCTAAAAGATGAAAGGGTCAACCAGTAAATTAAGGAAGAATTAAAAAGATTCATGGAAACTAATGAGAATGAAGATACAACCCCTCAAAATCTTTGGGATGCAGCAAAAGCAGTCCTAGGGGGAAATACATCCCAATACAAGCAGCCATCCAAAAACTGGGAAGAACTCAAATACAAAAGCTAACCTTACACCTAAAGGAGCTAGAGAAAAAACAGTAAATAGATCCTACGCCCAGCAGAAGAAGAGAGTTAATAAAGATTCGAGCAGAACTCAATGAAATCAAGACCAGAAGAACTGTGGAACAGATCAACAAAACCAGGAGTTGGTTCTTTGAAAGAATTAATAAGAGAGATAAACCATTAGCCAGCCTTATTAAAAAGAAGAGAGAGAATACTCAAATTAATACAATCATGAATGAGAAAGGAGAGATCACTACCAACAACAAGGAAATACAAACGATTTTAAAAACATATTATGAACAGCTATATGCCAAAAATTAGGCAACCTAGAAGAAATAGATGCATTTCTGGAAAACCACAAACTACCAAAACTGGAACTGGAAGAAATAGAAAATCTGAACAGGCCAATAACCAGGGACGAAATTGAAGCAGTCATCAAAAACCTCCCAAGACACAAAATTCCAGGGCCATATGGCTTCCCTGGGGAATTCTATGAAACATTTAAAGAAGAAACCATACCTATTCTACTAAAGCTGTTTGGAAAGATAGAAAGAGATGGAGTACTTCCAAACTCGTTCTATGAGGTCAGCATCTCCTTAATTCCAAAACCAGACAAAACCCCACCAAAAACGAGAATTATAGACCAACATCCCTGATGAATATGGATACAAAAATTCTCAATAAGCTGTAGCCAATGGGATCTAAGAGTACATTGAGAAGCTTATTCAATTGCACGCAAAAGCATAAGATACCTAGGAATAAACCTAACCAAAGAGGTAAAGGATCTATACCCTAAAAACTATAGAACACTTCTGAAAGAAGTGGAGGAATACACAAAGAGATGGAACAATATTCCATGCTCATAGACTGCAAGAATTAATATTGTGAAAATGTCAATGTTACCCAGGGAAATTTACATGTTTAATGCAATCCCTATCAAAATACCATGGACTTTCTTCAGAGAGTTGGAGCAAATTATTTTAAGATTTTTGGGGAATCAGAAAAGACCTCGAATAGCCAGGGGAATATTAAAAAAGAAAACCATATCTGGGGGCATCACAATGCTGGATTTCAGGTTGTACTACAAAGCTGTGGTCATCAAGACAGTGTGGTACTGGCACAAAAACAGACACATAGATCAATGGAACAGAATAGAGAATCCAGAAGTGGACCCTCGGCAAAGCAGGAAAGAATATCCACTGGAAAAAAGACAGTCTCTTCAATAAATGGTGCTGGGAAAATTGGACATCCACATGCAGAAGAATGAAAGTAGACCACTCTCTTGTACCATACACAAAGATGAACTTAAAATGGATAAAAGATCTAAATGTGAGACAAGATTCCATCAAAATCCTAGAGAAGAACACAAGCAACACACTTTTTGAACTCAGATGCAGTAACTTCTTGCAAGATACATCCACGAAGGCAAAAGAAACAAAAGCAAAAATGAACTATTGGGACTTCATCAAGATAAGAAGCTTTTGTGCAGCAAAGGATCCAGTCAACAAAACTAAAAGACAACCTACCATTCAGTAGGTTGTCTCCCAGACTCCCAGTCTCCCAGACTCAAGTGCCTTTGTGCTCTGCTTCTGGTGGCTGACTGATCTCCCATTCAGGAGAAGATATTTGCAATTGACGTGTCAGATAAAGGGCTAGTTTCCAAGATCTATAAAGAACTTATTAGACTCAACAGCAAAGAAACAAACAATCCAATCATGAAATGGGCAATGAACAGAAATGTCACAGAGGGAGACATAGACATGGCCAACAAGCACATGAGAAAATCCTCCGCATCTCTTTCCATCAGGGAATTACAAATCAAAACCACAATGAGATAGCACCCCACACCAGTGAGAATGGGGAAAATTAACAAGGCAGGAAACCACAAATGTTGGAGAGAATGTGGAGTAAGGGGAACCCTCTTGCACTGTTGGTGGGAATGTGAACTGGTGCAGCCACTCTGCACAATTGTGTGGAGGTTCCCCAAAGAGTTAAAAGTAGATCTGCCCTAAGACCCAGCAATTGCACTGCTGGGGAGTTACCCCAAAGATATGGATCCAATGAAACACCAGGACACCTCCACCCCGATGTTTATAGCAACAATGTCCACAATAGCCAAACTGTGGAAGGAGCCTTGGTGTCCATGGAAAGATGAATGGATAAAGAAGATGTGGTTTATGTAAACAATGGAGTATTACTCAGTCATTAGAAATGATAAATACCCACCATTTGCTTCGAAGTGGATGGAACTGGAGGGTGTTATGCTGAGTGAAGTAAGTCAATCAGAGAAGGACAAATGTTATACGGTCTCATTCATTTGAGGAATATAAAAAATAGTGAAAGGGAATAAAGGGGAAAAGAGGAAAAATGAGTGGGAAATATCGTAAAGGGAGACGGAATATGAAAGACTCCTAACTCTGGGAAACGATCTAGAGATGGTGGAAGGGGAGGTGGTCAGGGGGTGGGGGTGACTGGGTGGCGGGCACTGAGGTGGGCACTTGACGGGATGAGCACTGGGGGTTATTCTGTATGTTGACAAATTGAACACCAATAAAAATTAAATTTATTAAAAAAGTGTGATTTAATTTAATAAACTATGGATTGGCAAACTTTTCTGTAGAGGACTAGATAATGGATATTTTAGGCTTTGTGAGTTTACAGTCTCTGCTGCAAGTATCAACTCAGAGAATGAAGGCAGCTAGAAACAGTAGGTAAATAAACAGGAGCAGCTAAGTGCCAATAAAACTTTATTTACAAAAACAGATGGCAGATTTGACCCATGGGCCATTGTTTACTAACTTCCAATTTAAATAATTTCTTTAGTTACTATTCAGTTTATCTTAAATAAAAATGCTTTGTCAGTTAATCTTTCCCTACTTTTTTCTGAGTATATATAAGGAGAGGGCTTATGGAACCTCCTGGTGTTGTTAAAAAGAAAACTACCAGCCCAAGATGGAGTCATTTGCCCCCAAGACTACAAACCAAGACTTAATTGCAGTTTCAACCTCTCCTATACTGGGAGTTTAATTCAGCCAATCTGGAATTTCTGGTCAGCACTAATAAGGTAATTGTCACATGGGCCCTCTACACCCTCCCCCCCCAAAAGGCAAAATGAAGTAATCTTTCTAATAAGATTACTTCCCCATTACGGAAGGTGACCTTTGCTGAAATAATTTCTTTCTTTTCCTTTCCTAATAACATCTTGCTGCATCCTCCTTCCTATAACAGCCTTTTCATTTTGTACAACTCCTCTGAGCATCTTTCTACCTGCTAGTGGGATGCTGCCCCATTTACGAATTGCTTAATAAAACCAATTAGATCTTCAGATTTACTTGGTTGAATTTTGTTTTTTAACAGTATAGGTAGAAGATGAGGGGTTTTTAGACTCAAGTGCCTTTGTGCTCTGGTTCTGGTGGCTGACTGATATCCCTTGTCTCCTATTTACTGCTTGTTCCACTGGTGTTTACAGCTGAAGTTCAACATTTTCACAAATTGTAATTTGACTGTCTTTTCTTGGTTTCCTCAGAGCCTGGAAATGTGCCTGTTTGCCTCTACTTCCTCTCAGCCTCTATTGTTTATAGCCTCTGAGTCTCTACCAGATCATCCATCTAGCCCACTGGCAAGTCTCTGGATTGGGCTTCTTTCTTTGCCATGACAGACCCAATGTCTCCTGCCTCAGTGTCTACTGCTCCTGAAAACTGAAGGCAGTTGAGGAAAACCAAAGTTCAATGGTCTCTGCCTGACCAAAGAGACTTTGATCTATCTATAGTGAAGTATGTGAAGTAGACTCACAGTTTCAGTTTAGCAATAGTGTTACCCTTACTTACCTTACCGTGCTTCTCTTTGTAGACTTAACTTTCTTTCTTGACTTTCTTTCACTTATCTCTCTCTCATAATTCCCCAGGACTGAGAAGGTGGAGATTTTTTTTTACTTCTACTAGGTTGTATCCTGTTTCTAACATGGAATTGGCCTAGCTGTCACAAGGAAATGGATTATTTTTCTAGGGCATACTATGATCTGGATCCTTTGCTAAAGGAAGAGCTAAAGGAATTTAGAATATATATATATATATTATTTATGTATTCTAGCAATGGAAAAGAGACATGTAGGTAGCAGTAAAAATCTTATAAATTACACTGTTATTGTCAAGACAAAAGCCCAGAGTATTTTGTATATTAGACGTGAATATTGCCCTGTCTTTCTCTTTTCATTTATTCTCCTTCTATTATAAATGCTAATGTCTCTATCATCCCATTCCTACCCTCTCACGAAATGATTGCTTCAGGCAGACTAAGGTGTAAGTTAAGTGCTCAAGAAGGCAAAAGAGAAAAGCACAATCATAATTTTCAAACTATTTTTTCTTTATTTTTTATTTTTTTATTTTTTTTTGCTTCTTGGAAGAGTTCATCTGACTGAATGGAAGTAAAATATAGTGATCAAAAGCAAAGGCTTTGTGGTGAGACATGCTGGTTTTTAAGTCTCAATTTCATTACTAGAAGTTAAATAACTTTTCAATGCCTTAGTTTTCCAAACTAAAATGCAAATAGCAGTCATTAGTGAAGGTGAAATGGGATGGAACAGTTAAACAGTCTTGCAACAGTAAGTATTCAAAAAAAAAGCAGCAATTTATTTTTATTGTATGCAACAACAGTACACCTATTGAACAAATGAGCTACATTCTGTACCTGGGTCACTATCTCAAGATCTGGTCTCAGTGTGTCAACTGAAATTCATTTCTTCTAGGAGAAATGTAGGAAAAATTGTACAAGTACCAATTTGCATGTAAGAATTGAGGTAGTTGGGAGAAAAGAGAAAAAGGAATTTTCTCATTTTTTTTCTTTTTTTCAGACTCACACTATATGCCAGGAGGGTAGAAAGGGCAAAATGGAAGTAGAAAAGAAAGGAAGAGAAGACATTATAGCGTGGCTTTCCCCTATAATCGATCCAGAACAGAGTTATATACTTCTCCCATAACACCTTCCCTGTAACCTGGTATCACAACAATTAGAGAAGACCACTGTCATTTTTGCTCAAAAACAAAGGAAATGGGAGGCTGTGAACCATATGACGTCCAGGCAGGATGGTTGCAAGGGTTCACCATGGAAAAACATGAGGTCGGGGGCATATAAATGAAAGGAAGGTTTGATGCTGGTTTCCTTTTTTTTATTCTTAATTTAAAAAAATTCTTATTGGAGTTTGATTTGCCCACATATATTGTAACACCCAGTGCTCATTCCATCAAGTGCCCCCCTAAGTGCCCAACACCGAGTCACCCCATCTCCCCACACACCTCCCCTTCCACTACCCCTTGTTTGTTTCCCAGAGTTATGATTAGGAGTCTCTCATGTTCTGGCACACTCGCTGATTTTTCCCACTCATTTTCTCTCCTTTCCCCTATAATCCCTTTCAAAATTTTTTATATTCCCCAAATGAATGAAACCATATGTTTGTCCTTCTCTGATTGACTTACTTCACTCAGCATAATACCCCCGAGTTCTACCCATGTTGAAGCAAATGGTGGGTATTTGCTGTTTCTAATGGCTGAGTAATATTCCATTGTATACATAGACCACATCTTCTCTATCCATACAAATTTTGATGGACACCGAGGCTCCTTCCACATTTTGGCTGTAGTGGACATTCCTGCTATAAACATTGGGGGTACAGGTGTCTCGGTTTTTCACTGCATTTGTATCTTTGGGGTAAATTCCCAGTACTGCAATTGCTCTGTCATTGGGTAGCTCTATTTTTAACTCTTTGAGGAACCTCCACACAGTTTTCCAGAGTGGCTGTACCAGTTCACATTCCCACCAACAGTGCAAGAGGGTTCCCCCTTCTCCACATCCTCCCCAGCATTTGTTGTTTCCTGTCTTGTTAATTTTCTCCATTCTCACTGGTGTGGGGTGCTATCTCATTGTGGTTTTGATTTGTATTTTCCTGATGGCCAGTGATGCAGAGAATTTTCTCATGTGCTTGTTGGCCATGTCTATGTCTTCCTCTGTGAGATTTCTGTTCATATCTTTTGCCCATTTCATGATTGGATTGTTTGTTTCTTTGTTGTTGAGTTTAATAAGTTCTTTATAGATCTTGGAAACTAGCCCTTTATCTGATAGGTCATTTGCCAATATCTTCTCCCATTCTGTAGCTTGTCTTTTAGTTTTGTGGACTGTTTCTCTTTTTTTTTAATTTTTTAAAATTTATTTATGATAGTCACAGAGAGAGAGAGAGGCAGAGACACAGGCAGAGGGAGAAGCAGGCTCCATGCACTGGGAGCCCGACGTGGGACTCGATCCGGGTCTCCAGGATTGCGCCCTGGGCCAAAGGCAGGCGCCAAACCGCTGCGCCACCCAGGGATCCCGACTGTTTCTCTTGATGTGCAGAAGCTTTTTATCTTCGTTAAGTCCCAATAGTTCATTTTTGCTTTTGTTTCCCTTGCCTTCATAGATGTATCTTGCAAGAAGTTGCTGTGGCCAAGTTCAAAAAGGGTGTTGCCTGTGTTCTCCTCTAGGATTTTGATGGATTCTTGTCTCCCATTTAGATTTGTCATCCATTTTGAGTTTATCTTTGTGTATGGTGTAAGAGAATGGTCTAATTTCAATCTTCTGCTCATGGCTTTCCAATTTTCCCAGCACCATTTATTGAAGAGACTGTCCTTTTTCAATGGATAGTCTTTCCTGCTTTGTTGAATATTAGTTGACTATAGAGTTGAGGGCCCATTTCTGAGTTCTCTATTCTCTTCCATTGATACATGTGTCCGTTTTTGTGCCACTACCATACAGACTTGATGGTCACAGCTTTGAAGTACAATTTGAAATCCGGCATTGTGATGCCCCGGCTTTAGTTTTCTTTTTCAATATTCCCCTGGCTATTCGGGGTCTTTTCTGATTCCACACAAATATCAAGATTATTTGTTCGAACTCTGTGAAGAAAGTCCATGGTATTTTGATAAAGATTGCCTTGGCCATGTAAATTGCCCTGGGTAGCACTGACATTTTCACAATATTAATTCTTCCAATCCATGAGCATGGAATATTTTGTGTCTTCCTCAATTTCTTTCAGAAGTGTACTGTAGTTTTTAGGGTATAGATCCTTTACTTTCTTGGTTAAATTTATTCCTAGGTATCTTATGCTTTTGGGTGCAATTGTAAATAGGATTGATTCATAAATTTCTCTTTCTTGAGTCTCATTGTCAGTGTATAGAAATACCACTGATTTCTGGGCATTGATTTTGTATCCTGCCACATTGCCAAATTGCTGTATGAGTTCTAGCAATCTTGGGGTGGTGTCTTTTGGTTTTCTATGTACAGAATCATGTCATCTGCAAAGAGGAAGAGTTTGACTTCTTCTTTGCCAACTTGAATGCCTTTTATTTATTTTTGTTGTCTGACTTATGAGGCTAGGACTTCTAGTACTATGTTCAATAGCCGTGGTGAGAGTGAACATCTCTGTCGTGTTCCTGATCTTAGGGGAAAGGGTCCCTGTGTTTCCCCATTAAGAGTGATATTTGCTGTGGGCTTTTTGTAGATGGCTTTTATGATGTTCATGAATTGTTCCCTCTATCCCCACACTGAAGAGTTTTGATCAGGAATGGATGCTGTATTTTGTCAAATGCTTTCTCTGCATCTATTGAGAGGATCATATGGTTCTTGGTTTTTCTCTTGCTGATATAATCTATCATGTTGATTGTTTACTAGTGTTAAGCCAGCCTTGCATCCCGGAGATACACCCGCTTGGTCATGGTGAATAATCTTCTTGATGTATTGTGGATCCTATTGGCTAGTATCTTGTTAAGAATTTTTGCATCTGTGTTCATCAGTGGTATTGGTCTATAATTCTCCTTTGGTGGGGTCTTTGTTTTTGGAATTAAGGTGATGCTGGCCTCATAAAATGAGTTTGGAAGTATTCCATCCCTTTTTATCTTTAAGGGTAAAGCACCTTCCTTTTGTAGAATAGGTATTAATTGTTCTTTAAACGTTTTATAGAATTCACCTGGAATCCATCTGGCCCTTGACTTTTGTGTCTTGGGAGGTTTTTGATGACTGCTTCAATTTCCTCCCTGGTTATTTTCCTGTTCAGGTTTTCCATTTCTTCCTGTTCCAGGTTTGGTAGTTTGTGGTTTTCCAGAAATGCATCCATTTCTTCTAGATTGCCTAATTTATTGACATATAGCTGCTCATAATATGTTTTTTAAAGATTTCTTTATTTATTCATGATAGAGAGAGAGAGAGAGAGAGAGGCAGAGACACAGGAGGAGGGAGAAGCAGGCTCCATGCTGGGAGCCCGACGTGGGACTCCATCCCGGGACTCAAGGATCGCGCCCTGGGCCAAAGGCAGGTGCCAAACCGCTGAACCACCCAGGGATCCCCTCATAATATGTTTTTAAAATTCTTTGTATTTCCTTGGTATTGGTGGTGATCTCTCCTCTCTCATTCATGATTTTATGAATTTGAGTCTTTTTTTTTTAATAAGGCTGGCTAATGGTTTATCTATCTTATTAATTCTTTCAAAAATCCAACTCCTGGTTTTGTTTATCTGTTCTACAGTCCTTCTGGCCGCATTTCATTGAGTTCTGCTCGAATGTTTATTATCTCTCTTTTTTGGTTTGGTGTAGGTTTCATTTGCTGTTCTTTCTCCAGTTCCTTTACGTGAAAGGTTAGCTTGTGTATTTGCGCTTTTTCCATTCTTTTGAGGGATCTTTGTATTGAAATGTATTTCCCTCTTAGGACTGCTTTTGCCGTATCCCAAAGACTTTGAAGGGTTGTATCTTCAGTTTCATGACTTTCCATGAATTTTTTAAATTCTTCTCTAATTTTCTGGTTGACCCATTCATCTTTTAGTAGGATGCTCTTTAACTTCCACGTGTTTGAGTTTTTTACAAATTTCTTCTTGTGATTGAGTTCAAGTTTCAAAGCATTATGGTCTGAAAATATGCAGGGGACAATCCCAATCTTTTGGTATTGGTTGAGTCCTGATTGTGACCCATTATGTGGTCTATTCTGGAGAACGTTCTATGTGCACTGAGAAGAATATGGATTCAGTTTCTTCAGATGCAATGTTCTGTAAATATCTGCAAAATCTATCTGGTCCAGTGTATCATTTAAAGCTCTTGTTTCTTTGGAGATATTGTGCTTAGAATATCTGTCATTTGCAGAAAACGCCATGTTGAAGTCTCCTATTATTAGTGAATGGTTGTCTAATTATATCTTTACTTTGTTAATTGATTGACATACTTGGCAGGTCCCACATTAGGGACATAAATATTCATGATTATTAGGTGTTCTTTTTGGGTAGATCATTTATGATATAATATCCCTCTTCGTCTCTTTTTACAGTCTTTGGGATAAACTTTAATTTATCTGATATGAGGATTGCTACCCCAGATTCTTTTGAGGACCATTTGAATGGTAAATGGTTCTCTAACCTTTTATTTTCAGGCTGGAGGTGTCCTTACGTCTAAAGTGAGTCTCTTGTAGACAGCAATAGATGGGTCTTGATTTTTTATGCAGTCTGAAAGCCTGTGTCTTTTGATGGGATCATTTAGCCCATTTACGTTCAGAGTTACTATTGAAAGATATGAATTTAGTGTCATCATAATACCTATTCAGTACCTGTTTTGTGGGATTATTTCTTTGGGCTTCTTCTTTCTTTTACAGGGTCCCCCTTAATATTTCTTGCAGAGATGGTTTAGTGGTCATGTATTCTTTCAGTTTCTGCCTATCTTGGAGGCTCTTTATCTCTCCTTCTATTCTGAATGAGAGCCTTGCTGGATAAAGTATTCTTAGCTGCATATTCTTCTCATTTAGTACCTTGAATATATCCTGCTAACGCTTTCTGGCCTGCCAGGTCTCTGTGGAGAGGTCTGCTCTTAATCTAATATTTCTTCCCATATAAGTTGGGGATCTCTTGTCTCTTGCTGCTTTAATGATTTTTTGTTTATCTTTGGAATTTGCAAGTTTCACTATTAATTTGAATGTTTTTTATTGATTGGGGGGGACCTCCCTATCTTCTGGATCTGAATGCCTGTTTCCCTCTCCAAATTAGGGATGTTCTCAGCTATGATTTTTTCAAATATGCTTTCTGGTCTTCTGGCCCTCTTGGTGCTCTCTGAAACCCCAATTATACGTAGATCTTTCCTTCTGAGGCTACCATTTATTTATTTTTACCTTTCCTCATGGTGTTTTAATTTTTCTTCTCTTTTTACCTCAGCTTCTTTCCTCACCATCAACTTGTCTTCTATGTCACTCACTCTTTCTTCTTCCTCATTAACCCTCATCATTAGGACCCCCAGTTTGGATTGCATGTCATTTAATTTGTGATTTTGGCCTGATTAGATCTAAATTCTGCAGTCATGAAGTCTCTGGATTCCCTTTTGCTTTTTTCCAGAGCCACCTGTAGCTTTATAATTGTGTTTCTCAATTGTCTCTCTGCCATCGAATTGTAATCCAAATTTTGTAATTCTGTGGTAGAGAGTACTTTTTCTGATTCTTTCTTTTGTGGTGAGTTTTTCTTTCTAGTCATTTTGCTCAGTGCAGAGTGGCTGTATGAGTGGGCCACGACCTAGGTAAATTTCAGCTTAGATGTTTCTACCGAGGTCATTCTCCAGAAATTGAAAACAAAAGTCAGATCAAAATAAAACAAAAGTACCACTAAAGTGAAAAAGTAACTTTAAAAATGTAGTAAAAAAATAAAATAATAAAATAAATAAAAAAGTAGTAAAAAATAAAAGGCCAATAATCCTAAAGAAGAAGCAAAAAAAAAAAAAAGAGAAAAAAAAGAAAAAGAAAGTAAAAAGTAATAAAAGCAGAAGAAGAAAGAAAAGGTGGGGGGACTGGGAGATTGTGGCAGAGAGGAACTTGTAGTGAAGGGAAATAGTAGTCTACCTGAGGGGTTCTAGAGGGTGATCTTCCTGTTTCTGAGTACATTAAGTTCTGTATATTAGAATATGATCAGTCCCAAATTTATATAAACCAAAAATACTTGTAGAGGGCTCCAACATTGACCACCATAACATAAATGAGACAAAAGAGGGGGGCAGAATGGGAATGAGGAATCTCACAGAATGAATCAGCATGCTATTCCAATTGGTTCTGGGTGCCTGCTGGTCATGTTTTAGAAGGTTTTTACTTCTGCCATTTTAGAACAAAATGAAGCAGAGAAAACAAGAAACACAAACAAAACAAAACAAAGCATATGTTTTATATCTTCCACAATTAAGTTGAGTATGTTGAAGGGAATCTAGAAGTGGAAAATATATCTAGGACCTGTAATTGTAGAAATATGAAAGTCAAAAAGGAAGAATCTTAAAAATGAAGAGCTGGTAAAATATTGTAGTTAAGGTGGGAAGAGAGAAAATATTGGAAATTTAGTCTGATATAAAAACAAGTTGTACTGGAAAAAGGAAGAAAAAAAATAGGAGGGGTACCCTCTTGTTCTATATACTGTAAATCCCTCTACTTCCCCTGGAGCTTTCTAGCACTGCTTCAAGAACTTGCTCTTTCCCTGTTCTTCCAGCAGGTCTTCTGGGGGAGGGGCCTGCTGTGCTGATTCTCAGGTGTGTGCACCTGGGGGAGCTGCCCCACCCCCTGCCAGGTGCCGGGCTCAGAGGGAGCTGTTGATCCCCATGAGGCCTCTGTTCCCTGGTGGCCCCGCCTGTCCTATGCACAAGATGACACCAGGAGGGACAACCACACTGGTGGAGGCCAGCTCTCCAGCCCTGGAGTCAGCTCCCACAGTAACTACCACAGCTCCCAGTCCACACTGGCCTAGATGCTCCCAGGGCAGTATGGGGGTGTTGCTGATCTGCACAGCTTCGGGTTGCCCAGCAACAGGAGAGTCCTCGCTGTCCTGCACTCTCCCCGGGCTGAGGACAGGATCATGGGCTGTGTCTGCCTGGCGCCCTGGGATCTGGGGCCTGTGCTGTTGGAATCGCACTCCTGGGCCCACAGCTCCTGAAGGCAGCAGGGTGTAGCCCCCTCCGTCAGAACCACCGCCTGAGCCACTGGGAGCCACCTGAGGCCCCACTGAGTACGTGCTCTAGCCATTTCTGGAGATCGGTCCACAGTTTGTGCCCCCCCCCCCCGTGGCATACTTCCTCTATTAGTAACTCCAGGAAACTGGAGGCTTCACTGGCTCTCCTGCGAGTCTGCCCAATTTCCCTGCTGAGCACTTTTCCATCTAGGAAGAATCTGGTGCAGTTTTTTAAAAGTTCCTGCTTCTCCAGGGCTGGGCTCTCCTATCCAGAGGCTTTCGCTACAGGCCTTAACCTGGCTCCTCGCAGGGCCACTCCACCACTTGATTCTTTTTTATTTTTTCTGCCTTCTTACCTTGTTAGAAGTGAAAACCCTTCTCTCTGTAGCATTCCAGATGTCCTCTCTTTAAATCTCAGGTCGAATTCATAGGTGTTCAGGATGGTTTCAAAGTTATCTAGGTAAGTTGTTGGAGACAGGTGACTTGAGCACCCTACTCCTCTGCCATCTTGCTCCGCCCCCTGATGTTTGTTTCCAAAGAACTGTTTGCAGGGAGAGATTTGAAATATGTCAGGAAAGCAGAAAATCATACTGATTTGATCTGTTGCATTGCTTGCATATCTTGAAAGGTAATCATTGGCTGTAAAAGATTGGGCTCTGATGAAAGTTTACTTATGTACTGCTTTGCTTCTGTCTTTGATACTGAGCATTATTTCACAATAGGCAAAAAATAGTATCTGCATTTTTTTCCTTGTATCCAACACCCTTATCTTTTTTAAATTATCTCTGAATCCCACGAAGTGAGGCTCATCTCCTGCTCCCTGCAGTAGGTGTGTGTGTGTGGGGGGGGACTAAGAGCTGAAAGAAATGGAAGGGGAAATGTCAAGTACCTAAGGTATTCCTGTCGAACTTTGGGCAGAGGCCAGCTACTGAACACAGAAGGTAATAAGGCAAGCTCTAGAATGTGCTTTTATAATGGGATGGCTTGCAAGCCATGCAGACAGCGGGCTGTACTCTCACAGCTCTATTTATTTATAGCTCCCCCCCAAATGCTACAGAACAACAAGTATTCTGACAAGTTGGAATGCCAGTAGATTATACAGCAAAAAGCAAATCAATAAAAACCCTTTTCAAAATGTCTATCTTCCTCCAATAATTAGGAAATAGAAGAGTAGGTGTTCTTTTTCATATTTAATGAAATTTAGGGATCAGGAGGTTTGGTAGGGATGAAATACATGCCTTTTGACCTGGTCTGTAGGATAGGAGGGATTTAGTTAGATTTAGAGGCTCCAGCCAATATTTCACATTTATATAATTCCATTCTTCTGGTCAATGCCTTTGCGCATTCTAATTCCTGTGGTTTGGTAGTCTTTGAGACCAGGTGTCTGTATCATGGTCTTTAAATTTAAAGTGTTGCATGTTCCAACCAACAACAGAGCAACTGCTTCATGGCTCTTTAACCATGGCCCTGATTGGTCTATCTTTCCCCAATGACTTTTCATTTAGGGAAAGCTATTCACTGCATAAACAGATGGACCATACTAGATACATAGGGGTGTATAATAATTAGGGACAACTGTTTCAGGTAAATGCAGTTTGCAGATAGCAAAGGAATACCAGATTATGCTAACTTTCCCAAAATACCTTTTTTTCAAAAGCTTGTAACAGAGCAGAATCCTGTGTTGTGTTCCTGAAACAATGATAATATAAAGAGTAATGAGAGTAATGGGCCTGGTGGTCTCTCCTCACAGTCTTGGATAATCTTGAAGGATAGTCCAGAAGGCAAAACACATCTAAGTGGCAAATGCACTATGGCATTTGCTTGTTTATTCTTGTTCCTGTTAACTAGCGCCATGTTTTATGAGCTTCCAGCACAAAAACATAATCACCAAAAACATGGCATAGCACCCAAAAAATGAGGCCAACCTGGTAGACCGTGAAGTGTATTTTCAGTTATCTCTTACTGTGACTTTTGCCTGGCACAACTGAGGGGGTCTCAAGAAGGTCCTGAGGCCTGAGTTCTTTTTTTTTAAATTTTTATTAATTATTTATGATAGTCACAGAGAGAGAGAGAGAGAGAGAGAGAGAGAGGCAGAGACACAGGCAGAGGGAGAAGCAGGCTCCATGCACCGGGAGCCCGACGTGGGATTCGATCCTGGGTCTCCAGGATCGCGCCCTGGGCCAAAGGCAGGCGCCAAACCGCTGCGCCACCCAGGGATCCCTGAGGCCTGAGTTCTAATCTCAGTTGTCACTTAACTTATTGTGTGATAAGGAGCAAAGTAATCTCTAGGTTTCTATTTATTCATCTTTCAAATGGAGCAAGGTGAGATCATAGAGGTATATTGAAGATGCAGTTTAGTTAATGCAAGCGCTTTGAAGAAAATATGTAAATCTTTAAACAAAAGTATTGTATAACTCAGTTATTTTTTAGTGGCTCATTCATTGCTAGAGACAGTTTCTTTACTAAACAAGTCCCTATTTATGTCTCCAAACATCCTAAATGCCATTTGCAGGAACAGATTTCACCCTGGTCACTCTATTTGTTGGCTAGCTGTGAATATGTTGCTTGCTCTTTATGAAGTGACACTTGCCTCCAGGTTTTCTTACAAGCATTATTCTGGTCTCTTTCTGATATGTTCTGCCTTTTTACTGTTAAATCAATGCATCTCAAAGTGTGGTCCTTATGTCACCTGCACCAGAATCACCAGTTAAAATGCAAATTCCTGTGCCAGGGCCGCAAGATCCACATCAAGGAGGTCTGATGAGGACTTATGCAATCTAAATTTTCACACTAAAGTTTGAGACTTACAGTATTAAGCTTGCCTAGGGCAGAGGTGAACTGTTAAACACATCCTTTTTTCCCCTTATCTGTCCTAGTCTAACCAGTGTCCAGCAAACATGGACAGCTAATTTGTACATATTATTATATACTTTTACCCCTCATTTTTCATGAGTATGGGTTACTGTTCTATGCAAACTTGCATAGTTTTAGTAAAGGGGTAGGATATGGGGCTCAGTCAGTTAAACGTCTGACTCTTAATTTTAGCTTAGGTCATGATTTCAGGGTCCTAAGATCAAGCCCTGTGTTGGGCTCCCATGCTGAGTGTGGAGCCTGCTTAGTATTCTCTTCCTCTCTCTGCCTCTTTTCCTCCCAGCTTATGTACTCTTTCTCTCTCAGAGTCAGTTAGGCAGGTAGGCTTGCATCAGCAAGATTCCAAGCTTCTTACCACAGCTCCCAAATCAGTGGTTCTCAAAGTGGGGTCCCTGGACCAGCAGCATCAGTATTACCTGGAAATTTGTTAGAAATGCAAACTCACAGCACTCTTTTCTCCACTAGACCAATGAATCACACTGGAGTGTGCTTAGCGATCCATGTTTTGACAAGTTCTCCAGGGGATTCTGATGCAGGCTGAAGTTTGATAGCCACTGGGCTAAAGCATTTTCTACCCCAGATTGCATTCTCTGTAAACCTTGATGCAGCTGGAAAAGTAAAGGGAGAAATTAATTTGAGCAGAAAAATATGGGTATGGCAATAGAATGAATAACCTAATTGTAAAGATCTTATTTAGGGCATTTGTACTTAAGGGAGATCAAATCTTTAAAAAGCAACTCTCCTGAAAGTAGCTATAAATACTGTACACAAAAAAATAAATAAATACTGTACACATACATAAATAAATACTCAACCATATATACATATATGTATGTATATGTAACTATGTGTATATATGTAAATATGCATATATATGTATATAATTGCATATTTCTTTTTTAAAAAAGATTTTATTTATTCATGAGAGACAGAGAGAGAGAGAAAGGGGGGCAGAAACATAGGCAGAGGAAGAAGCAGGCTCCCTGCAGGGAGCCTGATGTGGGATTCGATCCTGGATCCTGGGATCACACCCTGAGCCAAAGGCAGATGCTCAACAACTGAGCCACCCAGGCGTCCCTATAATTACATATTTCATTAAATAAATTAAATTGATTAAATTAAAATGATACTTAGAAAAGAACAGAACATACCAATTATCAGCAATGAAATTGAATCAGTAATCAAAAAACTACCCCCCAAAATTCCAGAACCAGACAGCTTCACAGGTGAATTCAACCAAACATTTAAAGAAGAGTTAATACTTATTCTTGTCAAACAATTCCAGAAAATAGAAGAGGAAGGAAGACTTCCAAATTTATTCTGTGAGACCAGTATTATGCTGATACCAAAGTCACAGAAACACACCACTGAAAAAGACAAGCCAGTGTCTCTGATGAACATAGATGTAAAATTCTTCAACAAAGCACTAGCAAACTGAATCCAACAATACATTAAAAAGTTATTCACCACAATCACGCGGGATTTATTTCCAGGATGCAAGGGTGTTTCAATATTTGCAAATAAATCAGCATAATACATCACATTGGTAGGAGAATGAAAGGCATGTGATCATTTAAACAGATGCAGAAAAAGCTCTTGACAAAGTACAACATACAGTCATGGTAAAAACCCTCAATGAAGTAGAGTTAAAGGGAAAATACTTCAGCATAATAAAGGCCATATATGAAAAACCAACAACTAACATTATCCTTAATGGGGAAAAATGGAGAGCTTTTCCCCTAAGGTCAGGAATAAGACAAGGATGTCTACACTCTTCAATTTTATTTAACATAGTACTAGAAATCCTAGTCACAAAAATTAAACAATTAAAAGGTATTCAAATTTGTAAGGAGGAAGTAAAACTTTCACTATTTGCAAATGACATGATACTATATATATAGAAAACCCAAAAAACTACACCAAAAACTGTTAGAACCGATAAATGAATTCAGTAAGGTCACAGGATACAAAATCAATGTACAGAAATTGGTTGCATTTCTATACACCAATAAGCAGCAGAAAGAGAAAATAAGAAAACAATCCCATTTACGATTGCACCAAAAATATTGAGATACCTGGGAATAAACTTAACCAAATAGGTGAAAGACCTGAACTATGAAAACTCTAAAACATTGATGAAAGAAATTGAAGATGACACAAAGAAATGGAAAGACATGGATTGGAAGAACAAATATTGTTAAAATGTCTATACTACCCAAAGCAAACTACACATTTAATGCAATCCCTATCAAAATACCAACAGTATTTTTTCACAGGACCAGAACAAGGAACCCTAAAATTTGTAGGGAACCACAAAAGACCCTGAATAGCCAAAGCAATCTTGAAAGAATGAAACTGGACCACTTTCCAGGCATATGAAAAAATGTTCCACATCACTTGGCAGCAGGGAAATACAAATCAAAACCACAATAAGATACCACTTTACACTGGTGAAAATGACTAAAATTCACAAGACAGGAAACAACAAATGTTGGCAAGGATGTGGAGAAAAAGGAACCCTCTTGCACTGTTGGTGGGACTGCAAGCTGGTGCAGCCACTTTGGAAAACAGCATGGAGGTTCCTCAAGAAGTTAAAAATAGAGCTACCCTGTGATTCCACAATTGCACTGCTGGGTACTTACCTCAAAGATACAGACATAGTGAAATGAAATGAAGGGGCACCTGCACCCCAATATTCATAGCAGCAGTCTACACAGTAGCCAAACTGTGGAAGGAGCGGAGATGTCCTTCAACAAATGAATGGATAAAGAAGATGTGATGTAAGAAGATGTAATACATAGAATATATAGAATTGTTGCATAACTATATTGCATAATTGAAACTAATATAAATTGTATGTTAAATACCAGAATTAAAATAAAAAACTTAATAAAAGAAAAAGAACAAAATGAAAAGAACAAAAAAGAGTAGAGACCTTTAAGCAGCAATAAAAATCTTTGCAAGAGCAATTAATAAAAAAATTGCAGGCAAATGAACAAATTTGAAATATATACCAATCAGCAGGTCCAGATGATATGCATTTTGGGGTCTTGAGGGAATTCAGTAATGATTTCACTAAGCCACTGACAACTGGAAAACCTGTAAAACTCCACTTGGGTATGTACCACATTTTGCCTTGTCAGCATTCTGCATAATGGTGGTATTCTGGCAGGTGTATTCACTAGGCCCTGTCTGTCCTCAATCCCCCTCCCACCAAGAAAAGAAAAGATTCAATTTCTAGGTATAGATTATATCAGACTTAACAAAATATACTTTTGTTTTTAAAAGTCCTTTTTATAAATGGATCCTCCTCAGCACTGCATGCTGTAATTCAAGCCCCTGATGTGTAACACATGACAAATGTTGCTCCCAAGGCCTACACAGGGCAGCTGGGCCTATGTGGCTTTCAGCTACTTGTGCTGAGATTTACTAGTTTGCAGTCTAGCAGTGGGAATGGAGACAGCAAGCTAGGAGCTTTTCCACAGAAAGGCAGTTTGAGATCAAGGCAAACTGCATCCTGATGTTGTTTTCTCCTCTTGCATGGTTCTGAGACTAACATATGGAGAAGCCTCTCCATATGGCTGAAGAGATATTTGGCTGGAGATGCAAACTCTTCAGGGATGAATGAATGTCTTTGATTCCTGCAGCTTCTGGAGACCAAAAGGTTGGGCTGGGTTGATCACTTGTTCAGACCCTAGGCTTAGAAATCCAAGACACAAGTTGGGAACCATTCTGTCTACAAACCAGCTAGTGTCCCCACAATACATTAACAGGTCACATTCCTGACCCTAGCCACATGCTGTATCCTTATTGACATCTAGTCACTTGAGAGATTACTGGGAACAAGGGTAGATGCTTCTGTACAATCCCATCCTGGGGAAAAAGAACTCCAAATTCATTTTCTTCATGGACAGCACAGATGTTTTGTTGTGATGAATGATTCTAGGGAATGTTGGATAGGGATTTGGTGTTTTAGTATTCTTTTCCTGGATACATTTACATATTATTAACTAGTTTTTCTCATATTTTAATGAAATCTAGGCCTTTCAATTCATCCTGATGTGATGTTTCAACGTCTTATATAACTTTATGGACCCATACCAAAAAAAGTGGAAGCAAGGCCAAGTGTAGTTAGATTGTCATGTGTCAGAGGTAGCGGGCATTAATGGGATTGTTACTGATATAGAGGGTTGTTTATTATCCTAGGACTATCATCATCTAACTTGAACATCTCAGTCATCCTTTTCCCCTTATTTGCCTTCAGTTTCCTCATGTGTAAAGTGTAGGCATTGGATGACATGACCTTTAAATCCACTTCCATTTCTAAAATTCTGTGACTTTTGCATAGGAGATCCTTTATATGATTTTATCATTTCTTGTGTTGAATCTTTAAAAAAACCCTTCATGCCCATGGTGAATAAGTTTGTCATTTTGCCAAAATATGAAACTGAATTTCGGAGATGAGTCTGGAGTGTGCAAGAGATTTTCCTAGCTAGTGAGTGGGCCTAACCAACCACCTAGTACTTTCCTCTTGACAGGGTTCTATTTTTCTCTACTTATTATATAGTTTTGGGAGGGAAATTAGATGCAATGCTGAATTTAGCAACAGAATCCTTGTTTACATGAAGGGCAAACTGTGTGTGAGAGACTTAATGACACTGCATTTGAAGCTGATTTGATCTTACGTTCTTTGTACCTCAGTTTCCTCATCTGTTAAATATGGATGCATTGATTAGAGGCTTTTTTCTCTCTCATACAAGGCTGATGTGGAGAGGAAAGACAAGGGGACAGAATACCAATTCTTACCTACCTCAGCCTTTAAATGACACATCACTTCTGCTCTTGGTTCAATTGGTCAGAACCATCACAAGGCTCTACCCTAATTGGAAAGGGGACTGGGAAATGTAACAGAGTAAATGGACTATTTGGTGGGCATCAATAGTCTCTGCCACTAGTCCCTGACAAGATAAAAGGATTACTCTTTTCCTCTTGTAGCACATAGGGTTATTAACAACAACTCCTACTACTATTTATTTTGAGTCAGGTAATTTGCAAAGTGTTGTACATACATTATCTCACTTAATCTTTATAACCCTGTAATGTACGAACTATTATAACCATATTTTACAAATAAGAAACTTTGGCACAGAAATACTAAGGGACTAGCCCAAAATCACATGGCTAATAAGCATCTGAGCCCAGGCTGAGATAGAAGTACATTTAGAATGTAGCAAAGGTCTCCTTCTAGGAAACTAGCTGTTTATCCCATTGCTTTTAGATAATGGTGCATAGTACCTCGGCCTGCTCCTGGATTAGGATTCTTAATGGGATTATATTGGCAGAATGGGTTGTTTTAAAATTTTGTCAGGGTGTTTTTGTTTGGTACATGCTGGAGGATGCTACTGAGTAAGAGGAAGGGCCAGGGATGTAGGATGTTTCACAATGAGGACATTTTCACGTGATGAAAAATTGTCCTACTTATGTCCCACAAGACTTTTGAATGTTAAAATGTTCAAGACCTATTTAGAATTATGCAATCCTAGAATTTAAATCTGTTTTGCTTATAAACACAAAGTATATTTTGCAGTTATTAATATATGCTAAATTTTCTAAGATTGATGGTTTATTGAACAAAGATTTTACTTTGTTAGAACTTTATTAATAATAATAGCTAAAATTTATCCAGCTTACTATATGCCAAGCACTGTTGCAAGCATCTTACATATATTAGTTTATTTAATCCTCACAACACCCTAAAAAGTGAATACTATTATTATTCTCATTTTACAGATGAAGAAACTGAGACACAGAGAAGTTAAGTAACTTGCTCAAGTCCAGCCACACAGCCTTAGCAAGTTGCATTCATCATTTTGGAAAATTCTGTTACCGATGGCAATGCTTCTCATGGTATTTACCTTTATTTTTTAAACATTTCTGATATTTATCACTTTTTTTCATTCATCCAAGTATCTGCCTGGTATTGTATTCCTTCTGTCTGAAGAAATTCCTTTAATGTTTCTTGTGCTACAGTTCTGCTGGCAGTGAATTCTCAGTCTGAAAACGTCTATATTTCTTCTTAATTTTTGAAAGATATTTTCGCTGGGTATAGACGTATGAGCTGACAGTTTTCTTTCTATAAAGATGTCACTCCATTGTCTTCTGGTTTGTTTAGTGCTTACAGTGTTTGAAATACCAGTGTAACATTCTTTTTTTAAAAAGATTTTATTTATTTATTAGAGACACAGAGAGAGAGAGAGAGAGAGAGAGAGAGAGAGAGAGAGAGGCCGAGATACAGGCAGAGGGAGAAGCAGGCTCCATGCAGGGAGCCCGATGTGGGACTAGATTCCAGGTCTCCAGGATCATGCCCTGTGCCAAAGGTGGCGCTAAACCGCTAAGTCACTGGGGCTGCCCACCAGTGTAACATTCTTAAATCAATCTGCATATATAGTGGTCTTATTCACAGTAGATATCTTGCCCCTTCACTTTGCCTCTTAGTGTGGTCATATCAAAATATTTATATATTAAGATCTATATTATTTTATTATTAATTACTGTCCCTTTTTTGCCCCTTATATTTAGTATGGCATCATAATTTCATCCAGGGCTTCGGTCACCTGAAATTTTGACTGAGGCTTAAGGATATACTTCTTTTTTTTATAATAAATTTATTTTTATTGGTGTTCAATTTGCCAACATACAGAATAACACCCAGTGTTCATCCCGTCAAGTGCCCCCCTCAGTGCCCACCACCCAGTCACCCCCACTCCCCGCCCTCCTCCCCTTCCACCACCCCTAGTTCGTTTCCCAGAGTTAGGAGTCTTCCATGTTCTGTCTTCCTTTCTGATATTTCCTACCCATTTCTTCTCCCTTCCCCTCTATTCCCTTTCATTATTCCCCAAATTATTATTATATTCCCCAAATGAATTATTTATATTATTATTTATATTCCCCAAATGAATGAGACCATATAATGTTTGTCCTTCTCTGATTGACTTATTTCACTCAGCATAATACTCTCCAGTTCCATCCACGTTGAAGCAAATGGTGGGTATTTGTCATTTCGAATAGCTGAGTAATATTAAGGATATACTTCTAAGCTCAGTCCTATGACTATTAGCAGGAGCCTTTAATTCTTCACCATGTGGGCATTTCTATGGGGCTACTCACTACATGGCAACGAGAGAGAGAGAGAGAGAGAGAGAGAGAGAGAGAGAGAGAAAGAAAGAAAGAAATGTTCTGGTAAAGTGGAATAGAGGATGGGTAACGTGATATGATTTGGGAATCAAGGAAGGGACAATGTTGTACCTAGGGTGTACTCACCTTAGGAGGCAGCATGAAAGAAATGGGGGAGGCAAGCAGTGGGTCCTGGAGGATGCCAAATGGGAAGAGAGTTGTAAGTATGGAAAGGTTAAGTGACAGCCAAAGACAATCCAACTCATTTTGCAATTTTATTGGGGACCAGGTGAGTGTGTGCTGTGTCTTTTCATCAAAGAAGAAAGCCATTTAGACTTCCTTGCTGTAGGATGCGTTGCAGAAGTGACTCATTTAGACAATGATACTGGAAAAAAAACTCCCTTTAACCTCAAAGCATGCATATTTCACACAGCTAAATGCTGGGTACTTCTCTCTTGTGCTTTCCAAAGCTATTCCTCTCTTTAGTTGGTGGTGTGTACAAAGTGGGCATTTCTCAAAATACCCAGCCATCTTACCTTTGATAGGAACATTTGGTATGTACTCCCCCTCCAAAAGCATTTTCATTGGGAGCAGAGGGTGTGGTAGGATGAAAGTTATTCCTTAATAAGAAGGAGGGATTTTCATATCATTCTTGCAGATCTGTGTGGTTTCCTTTAGACTGTTTAGTGCAACCTTGGCTTTTAAGTCAGATGTATCAGTTGCTAAAGAAATCCTCATCTCTGTTCCAGCACAGCAAAGCAGCCCCTTTAAGCTATGAACACAAATCCCATGGACACTCAGGCTCTAGGGTCAGACACTAAATATAATGTGAAAAAAATCCATGCTAAGTGTAGAATTTTCGTGTAGAACTGAATTCGCCTTTCACTTTCCTATCTACTCTGTGCTACTGCTTTAAAGCGATTTCTGACAGACCAGTCTAGAAAAACAATACCAATTGCATAAACCCCAACTCCCTCATTAAGCTATTAGCACAGTAATAGAGCTCATTATTTTTCACCTTCCAATTATTGACTTTTTAAATTACAGAACATGCTCAAAGTTAAACTGCACCCGGTACTTTCTGCAGAAATTCAAGACAATTTTGCTATATTAAAATTTTACTTTGTGCCAGAAAGCTTGGAAAAACCAAAGTGGCTTTGAAGGAATTTTCACTCCTTCTATTTGTGTTTTTTTTTTCAGATTCACATAGGAAACATCCACATCTATGTGACAAGATTTGCTTGCTGTATGAATGCCTAAGAAGTTATCAGAGCTCAAAACTATTTCTACTTTCTCTAGAGACCTCAGATTACATTTTATCCCTTTGCTACCTTAAAATTGGATAGCAATGGGCAGTGAAAGATGTTCAAAGAATAGTGACAAATGAGTGTGATGTATTTTTAACCAGCAACACAGGTCATTCTGATACACTATAACTTTGAGCACTCCCTTTTATGGCAGTGACTCAAGTCACTTCAGTGATTTAATTTGTGGAATAATGAAAAACAGTGAACATAGATGAAATGAGTGGAATTTACTAAGTGGAGAAGATATGTATTTAAACCTTAAAGCATCTGTGAAAAAAATGTTTTATCTGCATAGAAGATGAATCACAGAGCCCCAAACTGGTTATTAAGCTCAGATTCCTGATTCCAGCAGGTAAATGCTTAAATCATCAAAGGGCAGATTACAATGATGATAATAATAATAATAACATCAACAGTAAATGATAGCAATAGACAATATGTGAACTCCAATTTCATGGGACTTACAGCAAATCAAAGAATGCATATGTTAACTGAATTGTATGTAGGATGAGAGTTATAAAAGGCAAATACAGGGTGCTATGGGAAGTCTGGCATGGGATCCTAATCTCATTCAAGAGGTATTAGGGAAGGCCTGTTTGAGGAAGGCATCTCTAACATGAACTCTAAAAGTGAAGAGAGGATAACCAAAGGGAACGGGAGAATGGTGTTGCAGGCAGAGGAAATGGCATGTTCAAAGGTACACAATAGAAGAGAGAAATGTAGTATGGCTAGAATAGAGCAAGGCAAAAAATAGACAGGGAGAGTTCTGCTAATATGTTCCCTGAGAACAGTATCTTTCAACTCATTATGTGTATTTCTCCTTGGAATATTCTTCCACCAGAACATGGCTATCTCCTTGTCATCATTCAGAAACCCACCTCCAGTATTACCTCCACATCAAGGCCTTTCTTTCTTTCTTTCTTTCTTTCTTTCTTTCTTTCTTTCTTTCTTTCTTTCTTTCTTTCTTTCTTTTTCTTTCTTTCTTTCTTCTTTCTAAGATTTTATTTATTTATTAATGAGAGATACAGAGAGAGAAGCAGGCTCCATGCAGGGAGCCCGATGTGGGACTCGATCCCAGGACTTCAGGATTATGCTGTCAGCCGAAGGCTGGCACTAAACCGCTGAGCCACCCAGAGATCCCCCACATCAAGGCCTTTCTTGACCACTTGGCAATGTCTTTCTAGTCTTTCTATCACTTTACACTCTATCATGTTATTTACTATATTCATCAGTAAATGAAACCATCTTTTTATGTTTCCTTGTTTATTACCTGTCTTCCTTTACTAGAGCATAAGCCCATTGAAGGTAGGGACCTTGTCTGTGTTATTCACCACTGCATCTCCATGGCCTAGAATAGTGTTTAGCAGAGAAAAAGTATAATTGATATTTGGTAATTGATATTCAGTTAGAGACTGACCATTTCTAGTCATGTTGGTCAAGTGGGGATGCTCAAACCAATGCCCCATGGCTTTGTATAACTCCTCAAAGCTTCATGTATGACCAAGAAACAAATATAAAGAAAAAAATATCACGTAGAATTGAATGATTTTGTTATTAGAATTGACTATGCAGTTTTCAATATGTAAAGTTATATAGCAAAATAGAGACACATGACAAATCTTTTTTTATAATAAATTTATTTTTTATTGGTGTTCAATTTGCCCACTTACAGAATAACACCCAGTGCTCATCCCGTCAAGTGCCCCCTTCAGTGCCCGTCACCCATTCACCCCCACCCCCTGCCCTCCTCCCCTTCCACCACCCCTAGTTCGTTTCCCAGAGTTAGGAGTCTTTATGTTCTGTCTCCCTTTCTGATATTTCCCACACACTTCTTCTCCCTTCCCTTATATTCCTTTTCACTATTATTTATATTCCCCAAATGAATGAGAACATATAATGTTTGTCCTTCTCCGATTGACTTAATTCACTCAGCATAATACCCTCCAGTTGCATCCACGTTGAAGCAAATGGTGGGTATTTGTCATTTCTAATGGCTGAGTAATATTCCATTGTATACATAAACCACATCTTCTTTATCCATTCATCTTTCGATGGACACCGAGGCTCCTTCCACAGTTTGGCTATTGTGGACATTGCTGCTAGAAACATCGGGGTGCAGGTGTCCCGGCGTTTCATTGCATCTGTATCTTTGGGGTAAATCCCCAACAGTGCAATTTCTGGGTCGTAGGGCAGGTCTATTTTTAACTCTTTGAGGAACCTCCACACAGTTTCCCAGAGTGGCTGCACCAGTTCACATTCCCACCAACAGTGTAAGAGGGTTCCCTTTTTTCCGCATCCTCTTCAACATTTGTGGTTTCCTGCCTTGTTAATTTTCCCCATTCTTTTTTTTTAAATTTTTATTTATTTATGATAGTCACACAGAGAGAGAGAGAGGCAGAGACACAGGCAGAGGGAGAAGCAGACTCCATGCACCAGGAGCCCGACGTGGGATTCGATCCCGGGTCTCCAGGATCGCGCCCTGGGCCAAAGGCAGGCGCCAAACCGCTGCGCCACCCAGGGATCCCAATTTTCCCCATTCTTACTGGTGTGAGGTGGTATCTCATTGTGGTTTTGATTTGTATTTCCTTGATGGCAAGTGATGCAGAGTATTTTCTCATGTGCATGTTGGCCATGTCTATGTCTTCCTCTGTGAGAAATCTTAAAACACCAGTTAGAACAGTATTTTTATGACCATAGCAAAATATTTATATTATCCTTTGTATGTAAGATTTAGATTCATCATGCCCCTTCATCAAGCTTACTGGTTAATTTTTATTCTTAATCTTACTTAAGCTATTATCCTTGGTCTAATTCTAATCTCCCTGTCTTTTTAGAGAGTGTGACAAACTTACAATATAAAACTCATTAATTACATCCAGTGACATTTAACCTACTATATCCCCATATTTTTCAGAGGTCAATTCATAGGGAGATAGTCATAATTTGTTATAAGTTCCTCTGCACAGAAGCACGTTGGTTGCTACCTAGAATCTGAAGCCTTTCTAAGTGATGATGTCAGCAAGGATTTCTAAGCATCTACCATGTATCCCACTCAATTCCACATGCTAGGAAAAGAAAGAGGAGTTCCCCTTTCAGATTTCAGTAAGTTAATGAGCCACAAATAAAGTAAAGTAACCTTTTGTAAACTTGATCTACACTGTGTATTCTAGGCTTGGACACTTCTAAAGAAGATTCCTAATGCTTCACACCTGCCAGTTTTCTAAATTCTAATGCTCTTTTCAGCTGGTCTCTTCCTTTCTATGATCTGACATACTATCCTTCCTTCACAAATGGCTTTTATTCTGGGTAACTGGTCATACCTGGACATTTTCAGAAAGACCAGGAAAACAGCTTTGCTCAGTCACCTGCTCTCAAATTTTCTCATTTATTTGAGGTCCATCATGTTCTTTGGTCCTTCTTTCTTACTTTGTTTGATCTGGGAATGTTTTCCTGTTACCTTTTTTGTCTTATATTATTTCTTTTTACTCCTCCTTAGGGATCTAACCTGGTTTTCCTTTTTTTGTGGCTTTCCCTTTTCCCTTTCAGGTTACTATATTGCTCTGGGTTTTAGCCAACTTGGCATCTGGTTACCTTGTAAAACAGCCCTGAATTTTGATATCACAGTGAAATTACTTCACTGTGAATCTTTTATGACCCATTAAACTAATTCCTAAATAACTTCTCCTATAGCCACCTAAGAGGTTAGTACATGAAAATATCCTTTCTCTTTTCCTTATGAGCATTTTATCTAGAGCCAGTGTTTTAAGAGGGCAGCAGAATAAGGCAAGTTTATATAGTCCTGTCTTAGCACAGGTTGCCATAACAAATACCATAGACTAGGTGACTTATACAACAGACATTTATTTCTTACTGTCCTGGAGGCTGGAAGTGCAAGATTAGGGTCAGATTCTGATGAGAACGCTCTTTCTGGCTTGTAGAAAGCCACCTTCTCACTGTTTGCTAATGGTGTATAGTTATTAATAATACTATGTAGCCAAATTACCTTGGTTTGTCTCCCAGGTGGCACTTCCTAGCTGCAAATCTTTGACAAATTATTTAATACATTTGTGCCACAGTTTCTTCATGTGTAAAATGAATATAATAATAACATTTACCTCATAGGTTGTTGTGCATATTAAATGAGTTAAACATATGAATTTCTTAGAACAGTGTCCGGCGCATAGTTGCTCAGCAATTATTGTCATTATTGATATAACCACTGCAATTGTTAATGTGTTCTCTGTTCTAACTTTTCATGGATTCTGGTATGTTCTTGCCTTGGAAGGTGCAAGTGTGAGGTCATCCATCTTCTCCTAACCCCAAAATAATAACTGAGCACCTGAGATAGAAGTGGAATTTGTCTCATCCTTCTCCTGCAGGGGGATCTGTGTGAGCCTGGCTGGGGTTCTGGTCAGGTAAGCAAGGACCTTAAAGGAGTTTCAGGGTCTGGAATTGTACTCAATGTGGAGGGTTACCGATTACCTAGTGCTACGGTCTGAATGTTTGTGTCCCCTGCCAAATTCATATGTTTACACCTTAACACCCAATGTGATGGTATTAGGAGGTGTGACCTTTGGGAGGTGATTAGGTCATGAGGGCAGAACCCTCACTAATGGGGTTAGTGCCATTATAAAAGAGGCCTGAGAGAGCTAGCTCATCACTTCCACCATATGAAGTCACAACGAGGAGTTTGTGACCCAGAAGAGAGCCCTCACTCAGCTATTCCAGCACCTTGATCTTGGGCTTCCAGCCTCCAGAACTGTGAGTAATAAATTTCTGTTGTTTATGAGCCACGCAGTCTGAGGTATTTTGTTATAGTAATCCATGTGGACTAAGACAGCAAGGGAGGTCAGAAGTAGGAATATCCAGGGATAAAAATCCATGGAAAGTACAATTATATCTTTGGAGGGGTAAGTGAAAGAACACGAGCAAAAAAGAAAGTCAAAAGGATTAGAAGCTGGTTGACATTGGAAAACAGCTAAGAGCAAGAGCCCAACATAGAACATGAAGCCAGAAAGGATTTAAGAATCATTTCTATGAGTGAGCTGAAGAGCTTAAACTAGTTTTAATTGATACTGGCTTCTTGAGTAAGCTGGTCTGGTTCAAAGGCCCAGGATCAAGGTGAAGAGAAGTGGATATTGAGCTCCTTCAAGGATGAGGCTAGTTGCAGCATTGACTATTCTCACTTATATTCTGATACTCCTTATTGTCAGACATTAAAGGCATTAAATCCAAACCCAGGTTTCCCTCAATAAATAGGCATTTGTCATTTGAAGGTAGTCTTTCCCATGAAATTCAGAATTGTACATTTCTTGAGATCTGCTTAATTCAAAAATATTTGTAACTTGAGACCATTATTTTTCTAGGGAAAGATCCCTACATTGCCATTTTCAAATCAATGTCCCATTCAGCTTAATGAGAAGTAACCTTTCATTTTAAAGCCTTAAAAATCAAAACAAAGAGGTCCCCTTCTCCTTCTTCAATTGGCAAAAAAGCAATAAATCTTGTATTAGAACCTATCTCTTGACTAGAAGTACTGGCATACTTCTGTTAAAGGAAATTTTACATGTTAAAAAAACTCTTTGTCAAATGAAGTGATTATAGGGAGAGGGAGAGGAAGAGGGAGAGGGCAAAGCAAATAGACGACAACCCCCAAAATAAATTTAGTATATTGACAATGCTAATAAACTGCTTCTACCTAGGAGAAAGTACAGAGGGAAAGGAATGGGTTTTCAAACTTTGAACTTCCCCTATTGCTTTTCACAGTAACCCGTGTCTTTCAACACTGCTCCTCAGCAAGGCCCATGATCAGTCAAATGACAATTATTTCTTTACTGCAGCTTACAGCGTTTTCCAAGTATATTTGATATGCAGGTTGGTCAGTTGTAGGGCATAGATCTCATCATTTAATTCTGGAGTTAAGGACAAACATTATATGGTCTCATTCATTTGGGGAATATAAAAAATAGTGAAAGAGAATAAAGGGGAAAGGAGAAAAAACGAGTGGGAAATATCAGAAAAGGAGACAGAACATGAGAGACTCCTAACTCTGGGAAACGAACTAGGGCTGGTAGAAAGGGAGGTGGGTGGGGGGTGGGGGTGACTGGGTGACGGGCACTGAGTGGGGCACTTGATGGGATGAGCACTGGGTGTTATTCTATATGTTGGCAAATTGAACACCAATAAAAAATAAATTTATTAAAAAAAAAAGAATTCTGGAGTTACAGGAACTCACCATTAAGCAGAATTAAGTTGGCTGACTACAACTATCTGAGTCCTTACTTGATAATTTCTCCTTCACTTTTATCCTGGGCCAAGTTTACAGCTGTTTCCCTTTCAGCTGCTGTTGATTCTGATAAACAAGCTCCATTTTTGCTCCACCCCTTAGTACAAGATCAAACCTGCTCTCTGTACAGTCATCTGAACTCCAGCCAAGTAAAGCTTCCTTAGTGCCTTACTCCCATGAACCTTCTCTAATAGACTCTATTCCTGTGCACATATAACCCAATGAGCTGTTCTATTCCTTCCCCGGGGCTTTCCTTACAGTCCCAAATGTAGTTTCCTGTAAATGTTTGTAATATCTGCTCACTCATTTTCTTTTCTTTTTTTAAGATTTTATTTTATTTATTTATTTATGAGAGACACACAGAGAGAGGCAGAGACACAGGCAGAGGGAGAAGCAGGCTCCATGCAGGGCGCCCAATGCTGAACTCAATCCCAGGACCGGAATCACGCCCTGAGCCGAAGGCAGACGATTAACTACTGAGCCATCCAGGCATCCCTGCTCCCTCATTTTTTTTATCCTTTCTCTCCTTCATAGTATTGCAGCTTTTATACAGCTTTTTGGATTTGACATTTTCTATAGAGTGACACATGTCCGGGCAGAGGGGTCACATCTGGGTAAATAATATGAGCAGTGTTTATGAGATCAGTCTATTAAGTTAAAATCATTCATTCATTCAAAAATAAAGAGAACTAACTATAACTAATTCTTATATTTATTTTATGGCAGTTTATTTAACAATTAGGTCATTTTTGTAGATTTTATTTTGGGTTAATTACAGATGCAAGTGTAATTGGAAGAAAGAATACATGGAAATCCCAAGTGCCCTTTACCTTCTTTCCCTCAGTGGTAATACCTTGAGACATAATGTAATCTTATGGGATATTGGCATTGATTTCGTCAGGATAAAGAGCACTTGCATCACCACAAGGATCCCTCCTGTTGCCCTTTTATAGCCACACTCATCTCTCTGTGGAGATGTGTGGGACTTTTATAGCCATACAGCTCCCTGTCCCTGACCCCTAGCAACCAGCAATTTCTTCTCTACATCTATAATTTTGTCATTTCAAGAATGTTATATAAATTGAATCATATAGTGTTGTAACCTTTGAATTTTTCACAGCATAATTCATCGGAAATTCATCTTGGTTGCTTTGTATATCAATAATCTGTTCCTTTTTATTACTGAGTAGCATTCTGTGGTATAAATGTACCACAGTTTGTTTAACTATTCACCCATCGAAGGATATTTTGGGTTGCTTCCACTTTTCGATCATTATAAATAGAGCTGCTGTTATGGGCTGGGTTATGTTCCCCTAAATTTAATGTGTTGAGGCCCCAGTACCCAGTACCTCTGAATATAACTATATTTGGTGATAAGGTCTTTAATGAGGTAATTAAGTAAAAATGAGTCTGTTAGGTTACAGCCCTAATCCAATATATCTGGTGTTCTTATAAGAGAAAGGAGAGACACCATGGGATTTTGTGCATAGAGGGATGAGGATTGACCATGTGATGAAGCAGCAAGAGCCTGGCTATCAGCAAGCCACAGCGAGAAGCCTCAGAGGAAATTAACCCTGTCAACATCTTGATTTCTGACTTTTAGCAACCAGAACTGTAAGAAAATAAATTTCTGTTGTTTAAGCCATCTTGTCTGTGGTATTTTGTTATGGCAGCCTGAGCAAACTAATACACCTGCTAAGAACATTTGTGTACAGGTTTTTGTGTGAATATAACTTTCATTCTCTGGGATAAATTTCCCAAGAGTGCTACTACTGGGTCATATGATAGTTGCATGTTTAGTTTTATAAGAAGCTGCCAAACTCTTTCTAGAGTGGCTTACAGTTTTACATGCCCACCAGCAATGGTATGGTATTAGTGATATTGTTTCTCAGTATGCTCACCAGCATTTGATATCATCACTATTTTTTATTTTCTGATAGGTGTGTAATGATATCTCATTGTAGCTTTAATTTGAATTTCTATGATGGCTAATAATATTGTACATCTTTAAAAAATATTTTATTTATTTATTTGAGAGAGAGAGAGAGAGCATGAACAGGAGGGAGGGGCAGAGGGAGAGGGAGAAGCAGACTCCCTACTCAGCAGGGAGCCCAATTCAGATAGGACCCCAAGATCATGACCTAAGCTAAAGGCAGACACTTAACTGACTGAGCCACCCAGATGCCCCTGACATTTTACATCTTTTTATGTGCATATTTGCCATCTTTTTATCCTCTCTGGTGAAATGTGTGCTCACGTCTTTTGCTTATTTTCTAAATGGATGGTTTGTTTTTTATTGCTAAGTATTTTGAGAGTTCTTTAAATATTTTAGATACTAGTCCTTTGTGGTATATATAGCTTACAAATATTTTTGCCAGTTCTCCTGCTCATTTTATTCATTTTATTAATAATCTTTTACAGAGTAAAAGTTTTTAATTTTGAGTAGGTCCAGTTGAAATTGGATTGTAAATTTCTTTTTGCATGAGTTTTAATAGTTTGTGTCTTTTATTTATATTATCAAATTTTTAGGTATTAAAGTTATTCATAGAATTTCCTTATCCTTTTTATGGATGCCACATTATTAGTTTTCTGATTTTTGTCTTTCTTTATCTTTTCTTACATTCAGTAGAATACTTGAACAATTTTTTGAAGAATTCATCTTTATTTATTTAAAGTTTTTAAGTACATTGCTTTGGATAATCTTCTTAGCGGTTGCTTCAAGGAATTAAAATATATATACATAATGTATTACACTTTACTAGTATTGACACATTACCACTTTGAGTGTAGTATAGAAAACTTACTGCTATTTAGGTTTCTTTATCTTCCTCCTTTGTTTTCTCAAATTATACATTGAGCAGATATCAGCTGATGTTACATTTTTTTGCTTCAACTATCAAATATAATTTGATAAATTCATAAGGAATAAAATACTTATCCTTATTTTCACTCCTTCCAATGCTCTTCTTTCTTTTCTGAAGTTCCAAGTCTTCTTCTGTTATCATTTCCCTTCTGTTTAAAGAATTCCATTTAGCCCTTCTTTAAGAGTGTTTTGCTAATGACATATTCTCCTAGTTTTACTTTGGGAGTGTATTTTCCTTTCATTTGTAAAACATATTTTTGCTGTATATAGAATTTGCAGTTGATAATTCTTTTCTTTCAGTATTTGAAAAATGCTGCACCACTTCCTTCTGGCCTATGTTTCTGATGAGAAGTCTCTCATCATTTGAATTGTTCTTCTCCTATAGGTAATGTGTAATTTCTTTCTGGCTGCTTTCAAGATTCTTTCTTTGTCTTTTTTAAAAAGACTTTATTTATTCATTCATGAGAGAGGCAGAGACATAGGCAGAGGAAGAAGCAGGCTCCCTGCAGGGAGCCTGATGTGGGGCTTTATCCCAGGACCCTCGGATCAGGAACTGAGCCAAAGGCAGATGCTCAACCACTGAGTCACCCAGGTGCCCCCTTTGTCTTTTTTTTTTTTTTTACAGAAATATAGTTACAATGTCAGCATGGATTTTTTTTTTGGTGGGAGGGATTTATCCTGTTTGGGTTATGTTCAGTTTCTTAAACATATAGGTTTATGTTTCTTGTTTTTTTTTCTGCTAACTTTGGGAAGTTTTCAACTTTGAAAAAATATGTATTCAATTCTACTCTCTCATTCTTCTGCTTTTGTGACTACAATGATATGGATGTTTTTGCTTAGATTGAATAAATTCTATTGGTCTGTCCCTAAGTTTACTGGTTCTGTCCTGTTATCTCTACTTTTGAGCTCTTCAGTGAGTTTTTAATTTTAGTTATTATATTTTTCATTTCTATGATTTCCATTTGGTTCTTTTATGTAACATATATTTATTTTCTGAGATGTTCTGTGTTTTTAATTTTTGCAGATAATTTACTTAACCATTTTTATGATGTTTACTTTAAAATCTGATTTATCTCAATGTTGGCATTTGTTGATTGAATTTTCTCATTCATGTTAATGATTTTCTTGGTGCTCTTTTCTTTTCTATCCTAGACATTTTGGATATTACAAGACTCAATATTATTTAATATATTTTTAACCAGATGATTCCCTGTGAGGTGTAGCATAGATTTGTGTGGGGATATATGTTTAGTTTCCCACTTGGCTCTGCTGATACCACCTGGCAAAAGTGGATTTCTAATTCACACTGTCTCATTGCAAATGGCTAGGGTGGAAGATCAGCAACCTGCTTGGCCCTGCTGACACTTTCCAATGAAAATAGAACACTAACTTACTCATTGCCTTCATGTGGGGGTGGTCCCTCCTGGGCCTCACTGCTCTCATCGCTTTGAGAAACAGTCTGACTTAACTGCTTTATGTTTGCAGGATGCAGGGAAGAATATCAGTCCCACAAGGACCTACGGACACCAGTGGAGGAAGGAGAGAAAGAGAATGCTAACTAACCTTGCCTACCACTGCCTCATTCCATCTCATTGAGGCCAGGTAGGTGTCAAGGCTCAGGTGCTCACTGTCTTCTGCTGAAATCAGGGGAAGTGGGAAATGAAATGCTAACTAGCCCTGCTTCATATCACTTCATTTAGTCTTACTGCTGCAGGGTGTGTGTGTAGGTTCAGACTCCTAATGGATGTTGCTGGCACCAGGGTTAGGGTAGGGAAGAGTTCTTACTAGACCCAAATTCCAGAGCCTCCCTCTATCCCATTGATGTTGGGTGTGAGTGAAAGCTTAGCCCTGTACCCTAGCAACATCACCCTGGCAGGAGAATCAGAGCAGCACCTGGTTCCCGTGGGGAGAACAGCTCCTTGCTGAGCTCTGCAATGCCACTAGGTCAGGGAAATCAAATCTGCCTGCTTTTCTCACATAAGATGTGAAAGGTTCACTCTCTGGTCTGCTCCTACCAACACTACTGGGAGAGGGAATCAGAGTCCTTCATTTTTACCATCATGAAGCTTAGTCTAGTAGGAGAGAGACTAAAGAAGTAAACTCAAACAAGTGTTTAAATGTAACAGTAACATGGGTTATGAAGGAAGAGCACATAGTTGCATAAGAAAAAATAGGCTTTTTTTAAGACCTTGAGGGATGAGAAGGAGCCAGTAATGCGAAGGTGGAGAGGGGAAAGTGTTCTTAGGAGTGGAAACAGTGGGGCATCAGGTGGCTCAGTGGTTGAGTGTCTGCCTGTAGCTCCGGTCGTGACCCTGGGGTCGAGTCCCACATCAGGCTTCTCACAGGGAGTCTGCTTCTCCCTCTGTCTCACTCTGTTTCTCTCATGAATAAATAAATAATTTTTTTTAAAAGGAGAGGAAACAGCAAGTAAGATGGCACAGTGGTAGGAAAGAACTTGAATGTTCAAGAAAGTGAATACAAATCCAGTGAATGGAGAAATTGAGGTGTCTAAGTAGTGAGAAGCTAAGACTAGAGTTAGAAATTACCTGATCATGCAAGATCATTAAGGCTATGTTAAGGATTTAGGATTTTTGTTTTAAGTGCAGAGAGAAGGAATTAAAGAGTTTTAAGAAGGGTGGGGATATGTTTTGAGTTAACCATTAACAAAAGATCACCCTGGTTGCTGTGTAAGGACTATAATTAGAAGGGAAGAATGGAACAGGGAGACCAGTTAGGAGGCTACAGTAGAAATCAAGATGAAAGATGATAAAAGCTTTAACAGGCTGGTAGTGTGGAGATAGAGAGAAGTGGAAATATTTAAAATAAGATGGATACCTCATTTGTCAATGGGGAATATGTTTCTAGAAATTAGAGTATTTAACTGCATCACCATTATATTAACTCATTATAGCACAGTCCCTATGGGAGAGGGACTATATTTCTTACTATCAACATACAAGTAGAATTTTACTGATTTCTCAATTTACTTTCTCCGTATTGTTTTTCTTAAAGATTTAATTTATTTATTTGAAAGAGAGTGAGAGAGCATTTGCATGAGTGGGGGTAGGGGCAGAGGGAGAGGGAGAAGCAAACTCCCCACTGAGCAGGGAGCCCCACATGGATATCCATCCCAGGATCCTGAGATCAGGACTTTAGCTGAAGGCAGACCATTAATCAACTGAGCTACCCAAGTGCTCCTACTTTCTCTGTATTGTTTGTAGTAATTCTAACATAGCAATGTAGCTAGGCCTAGAAATGAACCCAAATCCATAGAAGACTGCACCTCTTCAAGCTGCAAACACAACTTGTTTGTGCTTTAACCATTAAAATAATCCCATGTTACCTTGTCTTTGGAAAATGACAAGACAATTTTCTGGGGAATCAAAAGATCTGTGCTAAGGATGGAAAAAAGAAAGCAAGATGATGGAACACTGCTTAGCTCAGAATAAGTCCTCAATAAATATGAGATGATATTAGACTAAATTTAATTCAATTTATTTTAGTGAAAATCAGTGTATTTTAAAAGCTTAGTTTAAATGACAGGAATAATTTACAAATCCATAAATATTTAGAGCAGGCTTTTTTCTTTGTCTTGCAGTTAATTATTTATTTTATGAAAATGTGTTTGTATATATAATTAAAAGCTTGATAGATAAGCTGGGCATTAGAGAAATTTAAATTTAACAGTTTATAAGCCAAACATTCCCTGAAATTCAATCAAAAAGAAACTCTGGTTTTTATACTATGTTCTTTATATTTTTAAAGAAAGATTTTATTTATTTATTCATGAGACACACACACACACACACACACAGAGGCAGAGACACAGGCAGAGGGAGAAGCAGCCTCCCTACAGGGAGCCCCATGAAGGACTCTATCAGAACTCCGGGATCACGCCCTGAGCTGAAGGCAGAGGCTCAACGGCTGAGCCACCCAGACATCCCTACTATATTCTTTAATAAGCAAATAAGGATTCCATGTAAAAATGGTTTCTTAAGAGCATATCTGTATCAGCTAGGACTCAGTTGTAGGAAATAAGAGCCACTCTCCCTTTCTAGGTATTTAATACATGAAATAGGGGCCTCCCAAAATACTGACTGAGCTAGAGGAATGAGTTTTGAACTGGGCCTCCAGAAAAGAATCTTAGAATAAACTGAAGAATTGGTCTGTTGGAGGATAGGCTACCTCTGCTCTCATCAGAAAGGCAGGGTGTCATGAATTTCCCAATGGAACTGTTAAGTTCAGGGACACAGACATGGCTGTGCTTGAGGAATCCAGAGGCCACC
The DNA here is from genome assembly GCF_011100685.1 of Canis lupus familiaris. Lineage (NCBI taxonomy): Eukaryota > Metazoa > Chordata > Mammalia > Carnivora > Canidae > Canis > Canis lupus. Next base: position 78,466,646 of record NC_049260.1, read on the forward strand.
ACTATTGCAGCTATGTTTTTACCTCATAAACCTGGTGCCAGGGCATCCCAGGCTGAGTCCAGTCTTCACCCTAGTGCAACTAACTCTCAACACCAGCTATGCTAATGGACACTAGAATGCTGCTGTAGAAAAAGCCAAGGTCTTCAAGATTTTGCTCGACAGCAACAGCCATCAAAGCAGGAGGAAAACGATCCTCAAATCACTTCTGCCTTCTAAGTTTCTTGAAAGTATGTGTAACTGACTGAACCTAATTAGTATCCAGAAACATAACTATAGGAGAATCTCTAAAATGTAGATTTTGTTTATTTTTACTTTTATTTTTATTTTTCCAGTACAGGAGGCATGCTTGAATGAGGTGAAAATGGGTGCCAAATGCAGTTCAGCTCTCTTCATACTAAACATTGTACATATTTGTGTTTTCATACTTTTTTAAAAAAGATTTTATTTTTTATTTATTTTTTATTTATTTATGATAGTCACACACAGAGAGAGAGAGAGAGGCAGAGACACAACACAGGCAGAGGGAGAAGCAGGCTCCATGCACCGGAAGCCCGACGTGGGATTCGATCCCAGGTCTCCAGGATCGCGCCCTGGGCCAAAGGCAGGCGCCAAACTGCTGCGCCACCCAGGGATCCCCTAAAAAAGATTTTATTTTATTTTATTTTATTTATTTTTTTAAAAAAAGTTTTACAGGTTTTTTTTTTTAATTTTTTTTATTTATTTATGATAGTCACAGAGAGAGAGAGAGAGAGAGGCAGAGACACAGGCAGAGGGAGAAGCAGGCTCCATGCACCGGGAGCCCGATGTGGGATTCGATCCCAGGTCTCCGGGATCGTGCCCTGGGCCAAAGGCAGGCGCCAAACCGCTGCGCCACCCAGGGATCCCCCTAAAAAAGATTTTAAAAGAGTGAAAGAGCAGGAGCAGGGAGGAGAGGAAGAAGTAGGCTCCCTAACTGAATGGGGAGCCCACTGCAGGGCTCGATCCCAGAACCCAGGATCATGACCTGATCCAAAGACAGATGCTTAAGGGACTCAGCCACACAGGTGCCCCATGTCTTTTCATATTTATATACATACTTTGAACAAGAACAGCAATGACAGTATGGTAATGAATAACATAATGCAACTCTTTCTGATAAAAAGAAAGCTGGATCCATCCTCTTTCAAAAAAGGGGATATCCAGAGTTTCATCAGTAACTGAATAGATCTCTACATGATGTTCATTCATCTTATGGTTTTGTCATAATCCCACCTGGAGACTGTAACTTAAAGAGTATAATAAACTTAATTACCATCAACACACTTTATAGAATATAGTTGAGAAAAGGGAAAGTAAACAGTGTGTGTGTGCGTGTGCGTGTGTGTAAGTAAGAAAGAGAATATGATGACTGCTGCAGTTCTCGTTTTGGAACTGGTTACAAGACCATGGTCTCCTTGATTTTGCCAACAATCTGAATGATCTAGGAATTGATTCTTCCACAGAACCTCCAGGTAAAAGCCCAGCCTGACCAATACACTGAGGTGGACGTGTGACTCCCTAAGCAGAGAACCCAAATTCTGACCTATTGAACTATGAATTAATAAATAGATCATTTTTTTTAGAAAAGATCAAGGTCTCTTAAGCTGTTATAGATTGCTTCTTCTTCTATCCTTCCCATGTTCTTTGCCTTCAGCTAACACTTCTGCAGATTTGGGTTCTTTAATTTTGAGGGGACATGAACCATTCCTGAGGGGCATGAATCCTTCATATTCTGCTAGTATTGGTTGGCTTCAGTTTCCTATTATTTGCTTTCTTTCTTTCTTTCTGGATGTCAGGAAAATGCCCTATCACTGGTTAATATATAGCCTTTATTTATTTATTTATTTATTTATTTATTTATTGGTTATTTCATTAGCTATAGTTGTTTTTATTTTTTAAATTTTTTAGCCAAAATATTTTTATTTTTTATTTATTTTTTTTTTAAAATAAATTTATTTTTTATTGGTGTTCAATTTGTTTTTTTTATAATAAATTTAATTTTTATTGGTGTTCAATTTGCCAACATGCAGAATAACACCCAGTGCTCATCCCATTAAGTGCCCCCCTCAGTGCCCGTCACCCATTCACCCCCACCCCTCGCCCTCCTCACCTTCCAGTACCCCTACTTCTTTTCCTAGAGTTAGGAGTCTTTATGTTCTGTCTCCCTTTCTGATGTTTCCTACACATTTCTTCTCCCTTCCCTTCTATTCCATTTCACTATTATTTATATTCCCCAAATGAATGAGAACATATAACGTTTGTCCTTCTCTGATTGACTTATTTCACTCAGCATAATACCCTCCAGTTGCATCCACGTTGAAGCAAATGGTGGGTATTTGTCATTTCTAATGGCTGAGTAATACTCCATTGTACACATAAACCACATCTTCTTTATCCATTCATCTTTCGATGGACACCGAGGCTCCTTCCACAGTTTGGCTAATGTGAACATTGCTGCTATAAATATCGGGGTGCAGGTGTCCCAGCGTTTCATTGCATCTGTATCTTTGGGGTAAATCCCCAACAGTGCAATTGCTGAGTCGTAGGGCAGGTCTATTTATAACTCTTTGAGGAACCTCCACACAGTTTTCCAGAGTGGCTTCACCTGTTCAGATTCCCAACAAAAGTGTAAGAGGGTTCCCTTTCCTAGACATCCTCTCCAACTTTTGTTGCTTCCTGCCTTGTTAATTTTCCCCATTCTCACTGGTGTGAGGTGGTATCTCATTGTGGTTTTAATTTGTATTTCCCTGATGGCAAGTGATGCAGAGCATTTTCTCATGTGCATGTTTGCCATGTCTATGTCTTCCTCTGTGAGATTTCTCTTCATGTCTTTTGCCCATTTCATGATTGGATTGGTTGTTTCTTGGGTGTTGAGTTTAATAGGTTCTTTATAGATCTTGGAAACTAGCCCTTTATCTGATACGTCATTTGCAAATATCTTCTTCCATTCTGTAGGTTGTCTTTTAGTTTTGTTGACTGTATCCTTTGCTGTGCAAAAGCTTCTTATCTTGATGAAGTCCCAATAGTTCATTTTTGCTTTTGTTTCTTTTCCCTTCGTGGATGTATCTTGCAAGAAGCTACTACGGCTGAGTTCAAAAAGGGTGTAGCTTGTGTTCTTCTCTAGGATTTTGATGGAATCTTGTCTCACATTTAGATCTTTTATCCATTTTAAGTTCATCTTTGTGTATGGTGAAAGAGAGTGGTCTAGTTTCATTCTTCTGCATGTGCATGTCCAATTTTCCCAGCACCATTTATTGAAGAGACTGTCTTTCTTCCAGTAGATAGTCTTTCCTCCTTTATAGAATATTAGTTGACCATAAAGTTGAGGGTCCATTTCTGGATTCTCTATTCTGTTCCATTGATCTATGTGTCTGTTTTTGTGCCAGTACCACCCTGTCTTGATGACCACAGCTTTGTAGTACAACCTGAAATTTGGCATTGTGATGCCCCCAGCTATGGTTTTCTTTTTTAATATTCCCCTGGCTATACGGGGTCTTTTCTGATTCCACACAAATCTTAAAATAATTTGTTCTAACTCACTGAAGAAAGTCCATGGTATTTTGATAGGGATTGCATTAAACGTGTAAATTGCCCTGGTTAACATTGACATTTTCACAATATTAATTCTGCCAATCCATGAGCATGGAATATTTTTCCATCTCTTTGTGTCTTCCTCAATTTCTTTCAGAAGTGTTCTATAGTTTTGAGGGTATAGATCCTTTACATCTTTGGTTACGTTTATTCCTAGGTATCTTATGTTTTTGGGTGCTATTGTAAATGGGATTGACTCCTTAATTTCTCTTTCTTCAGTCTCATTGTTAGTATATAGAAATGCCACTGACTTCTGGGCATTGATTTTGTATCCTGCCACGCTACCAAACTGCTGTATGAGGTCTAGCAATCTTGGGGTGGAGGCTTTTGGGTTTTCTATGTACAGTATCATGTCATTGGCGAAGAGCGAGAGTTTGACTTCTTCTTTGCCAATTTGAATGCCTTTAATGTCTTTTTGTTGTCTCTTTGCTGAGGCTAGGAATTCCAGTACTATGTTGAATAGCAGTGGTGAGAGTGGACATCCCTGTCTTGTTCCTGATCTTAGGGGAAAGGCTCCCAGTGTTCCCCAATGAGAATTATATTTGGTGTGGGCTTTTCATAGATGGCTTTTAAGATGTTGAGGAATGTTGCCTCTATCCCTACACTCTGAAGAGTTTTGATCAGGAATGGATGCTGTATTTGTCAAATGCTTTCTCTGCATCTTTTGAGAGGATCATATGGTTCTTGGTTTTCCTCTTGCTGATATGATGAATCACATTGATTGTTTTACGATTGTTGAACCAGCCTTGTGTCCCAGGGATAAATCCTACTGGTCATGGTGAATAATTTTCTTAATGTACTCTTGAATCCTGTTGGCTAGTATCTTGTTGAGAATTTTTGCATCCATGTTCATCAGGGATTTTGGTCTATAATTCTCCTTTTTGCTGGGGTCTTTGTCTGGTTTTGTAATTAAGGTGATGCTGGCCTCATAGAATGCATTTGGAAGTACTCCATCTCTTTCTATCTTTCCAAACAGCTTTAGTAGAATAGGTATGGTTTCTTCTTTAAACGTTTGATAGAATTCCCCTGGGAAGCCATCTGGCCCTGGACTTTTTTCTTGGGAGGTTTTTGATGCCTGCTTCAATTTCCTCCCTGGTTATTGGCCTGTTCAGGTTTTCTCTTTCTTCCTGTTCCAGTTTTGGTAGTTTGTGGCTTTCCAGGAATGCGTCCATTTCTTCTAGATTGCCTAATTTATTGGTTTATAGCTGCTCACGACAAGTTTTTAAAATCGTTTGTATTTCCTTGATGTTGGTAGTGATCTCTCCTTTCTCATTCATGATTTTATTAGTTTGAGTTTTCTCTCTCTTCTTTTTAATAAGGCTGGCTAATGTTTTATCTCTCTTATTAATTCTTTCAAAGAACCAACTCCTGGTTTTGTTGATCTGTACCACAGTTCTTCTGGTCTTGATTTCGTTGAGTTCTGCTCGAATCTTTATTAACTCTCCTCTTCTGCTGGGTGTAGGATCTATTTCCTGTTTCTTCTATAGCTCCTTTAGGTGTAAGGTTAGCTTTTGTATTTGAGTTCTTTCCAGTTTTTGGATGGATGCTTCTATTGCGATGTATTTCCCCCTTAGGACTGCTTTTGCTGCATCTCAAAGATTTTGAATGGTTGTATCTTCATTCTCATTGGTTTCCATGAATCTTTTTAATTCTTCCTTTATTTTCTGGTTGACCCTTTCATCTTTAGCAGGATGGTCCTTATCCTCCATGTGTTTGAAGTCCTTCCAAACTTCTTGTTGTGATTTAGTTCTAATATCAAGGCATTATGGTCTGAGAATATGCAGGGGAGGATCCCAATCTTTTGGTATCGGTTCAGACCCAATTTGTGACCCATTATGTGGTCTATTCTGGAGAAAGTTCCATGTGCATTTGAGAAAAATGTGTATTCAGTTGAATTTGGATGTAAAGTTCTGCAGATATCTGTGAAATCCATCTGGTCCAGTGTATCATTTAAAGCTCTCGTTTCTTTGGTGATGTTGTGTTTAGAAGACCTATCGAGTATAGAAAGCACTAGTTTGAAGTCACCAAGTATAAGTGTATTATTATCTAAGTATTTGTTCACTTTGGTTATTAATTGATTGATATATTTGGCAGCTCCCACATTCGGGCATATATATTGAGGATTGTTAAGTCCTTTTGTTGGATAGATCCTTTCAGTATGATATAGTGTCCCTCTTCATCTCTCACTACAGTCTTCGGGGTAAATGTTAGTTTATCTGATATAAGGATGGCTACCCCTGCTTTCTTTTGAGGACCATTCGAATGGTAAATGGTTCTCCAACCTTTTATTTTCAGATTGTAGGTGTCCTTCTGTCTAAAATGAGTCTCTTGTAGACAGCAAATAGATGGGTCCTGTTTTTTTATCCAGTCTGACACCCTGCGCCTTTTGATGGGGTCATTAAGCCCGTTCACGTTCAGAGTTACTATTGAAAGATATGAGTTTAGTGTCATCATGATATCTATTCAGTCCTTGTTTTTGTGGATTGTTCCACTGGACTTGTTCTTAAAGGGGAATTTTAAGAGTCCCCCTTAAAATTTCTTGCAGAGCTGGTTTGGAGGTCACATATTCTTTCAGTTCCTTCCTGTCTTGGAATCTCTTTATCTCTCCTTCCATTCTGAATGAGAGCCTTGCTGGATAAAGTATTCTTGGTTGCATGTTCTTCTCATTTAGGACCCTGAATATATCCTGCCAGCCCTTTTTGGCCTGCCTGGTCTCTGTGGAGAGGTCTGCTGTTACCCTAATACTCCTTCTCATAAAATAAGGGATTTCTTGTCTCTTGCTGCTTTAAGGATCTTCTCTTTATCTTTGGTATTTGCAAGCTTAACTATTAAACGTTGAGGTGTTGAAGGGTTTTTATTGATTTTAGGGGAGGATCTCTCTATTTCCTGGATCTAAATGCCTGTTTCCCTTCCCAGATTAGGAAAGTTTTCAGCTAGGATTTGTTCAAATAGATATTCTGGACCTCTGTCCCTTTTGGCGCCCTTGGGAACCCCAATTAAATGTACGTTTTTCTTCCTCAGGCTGTCGTTTATTTCCCTTTATCTATCTTCATGGTCTTTTAATTGTTTGTCTTTTTTTCCCTCATTTTCCCTCTTTTCCATCAACTTGTCTTCTATGTCACTCACTCGTTCTTCCACCTTGTTAACCCTCGTCGTTAGGACTTCTAGTTTGGATTGCATCTCATTCAATTGATTTTTAATTTCTGCCTGATTAGATCTAAATTCTGCAGTCATGAAGTCTCTTGAGTCCTTTATGCTTTTTTTTCTAGAGCCACCAGTTGCTTTATACTAGTGCTTCTGAATTGGCTTTCTGACATTGAATTGTAATCCAGATTTTGTAACTCTGTGGGAGAGAGGACTGTTTCTGATTCTTTCTTTTGAGGTGAGGTTTTCCTTCTAGTCATTTTGCTCAGTGCAGAGTGGCCAAAAACAAGTTGTATTGGGATAAGGAGAAAAAGAGAGGAGAGAAAGAAGGAAAGAAAAGAAAAAAGAAAAAAGGGAGAAAAAAAGAAAAAAGAAGAAAAAGAGAAAGAAAAAGAAAGGGAAAAAAAGGGTGGGGGAAGCAAACAGAAATAAAAAAGAAAACAAAAAAACCACAGGGGAGTATCTTCTGATTCTGTATACTTTTAGTCCCTTGACTTCCCCTGGAACTTGTCCGTCTAGTTGTCTTCTGGGGGAGGGGCCTGTTGTGCTGATTTTCAGGTGTTAGCACTTGGGGGAGCTGCTCAGCCCCCTGCCTGGTGCAGGGCTCAGTGGGGGTTGTTTACCCTGTGAGGCCTCGAGGAACAACCACAGTGGTGGCGGCCAGCTCTGGAGCCCTGGATTCAGCTCCCGCAGTAGCTATAGAGCCCTCCGTCTGCAGGGGCCTGGATGCTCTGGGGCAGGGCCGCTGATTTGCTCAGTTTGGGGCAGGAGCGTCCTTGCTGTCCTGGGCCCTCCTGGCCTCTGCCTGTCCCAGGAGGAGGCCGGATCCTGGCTGTGTCCCCGGCGCCCAGTGCTCCCGGGCCTGCGCTGTTGGATTTGTGCTCCCGGCCGCGCAGCTGCCTCTCCGCGGAGCCTCCACCCGAGCCCCACAGAGCTGCTCCCGGCCGCGCACCCCCCTCCGTGGAGCCGCCACCCGAGGTCCTCGGAGCTGTTCCCAAGTCAAGCCGGGTGCGCTGCAGCCCTTTTGGCGGCTCCGTGCACTCTCCCCGGATGCAGGTGTCTGCTAGTGTCCCAGGGAGCCTGAGGGCATCCCCGCCCTCCTGGGATCCTGCTCTAACTCCCTGCGTGTGCCTTTCTGCCGGGTAAGATTGGTTCAGCTCCTGCTTCTCCGGGACGGAGCTCTCCTGTCCTGGGGGCACTTCCCCCGGCCTTAGCCCGGCTCCTCTCGGGGTTCCTCCCCCTTCAATGACTTTTGTTTCTTTAATTCTTTTTTCCCCATCTTTCTACCTTGATAGAAGCGCGAACTCTTCTCACTGTAGCATTCCAGCTGTTCTCTCTTTAAATCTCAGGCCGAATTCGTAGATTTTCAGGATGATTTGAAGGTTTTCTAAGTAATTTGGTGGTGACAGGTGATTTGGGGACTCTACTCTTCCGCCGTCTTGCCCCTCCCTCCCAATTTGTTAACATACAGAATAACACCCAGAGCTCATCCCGTCAAGTGCCCCCCTCAGTGCCCGGCACCCAGTCATCCCCACCCCCTCCCACCCACCTCCCCTTCCACCACCCCTAGTTAGTTTCCCAGAGTTAGGAGTCTTTCATGTTCTGTCCCCCTTTCTGATATTTCCCACTTATTTTTTCTCCTTTTCCCTTTATTCCCTTTCAGTATTTTTTATATTCCCCAAATGAATGAGACCATATAATTTTTGTGCTTCTCGATTGACCTATTTCACTCAGCATAATACCCTCCAGTTCCATCCACGTCAAAGCAAATGGTGGGTATTTGTCATTTCTAATGGCTGAGTAATACTCCATTGTATACATAAACCACATCTTTATCCATTCATCTTTCGATGGACACTGAAGCTCCTTCCACAGTTTGGCTATTGTGGACATTGCTGCTATAAACATCAGGGTGCAGGTGTCCCGGCCTTTCACTGCATCTGTATCTTTGTGGTAAATCCTCAGCAGTGCAATTGCTGGGTCTTAGGGCAGATCTATTTTTCACTCTTTGAGAAACCTCCACACACTTTTCCAGAGTGGCTTCACCAGTTCACATTCCCACCAACAGTGCAAGGAGGTTCCCCTTTCTCTACATCCTCTCCAACATTTGTGGTTTCCTGCCTTGTTAATTTTCCCCATTCTCACTGGTGTGAGGTGGTATCTCATTATGGTTTTGATTTGTATTTCCCTGATGGCAAGTGATGCAGAGCATTTTCTCATGAGCATGTTGGCCATGTCGATGTCTTCCTCTGTGAGATTTCTCTTCATGTCTTTTGCCCGTTTTATGATTGGGTTGTTTGTTTCTTTGGTGTTGAGTTTAATAAGTTCTTTATAGATCTTGGAAACTAGCCCTTTATCTGATACGTCATTTGCAAATATCTTCTCCCATTCTGTAGGTTGTCTTTTAGTTTTGTTGACTGTATCCTTTGCTGTGCAAAAGCTTCTTATCTTGATGAAGTCCCAATAGTTCATTTTTGCTTTTGTTTCTTTTCCCTTTGTGGATGTATCTTGCAAGAAGTTACTGTGGCCGAGTTCAAAAAGGGTGTTGCCTGTGTTCTCCTCTAGAATTTTGATGGAATCTTGTCTCACATTTAGATCTTTCATCCATTTTGAGGTTATCTTTGTGTATGGTGCAAGAGAGTGGTGAAAGCTGTAGTCATCAAGACAGGGTGGTACTGGCACAAAAACAAACACATAGATAAATGGAACAGAATAGAGAATCCAGAAGTGAGCCCTCAACTTTATGGTGAACTAATATTCAACAAAGCAGGAAAGACTACCCACTGGAAAAAAGACAGTCTCTTCAATAAATGGTGCTGGGAAAATTGGACTTCCACATGCAGAAGAATGAAACTAGCTCTAGTTGTTTTTAATAATGGAGTAAGCAGGGCAGCCCGGGTTGCTCAGTGGTTTAGCGCCGCCCTCAGCCCAAGGCGTGTTCCTGGAGTCGCAGGATCGAGACCCAGGATTGAGTCCCATGTCAGGTTTCCTGCACGGAGCCTGCTTCTCCCTCTGCCTGTGACTCTGCCTCTCTCTCTCTCTCTCTCTCTCTCTCTCTCTCTCTCTCTGTCTCTCATGAATAAATAAATACAATCTTTAAAAAAACAATGGAGTAAGCATTCTGAACCCAACAACTAAAAACAAAAGTTAGGATCTTGACTGTAACCTCCCAGCACCACATTTCCCTCCATTTGAAGTAGCATCAAACTGCTTCTCTTTTTCATGATTCCTTGTTCCATTTTTATATAGTTATATTGTGTGGAAGTATATTCCTAAGGGATATATTTTAAATTTTTAGTTGTGTTTTGCTTTATAGAATAGATATAATGCTGCATGTAATGTTTAAGATTTATTTTGATATTTTACTTATTATCCTTACTTATTTTTCTAAAAATCATACCTACTTTGTATTGATGTAGTTAATTCATCTGACTAGTTTATAGTAATCTATTATGTATCTGTACCACAGTTTATTCATCCTTTCTCTCATTAATGGGCATTAGGGTTGTTTCTAAGCATTTAGCGTTATAAGTAGTGTTACTTTGAACTTTCTTGTACATATCTTCAGTTGTATGTATAAGAAATTATCTTTGGTAAATACCTGGGATTGGAAATGCTAACCCATAGGCTACGTAAATGTTCAACTTTAGGAAGTAACGTGAAACCGTTTTAAAAAGTCATTTCAAAAATTTTCATTCCCAGAAGCAATGTGTAAGTCATATGGTGGCTCCATATCATCTCTAGTATTAGGTATTAATAGACCTTTTACGTTTTTTGCTAGCAAAATATCCATAAATTGGTATTTCACTATCTTGAATTGAATTTCCTCAATCATCATTGATGTTAAACTCACTTCATACATTTTTGCTCTTCTGTGTCTCTTCTTGTATGAAATGTCTCTTGTCCATTTTTTTTGTTTTGGGTTATTTGTCCTTCTCTTATGGTTGTATAGAATTTCTTTACATATTCTTGATACTTTTTCTTGGTTCTATGTACCGTAAGTACTGTTTTCCAGTCTGTAGCTTGTATTTTTCACTTTCTCTAAGTGGCCTTTTGATGAGTTTTATTATAGTCAAAATTACCATTTTTTTAGTATCCTGTTAAAAAATACTCCAATGGATAAAATATTTTCATGCATATTTTCTACCAAGAGTTTTAAATTTTTTTTTCACTTTAGAATCTTTAATCCATCTGAAGTTGTTCTCTAGATGTGGTGTGAGGCAGAAACCAATTTCATCTTTTTCCATATGGTAGCCATTTTCCCAGCTTCATTTATTGAACAGCTCCTACTTTCTCTACTAAGCAGATATGCTATCTCTGTTATATTGAAGTTTCATTCATTGGTGCGTCTGTCTCTTATCCCATTGATCATTTTATCTATCTCTGCTCCAGTATTACACTGTTTTAATTATTATAGTCTTATAATAATTCCTAATATCTGATAGGGTAAATGCCCTAAACCTGTTCTTCATCTTCAGTTATATTCTGTCTTATTATTGACCCTATGTCTTCAACATGGAAACATGGAAACTTAAAATGTAAGTTGAAATTTCATTGAATTTATTTCTAGATAAATTTGAGGAAAAACAAAAATTTTTAAAAATATTTATTTATTTATTTATTTTAGAGAGAGAGCTCATAAGCATGGGGAGAGGCAGACAGGAATATATAGAGACAATTCTTAGCAGACTCCCCACTGACCATGGAGCCCAACATGGAGCTTGATCTCACGACTCTGAGATCATGACCTAAGATGAAACCAGAAGTCATATACTCAGTGGACTGAGCCACCCAGGCACCCCAAAAACCAACATTTTTAAGATATTAAATATTCCTATCAACAATAAAGCATATTTAGCTTATTTAGATCTTTTAAAATATATATTAATAACACTTTATAATTTCCCCCATAGATGTTTTGTGAATTTATTAGACTTATTCCCAGAAACTTAGTATTTCTGATACTATTGTAAATAGTGTCTTTAGGTAAATTTTTAATGATCTGCTGTTTGTGAATAGAAATGCAAAGTAGTCTTGTATATTAACCCTATATGAAGCCATTTTGCTAAACTCTTCTGTTATTTCTAATGGCATGAAAGTATATGATTTGAATTTTCTAAAGAATTTATCACATCATTACAAATAATAACAATTTTGTTTTTTTTTCCTTTCCAATCCTTGTGTATATTATTGTCTTATTACACTGGATAGGACTTCAAGTATAGTACTGAATGAAAGTGGCAATAATGGGTCTCCTTGTCTTGTTCCTGGTTTTAATGAGGCTGTGTCCAGTGTGTGCTCATTTAAGGTAATGCTGACTTTAGGATTATTTTACAGATGCTTTTATTTATCAGTTAAGACATCTCTTTTATTTCTAATTTAAGAAGAGTTTTATTTTTGTCATAAATAGGTTTTAAATTTGATGAAAGACTTTTCATATCTACTGAAATGATCATCTGTCTTCCCATAAAAATCTGTTAATACAGGGGCACCAGAGTGGTTCAGATGGTTAAGCAGCCAACTCTTGGTTTCAGCTCAGATTATGATCTCAGGGTCATGAGATCAAGCCCTGCATTGGGCTCTATGCTCACTGGGGAGTCTGCTTAGGATTCTCTCTCTCCCTTTCCCTCTGCCTCTCCTTCTGTTCTCTCTCTAAAATAAATAAATGTTTTAAAAATCTGTTAATATAGTAAGGTATATTTATGGATTTTCTAATATTAAACCATCCTTGCATAACTGGGATACATTCAATTTGGCTATGGTATATTGTCTTTTCTATACATTGTTGGGTTTGATTTGCTAAAATTTTATTTGGGGTTTTGCATCTGTATTCATAAGTTAATACAATCCATTATCTTGATTTCTCATAATTTTTTTTTTGTTCTGGTGTCAGAGTATACTTGTCTTGCAGAACAGATTGGGTAATATTCCTTGTTTTTCTGTTATCTGAAAGTGGTTTTATCAAATTCAAGCTATCCCTTTCTTGAAAGTTTGATAGACCTTGTTTATAAAACAGTCTTGATCTAGTGTTTCCTTTGCAGGAAGATTTTAGTCACTGTATCTTTAAAATAATTATAAGATGATTTAAGACTTGGGGCCCCTGGGTGGCTCAGTGGTTGAGCATCTGCTTTTGGCTCAGGTGGTGATCCTTTGGTCCTGGGATCGAACTCTGCTCTGCTTCTCCCTCTGCCTATGTCTATGCCTCTCTTTCTGTGTTTCTCACAAATAGATAAATAAATTTTTTTTAAAAAGATGATTTAAGACTTTTACATTTTTAAAATTTTAAAATTTCTTTTTGAGTGAGTTCTGGTAAGTTATATTTTTTTGGGGGGATTTGTCCATTTCTCCAAAGTTTTGAAAAGTGTTGGCCTTCAGTGTTGATTATTTTATTATCTTTCAAAATACTATTATTTGTAGTTATGCCCCTTACTTTCATTTATATATTTTGTGTCTTCTCTCTTTTCTTTCTTCTCTCTTGATCAATCTGCTTAAAAGTTTATTTTGTTACCTTTCTTCCAAAGAGATTTTGTATATATATAGATTTTGTGTATATATATTTTGTATATATATATATATATATATATATATATATATAGTATATATATTTTTAAATTTCCTTAGTTTCCAGTCTTACATTTATTGTGTCTTTCCTTGTATTTTCATTGGGCTTATTCATCTTTTTTTAAAGGATTTTATTTTTATTTTATTTTAGAGAGAGAAAGAGAGAGAGTGCAGGGGGAAGGGCAGAGGGAAAGGGAAAGAATCTGAAGCAGACTCCCTAATGAGCATAAAGCCTGATGTGGGGCTCAGTCTCATCACCCTGAGATCATGATCTGAGCCAAAACTTAAGAGTTGTATGCTTAACTGACTGAGCCATACAGGAGCCCCTTCTCTTGGGTTTTTAAAAAATAATTTCTTAAGATTGACAATTATCTCATTTTTTTTTTACTTTCTCTTGGTTATAGGTATTTAAGGCTAAAATCTCCCTCAAACCACTGCTTTTATTATGCCCTGGAAGTTTTGTTATATATTTTTATTATATTCAGTTGTAGGTATCCATTGAAGATTTAGCCATTAGGGCTCAAGTGGCTGAGCTGCTTGCTTTGCAGCCTGACTACGATGGAGAACCTTCTAATGCTCTGGGCCTCATTCAAAGTTGACAGAATTATGAGTTACTTAGTAAATGAGTCCAGTGAGCTCATTCAAATATAGTATAGATTGCCACTAAGTTGCAAGGAAGCTCCCAAGTATTGTGCCTCTTTATTTATTTAGTGGTGGGAGCTGTGAGATGCAGAAACTTGTTTTTCTCATTTGAGAGGATACTCCAGGATATCTCTGGCCAGTGGACCTCTAGGGACTTCACTGAGGTAGCAGTCTCCTGATTTTTATGGATTTTATATTCCTACAACCAAGGCATCTGAAGTTCCTGCTTACCATGTCCCTTTCAACATGATATCATCAATAATAGTATGTTAGCATGATGTCTTGTGGCATAATTATGGTTCCAGTATTATATCCCTGTAGTAAAATAGTGTCAATCTAAGAGCAGTACCTGGTATAGTAGGAAAAATTGCTTCTGGTCTTTCCTGTTAAGCAATACAGGGGTAAATAAGCATTTTCTAGATTGATAAGCAATACAGGGGTAAATAAGCATTTTCTAGATTGATAACTGCATACCAGGTGCTGGGGACTGTGTTGATTTGCTCCAATCTCTTTAAGAGACTACATCGAGAATAGCAGCTGCAAATTGGAGCTTCTCTCTGGTTAAGCTGATAATACACTGTCAGTCTCTAAGATCTGAATCTTCAGCAAAGGCAAATAAACCACTTAAATGGGAAGTGATAGGAATCACTATCCCTGCACATATCTTTGGTTTCACTATTCTTTATATTTTTCCCAGGAATACAATATTAACTCTTGGTTTACTCTTTTGGTGGAGAGGGAAATTCCACAGGCCTTCACTTGGCCCTTCTTTATGTACTAGCCCTTGCTTTACAGGTTGGGGAGCCATTGTGGGGATTTGGCAGTTGTTAAGTATTAATTCCAATATATGAATTCGGGAACTGGAGAAGTAGACACACGATTGGTTTCAGACCTACTGAGCCCACTGTGAGATGGATAGAATTCCATTTTGTCGTCTAATTTCTATATAAGCCCCTGCTTATAGGTACAGGTAGAACACAGTGATATTTTAGATCCCCTGGACTTAGTATTATTCAAACCAATGTCCAGTGATCCCTAAAGGTTTTAGGTATTTCTCTTTCCCCAGCATGCAGTTATCCTGTAAATGACTATAGATTCCTTTTGGTAAATCTAGAACAACAGATTTACAGTACATACTCATGATGGTATTATAGGATCTTCCCTAAAGGGGCTTTTGTTCTGGGAATTGTTTTAGGTTCGGGAATTGAATAAGGGGCCATGCTATATGCATCCAGTAGGAATTTAATAGGTTGCTCATCTATTTTAGTCCAAGAACCTAATGAATAATTAAGTACTATCTTAAGTCCTATGCAGGTCAAGCCATTCTGAATAATATTCTTGCTTTGCTGCTTATTACAGTAGGCATACTCACCTTGCCGCTGGTAGTTAAGTGTTGCTGGTCACTATCTGCCATTCTTTGATGCCATCATTCCCACTCAAATACGGCAATCCATTTCTGTGGTAGATCTCCCACCTTCGTCTCCAAACTACAGAGGATAACCACCATAGTGGTTATTTTAAGTACTTTTTTGGGTTAAATTATTATACATACTAAGAAAAGTGCATAAAACAAAATGTATAGCTTAGTGAATTATGATAAAGTGAACATTGTAGAACAAATTACAAAATAGGACAATGCCTACACACAGAAATCCTCTGCATGCCACTTTGTAGTCAAATAACTCTCCTTTCACCAAAGTATAACTATTATCCTACTTTTATGGTAAGCATTACATTTATTTATAATTTTACCATCTTAACATGCATCCGTAAACACATAACAATATTTGACTTATTTATGTTTTTGTTTTGAACCTTGCTTAAATGAGGCATATATTGGAAGTTTACCTTAAATCAGAGTATATATTATTTTATCTGGTTTCTTTTGCTCATCATTATAGTTGTGAGATTTATCCAAGTTGTCTCAAGTAGCTATAGTTCATTTTGATTGTTGTATAGTATTCATTCTATGAATGTACTACAATTTATACACTGTTGAAAAAACATCTGAGTTATTTTCTATTTGGTGCTGTTACAAAAATGTAATGAACATTCTTCTATATATCACTTAATGCACATGTGCATGCTTTCCTGTTGGGCACATACTCAGAAGCAGAATTGTCACCCTCCCTTCTATTGTCATCCTTCCTTCTATTTTCCCGTGTCTTAGCTTCTCCATGCATCTTTCTTGATATTTTCTTCAAAACTGTGTTTTGGTTTACAAATTTTCTCTTCTTCATCTAATCTCTATTTAATTCAACCACTAATTCTTAAGGTCAATTATTGCATTTTTTACCTCTAGAATTTCTGTTTTTAAAAACCTGCTTTGTATTTTCCTGCCCCTGATCTGTTTAAATTTTCAATCATTTCCCTTATCTTTGTAAACTGGAAAACATAGTTATTTTAAAATCTATATCTCAAAATTTCAGTATCTAGAGTACCATGGGTCTTTTTCTATGCCCTATTTTTCTTCTATTTCTTGTTCAAGTTGCCTGCTTTGGTTTATCTTTCATGTATTCCAGATACTACATTAAAACATTTTTTAGAAATAATGTGAAGCTTGAAATAAAGTTATCTTCCAGACATGGAATATTTTCTGTTACTTCTGCCAGGTACCTGGGAACACTAGCAATCTGGGATCATTTTAATCCAATATTAGGATTGAGATTTTCTGGGTCACCACAATGACTCAGAGCTGAGCTGAAGGCTGTGTGAAAGCTCATTTACTTCTAGTTCATCCTGAATTCTAGAGTATAGTATTCTAGGGTTCCAGCCCAAAGTGTCAGAGTTTTTACCAGGGCTTCTATTCTTTATGGACTTAAATAAGTCATGTGCAGGTCTCTGAGCTAGCACATTGAAGTCAGAGATTATTTTAGTTGTACCTATTTCTTTTTTTCTTTTAAATTTTTTAAAAATTCAATTAATCAACATATAGTATATCATTAGTTTCAGATATAGTATTCAATAACTTATCAGTTGCGTATAACACCCAGTGTCCATCACAAGAAGTGCACTCCTTAATGCTCATCACCCAATTACCCCATCCCCCCACACTCCTCCCCTCCAGCAAACCTCAGTTTGTTTCTTACAGTTAAGAGTCTCTCATGATTTTTCTCCCTCTCTGATGACTTCCGCTTCAGTTTTCCCCCCTTCCCATATGATCTTCTGTGTTGTTTCCTGTATTCCACATATGAGTGAAACCATATAATTGCCTTCCTCTAATTGACTTACTTTGCTCAGCATAATACCCTCCGGTTTCATCCACGTCGATGTAAATAGTAAAGATTCATCCTTTCTGACGACTGAGTAATATTCCATATATATATGCATATATATATCCCCCACATCTTCTTTATCCATTCATCTGTCAACAGACATCTCCACTCCTTCCACAGTTTGGTTATTGTGGGCATTGCTACTCTGAATATCGGGGTGTAAGTGCCCCTTCAGATCATTACATTTGTATCTTTGTGGTAAATACCTAGTACTGCAATTGCTGGGTCATAGGGTAGCTCTATTTTTAACTTCTTGAGGAGCCTCTATACCATTTTCCAGAGTGACTATACCAGCTTGCATTCCCACCAACAGTGGAAGAGGGTTCCCCTTTCTCCACATCCTTGCCAACATTTGTTGCTTCCTGTCTTGTTAATTTCAGCCATTCTGACTGGTATAAGGTGGTATCTCATTATGGTTTAGATTTGTATTTCCCTGATGCCAAGTGATGTGGAACATTTTTTCATGTATCTGTTGGCCATTTGTATGTCTTCTTTGGAGAAATGTCTGTTCAGTCTGCTGCCCATTTCTTGACTGGATTTTTTGTTTTCTGCGTGTTGAGTTTGATAAGTTCTTTCTAGATATTGGATACTAGCCCATTATTTGATGTATCATTTGTAAATATCTTCTCCCATTACATAGGTTGCCATTTAGTTTAGTTGACTGTTTTTTTTTTCTGTGCGGATTTTTATCTTGATGAAGTCCCAACAGTTCATTTTTACTTTTGTTCCCTTGCCTTTGGGGATGTGTCTAGCAAGAAGTTGCTGTGGCAAGAGTTTGCTGCCTGTGTTCTCCTCTAGGATTTTGATGGATTCCTGTCTCACATTTAGGTCTTTCATCCATTTTGAATTTATCTTTGTGCAGAGTGTAATAGGAAGGCCTAGTTTCATTCTTCTACATGTGGCTGTCCAATTTTTCCAGAACCGTTATTGAAGAGATTGTTTTTTCCCCATGGGATATTCTTTCCTGCTTTGTCAAATATTAGTTAAACATAGAGTTAAGGGTCCACTTCTGGGTTCTCTATCTGTTCCATTGATCTATGTGTCTGTTTTTGTGCCAATCTTGATGACTACAGCTTTGTAATACAGCTTGAAATCTGGTATGCTGCCAGACTTTTAGTCTGGTGATGCTGCCAGCTTTGGTTTTCTTTTTCGGATTGCTTTGAATATTCAGGGTCTTTTCTGATTCCATACAAATTTTATCATTATTTGTTCCAGCCTTGTGAAAAATTTTGTCATCGTTTTAATTGAATTGAATGTTTAGATTGCTCTGGGTAGCATAGACACTTTATTCTTCCAATCCATAAGCATGGAATGTTTTTCCATTTCTTTGTGTCTCCCTCAATTTCTTCAAAAGTTTTCTGTAGTTTTATTTTTTTAATATTTTATTTATTTATTCATGGGAGACGCACACACACACAGCGGCAGAGACACAGGCAGAGGGAGAATCAGGCTCCATGCAGGGAGCCCGATGTGTGACTCGATCCCGGGTCTCCAGGATGGATCATGCGCTGGGCCGAAGGCAGGCGCTAAACCACTGAGCCACACAGGACCCCTAGTTTTCTGTAGTGTTTAGAGTACAGATCCTTTACTTCTTTGGTTAGGTTTATTTCTAGGTATCTTATGGTTTTTGCTGCAATTGTGAATGGGATCGATTCCTTAATTTCACTTTCTTCTGCTTCATTGTTAGTATGTAGAAATGCAACTGATTTCTGTGCATTGATTTTATATCCTGACACTTTGCTGAATTCCTTTATGAGTCTAGCAATTTTAGAGTGGACTGTTTTGGGTTTTCCACATAGAGTATCATGTCATTTGAGAGTTTGACTTCTTTGCCAATTTTTTAAAAAGATTTTATTTATTTATTCATGAGAGACACAGAGAGAGGCAGAGACATAAGCAGAGATAGAAGCAGGCTCGAAGTTACTATGGCCGAGTTCAAAAAGGGTGTTGCCTGTGTTCTTCTCTAGGATTTTGATGGAATCTTGTCTCACATTTAGATCTTTCATCCATTTTGAGTTTATCTTTGTGTATGGTGAAAGAGAGTGGTCTAGTTTCATTCTTCTGCATGTGGATGTCCAATTTTCCCAGCACCATTTATTGAAGAGACTGTCTTTCTTCCAATGGATAGTCTTTCCTCCTTTATCGAATATTAGTTGCCCATAAAGTTCAGGGTCCACTTCTGGATTCTCTATTCTGTTCCACTGATCTATGTGTCTGTTTTTGTGCCAGTACCACACTGTCTTGATGACCACAGCTTTGTAGTACAACCTGAAATCTGGCATTGTGATGCCCCCAGATATGGTTTTCTTTTTTAAAATTCCCCTGGCTATTCGGGGTCTTTTCTGATTCCACACAAATCTTAAAATAATTTGTTCTAACTCCCTGAAGAAAGTCCATGGTATTTTGATAGGGATTGCATTAAACGTGTATATTGCCCTGGGTAACATTGACATTTTCACAATATTAATTCTGCCAATCCATGAGCATGGAATATTTTTCCATCTCTTTGTGTCTTCCTCAATTTCTTTCAGAAGTGTTCTATAGTTTTGAGGATATAGATCCTTTACATCTTTGGTGAGGTTTATTCCTAGGTATCTTATGCTTTTGGGTGCAATTGTAAATGGGATTGACTCCTTAATTTCTCTTTCTTCAGTCTCATTGTTAGTGTATAGAAATGCCACTGACTTCTGGGCATTGATTTTGTATCCTGCCACGCTACCAAATTGCTGTATGAGTTCTAGCAATCTTGGGGTGGAGACTTTTGGGTTTTCTATGTAGAGTATCATGTCATCGGCGAAGAGGGAGAGTTTGACTTCTTCTTTGCCAATTTGAATGCCTTTAATGTCTTTTTGTTGTCTGATTGCTGAGGCTAGGACTTCCAGTACTATGTTGAATAGCAGTGGTGAGAGTGGACATCCCTGTCTTGTTCCTGATCTTAGGGGAAAGGCTCCCAGTGCTTCCCCATTGAGAATGATATTTGCTGTGGGCTTTTCATAGATGGCTTTTAAGATGTCGAGGAATGTTCCCTCTATCCCTTTTTGAACTCGGCCATAGTAACTTCTTGCAAGATACATCCACGAAGGCAAAAGAAACAAAAGCAAAAATGAACTATTGGGACTTCATCAAGATAAGAAGCTTTTGCACAGCAAAGGATACAGTCAACAAAACTCAAAGACAACCTACAGAATGGGAGAAGAGATTTGCAAATGACATATCAGATAAAGGGCTAGTTTCCAAGATCTATAAAGAACTTCTTAAACTCAACACCAAAGAAACAAACAATCCAATCATGAAATGGGCAAAAGACATGAACAGAAATCTCACAGAGGAAGACATAGACATGGCCAACATGCATATGAGAAAATGCTCTGCATCACTTGCCATCAGGGAAATACAAATCAAAACTACAATGAGATACCACCTCACACCAGTGAGAATGGGGAAAATTAACAAGGCAGGAAACAACAAATGTTGGAGAGGATGCGGAGAAAAGGGAACCCTCTTACACTGTTGGTGGGAATGTGAACTGGTGCAGCCACTCTGGAAACTGTGTGAGGTTCCTCAAACAGTTAAAAATAGACCTGCCCTACGACCCAGCAATTGCACTGTTGGGGATTTACCCCAAAGATACAAATGCAATGAAACGCCGGGACACCTGCACCCCGATGTTTCTAGCAGCAATGGCCACGATAGCCAAACTGTGGTAGGAGCCTCGGTGTCCAACGAAAGATGAATGGATAAAGAAGATGTGGTTTATGTATACAATGGAATATTACTCAGCTATTAGAAATGACAAATACCCACCATTTGCTTCAACGTGGATGGAACTGGAGGGTATTATGCTGAGTGAAGTAAGTCAGTCGGAGAAGGACAAACATTATATGTTCTCATTCATTTGGGGAATATAAATAATAGTGAAAGGGAAAATAAGGGAAGGGAGAAGAAATGTGTGGGAAATATCAGAAAGGGAGACAGAACGTAAAGACTGCTAACTCTGGGAAACGAACTAGGGGTGGTAGAAGGGGAGGAGGGCGGGGGGTGGCAGTGAATGGGTGACGGGCACTGGGTGTTATTCTGTATGTTAGTAAATTGAACACCAATAAAAAAAAATAATTAAAAAAAAAAAAGAAGCAGGCTCGATGCAAGGATCCCAATGTGGGACTCAATCCTAGGACTCCAGGATCATGCCCTGAGCCAAAGGCAGATGTTCAACTGCTGAGCCATCCAAGCGTCCTTTCTTTGCCAATTTGAATGCCTTTCATTTCTTTGTTGTCTGAATGCTGAAGCTAGTACTTCCAGTACTATGCTGAATAACAATGGTGAGAGTGGGCATCCCTGTCATGTTCCTGACCTTAGGGGAAAAGCTTTCAGTTTTTCCCCATTGAGAATGATATTCACTGTGGGCTTTTTGTAGATGGATTTTATGATATTGAGGTATGTTCCCTCTGTCCCTACACTGTGGAGAGTTTTAATCAAGAAAGGATGCTGTATTTTGTCAAATGCTTTCTCTGCATCAATTGAGAGGATCTTAGGGTTCTTGTCCTTTCTTTTATAAATGTGATGTATCATGCTGATTGTTTTGGGAATATTGAACAACCCTTGCAGCCCAGGAATAAATCCCACTTGGTCATGATGAATGATCTTTTTAATGTACTTTTGGATCTTATTGACTAATATCTTGGTGAGTGTTTGGCATCCATGTTCATCAGGGATATTGGTCTGTAATTCTCCTTTTTGATGGGATCTTTGTCTGGTTTTGGGATCAAGGTAATGGTGGCCTCATAGAATGAGTTTGGAAGTTTTCTAGTTATACTCATTTCAACAAATACTATCAAGAAATATGTTTTTCCCTTGTCTAGTGTCTTTAAATCAATTCCTACATCTATTCCACAAGTTCATGTTGACAAAAATTAACAGTATTTTGGAATAATTCAGCATGTGATGAATTCTTCTTTTATCAAATCAAACTTTGAGGGAGGTAGCACTATGGGATATTTCAGCAAGTCAGGACCAGCCTTCATCAACTAATGAGTAGAAGCCTCTTTTCATTAGTTGATGAAAGGTGGCAAAGGAAATTCAATGGACTTTGGAGGTTCAGATTATTTATCTTGTTATGAATTGTCTCAATTTCTAGGTGTGATATTCAATAATTTTTCCAATTGGTATATTAGGGGCACTGAGCTATTAGAATTGTCATCTGATTAACTAGTATGGACACTTATCACTTTCAAGTCTCTCAGTAAATGTTATCTTCTTAGTGAAGAATACTATAGGCACATTTAAATTTCATCTTGCTTTAGACCCTGGCACTCCCTATCTCTCTTATTTTACTCTAATAGTACTCTAGATTTCAAGCATATTATATCATTTACACTAGAATATAAAGCATTCTATGAGGGCAGAGATTTTTACTTGTCATGTTTACTGTAATATTTACTCAATGAATATTTGTTGAATGTTTGCATGGTACCAAATATTGTATCATCATTCAATTATAAGAAACAAAATCCATCTGGCTATTTTAAGCAATAAATGGTTTAATATAGGCAATCAGGTGCTTACAAAGTTCTTGGATAGAGAAGTGAGTTCTAGACTGGGTGTCCCCGATCAACACTGTCAAATTATCCCATCAGAGGTAGTGCTAAGTCTGCTACATTCAGGAAGGTGAGGAGTGACAGCAGTGGGGAGGCCAGGCCTGGAACTTTAAAATTGACTTAAGACCACCTTGCCATATCTTGCAATCCAGCAATAAGGAATTCACTACCATACTACAACTACCCCTCAATACTCATGTATCTAGTGATTGGATGCTGGAATTTTGCTGTAGCAAGACCTAGTGTTTCCAGATCTTGCTTTTGATGATTAGCAATAGCCAAAGTAGCAGGAAGATATTCCTGCCTCACTTAAATTTTACAAATTTGCGTCTAGAACCCTGAAATATCTAGTCTTCCAGTATCTATTACAGGAGGGACACTAGGAGAAGATGAGAATGAATGTGATGTGCCAATTTATTGTATCTACTACATCAAAGTACTATGTGTACATAGTATATTTAACTCTCATATGCTCTTATTCAAACATCACTATTTTCTTGCAAAAAAATGTAGATTTTATCATGCAAAGCTAGTATAGTTAAAGAATGCCTTCGTTCCTTAAACTACTTTAACACTTCTGGAAGACTCTTTATGCAAAGATGTATTTCTTGTTCTTTCTATTGTGAAATTACAGTTGAAACCAACTGATAGCAATTGCACATCCCCCACCTGTTTATGAAAGTGATTATTTGTTAGCAGAGGCATGATAAGAGGAGAGGACAGTGGAAGCAATCTGCCTAGTGAGATTTTATCACTAAAATTGTTTAGAAATAATAGCAAATGGTGATGATAAAAAGCAAACTGTCTTTTAGTCAATTTTATTATTGTTTAAAAATCTCTACAGAAAATATACACCTTATTGCCTGCACCTGGGGCAGTTGCTCCACTGCCTCATCCTTGTTATATTACTGTTTGCTAGTATTATTAAAGTTATTTTTACTTAGAGTAAGAGATTTTCATCTTGCTCCATAGGTAAACTCTAGAAAACAGACTTAAAAACAAAATTGTGAGGTGTGAAGTTAAATGACTGATATTAAAAGCATAGATGTGGAACAGTGATTCTCAACTATGGCTGTACATTAGGAAATTATGGGGAGCTTTGAAAAAAATGCTCATCCCTGGGTCCAAATGCCATACATTCTGATTAAATTGGTCTGGGATGAGGCCTGAGCCTGGGTACTTTTTGAAAGCTTCCCCAGTAATTCTAATATGCAATCAATGTTGGTAACTACTTTTTTTTCATACTGGTAAAGCAATTGTGAGGTATATTTTAAGCTCTAAGTGTGGGTGTTTGTAGATGGGGTAAGAGGAGATTCTGTTGCTGTGCATTAAGTGACCAAAGCTTCCTGAAGGAAGTAGCCTTGATACATGGTAAAGGGTATAGCAGCAAGAGAGATGCTAACATGGCAGCTTCAGTCCAGATTTGGAATTGGATGGTGATGAGAAAGCAAAGTTTATTAGAAGGGAAGGAACTGTGAAAAGGGGATAGCAATTTTGGAAGGATTTAGAAATCCCTGATTTGTGGCAACATTCTGAGGTTATATATCTATCGCATGATCAAGGCAATAGATTCTATTAACCCACTAGTATTCCCAGGAGTGGAACCTATCTGGAACTCTTTCTGAAGTTGAGTGTCAGGGCCAGACTTGTATCTAGGTCAATGGTTATCAACCTTGGATGTATTTTAAGATTAAAGATTACTTGGGGAGCTGTAAAAATACTGATACTCAGGCCCCAATTCTCACAGATTCAGATTTAATCAATTTGGAATGGGACCTGGGGAATTGATATTTCCTGTTTTTGTTTTTTATGTCATTTAAAAAATATCTTCAGGAGGCCCAGTGTATACATAGGGTTGAGAATGTCTGACCTAGATAGATCACAAATCTTTGCAAGGATGTCTGCCCCAAAGAGATTTTCTACACATTTTTCACAACGTTGTCCTCCTTTTATTAGTGTGTCCTATGAACATCAGACTCCCCTGACAACCCTACCCAGACCCCAATAATCATTCCCTCTGGTGCTAATTTAGTATACTCCCAAGCATTTATCACCATTTGATATGAGTATAAATGTCATAACCAGTCTACTTCTCAACATCTCCAGGGCTACCACTCTGGTCTAAGCCATCATCATTTCTTGGTTGGATTTCTGCTTCTGCCTTTTCACCCCTTACCGTTTATCTCAATATAGCCACTGAGTGACTTTTAAGATGCATGTCAGATCATGTCACTGTTATGCTTGAAAACCCACCAATGAATTTTCATCTCATTCGAACTGAGAGTCTAATTCATTACTATGACCTTTAAGGTCCTACATGATCCTTACCACTCTGGGATTCTATTACTGTCTCCCTCACTAACACTGTTCCAGCCACACCGGCCTCCTTGCTGTTCTCTGAATATACCAGTTATACTCCCACCTGACAGTCTTTAAACTTGCTGTCTTCTTTGCCTGGGATGATCTTCCCTCAGATATCTGTATTGATCTTTCCACTGTGAATACTTTATTTAAAATTATAATTCTCTGTGCCTACCCCATACAACCTATTCTCTTGTCCCTACTTTATCTCTTTCCATATTACTTATCAAAATATGACATGTTATGTTTTATATTTATATATACCTGTTTACTTTTCAGGGTCCATGTCTCTTCATTATAATATTAACCACATGAGGAAATAGAATTTTGTCTACTTTGCTCAGTGCTGATCCCTGGAACCTAAAGGAGTGCCTGCCACATAGTGGATGTTCCACAAATATTTTGTTGCTTGAATAAAAATCAAAGACATTGGGTTGTAACTTCATTATGCAAATATAAATGTTTTCTCACTGCGGGGAAAGAAAATAATACTTAATGAGTATCTATCAGCCAAGATGATGGGTACTTTTCACATGATATATTATTTAATCTTCAAAATATATCTGTAAATATATTTACAGATGTGAAACTGAGGCACATTGAGACTATTTTGCCCAAGGTCATATAGCTTATAAATACTAGTGCTGCTAGATTTTGAATCCAAGTTTATCTGACTTCCAGGTTCATGTTATTGTTTAAATGAACACCCCCTCAAATTCATCCTTAGAAATGAGTTTACCAAATTAGTTTTTACTTTAATGATTTGGGAAGAGCAAGGAGGAGGCAGTCAAAGATATAAAGGAAAAATAGAAAGCTTATTGGCTGATGAGCTCCAATGGAATAGTTAGGGACAGGAAGCTCTGGAGGGTATAGGAAATTGTGGGGAAGGGCCAGTTAGGAGTTCAACAAAGGAATCTTCTTCACAGTTGGACTGACCTTTTGGCTTGGTATTAAGGTATTGACTTATATCCCAGGAACAAAGTAGAGACATCTCAAACCCTTTAATAAGAGTTAAAGAATCTAGAACTATTAAAAATATATATAGATATTGCCTGTACTGGATTTCATGTGCTGTAGTTTGCATTCTCCTTCTCCCTACTTTCTAGTTGTGCTTTACCTTACAGGGGAAAAAGCTTGTGGCAATGGCTGTAATAGTCCACCTTATCTCAACTAGTCTTGGGGCAAGGATGAGACTTTTAGAGGTACTAAGCACTACGATTATGTCTGTCCTCAAAAAACTCCAAACCTTAAAATAATTGAAAGAAAGTTTTTAAAGTTTTAATTTTCTCCCATGTGACTAAATTGATGCTTTCCCCCCTTTATTTATCAAATATCAACATCTTTCAGAATTTGTTCTTGGTAAGGGAGTGAATGGATATAGCTGATTTGTTGGTGCCTTAAGGAGTGCTTTGTGTGCCTTTGGGTAAATAGCAAAGATCCAAGGGGCTACAGCAAAGGGAAGGGCAAGTTTGAAGGGTGGGAGGAGAAGGGGAGAAGTTTCAAGTGTAGAGTACTGCTGGAGTACAGAAGGACCAAGTGAAGTGACTAACTGGGGACCCTTGAATAGCCAGAGGGGTAGCCTGAGATCGGGGTGGGGGGTAGGTCACAAAAGGAAGGGGGAGCAGGATCAAACTGACCATTTTTATTAAAGATTCCCCCACCTGGGTAGTGATGCAAGTTGGTGAGCTATGGGCATGGTGACTGGTGCTGCAGAGAAGGGTTAAATAAGGCCTTTGTCTAATCTCTGTTTTTATGCCAATGCAGAACACCAGGGAGATAAAACTGTGACCTTGTAAGGGGCAGAAACCATAGCTTCCACCACACCACTGATTCCTGGTCCTCATTCTTACCTGTTCTTTATATCTAACTAGGAAAAAAGTGAGAGTTATGTGCTCACCAAGGCCCTTAGGGGATAAGAGCAAAGTGCACAGACAAATTGGACTAAACAGGGAGGGAGAGACAGGTCCTTAGTGCAATTTTATCAAATAATGAATTAAATAAGGAAAACCCATAAAATCAAAAAACCTCAAAAAACAAAACCTAAAATATTTAGATACCTAAATTCTTTTTTAATCAATGGTAACATTTTTGAGAACTCATTCCTCGTTCTATCATGCAGTAAATGCTCAATTTCACTGGAAGTATATTCTCATCTGATCTATATTCCACAACATTGACATTTCTCTTTTCATTCACTCTTAAGCCTATTCTGAGTAAAGACTGCGAATTGTGTCATATTAGCGGTGGCTGTGAAATGGACTATTTTACACTAGTAGCTAGGATGAGACCAGAATATGGAATATAAAGCTAGTTTTAGAAATTTAATTTGCAGTAGATGTGTATGAATAATTTATGTGTCCTTACTTTATAACATAATAATTAAGGTACCATTGATTTATTATAAAAAGTTAAAATATGTTTAATGATACCACTTTATCTGTGCATTTAAAATTAAAATATAAATCAAAGGTATCATTAAAAGTAATTTCACCTTACTGTATATTTCAAAGTCCATGGGTTATTTCATTCCAATTCTTCTAATCTCTTAATTCAGTTAAAAAAAGAGATGACTCTAAGAAGTGACATGATAAATAATTTAAAGCATAACACTTTTATGCTATAATTCTGACAAGAGAAGTGAAAGACGATCTAAAATGGCAGAGGTTCTAAATTGCTGAAAAGGTATTAGCATTCTTGTATGAAGTTTTGGCAAATGAAAGAAAAAGTTCTGTTTATTGGCACTTTCTTATTGAAATATTTAGAAAGATTCAAATTGATAATGGGTTTGTTGATCTGGAGTGAATTCGTACAATCACTGTTGTGTCTAGAGCCAGTGATCACGACAAGGAAAAGAAACAAATTTGAGTCCTGGTCATCACTTAAGGAGATTGACTCAGAGGACTTGAAAATGCATGTCTGTGATGATCCATGATGGAATGGCAATACATGGAAGAAGAAAAAGAAAAATATCAAGATTCAGATCCATTCTTCTATGAAAGAATGTATTTTGTGTTAGCCTAGCATTTTCACTAAATGTGTCTGATTATTTTAAGCTTATTAAATGATACTCTAATAGTAGCTAGTTGGTATTTATCTCCAAGGCATTCTAAATGTTTTGCAGGCACTTTCTTATTACTCTTTACCATACCCTTGTCAGGTGACAATATTTGCCACCCCCACCTCCCAAGGCAATTTAAGAGGAAGAAAAACAGTGTTACCAAATGAGGAATAGATGAATAGCAGAACTAGGATTTAAAGCAACAACAGCAGCAACAGAAAAGTTTCTCAGATTTTCTGATTCCTACCCTAATATGTTCTGCATGGAGATTTGCTGTATTGCTTCAACATGTTTGATCTAAAATAATCAGCATGCAGGGGCATCTGAGTGGCTCAGTCAGTTGAGCATCCAACTCTTGATTTTGGCTCAGGTCATGATCTCAGGATAGTGGGATGGAGCCCTGTGTCCTGCTTCATGCTCAGAATGGAGTCTGCTTGAGATTCTCTCTCTCCCTCTCCCATGTACACACACTCTCTCTCTCTCAAACACATAAATTCATTAATTAATAAAAATGTTAAAATAACCAGCATGCAGTAAAAGTTCAACAATATGAAATTTTATTTTTTGAAAGTGATGTTTTTAACAACTGTGAGTTTCTTTGGTACCTTGATGGGAAATAAACAGAGCCCTTCAGATCTCTAAGATGTCTTATATTCTAAGTAAAGATTCAGGGACGCCTGTGTGGCTCAGCGGTTGGGCAGCTGCCTTCGGCTCAGGTGGTGATCTTGGGATCCGGGATTGAAGCTCACATTGGGCTAGTGCCAAGAGCCTGCTTCTCCCTCTGCCTGTGTCTCTAGCCCCCCCTTCTCTCTCTTTCTGTCTCTCATGAATAAATAAATAACTCTTAAAAAAATTCATATTGGGGTGGTGTATGGAGCTGAGTTTTGGGTGCAGTTCTTATTGGAGGCTTTCAATGACTCTTGGTATTTTTAAGTTAAGCTGCTTGTCCAAAGTGGACACTTTTAGAAAGTAGGGGTTTATATTGGCCTGAATACTTGTGCCCCTTCCATTCATATGTTGAAATCTGAACCTTCAATATGTTGGTATTAAGAGGTGGAGACTTTGGGAGGTAATTAAGTCATAAGGATAGAGCCCTTATTAGTGAGATTAGTGCATTTATGAGAAGAGACACCAGAGAACTTGCTCTCTTTCTCTTTCTTTCTCCACCATGTGAAGATAGAGGATGCCAAGAAGAAGACCATCACTTAAAATCCAGTCTTGCTGGCACCCTGATCTCAGATTTCCAGCCTGCTGGATTGTGAGAAACACGTTTGTTGTTTAAACTACCTGGTCTGTGATACTTTTGTTATAAGCAGCCTGAAATGACTAAAACAGGGTTTGGAAATTTTGTTAAAGGACCTTCATCTTTAAGTTTTGAGCAGATTACAAGTCTATGACATGCATTAATAGGGCTAATCCTGGTGTTTGTTCTTGTTCGACAACAATATTTTCTAGTAAAACATGATTCTTCTTGTGTTAAAATATCAGCTACTGAGTATGGCTAAGGAAAATGACGTTCTGGTTGATTCAGCATTCTGGGTAATAAAAAGTTATCGTACATGTACCAGTTTTCAAATACTGAGACTGCAGTACCATATACTTGACAGTAAACTGATGTTGAAGATGCTTAAATTTTTCTCTGATCTAAAAATACACTATAGAATCATAAGATATCGCTAAGGCATCTTAATAAATGAAGGAGTTTTCCTAGTCCTTCAGCCACAGATGTGCTGAAGTGACAGATGAGAGTTTCAGTTGCTAGAATGCTGTGTAAGAATGTTTATCAGAAACACACAGCAATAATTAATTACCTTATGGCATTCCCTTTAAGATTGGCCCCAATTAGTCAGTGCTTAAAAGTACTCATGTCAAAATCAGAAGCCTTAACCTACAGCATTGCTATTTGAATTACAACTCCAATTTAATGCATCGTTGTAGATACAGTATTGGCTCCTCATGTAGCAAAATTATTTCCCTAAATGTCAGAGGTGTTTCTTTAAGCTCTAGATTGCTGGGGTTTTTTGTTCTGTGATAGGGAATTTCTTTTATTATAATGAAGAGGATTTTTTTCTTTTAGTGATAAAAGTATGAACTCTTATCAATTAATTTAAAAATACGTTTTTAACTGACTTTACCCTTTCTGGCAAATGTGCTGATGCTTAGTGATATCAGACTTTCCTTTGACAAGGGGATTCTTGCTGATTATAAAAATAAATATTGACTTCCTTTCTTTGAGGGTGACAGAGATTTTTCAGTCCGAGGCTTATTTTTTCCTTTTCTCTTCAGAAACCCAAGCTGTTGAAGAGTTGCTCTAAAGAATAAACCAGGGATCCCTGGGTGGCGCCGCGGTTTGGCGCCTGCCTTTGGCCCAGGGCACGATCCTGGAGACCCGGGATCGAGTCCCACATCGGGCTCCCGGCGCATGGAGCCTGCTTCTCCCTCTGCCTGTGTCTCTGCCTCTCTCTCTCTCTAACTATCATAAATAAATAAAAATTAATAAAAAAAATAAAAAAAAATAAAGAATAAACCAAAAGTAAAGGGATTTAGGTGAAATGTAAGGAGAAATTTCCTGACAATATAGTAAAACATAGGAGTTAATTTTATCAAGGAAAGCTATTGCAAATTAGGGAGGGCTCTCCTCCCCACCAAGAAGTCAGTCAAGGCTTGAGATGAGAGAGGGGAGAGCCACTGCAGTGGTGATCCCTGTCTGTAACCACCTTCTGATGCTTGACCTTGCTGCTTCCTCACTTTAGGCCTCAGTAGGGAGATGGGGATAAAGCAAGAAGGATAAGGAGAGAAGAGAAGGTGACATATACTATCTCATTATGTTTGGGTTTTAAAGTCTAGTACCTATGAAGCTCTGTCTTTCTCAGTGAGTTAAATACAAGCCTCTCAGCCTGACATTTGAAGTTCTCCACAATTTGGCTCTAAATCATTGTTCTGGGTTTTTCTCTCACTCATCCTTTGTAGGGTCACTGGGCCACAAACCACATTGGCTGGTCCCCCTTCCTCATAAAATGCACCACAAATTTCTGCTATCACTTGCTTATGCTTAGACTTTCTGGCCCTCCTGCTATTTTATTGAACTTAAATCCTACCATTTTCTGCCTCACTCAGTCCTGGGCACATTGATCTCTTTGCTGTTCTTCTTTGCTGAGCATGCTCCTGCTTCATGGCCTTTGCACTTCGTATTTCTTCTGCTTTAAACTCTCTGTCTGATGGGCATGTTCTTATCTTCTTTAAGACATTCCTTGAATCTTGATTTTTCTGTGAGACATTCCTGAACACTCTATACTCTTCTTGGTTCTTTCCATATCATTGACCCTTCTTTACTTTTTTCATAACACTATTCTCTGCTATATTATACTGCTTGCTTGTATATTATATTATATTATATTATATTATATTATATTATATTATTATATTATATTTCTATTCCCCACAGCACCAGAATTTAAGTTTCATTTTGGCAGAGGTTTTTGTTTGTGTTGTTCACTGCTGTATACCCAGTACCTAGAAACAGTGTCTGGCATATAGTGGGCTCTCATTAAATATTCACAGTACAAACAAATGAATTAATGCTATGCCTTCTGTCTGAAATCCCCCCTCTTCATATCCACTTATCCTTTATGCTACCTCCTTAGTGAAGCATTTCCTGATTCCTCCCAACATTATTTTTCCCTCCTGTGACTCCTTACAGTTTCTCTGTTTGGAGTGATCTTATTATATTTTCATCTGTGCCATTGTGACCTATGAGGTTTTTCTTCTTTCTGGTAAACATTTGCTTCCTAAGGGCATAGATTGTGTTACTTGCTATCCAAACCCCTTTCACAAATGTCTTAACTTCAAAACTCATTTAAGAGTTCCACTTCTGGGATGGCAGTGTGAAGAGCTCCATGAGAAGCTCTGGAAATTGTTCTAAGGGTGTACAGAAAATAAAGAAATATTTATTTAAAAAATCAACCCTTGATAAGAGCAGTTAGGCTTTGTGGCACTTAATCTATGACCTTTTCCTTTCCTCTTCCCCCACCCAGCTCAGCTTGATGAAAGCTTTACTCCTTGTGTGTGTGGCCAAGAGAACAGGACTCCCTGTCTCAGTTCCTGATGAGGGGGTATGATATCTTACTGGGAGGGACAAGTCACAAGCATTTTGTATCTGATCCAGCTTGAATTTGAACATGCTAAATTCCTGGTGAGTGTGGCTGAATGATCGAGAACTTCTTTTTTCCACTCAGCCCCCACTCAGCATGGAGGCTCTACCCAAGGCATAGCAGGATGGGAATACTGGGGCCCTGTCCACACTCACACTAGCTATATGGTAGGGTAGAGGTTCCTGCCAGGAGAGACAAACTAAGAAGATAAGAGCTACCACCTCTGCCTGGAGTAGTGGCTCAGATATTTTGCCCAGGTAGAGAGATAGTCCATAAGAACAGAAATTTCTGAAATGAATGGATTTATTTGAAACAAAATGTGAGGGAAGTTCAAGCCTAAAGGCACTTTTCAAAACAATAAAGATTTTGGTTGTAAGCAAGTAAGTGGAGGCTAGTTGCTCCTCTTAATTAAGAACAAGCTAAATTATAGGAAAGCTAGTTCACTATAGAGAATCAGGGAAAGAGCTATGGAGAACCCTCCTGGGGTCAGAGCAAACCTTAGAGATTGGCCCGCTAAAGTATTCCTGTCCGAATTTAACTGGATCAGACTATGGAGCAATTTATGCTCAGGGAACTGTTGAAAACAATAAAGAAATCAACCCAACAGTAGATCATAACAAAGTATGATACCAAAGGAAGCATACAGGAAACATACAGCCTAACAGAGAGGTCAAGGAACGATACAAAGAGAGCCCTGCTAAAACCATAGTTATCTCAGGCTGATTGTGTGTGTGTATGGCCAAGTCTGTCCTCTGAGTAATGACACCAAATACTTAAGCAAGAAAAGAAAGAAAGAAAAAAAAAAACAATCCCCAGAGAGTGGGAGGGGAGTCATTGTCTAGTGTTGCTACAATATATTACCTAATATCTCCAAGTTGCAACCCCAAATCATAAGGTATGCAAAAAAAATTTGACACTTTACAAGAAGCAGAAAAAAACAACCAGGCAACAGAAACTGAGAGAACCAATATGCCTGATTTAACAAAGACTTCAAAGAAGTCATTATGTTTTAATACTTAAAGTAACCTATGCTTAAAGAAGTAAAATAAGTTATGATGAAAATGTAATCAAATAGAGAATATCAATAAAGAGATAGAACTTATCTATCGCATAGAATTTCTATCGCATAGAAATTCTGGAGTTGAAAAGTACGAACTAAACTAGGGGTGGTGGAAGGGGAGGAGGGCGGGGGGTGGGGGTGAATGGGTGATGGGCACTGAGGGGGGCACTTGACGGGATGAGCACTGGGTGTTATTCTGTAAGTTGGCAAATTGAGCACCAATAAAAAATAAATTTATTATAAAAAATAATAAAAAAGAATAAAGTTAGGAAACTTATAAAAAGAAAAAAAAAACATAACCAAAATGAAAAATTTGTTAGAGGAACTGAACAGTAGATTGGAACTGGCAGAAGAAAGAATTAATGAACTTGAAAATAGATAGTTAGATATTAGTATCTGCAGGACAGAGGAAAAAAATCATGATAAAAAAGAATAGGGCCTTGGTGAAATGTGGGACGCCAATAAAACACACTAAATTATGTATAATGGGAATACTTGAAAGAGAGGAGAGAAAGAAGCAAAAAGAAAAAATTGTGGAAAGAGTGGCTGAAAATTTCCCACATTTGATGGAAAACAGTAATCTACATATCAAAGTTCAGTAAACTACAAAGGATAAACACCAAGAGATCCATATGTAGATATATTATAGTAGAGATGTTGAAATTCAACAAAGAGAAAAATCCTAAAAGCAGCAAGAGAGAAATGATTCATCACATACAAGAAAACCCCAATAAAATAAACAGGTAATTTCTTTCAGAAACAATGGATGCCAGAAGGCAGTGGGATGGCAT
This sequence comes from Canis lupus familiaris, assembly GCF_011100685.1. Taxonomy (NCBI): domain Eukaryota; kingdom Metazoa; phylum Chordata; class Mammalia; order Carnivora; family Canidae; genus Canis; species Canis lupus. Next base: position 78,500,892 of record NC_049260.1, read on the forward strand.
ATTCAAAGTACTGAAAGAAAAAAGAAACTATCAATGAAGAATCCATATCCAGCAAAACTAGCTTTCAGAACTTACGGCAAAATAAAAACATTCTCCAATGAAATGATGTGAAAATTTGTTGCAAGAAGACTCATTTTGTAAGAAATGTTAATTGAGAGTCTTCAGTATGAAAGCAAATGACCCCACAAATTCATTTCAATCCACATGAAAAAAACATACAACACCAGTACAGGTAATTATATAATTATAAAAGGCAATATAAATAAATATTTTTTCTTTATTCTCTTCACTTATTTAAAAAGCAATTGTATAAAAAATACATATACACACACAAAAATATATGTACATGTATATATTCATAAGCACATTATATATAATTGTGCTGCTGGTTTTATATAGAAATGCATTATACTTGACAATAACAGCACAAATTGGGAGGGTGGGAGCAATGTTATATTAGAGAAAGGAAATGGCACTAGATGATAACTCATATCTACAGGAGAAAATGAAGAGAACCAGAAATAGTAAATAAGATTAATAATATAAGTTATATAAATATATATTTGCTTTCCTTCTCAGCTTCTTTAGAAGACACAAATTTATATAAAGTAATAATCATAACAATGCATTCTTGATTTTGTGACATATATAATATATATAATAATGTACAAAAATGGAAAAGAGGGCACACAGCTATATAGGAGTAACATTTCTATTTATCACTGGGATTAAGTTAATATAAATCTGAACTAGGGGGCACCTGAGTGGTTCAGTGGTTGAGCATCTGCCTTTGGCTCAGGTCATAATCATGGGGTTCTGGGATGGAGTCCCACATTGGGCTTTGCCTAAGGAGCCTGCTTCTCCCTCTGCTTATGTCCCTGCCTCTCTCTCTGTGTCTCTCATGAATAAAATCTTTTTAAAAAATCTGAAGTAGGAAGTATGTACAGATGTTCCATAGTTTATATAATCCATGTCCTAATGAAAGATAATTAGGTTCTCTGTGATCAGAACAAATACTTTTTAGGTGAAAATAATAGATACACATACTGAATATTTTTAAGCATAAAGGGAGTTGAATTAGTTATTGCTGCAATAATGCTTCATGACAATAACCCACAAAGTATCAGTGCATGTAACAGTAAACATTTATATTTCTTGTTTGCAGGTTTGTAAGTCAAGAAGTCAACTTGGGTTCAACTGATCTCATTTGGGCTTACCTAGGTTTAGCCACATGCTGTGAGCTGGTGTCAGGTTTTCTGGTATATGTCATCATTCTCATTGGACCAAAAGCTACCCAGGACTACTACTGGGTTGCAGAAGCTTAAGAGGCCAAACCATTAGTATCAACTCTGTTATTATTCCTTTGGTCAAAGTAAGTCACATGACCAACCCCAGTGGAGTAGGGAAATATGCTCCTCTTACTGTAGTGGGAGGTATTCAAAGTCACAAGGTAAAGGGTGTGAATTGACAGTTCTTAAACAGAGGATGTGACAAATTCCAATATACTACATAACAAATAATAGAACATAAGTCTGTGTCTCACTTCACATTGCTGATCATTCACTGTTCGAAAAAACAACCGTGGTTGCCAATTTCTTGAGTATTCATTCAGAAATATCTTTTTATATATGAGTATGTATATAGTGAATCAGTTCATATTAGCAGTTTCAAAAGACATTGCCATAGTGTTCTCCAAAGTGGTCACACTAGTTTATACTTTAGCTAACCAAATGAAAGGGTCTGTTTCTTCACATGCTTGCCAATGGTGTGTGCTATGGAACATTCATTCTTTGCCATTATGGTTTAGTTTACAGTTATTTTCCTATATATAGATGTCCATTTGAAGTTTTAACTGTGTAGTATCTATTCATATCCTTTGCCTACTTTTGTATTGGGTTGTTTTTTTCTAATTGTTTTGTAAGAGCCCTTTGGCTATTAATGAAATTATCACTTTGAGTTGTAATTTTTCTCCCAGTTTATAGTTTGTCTTTTGACTTTTTAAAAATTTTTAAAGATTTATTTATTTATTTGAGAGATGAGAGAGAGAGAGAGAGAGAGAGAGAGAGAACACAAGCAGGAGGAGGGGCAGAGGGAGAGGGAGATAGAATCTTCAATCTGATTCCACACTGAGCATGGACCCTGATGTGGGACTCAATTCCAGGACCCTGGTATCATGACCTGAGGTGAAATCAAGAATTGGCTACATCAACTGAGCCACCCAGGTGTCTTGTCTTTTGCTTTGCTTATGTCATTTTTTTCTTTGCAGAAATGTTTAATATTTATGTAGTAAAATTTATCAATCCCTTTCCTATGGTTTATGAGTTTTGAGTTTTGTGCAGAAAGGTGCTCCACACCTGAGGAGGTCCACTTCTTGAGATTCTGATTTAACAGATCTGGAATTGGTACCAGGAATCTATAACAAGATGCTAAACCAATACTTTTTGACCATCAGCCAGTTCTAGGAAAGTGAATGAAAATGAATGAATGAAATGTAAGGCGTCTGGTATGTAGTAGGCACTCAAAAACTATTTGTTCTCTTGTCTCACCTTACTATCCTAACAGGCAACTTTGAAATTTGCCTTGGACAAAAAGAATAAAGTTCAGCATATTTTTTGGTTATCTTTAAAAGCTACTTATTTCAATTGTTAACTTCTCAAAGACTTTTGGCTTCAATAAATGGTTATCAGCTCTTCTCACCATTATTCAGTGAATATATATTGAGTGCCCACAATTTACCAAACTCTGTAAAGTTCTGTTCTTAATATTATTAGAAAGATGATGAAACTAACCCTACCCTAGTGGAACATGGGAATTGACTGTCTCTTTAGCAGTAGTGAATGACTTGTGTAAACCATGCCCACACTCTGACCCATTTCTTCATGTAATCAAGAGCAGTTTTGCAGAAAGGTCATCTGTAGGTAGGGATACTAACCATAGTTTGATGTGTAGTTCATAGTCATGAAATAGATTGGGCCTAGTTGGCTTAAACAGATATGACTCCAGCCTTGTTAATTTGGTGCTTGTCATAACAATAGTGATGCCAAATCTCATTATTAGCTCCTTGGGTGATTACACTCACTGCCCTTTTTCCTTTCCTGGGCTAGGCAGACTTGAAAATTTTTCTTGAAAATGCTTCTTTTTTTATTTATGATAGTCATACAGAGAGAAAGAGAGAGAGGCAGAGACACAGGCAGAGGGAGAAGCAGGCTCCATGCACCGGGAGCCTGACGTGGGATTCGATCCCGGGTCTCCAGGATCGCGCCCTGGGCCAAAGGCAGGCGCCAAACTGCTGCGCCACCCAGGGATCCTGAAAATGCTTCTTGATTGTTAATATGTATATGAAATCACTCAAGGATCTTATTAAAGTGAAGATTCTGGGCAGCCCGGGTGGCTCAGCAGTTTAGCGCCTGCCTTTGGCCCAGGGCATGATCCTGGAGACTTGGAATCGAATCCTGCATCGGGCTCCCTGCATGGAGTCTGCTTCTCCCTCTGCCTGTGTCTCTGACTGTCTCTTTCTTTCTCTCTCTGTGTCTCTCATGAATAAATAAATAAAATCTTAAAAAAAATAAAGTGAAGATTCTGATTTAGTAGTTCTGGGAGTGGGGCCCAAGATTCTACATTCCTAACAAGCTCCCAGGTGGTGCACCAGTGCTGCTGGATAACACTTTGAGGAGCAAAGTTCTAGACCATCAAGTTTCACTGAATAGTTTTTGAGAGGTCACTGGTTCCTTCCTCATTTTCTTTGCCTTTTGTTCCTGCTTGGACTCTTTATTCTTACATTCCTTAAATTCTTTGAGATCTCTTCATTTAACCATAAACCAGACTAGTGGGATTAGCCAAACAAGCAACCCTCTTTGGTACGTACCAAGAGCCCTTTTCCCATCCAAAGGAAATTCACTGATATGCTATGGTCCCTTAAATTCCCAGTTATAGAAAGTCTTCTTAAGATCTCTGGTGGAGGGTGATGTCACTCAGGAGAGTAAGGTTGGCAAGCCTAGTTAGTCATTTATCACACTGGAAAACCAACCATTATCATCAGCAGAGAGGACTGGGAGAATGGGAGGTACATAGGAGAGTACCTTTTGATGGGATGGGAGGGGCAGAACTTGGATACATAAAGGCATACTGGGTGTTAGAATGAAGCTGGGTAGAATTGGGTATAGAAAGATGGTGAAGGACGCCTGGGTGGCTCAGTGGTTTAGCGCCTGTCTTCAGCCCAGGGTGTGATCCTGGGGTCCCAGGATCAAGTCCCACATTGGCTCCCTGCTTGGAGCCTGCATATCCCTCTGCCTATGTCTCTGCCTCTCTCTCTCTCTCTCTGCATCTCTCACGAATAAATAAATAAAAATCTTAAAAAAAAGAAAGATGATGGAAGGAGGAATCAACAGGACAGGAAGATAGAGTTTTTGTTTTGTTATGTTTTGTTTTTTAATGTGTTGTCTACTTCACAATTTTCCAAAGGATATTATTGGCTACTATCCTCAATGAGCTCTCTTCACTCCAACTACTAGCTCCTTAACACCCTAATGTAAGTGAGAGCCCTCATGGTTTGGCCAAAAGGACTCGCCCATGAGAGTCCAGTTGCTCAGCTCAGGACTAGGGTCTGAGGGCTTGGTGCTTTGCTAAAGGCTAGACTGGAAGCACCAGGCACCCAACCAGGAAGGTAAGACTGGAGATGGTGGTTTCCTTTGTGTGTGTGTGTGTGTGTGTGTGTGTGTGTGTGTGTGTATTCTGTGTTGATGCCCTCACTAGCTGGTTGAAAGCATATGGTATTGAATATTAGTATTATTAATGTAGGTTGGGCTGTCAGCTGGAAGTGGTGAGGTGGACTGGCAGGGGAAGCTTGCAGGCAGAGGGGAGTTTACATGAACTTCATAGTGAAGACGAAGAGAGAATTGGCTGTTTACTTCCTGTCAGAAGAATGGGCTTTTATATGAAAATAAGAGCTGTTACAGAACAACAGAAACTGTAGGATATTTCTCCAGTTTCAAAAATATTGTCCCCTTCCCCTCCTCCCCTGCAGTGCATATGAAACAAACAAAACCTTGGGAGGGAATATTGGTTTGTGCTGAAAGGACTTTTCCTTCCACACCTGACGTCTCTTGATTCCACAATTTAAACCTCAGTTGCAGAAAGAATTTTTCCGTTTTCCAGGATATGATGGGTGAGGTGGCCCACAGGGAAAAAAAAGAATGCATAAACTTGGCACGAGAGGTGAAGGAGGGACCGCAATTTTAATTGTGCACAGGCTCAGGCTTTAAAAATCCAGTGGATGATGGACCGAAGCTAAGCTGACCAAGGAAGAAGGCTGGAAGGGCCCAAGTCTGTGCCAGGTGCCAGGCACAGAGTTCTCAGTTGCTCCCTCTAAGTCCCTTTCTCCATCTCTGGCTCATTGATTCTTTGTAGCCAACACAGAGCGATGTAGCAACCTCAGGGGAATAGCTGGAGAAAGCTCAGAGAAAGACCAATAGGAGCACAGCTCCACAGCAAATGCTTGCCCATAGCGCTCAGCTGACCCGGTAAATGAGCAATTCTGTTAAGTGTGTTAATCAGCAAGGAGCCTATGAGCCGAGTAGAATGCTTTGGAAGATACCTGGAACAGAAACGGGACTCTTCCTCTGCTGTAATTCAGACCTTGTCGGTTTCTGAGTCTCAGTCCGTCTTCTCTATCACTCTTAAAGAGAGGAGCTCCTGGGCCCTGTGACCTTGGAGAACAGATGGTCAGGATTATCTCTGGAGAGCCTCAGGCACGCAGCATGAACAATCACAACCCATGTTCTATCTTCAAGCCCCCTCTCGGGGTCCCAGAACCCTCCTGTTCACTGTATGATGGTCAGGGCTGGAAAACGCTGAGACTTCGGGATTTCTAACGTGGGAAGGGTGGAAGGAGTTCTCTCTGGGACTGGGACACTCTCATTATGAATACAATTAGGTGACCTGTATTTTTAATACCATTAAGTTCTGGCCTGGGGGGAACCAAGTAGGTAAACTGCTGGTTGAGCAAAATACCTATTCAGTGGGTGGAACTAGGGTCCAGGATGGCTAAAAAACTTTGCCTAGTGGCCTTCCACCCCTGCACTATGTTCAGCGCTCGCCCCAACCCTATATTCCGGCCTACTCTGGTACGGACACTAGACGGCGCTGCCGGGACGCGCTTTCCTTCTCCCAGGAAAGGTAAGAGGGAAGTGCTTTTTCCCCGTCCTCCTCCTCCTTCTCCTCCTCCTCCTCCTCCTCCTCCTCCTCCTTTTTTTTAAAACCAGGGTATGGGGGACTCGGGGTTGGCAGTCTTTCCCAGTCTCCCTCCCCTCCTCGCGCTCCCAAATCCAAAGGGATGTGGAAGAGGAGGAGCAGCAGCAACCCTTTTCTGTGACGTGCCTGAGCTGTTCTCTCGAATCCCCACCTCCTCCCTGGTGCAATCAGTCAGCCCGGAGGCACCAAACTGTTAGCTATGGAGACGCAGCTCTAGGTGATTTCCACTACCTTCCTACCCCAACTCTAGGCATTATTTTGGAGGCAGCAACAGCGGTGGCAGGATGTGAGGCAAGCGTGGAGTGCACTTCCCAGGCGCTGCTCCCTCTTCGGAGCTAAGTGGGACCCAGTAGGCTTTTGCGCACCCGCTGGAGGGGGTTCACGGGAAATCCTGGAGCAGCGAACCGGCGGGGAGAGGCTGGCCGAGTTCGCACCTGAAGCCTACACTGCAGTCTGGGTGGTAGGACTGCTGCACTTTAGGGCGTGCATGCTTTTTGAGGAGAGTGAGAGCTATAGGCTCAGGCACCTGCGCCCCTCGGTGTACCATTTGGCCAAGACAAGGTGCAGCTAGAGCACCGCTGCTCCGAAGCAAAGTCTCAAAGGAAGAGGCCGAGAGGCAGGCGACTTCGAAGACTCTGGTCACAGAGCCGAGAGGTGGTGGCACCTGACGTTCTAGCAAAGGGGAAGAGTAATTTAGGAACCCTTTTTAGCTTCTCACTGTCCAACTCCCCTTGAAGTCTACAAAAGCTCTGCTGAACTCTAGAAATCTTCCCTGGGTGAGAAGTTTCCTAGCATCTTCTGGCTAGGACAGGGAGTGGAGAAAACAGGCGGGGCTGCTCTGTCCACTCCTCCAGAAGATACCGTTTCCTCCAAGCCGCCTCCAGCTCTGATCGCCTTTGGGTAGCCTCTCTTTTCGCCCAGGAAACTCAAGCCCACGCTCTTTGGAACCCAGCTCTCCGTTTCGCCCTGGACCGGGCGCGACTCATTGCTCCAGACATGGAACTGCATGAGTAAGCCCTGCTGGACGTCGCCCGCTGTTATGCAAGACTCAGACAGGTAATGACATTTGCATAACCGGACAGTAGGCTGGTGAGGAGAAAATGTGCTAGGCTCTCAGGTGACAGAAGGGAGCAGGCAGGCTGCAACCAACAGAACCTCTATCTCTCCTTCAGCCCAGGTTCCCGCTCCTGGAAGCACTTGCCAGTTTTCTTTCTCTTCCTTCACCTCTCCCAGAAAGTTTAGGGACCGGAACTCTCAAGGCCAGGGGCTCCTTGCCTAGGAGTGTGCGATCCCCGCTAGGTGCAGGCGAGCCGGTGCGTTGCATTTCTGCGGCCAGATCTTTGTGGTCTTTGCAGCTGGTGCGCGAACTTTGTAGCCTGGAAGATGCTTTTCCACTGGGCTCGTCTCTCCGATTCTGCCCACATTTCTGCCTGCAGCCAGGAGAGCAACCAGAGCACATTTAGGGCTCAAGGCGTCTCCTAGGCGAAGCAGCGAGGGGTTCTCCATTGATGAGCTCCAGCTCCTGGGGATTCCCAGCAGGGGACAAGAGAGAGCTCAGGTGATCTGAAAGCAACGATGCCCGCCTGCCTTGAAAACCATAAGGGACCCCAGCTCAGACTCTGGGATGCCCTATCTCCTCTCCCCACAGAAATCCCTGCTTCCTTTTGAGCCAGTTTCTCAGGTTGAGTGATCCTCTCCCAACCATTGCTCAGGGGAGAGGACGACCTGCGCTAAGCAGTGCTTCAGACTTTTTGAGAAGGAACCCCAGAGAGGGAGGAGAGCGTGAGGAGGGACAGCCACCCAGTGTGACCTGCCTTGTCGCTCTGAGCCTGAGATTGGAGCAAGGAACTTCATTTGTTACTTGCTGTCAGACGTCTAAGAAGAATGATTTGGCAAAGAAATGGAAAAGGAAATATGTTTTAATAATTCCCTGATCTAGGGATTTCTCCTGGTTCCTGGAGCCACTCCCCTCCCCATCTGTGGGACCCAGGGGCCCAGGAGGGAAACATTAGTAAACAGGTATTTAAGGTTTTCTATACGCCACCCACAAAAGTTGTGGCTGGGCTGAAATGCTGGAAAAGTACCTTTTCGATGAAAGCTACTTTGGGACTTATCACTGGTAGGTTTTGTGTGTGTGTGTGTGTGTGTGTGTGTGTGTGTGTGTGGGAGGGGGTCTATTCAGGAATAGTTTACCCTCCACTAGTATATTCAATCTCACCTTTTGTAGACTACCAAGAAGAAATCCTTCTCTTCCTGGCCAGGGGAGCCAAGTTGTGGATTACTGAACAGGTGATACAGCTAGGCATCAGACCCCAAATAAGGAAATTGAGAGGAAGAAAAGGACCTGGCTCTGGGGTTTTGCAAATTCAGCAGGCAAGTACTGCCCAGAAAGGCTACCTCAGTTGCAGCACCGCCCCCTCCAGAAGGCAGAAGTTAAGCGTCTGGAACCAGTGTGGGGACTGGGGGTGTCTTTCCCATTGACACCCTCCTCAGGCTCTTCCTGAGGAGTTGAAGTGTGGTACCCTTGCAATGCTGCGCTACTGGGCTCTCTCCCAATACGGTAGGAGGCACTTAAGCTTCCACAGGTCTTGCACCTCAGAATACAGTTGTTTTGTTTTGTTTTCAGTGCTCCTTACTTACAGAGAGGAATTAGGCAACCACCCTCGGGCCTAGGAAGATTGAAAATCCCACGTATACCTCAGCCAGAGGCTTCAGGGGAAGTTTCTACCTGCACCCATTTCACCCTTTCTACTCCTTGTCCACAGAGTAACCCCTCACTATAGGGCCACTACGCTATTTGACTCTGCAGTGTCTGGACCTGATGCTGCTCACCATGTGAGCTCTCCAATTTGGGGTCTGCCTTGGGCTAGACAGCCTGTAATTACCGGGTGGTGGAAGCAGATGATTTAAATAGAAAGCATTTATGACGTGTGGGTAAAAGGCTTTGGCACTAAAGGCTCCTGGTTCGCCCACTCTCTCGCTCCAGCTGGTTGGAAGGAGGGGCAAGCGGTGACCAAAGCCTGACAGGCCAAGGGCAGGCCTTCAGAGCAGTAGGGCTGGGGATTTAAGCGAGGCTTTGCAGTATGGTCCCTGCTGCCCTTATAGATTTCTGAGTAGTCTTCACTCAGGTTGGCAATGGGCCATTTTCATTTTCTGTGGGACTACCACTGCTGGGACCTCTCTGTGCAGAGGCCAAATGCACGGATAAGGCATGGGGGATATAGGAATTCCCCTGGACTGTGGCTTTTACAGGGAAAGTCAGGTCTGAGTCTTGATTTACCCATTCATTTCCTGAGACATGTTTTTTTAATTGAGTAGAACTTTCTTAAGTAATTGGTGATACAGTCCAAACAAGCATATGCCGTTTGCCAGGGTGAAAGGATGGTGTGGCTACCTGGAGAATAGCACAAATTACCCACCTGGCAAATGTTGCCACAGGTACAAAGCCATTGAAGTTTTGTTTAATCTTAAGAAGACATGCACTGAAGTGTCCAGCCATTTAAAGGAGATGAATTTTGAAGTGACTCTTCCAGTTCTATTTAAAACAATAAATTTCATATTATCAATCACATTGGGTTGCATAGTTCACTGAAGTGGCTCAGGGCAAAGCATTTGCCATTTGAGAAGGGGGAAAGCCGGGGAAAGTGGAATGAATTAAAATATGGTTGAACTGATCAAATGCTTTGGTAAAACAGAATTGTGTGTTCACATCTTTCTCTTAAAGGAAGTCATCACTGTGTGCAGTTTGATGGCCTGAATAGATTCTGTGATGGGTTATTGCAGCATGATGAAACTTAAAGGAGAAAAATACATTTTTTCCCCTGTACTTGGCTATATCTGTAACCATGACAGTACTGATTGCAGCCAGGACTGTTAGAAGAAGAATATACATGTTGCCTTCTTCATTTGAAAAGTACAATAAGCCCTTTGGTGAAAATGTACTACAACCAAGCAGAAGAAACAAACAAAAAATCCCAAGTTTCAACTATTTAGAAAAAAGGTATAAAGTAAGAAAAATCACCAAACCTCAGGGTATGGGCTAATGGGGCTTTTTAGGGTTGGTTTCTAGCTGTAGCCAGTAGCCCACACTCTTTAACCCCTAAGGTTTATTTCTTGAGCCTATATCAGGAAGCCACGATCAGAGCTAACTTGGTAGATAAAGAGAAATAAATGTTAAATGTGCAACGTGTACTTTAATTATCCTGAGCTAGGACTCGAAAATAAGCTTCTTAATAAGTTTAGACTTGGACTGTCAGTGCCAAAGGATTTGCTAAAGTAAAATATGCCTGGCCAATATAAGACCTGATGCAGAGAGTACTGCACAGGTCCATTTGACAAAAGCTATCACAAATTCAAACTCTGGGCTGGTTCTCTTTGAACTGGTTCCCAATGAGATTGAAGGCATTGGGGTGAGTCCATTGTGGGTCAGTTTCTCTTGGGCTTCCCCAGCCACAGACATGGCTCCAAATCTTTGATAAAATAACCTAAACATATATTCTCTGTGCCAAGGACCCAGGCTTTAGGCTTCTTGCTTTATTTTCCTCCTTCAATCTGACCTCTTCATGTAGCAGTACCTTGACTTCCCTTCTGTGTTCTCAAAGCTTTTTACCTAGCTTGTTTATTCTTCTAGCTGGGTGTTTTATTGGCAAATAAAAAGTATTCAGACACTAATTTAGCACCCCCTTCTCTTCGATATCATTCATCTGTGACTCCCAAATGCTTCATCCATTCCTGCCTCCTGCGTCTTGTCTTTTATTAAATGCCCTGAGTTCTGTCTCTGGAATAGGTTTTCTCCTTTACATTCCTATTGCTACCACTCCCTGTAAAGTCTTCTAGATTCTTTTGTTTCTTATTTTCCTTTCTCTCCTTCCCCTCTCCTCCCTTCCCCTCCATTCTTGACCTGGCCTCTGCTATAAAAGCCTCTTCTCTTCTTGTTGTTTTTAGCCTGCTCTCCAATTCACTATATCCTGCATATTAGGTCTCGTCTTCCTGAAGTCCATTTAGTCCTTGTCTTAAGAGTATTGATATCTAGTGAGTGTATATTAAGTGGTGTGGATTGTTACTGAATCTGAAAGAATTTATAACAATTATAATTACTTGATACATTAAGTACCTTCCTGTTCACATGATGATCTAGCTGGACCAGACCACTCATCATTATCCAACATAACTTTTGTTATCCACACTTTCTATCTCTGCTTATGCCATTCTTTTAACTTGGGAGTGTCTTTCTCCTTCTCCCATCTCTACTTCTCTGTCTGTTAAGAACAAATCATATTCAGGAAGTAGTTTAAGTGACACCTTTTTCTTTTTTTTTTTTTTTTATTTATGATAGTCACAGAGAGAGAGAGAGAGAGAGGCAGAGATATAGGCAGAGGGAGAAGCAGGCTCCATGCACCGGGAGCCCAATGTGGGATTCGATCCCGGGTCTCCAGGATCGCGCCCTGGGCCAAAGGCAGGCGCCAAACCGCTGCCCCACCCAGGGATCCCCAAGTAACACCTCTTTCATGCAGCCTTCCCTAATTTATCTTTCATGCTCCATAGCCAAAAGAATTTCCAAGAGTTCCTTCTTGGAACTCTTGACATTTTGTTGATTCTTCTTTTATAGTACTTACCTTATTCTGAAACCATTATTGTTATTTATCACGTTATCTCCTTTACTAAAGTTTAAACTTCTTGAAGGCTATATGTTATCTGTCCCTTATTCTGCAAGAGTGCCATGAAAATAAGAGGCATTCATTATATATTTAATTGAACTGCCACTGTGATCTCAGGGTTAGCCTTAACATTTAACTGAAAATCTCTATCTAAATGATAGTTTCAGGTTAATAGGTAATTGTCAAATCTATTATCTGTCAATATGGAACAGTATAATAGGGCAGTTATTTTTTTAAGTAATCATGATTTAGAAGTACTTTGTCCAATAAACATGTGGTTGTATAAATTTAAACTGATCACAATTAAATAAAACTAAAAATTTAGTTACTCAGTCTCACTAGCCACACTTCAAGTGCTCAGTAGCCACATGTGGCTAATGATTACCATATTGGAAAGTGCAGCTATAGAACATTTCCATTACTGTAGAAAGTTCTGTTAGGGAAGTGACATTATGCAGCAATGGTTCTCCATGTTTATTTCCACCTAGAAACACATTCATAAAAACAACTGCTTATAACGGGTTATGCAGAGTTATTCACAGTCTCCAGTGCCATAGTGCTACCACTTTCTTTCCCTCTTGGAACATAAATCAGTTAGTAACATTATAAGAATCACTTTGATTCCATTTGAGGGAGAAATGTGATATTTACACCACACGAAACACCAAAATTGCAGATGAAATTTTAAAGAATAATTTTAAGGACCTTGCTCTTCCACATACAAATTGTACTAGAAATAACACTCATTAGGTGCACCTGGGTGGCTCAGTCTTAATCATCAGACTTGATTTAGGCTCAGTTCATGATCTCAGGGTCCTGGGATTGAGCATCATGTGGGCTCCCTGCTCAGTGGGGAGACTGCTTGTCTCTCTCTCTCTCTCTCCCCCTCTCCCCCCTCCCCCTGCTCACGCATTGAGCACATGCTCGCTCTCTCTCAATAAATAAATAAAATCTAAAAAAATTTAATAATAACACTAATTCAATGCTGTGGTACTTGTATAGAAACAGATCAATGTAACAGAACAGTGTCTATTTTTTTTTTTTTGGAAATACTAGACTATCTCCAAATATACTATGAATTTTAAGATGAAAAGCCATTTCAAACCTATGGACTGGAGGAAAAGATGGCCTTTTTCAATAAATGTTATTTGGGCAGGGCTAGCTATTTAAAGGGAAATTTAATAAACCTACATCTATACTCACTATTTAGGTCAAAATTCCAGCTGGATCAAAGATTTAAATGAAAAGACTATAAAGGTACTAGAAAAATTTTATACTTTAAAATTTGTATATTTAGTTATAATTTAACATATATGTATAATATTTTTACAGTTTTGAGATTGAGGAGGATTTTCTAATCATTTTATGAAGACTGAAGATGTAAAGAAAAAGAGTAATGAATTTTACCTTCAAAAAACCTGTATGGCAAAAAAAAATACAAACTAAGGAAAAAAATCTGTGACCTATAACAAAGGGTAAATATTGTTAATATATAAATAAGTCCTACACAGAAATTAAAAAATAAATGTCCTAATAGCAAAATGATGAAAAGTTATGAACAAAATACTCATAAAAAAAGGAATACTGATAGACAAACTCACTTTGCAAATAAACTAATAGGTTTTTACCTATCAGATTATAGAAGGTTAACAAAACATGGTGTTGGCAAGGCTGTGGGGATAAATGATTTAATGCACTATGTAAATTGGTACATTTCCAGAGGTTTATTTGGCAATCTATTTAAAAATGTACAGTGTACATACCTTCTATGATCTAGCAATTTCACTAGAATTTAAGAAGATAAATGAAAGTGTTAGAAGATATATACCTAAGAGTGTTAACATTTTGTTTATAGTAAAAAAAGAGTACTGAAAACAACCTAACTGTCTCTAATAGTAGGTTAACTAGGTAAATTGAGATGTGTCAGTTTAGCTAGTTACTACATACACATTAAAGATAATGTAAATATACATTTATTGATATGAATGTATCCATATATATAATTTAATAGAAAAGATAAGTTGCAAAGCAGCATAATTCAATTTCTATATACATCTATGTATTCCTGTACATGTACCTGTGCATATAGGCATATGAAATATATAGAAAATTTTTCACAAAAATGCTAATTATAGGTGGAGGGATTTGGGGTTTTCTTTTTAAAAATGTGCCTTTTGATCATTTGTATTTCCAATAAGAATGATAAAAGCATATATGATATAATGCATTTAAAATGCTTATCTCAGTATACAGTACTCAAATAATGCATGGTGGTAGTTATTTTTATGCTTGTATCATTTATAAGAGAAGCTCGTCAAATGCAAATTTCAGAAGGATTCAAGTGTTAAATGAAAAAAAAAGGAAAATATATAATAACTAGAGTAAAGTAAAAGTGACTTGGGAGGACTTTCCAATAATGAAAGAATAAGAAAAACCAATAGATCATTTACTTAACATTGAAAATGTATATATGTAAAATACATAACAACATAAAGGTAATGGAGACAAATACTTGCAGTATGTGATAGATTAAGGCCTACATTTACTTCAAAATACAATTTTCCATCAGTTAACCACCTCCAAATAATAAAAGGTTATTTGAATTCTTATTTTTTTATATTACAAATATATGCATACCTATATAAAATTATTGTAGTATTTCACATCCCAATGCTAATAAACACCTACAATATTTCTGGTGTTATGGCTTGGAGGGGAAAGGATCATACATTGTAATGTCCTGATTTACTTAGACGAGGAGAAGAAGCTCATAAGGTGGCAGCAGGTGTAGAATATCCTAAAATGGATTTACCCTGGTTCCTAGTTCCCTATAAATTTATACCTGCCAGTGCCACTGTCTATACAGGGAACAGTCCTGCTGGATCCAAAAATATAGCTGATTTTTCCCCCTGCAACATTAATTTTTTTACCCTCAGAGTTTATGTCACCATTCTGGGGGGAAAAAGAAAGAAAACTTGTATAAATAATCTGTGAACTTCCATTTAAGAGGACGTTTGTTTATTATTTTTACTAATCATCAAAACTTTATAAGAACATGAATGTCCAAAAAATACCAAAATTATATCACTGATTCTTTAAAATGGTAGATTATGGATAAATTAGAAATGTAGTTTCCTCTGTTTTTTACAATTTCTATAATGAGGTCGTATTCCTTTTTTTTCTGTTTAAATTTTTATTTAAATTCTCGTTAGTTAACATACAGGACAATATTGGTTTCAGGAATACAATCCAGCGATGCATCACTCTGATACAGTACTTAGTGCTCATCATAACAAGTACCCTTCTGAGGTGCCTGGGTGGCTCAGTTGGTTAAGCATCTGCCTTCTGCTCAGGTCATGATCTCAGAGTCCTGGGATCTAGCCCCAAGTCTGGCCACCTGCTCAGTGGGGAGTCTGCTTCTCCCTCTTCCACTTCCTCTCCCCCTCTCCCTGCTCATTCTTTCTCTCTCTCAAGTAAATAAATAAATAAATATTTTTAAAGTCCCCTCCTTAATACCCATCATCTATCTAGCCCATCCTCTACCTGCCCCCCTCCATCAATCCTGTTTGTTCTCTAAGAGTCCCTTGTGGTTTGTTTCCCTTTCTCTTTTTTTTCCTTCTCTCATATGTTCATGTTTTCCTTCTTAAATTCCACATATGAGTGGAATTATATGGTATTTGTCTTTCTCTGACTGATTTTGCTTAGCATACTACATTCTAGTTCTATCCATGTTGTTGCAAATGGCAAGATTTCAGTCTTTTTAATGGCTGAGTGATATTCAATTGTGTATATATGCTATTTCTTTTTTATTCATCAGTCAGTGAACATTTAGGCTCTTTTTATAATTTGGCTATTTTTTGTATATTTTTTATTGGAGTTCGATTTGCCAATTGGCTATTGTTGATAATTCTGCTATAAACATTGGCATGGATGTACCCCTTTGAATCTGTATTTTTGTATCCTTTGAGTAAATACATAGTAGTGCTATTGCTGGATCATAGTATAGATCTATTTTTACCATTCTGAGGAACCTCCACACTGTTTTTCAGAGTGGCTATACTAGTTTGCATTCCTACCAACAGTGTAAGAGGGTTCCCCTTTCTCAGCATCCTTGCCAACACCTGTTGTTTCTGTGTTGTTAATTTTATTCAGTCTGACAGGTGTGAGATGGTATCTCATTGTGGTTTTGATTTGTATTTCCCTGATGATGAGAGATGTTGAGCACCTTTTCATGTTGTCTGTTAGCCATCTGGATGTCTTCTTCAGAAAAATGTCTATTCATGTCCTCTGCCCATTTCTTAACTGGATTATTTGGTTTTAGGGTATTGGGTTTGGTAAGTTCTTTTAGATTTTAGTTATGTCATTTACAAATATCTTCTTCCATTCCATAGGCTGCCTATTAGTTCTGTTGGTTATTTCCTTCACTATGCAGAAGCTTTTTATCTTTATGAAGACTCAATAGTTCAATTTCTGCTTTTGTTTCCCTTGCTTCAGGAGACATAAGCAAGTGAGAAGTTGCTATGGCCAAGGTCAAAGAAGTTTCTGCCTGTGTTCTCTAGGATTTTGATGGTTTCTATTCAATTAGGTTTTTAATTATTTTGAATATATTTTTGCATCTGGTGTAAGAAAGTGGTCCAGTTTCATTCTTTTGCATGTGCCTGTCCAGTTTTCCCAACACCATTTGTTAGACTTTTTTCCATAAGATATTCTTTCCTGCTTTGTTGAAGATTTGTTTACCATAGAGTTGTGGATCCATTTCTGGGTTTTCTGTTCTGTTCCATTGATCTATGTGTGTGTTTTTGTACCAGTACCATACTGTCTTGATGACTACAGCTTTGTAATAGAGCTTAAAGCCTGGAATCATGATGCCTCCAGCTTTGCTTTTTCAGGATTGCTTTGGCTATTTGGAGTCTATGTGGTTCCATACAAATTTTAGGATTGTCTCTTCTAGTTTTGTGAAAAATGCTGGTGGTATTTTGATAGGGATTCCATTAAATGTGTAGATTGCTCTGGGTGGTATAGACATTTTAATAATGTTTGCTCTTCCAATCCATAAGCAGGGAATGTCTTTCCATTTCTTTCTATCATCTTCAATTTTTTTTCACCAGTGTTTTATAGATTCCAGAGTATGGATTTTTACCCTTTTGGTTAGGTTCATTACTAGGTTTTTATATTTTTGGTGCAATTATAAATGGGATTGATTCCTTGATTTCTTTTTCTACTGCTTCATTATTGGTCTATAGAAATGAAACAGATTTCTGTATATTGATTTTATATCCTGCATCTTAGCGGAATTAGTGTATTAGTTCTAGTAATTTTTTGGTGGAGTTTTTCAGGTTTTCTATATAGAGTATAATGTCATTTGCAGATACTGAAATCTTGACTTCTTCCTTGCCAATGGATACATTTTATTTATTTTTTTGCTGATTGCTGAGGCTAAGACTTCCAGTACTATGTTAAATAGTAATGGTAAGAGCAGATGTCCCTATCTTGTTCCTGACTGTAGAGGAAAAAAATCTGTTTTTCCATATTGAGGGTGATTTTAGCTGTGGGTCTTTTACATATGGTAAGGGAATGTTCAGAACTGACAATGGGCTCTTCTGGTTCTTGAATCAAATGCATTAATAAAGCCACACCCTCAACTGGGGAAAGAGAGCCAGATCAGTACCCAGATGACCCTGGACAAAATATCTGCTTTCAGCTTTTTAGGATACAAAAGGTTTGTTTCCTTGAGGTCTAATCCTGATTTCTTATTTAATACCCTTTTTAATATAATATAAATATATATAAATAATAAATATATACATAATATAAGCAATATATACATTTAATACCATGTTTAATGGTTTGTTTCTCTTTTGACCTTTTAATACTTATTATAAAGACTTATTTTGGGATCCCTGGGTGGCGCAGCGGTTTGGCGCCTGCCTTTGGCCCAGGGCGCGATCCTGGAGACCCGGGATCGAATCCCACATCGGGCTCCCGGTGCATGGAGCCTGCTTCTCCCTCTGCCTGTGTCTCTGCGCCTCTCTCTCTCTCTGTGACTATCATAAATAAATAAAAATTAAAAAAAAAAAAGACTTATTTTTAAACTTGTTAAAAACATTAATGTGATAAACATCTAAAATTAGATAGAATAGTATAATGAACTCCATGTATCTATGACACAGCTTCAACAATTATTTAATGGATTGTTTTTATACTCAGTTTGAACCAAGGACTGTGGCCAAAATTCTCCCATATATCTATTGAAAAATCTCATATGTATTTATTTGTATATAGCTATTGAAATGGTTGTTCTGGGATAAGACCCCAGCCCATCTAGCTCCAGAACCCATGCATTTAAATATGACACAAAATTGTATGTACATATATATGCTAAAGTAATTCAGTTATTTTTTCCCTGAATGCTGGTATAAGAGGACATTTTTAGTTCTTTTACGTAGCTTTCAAATTTTCCACATTATGGTATGTTCCTTATATAATCATAAAACTACATGATATTAAAAATTCAATTAAAGCCTCATTGTGCCATAGACATAACCCTTTCAACTCTTACATTTTGTCTTTTTGAAAAAGTGATCTGAGGCATTAGTACTATGGTACCTATTATTATTATTATTATTTTTTAAATACTAGACACATTTTTATTTAAGTTTTAGCAATAAAGACAACAATTTCCAGCTCTTAAAAAAAATTCCAGCTATTCTTGAAAAGTCTGTCTGTTGATGTAGGTTCGAGAAAGGATTCAATCAATAGACTAAATGTACAAACGAACAATGGCCAGACCATATGTGAAAATTAAACTGACTCACAGCCTGCAGCAATCAGCCCAGGAAGCCAGCCCTGCTATGAATCAGACTTCTAGGAAGTCAGACTACTATCTCTAGTAGCAGTACAGGAAAACAAACAGTAACTCTGTACCAATCAGTCCCAAATGGCACTATGGTATATATTAACCAAAAGCCCAATTATTATTTGGAAATGGTACTTGTAGTCTATTGATATAAAGATAACTCTATTTTGCAACTGAAAGGAGTAATGGGAACACCCCTGAGCCTTTTCCTTTAGAACCTAAAATGTACAGTTATTTCCACGTTGAGCCTAGTGAGAAGCCTTGTGACCCATTTGTGATATTGCTTCCTTTCTTATCCAGCCTAAACCTTGTTGTATGTTCCTCTTGCTAATATCCTCATCTAATTCTAGACACATCTTTGTCACTAAACCTGCCCAGAAACCCCCTCATTCTTTGATCAATCTAACCACACTTTCTATGCTCCAACTGAACTCTTAGTGGAAATCATACCTTTGTTAGGACCAGTGCCACAACCAGTGCATGGTCTAAAGCCTAATCTGGGGTCCTCAGAGCTGCTAGGAAGACTTTTTATGTATACCTATTCAGCTTTATCTCCCATCAGTTTTCCATGGTAGCTATTCTAAATATTCACTACTCATCTCAAGCAATATTTCCCCATTCAAGCAGATTCTCTCACCTTTTACTTCACTGTTGGACTTGACTTTCCAGCTTTATCCTGGTGTGTGTGTGTGTGCACGCATGTGCAAGCATGCACACTTTTCTCTTTCCCTCCCTTCCCAAACTCATCTAATTCTTAGTGTTTTGTTCAAAATCAATAATTCCACTGGATTGTGTGTTTAGGAATTTCATGTCCTTCATTATCCTCATAGGCAGATAAAATAATATAAGACAGTAAGAAGGACTCTTTCCCTCATTTTAACCAAGGAGAAAGATGAATATAGATATAAATGGGTCAAAGGTTTGGTAGAAAGA
This sequence comes from Canis lupus familiaris, assembly GCF_011100685.1. NCBI lineage: Eukaryota > Metazoa > Chordata > Mammalia > Carnivora > Canidae > Canis > Canis lupus. Next base: position 78,520,587 of record NC_049260.1, read on the forward strand.
AGTTGAGAGAGCTTTCATCTAACTTCTGTTTTTTAATATGTTAACTTTTGTTCCATTGTCTGTCCTTTTATTCCCCATTGAATCCTTCGGGAAACTCAGCCCTGAATCAACTTAACTGTCTATTGCCTCCATTCTTATACTTGAGCACAGTTGGAAAAAAAATTACACCGCTGTGTAGATTGGTATCACTTATAAATTCATGACCTCTTATCTCATTGGAACACTCAATGTTACCTACATATTCTGTGTTCACTCATGACCTCTTTCCCTCAAGCTCCAAATTGGCTATTTCAAACTTCCTTTTCAACTACCTCCCCACTCACTCAACAGATGACACTATCTGATACTTCACATGGAAAACAGAAGTCAAATGAAAGATCCCTCATGCAAAAAGGAGACAGTTATTAACTCCAAGGAAACTATAAAGTTGTACAAGAAAGGAGATTAAATTATAATATACTATTTAGTTTGGAAGTAAATATTCCTAATATCGTAAAACTGTGGTATAGCTTATATTTGAAGAATTGAGAGAAGGTAACTAGTCATTATCTTCCATATTAAGAACTCAATAAATAGTGTATAATATTGGCTAACTAAGAAGTAAAACTATGACATATTATTTGTAAACATGGAGATGAATAGGGGCACCTGGGTGGGTCAGTCGGTTAGGCATCAACTTTTGATTTCGGCTCAGGTCTTGATCTCAGGGTCATAAGATAGAGCCCTGCGTGGGACTCCAAGCTCAGTAAGGAGTCTGCTTGAGATTTTTCTCCCTCAACCCTGCCCCCCCATTCTCTCTCTCCCTCTCCCTCTTTCTCTCTCTCTATCTCTCTCCAAAAAAAAAAAAAAAGATGAATAGGTAAATCTTTAAAAAAATACACAGGCTAAATAACAAGAAACAGCTTAAAAAGTTCAGAGTTGTCTTTAAAAAGGACTTGGGAGGAGGGAACAGAGGACTGCTGTTTTATGTTAATAAGTCTTTTAGTATTAGGGACAGCCCCAGTGGCTCAGCAGTTTAGCACAGCCTTCAGCCCAGGGCCTGATCCTGGAGACTCAGGATCGAGTCCCATGTCAGTCTCCCTGCATGGAGCCTGCTTCTCTCTCTGCCTGTGTCTCTGCCTGTGTGTGTGTGTATGTGTGTGTGTGTGTGCCTCATGAATAAATAAATAAAATCTTTACAAAAATAAGTCTTTTAATATTATATAACTATTACTTTGAAAAAATAATTTTCAAAAAGTTACAGTGAACTCTTTTGCATGGCATTTTGGAGGCAGAAGGCTGGCTGCTTTAGGGTGAATATAAACATCTCTTTCCCAGCTACTGGCTGCCAGAAACTCATTGAAGTGGACAATGAGTACAAACTTCATACCTTTTATGAGAAATGTAGAAGCACAGAAGTTTCTGATGATGCTCTGGGTGAAGAATGGAAGGGTTACATGGTCTGAATCAGTGTTGGCAACAACAAATAAGGCTTCCTTATGAAATAGGGTGTCTTGTTCCATGGCTGTATCCACCTGCTGCTGAGTAAGGGGCATTCCTGTTATAGACCAAGGAGGACTGGAGAAAGAAAGCAAATATCTGTTCAAGGTTGCATTGTGGGTGCCAGTCTCAGCGTTCTCAACTTGGTCATTGTAAAAAAAGGGGGCCAAAGATTATTCCTGAACTCATTGATGCTGCTGTGCCTCGTTGCCTAGGCCTAAAAGACCTAGCAGAATCCACAAACTTTTTCAGTCTCTCTAAAAATGATGTCCTCCAGTATTTGTGAGAAGGCTCCTAAACAAAGAAGGTAAGAAACCTAGAATTGAAGCACCCAAGATTCTGCATCTTGTTATTCCACATGTCCTCCAACACAAATGTCAGTGCATTGCTCTGAAGAAACAGCATACTAAGAAAAATAACGATGAAGCTGCAGAATATACTGAACTTTGGGCTAAGAGAATAAAGGAGGTCAAAGAAAAATGCCAGGACCAGATTGCCAAGAGATGGAGGATGTCCTCTCTGAGAGCCTCTCCCTCTAAGTCCAAGTCCAGTAAAAAAATGAGATTTTTCTAAGATTAACCAATACATAATATCAGATATCAGAAAAAAACAGTTAGGATACAGAGAAGTGAGGAGGGTATGATTCATTGTAATGGGTTTGCAGTGAGTCTATCAACTTTCACTTAGAAAAATTTCCACTACCTTTTAGTTATGGCTGAATCTCACCTACTTTATGATTTTCCTCTGATAGAAAACTTGGCAGAAACTGTTTTCTAAAAAGAACTGGCTCCTTTAAATAGATCACAGTGGGTGTACAGAGCGGTTTCAGAACCTTGGATAGGAAATGTCACTACACAGCTTCTTTGGCCACCAAAAGCTCATAGATGGAGACAGTTTTCCAGTTAGGCTGTTTTTCAACATTTGGGTCAGGAACCACAGAGACTTTCCTCTGGGGTCTGGTATTCTCTTCCTGGGCCTTATATTTGTTACTTTATACTTTTAGCAAATACTGCCAAAATAGGAGACCCTTTTGTTATCTGGTTCACACAGGACCAAACTAAAGAAAAAAAAAAAAAGATAGCTATTGAGCATTTAAGATGTGTCAGACACTGACACTTATAGAGGAAGTCTGTGAGAGAAGTGTATATTCACAGGGAAAATATAGGAATTTAATAAAGGAGGTACCCAAGGCAATGAAAAGTACTATATTGGGATTCATAACCTCAGCTCCCTGTGACTCTCTCTCTCCCATACTCTGTGACCTTGAGCATGTCACTTCCCCTAAATTTCCTCTTCTATACAATGAAAGGATTGGACTAAATAATTCTCAAACTTTAGGATGCATTGAAATTACCTGGGGTGCTTGTTACAAAGGCAGCTTCTTGTGGCCTCACCCCCAAAAGTTATTGAATTAACTGGAAGTTATGTGGGTGGGGGGAGCAGAAATAAATTTTTTAATAAGCTCTTTTGGTGGGAACCACTGTTGAATTAATTAATCCTGGGCTCCATGCTATTTTCCAGCTCTAACATTTTATGACCTAGTATCCAGGTGGCACTGATAAGGATGTGATTGAAAGGGGAAGCAAAGGTTGAAGGAAAGATTTCTATAATTCATTAATTCACTGAATCAGGAAATATTTAAGTGCCTCTTACATACCTATTGAATAGGTATTCATATGAATACCTATTCAATAGGTATGAATAGCTTACGTACCAAGCTATTATGTCTTTTCTGTATGAATAGCTTACGTACCAAGCTATTATGTCTTTTCTGTATATGTTTTATTAATTTTTGGTGACTTGGGAAGGAATTGGGAAATAAAGAATGACATCTTTTAATGTCTGGACCAGTGCTTAGTGATGTACACATGTAGAAACTAATGTAAGAGGTGATAAGATTATTCTCTATAGCTACAGAGTGAAAATGATCCAAATGTCTATCAGCTGATGAATGGATAAACAAATTGTAGTGTATACCTATAGCGGAATATTATTCATCAATAAAAAAGGAATGCAATACTGATACTTGCTACAAAATGGATGAGATTTGAAAACATTATGTTAAGTGAAGGAAATCAGATACAGAATGCCATGTATTATATAATTCCATTTATATGAAGTGCTTAGAATAGGAGAATCAAAAGAGATAGTAATATTAGTGGTTGTATAGGACTGGGCTTGGGGCATGGAGGTGGGTCAATGGAGAGTAACTTTTAAATAGGCATAAGGATTCTTTTTAGAGTGATAAAGAAGTCTCTATTTTAGAATGTTTCAACTCTCAAGATAATGGCATCTCTTTTTCATTTTTGTGTTCCCAGCAATTAGTCAGTGTGTGGCCCCTGTTGAGATATTACTGGATGTTTATATAATAAAAGAATGTCTTCTGCAGTGTTTCTCTTGAGCACTTAGAGAGGCCCTAGCTAGTTTCCTTTGTGTAAATAGGATCCTGGGCCTGCCTTTGGACCCCAGTGTTCCTGAAGTAAATATGCAGATTCAGCTCCTTGCTATATACACACGAGGCATGCAGCACATGAATTTTCAAATACCTAAATATTAATCTCATGCCAAAACCTATTAACTAATAGCTGGTCTATAAACCATGTGAAAAGATTAGAAGCATATATGAAAGTGTCCTCCCCATCACAAACCATTGCAGAATATAGATTGAAATTTAATCTAATTTTTCTCAGTTTCAACTCTCCTATCATTTTTATTAGTCTTCACAGTAAAAGCTATTCAGGGGGCCCACACAGCAGTGAAAAGATTGGCTTAGCCATTTATGTGCCCAGCATTTCTAAATGGCTTAGAACGTTCTTAACAAAGATCATAATTTGAACTTTTTGCTCTTTTTACTTCTGAAAATTAGGACAAAGTAAAATCATATGTCTTGGGACTAATCAGAAATTGAAGCCCAGAAACCCATTTGCTTGGTTTTGGAGAGCATATACATGTTGTTGGTTATATTTGGAGATGCATAATTGAAACACTTTTACATTTGTATAGCACTTTTAAAACTTTTATAGCCCTTATATACCAAATATTTCATTTGAGCCTCAGAACAGCCCTTCTAAGATAAACCAGAGCATGGTACTAAAATCATAGGGCTCAAAGGCATCTATAAGCAAGTAGCTTAACTACCCAGCCCCCTTGGCAGGTGCCAAAACTGAAATGCAGAAAAGGTCACTGGTTGGCTCAAGGTGGTACTGCAAGCTTTCCTACATGAGGCATTCACTTTATAAATGCCTAATGACACTTAGAGGTAGAAAATGTCATTGAAACCACTGTAATGCTGGTCAAGGTTGGCAGGAAGGATTAGAACCTGGAAGTACCTGCCTTGGGGTCCTAAGCACAGACTTCTCTCTCCCTTGGTACCCTTTATACACATCAGTTTGACTTTTTCCTATCATTGAATTTACTATAATCCTCTAAATATATATACCTCCTGCAGCCTCCAAAGCAGTTAAACTCTTGTCAGTGGACATAAAATTTCTTGGTCTGACAATCTTACTTTTATGTCGCCTTCAGTATTTCAGGTTGCCTGAGGTGCCATATTGATTAAGCTACATTCTAGAGAACTAAATATATGTAGAATATTATATGGCTCCCCTACTGAACACAAAACTTTAAATTAATGGGTCTCTCTTGTTGACACTGTAAAGTATGCAGACCTGAAATACAACTGTAATATTCCTTGCAGGACCATGTATTTACTTGTAATGTCTATAAAATGAATGGCTGTTCAAATGTAGAAGCTATGACAAAACACGGATGTTTATATAGGAGGTGACACAATGGAAGAAGGATTACAGTGAGGACATGTAAAGTGAGAAGCCAAAAAGGGCTGGGAGAAGAAAATCATAAAATAGACCAGTGGCAGGGCAACTTTCCACTATGGAGGTCACAGCAAAATTCAATCAGCACATCAATCCTGAATATGGTTAGAGGTGATCATGTTTTGCTTTGTTTTTATATTCGTGTTTTGTGCCTTTCTGTGTTATCAGGTATAACTGAAATTGTGTCAGAAGAGTAGAGCCAGGTAGTTTGGGAGATCAATTAGAAATGCTGCACCTCACAAGGCATTTGTAAATGGGGGAGGTAGAGGGAGATCTTTTTTTTTTAATTTATTTTTTATTGGTGTTCAATTTACTAACATACAGAATAACCCCCCGTGCCCGTCACCCATGGTAGAGGAAGATCTGATGCAAATGGTGCTGAAAGTAGCACAGAACAAACCCTAGTTTAAGAAAAGTGGCTCAAGTAGGTTTTGGTGCACATATATTTTCCCTCTTGCTCTTTTGGCTCCTCCAAATCTCCCCAATAGATTTTTCTGCCTTTAAAATACACCTCTTGCCCCCACCCCACCCTAATTTTCAGTAAACAAGTTTCTCAAGTCAGTATTTTGAAAGATATTGCTTAAATTAGTCTAAATTTCCAATGTATCCAGCTCCTCCCAGTTCTTAAATTATTACTATTAAATTAAACTGCTTATTGGCACTGCAAAATTTCATTTCCTGCAGTAGCCAGCTGCCAGGTCACAAAAAAAACTTATCTGAACACCCTGAGAATTTTCTTTGGGCAGTAAAGTCAAGCATCTTGGTATCATGTAAGCATTAATTTTTAATGCTTTAATTTGACCCAAAGCATTTTGTTGTCTATGATGGGCTTCCCACTTATTTTGCTTTGGAAAAATCTGGAGTCTAAGTCTAAGCATTTTCCCCTTAATTCTAAAAGCAGTTTTCTGTGTTTTTCTCTTAAGTAGGACTGAGGACATTTGACTAAGAAACTTGTGCACCTCTTCTTTTTTTAGTTGCTGTTCTCTTCACTCATGAGTTAATCCGTCTTAGGTTGTTGAAAAACAGCTCCCCAATTCTGAACACAGTGAAGGGAAGGGTAGCATCCTTTCAGGCTCTGTAAGCCTTGCTATGTGAGAGGATCAGAACATTCTAAAACTGTGATGTCCTTCCTGGAGGACCTCGGTGGCACAGTTAGTTAAGCATCTGGCTTTTGGTTTCAGCTCAGGTCCTGATCCCAGGGTTGTCAGATGGAACCCTGCCTTGGGCTCCACAGTAAACTCAGAGTTTGCTTAGATTCTTTCTCCCTCTCCTCCCCCTACTTCTCTAAAAAATAAATAAATATTTAAAAAATACAATAAGATGTGGTGTCCCGGAAAGAATTTGAAATCAATCTCTAGGGCAGCAGTACTCTATTATAGAAATTACTCTATTACACTGCAGGATCATCACTTACTAGCTCTGTGATTCTGGGCAAGTCACTTAACTTCTGTGTGCCTGCCTCAGTTACTATCTATGCACACTGAGGAATCTTCTATTATGACCACCACAGATGCTCAGGCCTATCCCCAGAAGAGATTTTTAACTCAGTAGGCCTGATGCAGTGGCACAGGCACATGGATTTTAACGAAGGTTTTTGGGGGGATTCTGATAACCACCTATTAAGAACTACTGCTGTAGGCAGTGATTCTCAAACTTTAATGTAATTAGAATCACCTGGGAGAAGGAAACTTATTGTAAAGTGAACCTCTAGAAATTGTGCTACTACTCTATATCTGGTGGGAGGACCCAGGAATGTGCATTTTAACTAGAACTCTAGGTGATTTGAATGCAGGCGGCTGCAAGAGCCACCTTTGGGAAACACTGCTATAGAGGAATAACACTAGCACCCTATTATGGACTGAATGTTTGTATCTCTTTCCCATCCAATTCGTATGTTGAAACCCTAACCCCCAGTGTGATGTCAATTAGAAGTGGGCCTTTGGGAGGTAATTGGGTTTAGATGATTTCTAATGGTAGTGATGGGGGCACCATGATGGGATTAGTGCCCTTATGAGAAGAGGTAGAGAGACAAAAGCTCTTGTGAGTACACACATGCTCTCTCTCTTTCGTTCTCTTCATCATGTGAGGACAGAGGGAGAAGGCCACTATCCGTAAGCCAAGAAGAGGATACTCACCAGATGCCTAATCTGCTGGCACCTTGACCTGGGATTTATCAGCCTCCAGTACTTTCATAACTAAATTACTGTTGTTTAAACCACCTGGTCTATGGTAGTGTTTAGTAGTATCCTGAGCCAAATAAGACACATACCCCTTCTTCGCTGCATTTGTCTATAGCAATAATCTTTTAAGACTGCCAAGGTACTATTTTTAAAAAGATTTTATTTATTTTATTAGGGAGAGAGAGAGAAGGAGGAGGGGCAGATGGATAGGGAGAGAATTTTATGCAGACTCCCCGCTGAGCATGGAGCCCAACACTGGGTCCTCAATCCAGGACCCTGAGATCATGACCTAAGCTGAAACCAAGAGTTGATTAACTGACTAAGCCATCTAGCCACACCACACAGGTAATGCTGCTGAATTACTTCCAGTGGGACAAAAAGCACAAGCTATAAAGTATTTTTTAGTCAGAGGAATTAGCACAGAAATGCATCCTCTAACCAATGGCATGTAATTGTAAGCTGGCTGCTGGGGATATAGTCTGTAGCCATAGAATGAAAAAAGCCAATTAACCATGTGGGAAGAGAACATATGACAATAGAAATTATACCTTTAACCCTTGGTTCATTAGCATTGTGCCCTAATCAATTGAGATTACCAGCCAAATAACCATGAGAAAACTGTAGGAAAAAGGAAGCAGGATTATTTAGAGTTTATACTAGCCATACATTATGTGACTGGTGCTTAATGAGCCTAGTGAATTTTGTTTTGTGATAAAATGTTTTATTTGATTCTTTTGAAATACATTTCTATTCTATCATACCCGAAAAGAGAAAAATGAGGGCTGTGAGGAATTTTGAATCCTCATTTGTCCTCTGCCCATGCTGCACAACACCTGGCTCTCCACTCATTGCACAAATGGAACTTTCCATTCATAGTGATTTCTAGGTCTCTATAGCATTTTGAAAACACACTAACTGAAAAGTTCTACATGGTTTAATACTCTCCCCCCTCACCGCACACACACATACCCTACTTAGGCTTCTTGTCTTCTCCACTTTTTGCGCACTTCATTCTTTTCAGTGGTACCCCTGAACTTTCTGACAAATGTGTAAAAGGCAGCAGTTTGTGGAGTTATTTATCCTCCACTTATAAATTCTTCTGGTTTAGGCCATATCCAGGATCAGCCTTTGAGTTAGTGCTAGGAATTGAAAATAAAGGAAAAGCATTCTTGAAAGTCTATCTTTTGGAAATGCAGCAGAAATCTTCAGTCTTACCCTTATTTCTGGAACCTAGAAACCTAAATTATCTTAGATCCTCATAAATTTTATTCACTCTCAGGGTTTTCAAATGTTACAGGGAGATTTGTTTGGAGGTTTAACGAATTAACCATTGCTTCTAAAATGTGATCTATTTGGAATGGTATACTAAGCAAAGTTCAGTGAATTAAATTAATGATAGACAGCTTCATGAAGACAAAGAAGTAATTTATTTCTCCAGGTCTCTGTATTTCTTAAGTCCTTGGAGTCTTGGGTTCCAAATATTCTTTACTTGTAGCTTTCAGAGAGCAGTGAAATGTGCTCTCTCCATGCCTGTATGTTTGCTTTGGGGCAACCATATTTCTTGAGCCATGCATTCAATTTGAGTCTTAAGAGGGGAAAAAAAGACTATCTCTAAGACATGATTTCTACAAACAGAGATTAAAAGATGTGTAACTTTTTCCCATTTGTGTGAAATATAGCTGTTCATAGTCTGCGTTTTGGAGGTATTGAGAAAACACTCCAAGGTTAGTTTTATATTTTTGTGCCATATGGACATAACCTCTTTTCTTAATACCATGTGATTTTTTTAATGTTTCAGATTTTTATTTAAATTCTATTTAGTTTAGTTAACATATAGTGTAATATCAGTTTCAGGAATAGAATTTAATGATTCGTTACTTACATATAACACCCTCATCATAGTTAGTGCCCTCCTTAATACTCATCACCCATCTAGCCCATCACCCACCCGCTTCCCTCCATCAACTCTCAGTTTGTTTTCTATAGGGAAGTCTCTCTTATAATTTGCTTCACTCTCTTTTTTTCTTTCCCCTGTTTACCTGTTTTGTTTCTTAAATTCCCCCATACTAATGAAATCATATGGTATTTGTCTTTCTCTGACTTAGTTCACTTAGCATAATATACTCTAGCTCCATCCACATCATCGCATATGGCAAGATTTCATTCTTTTTGGTGGCTGAGTAATATTTCTCTGTGTGTGTGTGCGTGCGTGTGTGTGTATACACATATATAGCACTATTTCTTTATCCGTTCATCAGTCAATGGACATTTGGGCTCTTTTCATAATTTGGCTATTGTTAATAATGCTGCTATAAGCATCAGGGTGCATGTGCCCCTTTGAATCAATATTTTTTATACTTTGGGTAAATATCTAGTAGTGCAATTTCTGGATCGTAGGGTAATTCTATTTTCACCATTATGAGGAACCTTCAAACTGTTTTCCAGAGTGGCTGTACCAGTTTGCGTTCCCACCAACAGTGTAAGAGGGTTCCCCTTTCTCTGCATCCTCACCAACATCTGTTATTTACCGTGTTTTTAATTAGCTACTCTAACAGGTGTGAGGGGATATCTCATTGTAGTTTTGATTTGTAATACCCTGATGATGAATTATGTTGAGCATTTTTCATGTGTTTGTTTGCCATGTATATGTCTTGTTTGGTTTTATAAAATATTTTCTGCTTTGTGACATGGAGGGTTTCTTTTGGTAATTATTAGTAAATAATGTTTGTTGTATAAAAACTGAAAGAGGGCTAGTATCTTTAGTAAAGGCAAACCATTAAAAAAAAATTGACACACTTTGTGTTGTGAAAGTGAATAATAAGACCTCCTTTGTGTTGTGAAAGTGAACCACTTGTTTGTCTTAATAAGACCTCCTTAAGCTAATTAATCTGACCAGTTATCAGATTCAGCCTTTATTCCTAGAATGAAATAAAGATTTACTGAAATTTTAATAAGTTCACTAACATTAATAAAAACAGGAGGCTTTATTTCAAAACAAATTGTTAGCATCAACAATAGAAAAATAGGTAAATTCTAATTCATATACTAGTTACCCTTTTTACCATCCATATTAGCCTGAGTTGGGTCTTTATATCCTTGACATACTTATCAGACTAGTTTTGCATATTTTACCACAAAGCTTTTGATAGTACTTATTTGAAAATCACCACTTGAATAAATGAACCTATTATTCTTATCAAGATGGGACATTCTCAAAAATATGATGGGTGCTCTAAATCATATTCCCTCTTCCTCCATCTAAAAAGAATTAAACCTTGTATGGCAGTGATCAGGAAAAGGACACAAGTACATGAGCTTCTTGTGTGTTTTTTTTAATATAATGCATATCAGGAGAGATGAGCTATGATATGAATCTTAACATGACCAAGGGTATCAAAACAGTACTAGGTTCTATGTCAGGAGACTTGAGTTCCAGGCTAGCCTCTGCCACTGTGTGATCTCACATAGATGCTTTTTGGCCTCCGTTTTCTGACTTGTTTTCAAAGAGATAGATTGGTATAAATGACTACTCAGTTCTCTCACAGTTAAAAGCTCTTAATTCTGTGCTTTAAATTCTGTCTGTGAGATGATTTTGTTCCCTCAATTTGTTCATGCCCCTTTCTTGCATCCTATTGAGTGTCCTTAACATAAAAGGTGATGGAACACATTGACCTCTATTCTAGAAAATAGTCCCAGATGAGGAAAATTTCCATAACACCAGTGATTTCTAGGAATATAGGACTCTTCTGCATCCTGTTACCAGGAAGGACATACATAAGAGGAAAACAGGCATATCTGCAGACTACTGGACAAATGTCTGAAATTATTCTGACCTACCTAGAAAGCATCTTATCTTTTTTCCTCTTTGCTCTGAGTTGAGACAGTCTGGTTGATCTGCTTCCATTCCTTTGACTTTACAGTTATTTTAGAAAACAAATAGTATTGGTATTAAGCTAGCACTAAATAGTATAGAAGGAGAGGCTTAAACATTTGTATCTTCCCACCCATCTCAACCCCTGTCACCAACAAAAAGCTATAGAAACACAAAAGGAACAACCATTACAGTGAATCTCTGTGCTCCCACAGCATGCATAAAGAATACACCATAGCCTATCAGATTATTTTCATATTTTTCCTGGCTGTAAGTCACAAGTAACTTTGATACAAATAATACTTGTGAATAAGCTGTATAAAATACTCACCAAGCTACACTGAAACTGTCCATGAAAGTGACAACTTGCTGTCACGAATGATGAAATATCCTTTGCATAAAAGGCAATTGTGTTGATTATAGAAAATGAAATGAGCTTTCTTAGGTTTCTTCCCTGTGTGATGGTGGTTTTTTAGACAGGAAAGCTCCTATACAGTGATGTTAGGCCATATATTTCATCTCAACTTTCATTTACAGTTGTCATTGTTGTGGGGAAAAACATTTTAATCAGTTTCTGCATGAAGGTCAGATAAAACTGTGAACAAAAGTAATTCCTTTATGATAATATCAAAACAGAAGCATTGCTACACTTAAATTATGAAGCATGTTTCTCTTATCTGCAATACAATTGTGTGTATGACTTAATTGAATCTGAGAGTATATCTTATTTATGCTCCTGGTAAGCTCAAGAAATTCTCTTCCCTTAGAGGCCTGAAGTTCTGATATTGGCTAAGAAAGACCAGTTGATATTATGTTATAGGTATAAACTAAGTTATTTTTAAAAGAGATATGGGAATTATTTCAGGTCTTTGGGGTTTTGTTTAATAAACTGAAGTCATATTGACATTTTGTTGTGCCTTAGAAGACATGATTTTTAAAAGTGCCTGAATATGTGTGAGTGGTGTGTGTGTGTGTGTGTGTGTGTGTGTGTGTGTGAGAGAGAGAGAGAGAGAGAGAATTATTGGAGGTAACACAGTGGAGCAGAAGTATTCATAATAAAAAAGATATTTTATCTGGTTTTTGAGTGTAAAAAGACACTCATTTAGTAGATAAACACAAACATATGCACCCTGATGCCTGAACACATCTTCCTATTCCCAACCTCCGCCATACGGGTCTTATCTGTTGCCTGCAAATGGAAATTTGAGACTATGCACTCCCAGAGGATAGAAAATTGATTATAGTTGCAAATGCAGATTACCAATTAAAAACCTTTAGGAACACAGTGTAGGGCTAGGTGATGTACATTAATAATTTAATACATACACATACCCTTTCGCATTCCCCAATACCCTTTCTAACATTTTAAGAAGTTCCACTAATTATGCTGCACACTAAAGTACAAAAAGAGGTAAAAGTTGCCCAGGAAATCACAAAAATTATGTTACTTTCAAGAATTTAACCTATGAGACTTTTATTCCACTTTATTCTTTTTTTTTTTATTGGTGTTCAATTTACTAACATACAGAATAACACCCAGTGCCCGTCACCCATTCACTCCCACCCCCCGCCCTCCTCCCCTTCTACCACCCCTAGTTCGTTTCCCAGAGTTAGCAGTCTTTACGTTCTGTCTCCCTTTCTGATATTTCCCACCCATTTCTTCTCCCTTCCCTTATTTTCCCTTTCACTATTATTTATATTCCCCAAATGAATGAGAACATATAATGTTTGTCCTTCTCCGACTGACTTACTTCACTCAGCATAATACCCTCTAGTTCCATCCACGTTGAAGCAAATGGTGGATATTTGTCATTTCTAATAGCTGAGTAATATTCCATTGTATACATAAACCACATCTTCTTTATCCATTCATCTTTCGTTGGACACCGAGGCTCCTTCCACAGTTTGGCTATAGTGGCCATTGCTGCTAGAAACATCGGGGTGCAGGTGTCCCGGCGTTTCATTGCATTTGTATCTTTCCATTGGAAGAAAGACAGTCTCTTCAATAAATGGTGCTGGGAAAATTGGACATCGACATGCAGAAGAATGAAACTAGACCACTCTCTTGCACCATACACAAAGATAAACTCAAAATGGATGAAAGATCTAGATGTGAGACAAGATTCTATCAAGATCCTGGAGAAGAACACAGGCAACACCCTTTTTGAACTCGGCCGTGGTAACTTCTTGCGGGATACATCCACAAAGGCAAAAGAAACAGGGGCGGAAATGAACTATTGGGACTTCATCAGGATGAGAAGCTTTTGCACAGCAAAGGATACAGTCAACAAAACTCAAAGACAACCTACAGAATGGGAGAAGATATTTGCAAATGACATATCAGATAAAGGGCTGGTTTCCAAGATCTATAGAGAACTTATTAAACTCAACACCAAAGAAACAAACAATCCAATCATGAAATGGGCAAAAGACATGAACAGAAATCTCACAGAGGAAGACATAGACATGGCCAACATGCATATGAGAAAATGCTCTGCATCACTTGCCATCAGGGAAATACAAATCAAAACTACAATGAGATACCACCTCACACCAGTGAGAATGGGGAAAATTAACAAGGCAGGAAACAACAAATGTTGGAGAGGATGCGGAGAAAAGGGAACCCTCCTACACTGTTGGTGGGAATGTGAACTGGTGCAGCCACTCTGGAAAACTGTGTGGAGGTTCCTCAAACAGTTAAAAATATACCTGCCCTACGACCCAGCAATTGCACTGTTGGGGATTTACCCCAAAGATATTCCACTTTATTCTTAACAGTAACCACAAGGCATTTGCCCAGACCCTCAAATTCTTTTCCATATCTTTATGAAGTTATATATACTTCAGAGGTAAGAAACATTGCCAATTCCATTTTGGGAGTCTCCTTTTGAAGCACTGTAACTACTTATTTCACTAGTGGGAATGCTGGGGAAAAATAACATTTAATCTTTCATAATTTCTAGGATTATGTAGAGAGAAAAGAATATTTTTAATGTTTTCTAGCCACTGAAACATAATGCGGCAATTAAGCAACGCCTGTCTCCCTATTATACCTAAAAGTGATTCAGAGACTTATTTCAGTAATTTTAGATGGGTACTGTGAATTACATTTCAAAAGAAAAGATTATTTAGCAATGTGAGCAAAACATTAGCTGCCCTTAATATCTAGTTGAAATCCCTAAAAAGCAGAATTACTGTCTTTCAACATCTGTAGCACTGTTGACATTGAAAAATTATAATGGTGACTATATATATCTTTATAACATTATATTATCAGGCCTCTGGGCCACTCCACTTTAAAGCTTCTTAATCTCCTTTGACCAAACAATTTAAAAAGGAATTGATAGCATTCTGACATCTGGTGGCTTGTAGAAAAATTTTAAAGCATTTTCAACTTGACTGAGGATCAAATAAAATAATTTTTAAAAATATATGGGTATGCTTCTATGTCTTGGCTATTAAAAATAAAGCTTCAGGGAATATAGGGTTGCACATATATTTTCAAATTAATGTTTTAGTAAATTAGTGGAATTACTGGGTCATATGATAATTCTATTTTTAATTTTTTGAGGAGTGTCCATACAGTTTTCTACAGGGGCTGCACCAGTTTTCATTCCTACCAACAGTGAATGAGAGTTCCTTTCTCTCCACATCCTTGCCAACATTTATTTCTTGTCTTTTTTTATTTTAGCCATTCTGACAGGTGTAAAGTAATATCTCATATGGTTTTGATTTGAATTTCATTGATGATGAGTTATTTTGGTCATCTTTTCATGTGTCTTTTGGCCAACTCTTTGTCATCTTTGGAAAAATGTCTATTTGGGTCCTCTATCCATTTTTTAATGTTGAAAGTTTTTATTTAATTTCTAGTTGGTTAACATATAGTGTAATATTAGTTTCAGAGGTAGAATTTGGTGATTCATGACAAAAAGTGCCTTCCTTAATACCCATCACCCATTTAGCCCGTATCCTACTCACCTCCTCTCCAACAACCCTCAGCTTCTTCTCTGTTCTCAGCAGTCTTTTTTATGGTTTGCCTCCTTCTCTTTTTTTTTCTTTTCCTTGTGTTCATCTGTTTTGTTTCTTAAATTCTTCATGTGAGTGAAATCATATGGTATTGGTCTTTTTCTGACTGACTTATTTCACTTAGCATACTCTAGCTTAATCCATGTCAATGCAAATGGCAAGATTTCATTCTTTTTTATGGCTGAGTAATATTCCTTTATAGATATGTATATTATTATATATGTATATCTACACACACACATACACACACACTGCTTCTTTATCCATTTATTAGCCAACAGACATTTGGGCTCTTCCCATTATCTGGCTATTGTTGATAATGCTGCTATAAGCATCAGGGTGCACGTGCATCTTTGAATCAGTACTTTTCTATCCTTTGGGTAAATATCTAGTACTGCAATTTCTAGATCATAGTGTAGTTCTATTTTTACCATTCTGAGGAACCTCCAAACTGTTTTCCAGAGTGACTGCACCAGTTTGCATTCCTACCAACAGTGTAAGAGGGTTCCCCTTTAGCTGAATCCTCACCAATATCTGCTGTTTCCTGTGTTGTTAATTTTAGCCATTCTGACAGGTGTGAAGTGGTATCTCATTGTAGTTTTGATTTGTAATTCCCTGATGATGAGTGATATTGAGCATCTTTCATGTGTCTATTAACTATCGCTATGTCTTTGGAAAAATGTCTATGTCTTCTGTCCATTTCTTGACTGGATTTTTTTTTTATTTGGGGGGTATTGAGTTTGGTTGAATTTTTATATATTTTGGATACTAACCCTTTATTATATATGTCATTTGCAAATATCTTCTCCCATTCTGAAGGTTGCCTTTTAATTTTGTTGTTTCCTTTGCTGTGCAGAAACTTTTATTTATCTTGATGATGTCCCAATAATTCATTTTGCTTTTGTTTCCCTTGCCTCTGGTGATGTGTCTAGAAAGTTCCTATTGCAGATGTCAAAGAGATTGCTACCTGTGTTCTCCTTTAGGATTTTTTTTTGTCTCATACGTGCCCATTTTTTAAATTGGATTATTTGTTTTTCTTTGGTGTTGAGTTGTGTAAGTTCTTTATATATTTAGAATATTAAACCCTTTATTAGATATATCATTGGAAGATATCTTCTATTCAGTAGATTGTATTTTTGTTTGGTTGATGGTTCCTTTTTCTGTGGAAATGTTTTATTTTGGTATAGTCCCAATAGTTGAATTTTGCTTTTATTTCCTTTGCCCGAGGAGACCTATCTAGAAAAAAGTTTCTATAACTGATGTCAAAGAAATTACTGCCTATGCTTTCTGGTGTATGGTATAAGAAATTGGTCTAGTTTCATTCTTTTGCATGTAGCTGCCCAGTTTTCCTAGCCCCATTTGTTGAAGAGACTATCTTTTCCCCCATTGTTTATTCTTGAATTCTTTGTTGTTTGTCAATTAATGACCGTAAAATCATGGGACCATAAATTCTGGGTTTTCTATTCTGTACCATTGTTCTGTGTCTATACCATTTTGACTGCTACAGCTTTGTAGTGTATCTTGAAATCTGTGATTGTCATATCTCGGGCTTTGTTCTTCTTTTTCAAGATTGTTCTGACTATTCGGGGTCTTCTGTGCTTCCCTGTAAATTTTAGGATTATTTGTTCTAGTTCTGTGAAAAATGCTGTTGGTATTTTAATAGGGATTGCATAAAATCTAGATTGCTTTGGGTAGTAGAGACATTTTAACAATATTTGTTTTTTCCAATCCATGAGCATGCAATATCTGTCCATTGGGTTTTTGTCATCTTCAATTTCTTTTATCAATGTTTTGTAGTTTTCAAAGTATGGATCTTTCATCTCCTTGGAAGTTTATTCCTAGGTATCTTATTATTTTTAGAACAATTATAAATGGGATTTTCTTAATTTCTCTGTCTGCTACTTCATTATTCATGTATATAAATACAACAGATTTCTTTATATCAACTTTGTATCCTGTAACTTTACTGAATTCACTTATCTGTTGTTTTTTTTTGGCAGAGTCTTTAGGGTTTTCTATATATAGCATCATGTCATCCATAAATAATAAAACTTCTTCCGTACCAATTTGAATCCCTTTTATTTCTTTTATTGTCTAATTGTTGTGGCTAGGACTTCCAGTACTATGTGGAATAAAACTGGTGAGAGTGGACATCCTTGTTTTTTTTCTGAGCTAAGAAAAGCTCTCAGTTTTTCACCATTGAGTGTGATGTTAGCTGTGTATTTTTCATATATGGTCTTTATTATGTTGAGGTATATTCCCTCTAAACTTACTTTATTCAGAGTTTTTATCATGAATGTAAGTTAAAATTTGCCAATGCTTTTTCTGCACCTCTTGAGATGGTCATATGGTTTTTATACTTTTCCTTATTGATATGATGTAGCACATTGATAGATTAGCAAATAGTGAATCACTTTTGTTGGTCAGTTTGCTAGTATTTTGTTGAGGATTTTTGCATCTGTGTTCATCAGAGATATTGGCCTATAGTTTTATTTTTTGTAATATTGTCATCTGATTTTGGTATCAGGCTAATGCTGGCCTTACAGAATGAATTTGGAAGCTTTCCTTCTTTTATTTTTTGGACTAGTTTAAGAAGGATAGGTATTAACTTGTCTTTAAATGTTTGGTAGAATTCACCTGTGAAGTATTCTGGTCCTAGACTGGTTTGTTGGGAGTTTTTTGACTAAAGTAGCCCAAATGTCCATTGATAGATGAATAGATAAAGAAGATGTGGTTGGTACATATATAATGAAATATTACTCAGCCATAAAAAGAATGAAATCTTGCCATTTGCAACAACAGGGATGGAGTTAGAGTATAATGTTAAGTGAAATAAGTCAAAGAAAGGCAAATACCATATTGTTTTACTCATATGTGGAATTTAAGAAACAAAACAGACAACCAAACAAAAAAGTGACAAAAACTAGACACTTAATTACAGAGAACAAACTGATGGTTGCTGGAGAAGAGGTGGGTGGTTGGGGGAATAGGTGAATTAGATAAAGAGGGTTAAGAGTACACTTACCTTGATGAGCACTGAGAAACATATAGAGTTGTTGAATCACTATATTGTACACCTGAAACTAACACTGTATGTTAATTATACCTCAATAAAAAAAGAAAAATATATTGGCAAGAATTCAGTACTAGAAAGAGAACTTCCACTCAGAAAGCATGGATTTCATCAATAAGCAGTTGTGTAACCTTGAGAAATTCCACTAGAACTTTGAACCTCAGTGTCCTTTTCCATAAAATTGAGGGACTAAAACTGTATGAACTACGGTGATAGCATCCTAATGTACCTGGTTCTAGATTCAGTCTCATCTTCCATTTTGCATTCTTTTTGCCAAAATAACAAACAAACTTGAATGATCCCTTCCAATGTTTCTTACAATTTCTGCACCATAGTTCTTTCCCCTCTAGCCTTACCACCTACCCACACCTATATTATGTTCCTGCTATATCAAATGATTTGAAATTTTCTGAGTATAGCATGCTTTCTTACTCCCAAACCAGATAATATGACCCAGGTACTATATTCCTAAATTATTGTCTATCTAAAAAATGTCCAAGGACTCCCTACATAAAAATCACCTGAGAATGCTGGTTCGGAATGGGGATTCTTGCCTAGCACCAATTAGAATCTCTAACGGAAAAAAAAAAAAAAAAAAAAAAAAGAATCTCTAACGGTTGGGCACAGGAATCTCAGTTGTGTTATAGGCTGTCATTTGAAAAGCATTGCTCTAGAGGAGGTATTCTTAAACTTTTTGGTGTTTTGGTACCTTTTGGTAGTCAGTTGAAGACTATGGACCAGTTCTCAGAAAACTGTTTAAAAGGGAATCTGGGGGGCTCACTGGTTGAACATCTGCCTTTGGCTCAGGTTGTGATCCCGGGGTCCTGGCACTGAGTCCCACATTGGGCTCCCTGCGGGAAGCCTTCTTCTTCCTCTGCCAATATCTCTGCCTTTCTCTGTGTCTCCTATAAATAGATAAATAAAATCTTAAAAAAAAAAAACTATTTATAGAGAGGCGGGGCAAGATGGTGGAAGAGTAGGATCCCCAAGTCACCTGTCCCCACGAACTTAGCTAGATAACTTTCAAATCATCCTGAACACCTACAATTCGGCCTGAGATTTAAAGAGAGAACAGCTGGAATGCTGCAGTGAGAAGAGTTCGCACTTCTATCAAGTACAACTTGTTTTTAGCCACTCTGTACTGAGCAAAGTGACTAGAAAGAACTCACCATAAAAAAAGGAATCAGAAACAGTCGTCTCTCCCACAGAGTTACAGAATTTGGATTACAATTCAATGTCAGAAAGCCAATTCAGAAGCACAATTATAAAGCGACTGGTGGCTCTGGAAAAAGCATAAAGGAATCAAGAGACTTCATGACTGCAGAATATGGATCTAATCTGGCCAAAATTAAACATCAAATAAATGAGATGCAATGAAAACTGGAGGTCCTAACAACGAGGGTTAATGAGGTAGAAGAAAGAGTGAGTGACATAGAAGACAAGCTGATGGCAAGGAAGGAAACTGAGGAAAAAAGAGAAAAACAATTAAAAGATCATGAGGAAAGGTTAAGGGAAATAAATGACAGCCTCAGAAGGAAAAAAAATCTACATTTAATTGGGGTTCCAGAAGGCACTGAAAGGGACAGAGGACCAGAAAGTGTATTTGAACAAATCATTGCTGAGAACATCCCTAACTTGGGGAGGAGAACAGGCATTCAGATCCAAGAGAGATCTCCCCCTAAAATCAGTAAAAACTGTTCAACACTTTGACATCTAATAGTGAAACTTGCAAATTCCAAAGATAAAGAGAAGATCCTTAAAGTAGCAAGAGACAAGAAATCCCTAACCTTTATGGGGAGAAGTATTAGATTAAGAGCAGACCTCTCCACAGAGACCTGGCAGTCCAGAAAGGGCTGGCAGGATATATTCAGGGTCCTAAATGAGAAGAAATTGCAGCCAAGAATACTCTATCCAGCAAGGCTCTCATTCAGAATAGAGGGAGAGATAAAGAGCTTCCAAGACAGAGAGAAACTGAAATAATATGTGACCACCGGGATCCCTGGGTGGCGCAGCGGTTTGGTGCCTGCCTTTGGCCCAGGGCGCGATCCTGGAGACCCGGGATCGAGTCCCACGTCGGGCTCCCGGTGCATGGAGCCTGCTTCTCCCTCTGCCTGTGTCTCTGCCTCTCTCTCTCTCTCTCTCTCTGTGACTATCATAAATAAATAAAATTAAAAAAAAAAAAACAAAATAATATGTGACCACCAAACGAGCTCTGCAAGAAATATTAAGAGAGACCCTGTAAAAGAAAGAGTAAGTCTAAGGAAACAATCCACAAAACAGGGACTGAATAGGTATTATGATGACACTAAATTCATATCTTTCAATAGTAACTCTCAACGTGAATGGGCTTAATGATCCTATCAAAAGACACAGGGTTTCAGACTGGATAAAAAAGCAAGACCCATCTTCTTTATCCATTCATCTTTCGATGGACACCAAGGCTCCTTCCACAGTTTGGCTATTGTGGACATTGCTGCTATAAACATTGGGTGGTTTATGTATACAATGGAATATTACTCAGCCATTAGAAACGACAAATACCCACCATTTGCTTCAACGTGGATGGAACTGGAAGGTATTATGCTGAGTGAAGTAAGTCAATTGGAGAAGGACAAACATTGTATGTTCTCATTCATTTGGGGAATATAAATAATAGTGAAAGGAATATAAAGGAAGGGAGAAGAAATGTGTGGGAAATATCAGAAAGGGAGACAGAACATAAAGACTCCTAACTCTGGGAAACGAACTAGGGGTGATGGAAGGGGAGGAGGGCGGGGGGTGGGGGTAAATGGGTGACGGGCACTGAGGGGGGCACTTGACGGGATGAGCACTGGGTGTTATTCTGTACGTTGGTAAATTGAACACCAATAAAAAATAAATTTATTTAAAAAAAATCACGAATGCCCACCATATTCTTCAACGTGGTTGGAACTGGAGGGTAGTATGCTGAGTGAAATAAGTCAATCGAAGAAGGACAAACACTATATGGCCTCATTCATTTGGGGAATATAAAAGATAGTGAAAGGGAATAAAGGGGAAAGGAGAGAAAATGAGTGAAAATATCAGTGAGGGTCACAGAATATAAGACACCTAACTCTGGGAACAAACAAGGGGTGGTGGAACGGGAGTTGAGCGGGGGGTTGGGGTGATTGGGTAGCTGGCACTGAGGGGGCACTTGTGGGGATGAGCACTGGGTAGGGTGTTATGCTCTATGTTGGCAAATTGAACTCCGTTAAAAAACTATTTATGGATGCATCAAATAAAATACATAGGATCACAAAGGAAACCAATTGTATTGAAATTCAGTTATCAAAATATTTTTTTAAAAATTTGTTTAATAATTTGCATGTTTTTATTAACACATTAATGAGGTCTAGTAGCAAGTCTTATACTATCATAATTTGAATAAAGAATGAGTATATGATATTTTAAGACATCTGCTAGAATTGGTAATACAATATAAAATTATCTGTGATTTATATTAGTGACAGAGTAACAGGTTCAGCTAATGCTACTATGGTTTATTGGCTAGATTCATAATGGAAGGAAATGCTATGTTTCCAAGAGAATTAAGTTAAAATAATGGTACATTTTTTTTACATCCAAGTTAATACACACCAGGCTTAGAATCCCTGGCTGGGAGGTTGTCCTACAGAGATTAGTGAGGATGTAGTAAAGATAGAAGCTGGGCTTGAGATACTAGGCAGGGAAGCAAAATTGAGGGATGCAGGCAGGGGACCTCAGTATTTGGTATAATTATTGTAAATAATTAAAAGAGAAGTTAGGGACCAAAATATTTATTCCTCCATTGTCAGGCTTTTAATTGGTTGGTTTGGTTGTTATGCTTCTGAGTGGGCTTGTCTGCACACCCTTGTTATTATCTCTTCCTCTTGCATCCAGACTTTTTCAGAAGTTAGCTATTGAGAAATTTAGATTGTCACTATTTTGCGACTATGAGGGAGGAGCAATTTCCAGGATGAAGAGTGGTATTGTAGGATGAGGGACTAGCATATTTAGTAATGAGAGAGTCAGAAAACAGGCTAGTATTAAAATTAGTAAGATGTTCAGAGTAGCTGAGGCTATGAGTGGATGAGTGAAGAATCTGGGAAGGTGGATTAACCTAAGTTTATAGAGGACCTTCCTACTGCACGTATGGATTTGAATTTCATGATGGAACATGCAGGGATCCAGAGGAGAATTTTGTGATGAAGAGAAACATAGTAAAGTGTATTTTTTATGAAAATAAATCTGCAGGTAAAATGAAAACGGATTGGAGAAAGGCAGACTATTTCTTAGGCTTTGGTACGAACCCAATGGAAAAAATATGGGCTCTTGGTAGTGAAGCTATGGTGTAGAGACAGAGAAGAAGGAACAGATATGAGGGGTGTTAATGACTGATTTGGATGTGTACTATGAAGAAGAGGAGTTTGGATTACTTTGAAGTAGTTCTAGCTTTGGAATTCATGTGAATGAAAATACCTTTAACAGAGGTACCAATTATGAGAGGCACAGCAAGTGTTTGGGAGATTTTTAGTTTTGTTTTGGACAACCTGAGGTTTTTTTTAAGATTTTATTTTAAAGTAATCTCTACACCCAAGGTGAGCCTCATACAACCCTGAAATCAAGAGCCACATGTTCCACTAACTGAGCTAGCCAGGTACCTCTGGATAGCCTGAGTTTTAACTGCTTTTTAAGCATCAAATGAAAGTTGAATGAAGTTTGCATTTTTACTGTTATTCATAGTAATCCTTTAGGTATATGATGTGAAACATTCTTTTTGTCTAGAAATTGACAGCTTGTCTTTACAGAAACTATTGGACAGTTAGGTTTCAGAAATATACAGGATTTGGTATTATACTATTCTTTTAGTACACTTTCAATGAAATGTCAGCCAATGGCTGTCCTTCAAAGAGGTATAGTTGTACAGTTAATTCTTCTGTATAAAAAATACTTCATAAACTTGTAATGGGTTATGGCAATAGAGAATATCAGTAGGCTTGTCTTCCTATATTGAGGGCTTCGACATGTTTTGTATTCTCCATTTGCCTTTCTACCATAACTGCTGGGAAACAGAAGATTGTAGGTAGGGTGGGAGCAAGAAGCAGAAATAGTGTATGACCACTTTTTTTTTTTTTTTTTTTACAAAAGCTGTGTGACTTTTTATTCCTAACAACTGGTATGGACACAAAGGAAACTGGCTATTTGCAGCCATCTCCATACTCATTGCCCTTTCAGGTTTTGGGGTCTAGGTTAATTGAAGAGATTTACTGTGAAAGTGGGATGTTGAAATGCAGGATTGACTTTTAACAGAAATGTGAGGGAAGTGATATTTGTCTTTGGTGTTCTTTTCTCCTCTGCCTGGCTATTCCACATGTCTGTACCTGGTGCCTTTGTGTTAGGTCCTGATAGGATCACAGACCCCACTTCAGGATCTTGCCTAGACTTGCACTCTGTAGTAGACATTATTCCCTTGACCTTTCTCATTCCACAATAAAACTTCCTGATCCTATATTTGATAAACTATGTTCTGTGAATATTTATGATTACTCATAGTTAAAATGTGCTATAACTTCCAAGTAACAATTGCATTTTAAGAAGGGTCTTGGAACAATGCTTTAACCTAAGGAAGTTACTGTAATGGTAGACTTGGAGGCACCATGGCAGTTGTAGTTCAGTGATCTTTCCTAACAGTCCTTAAAAATTATTGATAGCATAGACATGTGAAAGAATTTCAGAAAGTGCTGAAAAAATGTATTTATAAAGGCTGAAAGAATAGAGAGTAGAAGTAGATTTATAAGGCAGACTTCATTTGTAGAAGCTTTAACAAAGGAGAACAGGTGAGTTATTTTTGAAGATGGTAATAGAAGTGGAGTCAGGAGATATTGCATATTTTAATTTTTAAAAAAATTTCCATAGCTTTAATATATATTTAATCATTTAAAGAGGTTGGTTGAAATACCCACTGAATTGGGCAAAAATGAAAACCTGTTTATTCCTCAATGAACTCCAGACTGAAGGAAGTTCTATGACACCTGACAAGTAATGCTGACAAGAAAGTCTTTAGGTTATCCATTTGTCTCTGCATGAGAATGTAAATTATTTTGTGTGTTTTGTTTGGCTTTTAAAATGTTGACAAGTCTCAAGTACCTGTAATAATAAACTCTAGCCAGGCAGGCATTCTGACAAACTGAATTAGCAAGTCCTGAATTATTTATTCTATTATACCATTTCAAGTATGTGCAAAAAGTACCAAAATTAATTTTGCTTATCATTGATCCAAGAGAGCCCCTAAAAGAATAAATAAATAAATAAATAAAATAAATAAATCTAATCTTTAAAAAAATAATGAAAAAAAATAAATGTTGACAAGTCTCAAGTATATGTTAACAGAAATGCTGTGATCAGAAGTCCATTAGAATGACATCTTGGAAAGAAAACTGATGTTAAATCAATAGTAAGAGAGAAAATTTAAAAAATGCAAACAAAACCCTTTCAGTGACATGCAGCACAAGATGGTTGGGTGCAAAGGGGAGAATGAGATGATAGAAATCCTCTACTTTAATTTTAATGAGAATAGCATAAAAGGCAATGCATCATAAATCATTCTCTATAGGGCTAAGTAAAAGACAAAAGAATTAGCATTGCCCATTCATGCTTTATGTAGAAAAACATAATTTGTTTCTGAGAGGTATTTTTGATTCAAAACCTAACAATGTGATACTGCCGTAAAGTATGGGCCTTGTTTTAATGACTATCTTGTATGTACAGCAACAGTACAGAACTAGAAGTTACAAAGCTCTCCAGAGTATTAATAAATCAGGTTATATACTGTGAAAATAAAAGGATGGAAACATGTTCACTATACCTATTCAAAAGTAGAAACAATACTAAAATTTTATTATAGAATTTCAGTTAACTTAGGCTTTGGATATATGTAAACCATGGAGCAGTTGTTTATATTACTATTGAAGAAAAATTATTAAAGATTATTAGATACTTGGGATATCCAAGTATTACCAATAAGTGTGCATTTATTGACCACTTGCTGTATGCATAATACTGTATTAAATACTATGGAGAAGAAGATGTAAAAATAAAGACAGACACTGAAGAAATATTTAAATGTGTGCTGGGCGTTATCCTTGGAGAGGTGCAAGTACAATAAAAAATGTTAAAGTGGAGGGCAGCCCAGGTGGCTCAGTGGTTTAGTACCACCTTTGGCCCAGGGCATGATCCTGGAGACCAGGGATTGAGTCCCACATCAGGCCCCCTGCTTGGGGCCTGCTTCTCCCTCTGCCTGTGTCTCTGTCTCTCTCTCTACTCTCTGTGTCTCTCATTAATAAATAAATAAAATCTTTAAAAAATGTTAAAGTGAAAGTATCTTGTCAGACCTGCAAATAAGAAGAAACACCCAGGAGGAATTATATATTTAAGTGAGGCTTGGAAGATGAGAAAAGTTAACCAGGTGAAAGAAGTACTACCATTCTGATAGTTAGCAGGGAGCATGTGTGGGGTTCTGGAGTTGAGAGAGACCATAATGTATTCTAGGGGACTTACGAACATCAGTGTGGCTGAGGCATAAGAAATAATGGGGAGTTTGGCTGGAGGTGGGACTGGAGAGTAGGGCAAGAGTCATATTGTGAGGGGTCTTATAGACCACAATTAAAGATTTTAGTCTTTATTCTAAAGACAGTTGGGGATAGAGTAATTGGGTGATGGGCATTAAGGAGGGCACTTGATGTAATGAGCACCAGGTGTTATATGCAACTGATGAATCTCTAAATTCTACCCCTGAAACTAATAATACACTATATGTTCACTAACTTAAATTTAAATAAAGCAAAAAAATAAAGACAGTTGGAAGCTATGAAAGGTTTTAAGAACACAAAATGACATGCATTAAAAGTGATGGGAAAAGAGATGGTGAGGTAAACTTGGAAGGCAGTAATAATAGGTAGCTGGTTATTTTTTGCTGGATAGTTTAGTGCCCATGCTTGGCTACTGGGCTGTGTTTAACAGGCCTCGATATGGAATAACCCATTTGTATTCCATGAAACTTTTAAAATCAGCTCATGATGGTTAAACAACAAATACCTCAAGAGATTCTGGCTGGGTTGACTTTATGGTTTCGTTTTAATATATCCAATTTTAATAAAGCAAATATATTAGGAGATGTTGCTAGTCATTTGGAGTGATCAAGAAGGAGATTGATAACTTGTTTTCTTTCCAGAAATGAAAGAAATACAGGAAGGAAGAGAACATAAAGAAAATGAAGATATATATGACCCATCAGTTAGATGGACAATGAACAGCAGGGGCTTTGCCATGTGTTGTCAATGTACAAAGTGTGATTCAAGAGATTTAGATTTGGTTACATTATTTTTCACTTGACTTATCATTGTAACTTCCTTAGGAACTCACTTAAATTAGTCATGCCTTAGTTTTTCTATTGTAAAAATCCTCTGACCTACAACCAAACATTATGCAGATTCAACTAATGAAATTATGTCATTTAGAGTATCTTGAGCTCTAGCGAGAGATGTATCATACAAGAAGTCTTGATTACAATTGCTGTTATGCTTATTTCCACTTCAGTTTCTTAGAAAATAAACACATTTTGAAGATATTCCTTAATAGGGACTTGGCAATGTAAGCAGTCTGCCTTGTAATATTGACACTTCTTTAATTGCATATTGAGTATGTGTCTTTGATAGGTATCTTATGGCAGGTGCATTGACTTTCTTCTCCCTCCTGGTGTTGGTGTAATATTTTTACAGAACAGCAGAGGGAACTGTGAATATATCCTGATGTAAGGTACAAACAGGAAGATCTTTGCTTTAGCTTTGATTCATACTTGAGGGCTTTCAGTCATGTAGCAAACCTTGTCCATATTTCCTCTCTCTTTTCAAGACTACAATAACTAATACCATTTTGCCCACTTAGGATCACTAATACGGTTTTTGTATATAGAGAAGGTACTAAGCCACCAACAGTTGATGGTGGCTCTGACTTTTTTTTACTAGTGTATGTGTTGCATTTGAACCTTTCACTCACTGCATTTCCCTCAGGACCAATGTAATGCCTCAGAGACATGGTGAAGATGAGGCTTTTGGCTCATGACTATGCTACAGAGAAACTTTCAATGGCCTCCATGGGATCTAAATGTAATTCTGACCTCAGTGTTGTGCTCAAATTACCCACGTAAGGTTGCTTTGGGAACCAATGGATCTTAACGGGCAGACTCACTCACAAAAATGTGCCATGTCAGGCAGCCCGGGTGGCTCAGCGGTTTAGCACCGCCTTCAGCCCAGGGCGTGATCCTGGAGCCCTGGGATCGAGTCCCATGTTGGGCTCCCTGTGTGGAGCCTGCTTCTCCCTCTGTCTGTGTCTCTGCCTCTGGTGTGTGTGTGTGTGTGTGTGTGTGTCTCATGAATAAATAAAATCTTTAAAAATAAATAAATAATAAATAAAATGTGCCATGTCTATTTAGTCAATGGGCAGAAATACAGCTGAATGGTATGTAGATGTCTTCTGTTGAGATGCGAACACAAATTTCTATGACCTGCTTTATGTATCTCTTAAGGAAATAAGATCCTGGAATTTTGTATTCAGTTTCCACCCACAGTCTCTCATTGTTTTTCTTTAATGGTAGCCTTCTAAGTCAAAACTGATCATCAAATTGTTTGTTACAACTTTCACCTTGATCGAGACTTTGTAAGCTATTAAGAAATGATTGAAAAAAAAAGAAATGTTTTTTTATAAGGTCTAGAAACTGCCTCTACATTGCAATGTTGTTTGCATTTAGCTATAGCCTACAATAATCTATTGACAATATTTTACTTTTAAATAGTAGGGGAGGTATGTTATAACCTATTAGGAAGACTATTTCATACTATTTTAGATTAAAGGCAACAGCATAGTGTGAGCTTTAGACATTTGGCATCATGATCTGTCATCCAGGGCATTTGCCCAGGCTGCTTGGTAGAAGTCATCCCATTTTGAATATACACTGGTTCCAGGGGATGGTTGCTTGTGTAGTAATCCAAAATATACTTTTGGGCTTATAAAACAGAGTTAAGGGGAGTAGTCTGCTGGCACCAGCCTGTTTTGGCTAGTAAGTTGATTGTGTATTATTGTGATGAGCACTGGGTGATGTATGGAATTGTCAAATCACTATATTGTGCAATTGAAACTAATATAACACTGTATATTAATTATACTGGAATTAAAATTTTAAAAATAGGAAAAAGTTGATTGTGACATTTCTTCTCAATGCTGTGTTGTATGAAATAACATTGGTAG
Organism: Canis lupus familiaris; assembly: GCF_011100685.1. Classification (NCBI taxonomy): domain Eukaryota; kingdom Metazoa; phylum Chordata; class Mammalia; order Carnivora; family Canidae; genus Canis; species Canis lupus. The sequence goes on from NC_049260.1 coordinate 78,549,351, forward strand.
ACTGAAATCAGCTATGGTGGGAGTATTTACACTATAAGAATAGGCAAAGGCTATCAACCAGAACTTCCTTCCCCTTGGAGACCTGGTTGGTAGATGTTTACCTATACACTACTGCCCGGGGACCATTATTCCAGACATTGAAGCATATCCCAGAGTAGACTTGACATAGGTCATTCTAGTACTAGGATTGAGACTGGCCCCATATTCCCAGGGTATTTTTGACAGTATTAAGAAATAGCCCAGTTCAAATTCATACTTTTGAAACTGAGAAACCACTAAGTCATTTGAAGAATGAAGGGCTAGAATGGGGCTGAATTATGATTCATTTTATTGCATTCATAGCAGTGTTGTCTAACAGACTGATTCCAGGTGCTAGTCATTTACCGTAAGTAAGAAATGTGGAATCTTTTGTTGCTAGAACAATTTACCAAACAAGTACCTTCCTGTCCATTCATGGCAAAGGAATGAGAGAAACAAAAGAAGTCCTCAACTTGAGTATACTCTATAAGTGGTTCAGCTCCCTGCCAGGCGCTGATGTATTGCATGTGTGTCTATCCCATCCTTGCAAATTCTCTTGGCTTAATGATTGTCAAAACACTGTATAAATAGTCAGTATATTGAATATGGCAATTTTCATAAGCTGTATTCTTTCTTTTTTTTTGACAAAGGACTTCCTGTGTTTTTTTTTTTTTTCTTCAGAAGAATGCCTCAGATACCCGGGTTTTAGTGCTTCATTTTTAGAATGAACATTCATCCTACTTTACAGTTAATATTTTTGACATTCAGAACACTTTTGGAGTAGTCCTTGACTTTGAAAACATTTTTTACTGGTAAAAATATTTATAACACACATAATAGACAAGGGTATACTTTTATTACAAACCATTTCAGAAACTACATGAATGGAAAATAAGACAAAATATATAAATGAAGCTATTTACAGAAAGGAAGGAAATATAAGTAGTCAATAAATATGAGAAAAGATGCTCTATCTCACTCATAATTGGAAATGTAAATGCAAATTAAAACAATGTATCAATGTTGGTTAGGATCATGAAGTTAATAAGCACTCCCATGCTATTTTGGGGAGTATAAATTGTTATTAGGATTATTGGAGAAAGTTTGGTAATATCTTTCAAGATATAGAATCCATTTAGCTTTGGACCCAAATTCTTTCTTCTGAGGATTTATCTTATAAAAATATATGCATATAATTATAATACACATACTCACATGTGCATATACTCACACATATGCACATATACACATATACACACAAGGGTATTCATTAAAACACTGTTTTACTTATATATAAAATGATGTCTGGAAGGATTCATATCAGACAGCAGTAGATACTTACCTTTGTTTATTGTGGAAAGGTGCTATGAAAAGGAAGGATAAAAAAATGAAAAGGAAGGATAACAACCTTCATTATATATACTTCTGTACCATCTGAATATATAATAATTAGCAGATAGTTACTTTTGTGTTTATATTGGAAATTGTTTGTTTTTATACTGTTTTACAAGCTTGTGCCTCTTTGCCAACAATATGCTTTGAACTTATCTTTACTTCACTCTTCTCAACCGTTGCATAGCATTTCACCTCTTGAGTCATCATTCATTCAATCATCTTTTTTCCATCCATCCATCCATCCATCCATCCATGTATCGAATGTATGCATGTATCTGCCTACCTACCCTCTAAATCATTTATTGCATGCTTATTTAAACCATTTCCTTCTCATATTATAGATATAATGCTTGTCTTTGGCTAAAACGAATCAACAAACAAGCAAACATAAAATAACAAAAGGAATGCAGTTGGAGAAGGGTACAAAAGGGAAAAAAACTATAGCCTAGTCTGATTCTCTAGAGGCAACAACTGTTAACAGCTTCTGTTCTAGTGGTTACTTTTATACCATTAAATAATATACTTATTATCATAACAGTACTGATATCAATATTGTTATATTATAAAATATAATAATAATAATAATATGCTTATAACTTCATTGTCTCTTTTCCTCTTCTCCCTTCCTCTTTTATTCTCTCATAACCTTTTTTTTTTGTCTTTGTGCCAGGCTCAGAAGAAATCCATATGAGAAAATCTGAAACTGGCTTAGTTCATAAAATGGGACATTTGACCAAGATGAGGTGTATAATAAGTAAAGCACACATAATTTGAGGATACTCGCCATGAAAAGAATGGACAGAACCAGAGAGGGAAAGCAATACAGTTAGAGCAGGGAGAACCCATCAAGAAATGCAGGTCCTTCCCTGTTCCAGCCCCTTGCCTAGAACCTGAGAGGGCTAGGCTGCTGTTTGGTGTTTTAGTGGTCACTGAAATTCGCACTCAGAGTTCCTGGGACTCTTAACGGCATGATAAAGTAGAAAGAACATGGCTTTGGAGTCCAAGAGACTTGATTTTGAATCTCATCTCTACCACTTTTTAGCTATGTGGTCTTAGGGCAATTTGATTAAATCTTTTGGGTGCCAGTGTTACTTATCTGTAAGCATTCGATAATATTATACTCAACACTACTCTAGGAAGAGTTAGATGATGATGATAACAATTAATATTTATTGACTACTTATTATGTGTGATTCTAAGTGCTTTATATTTATGGGGTGCTTATGTGATAGTACCTATAAGAGAAGGATATTGTTGATATCTCATTTACAGATGAAAAAATATCAGATAAGATCAGATTAAATAACTTGACCAAAGCCTACAGCTGAAAAATGACACAGGCAGGACTCATACTGAGGCAATCTGACTGCAGATTGTACAGTTATACTGTAATACAGTTAATACAGTAAAGCACCTATTATGGTGTATGACACACAGTAGTGCTCAATATATATTTATTTCATTATTTCCTTTCTTTCCCACCATGACAGATTTAGCTCTTTCAACCAAAGGAGGCTGTGTGACATTATACAAGGTCATACTCCTCTATTTTTCCACAGAAGCAAGCCATTAAATACTTTGCCTTAAATTTTGAAAGACTATACAAACTATTCAGTATTATTGTTTAAGGCTGTAACAATACCTTGGCTCAGAGTGAGCAGTGATACTTTCTAAAGATGTGAGTAACAGCCTATCACTTCCTCCTTACAGCATTCAAACTCAAGTACGTAGGGAACTTGACAAAAATTCCTAGATACTCATGTCCCCTATGGTGTCAAAGGAACATGTGTAACTTGAGCCACAAAAATAGATCTATGCCTTCTGGAGTTCCTCAAAGCAGATAGACAAGTTTAGTTCAAGTAAGAAACCTGTTTTACATAAAAGAAAATACATCTGTATTTTTGTGAGAAAACTATGGTCACTGGAGGAGAAGAAAACAGTAAGGCAAGGAAGCAATGGTGGGTCTCAGTGAGAGAATTTATTTGGGAGGAGTCAGAGGAGAGAGGATGTCCAAACTGATCTCCCTGCATTCGTTCTTTTCCCACTCCAGTCAAAAGAATAGCTAGGATCTGAGAACAAGGCAAAGTGAATCTGTGGTTACTGGGAGATCAAGCAAGTAGCAAAGTACCACTTTTTGACTCCTATTTTTTGATGGTCTATATTTCTACCATTTTTGTATGTTTTAAGCTCCTCTTTCACACTGTTTCAGTAATGTATTTTCATCATTGTCTTAATGTCCGTCATGTTCAATATATTACATTTGAAAAGTGGCACCAGTTTTTTCAAATGCTATCCTACTAGCTCTGCTTTGGAATTTTTTTTGTTTGTGTTTATTTTTATTTAGTTTTTTGTATATGTTTTTATTGGAGTCCAATTTGTCAAGTGCCCCCTCAGTGCCCTGTCACCCAGTCACCCCATTCCCTCGCCCACCTCCCCTTCCACTACCCCTTGTTCGTTCCCAGAGTTAGGAGTCTCTCATGTTCTTCATCTGCTTTTGATTTTAATCCATTCTTAGTAACTAGAGTGATCTGTTCCAAAATGGTAAGTCAGATCATGTCAAGTCCTTACTTAAATCTTTACTCCCACTGCACTTAGGATAAGGTCCAAATTCCTTACCAAGGCCTATGATGCTCTACAGGTTCTGCCTCCTGCATACTTCTACAACTGTCTGTCCCCCTCTTCCATACACATTCTCTGATCCAATTACATTGATATATCTTCAGTTTCTGAATCAGACTATTTTAATTCAGCCATTGCAGATCTTACTTCCTCTAAGTGAAACATTGTCCCTTTGCTGAGTTAAACCTTACCCATTCTTCAAAGCTCAGATCAAGTGTCACTTCTTCAGGAAAGACTTCTGTGATCACACATACTAGATTGGGTCTCTAAGCACCATGCATATCTCCTTCTCTTGCTTACTATAATTGTTGAAGATGTTTCTTTCTTTCAATAGAATGTTAGCTTCCTAAGGACAAGGATCATGTTTGTCTGCCTCAAAGTACTGTATCCTTAGTACCTGCTAAGTACATATCATTGATTTTCAGTGTTTATCAAGTGAATTAAAATAAGGGGTATTTAAGTTGTGGTTGTCTCCTGTGGGTTTGTGCATGTGCACGAGCAGGTATATATGTGTGGACGTGGATTTTATTTATTTTATTTTATTTTATTTTATTTTATTTTATTTTATTTTATTTTATTTATTTTATTTTATTTTTTTGGACGTGGATTTTATGACCCTCTGGCAAAATTCTGTACTTGACTTCAAAGTTAGTAGTTCAAATGGTTTGTTTATGCTTTACCAATGTCCAGTCTTTTGGTTCTCCCAAGGAAACATAAACTATAAAGTTGAAAATATTTGGAGGATTAATAAATTTTTTTAAATGATTTTATTTATTTATTCATAGAGACACACACACACACACACACAGAGGGGCAGAGGCACAGGCAGAGGGAGAAGCAAGCTCCACGCACGGAGCCTGATGCGGGACTCGATTCAGGGTCCCCGGGATCAAACCCCGGGCTGCAGGCGGCGCTAAACCGCTGTGCTACCGGGGCTGCCCAGATTAATAAATTTTTTATGAAAAATAACTCTGTATGGATATGTACTAGGTAGCAATATATGCCCAGAATTTAGCTCCTTTGTTAAAGTTTAGTTAAGAAATAGAGCAATTTGTTAGGGTATATATAGATCAGTGGGCTCAATAAAAATCCTAACTTTTCTATCTGTAAAGTGTGTCTTTAGGCTGTGACTCAGTAAAAAAGAAAGTGCTCTTTTAGTTGCAGATGAATTATTAGTTTCTGCCAGTTTTTTGCTCTAAATGTAATACAAATTGATAAGCTCAGTTGGACCAGATTGTCTCTTATTGAATCTTTGATTATTCTAGTTATGGTGTTTTGTAGCAATCTGTTGAGACAATTCCTTGCACACAGGAACATTGGGTTGGATTAAATGAGACTAACTATTGCCCAACCTGCATGGTGTGTCTAAAGGACTAACTTTAAGAATAATGTATTTGGCACGTAATATGGAACTATGATTCTGATGTGCAAACATATTGATAAGGAGAAAAATCCATCAACTCATTTCTATGATGATGTCAAATGATGACTGATTTGGCTGATTTTTAAATGGTTTTATTGAGATATCATTAATATACCATATATCTCACTGATTTAAAGTGTATAATTCAATAGTACTTAGGATATTCGGGGTTGTGCAACTCTGACCACTATCTTATCCCATGACAACTAACATGCTTTCTGAGTCTATGATTTTGCCTATTCTGGACATTTCATATAATGGACATTTTTTAATAATAAATTTATTTTTTATTGGTGTTCAATTTGCCAACATACAGAATAACACCCAGTGCTCATCCCGTCAAGTACCCCCCTCAGTGCCAGTCACCCATTCACCCCCAACACCCACCCTCCTCCCCTTCCACCACCCCTAGTTCGTTTCCCAGAGTTAGGAGTCTTCCACGTTCTGTCTCCCTTTCTGATATTTCCTACCCATTTCTTCTCCCTTCCCTTCTATTCCCTTTCACTATTATTTATATTCCCCAAATGAATGAGACCATATAATGTTTGTCCTTCTCCGATTGACTTATTTCACTCAGCATAATACCCTCCAGCTCCATCTACGTTGAAGCAAATGGTGGGTATTTGTCGTTTCTAATGACTAATATTCCGTTGTATACATAAACCACATCTTCTTTATCCATTCATCTTTCAGTGGACACCGAGGCACCTTCCACAGTTTGGCTATTGTGGACATTGCTGCTATAAACATCAGGATGCGGGTGTCCCGGCGATTCATTGCATCTGCATCTTTGGGGTAAATCCCCAGCAGTGCAATGGCTGGGTCGTAGGGCAGGCCTATTTTTTAACTCTTTGAGGAACCTCCACACAGTTTTCCAGAGTGGCTGCACCATTTCACATTCCCACCAACAGTGTAAGAGGGTTCCCTTTTCTCCGCATCCTCTCCAACATTTGTGGTTTCCTGCCTTGTTAATTTTCCTCATTCTCACTGGTGTGAGGTGGTATCTCATTGTGGTTTTGATTTGTATTTCCCTGATGGCAAGTGATGCAGAGCATTTTCTCATGTGCGTTTTGGCCATGTCTATGTCTTCCTCTGTGAGATTTCTGTTCACGTCTTTTGCCCATTTCATGATTGGATTGTTTGTTTTTTTGCTGTTGAGTTTAATAAGTTCTTTTTTTAAAATTTTTATTTATTTATGATAGTCACAGAGAGAGAGAGAGGCAGAGACACAGGCAGAGGGAGAAGCAGGCTCCATGCACCGGGAGCCCGACGTGGGATTCGATCCCGGGTCTCCAAGATCGCGCCCTGGGCCAAAGGCAGGCGCCAAACCGCTGCGCCACCCAGGGATCCCAATAAGTTCTTTATAGATCTTGGAAACTAGCCCTTTATCTGATACGTCATTTGCAAATATCTTCTCCCATTCTGTAGTTTGTCTTTTAGTTTTGATGACTGTAGCCTTTGCTGTGCAAAAGCTTCTTATCTTGGTGAAGTCCCAATACTTCCTTTTGGCTTTTGTTTCTTTTGCCTTCGTAGATGTATCTTGCAAGAAGTTACTGTGGCCGAGTTCAAAAAGGGTGTTGCCTGTGTTCTCCTCTAGGATTTTGATGGAATCTTGTCTCACATTTAGATCTTTCATCCATTTTGAGTTTATCTTTGTGTATGGTGCAAGAGAGTGGTCTAGTTTCATTCTTCTGCCTGTGGATGTCCAATTTTCCCAGCACCATTTATTGAAGAAACTGTCTAGTTTTTCCTCCTTTACCGAATATTAGTTGACTATAAAGTTGAGGGTCCACTTCTGGATTCTCTATTCTGTTCCATTGATCTATGTGTCTGTTTCTGTGCCAGTACCACCCTGTCTTGATGACCACAGCTTTGTAGTACAACCTGAAATCTGGCATTGTGATGCTCCCAGATATGGTTTTCTTTTTTAATATTCCTCTGGCTATTCGGGGTCTTTTCTGATTCCACACAAATCTTAAAATAATTTGTTCTAACTCTCTGAAGAAAGTCCATGGTATTTTGATAGGGATTGCATTAAACGTGTAAATTGCCCTGGGTAACATTGACATTTTCACAATATTAATTCTTCCAATCCAAGAACATGGAATATTTTTCCATCTCTTTGTGTCTTCCTCAATTTCTTTCAGAAGTGTTCTATAGTTTTTAGGGTATAGATCCTTTACCTCTTTAGTTAGGTTTATTCCTAGGTATCTTATGCTTTTGGGTGCAATTGTAAATGGGATTGACTCCTTAATTTCTCTTTCTTCAGTCTCATTGTTAGTGTATAGAAATGCCACTGACTTCTGAGCATTGATTTTGTATCTTGCCACGCTGCCTAATTGCTGTATGAGTTCTAGCAATCTTGGGGTGTAGGCTTTTGGGTTTTCTATGAGAGTATCAATGTCATCAGCGAAGAGCGAGAGTTTGACTTCTTCTTTGCCAATTTGAATGCCTTTAACGACTTTTTGTTGTCTGATTGCTGAGGCTAGGATTTCTAGTACTACTTGAATAGCAGTGGTGAGAGTGGACATCCCTGTCTTGTTCCTGATCTTAGGGGAAAGGCTCCCAGTGCTTCCCCATTGAGAATTTTATTTGCTGTGGGTTTTTCCTAGATGGCTTTTAAGATGTTGAGGAATGTTCCATCTATCCCTACACTCTGAAGTGTTTTGATCAGGAATGGATGCTGTATTTTGTCAAATGCTTTCTCTGCATCTATTGAGAGGACCATATGGTTCTTGTTTTTTCTCTTGCTGATATGATGAATCACATTGATTGTTTTATGAGTGTTGAACCAGCCTTGCATCCCGGGGATAAATCCCAGTTGGTCATGGTGAAAATCTTCTTAACGTACTGTTGTATCCTATTGGCTACTATCTTGTTGAGAATTTTTGCATCCTTGTTCAACAGTGATATTGGTCTACAATTCTCCTTTTTGGTGGGGTCTTTGTCTGGTGTTGGGATCAAAGTGATGCTGGCCTCATAGAACGAATTTGGAAGTATTCCTTCCCTTTCTGTCTTTCGGAACAGCTTTAGGAGAATACGTATTGTTTCTTCTATAAACGTTTGATAGAATTCCCCTAGGAAGCCATTTGGCCCTGGACTTTTGTGTCCTGGGAGATTTTTGATGACTGCTTCAATTTCCTCCCTGGTTATCAGCCCGTTCAGGTTTTCTATTTCTTCCTGTTCCAGTTTTGGTAGTTTGTGGTTTTCCGGAAATGCGTCCATTTCTTCTAGATTGCCTAATTTTTTGGCGTATAGCTGCTCATAATAGGTTTTAAAACCGTTTGTATTTCGTTGGTATTGGTGGTGATCTCCCATTTTTCATTTATTTTATAAATTTGAGTCTTTTCTCTTTTGTTTTTAATAAGGCTGGCTAATGGTTTATCTATCTTTTTAATTCTTCACAGAACCAACTTCTGGTTTTGTTGATCTGTTCCACAGTTCTCCTGGTCTCTATTTCATTGGTTCTGCTAGAATCTTGATTAACACTCTTCTTCTTCTGGGTGTAGATTTTATTTGCTGTTCCTTTTTCAGCTCCTTTAGGTGCAAGGTGAGCTTGTGTATTTGAGTTTTTCCAGTTTTTTGAGGGATGCTTGTATTGAGATGTATTTCCTCCTCAGGACTGCTTTTGCTATATCCTCTAAGATTTTAAAGGGTTGTATCTTCATTCTCATTAGTTTCCTTGAATCTTTTTAATTCTTCTCTAATTTCCTGGCTGACCCTTTTATCTTTTAGCAGGATGGTCTTTAACCTCCCCATGTTTGAATTTCTTCCAAATTTCTTCTTGTGATTGAGTTCAAGTTTCAAATCATTAGGGTCTGAAAATATGCAGGGGACAATCCCAGTCTTTTGGTATCAGTTAAGACCTGACTTGTGACCCAGTATGTGGTCTATTCTGGAGAAAATTCAATGTGCACTTGAGAAGAATGTGTATTCAATTGCGTCTGGATGTAAAGTTCTGTAAATATCTGTGAAATCCAACTAGTCCAGTGTATCATTTAAAGCTCTTGTTTCTTTTGAGATGTTGTGCTTAGAACTTCCGTCATTTGTAGAAAGCACCGTGTTGAAGTCTCCCAGTGTAAGTGTATTATTATCTAAGTATGTCTTAAGTTTTTTTATTAATTGATGTACTTGGCAGCTCCCACATTAGGGGCATAAATATTCATGATTGTTAGGTCCTCTTGTTGGATAGATCCTTTAAGTATGATATAGTGTCCCTCTTCATCTCTTACTAGTCTTTGGGATAAACTTTAAGTTATGCGATATGAGGATTGCTACCCCTGCTTTGTTTTGAGGACCATTTGAATGGTAAATTGTTCTCCAACCTTTCATTTTCAGGCTTGAGGTGTCCTTGTGTCTCAAATGAGTCTCTTGTAGACTGCAAATAAATGGGTCTTGCTTTTTTTTTTTTTTTTTTTTTTTTGGGTCTTGCTTTTTTATCCAGTCTGAAACCCTGCATCTTTTGATGGGATCATTAAGCCCATTCACGTTCAGAATAGCTATTGAAAGATATGAATTTAGTGTCATCATAATATCTATTCAGTCCCTGTTTTGCGGGATTATTTCTTTGGGCTTCCTCTTTCTTTTACAGGGTTCCCCTTAATATTTCTTGCAGAGCTTGTTTGGTGGTCACATATTTTTTCAGTTTCTATCTATCTTGGAAGCTCTTTATCTTTCCTTCTATTCTGAATGAGAGCCTTGCTGGATAAAGTATTCTTGGCTGCATGTTCTTATTTAGGACCTGAATATATCCTGCCAACCCTTTCTGGCCTGCTGGGTCTCTGTGGAGAGGTCTGCTGTTAATCTAGTAGTTTTCCCATATAAGTTAGGGATCTCTTGTCTCTTGCTGCTTCAAGGATTTTCTCTTTATCTTTGGAATTTGCAAGTTTCACTATTAAATGTCGGGTGTTGTACAGTTTTTATTGATTTTATGGGGGGATCTCTCTGTTTCCTGGATCTGAATGCCTGTTTTCCTCCCCAAGTTAGGGAAGTTCTCAGCTATGATTTGTTCAAGTACACTTTCTGGTCTGTCCCTTTCAGCGTCCTCCCAATCCCCAATGAAACAGATTTTTCCTTCTGAGGCTGTCATTTATTTCCCTTAGCCTAACTTCATGGACTTTTAATTGTTTTTTTCTTTTTTCCTCAGCTTCTTTCCTTGCCATCAACTTGTTTTCTATGTCACTCACTCTTTTTTTTTTTTTTTTAACCTCATTAACCCTCATCGTTAGGATTTCCAGTTTGGATTGCATCTCATTTATTTGATTTTTAATTTTGGCCTGATTAGATCCAAATTCTGCAGTGATGAGGTGTCCTCAATCCTTTTTGCTTTTCTCCAGAGCTAGCAGTAGCTTCAGAATTATGCTTCTGAATTGGCTTTCTGACATCGAATTTTAATCCAAATTCTGTAACTCTGTGGGAGAGAGTACTGTTTCTGATTTTTTCTTTTGTGGTGAGTTCTTTCTAGTCATTTTGTTCAGTGCAGAGTGGCTAAAATGAGTTGTACTGGAAAAAGGAAGAAAAAAAAGAGAAAAAAGAAGAAAAGACAAAAACAGAAAACAAAAGGAGGGGTATTTTTTCAGTTTCTATATATCTTGGAAGCTTTTTATCTTTCCTTCTATTCTGAATGGTTCTATATACTGTAAATCCCTCAACTTCCCCTGGAGCTTTCCAGCTTTCCAGTGCTGCTTGGTCAAGAACTTCTCCTCCCCTGTGCTTCCAGCTGGTCTTCTGGTTGAGGTGCCTGCTGTGCTGATTCTCAGGTGTGTGCACCTGGGGGAGCTGCCCTCCCCCCTGCCAGGTACACAGCTCAGTGGGAGCTTTTTATCCTGTGAGGCCTCTGTTCCCTGGTGACCCCGCTCTGTCCCAGGTACAGGGTGACACCAGGAGGAACAACCACACTGGTGGCAGCCAGGTCTCCATCCCTGGAGTCAACTCCCGCAGTAACTACCACAGTCTCCCACTCCGCACTGGCCTCGATGCTCCCGGGGGCGGGGGGCGCTGATCTGCACAGCTCCGGGCCGACCGGCGGCAGGAGCATCCTCGCTGTCCTTTGCCCTCCCCAACTCCGCCTGTCCCTGGGGGAGCACAGGATCCTGGGCTGTGTCCCGCGCGGTGGTCGCTCCAGCCCTTTACCACCCTGCTGGCAGTTTGTATCGCACTCTCCCCTGGGGCGCACTTCCTCTGATAGTGACTCCAGGAACCTGAAGGCTCCACTGCCCCTCCTGGGATGCTGTCCGAGTTCCCTGCGAGCACTTTTCCATCCGGGAAGATTGTTAAAGTTTCTGCTTCTCCAGGACTGGGCTTTCCTGTCCTGGAGGCTCTCGCTGCCTAGCCTTAGCCTGGTTCCTCATGGGGGCCCCTCCCCCCACTTGATATTTATTTATTTATTTATTTATTTATTTAATCTTCCTTCCTTGTTAGAAGTGCAAACTCTTCTCTCTGTAGCATCCCAGCTGTTCTCTCTTTAAATCTCAGGCCAAATTCGTAAGTTTTCAGAATGATTTGAAAGTTACCTGGGTAAGTTGGTAGGGACAGCCGACTTGGGGACCCTACTCCTCCGCCATCTTGCCCCACCCTCCACTGTTTTTTTTTTTTTAAGTCAGCTCCATGCCCTCTGTGGAACCCAATGTGGGGCTTGAATTCAGGACCCTGAGATCAAGATTTGAACTGAGATTAACAGTTGGAGGCTTAACCGACTGAGCCATACAGGTGCCCCAGTTCTAGTGGTTTTTAGTTGGTACCTTGGGATTTTTATATACCTGATAATGCCATCTGCAAGTAGATAGTTATATTGTTTCCCCCCAATCTGGATATCTTTTATTAGTTTTCTTGCTTCATTGCCTGTTTATAATCTCCAGTATAATGTTGAATCAAAATGGCAATAGCAGACATCCTTGTTCTTGATCTTAAGGGGGCTGATTTTAGTATTTCATCATTAAGTATAATGTTGCTATGGGTTTTTTCAAGGATAAACTTTATCACGCCAAGTAATATCCCTTTTATTCTTAATTTTGTGAATGTCTTATCATGAAAAGATACTGGATTTTGTGAAATGCTTTTTCTGCTTCTATTGAGATGACTATGTGATTAATTTCCTTTATTTTATTGAGATGTTGCAATACATAGATTTATTTGTAGATGTTAAGCCAAGTTTATATTTCTGGGATAAATCCTACTTTGCCATGATGTATAGTCTATTTTATTTGTTTCTCAATTCAGTTTGTTACTAATTTTTTTTGAGATTTTTTTTGAGGGGGTGTCTGTATTCAGGTATGTAGTTTTCTTTTTTTTTTAAGATTTCATTTGTTTATTCATGAGAGACACAGAGAGAGAGAGAGAGAGAGAAGTATAGGCACAGGCAGAGGAAGAAGCAGGCTCCATGCAGGGAGCCCGATGTGGGACTCGATCCCAGGACTCCAGGATCACACCCTGGGCCAAAGGCAGGCGCTAAACTGCTGAGCCACCAAGGGATCCCCTGTAGTTTTCTTTTCAAGTGATGTCTTTTCTTGATGTTTATATCAGAGTATTATTTTATTATTACTATTTTTAAAGTTTTTATTTATTCATTTGAGACAGAGAGAGAGAAAGAGAGAGAGAGAGAGAGCATGAGCAAGGGGCAGAGGCAGAAGGAAATGGAGAAGCTGACTCCCCACTGAGCAGGGAGCCCAACAAGAGGCTAATTCCAGGACCCAAAGATCATGACCTGAGCCAAAGACACATACCTAACCATCTGAGCCACCCAGGTGCCCTAGTATGAGGACATTATTTACCTAATAGAATGTATTGGGAAGTATTTTTATATTTTTGAGTTTTTGAAGAATTGATATTAATTCTTCTTTAAATGTTTGATAGAATTCACTAGTAAAGCTATCTGGGCCTGGCCTATTCTTTCTGGGACATTTTTTCATGGTTAATTCAGTTTCTTTACTTGTTATGGGTTTATTTAGATTCTTATATTTTCTTGGTCAGCCTTATGTTTTTTAAAGATTTTATTTATTTATTCATGAGAGACACACACAGAGAGAGGCAGAGACATAGGCAGAGACATATAGATATGTCTCTATATGGAGACATAGACTCGATCCTGGGACTCCAGGATTATGCCCTGAGCCAAAGGCAGATGCTCAACCATTGTGCCACCCAGGTGTTCCAATAATATGCATTTCTATAGGCAAGATTATGCTTCTTATTGATTTTGTAGCCTAATATTTTCCTTATTTTTCTAATTATGCTTTTTATTAATTTTATAGCCTAAAATTTTGCCTTACTCTCCTGATGTCTAATGTCCAATGTCATTTCCTTCCAGCTTTATTGAAATAGGGTGTAAAATGTTGATGTCATACAGAAATATTACAAAACAATTACCACCATAGCATTAGCTAACACCTCCATCCTGTCACATAATTACTCTTTTTTGTGGTGACAGTGTTTAAAATCTACTCTTTTAGCAAATTTCAACTATATAATGCAGTATTATTAGCAATGCTCATAATGTGGTATATTAGATCCCTGTAATTTTTTAATCCTGTAACTAGAAGTTTGTATATTTTCACCACTATCTCCACATTTCTCCCATCCCCAGCTCCTGGTAACTATCATGCTACAGTTCGAGTTCAGCTGTTTTAGATTCCACAAATAAATGATGTCACATAATACTAGGCTTTCTCTAATTTATTTCACTTAGCATAATGCCTTCAACTTTCATCCAAGTTGTCTCAAATGGCAGAATTTCCTTCTTTCTCATGGCTTAATAATATTCTGTGTATGTATGTATGTATATTACATTGTTTCCATATTGTGGCTATGGTGTGTAATGCTGCAATAAACATGGGACATCTCTTTGAGATCCTATTTTCATTTCCTTTTGCAGCCTTCTTTTAAAAAAGATTTTATTTATTTTAGAGGTGGAGGAGAGAGAAAGAGAGAGAGAGTGCACAAATAGGCGGCAGAGACAGACGGAGAGGGAAATAGAGTCTCCCTGTGGGGTGCAGAGCCCTATCGATCTTACAGCCCATGACATCATGACCTGATCTGAAATCACCAGATGGATGTTTAACTGACTGAGCCACCCAGGCACCCCTATAGCCTGCTTTTAAAAAATTCACATAACATAAGCATTTTGCCATGCTGTTAAAATCATTTTAAGATATGCTTAATATACTATTATATAGGTGGAATTTAAACTCTCTTCTATTTTTAACCTTGTAAGTTGCTTCTTAAGTTTTTTTTTAATTTATTTTTTACTGGTGTTCAATTTACTAACATACAGAGTAACACCTAGTGCCCGTCACCCATTCACTCCCACCCCCCCTTCTCCCCTTCCACCACCCCTAGTTCGTTTCCCAGAGTTAGCAGTCTTTACGATCTGTCTCCCTTTCTGATATTTCCCACACATTTCTTCTCCCTTCCCTTATATTCCCTTTCACTATTATTTATATTCCCCAAATGAATGAGAACATATAATGTTTGTCCTTCACCGACTGACTTACTTCACTCAGCATAATACCCTCCAGTTCCATCCATGTTGAAGCAAATGGTGGGTATTTGTCATTTCTAATAGCTGAGTAATATTCCATTGTATACATAAACCACATCTTCTTTAACCACTCATTTTTCATTGGACACCGAGGATCCTTCCACAGTTTGACTATCGTGGACATTGCTGCTATAAACATCGGGGTGCAGGTGTCCCGGCGTTTCATTGCATCTGTATCTTTGGGGTAAATCCCCAGCAGTGCAATTGCTGGGTCGTAGGGCAGTTCTATTTTTAAATGTTTGAGGAACCTCCACACAGTTTTCCAGAGTGGCTGCACCAGTTCACATCCCCACCAACAGTGTAAGAGGGTTCCCTTTTCTCCGCATCCTCTCCAACATTTGTGGTTTCCTGCCTTGTTAATTTTCCCCATTCTCACTGGTGTGAGGTGGTATCTCATTGTGGTTTTGATTTGTATTTCCCTGATGGCAAGTGATGCAGAGCATTTTCTCAGATGCATGTTGGCCATGTCTATGTCTTCCTCTGTGAGATTTCTCTTCATGTCTTTTGCCCATTTCATGATTGGATTGTTTGTTTCTTTGGTGTTGAGTTTAATAAGTTCTTTATAGATCTTGGAAACTAGCCCTTTATCTGATACGTCATTTGCAAATATCTTCTCCCATTCTGTAGGTTGTCTTTGAGTTTTGATGACTGTATCCTTTGCTGTGCAAAAGCTTCTTATCTTGATGAAGTCCCAATAGTTCATTTTTGCTTTTGTTTCTTTTGCCTTCGTGGATGTATCTTGCAAGAAGTTACTGTGGCCGAGTTCAAAAAGGGTGTTGCCTGTGTTCTTCTCTAGGATTTTGATGGAATCTTGTCTCACATTTAGATCGTTCATCCATTTTGAGTTGATCTTTATGTATGGTGCAAGAGAGTGGTCTAGTTTCATTCTTCTGCATGTGGATGTCCAATTTTCCCAGCACCATTTATTGAAGAGACTGTCTTTCTTCCAATGGATAGTCTTTCCTCCTTTATCGAATATTAGTTGACCATAAAGTTCAGGGTCCACTTCTGGGTTCTCTATTCTGTTCCACTGATCTATGCGTCTGTTTTTGTGCCAGTACCACACTGTCTTGATGACCACAGCTTTGTAGTACAACCTGAAATCTGGCATTGTGATGCTCCCAGATATGGTTTTCTTTTTTAAAATTCCCCTGGCTATTCGGGGTCTTTTCTGATTCCATACAAATCTTAAAATAATTTGTTCTAACTCTCTGAAGAAAGTCCATGGTATTTTGATAGGGATTGCATTAAACGTGTATATTGCCCTGGGTAACATTGACATTTTCACAATATTAATTCTTCCAATCCATGAGCATGGAATATTTTTCCATCTCTTTGTGTCTTCCTCAATTTCTTTCAGAAGAGTTCTATAGTTTTGAGGGTATAGATCCTTTACATCTTTGGTTAGGTTTATTCCTAGGTATCTTATGCTTTTGGGTGCAATTGTAAATGGGATTGACTCCTTAATTTCTCTTTCTTCAGTCTCATTGTTATTGTATAGAAATGCCATTGATTTCTAGGCGTTGATTTTGTATCCTGCCATGCTACCGAATTGCTGTATGAGTTCTAGCAATCTTGGGGTGGAGGCTTTTGGGTTTTCTATGTACAGTATCATGTCATCGGCGAAGAGGGAGAGTTTGACTTCTTATTTGCCAATTTGAATGCCTTTAATGTCTTTTTGTTGTCTGACTGCTGAGGCAAGGGCTTCCAGTACTATGTTGAACAGCAGTGGTGAGAGTGGACATCCCTGTCTCATTCCTGATCTTAGGGGAAAGGCTCCCAGTGCTTCCCCATTGAGAATGATATTTGCTGTGGGCTTTTCATAGATGGCTTTTAAGATGTCGAGGAATGTTCCCTCTATCCCTACACTCTGAAGAGTTTTGATCAGAAATGGATGCTGTATTTTGTCAAATGCTTTCTCTGCATCTAATGAGAGGATCATATGGTTCTTGGTTTTTCTCTTGCTGATATGATGAATCACATTGATTGTTTTATGGGTGTTGAACCAGCCTTGTGTCCCAGGGATAAATCCTACTTGGTCATGGTGAATAATTTTCTTAATGTACTGTTGGATCTTATTGGCCAGTATCTTGTTGAGAATTTTTGCATCCATGTTCATCAGGGATATTGGTCTGTAATTCTCCTTTTTGGTGGGGTCTTTGTCTGGTTTTGGAATTAAGGTGATGCTGGCCTCATAGAACGAATTTGGAAGTACTCCATCTCTTTCTATCTTTCCAAACAGCTTTAGGAGAATAGGTATGGTTTCTTCTTTAAATGTTTGATAAAATTCCCCTGGGAAGCCATCTGGCCCTGGACTCTTGTGTCTTGGGAGGTTTTTGATGACTGCTTCAATTTCCTCCCTGGTTATTGGCCTGTTCAGGTTTTCTATTTCTTCCTGTTCCAGTTTTGGTAGTTTGTGGCTTTCCAGGAATGCGTCCATTTCTCCTAGATTGCCTAATTTATTGGCATATAGCTGTTCATAATATGTTTTTAAAATCGTTCGTATTTCCTTGGTGTTGGTAGTGATCTCTCCTTTCTCATTCATGATTTTGTTAATTTGAGTCTTCTCTCTCTTCTTTTTAATAAGGCTGGCTAATGGTTTATCTATCTTATTAATTCTTTCAAAGAACCAACTCTTGGTTCTGTTGATCTGTTCCACAGTTCTTCTGGTCTCGATTTCGTTGAGTTCTGCTCAAATCTTTATTAACTCCCTTCTTCTCTTGGGTGTAGGATCTATTTGCTGTTTTTTCTCTAGCTCCTTTATGTGTAAGGTTAGCTTTTGTATTTGAGTTCTTTCCAGTTTTTGAATGGATGCTTGTATTGCAATGTATTTCCCCCTTAGGACTGCTTTTGCTGCATCCCAAAGATTTTGAACGGTTGTATCTTCATTCTCATTAGTTTCCATGAATCTTTTTAATTCTTCCTTAATTTCCTGGTTGACCATTTCATCTTTTAGCAGGATGGTCCTCAACCTCCACGTGTTTGAGTTCCTTCCAAACTTCTTGTTGTGATTTAGTTCTAATTTCAAAGCATTATGGTCTGAGAATATGCAGGGGACGATCCCAATCTTTTGGTATCGGTTCAGACCCGATTTGTGACCCAATATGTGGTCTATTCTGGAGAAAGTTCCATGTGCACTTGAGAAGAATGTGTATTCAGTTGAGTTTGGATGCAAAGTTCTGTAGATATCTGTGAAATCCATCTGGTCCAGTGTATCATTTAAAGCTCTCGTTTCTTTGGAGATGTTGTGCTTAGAAGACCTATCGAGTATAGAAAGAGCTAGATTGAAGTCACCAAGTATAAGTGTATTATTATCTAAGTATTTCTTCACTTTGGTTAATAATTGATTTATATATTTGGCAGCTCCCACATTCAGGGCATATATATTGAGGATTGTTAAGTCCTCTTGTTGAATAGATCCTTTAAGTATGATACAGTGTCCCTCTTCATCTCTCACTACAGTCTTCGGGGTAAATTTTAGTTTATCTGATATAAGGATGGCTACCCCTGCTTTCTTTTGAGGACCATTCAAACGGTAAATGGTTCTCCAACCTTTTGTTTTCAGGCTGTAGGTGTCCTTCTGTCTAAAATGAGTCTCTTGTAGACAGCAAATAGATGGGTCCTGCTTTTTTATCCAGTCTGAAACCCTGCGCCTTTTGATGGGGTCATTAAGCCCGTTCACGTTCAGAGTTACTATTGAGAGATATGAGTTTAGTGTCATCATGATATCTATTCAGTCCTTGTTTTTGTGGAATGTTCCACTGAACTTCTTCTTAAAGGGGAATTTTAAGAGTCCCCCTTAAAATTTCTTGCAGAGCTGGTTTGGAGGTCACATATTCTTTCAGTTGCTGCCTGTCTTGGAAGCTCTTTATCTCTCCTTCCATTTTGAATGAGAGCCTTGCTGGATAAACTATTCTTGTTTGCATGTTCTTCTCATTTAGGACCCTGAATATATCCTGCCAGCCCTTTCTGGCCTGCCAGGTCTCTGTGGAGAGGTCTGCTGTTACCCTAATACACCTCCCCATAAAAATCAGGGATTTCTTGTCTCTTGCTGCTTTAAGGATCTTCTCTTTATCTTTGGAATTTGCAAGCTTCATTATTAAATGTCGAGGTGTTGAACGGTTTTTATTGATTTTAGGGGGGGAATCTCTCTATTTCCTGGATCTGGATGCCTGTTTCCCTTCCCAGATTAGGAAAGTTTTCAGCTAGAATTTGTTCAAATACATATTCTGGCCCTCTGTCCCTTTCGGCGCCCTCAGGAACACCAATTAAACATAAGTTTTTCTTCTTCACGCTGTCGTTTATTTCTCTTAATCTATCTTCATGGTCTTTTAATTGTTTGTCTCTTTTTTCCTCAGTTTCCCTCTTTGCTATCAACTTGTCTTCTATGTCACTCACTCGTTCTTCCACCTCGTTAACCCTCGTCGTTAGGACTTCTAGTTTGGATTGCATCTCATTCAATTGATTTTTAATTTCTGCCTGATTAGCTCTAAATTCTGCAGTCATGAAGTCTCTTGAGTCCTTTATGCTTTTTTCTAGAGCCACCAATAGCTGTATAATAGTGCTTCTGAATTGGCTTTCTGACATTGAATTGTAATCCAGATTTTGTAACTCTGTGGGAGAGAGGACTGTTTCTGATTCTTTCTTTTGAGGTGAGGTTTTCCTTCTAGTCATTTTGCTCAGTGCAGAGTGGCCAAAAGCAAGTTGTTTTGGGAAAAGGAGAAAAAGAGAGGAGAGAAAGAAGGAAAGAAAAGAGAAAGAGAAAAAAAGGGAAGAAAAAAAACGAAAAAAAAAGAAGAAAAAGAGAAAGAAAAAGAAAGAAAGGAGAAAAAAGGGGCGTGGGGGAAGGAAACAAATCAAAAAGCAAAACAAAACAAAACAAAACAAAACAAAAAAGAACCATGAGGGAGTATCTTCTGATTCTGTATACTTTAAGTCCCTTGGTTTCCCCTGGAAGTTGTCAGTCAGTCTAGCTGGTCTTCTGGGGGAGGGGCCTGCTGTGCTGATTTTCAGGTGTTAGCAGTTGGGGGAGCTGCTCTGCCCCTGCCTGGTGCAGGGCTCAGTGGGGGTTGTTTGCCCCGTGAGGCCGCAGGAGGAACAGCCCCAGTGGCGGGCCGCTCTGGAAACCTGGATTCAGCCCCCGCAGGAACTCCAGAGCTCTCAGTCTGCAGGGCCTGGAGGCTCCGGGGCGGGGCCACTGATCTGCTCAGCTGGGGCAGGAGCGTCCTTGCTGTCCTGGGCCCTCCCGGCCTCTGCCTGTCCCGGGGGAGGTGGGATCCTGGGCTGTGTCCCGGTGCCCTGTGCTCTGGCGCCTGCGCTGTTGGATTCGCGCTCCCGGGCCGCGCAGCCCCCTCCGCGGAGCCGCCGCCCGAGCCCCCCGAGCTGCTCCGGGTCCCGCCGGGTCCCGCCGTGCGCGCTGCAGCCCTTAGGGAGCTCGGCGCACTCTCCTGGGCGCGCAGTTGCTGTTACTGTCCCCCGGAACCGGAGGGCATCCTCGCCCTCCTGGGTCCTGCTCCAACTCCCTGGGAGCCCCTTTCGCCCGGGAAGGTTGGTGCAGCTCCTGCGTCTCCGGGACGGGGCTCTCCTGTCCTGGGGACTCTCGCCCCGGCCTTAGCCCGGCTCCTCGCGGGGCCCCTCCCCCTTGGAGGCCTTTGTTTCTTTATTTCTTTTTTCCTGTCTTCCTACCTTGATAGAAGCGCGAACTCTTCTCACTGTTGCATTCCAGGTGTTCTCTCTTTAATTCTCAGGCCGAATTCATAGATTTTCAGGATAATTTGAAGGTTTTCTAGGTAATTTGGTGGAGACAGGTGATTTGGAGACCCTACTCTTCCGCCATCTTGCCCCTCCCTCTGCTTCTTAAGTTTTGATGTTATAAATCATACTCTAATCTTTGTGCATAAATCCTTTTATGCATATAATTCTGTATTTACAGTTTTGTATCTTAATTGCCCTTAGCATTACATCAAGAGCATTTCCCATATCATTAAAATTTTTGAACACCTAATTGTTAATAAATATATAATATTATACCATATGAGTATGCTATAGTTTATTTAACAAGTTTCCTATTATTGGATATCTAGATTATTTTTTTAAAAAAAAGATTTTATTTATTCATGAGAGACAGAGAGAGAGAGAGAGAGAGAGAGAGAGAGAGAGAGGCAGAGACATAAGCAGAGGGAGAAGCGGGCTCTATGCAGGAAGCCTGATGTGGAACTTGATCGTGGACCCTGGGATCACACCCTGAGCCAAAGGCAGATGCTCAACTGATGAGCCACCCAGGCATCACAGATATCTAGATTATTTTCAACTTTGGTACTATAAATATGTCTAAAATGAACATAATAATGCATAAATCTTTAATTAAATTTTAGATTATTTTCTTAAGATATACTGGGTTAAAGGATTTGAATTTTTTGCCTGAAATTTTGCCTTAGGCCAGAATCGTGTTCCATTATAAAGATATATTATAATTGATCTAACCTTTTCTATATTTTTGGATATTATATGTTTTTGTTATTAGAGATAATGCTAAAATAACATCATTGTACATGAGTCTTTGCATTATCTGAGATAGTAATTTTTAAAGGTTATTATACAAACAGAATAGCTAATTTGCTCTCCAGAAAATGAATGCTAATTTATATTCTCATTGCCAGTATATTAGTGTTTGTTCTACCTCAGGCTTTTTAATATTGAGGTAGATTGTTATTTTAAAGATTCTTGTTAATTTGATAGATGCTACCAGCGTTGATCAGAAAAAGGGCAATCACAAAATAGAATATTAGATAGGAGAGAGGGGTAAATTTTTGAAAGGCTTTAAGAAAAAAATGGGGTGATCCCAAGGTTCAGTTCAGCATTTTCAGGAAAGTTTTGGGCTATATTGAAAAGGAATGAGAAAACCAGTAAATATGGAAATAAGATTTCCAGGTTAATAATTATGATGATGATAATAACAATTGTTATTATAAAAATAAGTACCATTAATTTATTGAATTAGTCTCTAGGAGACTAAGTTAAAAATGCACATAACCAAGGATCAGTCTTTAGCTTTCTCCATTGGCTCCTTTTCAAGTATTATTATGTCTGGTGAACCAGTTGATACATGGGATCCTAAAGAGGTTAAGAAAGGAAATTTTAAAGGGGAAAAACCTCAACAACTATTTCTGCAGAAAAGAGTGTGGTTATCCAATTGGAGGGTGTAAGTAGACCCCTGGGTTCATGCTTTATGGTGGCAGTGGACACAAATTGTAGGACAGCAGGATAAACTTTTCTCCTTTCTGAAAAATGAAAGAGAGAGAAAAAGGGGTACTTATACTTTTCTTTTGTCTAGGTGTAACTTCAAAATCTTATAGCTATTGGCCAGTGAGGAGATATTATTAAGTCATAATGCTTCATGTCCATATAAAATGCATTCTCTGCTCTGCCCAAGACATGTATGCACATGTATGTGCACATACACACACACAAAGTTAGTCTGTCTGTACTGCTCTCCCCTTTGGCCCCATGACCTCCTGCCAAACTTATTTTCCTTCTCCCGGTGTCACCCCCCTATCCAAAACTTTCTATGACTTCCCCAAGCAGAATTAATAACAATACCGTTAACAATAGCTAACATGTACTGATGGCTGATGCTGTATCTGATAATGGGTTAGGCATTTAGTATGTATTATATACAATATAATACAAGCAATAACCTTATAAAGTAGGTATTACTATTACCACTATTTTTAGATGAGTAAATGGGAGGTCAGAGTGTGTAGGTAACTAGGCCACGTTCATTCATCTAATAAGCAAAACTGTCCCCAAAAGGCTACATTGACCTACTTCACAGTAGTCAATAACCCAGATAAAGCATGATACATACCTTCCATCACTCAAAACCCTGTTGTACAGCTCACTTAATATGACAAAATATGCATTATTTTATAATGTGTCCTGGGCACAATGTTTTCATCATCCTTTTATAATTAAAAATATAGGAAACAGGATATTGTAGAACTAAGTACTGTCATTTAAACACAGAAGCACAAATTAGATGCATTGAACTATTAGAGGAAAGTTCATTAATATAAATATTCTTTCTGACAGCTCCATGTTGTTTTTATTACATGGCATTTAAAATTATATACAGTGTCCTTGATACTGAATATTTCAAGGAGTTTAACCCCATTTCCTGTCTGTCTATCCATTTATCTATCAACAGTCAATAGTCACTGCTATTTATGATAGACAAGAAAGGAATTTTACAAATATGAATTGCTTATTCTGTCTCCAACTGGCTTCTTGCCATATTGAAAGTTATTTACCTCATTGAATCTCAATTTCCCCATATTTTGCACAAGGATAATTAAATTAAATTATTTCTTAAAATACTATAAAACCTCAATTAACTGTATGGAAAAAAGCATGGAAAAAAGAAGGTATAAGGATTAATGGGATTAGAAAAGTTGGTGTGGTGATCAACTGAGAAGGTGCCCTTTTAGCTGCTACCACTCAGTTCTATAGTTACATGAAAAAAAAATTTGCAATGAGTCATAGAAACAATGAAAGCACAAAAATATTAGATATAGTTAAATGTGTTAATTAAAAAGAAAAGCAAAAATGTGGACTCCAGAAATTTAGATTGCTGAATTTAATATCCAATGCTAGAAAAGCCCTAGAGTGAACTGTTTAACTTTTGAAAAAAGTACATGCCTCCTCAGTTCTCCTACCCAACCCTCTCTTTAGATAAACTTGCCAGCTGTTTCACAGAAAATGTAAGCCACAAGATGGCAACTTCCTACCACACAATCTACAAACTTACCTATACCTTCACTTATCATTTCTACCTTCCTTCCATTTCTAATCTAAGATCAAAAAATCCTCCAGTGTATGGCAAATCTTTCCACTTGAGCTCCAGAAACTTTTTCTTATTCATGTATTTCTTTAGGATTTTTGCTCCTAAATGGTAAATTAACCATGTGTTTTATTTTACTGGCTCCTTTCCCTCAGCATATAGAGCTTATTCAAATCTCTCTTACTCACCAAAGAAAAAACTCTTATGGTATTATTCCCTAAAACCTATAACCCCAGTCTAATCATGAGAAAAATAAGTTTATTTTCAAAAAATTTTTCTCTGACCCTATGCTGTAAAGTTACCCTCTTTCCTATCACAGCTAATCTTTGTGATAGTTGTCTCTACTCACTCACTGTTCTACTTCCTTACCTTCAATTTACTCTTTAGTTTATACAGTCTGATTCTAGCCCTGATGCTCCACTCATTTGTTTTTGGAAGTCTTCTCTTGGCTAATAGCCTTTCCTTGGCTACACATAAAGGACAGTTCTTAGTTTTTGACTTACTTGATTACCCAGTAGCATTTAACATAGTTGTCATTCTTGAAATATGCTATTCTCTTGGCTTTTATCCTAGTTTCCCTTGTATCTCTCTTGTTGGTTTTTTTCTCAGTCACTTTTGTAGACTTCTATGAACCTGCTCATCTTTTAAATGTTGGTGTTTCACAAGGATCTATCCTTAGCCACCTTTTTATTTTGCCTCTATCCTTTGGTAATTTGATGACTCCTGTGACATTAAATACCATTTCAATGTTTAAGACTACCACATATATATCCCCAAGTCCCTTTTCTTCTCCTATCAGTATTTCCAATTTCTCACTGAACATCCATGCTCAGATGTACTATAGACAACTTAATCTCTACATGATCTGACCCTTGCTCACCTCTCTAGTATCAACTTTCCCTTTTCCTCCTATCCAACACTATGGTTCTGCTGCATTGAACTCATTTCAGTTCTGTAATGTGCCATGCTCTCTCAGAACAATCTTTCCTTTCATGTTCTCGGTTTCAGCTTAGAAGTCACTTTACCCAGAAAGCTTTCTTTTTCTCCTAAATGTGGATTTGATTTTTTCCCCTCTTGGCCTTCAAGACACTCTGTATCTCTCCCTTCATTACATTTAAAACAATTCATTGTTATTAACTGTTTTTCTCTTCTACTAGACCATGATTACATAGAAGATAGATACCATACCTATTACGTTCCCATTTGTATCCCTGTTGTTGGCACACAATAAATTCATCAAATGCATAACTTAATGGATCTTAGAATCAAGTCAGACTAAACAAACCTGTTGTTTGCTTTTGATAGAGTTATTTAATATATTATATGAAAGCCTGGTTTATCAAATGAATAATCTCTCATGACAAGATATCCCAATATGGGCTAGCTAACTAGATTCTGGTACATAAGTGAATTCATACCCAGTTGATCAATCAGATTAATGATCGATGCCAACATATAGAGAGGTGTATAGTGACAATCTATAGGTCTTTGTTGTATTTATTTTTTTTCTAAAGATTTTATTCATTTATTTGACAGTGGTGGGAGGGGTGGAGGGAGAGGGAAAGAGAAGCTGAAGTAGACGCCATGTTAAGTGCAGAGTCTGATGCAGAGTTTGAACTCAGGATCAAGAGATGAGTACCTAAGAGAAAACCAAGAGTCAGAAGCTTAAGCCACTGAGCCACCCAAGCAACCTCTGTTCTATGTCTTATTCAGAATTTTCTATGATTGACTTAATTGGAGACAAAAAGAACACACTTATAAAATGTTTGGTGACCCAAAGCTAGATGAGTCAATAACAATGAGTACTAGCCTTATGATTTGAACTGGTTTAGTTAGACTAAAACTAATATATTGATATTTAATAGGGATTAATATAAAATTATAAGTTAGGGTAAAATAATTAAACATTTAAGAGGAATGTGTTATATGCCTACTGTGTTCTAGTCAGAAATGGTGCTGGGAATGCAAAAAAGATAAAAATAATAGTTCTTGTCCTTGAAATGGTTACATTCTAGTCAGTATATTGAATCTAGATCATGGTATATAATACTCTGGTTACATTTTGTATTGTCTGTGTACAGAATATTTTGTGCTGCTCTGGGCATCATAATAATTTTTATAATAATATACCCATAAAGTATATTTATTTCAATGTAAATTTTAAATATTTCAATTGTATCAATCAAGATAATTAAATTACTCTATCATCATAATCCCCAAATCATGGTGGCTTATAACAGCAAAATTTTATTTCTCACTTATGTAACATTGGCTGTGAGATATGCTCTAAAAATTTTCATTCTATTACCCATACTGATGGAACAATCACTATTTTAAACATTACCACTCACTGTGGCAGAGGGAAAGATAGTTTGTAGAAGGCACATTGGCAAATAAATGCTCTTGCCTGAAAGTAAAATACAAGTGGGAGCAATAACTTTTGCTCATAAGTAATTGGCCAGAATCAGTCACATGCTCCATCAATCATAATGGGGCCAAGAAGTGCAATACTATCCTATGCCTGAAGGCAAAGAGATTTAAATATTTAGATAACTGAATTAATGACTACCATGTCTATATAAAAAGTGAAATTTACACTTCAATATTAGACTTTTTCCTACTCCCAAGAGTTACATTAACCTTTTTCTATAAATTTCCATACACACATGCACATTTACATACATAGATTTTTCCATTAATTATGGGATCATATTTGTTTTCCATAAGTTATAGAGCTACTTATAGTAATGTACAACTCTACTTCAGTCTGTTTAATAGCTGTAAAGTATTCTATAGTATGCATATACCATACTTTATTCAACTACTCTTCTATGGAGGGGTACTTGTTTTTTCCCCTGATTTTGACTATTATAATATATACTTCATTGACCATCCTTGAACATGCATATACATGCATATGTATTTAGATATCTGTAATATAAATTCCTAGCAAAGGAAATCCTGAGCACTTTAAATTTTGCTAAGTCCTGACAATTTGCCTTCCAAAGTGCTCTATCAATTTAAAATCTCAAAAAAAATCTTAAAAATCTCACTTCCAGTGTATGGAAGTGTACATTATATTTTGAGAAAAATTTTGACAAATATTTGTATTGAAGGAAGAAAGAGTATAATGAGGGATATAATGAGGGATTTAGAAACCACGTAAAAATGAGTAATGATCATAGACTTCTTTGTCTAAACAGCTTATAAAACCTTATACCCACTACTACTAAGTTTGCTGACTAGAGTAACACTGAAAACAACTAATCCCTCTTGCGCATGACACTTCTGGTTACATCTTAATAATCAGAATGCAATTACCTGTCTATATGCAGTTGCAAGGAAGGCTGTGAAATGAAGACTCTATTTTGGGGGACTATATACTAAACTAAAAACTGCAGGCTATATAATCACCACAGAAAATAGACTAGTTGGAGAGACTTTTTGCTGTGCTCTTGGATCTCTATAGTTGCTTACAACCATTTTTTCCCTTTATATTTACTTCTTTTTTTTTTTTTTGCCTTCCTTGTCTCTTCTGCTATCTCTCAGAATTTCCTCCATCGTTATTTTTCTTTTCTCTTGTTCTTTTCTCTTTCTCATTATTTCAACTTTTTGTATCTCCATTTCTTTCTTTTTCTCTCTGCTTCTGTATGTTTTCTCTATCTCCACATTTCTCCTCTGTGTGTATTTTTTCTCTTTCCATCTGTTTCCTATCCATCTGTCTCTCTATCTTTAGCTGTCTCTGTTTTCTTACTTCCGTATTTCTGGCTCTTTTGGTTTCAGTCTCCATGTCTCTCTCTTTCTACATCCATTTCTTACTATTAGAGCTAATAATAGATGGGCTGCTGCTTCTTACAGTTGTTTTCATATGGTAGGAAGTACTTGAGGATAGTGTAGATACAGTATAAAAAGGATTTCTTAATTGGTTGGTGGTTGAATTATATAACTATTGAGGTCTTTTCCAAGTTTGAGTCAAATTGAGAACCAATTTTCCCTTCTTACTAAGTAGAATATCATTTATATTATTGCATATTTATTTTCTGATTGACAGTCTAGTAGAACCTCAAGGCCATCTCTGTGTGAATATCATGCTTTATTATAGATGACTGCAGAATTAGAAGATACATTATCCCTCTCATCTATGATTTTACTTTGTATGGTTTCAGTTATCCTCAGTCAACTATGGTCTGGAAGCAGATGATCCTCATTCTGGAAGCAGATGTTCCTCCTTCTAACCTAGCATCAGAGGGTCAGTAGTAGCCTAAAACTGTGTCACAACCCCTACATCATTCACCTGATTTCATCTTGTCCCATAGGCTTTTTACCATCTCACATCATACATCACAAGAAGAAAGTACAGTACATTAAGAGAGAAACAGATCACATGCACATAACTATTATTACAGCATATTTTTATAATTGTTCTATTATTAATTACTGTTATTAATCTCTAATTGTTCCTAATTTATAAATTAGACTTTATCATATGTATGTACATATAGGAAAAAACATGGTTTATATAGGGTTTGACACCACCTGTGGTTTTAGGCATTCACTTGGTTCTTGGAACATATCCCCTCTGGCTAAGAGGGGGCTACTGTATTAGAAATTAAAACAAATGTGTGTTGACTATAAAACTGTGTCTAAAAGTTAATTCTCTTTAATACATCTGTGATATACATGTAGGCTGTGTGTCTGTGTCTTCATAATTTCCAATTTGTTGGGAGATTATATAATATATATGACTGGCTAGTACAAATGATTGGAAAACACTGTAAATACCACATTGTCTCTGATGGCAAGAAATTAAGAAATGATATAATTGTATATTCTCTGCAACCTAGCTAATAAATCTAGTTGGGTCTTTTAATTGTGTCAAAATATATTCATAAATTAAACTTGTTTTGCTTTCTAGAATTAGTAAGTATGCAATACAGATACTTTAAAAACTTAACATGAAGCAGGAACCTGACATACTTTCTATTTTAAGGGAGGAAAAGAGTAAAGTGGAGAAGGTAATTTACAAACTAGACTTGAAAACCATTTGAGCATAACATTATCATTACAATTATCTGTCAAAAGATTTAGTTTAATTACATTTTTAAAAACTCTTGAAAATATGGCCCTACTCATATCAAGGATTTGGTACTCTGAGGAGAGGAATATTAATGCCTTCATTAGCCATTGTGCCAGCATCTCCAGTCTTTAGAATTCCTCATGTGGCCTTTTGAGATTTTTAAATCCTAACCTTAGGAAATCAGTAAAAACAGCCCCAGGGGAATATGAACTTCAGGAGTAAGAGCCCTTATGTATTTATATCCATAGTAGGTAGAAGATTCTTTTTTGGGGAAAAAAAGTAATTTTGAAATAATTGAGTAGCAGCATAATTGCCATCATATAAAGTATTATACATGCTCCTACACATTTTCTACACACAACAGTAAGTTAGTTGTAAAATCACCAAGAGGAAAAAGTTATAATGTAATAAACCTGAATTTCAGTGTAAGATTTTCAGGGCATAACCGGAGATGCTTCTGACACATTTAAAGAGATGTGTGAAACCATATGTTGGGAGCCCAGTGGTCACAGTTCTGAGACAGTCCTTGATCAATGATGATGTTTAAGACTGATTGCCATTATGTGGATGCCTGGGTAGCTCAGCAGTTGAGCATCTGCCTTCGGCTCAGGGCGTGATCTCCAGGTCCAGGACTGAGTTCCAAATCGGGCTCCTTGCAAGGAGCCTTCTTCTCCCTCTGCCTGTGTCTCTGCCTGTGTCTCTGCCTCTTTCTGTGTGTCTCTCATAAATAAATAAATAAAACCTTTAAAAAGACCGATTGCTGTTGCAGATGAACACTGCTAGGAGATTGATTACACTGGCTCTTTTTGACTGTTTGAATTGGCCATTTGGCAGCTTTTCACTTTTGATAGGAAATCTGAATCACCTATTGAACATGCTGCAAAATACTTCTCTTAATCTACATTCCCTTAGCACTTAACATATATGGGTTATTCTTCACTGTCTTGCACTTGACTAAGCACTCTAGTATGCATGCATCTCCACAGTGAAGTTGTAGGTCCTTGAAGGCAAAGAACGATGTTTTATAGTCTTAAACTTGGCGTATGACTCCCAAGGCATCTGACTCCTAGGACAAAAAATAGTTTAGTAGTGGTTAAGAGCTTGGGCTTTGTAATCACATAGACCTAAATTCAGATCTTCTTTTCCTTAATTTACTATTGTCATGATCTTGAGTAAGTTCTATATAAGTTTCTTAAAAAGTAAAATGGGGATAATGACCTCAAGCTATTCCCCGTAGAATTAATGACAAAAAATAGTTTAGTAGTGGTTAAGAGCTTGGGCTTTGTAATCACATAGACCTAAATTCAGATCTTCTTTTCCTTAATTTACTATTGTCATGATCTTGAGTAAGTTCTATATAAGTTTCTTAAAAAGTAAAATGGGGATAATGACACCTCTAAAGTCATTGATAGGATAAAATATCATATAAAAGTTTAGTGCAGTGTTTGGCACACACAAAAGCTCAATACATTACAATAATTATTATGATAAAATACAGATTTTCCTTGACTTACAAAAGGGCTACATATTGATTAACCCATCATAAGCTGATAATATCATAAGTTGAAAATGCATTTTAAACACCTAACCTATCAAATGTCACAGCTTAGCCTAGCCTACCTTAAACTTACTCAGCGCACTTATATTAGCCTACAGTTGGGCAAAGTCATCTCAAATAAGGCCTATTTTGTAATAAAGTATTGAAAATCTCATGTCATTTATTGAATACTGTATTGGAAGTGAAAAACAAAATGATTGGACGAGAAGTATATCTGTTGTTTACCCTCATGTTTGTGTGACTGACTAGGAGACAGAAGTAGGAAAGGTGCAATCATGGATAGGATGAGTTGTAGGTAAGAGGAGCATGGCACACTTCTAATATCTAATCAGCAAGATTGAGTTGGTAACTGAGTATATACAGCAGAAAGCATTAAATCAGAGATGAACCAATGTTCTGATTGAAGTCACTGGGAATAACATAAGTTCTAAATTGAGAGACAAGACAGGACAGCAAGAGTGTGCCTGTGGTTTAGGAAAATTTTGAATAATAAACCATCTTTTGAAAGTCCACAGCCTACATAATTTTCTGAGTTG
Organism: Canis lupus familiaris; assembly: GCF_011100685.1. Lineage (NCBI taxonomy): Eukaryota > Metazoa > Chordata > Mammalia > Carnivora > Canidae > Canis > Canis lupus. The sequence continues at coordinate 78,580,351 of NC_049260.1, forward strand.
GAAATTGGACAAATAAATTTTATGTAAAATAAAGGATTATGTTGAGTCCATAATGGTCTTTTCAGAGTCTTGGTTTGGGTTCTCCCAAAAACAGACTCAAAGACAAGGATTTGGATATAAGTAAGTAATTTGGGAAGTGATTCCAGAAAGTGCTGCAAGGGAATGGAAAAGTCAGACTGGAAGGGAGGAAAAGCAAATAAAGTGTGTGTTAATGAGCAGTTTCCCACTCAGTTTTATGGGAATATACCAAGGGGTGAGCGAGTTGTACTGTTTATTCACTAACTCTCATCACTGACTGACAGTAACTCATGGGTTGTTAACAACCTGCCTTCTCTTCTGTTGAAGCTACTTTTGTAGATAGAGAAACCCCTCTGGTAGAGAAATATAGGAAGTCTTTTGCAAATGACTTTTGGAGTAGGCCAAGAGGATATGTAGGGTACCAGCAGTGTCTACTATAGCAGGAGATACAACATGTCTTGGATTTAAATAATTACATATTTGATAATAGGTTTTCTATTTCAAACAAATGGATAACTTGAAAAATGACATTGAAAGCTGCCATTTATTTGTATTATTGAAACCCTAATATGATATTATCTACATTGATATTCTTCTTTTATTCATTGAAATATTTATTGATAATCTATTACATGTCAAGTTCTACACTAGTTGCTGAGGATACAAGTTAATGACTAAGTGACTATCTTCATGAAGTTTATATTCTAGTGGTCAAGGAGTGGACAGAAACAACCAAGCTAATAAATGTAGCTGATTCACTAAGAGTTTTAACTCATTAAAGTATAAACCACAAAATAGTATTATTTTTCACAGTGATTACTATTTGTTGTACCTACTGTACCTTTTTCCATGAGGAGATAGCAACATTGATAAATATTTCAGTCTAATTCTATAACTTTCCAGGTGTTTTCAGAGTTTCATTTTGATTTTAAAGCCTTTGTCTTTACTCTAAGCTCCTGTCTGATTCAAATATTGTCTCTTCATTCAAACAGCTAAGACATGTAGCACTAGTGGCTGGGAATTTGGAGGGTGAATGGTGGGCTTTCACAGATCTCTCCTTCTTCCTCCTCTTTTCTCTGTGTCTTCTCATTTGGTGTTGCATTGGGAGATAAATGACTAGGAAATAGGCAAAGGAAAAAACACATGTTTGTGACTGCCTGTGTCTTCTCCTTGGTTAGGTCTTCTAGCTGTCTATGGGCACTATATAAATAGGTAGTTGTTATAACAGGCTTGATGATGAGATGATCCCCCCAGCATCTCCTCTGAGCATTGTAAGTCCCTTGCAAAATTTGATTAATTTTTCTCTCAAGAACTTCAGCCAGTGGCATCATATTACTTTCTTCTCAAGTGTACTCATCTTGCTGCATGCTGCAAACCCTCTAGCAACAATCATTTATTTATCCAATCAACTTGGATTTTTATAATATGCCAAATCCACCTTCCATGCTTCTTGGGACCCAGAAATTTAGTATGTGTTGTTAGGGATTAATACCAGTTTCTTTTGTCACCTGAAATCTCCAATACACCATCTTTCCTCAAGGTGCTTTATCACTGTTCCAGTGGTATAGGAGAAGTCTAGCATGTCAATTGGAAAAGGAAAGCCTGCCATAATTATCAAAGGGTGGCCTTCTCCTCTTTCTCAGGCTTCTTTGCTTATTGATGGAGTGGGGATGGGATGATGAGAACTAGCTGCATTGGACAGCTGAATGGGTGGCCTTAGACCCCAAATTCTGGAAGTTTTCTGAATTTAGGATATTAGGTGGATATCATTCTGAGGTCAATTCTGGGAATAGATGATCTCACTCAACACTTGGTATCATCCTGTTACTCTCACATTCTGGGTAAGATTCTAGACTTTTAGGTAAAGACCAATTATTCAAAAAAAATCTTTATTTGGGATTCTGGATTTTTAAAATGATATCCAGGGGCTCCTGGGTGGCTCAGTTGGTTAAACGTCTGCTTTCAGCTCAGGTCATGATCCCAGAGTCCTGGGTTGCAGCCCACATCAGGCTCCCCGCTCTGTGGTAAGTCTGCTTCTCTCCCTCCTGCTTCTACTCCTGTTCCCATTGCTTATGTGCTCTCTGTCAAATAAATAAATAACATATTTTTAAAAAATGATATCCAGAGACTTTTCTTGTGTTTCCACTCAGATTTGCTTTTACCCATTATTTTGGGGATCATTATGCTTTCATCTTCATTGTCTCTTTTGCCATTTTTTTATGTCTTGGGTTTATGATAAGCCCAATGTACCTCTGTGGTGCTTATATTCTGATTGTTAGGGGATCCCAGATGCATCCATATATGGGTACTCAATTTACTGAGAAGTCTTAACTCAATGAGAATAAACAGTAAAAAGGGTTTTGTTTTTCTCTCAAATGCCTACTGATGGTATTTTATTCAACCTCTTTCCCTTTTGTGAGTCAGGGGCCCTTAACGATATTTCAGTCCAATTCAAAACTTTTTACAGTTATTTTTGGCTTTGGAACAGTTTCATTCCAATGGTTTAACATTCAGTATCGTTAATCTTTTCTTTTCTTTTCTTTTCTTTTTTTTCTTTCTTTTCTTTTGTAAAATTCTATTTATTTATTCAGGGGGGGGGGTCAGGCAGAGGGAGAAGCAGGCTCCATGCAGGGTGCCTGATGTGGAACTCCAACCCAGATCTCCAGGATCATGCCCTGGACTGAAGGCGGCGCTAAACCGCTGAGCAACCCAGGGTGCTTCAGTGTTGTTAATTGTATTTCTTATTTATTTTTTTATAAATTTATTTTTTATTGGTGTTCAATTTCCCAATATATAGAATTACACCCAGTGCTCATCCCATCAAATGCTCCCCTCAGTGACCGTAACCCAGTAAAGCCCACACCCTGCCCACCTCCCTTTCTACCACCGCTAGTTCGTTTCCCAGAGTTAGGAGCTCTCATGTTCTGTCTCCCTTTCTGATATTTCCCAATCATTTTTTCTCCTTTCCCCTTTATTCCCTTTCACTATTATTTATATTCCCCAAATTAATGAGATGATATAGTTTGTCCTTTCCCAATTGACTTATTTCACTCAAATAATACCCTCCAGTTCCATCCACGTCCAAGCAAATGGTGGGTATTTGTCATTTCTAATGGCTGAGTAATATTCCATTGTATACATAAAACACATCTTCTTTATCCATTCATCTTTCGATGGATACCGAGGCTCCTTCCACAGTTTGGCTATTGTGGACATTGCTGCTAGAAACATCACGTTGCAGGTGTCCCGGCATTTCACGGAATCTGTATCTTTGGGATAAATCCCCAGCAGTGCAATTGCTGGGTCATAGGGCAGATCAATTTTTAACTCTTTGAGGAACCTACACAAAGTTTTCCAGAGTGGCTGCACCATTGCACATTCCCACCAACAGTGCAAGAGGGTTCCCCTTTCTCCACATCCTCTCCAACATTTGTGGTTTCCTGCCTTGTTAATTTTCCCCCTTCTCACTGGTGTGAGGTGGTATCTAATTATGGTTTTGATTTGTATTTCCCTGATGGCAAGGGATGCGGAGCATTTTATCATGGGCTTGTTGGCTAGGTCTATGTCTTCCTCAGTGAGATTTCTGTTCATGTCTTTTGCCCATTTCATGATTGGATTGCTTGTTTCTTTGCTGTTGAGTTGAATAAGTTCTTTATAGATCTTGGATACTAGCCCTTTATCTGATATGTCATTTGCAAATATCTTCTCCCATTCTGTAGGTTGTCTTTGAGTTTTGTTGACTGTTTCTATTGTTGTGCAAAGCTTCTTATCTTGATGAAGTCCCAATAGTTCCTTTTTGCTTTTGTTTCTCTTGCCTTCATGGATGTATCTTACAAGAAGTTACTGTGGCCAAGTTCAAAAAGAGTGTTGCCTGTGTTCTCCTCTAGGATTTTGATGGAATCTTGTCTCTCATTTAGATCTTTCATCCATTTTGAGTTTATCTTCGTGTATGGTGCAAGAGAGTGGTCTAGTTTCATTCTTCTGCATGTGGATGGCCAATTTTCCCAGCACCATTTATTGAAGAGACTATCTTTTTTCCAGTGGATATTCTTTCCTCTTTGGTCGAATATTAGTTGACCATAAAGTTGAGGGTCCACTTCTGGATTCTCTATTCTGTTCCATTGATCTGTGTGTCTGTTTTTGTGCCAGTACCACATTGTCTTGATGAATACGGCTTTGTAGTACAACCTGAAATCTGGTATTTTGATGCCCCCAGCTATGGTTTTCTTTTTTAATATTCCCCTGGCTATTAGGGGTCTTTTCTGATTCCACACAAATCTTAAAATAATTTGCTCCAGCTCTCTGAAGAAAGTCCATGGTATTTTGATAGGGATTGCATTAAACGTGTAAATTGCCCTGGGTAACATTGACATTTTCACAATATTAATTCTTCCAATCCAAGAGCATGGAATATTTTTCCATCTCTTTGTGTCTTCCTCAATTTCTTTCAGAAGTGTTCTATAGTTTTTAGGGTATAGATCCTTTACCTCTTTAGTTAGGTTTATTCCTAGGTATCTTATGCTTTTGGATGCAATTATAAATGGGATTAACTCCTTAATTTCTCTTTCTTCAGTCTCATTGTTAGTGCATAGAAATGCCACTGATTTCTGGGCATTGATTTTGTATCCTGACACGCTACCAAATTGCTGTATGAGTTCTAGCAATCCTGGGGTGGAGTCTTTTGGGTTTTCTATGTACAGTATAATGTCATCTACAAAGACGGAGAGTTTGACTTCTTATTTGCCAATTTTAATGCCTTTTATTTCTTGTTGTCGCCTGATTGCTGTGGCTAGGACTTCTAGTACTATGTTGAATAGCAGTGGTGAGAGTGGACATCCCTGTCATGTTGCTGATCTTAGGGGAAAAGCTTCCAGTGTTTCCCCATTAAGAATGTGGGCTTTTTGTTGATGGCTTTTAAGATGCTGAGGAATGTTCCCTCTATCCTTACACTCTAAAGAGTTTTGATCAGGAATTTATGCTGTGTTTTATCAAATGCTTTCTCTGCATCTATTGAGAGGATCATATGGTTCTTGGTTTTTCTCTTGCTGATATGATGAATCACATTGATTGTTTTGCAAGTGTTGAACTAGCCTTGCATCGTGGGGATAAATCCTACTTGGTTATGGGGAATAATCTTCTTAATATATGGTTGTATCCTATTGGCTAGTATCTTTTTGAGAATTTTTGCATCCATGTTCATCAGGGACATTTTTCTATAATCTTCCTTTCTGGTGGGGTCTTTGTCTGGTTTTGGAATTAAGGTGATGCTGGCCTCATAGACCGAGTTTGGAAGTATTCTATCTCCTTCTATCTTTCCGAACAGCTTTAGTAGAATAGGTATGGTTTCTTCTTTAAACATTTGATAGAATTCTCCAGGGAAGCCATCTGGCCCTGGACTTTTGTGTCCTGGGAGGTTTTTGAGGACTGCTTCAATTTCCTCCCTGATTATTGACCTGTTCAGGTTTTCTATTTCTTCCTGTTCCAGTTTTGGTAGTTTGTGGTTTTCCAGAAATGTGTCCATTGCTTCTAGATTGCCGAATTTATTGGCATATAGCTGCTTATAATATGTTTTTAAAATCGTTTGTATTTCCTTGGTGTTGGTAGTGATCTCTCCTTTCTCATTCATGATTTTATTAATTTGAGTCTTCTCTCTCTTCTTTTTAATAAGGCTGGCTAATGGTTTATCTATCTTCTTAATTCTTTCAAAGAACCAACTCCTGGTTTTGTTGATCTGTTCCACAGTTCTCTTGGTCTCTATTTCATTGAGTCTGCTTAAATCTTTATTAACTCTCTTCTTTTGCTGGGTGTAGGATCTATTTGCTGTTTTTTCTCTAGTTCCTTTAGGTGCAATGTTAGCTTTTGTATTTGAGTTCTTTCCAGTTTTTGGAGGGATGCTTGTATTGCCATGTATTTCCCCCTGAGGACTGCTTTTGCTGTATCCCAAAGATTTTGAATGGTTGTATCTTCATTCTCATTAGTTTCCATGAATCTTTTTAATTCTTCTCTAATTTTCTGGTTGACCGTTTCGTCTTTTAGCAGGAGGGTTTTTAACCTCCATGTGTTTGAAGTCCTTCCAAACGTCTTCTTGTGATTTAGTTCTAATTTCAAAGCATTATGGTCTGAGAATACACAGGAGATAATCCCCATCTTTGGTAATGTTTCAGACCTGATTTGTGACCCAGTATGTGGTCTATTCTGGAAAACATTCCATGTGCACTTGAGAAGAATGTATATTCAGTTGCATTTGCATGTAAAATTCTGTAAATATCTGTGAAATCCCACTGGTCCAGTGTATCATTTAGAGCTCTTGTTTCTTTGGCGATGTTTGCTTAGAAAACCTATCGACTGTAGAAAGCACTACATTGAAGTCGCCAAGTATAAGTGTATTATTATCTCAGTATGTCTTCACTTTGGTTATTAATTGATTGATGTATTTGGCAGCTCCCACATCGAGGCATATATATTGATGATTCTTAAGTCCTCTTGTTGGATAGATCCTTTAAGTATGAAATAGTGTCCCTCTTCACCTCTCACTACAGTCTTTGGGATAAACTTTAGTTTATCTTATATAAGGATGGCTACCCCTGCATTCTTTTGAGGGCCATTTGAATGGTACATGGTTCTCCAACCTCTTATTTGCAGGCTGTAGGTGTTCTTATGTCTAAAATGAGTCTCTTGTAGACAGCAAATAGATGGGTCTTGCTTTTATCCAGTTTGAAACCCTGCGCCTTTTGATGGGGTCATTAAGCCCATTCACATTCACAGTTACTATTGAAGGATATGAGTTTAGTGTCATCATGATACCTATTCAGTCCCTGTTTTGTGGATTGTTTCCTTGGACTTCCTCTTTCTTTTACAGGGTACTCCTTAATATTTCCTGCAGAGCTGGTTTGGTGGTCACATATTCTTTCAGTTTCTGCCTATCTTGGAAGCTCTTCATCTCTCCTTCTATTCTGAATCAGAGCCTTGCTGGGTAAAGTATTCTTGGCTGCATGTTCTTCTCATTTAGGACCCTGAATATATCCTGCCAGCCCTTTCTGGCCTGCCAGGTCTCTGTGGAGAGGTCTGCTGTTAATCTAATATTTCTCCCCATAAAAGTTAGACATTTCTTGTCTCTTGCTGCTTTAAGGATCCTCTCTTTATCCTTAGAATTTGCAAGCTTCACTATGAAATGTCAAGGTGTTGAGCGGTTCTTATTGATTTTAGGGGAGGATCTCTCTATTTCCTGGATCTGAATGCCTGTTTCCCTTCCCTTCATCTATGATTTGTTCAAATACATATTCTGGACCTCTGTCCTTTTCGGTGCCCTTTGGAACCCCAATGAAAGGTAAATGTTTCTTCCTCTGGCTCTCATTTATTTCCCTTTATCTATCCTCATGATCTTTTAATTGTTTGTCTCTTTTTTCCTCAGTTTCCCTGTTTTCCATCAACTTGTCTTCTGTGTCACTCACTCGTTCTTCTACCTTGTTAACCCTCGTCGTTAGGACCTCTAGTTTGGATTGCATCTCATTCAATTGTTTTTTAATTTCTGCCTGATTAGATCTAAATTCTGCAGTCATGAAGTCTCTTGAGTCCTTTATGCTTTTTTCTAGAGCCATCAGTAGCTTTATAATAGTGCTCAGAATTGGCTTTCTGACATTGAATTGTAATCCACATTTTGTAACTCTGTGGGAGACAGGACTGTTTCTGATTTTTTCTTTTGAGGTGAGGTTTTCCTTCTAGTCATTTTGCTCAGTGCAGAGCGGCCAAAAACAAGTTGTATTGGGAAAAGCAGAAAAAGAGAGAAGAGAAAGAAGAAAAGAAAAAAAGAAAAAAGAGGAAGGAAAAAAAAAGAGAAGAAATGAAAAAAAGGGGGGGCAAACAGAAAAAAAAAACTAGGGGGAGTATCCTCTGATTCTGTATAGTGTAAATACCTAGACTTACCCTGGAGCTTTCCAGTGCTGCTTGGTCAATATTTGCTTTTCCCCTGTCCCTCTAGCTGGTCTTCTGGGGGAGGGGCCTGCTGTGCTGGTTCTCAGGTGTCAGCACTCAGGGGAGCTGCTCAGCCTCCTGCCTGGTGCAGGGCTCAGTGGGCGTTGTTTATCCTGTTTATCCTGTGAGGCCACTGTGAGTCTCAGTGTGAGTTGTTTATCCTGTGAGGCCCCAGAAGGAACAACAACAGTGTCAGCGGCCAGCTCTGGAGCCCTGGAGTCAGTTCCTGCTGTAACTAGGGAGGTCTCAGTCTCCAGGGGCCTGGATGCTCTGGGCGCTGGCGGGGGCCCCTGATCTCCACAGCTTGGGGCCGCCCAGTGGCCGGAGTGTCCTTGCTGTCCTGTGCCCTCCTGGCCTCTGCCTGTCCCGGGGGGAGCTCCTGGGCTTGCGCTGCTGGAATCTCGCTCCTGGGTCACGCAGCTCCCTCTGCGGGGAGCCTCTGCCTGAGCCGCCTCCGAGCTGCTCTGGGGTCCAGCTGGGCGTGTGCTGCAGCTCTTTAGGGAGCTTGGCCAATGGGGTGTGGCGCTGGTCCTCTGTTAGTGTCCCAGGGAGCCTGAGGGCATCCCCTTCCCTCCTGGGATCCTGCTCCAACTCCCTGCGAGGCCTTACCCCCCCCCCGCCCCGGGAAGGTTCGTGCAGCTCCTGCTTCTCCAGGAGGGAGCTCTCCTGTCCTGGGGGCACTCGCCCTGGCCTTAGCCCGGTTCCTCACGGGCCCCTCCCCCTTGGTTGCCTTTTGTTTCTTTATTTCTTTTTTCCCTGTCTTCCTACCTTGATAGAAGTGCGAACTCTTCTCACTGTAGCATTCCAGCTGTTCTCTCTTTAAATCTCAAGCTGAACTCGTAGGTTTTCAAGATGATTTAAAAGTTATCTAGGTAATTTGATGGGGACAGGTGACTTGGGGACCCTACTCTTCCGCCATCTACCCCCTCCCCCCAGTGTTAATTTTAAAACATCAGTGTCAAAATTGAGTAAAAACTCTTCTTGTGACATAAATAAAAAAACCTTAAGTGCTCATCAGTCTTATGAATAAAACAGCAAGGAGATGAGCTAAAGAATGACAGAGTTAGACTTTAAGATTAGATAGTTGGGGGCAGCCCAGATGTCTCGGTGGTTTAGCACCGCCTTCAGCCCAGGGCCTGATCCTGGAGGATCAGGTCCCACGTTGGGCTCCCTGCATGGAGCCTGCTTCTCCCTCTGCCTGTGCCTGTGCCTCTCTCTCTCTCTCTGTGCCTCTCATGAATAAATAAATAAAATCTTTAAAAAAAAAAGATTAGGTAGTTGGAAAAGGTGTTTTTGTGTGACTGAGGGCATGATTGAACTGTGCACTTTCATGTTTTCTTCCATTTACATAAAAAGAAAGCCAGAAGTCACCAGAATGTCATTGTTTCTGTAATGTGTCTTTGAGGTATGTGAAATTTTAGCTCCTATTTTGTTGAGGCCAAGATCTGTGATTCAACTTCATATTCTTTTTTGACTTTTCAGCTGCCAAGGAAAGTGAACAATGAAGCCACCATTTCTTTTAGCCCTTGTGATCTGTTCTGTAGTCAGCAAAAATTTAAGGATGGTGTCAAAGAGAAATTCTGGTAAGTTGCTGGCAAATTCTACTTGATCAAAATATGTAGTTTTTGTGAGCATCCAGAGAGCATTTGTGCCCTTAACTATGAATATCTTTAAACAGAAGTACTTGAATTCCAGCTATGTTGGATAGTAGCCAAGATAAGAATGAGATTTTAGCCTACCCCTGGGAAATTGTTGGGGAACTGGTGGAATTTTGTTCAATTTCAATTGCAGTATACTTTCAGTGGACAATGAAATGTTAAGAGCCTACTTAGGGTTAGTTACATTTGCTAGTGACTTTACACCTGGGAGCAAACATTTGCAAATGAAAAGATAGGAAACCTTTAAAAATATATATCCTTTGCCTCTCAATTGAGTGTGCAGCATTGCTGTTTAAATTAAAACTTTTGACAAGTATTAGTGAGCTTTATTTTTTGGTACACTTTTTGGCACATGTTCACATTTGTGCCAAATCTCTAACAGGCAGAGGCCGAAAGCCTCCAAATTCAGAAATATTAGCTAATTGCCTGAAGAGGAATTTCTTGAGGAGAAATATCTATTCCTAGAACATGGTGGCCTGGCAGGCAGCCATGATTGTACTGAAAGATTAGCTGTAGCCAGTAGGTATCCCAATCAAAGCTTAAACATTGTTTAATAACACTTGAATATATATGTCTTTCAGTTTTGATTATATAGTCTAGCTATAATTACAAACCATGCATGAGATTTTAATAATTGATTTTCTGTCTACGATCATTCCAGTAAAACACTGGAAAATGTATTATTGCATGGAAACAAAAGACTACCATAGGGCTTTCTGCTAGCTTCTAATTACATTATTTCCTAGAATTAAATGTATGCTTTTTACTTTCCCATTAAGTATAAAACCCAGGCAATAAAGTGCATGCCTATTTTTCAATGCAATAAATGCTGGTTAGTGCTTGGAGTTTGGTTAATGTTTGTTTTCTGAGGTGAGAATACTTGCTAATTGAAATAACTAAAGAATAATATTGTTCTTCAATTGATAACGTAGAAATAAATCTTTCACAAAAATGGGTCACAGGTTGTAAAACAGAACAACACTGCTGAAGTCCAAAGGATTCTGGAATGGTAAGGGTAGGACAGTATATTGTTTTTTTCTCCCCTTAAGACTTATGTATATATAAAAAAAAAGACTTATGTATATATATTGTGACTCTTTATCAGCTGTGTTTGTAACATTTTGCCTATGATATCTCCAACTTAACATATTTTATGTGGCTGCCTTTCCTTGCCTCACTTTTGAGGTTTACATTTTTACTTTAAGTCTTGATTCAGATTGATTATTGCTGAAATAAAATGCTTGGAGATAGCAAATGTAACCTGTTGGACCAGATCTCATTTTCCTCACTTGGTTATGTCATCATGTCTGCAGTAGAGTTTGAATGGAAAAAAGGGATCAAGAGTTTAAAAAGATGTTTATGTCATGGTAGTTTAATTCGGGTAAAATCCAAACTAAGAAACAAAAACAAGTTGCTATGTATGCATGTATCTGTCTTCTTTCCTTTGCTTGCTTATTATTTATGAGGAGAGAGGGTGTTAAAAATATGTATACATAGAGGAAGTTATCATTGGTGCACAGGTGTCCTTTAAAGATCAACTTTTTAATGCTTTGCTCCTTTATTCTTATCAAGTATGAGGCCATTTTTGGCTTATGAGGGGTTCTTAGCTTTATTTTCTTGGTGTAGCTAAGTAGTACCATGTTTGCAGTGAGCTTTTTTTGGAAGAAGCATTACCTCAAAAGCTATTCCCCTTAGAATGAATGTATTTGTTAGTTTCAATCTCTTCTCCGCCATCTGTTTACCCTTAGCAACCTCCTAGGACAATAATGGCAATTATAATATTGGAACAAACTTTTCTTACAGATCTGGACAGTGGAGATGGTTTGATTGCAGTTAGTCTTTTTCTGATGCCTTCTTGCTCTTATTTATGGTGTATATGGAGTGGGCAGGAAAGAGTAATGTGTTGATGTTGTTGGTTTGTACGTGTCTCTGTTCATGGTGCTTATTTCAAAATACAGAAACAAAAATCAAGTATTGTATAAATAAAAGACATCCTAATTCACCCATAGGTGATGAGAATGGGGGTACTTTGGAGCAGTTCTTTTCATTCTTCTTTTCTATTTAGGTACTTCTATCATAACCCTCTTCCCAGGCCCTATACTCATGTTAATATTATTTTATGTAAAAAAATAGAATTATTTGCACTCTCATTATGATGGTTTTATTTGAGTTGACCTTATCTTTTGAAGAACATTAAAGACTGCTTTGGCAAATTTGTAGTACAAAATTCTGTTTCATGAAATCTGTGAGGTCTTTTGCCTTTACCAATTAAGGAGTTCTGGATTTAGGCTTGCATCATTGTTTTTCTTGGAATCACCAATGGAACTCAGAACTTTTATTTTATTCCCCTACTTCCCTTTCCCCAAGTGAAAAATGAATGATTGTGCCCTTTACTCACTAACATTTATAACTGTTTAGTGTGAGATATGAAGGCAGTTATAATGATTTTTGTGCAGTTTATTATAGGCAGGGATCTCTTTAGCTAAGATCTCTATAACTACTAATGCCAAAGGCTTCTTTTACATACAAGACACAGGACCAAGGGATAGAAGATTCTTCTGTGCTTGTCAACCAAGAAAAAGAATAAAAGACTCAACTTCTTTAAAACTTTAGTTTGGGCACATATTAAATGAACCTTCTAGTTTCTGGTAATATACATTTTTTAAAGCTGCAGCATAGTTTGTTTCTAGGTAATACCCATTCATACTGGGCAGGCCTGACTAGCAGTCCTGCATAGAAAAACAGCAAAAATGGCTCTGATATTGCATTAGAACATCCTAAAATGCATAGCATCTAATTTTAAGGACTGTAGCTGATTGGCCAAATGTGAGCTTGTCATTTTCACAGAGTACTCATGAGGTCCTTTACCATTGTCATTCTCTAAATTTAAAACTAGATGAGGTTATTCAGAAAGTCTATTAAAAATAGGTTTACTTTACTTAAAGGTGCCATTCTTTATGGCAGGGAATTGGCTAATATCTTGACAAAGGCTAATAGCAGAAATGCATAGTAGAGTATATATATACCTAAAACTAATTTTCAATAGGATGGGTGGGAGAAAAACTCTCTCTCAGGAAGAGGACATCCAAGGGCTTCTATATAGCTATTTCTTTTTACCTCAAAATTATTTTCCCAGAGTATACATGGTTTTTATTGGGGTGGGGCATTAAACTGTCTCCTTTGCTTTTCTCTGACTTTTGCTGCTGTTGCTACATAAAAATGTGAGCTGTGTTAGGCAATTGTTGGCATTAGCCTCCCCAACCCTGGATCTCCATATCAGGGAAGAAAGGAATAAGGTAACCAGTTTGATGAGAAGGTATGTTTAATTCTGAATCCAGATTGGGTCATTTTGCATTTTTTTTTATTTTTTTTTTATTTTTAATTTATTTTTTATTGGTGTTCAATTTACTAACATACAGAATAACACCCAGTGCCCGTCACCCATTCACTCCCACCCCCCGCCCTCCTCCCCTTCTACCACCCCTAGTTCGTTTCCCAGAGTTAGCAGTCTTTACGTTCTGTCTCCCTTTCTGATATTTCCCACACATTTCTTCTCCCTTCCCTTATATTCCCTTTCACTATTATTTATATTCCCCAAATGAATGAGAACATATAATGTTTGTCCTTCACCGACTGACTTACTTCACTCAGCATAATACCCTCCAGTTCCATCCACGTTGAAGCAAATGGTGGGTATTTGTCATTTCTAATAGCTGAGTAATATTCCATTGTATACATAAACCACATCTTCTTTATCCATTCATCTTTCGTTGGACACCGAGGCTCCTTCCACAGTTTGGCTATCGTGGCCATTGCTGCTATAAACATCGGGGTGCAGGTGTCCCGGCGTTTCATTGCATTTGTATCTTTGGGGTAAATCCCCAACAGTGCAATTGCTGGGTCGTAGGGCAGGTCTATTTTTAACTGTTTGAGGAACCTCCACACAGTTTTCCAGAGTGGCTGCACCAGTTCACATTCCCACCAACAGTGTATGAGGGTTCCCTTTTCTCCGCATCCTCTCCAACATTTGTTGTTTCCTGCCTTGTTAATTTTCCCCATTCTCACTGGTGTGAGGTGGTATCTCATTGTAGTTTTGATTTGTATTTCCCTGATGGCAAGTGATGCAGAACATTTTCTCATATGCATGTTGGCCATGTCTATGTCTTCCTCTGTGAGATTTCTGTTCATGTCTTTTGCCCATTTCATGATTGGATTGTTTGTTTCTTTGGTGTTGAGTTTAATAAGTTCTTTATAGATCTTGGAAACTAGCCCTTTATCTGATATGTCATTTGCAAATATCTTCTCCCATTCTGTAGGTTGTCTTTGAGTTTTGTTGACTGTATCCTTTGCTGTGCAAAAGCTTCTTATCTTGATGAAGTCCCAATAGTTCATTTTTGCTTTTGTTTCTTTTGCCTTCGTGGATGTATCTTGCAAGAAGTTACTGTGGCCGAGTTCAAAAAGGGTGTTGCCTGTGTTCTTCTCTAGGATTTTGATGGAATCTTGTCTCACATTTAGATCTTTCATCCATTTTGAGTTTATCTTTGTGTATGGTGCAAGAGAGTGGTCTAGTTTCATTCTTCTGCATGTGGATGTCCAATTTTCCCAGCACCATTTATTGAAGAGACTGTCTTTCTTCCAATGGATAGTCTTTCCTCCTTTATCGAATATTAGTTGCCCATAAAGTTCAGGGTCCACTTCTGGATTCTCTATTCTGTTCCACTGATCTATGTGTCTGTTTTTGTGCCAGTACCACACTGTCTTGATGACCACACCTTTGTAGTACAACCTGAAATCTGGCATTGTGATGCCCCCAGATATGGTTTTCTTTTTTAAAATTCCCCTGGCTATTCGGGGTCTTTTCTGATTCCACACAAATCTTAAAATAATTTGTTCTAACTCTCTGAAGAAAGTCCATGGTATTTTGATAGGGATTGCATTAAACGTGTATATTGCCTTGGGTAACATTGACATTTTCACAATATTAATTCTGCCAATCCATGAGCATGGAATATTTTTCCATCTCTTTGTGTCTTCCTCAATTTCTTTCAGAAGTGTTCTATAGTTTTGAGGGTATAGATCCTTTACATCTTTGGTTAGGTTTATTCCTAGGTATCTTATGCTTTTGGGTGCAATTGTAAATGGGATTGACTCCTTAATTTCTCTTTCTTCAGTCTCATTGTTAGTGTATAGAAATGCCACTGACTTCTGGGCATTGATTTTGTATCCTGCCACGCTACCGAATTGCTGTATGAGTTCTAGCAATCTTGGGGTGGAGACTTTTGGGTTTTCTATGTAGAGTATCATGTCATCGGCGAAGAGGGAGAGTTTGACTTCTTCTTTGCCAATTTGAATGCCTTTAATGTCTTTTTGTTGTCTGATTGCTGAGGCTAGGACTTCCAGTACTATGTTGAACAGCAGTGGTGAGAGTGGACATCCCTGTCTTGTTCCTGATCTTAGGGGAAAGGCTCCCAGTGCTTCCCCATTGAGAATGATATTTGCTGTGGGCTTTTCATAGATGGCTTTTAAGATGTCGAGGAATGTTCCCTCTATCCCTACACTCTGAAGAGTTTTGATCAGGAATGGATGCTGTATTTTGTCAAATGCTTTCTCTGCATCCAATGAGAGGATCATATGGTTCTTGGTTTTTCTCTTGCTGATATGATGAATCACATTGATTGTTTTACGGGTGTTGAACCAGCCTTGTGTCCCAGGGATAAATCCTACTTGGTCATGGTGAATAATTTTCTTAATGTACTGTTGGATCCTATTGGCCAGTATCTTGTTGAGAATTTTTGCATCCATGTTCATCAGGGATATTGGTCTGTAATTCTCCTTTTTGGTGGGGTCTTTGTCTGGCTTTGGAATTAAGGTGATGCTGGCTTCATAGAACGAATTTGGAAGTACTCCATCTCTTTCTATCTTTCCAAACAGCTTTAGGAGAATAGGTATGATTTCTTCTTTAAACGTTTGATAAAATTCCCCTGGGAAGCCATCTGGCCCTGGACTCTTGTGTCTTGGGAGGTTTTTGATGACTGCTTCAATTTCCTCCCTGGTTATTGGCCTGTTCAGGTTTTCTATTTCTTCCTGTTCCAGTTTTGGTAGTTTGTGGCTTTCCAGGAATGCGTCCATTTCTGCTAGATTGCCTAATTTATTGGCGTATAGCTGTTCATAATATGTTTTTAAAATCGTTTGTATTTCCTTGGTGTTGGTAGTGATCTCTCCTTTCTCATTCATGATTTTATTAATTTGAGTCTTCTCTCTCTTCTTTTTAATAAGGCTGGCTAATGGTTTATCTATCTTATTAATTCTTTCAAAGAACCAACTCCTGGTTCTGTTGATCTGTTCCACAGTTCTTCTGGTCTCGATTTCGTTGAGTTCTGCTCGAATCTTTATTAACTCCCTTCTTCTCTTGGGTGTAGGATCTATTTGCTGTTTTTTCTCTAGCTCCTTTATGTGTAAGGTTAGCTTTTGTATTTGAGTTCTTTCCAGTTTTTGAATGGATGCTTGTATTGCGATGTATTTCCCCCTTAGGACTGCTTTTGCTGCATCCCAAAGATTTTGAACGGTTGTATCTTCATTCTCATTAGTTTCCATGAATCTTTTTAATTCTTCCTTAATTTCCTGGTTGACCCTTTTATCTTTTAGCAGGATGGTCCTTAACCTCCACGTGTTTGAGGTCCTTCCAAACTTCTTGTTGTGATTTAGTTCTAATTTCAAGGCATTATGGTCCGAGAATATGCAGGGGACAATCCCAATCATTTGGTATCGGTTCAGACCCGATTTGTGTCCCAATATGTGGTCTATTCTGGAGAAAGTTCCATGTGCGCTTGAGAAGAATGTGTATTCAGTTGAGTTTGGATGTAAAGTTCTGTAGATATCTGTGAAATCCATCTGGTCCAGTGTATCATTTAAAGCTCTCGTTTCTTTGGAGATGTTTTGCTTAGAAGACCTATCGAGTATAGAAAGAGCTAGATTGAAGTCACCAAGTATAAGTGTATTATTATCTAAGTATTTCTTCACTTTGGTTAATAATTGATTTATATATTTGGCAGCTCCCACATTCGGAGCATATATATTGAGGATTGTTAAGTCCTCTTGTTGAATAGATCCTTTAAGTATGATATAGTGTCCCTCTTCATCTCTCACTACAGTCTTTGAGGTAAATTTTAGTTTATCTGATATAAGGATGGCTACCCCTGCTTTCTTTTGAGGACCATTCGAATGGTAAATGGTTCTCCAACCTTTTATTTTCAGGCTGTAGGTGTCCTTCTGTCTAAAATGAGTCTCTTGTAGACAGCAAATAGATGGGTCCTGCTTTTTTATCCAGTCTGAAACCCTGCGCCTTTTGATGGGGTCATTAAGCCCGTTCACATTCAGAGTTACTGTTGAGAGATATGAGTTTAGTGTCATCATGATATCTATTCAGTCTTTGTTTTTGTGGACTGTTCCACTGAACTTCTTCTTAAAGGGGAATTTTAAGATTCCCCCTTAAAATTTCTTGCAGAGCTGGTTTGAAGGTCACATATTCTTTCAGTTGCTGCCTGTCTTGGAAGCTCTTTATCTCTCCTTCCATTTTGAATGAGAGCCTTGCTGGATAAAGTATTCTTGGTTGCATGTTCTTCTCATTTAGGACCCTGAATATATCCTGCCAGCCCTTTCTGGCCTGCCAGGTCTCTGTGGAGAGGTCTGCTGTTACCCTAATACTCCTCCCCATAAAAGTCAGGGATTTCTTGTCTCTTGCTGCTTTAAGGATCTTCTCCTTATCTTTGGAATTTGCAAGCTTCACAATTAAATGTCGAGGTGTTGAACGGTTTTTATTGATTTTAGGGGGGGATCTCTCTATTTCCTGGATCTGAATGCCTGTTTCCCTTCCCAGATTAGGAAAGTTTTCAGCTAGAATTTGTTCAAATACATATTCTGGCCCTCTGTCCCTTTCGGCGCCCTCGGGAACCCCAATTAAACGTAGGTTTTTCTTCCTCAGGCTGTCGTTTATTTCCCTTAATCTATCTTCATGGTCTTTTAATTGTTTGTCTCTTTTTTCCTCAGTTTCCCTCTTTGCTATCAACTTGTCTTCTAGGTCACTCACTCGTTCTTCCACCTCGTTAACCCTCGTCGTTAGGACTTCTAGTTTGGATTGCATCTCATTCAATTGATTTTTAATTTCTGCCTGATTAGCTCTAAATTCTGCAGTCATGAAGTCTCTTGAGTCCTTTATACTTTTTTCTAGAGCCACCAGTAGCTGTATAATAGTGCTTCTGAATTGGCTTTCTGACATTGAATTGTAATCCAGATTTTGTAACTCTGTGGGAGAGAGGACTGTTTCTGATTCTTTCTTTTGAGGTGAGGTTTTCCTTCTAGTCATTTTGCTCAGTGCAGAGTGGCCAAAAGCAAGTTGTATTGGGAAAAAGAGAAAAAGAGAGGAGAGAAAGAAGGAAAGAAAAGAGAAAAAGAAAAAAAAGGGAAGAAAAAAACGAAAAAAAAAAATAAAAAAAAAGAAAAAGAAAGGAGAAAAAAAAGGGGGTGGGGGAAGGAAACAAATCAAAAAGCAAAACAAAACAAAACAATACAAAACAAAACAAAACAAAAAAAAAAAAAAAAAAAAAAGATCCACCGGGGAGTATCTTCTGATTCTGTGTACTTTAAGTCCCTTGGCTTCTCCTGGAAGTTGTCAGTCTAGCTGGTCTTCTGGGGGAGGGGCCTGTTGTGCTGATTCTCGGGTGTGAGCACTTGGGGGAGCTGCTGTGCCCCTGCCTGGTGCAGGGCTCGGTGGGGGTTGTTTACCCCGTGAGGCCGCAGGAGGAACAGCCCCAGTGGCGGGGCAGCTCTGGAAACCTGGATTCAGCTCCGGCAGGAACTCCGTCTGCAGGGCCTGGAGGCTCCGGGCGGGGCCGCTGATCTGCTCAGCTCGGGGCAGGAGCGTCCTTGCTGTCCTGGGCCCTCCCGGCCTCTGCCTGTCCCGGGGGAGGCCGGATCCTGGGCTGTGTCCCGGCGCCCTGTGCTCCGGGGCCTGCGCTGGTGGATTCGCGCTCCCGGGCCGCGCAGCCCCCTCTGCGGAGCTGCCGCCCGAGCCCCTCCGAGCTGCTCCTGGAACCGCGCAGGCCCCTCTGCACGGAGCCTCTTCCTCTGCCCGAGCCCGGCCGAGCTGCTCCCGGGGCCGTGCAGCCCCCTCTGCGGAGCCGCCGCCCGAGCCCCCCCGAGCTGCTCCGGGTCCCGCCGTGCGCGCTGCAGCCCTTAGGGAGCTCGGCGCACTCTCCTGGGTGCGGAGTTGCTGTTACTGTCCCGGGGAGCCCGAGGGCATCCCCTCCCTCCTGGGTCCTGCTCCAACTCCCTGCGAGCCCCTTTGCGCCCGGGAAGGTCGGTGCAGCTCCTGCGTCTCCGGGACGGGGCTCTCCTGTCCTGGGGACACTCGCCCCGGCCTCAGCCCGGCTCCTCGCGGGGCCCCTCCCCCTTGGAGGCCTTTGTTTCTTTATTTCTTTTCCCCCCCGTCTTCCTACCTTGATAGAAGCGCGAACTCTTCTCACTGTTGCATTCCAGCTGGTCTCTCTTTAAATCTCAGGCCGAATTCATAGATTTTCAGGATAATTTGAAGGTTTTCTAGGTAGTTTGGTGGAGACAGGTGATTTGGAGACCCTACTCTTCCGCCATCTTGCTCCTCCCCCCGGTCATTTTGCATTTAACACATTTGGGGGATGAGTATAACAAAGCAACATCTCAGTGATCTGGTATTTGAAGGAAAAATGCAGAGCTACCAAATTATCTTAATAAATTAGGGAAATGTAGTCCCTAAGGGTAAAGAGGATGTGAAGGCCTGATGGCACATATTGGGTACTTATATAGATAAATTTTGAATTGGCTTGAACATCCACTTTCATGTAATAAGAGAATGGCTTTACATGAGGCTTTGGCTTATAGATTTATAGAATTATGGAGTTTTCTGATTGTTGATGAGAGAGTAGCAGTTTGTTTTCATTAAAAATTATATGATTTTAGAATTTTTCATCATATGAGGAAGATCTTAAGGCAGAAATAGAGGTTATGTGAGTTTACAATTCTAGTGCAAGCCAGAAAGAATATTTCAGACAGCTTCTAAGTGTAAACAAAATAACTTTCTTTGTGAAATTGATATATAATTAAAGCTAAAATGATATATCATGCTTTGAATTTTGAAAAGGGAGACAAAATGTTTTATTTTAAAATAGTGGTTAGAAGTAATTTTGCTCTGAGGATTTTCACATTGTGCCTTTAGCTGTGGAGTACAAGAACACTAGATTAGAAGTTAGAAGATCAACAGTTGTTACTGAAATCTCATCTTCTAAATTTATTCTAATGAGCTAAGATCAAGGAGAAAAATACCTCCCCATGATCTCTTCCTTACCTGAAATGGATAATCTGAGATGTGATACTTTTATCTCTTTAATTAGGATGAGTTCCATGGAGGAAACTGGACCTTGGAAGGAAGGGAGAATGGTACAAAAGGATTGGCTTAGTCATTTGGAGCTGGGATAGGAGTGGTATTAAAGCTGGGAGTATGAGACAAAGTTTACAGCAAGTAAGGAGTAGTCAGAGATGAGAGAGATCGGTCAGAAACCATGTATAGGCAGAATGGAGTTGGATGAAACACCCTTATTAAAGAAATTGCAGGGCAAATATAGATATATTTATAAATGATTTTTTTCTGCAAAGTCATTTAAATGCATCATAAAAATAAGAGATCTGTTTAACTGGAAGAAAACCTGTTATTGGGAGATGCTTCACATATGAGACTCAGAATAACACGAGAGAATTTGATTCAGTATTAAATTTGTGCAGCAAGGCCTCCTAAGCTAGGTGAGTCAGAGAAGGGCAGGATCAATAATGGACATTCTGTAGAAGATGAGAGGCTTGAGGGAAGCCCAGACAGCAGGTGGACCAAGAGTGAGCTGGAATAAGAGAGAGGGACATTCAAGGTAAGGAGCATAGTGTGAGTGAACAGATAGAGATGGCAGTGAGTATTGGCACGTGTATCTGGGGAGAGATGTAAGTCAGCAAATGGGAAACAGTTGAAGTTGGCTAAGCAAGACACGTTAAGCTAAAAGATAAGTTCTAGAGTTCTGATTCCAGTAGGATACATTAGTAGTAGATTTAATTTTTTCAGAAAAATAGTGATGAATGATCTCGTTTGCAGTAATCTACAGTAATGACTGCAAAGGGTAGCCAGGTGAAAGAGCATTCTAAAATGATCCCATGAGGGAAACCAGAACTTGACTTGGTGATTTTACTGTGAGACAGGAATTAGTTTCTTTTTTTGTTTTTGTAATCTTGAAGCATTTTAAACCTATAGGAAAGTTACAAGAATAGCACAATGGCTGCCCATATACTCTTGACCTGTATTCACCTTATTAACATTCTGTTGCATGTTTTCTCTCCTCCATGTCTTGCTCCCTGTTGATATTTTTTCACCATTAAGTATGATATTAGCTATGAGTTTTTATAGGTGTTCTTTAAGAGATTGAGGACTTTCCCTTCTTTCCTAGTTTGCTGAGATTTTTTTTATTGTGCATTGGTATTGAATTTTGTCACATGCTTTTTCTGTATCTATTGAGATGGTGATGATTTTCTTCTTTATTGTGTTAATGTGGTGAATTAAATGAATTGATTTTCAAATATTGAACCAGTCTTGCTACAAGAGATAAGACCCAGTTAGTCATGATGTATTATTCATCTTATATATTGCTGGATTTATTTTAAAATTTTTGAGGACTTTTGCATCTGTATTTATGAATGATATTGTCTGTAATTTTTGACAATGTTTTCATTAGGTTTTGATGTTAGGATTGTGCAGGCCACATCTTAGAAAATATTGTTGCCTCTTCTGTTTTCCTGAATGCCATTATTGCTCTCTCAAAAGTTTGTATTAACCATTGATATTATCTGGACTTGAAGTTTATTTGTGGAAAGTTTTTGTTTGTTTATTGATGCTTTGATTTCTTCAGTAGGTGCAAAGCTACTTAGATTTTCTCTTCCTTCTTAAGTCAGTTTTGATAATTTGTGTTTTGTAAAGGATTTATTCATTTAAGTTTTAATATTGACACAGAGTCATTAATAATATTCTTTTAATATGCTTTTTTAAAGATTTTATTTACTTGTTTGACAGAGAGAGCACAAGTAGGGGGAGCAGCAGGCAGAGGGAGAAGCAAGCTCCCCACTGAGCAGGGAGCCTGTTGTGGGGCTAGATTCCAGGGTCCTGGGATCATGGCCTGAACCAAAGACAGACTGAGCCCCCCAGGCACCCCTCATTTAATATCTTTCTAATGTCTGTAAGATCTGTAATATTATCCCTGCTTTCAGTTCTATCCTTCCTTCCTACCCTCCTTCCGTCCCTTTCCTTCCTTCCTTCCTTCCTTCCTTCCTTCCTTCCTTCCTTCCTTCCTTCCTTCCTTCCTTCCTTCCTTCCTTTTTCTTTTGATTAGTCTTGCTCTCTAAGGGTTTATTAATAAGTTAATTTATAATTTGAAAGAACCGGTTTTTGATTTTGTTAATTTTCTTTGTTGCTTACTTAATTGTTCCTTCACCATTCTTTATTCTTTTTTCTTAATTTGTGTTTAATTTATTCTTTTTCTAGTTTCTTTTTTTAAGATTTTATTTATTTATTTATGAGAGAGAGGCAGAGACATAGGCAGAAGGAGAGGCAGGCTCCCTGTGGGGAGGCTGATGTGGGACTCAATCCCAGGATTCTGGGATCATGACTTGAACTGAAGCCAGATACTCAACCACTGAGTTACCCAGGTGCCCCTTTTTTTCTGGTTTCCTTGAAGTTGAAATTTAGATCACAGATCATAAACCTTTATTTTTTTCTAATAAAGATATTTAAAACTGAAAATGACCCTCTAAATATGCCTTACCTTTGAACCTCAAATTTTGATTGTGTTTTCATTATTATGTAGTTCAAAATATTTTCTAATTTCCCTTCTGATTTCTTCTTTGAACTGGAGTTATTTAAAAGTGTGTTATTTAATCTCCAAATATTAAAGGATATTATAAATATCTTCTTTGCATTATTTCTAATTTAATTCCACTCAGAGAATGTATTCTATAATATTTCAATCTCTTGATACTTACTGAGATTTATTCCATGTCACAACATATGGCCTCTATTGATAAATATTCCATACCACTTGCAGTATTTGGTAAATTTCAATCAGGTCGAGATGGCTGACAGTGTTGTTCTTTTCTTTTCTTTTCCTTTCTTTTCTCTTTTCTTTTCTTTTTTTCCTTTCTTTTCTTTCTTTTCTTTTCTTCTTTTCCTTTCTTTTCTCTTTTCTTTTCTTTCTTTTCTTTTTTGACAGTTTCTTCTTTTATGTCTTTACTGATTTTATTGGATGTTTGTTTTATCAATTAGTGAGAGAGTGTTACTAATATATCCAGCTATAATTGTGGATTTGCCTCATTCTCCCTTTACCTTTGTCAACTTTACCTCATGAATTTTGATGCTCTTATTAGTTGCACACATATTTATAATTATTTTGTCTTCCTGAAGAATTGCATTCTTTATCTCTTATAATGCTATTTGTCTTGAATTTTGCTTTGTTTATGTTAATAGAGCTGTGCTGACTTATGCTTACTGTTTTTATGGTATATATTTTTCTTATCCTTTTCTCTCTTCCTATTTGTTGCTTTAAATGTGAAGTACATATTTTATAGACTGCGTATTATTGAGTCTTTTTATCCAGTCTAACAATGTCTGTCTTTTAGATAAAGTTATTAGTCTATTTACAGTGAATATAATTTTTGATATGTTTAAGTCACTATTTTTTATTTGTCTCTTCTAGTTTTTGTTATTGTTTTTACCTGTTGCTCCATTTTATTTTTATTTGGGGTTAACTTAATAATTTTTAGTATTCTATTTTATGTCCTCTCCTGGCTTTATAACTATACCTTTTAAATAATTTTAATGAGTACTTAAGTCTGGGAGTCACAAACTGTGGCTTGTGGGCCAAACCTACCCATTTCCTATTTTTGTAAAAAAAAAAAATAATGGAACACAGTCACACACATTTATTTGCATATTGTCTATGGCTGCTTTTGTGCTATAATAGCAGAGTTGAACAGCTACTACAAAGACTGTGTGGCCAATAGTGCTTGAAATATTTACTATTTGTCCATCTACAGAAAAACATCTGCTGTCTCCTGCTCTTGGCTTACAGTGAGCATGCTTAACTTTACAATGTCTTTTTAGAGTTAATATTGTACCACTACATATTTCACACATGAACCATCATATTTGTTACTTTCCTCTTCTTGCTTATCACTTCATGTTTTACACTCCTCCCTTGCTACTTATACATCATATTTCACACTCACACTTTTTACTTCCCAGTTCAAAAATGTAACAACTTTACAACAGTATAGTTCTATTTATGCAATTCTTCAACCTTCAAGTTAACATTGTCATATATATTTTTTAAAGATTTTATTTATTTATTCATGAGAGATAGAGATAGAGATAGAGATAGAGAGAGAGAGAGAGAGAGAGAGAGAGAGAGAGGCAGAGACACAGGCAAAGGGAGAAGCAGGATCCATGCAGGGAGCCTGATATGGGACTAGATCTCTGTACTCCTGGATCACGCCTCAGGCTGAAGGCAGGTGCTAAACTGCTGAGCCACCCAGGGATCCCCTTGTTGTCATAGAGTTTATTTCTACATATATTATAAATACTTTCTTAAACTGCAATTATTTGCTTTAAACAGTTTTAATTTTCTAAGTAATTATGATAACTTAGAAACAGCTTATACATTTCTCCATGTATTTATTATTTCTAGTGATCATCTTTCCTTCTAGTCATTCCTTTCCAGTTTGTTGGACATTTTTTATCTTTTGTCATAGCACAAGTATGCTGGAGACAAATTCAGCTTTTGTTTATATAAAAATGTATTTGTTTCACCTCCTCTTTGAGAGTTATTTGCCCCAGATATAGAATGCTATGTTGAAAGTTTCATTATTTAGAAATGTCATTCCATTGTTTTCCAGTCTCTATAGTTTCTGATGAGAAGCCAAGTGAAAAATTTTATCATTGTTCCCTTGTATGTAATGTCTTTTTTTTTTTTCTGGCTGCTTTTAAGGCTCTCTCTTTGGTTTTCAGATCCTTGATTATCATGTGTTTAGTTGTTTTCTTTGTATTGATCATGGTTAGGTATAACTAAAACTCTTAAACTTTTAAATTAAAGTTTCCTATCAAATTTGAAGAATGTTTATTATTTTTAGTTATTTTCTGTCCCATTCTCAATTTCCTCTCCCTCTGAAACTCCTATTACGAGAATGCTTGACTGCTTTATAATTATTTCTCAGGTTCTGAGAGTCTATTCGTATTACTTCAATTATTTTTCCTATGCTTATCAGATTGGAAAATTTTATTGAACTGTCTTCAAGACTCACAGATTCTTTTTTTTTTAAGACTCACAGATTCTTTATTCTGCTTTCTGCTAAAACCCATCCAGTGAAATTTTTATTTCAATTACTATACTTTTCAGCTTTAGAAATTTCCCTTTGCATCCTTTTATAGGTTCCATTTCTCTGTTGATACTTACCATCTGGTGACTCATTGAGGCCATATGTTTCTTTATTTCTTTGAAAATATTTTATTTGGTTCGTTGGACATATTTATTATAGTTACCTTAAAGCCTTTGTCTACTACATCCAATCTCTGGGCCATCTCAAATTGCTTAAGAAATTTTTTCTCGGGATCCCTGGGTGGCGCAGCGGTTTAGCGCCTGCCTTTGGCCCAGGGCGCGATCCTGGAGACCCGGGATCGAATCCCACGTCGGGCTCCCGGTGCATGGAGCCTGCTTCTCCCTCTGCCTCTCTCTCTCTCTCTCTCTCTCTGACTATCATAAATAAATAAAAATTAAAAAAAATTAAAAAAAAAGAAATTTTTTCTCATTGATGTGGGTTACTTTTTTTCCATGTCAAGTTGTTATTATTATTATTAATTATTATTATTATTATTATTATTATTTTTACTGAGTACTGAACTTTGTTGATAATACATTGTAGGGTTACTAGCTTCTGTGATGTTCCTCTAAAGGGTATTGTGTTCTAGCAACTGTTCAGTTATTAATCTTGAACTTTTTGTGTGAGGTTTTATCCTTTGTTAGAATAGATCTGTGGAAAACCCAAGGTGTGTCTCAATCATCTTTAACTTAGCAAGATTCAACCTCTAATCTTTTTCTCCCTTGTGGATCTTGTCAGAGCTTGATTTTAGGCTTTACTAGGGAGAATCTAGAGTAGCCTATGTTTTATGACATAATTCTTTCTTATAAAGCAGGACCTTGCTGGTGTCTTAGCTGAATGACCAGGTATTAATAAAGTGTCTTTTAGGGCTGTTTGTACTCTAATGTCATTGTTCTATTATTAACTGTATAATGATCACTCTCTGATGATAAACTTTTGGCAGTCATGTCCTGTGCTTGTTCAGCTCAATCTTCAGCCCAGAGCTCATAGAGAACCTCCATACAGATTTCATGGACTCCCCTTTGTGAAGCTTTCTCCTTTAACTGAAGGTTCCAGTCATTTTAGCTGCTCCAATCTCTGTAACTTCAGCTTAGCAGGATAGCTAGGCTCTGTTAGGATTTCCATTCACTGTGACATAGTTGGGGAATTGTCTTCAAGTGGAGAACTGGATTGACTATGGGTCTCAGTGCATGAATTTCCTTTTTTTTTTTTTTTTTTGGATATCACAGTCTTACACCACCTGAAAACAGTTGCTTCATATATTTTATCCACTTTTATCATTGCTTTCTGTAGGAGAGCTCGTCTGGTTCCAGTTATTTCTTCGTAGCCTGAGGTGAAAATTATCTTGTTACCTTTTGATACCCCATCATTCTTCACGCACTTCCTTGCTTTCTGCATAAAGATGCTCCATGCTTACTTTCATACTTTCTCCATCCCAGCACTAGAAATAGCCATTTCTCCTGACTCCTTTTAGTGGAAAATGTTATTTAGAAATAATTTCTTAAAAATGTGATTTAATAGGGTGCCTGAATGGCTCTGTTGGTTAAGCATCTGACTTCGGCTCAGGTCATGATCTCGGGGTCCTGGGTTTAAGCCCCACAAAGGGCAACCTGCTCAGGGAAGAGTCTGAGTCTGCTTCTATCTCTCACTCTCCTCTGCTCCTCCCCCTCTCCCTTGTGATTTCTTTCTCTCTTTCTCAAACAAATAAATAAATAAAGTCTTTAAAAATGTGTTTTAATTTGGATACATCTGATTCAAATGCAACATGACAGGGTTCTTCACCTTTACCCATTCCCTGTTTTGTTTTGTTTTTTTAATCTTCTTTTTCCCATAGTGGAAACCTCATTCCCATCAACATCAGTATATTTAATTATTTTATCCTATAATCCACACAAAATAGTTTCAGAACTATTATACCAAAACTACTATCAACAACAACCCTACTAAAAATTATGAGATATCTTACAATTTTTTTTGTCCTTCAAACTCATCCTACTAAATCCGTATAGTCAGAGTGTTGTGTTCAAAATTTACTTGAATTAATTTTCTCTGTGGTTATGTTATTAATTCAATGAATAATTTTTTGTATGTGCTTTATTTGCTTTATTATACTTTTTGGTTAAATCATTTTCAAAGCATAAAACGTTTATATAATTTAAAATTCAAGATTATAGAAAGAAATTAATCAAAGAAATCTTGTACATATAACTTTTTCTTCCATCTGGTCTCACATAGTCACTATTTATAATCAAATTCTTTAGTTTTTGGTATTTCCTCTTTTTCACAAATCAATATGTGAATTTTGTTTCCCCTTGTTTCATACTTAAAATATAGTAAAACATAACTATTTATTTCTTTCTTTGCTCCTTGTTTTTTTTTTACTTACTATATCTTGGAAATCAAGTAGTAGGATTGTTTTAATATTTTTCTTATTATAATAACACATTATACTTAATAAAAGTTGAAACAATATCAAAATGGAAAATTCTCTTATGATTTCATTTTCAGAGATAACTCATTGCATCTCATATAGATTCTTCCAGATAGTTTCTTTGGGTTTAGGTAGATAGGTAGATAGACAGACAGGTAGATGATTACAAAATGTAATTTTCAATCTTAGGGTCATACTGCGTATAGTATTCTCCAATTTGATTTGTCACTTAACATGATTTATATCTATAACCTCTTATCCTTGGCAGTTCCTATGTAACTCAAACTTTTAAATATGGTGCAATTTTCCATTGTATAGACTTGTTATAAATTTAAGCCTGTGCTTGATTTTATCTTTAGGTTTTTGCTATTCCAGAACAGTGCTGCAAGAAGTGTCCTATTACATACATCATAGTACACTAGAAAACCAACTGTTTTGTAGGATAGATCACTAGAAGTGGAAATATTGCATAAAAGTTTAATTTAAAATTTTAAAAGATGCTGACAAATTGCCCACCAATATCATTTTACCAAACCTATAGTTCCATCAACAGAATATCAGAGTTCCTATCTCATTATATAATTACTAATGGTAATTGTCAATTAAATAATTTTAGCCAGTCTAAATCCAAATGAAAAAAAGTTATATTGTTTCCTAAAACCCCCATATTGACTATATGTGTATGTTCCTAGAAGTGTGTGTATGTGTGTGTGAGTGAGAGAGAGAGAGAGAAAGATTGAGATTAAAATCAGCAGCAAAGCAATCCATATGGTTAGATCTCTGACCTTTCTATTAAGTTGGGCAACAAAGGATGATAAAGGAACAGGATAAAATGTGAGTTAAGACCTAAATTGATTATTTGGGTTGGGGTACAACATTAGCAACATCTGATATGATTGAAATATTGAAGTCCTTTGTGACAGTGATCCTTTGTAAATGAAAATGTGTGGACAATTAAGCTAATTAAAATATTGAATAAATTTAAATGCTAGAAAGTCTGAAAACAGTTCCATGTGGGGTCTTATCCAGCTCTGTAGTATCATCCAAATACAGAAGTTACCAAGCTTGGTATTGTGTTAGATTTGTTACTGTCTATAAAGGGGAAGAATGAGAGAGAAGTAAGAATAAATTGAGCATTCTATTAGTTTTGATGTTGGGATTTAGCCCATCCACAAGAACAGCCAAGAACTGCAGTGAATGGGCTTTTTTTCTACCCTGTTGTTTTGGAATGAACGGATAATATATCTGCCAGAGTGGAGAAAAGCTTTGAATGCCTATAATTTCTGCTAAGTTGGTTTCTTTCATAACGCAGCTCATGTAGGCATGTCAGGTAAAGTGCATCCCTTGTGTCTCTGTTGACTTCTGCAGGTATAATTTTCCCTAAACGAAATATGTATTCTGTAAAAGTACACCATTACTACCTATTGTAGTTTGGTCCCTGGGGAAAGCTGACATCCAGAGATTTCTTAAAATATGCATGACACCCCTAGTCCATTAGAGGAATACTGAATAGACAGGTTTAAACTTTAGTCCATATTCTGATTCTTGCCCTATTTTTGCTTCCATATATTTATCTGAAACTATCAGAGAAAAGTACGATACTTTGTGAGGATTGCACCAGAACTGTTCTGTCTAAAAGAAATGTTGAATTTCAATGTCCTTCCCCCAGGCTAAGAAAAGTCAAATCCTGCTTCTCTCTGTGGGTGTGACTTAGGAGATCTGTATTGTAAGTGTGTCTCCCTAAATGGTTACAGACAAGAAACACATGGTTTTAAGAGGCACCCATTAAACCCTTGATGTATTTTTGGCATTACTGCTCTGTGGAGAAATGAGACAATGGTTGCCTGGACCTAAATTCTTCTAAGGAATGTCATAGAAACGTGGCATTTGTTAATTCACCAAACATACAAGCAGACTGTTAAAAAAAAAAAAAAGCCCTGTGCTGAGCACCTTGAGGTGATCAGAAATGGTTAAGGCATGCTCTTTGTCCTTAAGTAATTGAGTAAATCATAGGGGAAGGAAGAAATTAACATGCAGTGAGCGCTGCCATATGCCAGGCCCTTTACATTGTTTCCTCATACAAAACACTGAGGTAGTAGGTCCCACTCTTGTCTTGTTTTACAGATTAGGAAATTGAGGCTTAGAGCCGCTAACTGACCACTCTTATGTAGCCAGTGAAGGGAAGAACCAGGATTTAAACCCAAATTTATCTGGCTTCAGAGTCCTTCTTTTTAAATTCTCTGCCATACTGTCCCTTTGTGTGGGCACCGTTGTCCTCATTTTATAGATGAGAAACCTGAAACTCAGAGAGGGTAAGTTTATCTAAGGTCCCTAGCTATTAAATGGCAAATCCAGGTTTTGGATCATGGACTGATTCCAAAGTTCATGCTTTTTTGCTACACTATGGATATGTCTTATTTACAACTCTTATAAAAGGTACGAAATAATAAGTCACAAAAGAGGTACTGATATAGTTCAGCTGAAAGAAAAATTATTTCCAGCTAGGGAAGAGGATAATTAGGGAAGGCTTCATGGCAGAGGTATCATTTGAAATTGACTATGACAGCTGGATTAGGGATAGGGATGGGGGTGATATTTTTAGCAGAGGGAACAGCAGGAGCAAATGTATGGATGCTTAAAGTGCAGGCTATTTTTTGAGTACTAAATAGCCCAGTTTGGCTGGAGGATAGTATGATTCAACTGGTTGAAGAGACATCTTTGCACAGAAACATGTAGCTGGACAGATGGTGTCTTGAGTTTTGAGTATATCCAGTTTTAAAAATTATAGGAAATATATTGAGAATCTAGAAAGGAAATATAGATTGAATTGCTTCAATTTGGAACCAAGAGGCAAGGTTTGAGGGGACATTCTAGTCTTGGGCTCTAGTGTTTCTGTTCACACACTTTCTATTTGCTATAATAAGAAGGTTCAATCAAAGCTATACTTTCAATTATGAAAATAAAGAAATTGCTGAGTAAGGCGTCACCTTCAATTATAAATCATAATGAAGTTTATTTGTGTTCTTCAATCTTCAGCCTCAGGGCATTAAGGATTTTAAAAAGTAAAGGAACTTGTTTCTGGTCTTCACATTACCAGCAGGTGGCACTGTAATACATTCCTTCTATAGCTCTGAATTAGCGTTTTACCATCATGTGGCTGTCTTGAGGCCAACATGAGAAAGATTAACAGCTTTTATAGTTACTGTACTGGTGATTGGGCTGATCTTTGTATATATGCATTAAGTTCCCTCTCCATGATTCTCTAGTTTGTGAGAGATACATGCTTAGATGATCGCAGAACCACCTCTGGATCCTTGAATTTTTCCCAAAGAAGGTGATGCTGAAGCATAGCTCTAGTTGCTTGTCAAGTCATTCCATGTGGAGGCTGAAGGCAGAACAAAGTTACAAGGCTGGCAGATTTTACCTTTGGCACTCCCCCCAGCCACTCTGCTTTAATGTCCTTGCTTCTTTCTTGGGCATATAGGCATCGTTAAGTCTGAATAATATTCAGAAGATCCACAATTTTCTTGAACTATCTCTCCCTTTTCCCTGTACCCAGAACTGTCTTGTTCTTTAATAGATGACAGCTAGTCCATCTTTAGACCAATTGAGATTGGTACTTTGTGACAGTTGGCCATGCCTTCTGTTTTTAACTCTCTTCTCTTCTTGCTCAAGTGACACCACTTTATCTTGGATCTGTCCATATCTTATTTAGTCTCCATCTTTGCCTCATTTTCTTCTGACTATCCTTAAAAAGGTTTTCCACAAGTATTTTCTCCTTAATACTCTCTGTTTTTTTTGAGTTTTCATTCCTTTGGTATTAACTCTCCGCTGTTAAGTGTTTCTCAACATTGGTTACATATTGAAATCACCTGGGGAGCTTTTAAAAGATACCCTTGTACAAATCTCATCCCCCAAAGATACTGATTTATTTAGGCTGGAGAAAGGCTTGGACTTCAGTAAGTTAAATTTTATTTTAACTTTGAGGCGATTCTAATTACAGCCATGGGTAAAACTCCCTACCTTTTTGAGGCCTAGATCTAGCAGTCCAGTTTTTTTATGTATCTTCTGAGTTACATGAAGTATCTTCCTGTTAGACACCTTTATTTGGCTGTCCCACCCAGGTACTTTGAACTCATTCAAAACTGAACTTTCAATCTCCTTCCTTCAAATTCCATCCTTCCTCTTGTGTACCATATCTTAGTTAAAATGGCTCATTCTTTTTGAGCCAGAATATATAGTGTAATCTCCAAATCTTTCATAATTTTCCATATCTAGCAACTACCAAATTCTACTAATTCTACTTGTAAAATATCTTCCAAATCCACCCCACTCTTTTTTTTTATCATACCTGCTACTGACCTAGTTCAGCCTTTTATCATTTCTTTCCTAAAGATTCCACAATGCTCCTCCCTGGTCTTCCTACCTTCAGTCCCATCTACACTCTCGCCCATTTTTTTAATAATACTTGCAGATGGGGTTTTACTAGTTTGTTTGTTTTTAATTATGGATATGATCATGGCTTTCTCCTATAACATAAAAACTCTGACTTCCTACTGCATACAAGATAAAGCTTAAAAGCCTTGTGACATACAATCTGTGGTATATAAGATCCTTCTTACTTTATTTCTTAGTTCGTTCATTCATTCAATAATTAAACAGGCCACATGCCCCTCCACACACAAGCCATTCTGTGTTATTCATCATTCCAAAGAAATCCCCCCCCAAACAAACAAAATTGTTCACTTTCCCAGCTCTGAGCACTTGATCTTATGCTTTTCTTCACTTGTAAATCACTTCCCACCTTCTTTGCCTTTTGATAATCCTATTCATCTTTGAAGAACTATTTCAAATGTCATTTTCTCTGTGAAGCTTTTCCTGGATTGTCTCTGTCCACCCTGGTCTTCCAGGCAGAATTAATTTTGCCTCTTCTGTGCTCTGTAGCATTTCGTTTATACCTATATATTAGAACTGGTCATATTGTGATTTAGTTATTTGTATGTCTATCTTTTCCACTACACTTATGAACTCTTCAAAGGCAAGAACTGTTTTTTTTTTTTAATTCTCTATACTGGAAGACTGCCTTGCACAAAGTACTTGATCTTCAAATATTTGTTAGATGACGGAATAAATGCTTAAGAATTGCAGGCACACTAGTAGGCTTGAGGAGCAGAATGATTGAGATAGGAAATCACTGAGCAATCTTGAATTACTAAGTATTCTACCTCTCACAGATGGGGATTATGGCCAGAGCACAGCCTGTGTACCCTTAAGTTCTGCTGTTTGATGAGGAGGATTTACCAGTGCTGTTGGAGCCCTCTGCAGCTCTATCCTCATCTGTCCAGCCCACATTTGCATAGACTTTATAGTCTATAATCTTTCAATGTACAAACACCACCCATTTCAGCTTAATCTCCTTACTGTTGGGTGATGGCCTATTTATGACTGACATGGTGTGAACTAACTAAAGACAGAACATTGGAGAGCAAAATCTGGGGAGGGCTGGCCAATTGTTTTATTTTTCTTAAAAGAAAATACCATCCATAAGACCTGGAATTACAAAGAGTCCCCCCCCCCCAAAAAAAATGCTGTGTAAATGAAGAGTAAAAGTCTTTTTCTGCAATATAGGCCATGGGATCCCATGTTAAAATGTATGCTTTTCCTGCAAAATAATAGACAAAACAGCAGTAATGGCAGAACTGGGAATAAGCAGGTTTTAAACCCTGTAGTGCTAATACTTTTGACAGCGTTTTTTCCTCCTTATCCAGCATACCCAGTGGAATGACAATATAAAGGAACTAGATCCCCAGTTGTCAAGAGAGTAGGAGGGCCTGATTTTATCAGTATGCTGCTATATCAACTGGTCTAAGTTAACCTTTTATTGAACCTCTGCATTTCATCCTCCCTTTTTATTTTTGTTCAAAGCAAAGTTTTCTAGTTCTTTTGAGCTCTTCCTCAGTCACTCTCTTAATTTCTCCTTTGATATCAGACCCCAGACCTCTTGTACTTCTTTTCATTTTATTCAATCCCTAGGTGACATTCTTAAATCCTTTGGGTTTCACATAACTGCTGTTTGGTCAAAGCTGTTGCTACTGATTTTAGCTTGCTTTTTACTTATAATTAATTCTATGTTTTTAAAGAGCTGACCAATTAGTGAGCAGATAGCTAAAATTTGATCTTGAATTGAAGAAATCTACCTTAGATCCAAATTACAATTTAAATGCCATAAAAATGAAAACTATACAGCAAACGATCCCTTGGAACATAATTTAAAAACAAATTCACTACCCAGTCATATGCCTTTGCCCCTTCCTTTTCTAGTTTGTTATTTTTATTTATTTTATTTTTTTTAAAGATTTTTATTTATTTATTCATGATAGTCACAGAGAGAGAGAGAGAGAGGCAGAGACACAGGCAGAGGGAGAAGCAGGCTCCATGCACCGGGAGCCCGATGTGGGATTCGATCCCGGGTCTCCAGGATCGCGCCCTGGGCCAAAGGCAGGCGCCAAACCGCTGCGCCACCCAGGGATCCCTAGTTTGTTACTTTTAATTCTCGAGCAGAGCCCCTGAATGGCATGAAAACGTGGTTCACCAACTCATCTTGCTGATTAGAAAAGTGAACAGGAAACATGTCATTTATGGAGAATGTCATGGTCAGGAAGTTAGAGCAAAACCATCTTTAGAGGCTTTGACAATTTGTTGCCCAAGTGACATTTGTTTTTCAGTCTGAAGAGGGCCTTTCCATTTCCTCTTAGGAGGCTTGAACTCTGACTCCAGTGTTTTGAGGCCCAGGATGTTAGGTTTACCTCTCTCACACATAAGAATAGGGAAGAGAATGAGCAGCATCATGTTCTCAGTAATTGAACCTTTCTCTTTTCTAATGTGGTTTTAGGATTTTTCTTTTTGTACTTTTATTCCTTGAATTATAAGATGGGACTTGTCATACCTCCTGACTTTGCAAGAGTTTTATTATAGAAAAGACTTGTATCATCACTCTTCTTAGATGTCCCCCCTTGCATTAGTTGGTGCCTTTTTGTTGCTCTTTAAAAGCTTTCTCTGCCATTTTCACATTCTGATTATTTATGCTGCTTTGAATGTCCATTTGGGAAGGTGATCAGATTTTTTTTTCTTTTAAGAAACTGGAGGATGGATCTTTTGCATTATTTTGCATAAATTAACATGTTGATTTTATATACACTCACAGGTTATGGGTTAATTTACATAAACCTGGCTTTCAGGAAGGTAAAGACCTTGTCAAAGAAAATGAAATAAGTCAAGATAGGTGAACCCAACTATTTTCAAGCTATCAGAAAATAGGGTAGACAAAGATCTGTAAGGCAGAAACTTCTTACACTGTACTTACAAAATCTTCATGTAGTAAGGAACTAGAGAGGTTATCTAATCCATGGGGATGGGAATCCTTTCTAGAGCATACCACACAGGTGATAATCTAATTAACAGCTATACTTTCAGAATAGGATCCCAGGATCACGCCTGTAGCCAAAAGCAGACACTCAACCATTGAGCCACCCAGGCATCCCGACATCTTTAAATTCTTAATATTTTTTTTAACAAATGACTGTGAATTTCATTTTATACTGGGACGCTCAAATTAGAAGAAACTACCTAAATAGCATGAAGTTCAAACAAATCACTAAAAACTCTTAGAATATGAGATTTTGGGTAATTCTTTCAGAGAGCCTTATATCATCCTTCTGTTTAGCCTCTGACTCTTCTTGTATTTCCAAATAGTTTATCTTCTTAATTAGGGATTAAATGAGAGCAATCTCTGCTTCCTCTTTTAAGTTCTCTTCAGTTTCTTGCCTGCTCTATTCCAAGTCTTTTAACCTAAAATTCATTGTCATTTTGGAACTTATCTAATTTATCTATATAATATTTCAAACCTTGAAAGCAACTTAAGCACAAAGGCAGATTGAATTTAACTGGAGAAAATTAACAACTTTCATTAACACTAGGAGAGTTCTTTTTTCTCCTTGGATATCTGGAATTTAAGCACAGTGAGTTCTGTCAAAGCAAAAAAAAAATCCTTAAATTAGTTCAGATGTATTCAATTTAATTTTATTAACTTCTATCTTGCTCTATATGAAAGCTTTTAAGTTTATCTTTTTTATTTTTGATTCATCAGGGTCTTTCCCCCTCATATATAATACTCTTAATAAATTTAATATAGCATATTATATATATTCTCATACCAAATTATATATTTATTTTATAACATTAAACTTAGAAACATTTAATTTGAAATTTTAATAGCATATTTTGTTTAGGCATATTATTAAAATTATGTTCATAACACATCAGTAATTTTACTGAAGTACACCAAGCGCAGGCCCTCCTCAGGTTCACTGGACAAATATGCTATTGTTCCTTGGTGACCTTGGCTTTTGTTGTGCAGAAAGGAAGATCACACACCCTGGAACATGCGAGTGCGATTTGAGACAAATCTATATTGGTCAGCTGAGAGTAGGTCTAATCTTCTAAAGGTGATGAAAGGGGGAAAAATAGGTTCTAGGATTGCAATGCTAAAGGAACAGTGATTGTTTTACCTTGGGATAAAGAAGTCTAAAGATTGGCTGAGTTGGAAGAAATGAGGCATTTTTGACGAAGAAGAGTTGTCTTCTGTATTCAAAGAGGAATAGATGATTTAAGACTTAGCTTACATTTGAAGAAGCTTCTTTTTAAATTAAAAGAATCATGTTCTGTGTAGGATAGAGATTCATTTCTCTAAGACAAAATTTGCTTCAAATTCTAAGTTTCCACCCTTGGGCTTAAAATCATGCTTCTGTGGTACACCAACACTGGCATGTGCTTTTCTGCTGATTTGCCTTTTATCTTGTATTTTTCATTTCCACTATTAATTATGTGTTGGGCATATGTCCCTCTTGGGGAAGAATGAAGATAGAAGGAAAGGAGTCCCTTGTTAAGTGACCAGAATGACCATCCTTAAATATCTGTGTGGGCATTGTCATTTTCAACTTTGTCATCTGTGAGGCTATGTAGTTATTTCAATTTTGTTGTCACTATCCAAAACATTTTTTCATCTACTATTTGAAAATTCCCTTCAGAACCCATAGCATGATATAAATACAGTTTTGACCTAGCCGTTAAGAGTAATTTGCTTCTTTAAAATAGCTAACATACATTTGCATCATATCTAGTTACTTATTTTATTATTTAGATGAGTGAAGTAGTGCATCTTCAGCAAAAATCATGTTATAATTGTAAAGCAATAAACTGGATTTAGAGGCACAATTAAGAGAAAACATTTTACATTATGGTAGGGCCTAAAATAGTGCTAGTGGGTAAAATAGAAGGTTGGTCAGTACTTCAGTGACTAAAGGAAAATATTCAGATTTTAAATTCAATTGTCTTGTTATTTAGATTAATTTGTTCATTGACTTGGATTCAAAATAGTCTCATTATAATATCACACATGTGTAGTCAATTAACAAAATAGAGTCATAAAATCATGGAATATTAGCTCTTGAAATCCCTAGAGATCCTTTTGTCTAGTGCCCTCACCCCTACCTTTATCATTCTCATGTTCATATTTCAGCTGAAATCTCATTCAAAGAAGGCTATCACTGGACTGTCACTGGACGCCCAAGAAGAGCTTAGTTTCCCTAGCGCTTGGTCAGGGCTTAAGAAATAGTAGGTACTTAATAAATATTCATTGAATTAATAAGTACATGAATATATTTAGGAGTTCGGAAGAACCTGCCAGAAGTTACAGTGTCTTAAAGTTATTATCATGTTAATGATTATACAAACCTGTAGAGTAGAGGAGGGGAAGTAATCTGATTATTGGTGCATTCTGATTGGTATTCCAGTTAAGTGAGAGTTTTGTATAAATAAATATATGAAGATTGTCCTATCTCCTCAAATATTAAAAAGGGCTTTTTTTTTTTTAAGACTGTCTTTGCAATTTGACCAAATTCAAATGTGACTGCTTCTTGCTCTTGTAACTGCCAACTGCCAGGTGTCATATGGAATTGTTTGGCCTGGTATTGCCTGTAGGGAGCTAACCATGTTCTGCTAAGAAGAGATCAGATTGATGGAAAAGAAATTCTCTGCTGAATATCTAGCTTTCACTTGATATGCACTTCAGTCTTTGGGATCTGTACTTCCCATATGCTGGCCCAGTGCACAATCCATCCCACTTTCTTCTTTTCCCAGCATAGCTATAGCCATTAGACAGAGACTTGATTTGACTACACATGAAGAATCCATGTAGGGCAAGTTCTAAAACAAGGAATCTGGACATGTTGATTCTAGTCCTGGCAGTGTTACAATCTTTGACACTGTGGCTAAGTCATTTTTTTTTCTCTCTGGGCCTCAGTGTTCTCATATAAAAAATAATGAGGGGCTTGGGCTAGGTCCAAATTCTTCTCAAAAACATGTTCTGTGCATTTCCAGAGATTTGTTGGAAATGCTGGGGGCTAATGCAGGGATCAGAGAGAGAGGCAGAAGCAGGAGACTCTGGGTTCACCCACCCCACTTCAACCATAGAGTCCTCACTTTTGTTTGGTATGATATACTTCTTTGAAAGATTTCTTTGAAAAATATATTCACTGACATGGTGAAAGTTCATGGTAGATGCAGTTTAGTTGTTAAGGTAGTTGAAATTATTCTATCTACAGTTTCATAGTTCAGTATTGTTGGCTTTTGGTGTTGCTGATTGAATCGAATGGACCACAGGATAATCTGATCAACTGTTGTAAGGGTCTATCTAGTTGGCCACCTGGCTGCCTCTACTTGGATCAACTCAGCAGTAGCTTTAGGTTAAGGAGTGTAAATTATGCGACTGGTAGTAGAAGAGGCTGTTTTTCTTTCTTGTGGAGATTGTTGTAGGTGATATAGGGTACTGGGCAGCACTACATGGAGTTCTGTTAACATACCCTCCTCCCCTCCCCAGCCCCATCCTAAGGCCTAGAGTTGGACTTCCTATAGATGATTGCGTGCCTATATGCTGAAAGCTAAATTGATCCAAGTAACAGAGTCATTCCTAAAATGTACGTTTTATCATTTTATTAGCTCTCATCCTTTCAAACCCGATCGATCCTTCACTATAGGAAGCATGATTAGTGCTCCTAATAGGTTGATAAGAAGACATATACTACTCTAGAGATGGACCAGGAAAGGGGAAAATACATTGTGATCTGAAATATGTGTTTCATTTTCAGGTACGCACTGATCTGTGGTTCAAAGTGTGATGGGTTTTCAGTGGAAATGATCTGTTTTTTTTCTTAGATTTTATTACTATTTAGTACTGATTTGTGTAGCATTTTCATTTGACTAGTAGTTTAGGGGTCATGTGAATGGTCACTACTCTCATTCTCGTTCCACAGATGAGGAGCCAGAGGTACAAGGAGGAACTAGAGAGTTGGCCCAGGGTCATATGGTAAATTGATGGTGGAGGTTAAGGTTACTGGCATCAAATTTCCACAAGCCCTCACCTATATCCCATCATTGGTTCCAATCTCCTCCTGCAAGAACACCGTACATTACTAATAAACCTTCCACTAAGCTAGTTGGAGGCCTTTGCTAGAAAATGCCAAACTGTGGCTGGGGCTTTGCTCTGAACTTTAGGGTCATCTGAACAGCTTTTTCTGTGGCTTAACCTTATGGGAACAAAGCTGCAAATGCTTCAGGATTCTTGTTGAAAACTTGTAGGAGGAGATGATTGACAGTGCAGGTGTTGTGACATTTACATTTATAAACCATCAAAAGTTAGGTTTCTAGGCATGGTAGAAAACTCACCAAAAATTGCTTTATTTTGCTTTGTTTTAATGAATTTCATCTTGGGTTGCCTGTAGGGATGGATTGCATTTAAAGATCACCTGACAATGCAGCTTCCACACTCTGATTTTCCCAAAAAGCGAGGGCAGCACTGTTTTTGGAGTTATGGATTATCAGCTATTATCAGCCAAAATAGCTACTACTTTCCTCTTCAGCTCAAAGATCAGCATTTTTTTTTGGATCAAAAACATTTTAAAGTGAACAGAATGAGAGAGAGGAAGGAAGGCAAACATAGAAAATAATTATATATAAGGTTAGTAACTGATATGTGGAATTCAAACTTTTAGGCTTATTTGTTCAATATGAATTAAACAGTCACTTTATTTCCAGACATATACAAGAGGTAAAAGAGTATTCCCTTCTGATTCCTTTAACTGACAGAAATGGAGTAACCTTGAATATCCACTTAGACATTTCCCCCAATCTTCTGCTTTCAAGAAGCCTTCCATGATTAAGTGAACAGTAGGAAATTATTACTGCTTTATGCCAGCTTAATTGTTAAAACGTGTTCTCTTCTTCTGTAAGATACACTTTTATTCATTTGGACCTATGCAATATACGTGTGTTATTTCTTTGTAATGTAGGTGCCTATTCAGCCAAATTAGATAACTACTCAGGAAGAGGTATTAGAAAGAGGCCTTGCTCTGGAACCATACCGATCTGGGTTTAAATTCAACACATGCCATAGGTAACTATCTATGGAACCTCAAGTACATTAACAAATCACCAGTACTTTATCTGTAAACTAAAATAATCTATTGTTTAAGAATAACTGTAAGAATTGTAGAAAATATGTAGAAGAGCACATATACAAGGCTATTGAGTATCAAGTGTACATATTACACTTGATACTCAATAGATGGGAGTTGTTTATTTGCTGTTGCTGCTGCTATTATATTCCTTTTTCTTTGTAAATTTATTTTTTATTGCTGTTCAATTTGCCAACATATAGAATAACACCCAGTGCTAATCCCATCAAGTGCCCCCCTCAGTGTCCATCACCCAGTCACTCCCACCGCCTGCCCAACTCCCCTTCCACCACTCCTAGTTCGTTTCCCAGAGTTAGGAATCTCTCATGTTCTGTCTCCCTTTCTGATATTTCCCACTCATTTTTCTCCTTAATCCCTGTCACTATTTTTTATATTCCCCCAAATGAATGAGACCATATAATGTTTGTCCTTCTCCAATTGACTTATTTCACTAAGCATAATACCCTCCAGTTCCATCCACATCGAAGCAAATGGTGGGTATTTGTCGTTTCTAATGGCTCAGTAGTATTCCATTGTATACATAAACCACATCTTCTTTATCCATTCATCTTTTGATGGACACCGGGGCTCCTTTCACAGTTTAGCTATTGTGAACATGGCTGCTAGAAACATTGGGGTGCAGGTGTCCTGGCGTTTCATTGCATCTGTATCTTTGGGGTAAATCCCCAACTGTGCAATTGCTGAGTCATAGGGCAGATCTATTTTTAACTCTTTGAGGAACCTCCACACAGTTTTCCAGAGTGGCTGCACCAGTTCACATTCCCACCAAAAGTGCAAGAGGGTTCCCCTTTCTCTGCATCCTCTCCAACATTTGTTGTTTCCTGCCTTGTTAATTTTCCCCATTCTCACTGGTGTGAGGTGGTATCTCATTGTGGTTTTGATTTGTATTTCCCTGATGGCAAGTGATGCAGAGCATTTTCTCATGAGCTTGTTGGCCATGTCTATGTCTTCCTCTGTAAGATTTCTCTTCATGTCATTTGCCCGTTTCATGATTGGATTGTTTGTTTCTTTGCTGTTGAGTATAATAAGTTCTTTATAGATCTTGGATACTAGCCCTTTAACTGATACGTCATTTGCAAATATCTTCTCCCATTCTGTAGGTTGTCTTTGAGTTTTGTTGACTGTATCTTTTGCTGTGCAAGAGCTTCTTATCTTGATGAAGTCCCAATAGTTCCATTTTGCTTTTGTTTCACTTGCCTTCATGGATGTATCTTGCAAGAAGTTACTGTGGCCAAGTTCAAAAAGGGTGTTGCCTGTGTTCTCCTCTAGGATTTTGATGGAATCTTGTCTCTCATTTAGATCGTTCATCCATTTTGAGTTGATCTTTGTGTATGGTGCAAGAGAGTGGTCTAGTTTCATTCTTCTGCATGTGGATGTTCAATTTTCCCAGCACCATTTATTAAAGAGACTGTCTTTCTTCCAATGGATAGTCTTTCCTCCTTTGTCAAATATTAGGTGACCATAAAGTTGAGAGTCCACTTCTGGATTCTCTATTCTGTTCCATTGATCTATGTGTCTGTTTTTGTGCCAGTACCACACTGTCTTGATGACCACAGCTTTGTAGTACAACCTGAAATCTGGCATTGTGGTGACCCCAGCTATGGTTTTCTTTTTTAATATTCCACTGGCTATTGGGGGTCTTTTCTGATTCCACACAAATCATAAAATAATTTGTTCCAACTCTCTGAAGAAAGTCCATAGTATTTTGATAGGGAGTGCATTAAACATGTAAATTGCCCCAGGTAGCATTGACATTTTCACAATATTAATTCTTCCAATCCATGAGCATGGAATATTTTCCATCTCTTTGTGTCTTCCTCAATTTCTTTCAGAAGTGTTTTATAGTTTTGAGGGTATAGATCCTTTACCTCTTTGGTTAGGTTTATTCCTAGGTGTCTTATGCTTTTCAGTGCAATTGTAAATGGGATTGACTCCTTAATTTCTCTTTCTTCAGTCTCATTGTTAGTATAGAGAAATGTCACTGACTTCTTGGCATTGATTTTGTATCCTGCCACACTGCCAAATTGCTGTATGAGTTCTAGCAATCTTGGGGTTGAGGCTTTTGGGTTTTGTATGTAGACTATCATGTCATCGGCAAAGACGGAAAGTTTGACTTCTTCTTTGCCAATTTGAATGCCTTTAATGTCTTTTTGTTGTCTTATTGCTGAGGCTAGGACTTCTAGTACTATGTTGAATAGCAGTGGTGAGAGTGGACATCCCTGTCTTGTTCCTGATCTTAGAGGAAAGGCTCCCAGTGTT
The DNA here is from genome assembly GCF_011100685.1 of Canis lupus familiaris. Lineage (NCBI taxonomy): Eukaryota > Metazoa > Chordata > Mammalia > Carnivora > Canidae > Canis > Canis lupus. The sequence goes on from NC_049260.1 coordinate 78,622,764, forward strand.
TCCCCATTGAGAATGATATTTGCTGTGGGTTTTTCGTAGATGGCTTTTAAGATGTTGAGGAATGTTCCCTCTATCCCTACACTCTGAAGAGTTTTGATCAGGAATGGATGCTGTATTTTGTCAATTGCTTTCTCTGCATCTAATGAGAGGATCATATGGTTCTTGGTTGTTCTCTTGCTGATATGATGAATCACATTGATTGTTTTACAGGTGTTGAACCAGCCTTGTGTCCCAGGGATAAATCCTACTTGGTCATGGTGAATAATTTTCTTAATGTATTGTTGGATCCTATTGGCCAGTATCTTGTTGAGAATTTTTGCATCCATGTTCATCAGGGATATTGGTCTGTAATTCTCCTTTTTGGTGGGGTCTTTGTCTGGTTTTGGAATTAAGGTGATGCTGGCCTCATAGAACGAATTTGGAAATACTCCATCTCTTTCTATCTTTCCAAACAGCTTTAGGAGAATAGATATGGTTTCTTCTTTAAACGTTTGATAAAATTCCCCTGGGAAGCCATCTGGCCCTGGACTCTTGTGTCTTGGGAGGTTTTTGATGACTGCTTCAATTTCCTCCCTGGTTATTGGCCTATTCAGGTTTTCTATTTCTTCCTCTTCCAGTTTTGGTAGTTTGTGGCTTTCCAGGAATGCGTCCATTTCTTCTAGATTGCCTAATTTATTGGCGTATAGCTGTTCATAATATGTTTTTAAAATCATTTGTATTTCCTTGGTGTTGGTAGTGATCTCTCCTTTCTCATTCATGATTTTATTAATTTGAGTCTTCTCTCTCTTCTTTTTAATAAGGTTGGCTAATGGTTTATCTATCTTATTAATTCTTTCAAAGAACCAACTCCTGGTTCTGTTGATCTGTTCCACAGTTCTTCTGGTCTCGATTTCGTTGAGTTCTGCTCGAATCTTTATTAACTCCCTTCTTCTCTTGGGTGTAGGATCTATTTGCTGTTTTTTCTCTAGCTCCTTTATGTGTAAGGTTAGCTTTTGTATTTGAGTTCTTTCCAGTTTTTGAATGGATGCTTGTATTGCAATGTATTTCCCCCTTAGGACTGCTTTTGCTGCATCCCAAAGATTTTGAACGTTTGTATCTTCATTCTCATTAGTTTCCATGAATCTTTTTAATTCTTCCTTAATTTCCTGGTTGACCCTTTCATCTTTTAGCCGGAAGGTCCTTAACCTCCACGTGTTTGAGGTCCTTCCAAACTTCTTGTTGTGATTTAGTTCTAATTTCAAGGCATTATGGTCTGAGAATATGCAGGGGACGATCCCAATCTTTTGGTATCAGTTCAGACCAGATTTGTGACCCAGTATGTGGTCTATTCTGGAGAAAGTTCCATGTGCACTTGGGAAGAATGTGTATTCAGTTGCGTTTGGGTGTAAAGTTCTGTAGATATCTGTGAAATCCATCTGGTCGCGTGTATCATTTAAAGCTCTCCTTTCTTTGAAGATGTTTTGTTTAGAAGGCCTATCGGGTGCTAGATTGAAGTCACCAAATATAAGTGTATTATCATCTAAGTATGTCTTCAATTTGGTTATTAATTGATTGATATATTTGGCAGCTCCCACATTTGGGGCATATATATTGAGGATTGTTAAGTCCTCTTGTTGGATAGATCCTTTAAGTATGAGATAGTGTCCCTCTTCATCTCTCACTACAGTCTTCGGGGTAAATGTTAGTTTATCTGGTATAAAGATGGCTACCCCTGCTTTCTTTTGAGGACCATTTGAATGGTAAATGGTTCTCCAACCTTTTATTTTCAGGCTGTAGGTGTCCTTCTGTCTAAAATGTGTCTCTTGTAGACAGCAAATAGATGGGTCCTGCTTTTTATCCAGTCTGAAACCCTGCGCCTTTTGATAGGGTCATTAAGCCCGTTCACGTTCAGAGTTACTATTGAAAGATATGAGTTTAGTGTCATCATCATATCTATTCAGTCCATGTTCTTGTGGCTTATTTATTTGGGCTTCCTCTTTCTTTTACAGGTCCCCCCTTAAAATTTCTTGCAGAGCTGGTTTGGAGGTCACATATTCTTTCAGTTTCTGCCTGTCTTGGAAGCTCTTTATCTCTCCTTCCATTCTGAATGAGAGCCTTGCTGGATAAAGTATTCTTGGTTGCATGTTCTTCTCATTTAGGACCCTGAATATATCCTGCCAGCCCTTTCTGGCCTGCCAGGTGTCTGTGGAGAGGTCTGCTGTTACCCTAATACTCCTCCCCATAAAAGTCAGGGATTTCTTTTCTCTTGCTGCTTTAAGGATCTTCTCTTTATCTTTGGAATTTGCTAGCTTAACTATTAAATGTCGAGGTGTTGAACAGTTTTTATTGATTTTAGGGGGAAATCTCTCTATTTCCTGGATCTGAATGCCTGTTTCCCTTCCCAGATTAGGAAAGTTTTCAGCTATGATTTGTTCAAATACATATTCTGGCTCTTTGTCCCTTTCGGCGCCCTCGGGAACCCCAATTAAACGTAGGTTTTTCTTCCTTAGGCTGTTGTTTATTTCCCTGAATCTATCCTCATGATCTTTTAATTGTTTGTCTCTTTTTTCCTCAGTTTCCCTCTTTGCCATCCACTTGTCTTCTATGTCACTCACTCGTTCTTCCACCTCGTTAACCCTCGTCGTTAGGACTTCTAGTTTGGATTGCATCTCATTCAATTGATTTTTAATTTCTGCCTGATTAGATCTAAATTCTGCAGTCATGAAGTCTCTTGAGTCCTTTACGCTCTTTTTCTAGAGCCACCAGTAGCTTTATAATAGTGCTTCTGAATTGGCTTTCTGACATTGAATTGTGATCCACATTTTGTAACTCTGTGGGAGACAGGACTGTTTCTGATTCTTTCTTTTGAGGTGAGGTTTTCCTTCTAGTCATTTTGCTCAGTGCAGAGTGGCCAAAAACAAGTTGTATTGGGCAAAGGAGAAAAAGAGATGTGAGAAAGAAGGAAAGAAAAGAGAAAAATAAAAAAAGGAAGAAAAAAAGAAAAAAGAGAAGAAAAAGAGAATGAAAAAGAAAGAAAGGAAAAAAACGGGTGGGGGAAGCAAACAGAAATCAAAAAGAAAAAAAAAAAAACCACAGGGGAGTATCTTCTGATGCTGTATACTTTAAATCCCTTGACTTCCCCTGGAACTTGTTCGTCTAGTTGGTCTTCTGGGGAGGGGCCTGTTGTGCTGATTTTCAGGTGTTAGTACTTGGGGGAGCTTCTCTGTCCCCTGCCTGGTGCAGGGTTCAGTGGGGGTTGTTTTCCCCGTGAGGCCCCAGGAGGAACAACCGCAGTGGGTGTGGGGGCAGCTCTGGAGTCCTGGATTCAGCCCCCGCAGTAACTACAGAGGTCTCCGACTGCAGGGCTTGGATGCTCTGGGGGCGGGGCCGCTGATCTGCTCAGCTCGGGGCACGAGCGTCCTTGCTGTCCTGGGCCCTCCTGGCCTCTGCCTGTCCCGGGGGGAGGCCGGATCCTGGGCTGTGTCCCGGCGCCCTGTGCTCCCGGTCTGCGCTGTTGGATTCGCGCTCCCGGCCATGCAGCCCCCTCCGAGGGAGCCGCCGCCCGAGCCCCTCCAAGCTGCTCCCCGGCCTTGGGGCGTGCTGCATCCCTTTAGGGAGCTCGGCGCTCTCTCCCGGGTCGCAGGTGTCTGTTAGTGTCCCAGGGAGCCTGAGGGCATCCCCGCCCTCCTGGGGTCCTGCTCCAACTCCCTGTGAGCCCCTTTCTGCCGGGAAGATTGGTGAAGCTCCTGCTTCTCAGGGCGGGGCTCTCCTGTCCTGGGGACACTCACCCCGGCCTTAGCCCAGCTCCTCGGGGGGCCCCTCTCCCTTGGATGCCTTTTCTTTATTTCTTTTTTCCCTGTCTTCCTACCTTGATAGAAGTGGGAACTCTTCTCACTGTAGCATTCCAGCTCTTCTCTCTTTAAATCTCAGGCCGAATTCGTAGATTTTCAGGATGATTTGAAGGTTATCTAGGTAATTTGGTGGGGACAGGTGATTTGGGGACCCTACTCTTCCGCCATCTTGCCCCTCCTCTGCAATGTGTTTTTTTTTTTTTTAATTTTATTTGTTTATGATAGTCACACACACACAGAGAGAGAGAGAGAGAGAGAGAGGCAGAGACACAGGCAGAGGGAGAAGCAGGCTCCATGCACCGGGAGCCTGACGTGGGATTCGATCCCGGGTCTCCAGGATCGCGCCCTGGGCCAAAGGCAGGCGCCAAACCGCTGCGCCACCCAGGGATCCCTGCAATGTGTTTTAATGACATCATATACTCATGTATTTTTTTCACCTTGCCCATGTTTTAAGATTTCTTTTTCTTCTTCATCTTCCTTCTCAGAAATGCCTGGTTCTGACATCTTCAGTGAAAGCAGCCAGATGAACTCCTAGGGACCCTTTTAATTTTATTATATAGAATGCTCCCTCAAAGGAAGACCTTTACTTCCTGTTTGGTAAAGTGCAACATTTGCTCATAGCTCTCTGTCCCTAACAGAAGTAGGAAATGTGTCTTGGAGTAGAGTCAAGCACTGACAGGAAGACATCCAACAGCCTGTTTTCTATGCTGTTTGCTCAGAAGAATGGTGGTGTGACAATACAATGGCCCTAGGTCATTTGTAATTGGTTAAGGTCCAGAGGTAGAGGAATTTAAAATGCTGGAAAGCAAAGTGCAAGAATAGTAGTTGTCTCTTTTGCATATTTGCCCTACCAAGATTGGTAGATTGTAAGATTTGAAATTATAGTGGTCTAAGATATTCACTAAATTTTAATTAATAAGCCATTTTAGCAGACCTCTACAATAGTCTCCATGTACACCACATTTCTTAAAGCAGATGCTGCCTTTTGCTACCTCAGGGCCTAGCTTCTTCATGAAGCCTTCTTCCCTTAATACCTTCCCTGTTAGTTTTTTTTTTCTTTATTGCCTCTACCAGAGCCTAATCAGTATTAAAAAAATCCTGATTAGGCTTTGGGATTTTTTTAAAGCTCTACCATGTTGGATGCTCCATGTCACCTCAATGGCAAAAATAGGCTCATTTGTACCTCGGACATATGGCCTTTTGGTTAAACTCCAGGGGCCTTAGACTATTTTTTGGAATTTTGCTGGATTATTGTTAGATGACAGACAAGACAAATAAATATAATCTCTGGCCAAATTTACAGATTTTGGTAACATTTCTCTCTATTAAATTTTGACCATAATAAGACAATAGAGACCTTCATACAATAAATTAGTTCATGCACTTTGTTTTAGCTTTTATAGACAGAGAAATATCATAAGTATTTTCTCTCAAAACCAAAATGAGTTGTAAACATTTGTATTGGGCTTCTAGAAAGGAATTAGGTTTGCTAGTAAGAGTTGAAACAAGGATATCTCTGCTTGGTTCGGAGACCCTGAATTCTGTCCCAAAATAGATAAGACAAGATTGGGTCTTGACCTCTATCTTTGTGTTTTTTAGTGGTTGTCTGTGTGAGTCACCTATGTCTGAATGGTAATAATAACATTGAGGATCCAGAACCATTCATCCAGACAGAACAAGAAACTGAACAGTTGGGTCTTCTCTAATACCAGATGGCCCTATTTTGCAGAAGAAGAAACCAATGCCTAGTTAGTTAGGCAAAACAGCTGGGCAAGGGCCTCATTCCACAAGTATTCAGTAGAATTTTGCTCCCTTTTCTTGTGTATTACTGGTTAGAACATTACTATCCCGACAATCTATTAATATTATCTTATTCCTTGTTATAGGGAAGTCTCTTAAATGAATGGTTGCTCCATTTCCCTTTTATAAAGATGGGGCAAATGACATTAATTTATTCACTAAATCTCTCAGTAGAAATAATCTAGGCACTAAAAAGATAGAGATTTAAAAAAAAAAGATGTAGCCCATATCTGGAGATATGCACTATCTTTTTCTATAGGGAGAGATACACATAACAATTACAATAAAATTCAGATATAGCTATAACAGAGTTTAGAACAAAATTCTGTGTGAATATTGTATTGTTACAGAAGAAGCATTCTTTGCCAGACTCTTGAGCCTTTTGAAGAATACATAGGGATCTTATGTATCTATATATCCTAAAACTTTTTGAAAATTGCATATAAGCATACAGCTTTTCTATTTCTATGTTACCATCATACAATACTGAGCATGAATGTGTTGTGTAAAGAACAACTGAACCACTGAAAAAATTGGCAAGATTGTCTAGATGCTTTTTAGTATCTCGTTGCTCTGTCTGTACCTTTCCTCTTTGTGTCACTCCTACTTAGAACCCTCTTTTTTCTATACACACCAGGTTTATAATTCAATGCCACACTTGAGGGGCTGATAGGTTTGCATTTAGGGTATCTGTAGAGGGTCTGCAGTGTGCACAGGAAATAAGATACTTAAGCAACTAACCCTCATTCTAAAGTCACTTGTCAAGTACTGGATGTTAGTCAGAGGTTTTCAGCATGTTGGGTGACCTTCGTTGAGGAACATTTGTAGAAAGGGGCTGACACATAATGATACCTTGGCAAGAATGAGGCACACAGATGTGTGAGCTGTTCTTTAATCACATATTTAAATTTCCTATATTCAGAGGATTCACTTTTGTTATGAGAAAGAACATTGAACCATCTAGTTTTTAGGGTTGTAACATGGGCACCTTTTTTTTCTGATTTAGTTCTGCCTTGATAGTATTGATGCTCAATATGGGAGTAGCTTCCATATGTTCTAATTAAGTAGCCAAAGTTTGGCTTCTGTGGATTGTTTCTTTAATGCAGGCAGTTAATAGCTCATAATGACTCAGAAAGAACTGTCTAGCCAATCTTGCCAAAACCAAAATTGTGTTTCATTTTTTATTTCCCCAACTGTTCTCACACTGTTGGGGATATTAAACATATTTACATTTGGGAGGAACCTCATATGAAGCTCTGTGGAAAAGATAACACTACTCTGTATGATTCTATAAACCATATGTAGCTAAACAATGCATATGAAAGACACATATGCACACACACTTGTCGGGGCCAACATTCTTGCAAGCCTTCTTTTTGATCCTCAGAATTTGTCAATAAGAAATTGGTGAAAACTCCTGCCTCTCCTCACTCCTATTTGGAAGCAGAATTCATTTTCAGGTCTTTATGATCTCTTCAGATTGTGATTAACACTTGTGGACTTAAAGCCACCAACCCCCAGCACGTAGTAGAAAAAAGGGCACATAGCCAATAGCCTGACCAGTCACTATTCCTGTTTGCTAGTGCTACTAAGATTGATCAAATGCTCTGACCTGGAATTTAAGTATTTTGCTATTCTGTACTGTTTTTTATTATCAGTTCAACTTGATTTTTCTCGTTACCTTTCTAGACCTAAGATACCTTCTGAAACTTTCTTGGCCTGTGGGACCAACCCAGTTCAGTTTCCTTCTTGTCAGCCATGTTTCGCTTCTGGTCATACCTGGAAAGCATTTTGAAAATGGAGGGGAGATTTTGAATATCCAGGAATGAGAGGGATAAAGAATAAAGTAAGGACCCTGTGAAGGCAGAAGTGATTGGGATCCAGAGCTCAGAAGGAAGTGCTAAAAGAGTAGAGACATATTTTTTTTTTATTGTAAGAGTAGGGAAGGAGAAAAAGTTGAGGACAGACACAGTTTTAGTTAGTTTTGGCAACTGGAAATCAAAGTGGCTTCCATTTTGTAATTTAAATTGGACGTAAGGTTAGTCAGCTGAGAGAAAAGGAGAAATGGAAGAACAGAGCTTGAGAAAGTAGCTAAAATTTGGAATAGAACCTGCATACACATCCTCTTTCCCTACACCAATTGTCCCTATCAGCAGGGACTAGACCAGCTAATCAGAAATGTTTCTGTCAGAGAGTAACCATATTGAAAAGTTTGAAAACTTAATTAGTAAATTGCTTTAATGAGCAGCTCTCTGCAACCCTGATCCATCAAAAATATCAGTTGGTACTATTACAAACAGATAGTGTCTAGCCTAGGCTGAGCTCTCAATGTCATCCAGCAATCCCTTGACTGGCTTTTTAAATATATTTTTTTATTGGAGTTTGATTTGCCAACATATAGCATAACACCCAGTGCTCATCCCGTCAAGTGCCCCCCTCAGTGCCTGTCACCCAGTCACCCCTACCCCCCGCCCACCTTCCTTTCTACCACCCCTTGTACGGTTCCCAGAGTTAGGTGTCTCTCATGTTCTGTCACCCTCACTGATCCTTCCCACTCATTTTCTCTCCTATCCCCTTTATTCCCTTTCACTATTTTTTATATTCCCCCAATGAAAGAGACCATATAATGTTTGTCCTTCGCCAATTGACTTACTTCACTCAGCAAAATACCCTCCAGTTCCATCCACATTAAAGCAAATGGTGGGTAGTTGTCATTTCTAATGGTTGAGTAATATTCCATTGTATACATATACCACAGCTTCTTTATCCATTCACCTTTCGATGGACAGCAAGGCTCCTTCCATAGTTTGGCTATTGTGGACATTCCTGCTATAAACATTGGGGTGCAGGTGTCCAGGCATTTCACTGCATCTGTATCTTTGGGGTAAACCCCCAGCATGCAATTGCTGGGTCATAGGGCAGTTCTATTTTTAACTCTTTGAGGAACCTCCACACAGTTGCCAGAGTGGCTGTACCAGTTCACATTCCCACCAACAATGCAAGAGGGTTCCCCTTTCTCCACATCATTTCCAACATTTGTTGTTTCCTGTCTTGTTAATGTTTACCATTCTCACTGGTGTGACGTGGTATCTCACTGTGGTTTTGATTTGTATTTCCTTGATGGCAGTGATACAGCGCATTTCCTGATGTGCTTGTTGGCCATGTCTGTCTTCCTCTGTGAAATTTCTGTTCATGTCTTTGCTCATTTCATGATTGGATTGTTTGTTTCTTTGCTGTTGAGTTTAATAAGTTCTTTATAAATCTTGCATACCAGCCTTTTATCTGATACGCCATTTGCAAATATCTTCTCCCATTCTGTAGGTTGTCTTTTAGTTATGTTGACTGTTTCTTTTGCTGGGCAGGAGCTTTTTATCCTGATGAAGTCCCAAGAGTTCCTTTTTGCTTTTGTTTCTCTTGCCTTCACAGATATATTGCAAGAAGTTACTGTGGCCGAGTTCAAAAAGGGTGTTGCCTGTGTTCTTCTCTAGGATTTTTTTTTTCCTTCTCTGGGATTTTGATGGATTCTTCTCTCACATTTGGATTTGTCATCCATTTTGAGTTTATCTTTGTGTATGATATAAGAGAATCGTCTAGTTTCATTCTTCTGCCCGTGGCTGTCCAATTTTCCCAGCACCATTTATTGAAGAGATTGTCCTTTTTCCAATGGATAGTCTTTTCTGCTTTGTCGAATATTAGTTGACCATAGAGTTGAGGGCCCATTTCTGGGTTCTCTATTCTGTTCCATTGATCTATGTGTGTTTTTGTGACAGTACCACCCTGCCCGATGATCACAGTTTTGTAGTACAACTTGAAATCCAGCATTGTGATGCCCCTGGCTCTGGTTTTCTTTTTCAATATTCTCCTTGCTATTTGGGGTCTTTTCTTATTCCACACAAATCTTAAGATTATTTTTCCCAACTCTCAGAAGAAAGTCCATGGTATTTTGATAGGGATTGCATTGAATGTGTAAATCACCCTGGGTAGCATAGACATTTTCACAGTATTAATTCTTCCAATCCATGAGCATGGGATATTTTTCCATCTCTTTGTGTCTTCCTCAATTTTTCTCAGAAGTGCCCTGTAGTTTTTAGGGTATAGGGTAAATGTACTGTTGGATCTCATTGGCTAGTATCTTGTTGAGAATTTTTGCATCCATGTTCATCAGGGATATTGGTCTAGAATTCTCCTTTTGTTGGGGTCTTTGTCTGGTTTTGGAATTAAGGTGATGCTGGCCTCTTAAAACGAGTTTGGAAGTATTCCATACTTTCCTATCTTTTGGAGAAGCTTTAGTAGAATAGGTATTGTTTCTTCTTTAAACGTTTGATAGAATTCCCCTGGAAAGCCATCTGGCCCTAGACTTTTGTGTCTTGAGAGGTTTTTGATGACTGCTTCAATTTCCTCCCTGGTTTTTGGCCTGTTCAAGTTTTCTATTTCTTCCTGTTCCAGTTTTGGTAGTTTGTGGTTTTCCAGAAATACATCAATTTTTTCTAGATTGCCTAATTTATTGGCGTATAGCTGCTCATAATATGTTTTTAAAATCATTTGTATTTCCTTGGTATTGGATGTGATCTCTCCTTTTTCATTTGTGATTTTATTAATTAGAGTTTTTACCTTTCATTTTTAATAAGGCTGGATAATAGTTTATCTATCTTAATAATTCTTTCAAAGAGCCAACTCCTAGTGTTGTTGACCTGTTCTACAGTTCTTCTGGTCTCTATTTCATTGAATTCTGCTCGAATCTTTATTAACTCTCTTCTTCTGCTTGGTGTAGGTTTTATTTGCTCTTCTTTTCCAGCTCCTTTAGGTGCGAAGTTAGCTTGTGTATTTTAATTTTATCCAGTTTTTTGAGGAATGCTTGTATTGCAATGTATTTCCCTCTTAGGACTTCTTTTGCTGTATCCCAAAGATTTTGAACAGTTGTATCTTCCTTCTCATTAGTTTCCATGAATCTTTTTAATTCTTCTCTAATTTCCTGGTAGACCCTTTCACCTTTAGCAGGATGGTCTTTAACCTCCACGTGTTTGAATCTCTTCCAAATTTCTTCTTGCGATTGAGTTCAAGTTTCAAAGCATTATGGTCTGAAAATATGCAGGGGACAATCCCAATCTTTTGGTATCAGTTGAGAACTGATTTGTGACCCAGTATGTGGTCTATTCTGGAGAGAGTTCTATGTGCACTTGAGAAGAATGTGTATTCAGTTGCGTTTGGATGTAAAGTTCTATAGATATCTGTGAAATCCATCTGGTCCAGTGTATCATTTAAAGCTCTTGTTTCTTTGGAGATGTTGTGCTTAGAAAATCTGTCATTTGCAGAAAGTTCCATGTTGAAGTCTTCCAGTATTAGTGTATTATTATTATCTAAGTACATCTTAACTTTGGTTATTAATTGATTGATATACTTGGCAGCTCCCACATTAGGGGCATAAATATTCATGATTGTTAGGTCCTGTTGTTGGATAGATCCTTTAAGTATGGTACAGTGTCCCTCTTCTTCTCTTACTACAGTCTTTGGGAAAAACTTTAATTTATCTGATATGAGGATTTCTATCTCTGCTTTCTTTTGAGGACCATTTGAATGGTAAAGGGTTCTCCACCCTTTCATTTTGAGGCTGTAGGTGTTCTTAGGTCTAAAATGAGTCTCTTGTAGACAGCAAATAGATGGGTCTTGCTTGTTTATCCAGTCTGAAACCCTGCATCTTTTGATGGGATCACTCAGCCCATTCATGTTCAGAGTTACTCTTGAAAGATATGAATTTATTGTCCTCATAATGCCAATTCAGTCCCTGTTTTTGTGGATTATTTATTTGTGTGACCTCTTTCTTTTAAAGAGTTCCCCCTTAATATTTCTCGCAGAGCTGGTTTGGTGGTCACACATTCTTTCAGTTTCTGCTTATCTTGTAAGCTCTTTATCTCTCTTTCTATTCTGAATGAGAGCCTTGCTGGATAAAGTATTCTTGGCTGCAGGTTCTTCTCATTTATTAGCCTGAATATATCCTGCCAGCCCTTTCTTGTCTGCCAGGTCTCTGTGGAGAGGTCTGCTGTTAATCTGATATTTCTCCCCATTTAAGTTAGGGATCTCTTGTCTTTTGCTGCTTTAAGGATTTTCTCTTTATCTTGAGCATTTGCAAGTCTCACTATTAACTGTCAAGGTGTTTAATGGTTTTTATTCATTTTAGGGGGGATCTCTCTATCTCCTGGATCTGAATGACTGTTTCCCTCCCCAAGTTAGGGAAGTTCTCAGCTTTGATTTGTTCAAATACACCCTCTGGTCCTCTGTCCCTTTTGGCGTCCTCCCAAACCCCAATGAAACATAGATTTTTCCTTCTGAGGCTGTCATTTATTTTCCTTAACCTTTCCTCATGGTCTTTTAATTGTTTTTATCTTTTTACCTCAGCTTCTTTTCTTGCCATCAACTTGTCTTCTATGTCACTCACTCGTTCTTCTACCTCATTAGCCCTCATTGTTAGGACCTCCAGTTTGGATTGCATCTCATTTAATTGATTTTTAATTTCAGCCTGATTGTGTCTAAATTCTGCAGTCATGAAGTCTCTTAAATCCTCTATGCTTTTTTTCCAGAGCCACCAGTAGCTTTATAATTGTGCTTCTGAATTAGCTCTCTGCCATCGAATTGTAATCCAAATTCTGTAACTCTGTGGGAGAGAGTACTGTTTTTCATTCTTTCTTTTGTGGTGAGTTCTTCTTTCTAGTCATTTTGTTCAGTGCAGAGTGGCTAAAAAACAGTTGTACTTGTTAGAAGCGCAAATTCTTCTCTATCATTCGAGCTGTTCTCTCTTTAAATCTCAGGTTGAATTTGTAGGTGTTCAGGATGATTTGAATGTTATAGGTAAATAGGTGGGGACAGGTGACTTGGGGACCCTACTCTTTTGCCATCTTGCCCATAATCCGTCTTGACTGGCTTTTTGATCCACTACCTCTGCCATTATATGTGGCTTCTGACCCTAAGAAGTATGTTAGGTTGTAATATTTGGACCTGACGGTTGGTGGTGAGAAGATACTTTTGCTTGGAGGCCATGGCAAGACCTAGCTTATGTGACCATCAAGTATTTTTTTAATGCTAATTGACAAAAAAGCATGAGTCTTTCTTTATTTTCTGGAGCTTCTGAGGGAAGATAATCTAAAGTCCCATTTGAAGAAAATCTTCTGGGATGTCTGAGTGGCATTGGTATTATGATGACAATAAATTCATATCTTTCAAGAGTAACTCTGAACGTGAATGGGCTAAATGATCCCATCAAAAGATGCAGGGTTTCAGACTGGATAAACAAGCAGGACCCATATATTTGCTGTCTACAAGAGACTCGTTTTAGACCTAAGGACACCTACAGCCTGAAAATGAAAGGGTGGACTTTAATAAAATCTTTAAAAAAGAGAGAGAGAGAAAGACGCAACTGAAAGACCCCTATATCCCTAAAAAAAAGAAAGAAAATATATTTTCTGCTTTTCATCTTAGTTCATTTAACTCAAGAGAACAGAAGATTTTCTCTTTAAAAAAAAAAAGATTTTTATTTATTTATTCATGAGAGACAGACAGAGACAGAGGCAGAGGCGCAGGAAGAGGGAGAAGCAGGCTCCACACAAAGAGCCCGATGCAGGACTCTTACCTGGGAATCTGGAATCACACTCTAAGCCAAAGGCAGGCAACTCAACCGCTGAGCAACCCAGGGATCCCCCTATTTTCTTTCTTAAGTCTGGATTCCCTTGCACCATGTGTGTGTGTGTGTGTGTGTGTGTGTGTGTGTGTGTGTTTCCTTTATAGTTCTATGAATGCTGTTAGCTGAGAAACTAGAATCTTCTATCATAACAGAAATGTGTTCATGTGTGGCTAATGGTCTATATGAAATGAGTGTACATATGACTAAGGGAAGACTTTGAGATGAAAAAGTGGTAGACTTTGTGACCAGGGAATTTGTGATAGATCTAATGTTTGGCCTAGCATCAAATTCATTGTGTTGGTAGCAGTAATCAGTTCTGATATATATAAGTTCTGATATATAAATAAAGGAATAATATGAAACTGAGGTATCTGAAGGACAGGCATGTAGGGATAATAATAATAATAATAATAATAATAATAATAATAATAATTAGGGAATTGCTGTGTTTAAGGCACTTTTCTCATTACATTCTCATTACTTTATCTGTATTAATTCATTTAAACTTCACGAGAGCCCTGTGAAATAGGTACTGCTTTTATCCACTGAGGAGTAGGGAGTTTAAGTAACTTCCTTAGGGTTACAGAGCTATTTCATAAGAGAGCAAGATTTCAAACTCAAGCAGTTAATTGTGATGACGGTAAGGAATTATCATCTCTGTTTTTATTATTTTTTTATTTTTCATCTCTGTTTTTAAAACATAGATTTAGTATGTTGTTCAAAGTTAAATAGGTAGTGGAATTAAATTTTTTAGGAACCTAGATTTTCTGTCAGTAAAATATTGTTTTGTTACTATACCCTTGGTACTCAAAGTATCAGCAATACTGATATCACTAGGGAGCTTATTAGAAATGCAGACTCTCAGGACACTTCTAAAATCTGCTAAATCTAAATCTGTATTTGTATGAACATTAAAGTTTGAGAAACAATGGGCTATACTTCACTGATACTGGTTCATGGGACAGATAGGTTCAAGTACCATTAGCTAAAGATAGAAACAACATGCCTACTATCCATCTAAGAAAGGGTGGATTTGGGAATTTGGTGGTTTCAAATAGCAGGAAAGACGGGTTTAAATAGTTGACCAGCCTTGGAGTTCAGAGTTATGTAAATGAGACTGTATAGGAACTGAAGTTCTGTGCAGTAACTTCTTTACAAAGGAGGAACTGAAGTATGTAGTCAGGTCTGGACCAGCAGCTCGACCTCCTAGAGATCTTTTTATTTACTTGCTGTCGGTAGAGCTGGTTCTGAATGTCTGACTTGCAGTGATTTCAGAAGGGAGGCTTGCAGGATGGATTTGGCATACCCTCTACTTGACCTTTTGGCCTCTCTGCCCTAGAAGAATCACATATTTCACTTCTTTAAGTAAACCTGATATATGAAAATCTGGATACATAATAAGCAAAAGTTACAGTTGTGAAAATCTAAATTTGTGGACCATGTAACTGAATTATTTGTTGTATTAGAGGATACATCACATGTTTCCTTTCAATAATGAGCTCTGCTAACACATTTAAGGCAGAATTCAATTTTCAGAACTATTAATAATGCAACCTTGTAGGAAGGTACACAGTATATGTGAGGTGTACCTCCATGAGCTAGGATCATTTGCCTAAACAGCTGCATAAAGTGATTTGAATGTTTACAGAGTTAGATAAATAAGGTTTTGGTATATGTACCCTTTAAAAGACAATAGAGCTGCTTTATGGAGAACATACCACTTTTGATTTTAGGCTTCCTTCAGTTCCACTGTTTCAGAGTTTTAGTCTTCATGGTTCATTGAACTGAACTTGTGACTTAAAGAGGTTCACTGAACTGAGATTTATTGGAATTTGAGGGAGGAAAGTAAAATGAGACTGTTCTGTTATTTTTGTACAAGACTTCCTAAGCAATATTTCACAAACCACATTGTGCCAGTTGCCTTTGTGGTTTCATTTGTTCATCCATCTACCCACTCATCTAACCACTAATTCATTAATTCAAGCCAATATTGTCCATATTCCTAACTTTGTTAGGGCTAGAGACACAACAGCTGACAAGACAGATACAGTTCCTATCATTTTGAACCTTATAGTCTATTGTGAGATGCAGCCAGGTTAACCAGGCAGTTAGTTGCCAGTAGTGTCATTATCAACTGGAACAATTGAACTGTAGGATGTCATGGAAACAGAGAAAAGGTGTTTATGACTCAAACCAGCTGCAATTCATAGATATTATATAGACCATCTATTGGTACATAAGATTTTACTCCAAAAAATTTTAAACAGTGAACACTTATTATTTTACAGTTTCTGTGGACTAGGCACTGGGTTATGATTTAGCTGGATACTCTGCTTCAGGGTTTCTCATTGGCTGCAATCCAGGTATTGTCCAGGACTCCAGTCATCTCAATGCTTAACTGGGGAATGATTCACTTCAAAGCTCACTCGTAATTGTTGGCAGAATTCAGTTCCTAATGGGTTTTTTACTGTGGGCATCAATCAGTTCCTTGCTTTTTGTTGACCTCAGTTCACCCTCAATTACATGCCATATTGGATTTTCTCTAGGGAAGCTTACAGTATGGCAGTTGGCTTCATCAAAGTGAGAAAACAATGGAAAAAGAGAGTGACAACAAGACAGAATCATAGTTTTTTGTAAACTAATCCCAGAAACAATGTCTAATCAGTTTTGCCATATACTTATCCTTAGAAACAATTTACTATGTCCATCTGTGCTCAAAGAAAGCAGCCCAGACCCAAAGGGGAGAGGATAGATGCAAGGATCATTGGGGGCCATTTTAGAAGCTGCTTACCATAGAAATGTCATGGTGTGAAGATGTGAGTCACAGCTGCTTAATGGTTCTATTGTGCTATTTTTGGTCTCATTTTTACAACTCAAAATTTTTCACAAGATTCCTCTGCCTCCAGTCCATGGTATATTATCATAGGCTTATCTGGATTGACAAAAACCCCACAACAAAACACAAAACAAAACAACAACACAAAACTACTCTGGTTGTGAAGTCCTCTCTCTTCCATCATCTCTTTTTTTCAAAAGATTTTATTTATTTATAAGAGAGAGAGAGAGAGAGAGAGAGAGGCAGAGACACAGGAAGAGGGAAAAGTAGGCCCCATGCAGGGGACCCGATCCTGGGATTCGATCCTGGGACTCGATCCTCGGACTCTAGAATCATGCTCTGGGCCGAAGGCGGGCGCTAAACCACCGAGCCACCCAGGCATCCCTCTCTTCCATCATCTCAGTCATAATAGTTAGGCCATAAAAAGGTTTCAGAAAGAAGAAAAATATATGAGCAAGTGCAAAGTCCCAGGTTTTGTAGTGGTTGTCCAAGATTCCTGGTAGGCCTCTTTCCTCAGACACCTGTTCTAATTAGATTCTTTTTTAAAATTGAAGTATAATTAACATACATTGTTATATTAGTTTCAGGTATATGACCTATCAATTCAACAATTCGGTACGTTACCCAGTGCTCACCATGATAAGTGTAGTCACCATCTGTCACCAACCAATGTTATTATACTATTATTGACTGTATTCACTATGCTGTACTTTCCATCTTTGTAATTTATTTTTTTATAACTACAAGTTTGTACCTCTTAATCCCCTTTATCTGTTTCACCCTACCTCTCCTCTGGCAACTGTCAGTTCTCTTATATGTAATAGTCTTTTTTGTTTACTTTTTTTATTCATTTGTTTTTTTTTAGATTCCATGTATAAGTGAAATCATATGGTATTTGCTTTTCTCTGACTGACTTCTTTCACTTAATATCCTCTAGTCTATCTATGCTGTTGCAGATGTCAAGATCTCATTCTTTTTATGGCTGAGTAATGGCCAATTGTATATATGTATATACACATATCTTCTTTATCCATTTATCTATCAGTGGACATGGGTTGCTTCCATACCTTGGCTATGCTAAATAATGCTGCAATAAACATAGGAGTGCATGTAACTTTTCAAATTAATGTTATCATTTTCTTTGGATAAATACCCAGTAGTGGAATTACTTAATCATGGTATTTCTATTTTTAATTTTCTGAGCAACCTCCATGCTGTTTTCTACAATGGCTGCACCAATTTACATTCCCATCAGTGCACAAGGGTTCCTTTTTCTCCACTTCCTTGCCTACGCTTGCTATTTCTTGTCTTTTTGATTCTAGTTATTTGACAGGTGTAAACTGAAATCTCATTGTGGTTTTGATTTGCATTTCCTTAACGATTGGTGATGTGAGCATCTTTTCATGAGTCTGTTGGCAACCTGTATATCTTCTTTGTAAAAATGATCCTCTGCCTATTTTTGACCCAGACTTAGATTTTTGGGTGTTGAGTTGTATAAGTTTTTTACGTATTTTGAATATCAACCCCTTACTGGATATATCGTTTGCAAATATCTTCTCCCATTCAGTAGGCCTGCCTTTTCATTTTATTGATGATTTCTTTTTTTTTAAAGATTATTTATTCATGAGAGAGAGTGCACGAGAAAGAGGCAGAGACACAGGCAGAGGGAGAAGCAGGCCCCACGTAGGTAGCCCAATGTGGGACTCTATCCCGGGTCTCCAGGATCACGCCCTGGGCCAAAGGTGGCGCTAAACCGTTGAGCCACCCGGGCTGCCCCTGATGATTTCTTTTTGTCCGTTTTTGTGCCAGTATCATACTGTTTTGATTACTATGGCTTTGTAATTTATCTTAAAATCTGAGATTGTGATACATCCAGCTTTGTTCTTTCTCAAGACTGCCTGATCGTTTGTGGTTTCATACAAATTTTAGTATTCTTTACAAAATACAATATCTATTTATGATAAAAACTCTCAACAAAGTAGGTGTAGAAGGAACTTTCCTCAACCTAATAAAGGCCATATGTAAAGCATCCACAACTAACCTCATACTCAATAGGGAAAAACAGCTTTTTTTTTTTTTCTATAAGATCAGAGACAAGACTAGGATGTCCATTTTTCATTCCACTGGAACTGCCTACTGGAAGTCCTAGCTGTAGCAGTCACACAAAAAGAAGAAATAAAAGGCATCCAAATTATTGAGCAAGTAGTAAAATTGTCAGCATTTGCAAATGACATGATAGTGTATATAGAAAACCCTAAAGACTTCACCCAAAACTATTAGAACTGATAAATGAGTTCAGTAATTTCAGGATACAAAATAATATATAGAAACTTGCTGCATTTGTGTACATGAATAATGGAATAGCAAATTAAGAAAACAATCCCATTTAACTGTTCCACCAAGAAAGAGTAAAATACCTATGAATAAACTTAACCAGGGAGGTAAAAGAACTATACTCTGCAAACATTGATGAAAGAAATTAAAGACAACACAACAAATGTAAAGATATTTCATACTCCTAGATTGGAATAATTAATATTGTTAAAATACCCATACCACCCAAAGCAATCTACAGATTCAATGCAATCCCTATCAAAATACCAACTGCATTTTTCACAGGACTAAAGTAACTGATTAGTTTCTTTTGGTTGTGAATGGCTCATTCAAGGTACCTTAGGTAATGGATAATTTATAACAAATATCTCTGTTGGTTGACCCAGAAAATGCTTGAAAACCAGGTCTCAGGAGGAGTGCTATATTTGATAAGGAAAGGTATATGCCACTATAAGAGACCCCAAAATAGAATGATTTAATTAAGCAAGATGGAAATCTCTCAATTTCTCTCTCTGTCTCACTCTCCTTCTTCCACCCTCTGTCACCACTTCCCTTTATCTCCTTCCCTCCTCCCTTATTTTTTCTTTCATTTTAGTATAGCTGGTATCAGCAGGTTGTGTACTTGTGCTCCATGAGGTAGTTCAAGAATCCAGGTGCCTTGTTTCAGCATTCTCTGGAGCAGGGATTGATAAATAATGTCTGGCAGGCCAAATCTAGCTTGCTACTTGCTTTTATAAATAAAGTTTTACTTGAATGCAGCTACCACCATTCTGTTATATATCATTTATGGCTGCTTTAGCTCTACAACAGCAAAATTGACAGAGACCTTGTAGACTGCAAAACCCTAACTTTTTGCTATATGGCACATTACACAAAATGTTTGCCTGCCCCTACTCTAGGGCATCGTCCTTGTGTGCATGGTTTCTGCCATGTTTTAATTCAAGATTATGAGAAGAGAAAAGAGTGAGTTCAGAGTAACACATTTTATTTCAAGAAATTGATGAGAAAGTTGTATACATCACTTTTGCTCACAAGCCATTGATGAGAACTTAGCCATGTACCCACACCTGGCAGGAAGTGTGGCTGGGAAAAAGAGTCTCTTTTGAGTGGCTTTGTGTTTAGATAATACTCAAGGTAAGAGGATAATTGCTACAAATATTCTTCTCATTTTTCAATTAGATAACCTAAGGCACAATGAGATGAATTTACTTCGTTAAGGCCACAGAGTTTGTGAGAACTATTTTCTGACATCAGCAGTGGTGCTGAGCTGCTAGCAGAAAAAGCAGTAGTAGTGTTGGGCTACTTAGAGAATTCAGAATCCAAAGAAGCTTCAGAGATCTGTATATCAGAGTAGGTAATTTTCAGATCTCTTTTCTTTCTCTCCTCTTGTAAACTGGCTTTCTATTCTTTTACTCAGTGTGTGTGTGTGTGTGTGTATGCATGTATGTATGTCTGTATTTTTTTCTCCATTCCACCCTCTACTTATTCATGTTTTTTCATCGTTACAATTCTCTCTTGACCATAATTTCCTCATGACTTTAGTTTTGCTTCATGCCATTTTTAAAATTATTTTTTCAGTTTCACCTTTCAAGATTCTCTTTATATTACCTCTTTCACATTTCTAAAAGGGAGAATTAGATGAGTCCAGATTGTTTGTCATTAGAGTTTCTGGACATACTGGGGATGGCTGACATAGGATCAGTTATTGCCCTTGTTTTTCACATCAGGGATTGTTTAGGATGGGATCACTTGGTGTAAAAGATGGCTTTCTAGGGTTTTCCCTTGAACAAAGGAATGGGGATAGATAGCTGACAGGCTTACCATAACACCATAGTCATCAAATCCACAGCTCCTCTTGACACGTAATACTATACTGTTCCAAGCCTTTATGTAAATCTTTCTGTCTGTTATAAATGAAACTTGTCAGCCTGGTTTTACTGTGTATGAGCCAAATATAATCAATGCTTCTCATTATTTATTTTTTTAAATCCTTTGAAGTATGAATTCCCCTGGTATAGATAGCACTTGGTAATTACAATTTGTTGATGAATATAGATAGACCTGTTGATAGATTTAGCTGTAATCAGGCGACTGAGTATAAAAACAATATCTTTCTTAGGAATTCAAGAAAGTTGGGCTTATAATTTCTCATTTCATTATGTTTATCTTTTCTCTCCCCACAGCAGGAGTATTCACCTCAAAGTTCTCCTCCATTGTAGGAACGAATGCTTATTGTGTGGCAGACATTGTGCTGGATGCATATATTTATTTAATCCTCACACCAATGCTGCAATGTAGGTACCAGCATAGTAGTCCCCCTTATCTATAGTTTTTCTTTCTGTGGTTTCAATTCCCTGCAGTTAACTACAGTGCGAAGCAGATGATTCTCCTTCTTACCTATCATCAGAAGGTCAGTAAATTGCCTAACACTACATCACAATGCCTATGTCATTTACCTCATTTCACCTCACCATGTAGGCATTTTATGATCTCATATCATCACAAGGAAGTGAGAACAAAAAATTAAAAAATTAAAAAAATTTATGGGAAGCCTGGGTGGCTCAGCAGTTTAGCGCTGCCTTCAGCCCGGGGCATGATCCTGGAGACCCAGGATTGAGTCCCATGTCGGGCTCCCTGCATGGAGCACTTCTTCTCCCTCTGCCTGTGTCTCTGCTTCTCTCTCTTTGTGTCTCTCATAAATACATAAATAACAAATCTTTAAAAAATAAATAAAAATAAAAAACTTTAAAAAGGAGAGTACAGAATGAGACATTTTGAGAGAGACCACATTCACATACCTTTTCTTACAGTATACTGTTATGATTTATATTACCTCTTGTTATGTTATGATTGTTCTATTTTATTATTATTGTTAATATCTTACTGTATCTTATTTATAAATTAAACTTTATTGTAGTTATGTGGGTTTGGTACTATTTGTGGTTTCAGGCATTCACTGGGGTCTTGGAACATATCCCACTTGGATAAAGGAGGATTACTGTATTAACTTCATTTTGCAGTGGAAGAAAATGAGGCACAGAGGTCGAGTGATTTTCCCTAAGTCATATAGCTAATAAATGGCAAAGCCAGAATTCTAGCTCAGGAGGTTTGATTCCAAAATGAGGTACTACATTCCTATAGTTCAAACTTTTAAGTACTCTGTATGCAAAGTTCTGCAGTGACAGAGGGTATAATTCTGTTTTCTGTGCCCTTTTTCCTCAGGAACTACTTTCAAGCTCTGTATGTACCAGTTACTGATATCTCTGGGAAAACTGTCAGAGTCCAACAAGTAAACTATATATGTGTAAAAATATTTAGTGATACATTTTAATGATGAATTTAAAATTTTCATATGAAGTCAGGAAAGTACATCGCATATTTTTGTATCCTATGGGTAAATCCTAGTAGTGCAATTGCTGGATTGTAGAGTTGTATTTTTAACTTTTTGAGAAAGCCCCATACTGTTTTCCACAATGGCTGCACCAGATTGTAGTCCTACCATCAGGGCACGAGGGTTCCCCTTTGCCTACATCCTCACCAACATCTGTTGTTTCTTGTGTTGTTGGCTCTAGCCGTTCTGATAGGTGTGAGGTGATATTTCATTGTAGTTTTGATTCGTATTTCCCTGGTGATCAATGAGATTTGTATTTCCCTGATGATCTGTGATGTTGAGCATCTTTTAATGTCTCCAATGCCCATCTGTATGTCTTCTTTGGAGAAAAGTCTATTCATGTCTTCTGCCCATTTTTAAAATTGAATTATTTTTTTCAGGTGTTGAGTTTTGTAAGTTCTTTATATATATTGGATACTAACCCTTTATCAGATATGTCATTTGCAAATATCTTCCTTCATTCTGTAGGCCACTGTGTAGTTTTGTTTATTGTTTCCTTTGCTGTACAGACAGTTTTGATTTTCTTGAAGTACCAATAGTTCATTTTTGCTTGTTTTGCTTGCCTCAGGAGGCATATCTATAAAGAAGTTGCTACATCCAGTGTCAAAGAGGTTACTGCCTATGTTCTCCTCTAGGGTTTTTATGGTTTCACGTTTCACATTTAGGTCTTTAATCCATTTTGAATTTATTTTTGTGTATGGTATAAGAAAGTGGTCCAGTTTCATTCTTTTGCATGTTGCTATCCAGTTTTCCCAACACCATTTGTTGAAGAGACTGTCTTTCTCCCACTGGATGATCTTTCCTGCTTTGTTGAAAATTAACCATATAGTTATGGGTTCATTTCTGAGTTTTCTCTACTATTCCATTGATCGTGTCAGTTTTTGTGCCAGTACTACACTGTTTTAAGGGATACACGCACCCCCGTGATTATAGTGACATTATGTATACTAGTCAAACTATGGAAACAACCCAAATGTTGATAGACTGATGAATGAATAAGGAATATATGGTAGTGACATACAATTGAATATTGTATATTAGCCATAAAAAAGAATGAAATCTTGCCATTTACAATGACATGGATGGAGCTAGAGAATATTATGCTAGTGAAATAAGTCAGCAGAGAAAGACAAATACCATATGATTTCACTTATACATGAAATTTAAGAAACAAAACAAATGAGGAAAGGGAGCAAGAAGAGAGGCAAACCAAGAAATTTACCTTAAGGATTTATAACAAACTGATAGTTGGGATGCCTGGGTGGCTCAGTGGTTGAGCGTCTGCCTTTGGCTCAGGGTGTGATCCCGGGATCCTGAGATTGAGTTCCACATTGGGCTCCCCACAGGGAGTCTGCTTCTCCCTCTGCATTTGTCTCTGTGTGTGTGTGTGTCTCTCATGAATAAATAAAATGTTTTTTAAAAAACTGATGGTTAAAAAAAAACAAAACAAAACAAAAAACAACTGATGGTTGCCAGAGGGGAGGTGGGTAGGGGGATGGGTTAAATAGGTGATGGGAATTAAGGAGTGCATTTGTTGTGCTGAGCACCAGGTGTTTTATGGAAGTATTGACTTACCATATTGTATACCTGAAACTAATTTTATACTGTATGTTAACTAACTGGATTCTAAATAAAAAAAATTTTAAAAGAAGGTGGATTGGATAAATGAATGTGTTTATAGAGTTGTCCAAATAAATATTTAGTATCTAGCATAAACAGTCTGCATTATCTTGATAAGTCCAGAGAGTTAATTTTTCTTAGTATGGGTTAATTGTATAGCCACAAATAATTCCAGTTAGTAATGTATACTGTGTGAGTAGTATGAGTAGACATATTTTAAGTCTTTTTATTTTTATTTTTAAAAATATTTTATTACTTTATTCATGAGCGACACAGAGAGTGAGAGACATAGGTAGAGGGAGAAGCAGGTTCCTTGAGGGGAGCCTGATGTAGGACTTGATCCCAGGACCTCGGGATCATGCCCTGAGCCAAAGTCAGATGCTCAACCACTGAGCCACCCAGATGCCCTGATTTTAAGTCTTTTTTAAATTTTAAGTCTTTTTAAACTATATTAAGTTTTATAGTGGTATGTAGTGTGACATTGGTATATGACTAACGCCAGAATGGTCTTTTGTGGGAAAGGAATGCTAACAAAAAGTTTAAGAAAATATTTAGGCTACAGATGTAACTGCTAGTCTGCAAGATTTGCACGTCCTAGTCCTTATTTACCCTCCCTTTATTCTGCTTCTCTTCATTAAATCATGTTCAACCTTTCCTTTAACACCTGATTCAAAATGCTCTATGTGCTCTCAGGACTTCTAGACACATTTCATACATACATTTGCTTTTGCTGACATGTTTTTTGTAACTGGTCTTAAGTCACCTCATGTACGTTTTCTTTTTCCCTCACATTATATGGACTGAAATGTCTTCACGGTGTCAGGAAGGGCTTTTGCAAACAGAAAGTGAGCAGTAAATGATGTTGACTGATTACATTTAAAGAACACACACATCTGCTTACTGCAGGTCAAGACTCAGAATTCCTAATGAATACACCTTTCCTTAATCACAAAGACCTGCTAGGAAGAAGGGAAGAAAGCACTTATAGCTTTTATAACAGCATAAAACAAAACAAGCATAAAACAAACAAACCAAAAAGCCTTCACTATTTGATTTTCTCCAGGCCTACTCTGATTGCTTCAACCTAACAATTAAAATTATTCCAAGAGTATTTTGTAAATAAAGGTAAAGTCAGCCTACATTCATTTCTTTTTTTTTTTAATTTTTTAATTTTTATTTATTTATGATAGTCACAGAGAGAGTGAGAGAGAGAGGCAGAGACAAAGGCAGAGGGAGAAGCAGGCTCCATGC
This sequence comes from Canis lupus familiaris, assembly GCF_011100685.1. NCBI lineage: Eukaryota > Metazoa > Chordata > Mammalia > Carnivora > Canidae > Canis > Canis lupus. The sequence continues at coordinate 78,647,498 of NC_049260.1, forward strand.
ACCGGGAGCCCGATGTGGGATTCAATCCGGGGTCTCCAGGATCGCGCCCTGGGCCAAAGGCAGGCGCCAAACGGCTGCGCCACCCAGGGATCCCATCACTATATAATTTAAAAACAATCCCCTTTACAAAGGTAACAAAAATAAATATTTATGATTAAAGTTCATTAAGGAGAGAAAATACTTATTAAAAATGACCTATATTAATGATAGTGTCTTTATTTTTATTTTTATTTATTTTATTTTATTTTATTTTATTTTATTTTATTTTATTTTATTTTTCTAATTGGTGTTCAATTTACTAACATACAGAATAATACCCAGTGCCCGTCACCCATTCACTCCCACCCCCCGCCCTCCTCCCCTTCTACCACCCCTAGTTCGTTTCCCAGAGTTAGCAGTCTTTACGTTCTGTCTCCCTTTCTGATATTTCCCACACATTTCTTCTCCCTTCCCTTATTTTCCCTTTCACTATTATTTATATTCCCCAAATGAATGAGAACATATAATGTTTGTCCTTCTCCGACTGACTTACTTCACTCAGCATAATACCCTCCAGTTCCATCCACGTTGAAGCAAATGGTGGGTATTTGTCATTTCTAATAGCTGAGTAATATTCCATTGTATACATTGACCACATCTTCTTTATCCATTCATCTTTCGTTGGACACCGAGGCTCCTTCCACAGTTTGGCTATAGTGGCCATTGCTGCTAGAAACATCGGGGTGCAGGTGTCCCGGCGTTTCATTGCATTTGTATCTTTGGGGTAAATCCCCAACAGTGCAATTGCTGGGTCGTAAGGCAGGTATATTTTTAACTGTTTGAGGAACCTCCACACAGTTTTCCAGAGTGGCTGCACCAGTTCACATTCCCACCAACAGTGTAAGAGGGTTCCCTTTTCTCTGCATCCTCTCCAACATTTGTTGTTTCCTGCCTTGTTAATTTTCCCCATTCTCACTGGTGTGAGGTGGTATCTCATTGTAGTTTTGATTTGTATTTCCCTGATGGCAAGTGATGCAGAGCATTTTCTCATATGCATGTTGGCCATGTCTATGTCTTCCTCTGTGAGATTTCTGTTCATGTCTTTTGCCCATTTCATGATTGGATTGTTTGTTTCTTTGGTGTTGAGTTTAATAAGTTCTTTATAGATCTTGGAAACTAGCCCTTTATCTGATATGTCATTTGCAAATATCTTCTCCCATTCTGTAGGATGTCTTTGAGTTTTGTTGACTGTATCCTTTGCTGTGCAAAAGCTTCTTATCTTGATGAAGTCCCAATAGTTCATTTTTGCTTTTGTTTCTTTTGCCTTTGTGGATGTATCTTGCAAGAAGTTACTATGGCCGAGTTCAAAAAGGGTGTTGCCTGTGTTCTTCTCTAGGATTTTGATGGAATCTTGTCTCACATTTAGATCTTTCATCCATTTTGAGTTTATCTTTGTGTATGGTGAAAGAGAGTGGTCTAGTTTCATTCTTCTGCATGTGGATGTCCAATTTTCCCAGCACCATTTATTGAAGAGACTGTCTTTCTTCCAATGGATAGTCTTTCCTCCTTTATCGAATATTAGTTGCCCATAAAGTTCAGGGTCCACTTCTGGATTCTCTATTCTGTTCCACTGATCTATGTGTCTGTTTTTGTGCCAGTACCACACTGTCTTGATGACCACAGCTTTGTAGTACAACCTGAAATCTGGCATTGTGATGCCCCCAGATATGGTTTTCTTTTTTAAAATTCCCCTGGCTATTCGGGGTCTTTTCTGATTCCACACAAATCTTAAAATAATTTGTTCTAACTCTCTGAAGAAAGTCCATGGTATTTTGATAGGGATTGCATTAAACGTGTATATTGCCCTGGGTAACATTGACATTTTCACAATATTAATTCTGCCAATCCATGAGCATGGAATATTTTTCCATCTCTTTGTGTCTTCCTCAATTTCTTTCAGAAGTGTTCTATAGTTTTGAGGGTATAGATCCTTTACATCTTTGGTGAGGTTTATTCCTAGGTATCTTATGCTTTTGGGTGCAATTGTAAATGGGATTGACTCCTTAATTTCTCTTTCTTCAGTCTCATTGTTAGTGTATAGAAATGCCACTGACTTCTGGGCATTGATTTTGTATCCTGCCACGCTACCGAATTGCTGTATGAGTTCTAGCAATCTTGGGGTGGAGACTTTTGGGTTTTCTATGTAGAGTATCATGTCATCGGCGAAGAGAGAGAGTTTGACTTCTTCTTTGCCAATTTGAATGCCTTTAATGTCTTTTTGTTGTCTGATTGCTGAGGCTAGGACTTCCAGTACTATGTTGAATAGCAGTGGTGAGAGTGGACATCCCTGTCTTGTTCCTGATCTTAGGGGAAAGGCTCCCAGTGCTTCCCCATTGAGAATGATATTTGCTGTGGGCTTTTCATAGATGGCATTAAGATGTCGAGGAATGTTCCCTCTATCCCTACACTCTGAAGAGTTTTAATCAGGAATGGATGCTGTATTTTGTCAAATGCTTTCTCTGCATCCAATGAGAGGATCATATGGTTCTTGGTTTTTCTCTTGCTGATATGATGAATCACATTGATTGTTTTACAGGTGTTGAACCAGCCTTGTGTCCCAGGGATAAATCCTACTTGGTCATGGTGAATAATTTTCTTAATGTACTGTTGGATACTATTGGCCAGTATCTTGTTGAGAATTTTTGCATCCATGTTCATCAGGGATATTGGTCTGTAATTCTCCTTTTTGGCGGGGTCTTTGTCTGGCTTTGGAATTAAGGTGATGCTGGCTTCATAGAACGAATTTGGAAGTACTCCATCTCTTTCTATCTTTCCAAACAGCTTTAGGAGAATAGGTATGATTTCTTCTTTAAACGTTTGATAAAATTCTCCTGGGAAGCCATCTGGCCCTGGACTCTTGTGTCTTGGGAGGTTTTTGATGACTGCTTCAATTTCCTCCCTGGTTATTGGCCTGTTCAGGTTTTCTATTTCTTCCTGTTCCAGTTTTGGTAGTTTGTGGCTTTCCAGGAATGCGTCCATTTCTTCTAGATTGCCTAATTTATTGGCGTATAGCTGTTCATAATATGTTTTTAAAATCGTTTGTATTTCCTTGGTGTTGGTAGTGATCTCTCCTTTCTCATTCATGATTTTATTAATTTGAGTCTTCTCTCTCTTCTTTTTAATAAGGCTGGCTAATGGTTTATCTATCTTATTAATTCTTTCAAAGAACCAACTCCTGGTTCTGTTGATCTGTTCCACAGTTCTTCTGGTCTCGATTTCGTTGAGTTCTGCTCGAATCTTTATTAACTCCCTTCTTCTCTTGGGTGTAGGATCTATTTGCTGTTTTTTCTCTAGCTCCTTTATGTGTAAGGTTAGCTTTTGTATTTGAGTTCTTTCCAGTTTTTGAATGGATGCTTGTATTGCGATGTATTTCCCCCTTAGGACTGCTTTTGCTGCATCCCAAAGATTTTGAATGGTTGTATCTTCATTCTCATTAGTTTCCATGAATCTTTTTAATTCTTCCTTAATTTCCTGGTTGACCCTTTTATCTTTTAGCAGGATGGTCCTTAACCTCCATGTGTTTGAGGTCCTTCCAAACTTCTTGTTGTGATTTAGTTCTAATTTCAAGGCATTATGGTCCGAGAATATGCAGGGGACAATCCCAATCTTTTGGTATCGGTTCAGACCCGATTTGTGACCCAATATGTGGTCTATTCTGGAGAAAGTTCCATGTGCGCTTGAGAAGAATGTGTATTCAGTTGAGTTTGGATGTAAAGTTCTGTAGATATCTGTGAAATCCATCTGGTCCAGTGTATCATTTAAAGCTCTCGTTTCTTTGGAGATGTTTTGCTTAGAAGACCTATCGAGTATAGAAAGAGCTAGATTGAAGTCACCAAGTATAAGTGTATTATTATCTAAGTATTTCTTCACTTTGGTTAATAATTGATTTATATATTTGGCAGCTCCCACATTCGGAGCATATATATTGAGGATTGTTAAGTCCTCTTGTTGAATAGATCCTTTAAGTATGATATAGTGTCCCTCTTCATCTCTCACTACAGTCTTTGGGGTAAATTTTAGTTTATCTGATATAAGGATGGCTACCCCTGCTTTCTTTTGAGGACCATTCGAATGGTAAATGGTTCTCCAACCTTTTATTTTCAGGCTGTAGGTGTCCTTCTGTCTAAAATGAGTCTCTTGTAGACAGCAAATAGATGGGTCCTGCTTTTTTATCCAGTCTGAAACCCTGCGCCTTTTGATGGGGTCATTAAGCCCGTTCACATTCAGAGTTACTATTGAGAGATATGAGTTTAGTGTCATCATGATATCTATTCAGTCTTTGTTTTTGTGGACTGTTCCACTGAACTTCTTCTTAAAGGGGAATTTTAAGAGGCCCCCTTAAAATTTCTTGCAGAGCTGGTTTGGAGGTCACATATTCTTTTAGTTGCTGCCTGTCTTGGAAGCTCTTTATGTCTCCTTCCATTTTGAATGAGAGCCTTGCTGGATAAAGTATTCTTGGTTGCATGTTCTTCTCATTTAGGACCCTGAATATATCCTGCCAGCCCTTTCTGGCCTGCCAGGTCTCTGTGGAGAGGTCTGCTGTTACCCTAATACTCCTCCCCATAAAAGTCAGGGATTTCTTGTCTCTTGCTGCTTTAAGGATCTTCTCCTTATCTTTGGAATTTGCAAGCTTCACAATTAAATGTCGAGGTGTTGAACGGTTTTTATTGATTTTAGGGGGGGATCTCTCTATTTCCTGGATCTGAATGCCTGTTTCCCTTCCCAGATTAGGAAAGTTTTCAGCTAGAATTTGTTCAAATACATATTCTGGCCCTCTGTCCCTTTCGGCGCCCTCGGGAACCCCAATTAAACGTAGGTTTTTCTTCCTCAGGCTGTCGTTTATTTCCCTTAATCTATCTTCATGGTCTTTTAATTGTTTGTCTCTTTTTTCCTCAGTTTCCCTCTTTGCTATCAACTTGTCTTCTAGGTCACTCACTCGTTCTTCCACCTCGTTAACCCTCGTCGTTAGGACTTCTAGTTTGGATTGCATCTCATTCAATTGATTTTTAATTTTTGCCTGATTAGCTCTAAATTCTGCAGTCATGAAGTCTCTTGAGTCCTTTATACTTTTTTCTAGAGCCACCAGTAGCTGTATAATAGTGCTTCTGAATTGGCTTTCTGACATTGAATTGTAATCCAGATTTTGTAACTCTGTGGGAGAGAGGACTGTTTCTGATTCTTTCTTTTGAGGTGAGGTTTTCCTTCTAGTCATTTTGCTCAGTGCAGAGTGGCCAAAAGCAAGTTGTATTGGGAAAAAGAGAAAAAGAGAGGAGAGAAAGAAGGAAAGAAAAGAGAAAGAGAAAAAAAAAGGGAAGAAAAAGAAAAAAAAAACGAAAAAAAAAAAGAAGAAAAAGAGAAAGAAAAAGAAAGGAGAAAAAAAAGGGGGTGGGGGAAGGAAACAAATCAAAAAGCAAAACAAAACAAAAACAAAAACAAAAACAAACAAACAAAAAAAGAACCACCGGGGAGTATCTTCTGATTCTGTGTACTTTAAGTCCCTTGGCTTCTCCTGGAAGTTGTCAGTCTAGCTGGTGTTCTGGGGGAGGGGCCTGTTGTGCTGATTCTCGGGTGTGAGCACTTGGGGGAGCTGCTGTGCCCCTGCCTGGTGCAGGGCTCGGTGGGGGTTGTTTACCCCGTGAGGCCGCAGGAGGAACAGCCCCAGTGGCGGGGCAGCTCTGGAAACCTGGATTCAGCTCCGGCAGGAACTCCGGAGCTCTCCGTCTGCAGGGCCTGGAGGCTCCGGGGCGGGGCCGCTGCTCTGCTCAGCTGGGGCAGGAGCGTCCTTGCTGTCCTGGGCCCTCCCGGCCTCTGCCTGTCCCGAGGGAGGCGGGATCCTGGGCTGTGTCCCGGCGCCCTGTGCTCCGGCGCCTGCGCTGTTGGATTCGCGCTCCCGGGCCGCGCAGCCCCCTCCGCGGAGCCGCCGCCCGAGCCCCTCCGAGCTGCTCCTGGAACCGCGCAGCCCCCTCCGCACGGAGCCTCTTCCTCTGCCCGAGCCCCTCTGAGCTGCTCCCGGGGCCGCGCAGCCCCCTCCGTGGAGCCGCCGCCCGAGCCCCTTCAGCTGCTCCGGGTCCCGCCGGGTCCCGCCGTGCACGCTGCAGCCCTTAGGGAGCTCGGCGCACTCTCCTGGGCGCGCAGTTGCTCTGTTACTGTCCCCGGGAACCCGAGGAGATCCTCGCCCTCCTGGGTCCTGCTCCACCTCCCCGCGAGCCCCTTTCCGCCCGGGAAGGTCGGTGCAGCTCCTGCGTCTCCGGGACGGGGCTCTCCTGTCCTGGGGACACTCGCCCCGGCCTCAGCCCGGCTCCTCGCGGGGCCCCTCCCCCTTGGAGGCCTTTGTTCCTTTATTTCTTTTTCCCCGTCTTCCTACCTTGATAGAAGCGCGAACTCTTCTCACTGTAGCATTCCAGCTGGTCTCTCTTTAAATCTCAGGCCGAATTCATAGATTTTCAGGATAATTTGAAGGTTTTCTAGGTAGTTTGGTGGAGACAGGTGATTTGGAGACCCTACTCTTCCGCCATCTTGCTCCTCCCCCTACATTCATTTCTTAAAAATATATGGATATTTCAATGTGTTTGATCCCTACGTAAGTTGCCATAATGCTTTGTAGAAGATGGTAGTACACTATACACTTACTGCAGTAGTCAGGTAGAGGAGTGGCCAAGGAAGTGTGTGAAGTGTGTGTGTCTGTGTTGTGTGGTCTTCTCTAGTAACACTGAACCCTTTCTGTGAGATTTGTGAGACTCCTGATTTATCAGCAAAAGATATAACAAGAGTTTGTCTATATAAGAGAAAGTAAAGCCTTGGAATTGAAGCAAGGGATTATGAGCTCAATATTTGCTTGAACTCCTAAATTATAAAGGAAGGTTGACAAGCCTGAGTTTGGTATGATGAAGTATTTTAGAAGACATCAATAAAATTTGGGGCATTTAATAGAAAACATGTGGGCAAGTATTCTCCAACTCTAGAAGCTTTGGGGGCAATGTCCTGGTGATCACAGTTCTCCTATGAATCCCTGGTCTCAGCTGCATCCAAATAATTGACCCAACGATTTTCTAGTTAAAAGGAAGCTGGCCTCACTTAGGAATGCCCTAAGGAGTCTGTTTTGCTCTGGCCCATTCTTTTTCTCTTAAGACTAGTTTAAATCAAAGTATCTATTGCTGTCTTTTAAGCATGTTGGCACACTAATTAATTTGCTGTCAGTAGGACAGAGATTTGTATAGTTTAGCTGTCTGAACGTCTGGGTATTTTTGACCTTCTGTCCTTTCTCTCTTGGACTCTTTTGACCAGTACAGCTCAGTGCCTTGTTCTATATGCACAGCTCTATGTGTGTTTCCTCCACCATAGAATGTGTTCCATGTTACTTGGTAATACTTTTATTAAATGCAACTAGTAATAATAGAGTTAGTTATTTATATGGCTGTTTCCCTCACCAAACTGTGAACAAAGTACAAGATCATATCTTATTCTTCTCCTTATCACCAACATCTAACAAAAAGTAAGTGATTTATAAATGTTCTATGAATGAATGAGCCTGAATTATGGCTTGGCTCAGAACCAAGGTGAAAATAATCACACTAATGAAAATTATAATAGTTGGCTTTTATTGAGCATTTACTATGTACCAGACATTGTTTTGAGCACTGAAATGAATTATATCATTTAATATTCACAACTACCTATGGGAAGCTACCCACATTTATAAATGAGGACACTGAGGCCCAGAGAGGTTAATTTATTTGCCAAAAGTCACACAGCTACTAAATGTCAGAGTAAGGATTCAAACCAAGGCACATCAGTCTCTAAATTTCTACCACTACATTTCCTGCTACAATGTGGAACTTGTGAGACCCAAATAAGCTTGGCTTCCGGGTGGGGAGCTCAGAGTGACTTCAAGTTTCTGGGCCCAATCTAGCTTCATGATAGAAAAAATTTATATATATAAATAAACATTGACATTCGATTTATATATATAAATATAAATTGACATTCGATTTGCCAACATATAATACCCAGTGCTCATCCCATCAGGTGCCCTCCTCAGTGCCCATCACCCAGTCACCACATCCCACCACCCTCCTCCCCTTCCACTACCCCTTGTTCATTTCCCAATTAGGAGTCTCTCATGTTTTGTCACCCACTCTGATTTTTCCCACTCATTTTCCCTCCTTTCCCCTATAATCCCTCTCACTATTTCTTATATTCCCCGTATGAGTGAAACCATATAATGTTTGTCCTTCTCCTATTGACTTACTTCACTCAGCATAATACCCCCGAGTTCCACCCACGTTGAAGCAAATGGTGGGTATTCGTTGTTTCTAATGGCTGAGCAATATTCCATTGTATACATAGACCACATCTTCTTTATCCATTCATCTGCACATCTCGGGGGGCTCCCGGTGGCAGGAGGGTCCTCACTGTCCTGGGCCCTCACAGCCTCCGCCTGTCGGGGGGAGGGGAGCACAGGATCCTCGGCTGTGTCCTCTGGCACCCTGGGATCCAGGCCCTGTGCTGCTGGAACCATGCTCCCAGGGCTACGGCTCCAAGAGGCAGCAAGGCACAGATTCCTCCATCCAGAACTGGCCTAACCCACTGGCTTCTCCCAAATGCCCCGAGGACTGCATGCTCAAGCCCTTTATGGAGATTGGTCTGTAGTTTGCGGTGCGCTCCCCCCTCCCCACCGCGCACCCTCTATTAGTGACTCCGGGGAGACTGGAGGCTTCACTGACCCTCCTGTGATTCTGCCTGATTTCCCTGCTAAGCACTTTTCCATCAGGGAAGAATCTGGTGTGGATTTTTAAAGTTCCCACTTCTCCAGGGCTGGGCTCTCCTGTCCTGGAGGCTGTCACTGCTCCGCTTTAGCCCAGCTCCTCGCGGTGCGCCTCCCCCACTTTATTCTTTTTTATTTATTTATTTGTTTCCGCCTTCCTACCTTGTTAGAAGTGAAAACTCTTCTCTCTGTAGTGTTCTGGCTGTTCTCTCTTTAAATCTCAGGTCGAATTCATAGGTGTTCAGTATGATTTGGAAGTTATCTAGGTAAGTTGGTGGGGCCAGGTGACATGGGGACCCTACTCCTCCGCCATCTTGCCCCACCCTCTGATAGAACAAATTATAATCCAGATTATCCTAGAAACCTGAGAATTTACTGGTAACATGAAATTTTCAAAAAAAAAAAAAAAAAGAAAGAAATTTTTTTCCAGAACAGGCAGAGACTACTCTTATTTTGGGATGAAGATGATAGTGCTAGAGGAGAATTCTGTGGCATTGTGGTATTTGGTTCAAACAGTTTCTTTGTGATTCTCACTTATTGGACTCTGTGTGCTTCCTCTTTGACCTATCTTCATAATGTAAGGGATTCAGATCACTAAGAATGGGTCATATGTGTTCCTGGCAGAGAGAGTATCACTTATGAAAGTCTTGATGTGGGAAGGAGCTTGGCATATTCAAGGAGTAAAAAAGTGGCTAGTGTGGCTGGAACATAGGGACTGAGTGGCAGAGAAACTAGATGAGCCTGAGAGGGGGATTAACTAATTCAGAACCTCCATAGAACTCAAGATGAGTGTGGTGAGACAGTGTTATGAATGAAGAAACAATAATAGGTGAGATTCTCTTCTACTTCAGTGAGGTAAACCCCTTGAAAACACTGAAGATGGCCTTTTGTTGAATTCTCTGCTATTATAGAATTGTTTTCTAAGGAAATTCTAGAATGCAGGCAGGACCTTAATTATACTCAGAATATGTTCCCTAAGAACACAGTGTCTATGAAAAATTCAGGAGTAGGGACTTTGGGCCAATATACAGATAAATGTATAGATAGCTTAGAGATACAAATACAGATAATTAAATAAAATGAAATCCTCTAATAGAATTACTGGGTATGTTGAAAATTTTAGTCACTAATTACAACTTAATGAAATAACAACTTAATTCCCATACCTACTCCTTTCCTTTTAGATCTATAATTTACATAACAAATTATTCATCTAATGGTTAATCATCTGCCTCCCTGGTTAGACTCCAATGAGATAGTCTGAGGTTTTTTTGTTTTGTTTTGTTTTGTTTTTAAAGTTTTTTTTTTAATTTTATTTATTTATGATAGTCACAGAGAGAGAGAGAGAGAGGCAGAGACATAGGCAGAGGGAGAAGCAGGCTCCATGCACCGGGAGCCCGACGTGGGATTCGATCCCGGGTCTCCAGGATCGCGCCCTGGGCCAAAGGCAGGCGCCAAACCGCTGCGCCACCCAGGGATCCCCTAGTCTGAGGTTTGAATGAAATTATTCTTGAAATGCTCCAGGATTCTTGAAACTCAAGAAAGTCCAGGGCCCCAGGAAGCTGGACTCCTTACTTTTCTGGGGGTGGTGGGAAGGTCTCCATGTTTTGTAGTTTTCTCCATAGAAGCAGTAGATTTAGAGGAGGGGGGTGTGTTAGGAAGTGACCTGGCAACAAAGGCAAGGAATTAACATTCACTGAATGCCTATCATGAGTCAGGCATCTTACATTTGTTACCTCATATAGTTAGCACAACTGTTTGAGGTAGATGTTATTAATTACCACTTTAGAGTTGAGGAGAATGGAACTCAGATAAGTTAGGTGGCTTGCCCAAGATCATACAGCTACTTAAGTTGTGGAGCAGGGAATCAAGTACTGTGCAATTTTGTCTACTTGTAAAGTTGTGCCCTTCCAGCTTCCCCTTTGCCTGCTTCCTGGTTTTCCTAATAGCTGTCTTCTCTCTACCTCTCAGGTTTTCACCAGAGAATGGCTCCTTTATTTGGAAATCAGGACCTAATAGGGAGGAAGACTGAAATTCGTATTTGTTGGCCATCTAGTATTTCTAGTTGTGCAAAATGAAAATCTCACCAATTGAATAAATTTATGGTTATTTTTGCACGCTCCACCCCACACCTCCCACTGCCCCTGTTTTCTGCCTGATTCCACCACATTATAACCTCCCCTTTCATTTCTCTTTAGCTGTAGGAAATTGACCTCCCAAAATAATTTCTGGAAGTTGAATTCAGGATTAATTGTATATCATGAACCAAAAATAAAGTACTTTAATCAGGTTTCTTGATAATCTGAGAACCCTAAATAGATTGAAGGGGAGACAGAAGTCTTTTTTGAATATGGATGGTTAGTTCAAGCTTGTGTAAAGTACAACAATGAGGGCTACCTTTGGCAGCCTAATGCCAGAATAAAGGCAATGGGTCTTTGTGGGGTGGTGGTGGTGTGGTGATAGGGAGAGGGAATTCCGCTAAGAATATGAATTATTTAAAGGCAGAGATTATATCTTGTTTTTTGTTTCCAGCACCTAACACAGTGACTTGCATATATAGTAGGTACTCAATGAATATTTATTAAACATTCAAGTGTAAAGTTCTAAAAAATATAAATACTTGAAACATTTTTTTTGGCTAATAGTTTTAAATAATTCACACTACAAGAACAAAGTCAAGGAAGTATAGTCACCCTTTGGTGGAAGTGCTCTGAGTAACAGATGAGGAATATTGACAATAGTTCCATCCCTGCCATTAGCTAGGTATGTGCCCATGAACAAGTCACTCAACTATTCTGTGATCCTGTTACCTCATCTGTAAAATGCACAGTGTAGAATGTTTCTAAAATGGTTTTATTTTTTTTAATTTTTATTTATTTATGATAGTCACAGAGAGAGAGAGAGAGAGAGAGAGAGAGAGAGAGAGAGAGAGGCAGAGACATAGGCAGAGGGAGAAGCAGGCTCCATGCACCGGGAGCCTGACGTGGGATTCGATCCCAGGTCTCCAGGATCGTGCCCTGGGCCAAAGGCAGGCTCTAAACTGCTGCGCCACCCAGGGATCCCCTAAAATGGTTTTATTTATATGAGTTCATTATTTTATGCATATAATGAAAATAGCCAATATTTATTTAGGTCCTGACAGTTCATAAGGACTCATGTATATTATCTCACTGAAGCCTCCCACAATGTTCTAAAGTAAATATTATTATCTCAGTTTCACAGATGAATAAACAAAGGCTCAGATTAAGGAAGTAATTTGTACTACTGCTAAATAAGTCTTTTGACTCAAATCCAATCCTCTTTCCAGGTACCACAGCTCTTTCCATATAGTAATTACCTGTAGTTTAATAATGCTTCCAACATGCTTGAAAAATCATTTGTTCCTTTAAGTCCTCAAACATCTCTCTTCCAGTTGTATTTGATTGTTAATTTACTCAGCAAATTCATTTCTAAATGTCAAATCAGTGAAAGTTAACTTATTAGGAATTTCACATTCTTGAGGTCTTAATTAATGAGGCTTTCCTTTATTCTTTTGCAATGAGCCTTGGCTTTTTGGTGAAGAAAATGTATTTGCCCTGCTGGAAGCTTCTGCACGTTATGAGGGTTTGTACCTTTTAGCTTATCTAGAAATGGAATCTATGCTCTAATTAAGCCATCTCTTTTATGGCTAACAATAGAAAGTACACCTGCCTTTGCTTTAATGTGGGTTCATATTATTAGTGTAGATATGACATTATGGATAAAGAAAACTGTACATATACCCATTTAGAATACTTTGAAAATTATTTGATGCCATTGCTGCTAATGACGAGATATTAAATCTACTACTGGTCATTTTAACATATATTATGATAAATAATATTTTCTTTATTTTTAAATTTTTTAAAAAAGATCTTATTTGTTTTTTTTTTTTTAATTTTTATTTATTTATGGTAGTCACACAGAGAGAGAGAGAGAGGCGCAGAGACACAGGCAGAGGGAGAAGCAGGCTCCATGCACCGGGAGCCCGATGTGGGATTCGATCCCGGGTCTCCAGGATCGCGCCCTGGGACAAAGGCAGGCGCCAAACCGCTGCGCCACCCAGGGATCCCTTATTTGTTTATTCATGAGAGACACACACACACACAGAGGCAGAGACACAGGCAGAAGGAGAAGCAGGCTCCTTGCAGGGAGCCTGACGCGGGACTCGATCCCAGGTCTCCAGGATCATGCCCTGGGCTGAAGGCATCACTAAACTGACGAGCCACTTGGGCTGCCCAATAATATTTCCCTTAAACTTCACCCCTCTTGGGAATGACTCCTCAAATGTATATATTTCCCCAGGACATGACACACTGGCTAGGTTTTCATAATTTAATGGAGTATGAAGGGACTTTGGCAGATATTACTGAACCTGTCAGATTTAACTGCTTGTAAGTTCAATTAGGGGAAAAAAACAAGTTTGGAGAATATATCAAAATTAAATTAGTCTGCAAATTGGGGTTGTTAGCTTACTCTTTGGGGGCCATTTATCAAAAGGGAAAGGATACATGACACCTACAATCAACTAATTAAATGTATTAGGTCCTGATGGGTGGTTTTTAATATTTACCACCTCTTCAAATATATTCGGCCAGGAAACCTGGTATGAAAGAGTTCCAGTGGTAAGCATTATATAAATAAGTATACTGAATGAGTAATTGAGGTATAGGCAGAAGGTATTTCCTCACCCCCTTCTTTTAAATGAAAGAGCCTGCTCTAAATTTCTGGTTCCTTTTAATAACCAATTTAGGTATTGCCAACAAGATCATTTTATTGTACATTAAATACTTTATTAATTTATTATTTAACCTTGTTCATCATGAATGAAGATGTTTATAGGTATTAACTGATTATACTACTGCTGATTCCAGAATTGAACTTCTAGTATGCTAACAATATTTCTTACACTTTTGGATGACGTTTAGAAGAATTATAACCTGGAATAAATAAACCAGGTAATACAAACATTGCATGGAGGTGTTCTTTCAAAGTAACCATGTTCTTTCTTTGCCATATAACGTGACTTCAACTAGATTTATCGTAAGCTTGCTATTAATTGAACTGTTTCAGACCTATATTTTTTATATGGATTTCATCCCACAATAGTGCTAACATTAACAATGTTGTTTTGCTTCTTATAATCATTTGCCATCCTCCCACTATTTGGGCAAATGTCTATTTGGAAGCTTTTTAGTCCTTTATTCCTGAACAAAAAAGGAGTAGGATAGTTCTAGTCATCGTAAGACAGCAGTAAGACAGCAGTCAAGAATAAACAACTGATGAGGAATGGTATGGATTAGTGCTTTTTCCACTCTCAGCCTTATAAGTATCCTTGCTTGCTCTTTGATTTTGGCAAAGTTAGAGCTTCTTTGGACTTTGGCTTCTTCATCCATGAACTCCCTATCTAATTCAGTTTAACATTTCTATTTCTTTATCTATTAGCATTCATGTCATCACACAATTGCTGATACCTTCCTTTGGTCTTTTTCTTTCTATCTGGCTGTCTTAATCTTGGTCTTGTAGTCCTTTTACCCTTAGGACTGATTCACATTTTTTATCTCTCCTTATGCCTTTTGTTTATTTATATAGGACAGCTGAGTTGCCTGTCTTCTTCTAGAATTTGCACTGGGGCCCTTGTTTGATGGCAGTTCTTTCTAGCCTCTTATGTCTGTAATGGGAAGACCCTTTTTATCTGTTAAGAATCAGTGACTCACAGAATAGAAAATAAATTGAGGGCAATATATTAATAAAAGTTAACCTAATTTTAAAATTAGAAAGAGGGATGCTTGGGTGGCTCAGTGGTTGAACGTCTCCCTTCGACTCAGAGTGTGATCCTGGATTCCCGGGATCTAGTTCCACACTGGGCTCCCTGCATGGAGCCTGCTTCTCTCTCTGCCTATGTCTCTGCCTCTCTCTCTGTGTGTTTCTCATGAATAAATAAATAAATAATATTTAAAATCCAGAACAAAAACATCAAAGTTTGATCTGTGAGTAGTAAATATATTTATTTACTAGATACTGCATCAATTTGCTCCTTGCCTATTGGGTTGTGGAATAGCTGAGGTAGAGAGCCCAATGAACCTAGAGAGTAGAAAGCAAGGAAAATGCTGTAGAACACAGAGATTAAGGGATTGTTACTATCTGAGCAGGGAATTGGGGAACATTGACCTTAAAGTAATCAACCTCAACCACTCCATAGATTGTCCATGGCAAATTTTCAAATCCAAGTTACTTTCTCTTTGGTTTCTAGCACATGCCTGGTCTTTCTTCCCAATTGGTGGATGCTTAGGAAATCCAAACTAATTTTGATACTAACCTGCCAAATTTAATTGAGAAGAAATGTCTGTTGTTGAAAAAATTTTTAAAAAATCATCAAGCGGGGATCCCTGGGTGGCTCAGTGGTTTAGTGCCTGCCTTTGGCCCAGGGCGTGATCCTGGAGTCTTGGGATCGAGTCCCGCATCGGCCTCCCGGCATGAAGCCTGCTTCTCCCTCTGCCTGTGTCTCTATATCTCTCTCTCCTCTCTATGTCTATAATAAATAAATAAATAAATAAATAAATAAATAAATAAATAAATAAATAAATCTTAAAAAATCATAAAACACATGAGAAGTTTTGGATTTTCTACTCTTTCATATTAAATATATGCAAGAGATTTACATGTTA
Organism: Canis lupus familiaris; assembly: GCF_011100685.1. Taxonomy (NCBI): domain Eukaryota; kingdom Metazoa; phylum Chordata; class Mammalia; order Carnivora; family Canidae; genus Canis; species Canis lupus. The sequence continues at coordinate 78,662,987 of NC_049260.1, forward strand.
AAGAGCAGACCTGTGTCATAATGCTTGAGTATGGTTCTGGAGTCAGAATGAATTTAAACCTGTTCTACATTCTGGTCGTATGACCATGGGCAAGTAACTTGTTGCTTTCAATACTGCTGTGTCAGCTCAGAAAGCAGTTTTGCCCAAGGTGTGCTACTGGGGCTCTCCCATTCAGAGAAGGCACTCTGAAATGTTAAGAAGGTCTGAATTATGCCAAATTCACTGATGTTTCAGATAATGGTGCTAATAGGTTGCTGAGGCTCCAAAGCTGATTACCAAGTAAAAAACAGAAAATGGGAAAAAGTTTTGATGAGGTTACCATTTCACACCCACTAAGATGGCTATGATAAAAGAATAACAAGTATTGGCAAAGATGTGGGGAAATTGGAATCCTCCTCCGCTGCTGGTCAGAATGGAAACTGGTTCAGCCACTGTGGAAAACATGTTTGCAGAATTACCATATAACTCGGCAATTCCACTATTAGATATATGACCAAAACAATTGAAAGCAGAGATTCCAACAAATATATGCACAAGTATGTTCATGGTACCACTCTTCACAACAGCCAAAGATGGAAAGTGTCCAATCATCCATCAGTGAATGAATAGAAAGATGGATTCCATATCCATACAATGGAATACTATTTAGCTTTGGAAAGCAATAAAGTACTGATCCATTCAATGTAGATGGACACTGAAAGTGTTATGCTATGTAAAACAAACCAGACATAAAAAGCTTCATATTTTGTGATCCGTTTATATGAAAAAATAGCAAATCCATGGAGAGAGAATCCATATTAGTAGTTACCAGGGCCTGAGGTAAGGGGGAAATGGGGGAAAATGCTTAATGGCTATGGGTTTTTGTTTTGGGGGTGATGGAAATGTTTTGGAACTAGGTAGAGGTAGTGGCTGCACAACATTGTGAAAATGCTAAATGTTACTGAATTGTTGACTTTATTATTTTATTTATTTGAACATAGCTGACACAGGATGTTACACTAGTTGCAAGTATACAACATAATGATCAATTAACTCTATATGTTATGCTGTGTTTACCACAAGCGTAGCTAACATCTGTCACCATGCAGCACTATTACAATACCATTACACCATTCAGTATTTATCCAAAGAAAATGAAAACATTAATTTGAAAAGATATATGTACCTCTATGTTTATTCCAACATTATTTACAATAGCCAACATATGGAAGCAGCCCTAGTGTCCATTGATAGAGGGAGTGGTTAAAGATGTGATATGTATATCATGGAATATTAGCCATAAAAAGGATACCATCTTGCCATTTGTGACAACATGGATGGGCCTAGAAAGTATTATGCTAAGTGAATTGTTCAATTTAAACTGGCTAATTTTATGTTATGTGAATTTCATTTTAATAAATTTCATCTGTATGTATATCTATTTATGTATCTTATACTTTCTAAATTTGTCTCAGACTCTAATTTAAAAATCATGTACCGAACAGCTTGGGTAGCTCAGCGGTTTAGCACCACCTTCAGCCCAGGGCAGGATCCTGGAGTCCCGGGATCGAGTCCCACGTCGGGCTCCCTGCGTGGAGCCTGCCTCTCCCTCTGCCTGTGTCTCTGCCTCTCTCTCTCTCCCTCTCTGTCATGAATAAATAAAATATATTTTTAAAAAGTCATGTACCTTGGGGCACCTGGATGGCTCAGTGGTTGCGCATCTGCCTTTGGCTCAGGTCGTGATTCCCGGGGTCCTGGGATCGAGTTCCACATCAGCCTTCCTGCATGAAGCCTGCTTCTCCCTCTGCCTATGCCTCTGCCTCTCTCCGTGTGTCTCTCATTCCTAAATAAATAAATAAATAAATAAATCTTTAATAAAATAAAATAAAAATCATACCTAAACTCTGATATTTCTCAAATGCACCAGCACACTATATACACTTACCCCTTAAAACTACTGACAATAAGTTGCATTTTATTTTCTTATGATCCTCACTGAAGTGTGTGTGTGTGTGTGTGTGAGAGAGAGACAGAGAGAGACAGAGAGAGAGAGAGAGAGAGAGAGAGAATATGTATAAGTGGGGTTGGGAATAAGCAGTTCAGTAGCATCTAGTAGAAGAAAACTTCAGCCCCAAGATAATTTATAAAATCTGAGGGATAAAGTCAAAGTAACACCCACCTATACCTTTCACCAATATAAGGAAATCTAAAATGATTAATGTATATATGGCACGGAAAAATAAAGACAAATTTGGCAAAATAAGATCAGTTCAAAAAGTTTATCTGTGTGCTGTGAGATGAGATAGAACACAGTGGCATGAAATAATGTCTGTCTTCAAAAAGCAAAAATGGGAATAAGAGGAAAATGTATAAACAGGCCTGTGGGCACTGACCTGGCCTGCTGAAAACAAAACAAAACAAAGTAAAACAAAAGGTTTTTGGTGAATATTCTGCATTTTAACCATGTATAATAGGGATTTATGAGGTGGGAGGAGAGATGCTAGGAGAGGGAGAAAGAGTAAATGTGGATGTGTTTGTATTCAAATTAATCTCCAGAGTAAACATAGTTATAAAATCTCTAGAATTCAAATTTCCACTTCAGTACTTCACTATGAAAAATATTTTCTGAGGAGCAGCAGAAGCATGCCAGGTGACCATTAGAGGGACCTATGGGATTGGTAGAAGACTGAAGGACATCTTGCAAGCTTTGAATGTGTAGTAAGTAGGTTTATTTACAGGCTCCCCCTGCTTGAGCCATGGACTGTAGTCTTACCACAAAAAGAATATGAATTTTGAGAAAGATTATCTTTGAAGGTATAAATAATCAAAACTGCTGAAAGATGGGCTCACAAGACCATATAATGTGGTCACAAGTAAGGAAGAGTAATCCAGAAAGTTCCCCCCTTATCCCTGAGTTGTCATTATAGTTTGATTGTCCCTGGCAGTATTATAAATCCAACCTTTTCCCTGGGGCAGCCTGCTATTTCTGTGAAATGAGGACCAATTTAACTAGGGTTTATTTAATAGATCGATAGGGTTGAGGGGCAAAGGTTTACCACAAGGAATAAATTGATGCCCAGTGTATTTTTGCCTCCAAGGTTAGAAAAGAGAGAGAATGGAAAGAAAAGAGTGAAGAGTTAAGACTAGGATCTAAGTGAAATCTTGTGAGCCTCTGCAAATGATTCATTTCTGCTGGCTGGCATGTCCTTTAGACCTATATATCTATAGGGACAAAAATGGGAAAATTACTCTCTGCCTTTCTGAGATATATATTTCCCTCTTATGGTCTTTTCAAATACCTAGCCCTTAAATAAATATGCAACCAAATAAGGAGAGAAAATACAACAATATAGATTTAATGTAATAGAGGGCTGAGAGTAGACTGTGATTTTTTTATTCTCACTGAGTGAACATTAACAATATAAGTGTTTTATTGTATCACTGAGAGTAATAATAACCCCACCATCCCAGATTTGTACTGCCTATAATAAACTATACATTTTATTGACAAAACTTTAGTCTCCTAGCCTTTGTAGCAGCACCCCCGCCCATGGGCATCTCTACAAGTCCCCTTCCTTCAACAGCTATTTTCATTTTCCCCTGAGAATAGACAAGGAAAGATAGTCACTGGCTGAAGCAGAAGCATTTTGGTAAGATAATAGTTATTACAAGGAATTTTATTGCAAGGAAATTTTTATTTTTCTGGATCAATGATAAAAACAGATTCATAGGCAAAAGCTTCACAACAGTTTGTTAACACAAATTAGGTATGTTAGGGCTGGTTCCCTAAGCTTTCAGTGCTGGTGTTATAGAACACACATCTTACTTTTCTGCAGATTTGCTTCTGTCGTCAGTATTGGAGAACAAATTATGGACTAGATAGGCTCTGGAATATTTTTAATATCCTAATTAGTCATGGAAGAAAGCTGAGGAATCTTTCAACTATGTTCTTTTTCTGTTCTGATTAAGATGCCTCTAACTTAGACTGAATGAGTCTCCACAGTCACTTCCATTTTAGCAATTACATCACCTAGCTTTCCTGATACTTCTCTACCTCCTCTTCCCCACTGGAAATGAGAGAAATACAAACCAATTTAAGCAATTTGTGATCAGCTTCCCTAACAAGCCACCTACATACACCAAGAATATGAGCTCAAATTACATCATTTGAAAAAGATTTAAAGTATAATTCCTTCCACATTACTCTTCATTGTCACTTAACCCACAATAATGGGAATAGATAATTTGTTTCTGAAATTCAGGAACTCTTTTATTTCTATATTCAAAGCCAAAATGGGGTTTGATTTATTTCAAGTTTAAATAATCTATTTTGGGGGTATACCATTGCATATATAGAGATATCCAGAAGTAAGTATTTTTAATTAAATTTAATTTTTTATTTAAATTAAATTTGCCAACATATAGTATAATACCCAGGGCTCAACACATCAAGTGCCCTCCTCAGCCCCTGTCACCCAGTTACCCCATCCCTCCACCCATCTCCCCTTCTACAACCGTTTGTTTGTTTCCCAGAGTTAGGAGTCTCTCATGGTTTGTCTTCCTTTCTAATTTTTCCCACTCAGTTCCCCTCCTTTCCCTTATAATCTCTTTCACTATCTCTTATATTCCATGTATGAGTGAAACTGTATGATGATTGTCCTTCTCCAATTGACTTATTTCACTCAGCATAATACCCTTCAGTTCCATCCATGTTGAAGCAAATGGTGGGTATTTGTCCTTTCTGATGGCTAATATTCCACTGTCTATATATACCACATATTCTTTATCCATTCATCTGTCAAAGGACATCATGGCTCCTTCCACAGTTTGGTTATTGTGGGCATTGCTGCTATGAACATTGAGGTGCAGGTGTCCCGGTGTTTCACTACATCAGTATCTTTTGGGTAAATACCTAGTAGTGCAATTGGTGGGTCATAGGGTAGCTCAGTTTTTAACTTCTAAAGGAAGAAGTAGATGTATAAAGAGTTATTTCAGTTGAATAGTGTGTTAGTTAAGCTAGGCTGGATTAAGCTGCAGTAACAAACAACCCTTAAAAAAAAAAACAACCCTTAAATTTCAGTGTTTTAACACAATAGAAGTTCTTGCAAAGTTCTTCTATGAATGCAGGTGACTTTCCAGGGTATCTGACTTCATACTGTGACTTCAGAATCCTTTGATAATTTCAGTTTCATCCTCAAGGTGACATACATTCACTTCCTCTCACAGGCCATTGACCAGAACTAATTGCCTGGCCCTGCCCAACTTTAAGGGGGTCAGAGAAAACCTGAGAAATATATTTTTCCATGTTTCCAAAAGGGGAAGAAAACTGGATATAGGCAAATATAAGAAACGTATATAACAATTTATATTAAGTGGATCTGCTTAATGAAATGTTGACTTCTTCCTAATAATCTTGATCAAAGGGTTTGGACAAAGTGGAAAGGCAGGCCTATTTATTTGTGAGTTTTTAAAATGAATTGAGCCAAGCTAGTTGGGAGTACTAGAGAGAAGTAGCTGAGAAGTATGCTCAACTTAGTAAAAGGAGCTTAGATCCACTATTTGTAAAGTATACTTTAAGCAAAATCAATACAAAAAAATCCAAACATACAAAGTAAATAAACCATGTGGTATATATTTGATTAGACACTCAATCAACATGTATATTTGGAATGTCCATGGTATATGCAGTCCAATTTTTGAAAAATGACTTACTACAGGTATTTTTAATTCAAAGGGTAGCAAACTTTCGTTAAAGGGCCAGCTAATGCATATTTTAGCTTTGTGAGCAATACGGTCTCTGTCACAACTACTCAACTGCTTCATTATAGTATGAAAGAAGCTACTGAAAATAAATAAATCAATAAGCATCCTTATGTTCCAATAAAACTTTATTTACAAAAATAGTGAGCTGTAAATTCTGACTTCCACTTTAAATAGTGGTACTCCCTAGTGAATTAGAAAGTTCAAAGACACTTTTTTATTATTAGCAAGGGCAAAGAAATTTCAAAACTAAGCCAGTGATGGTTCATTAGAATCAAAGACAGTATTGCTCTAAGATGGTAAGTTAAGTCCACGGGAAATAGGGTTTGATTAATTTATCATTTTTCACAAATGACTGATATTTGTATCATTATACCTGAACCTATCAGTTAGGATGCTTTTGGTCACAAAGAATAGAAAAAAACTCAAACTGGCCTATGTATGAATATAAATTTATTGGCCTATATGATTAAAAAATTCAGAATAGTCTCTAGGTGTAGTTTCATCATAGTCCCATTCCTATTTCTGCTTCAGTCTCTTGATTCTGCCTTTTTGTTAATATCACCTTTGTCCCTTTGTCCCCTGGCTAGGCATTCTCATGATCACATAGTAGTTTCTAGCATTAATTGGGGCTACCTGCTCTCATATTCACATGTTAGAGAGAGAATGATTATATTTCATTTAGCCATTGAACCAAACACTGAGATTCCTCTATTTTTCCTATGCTTAAACCAATTAATATGGCAAACAAAGAATTATTCTGGCTCAGATCAATAATGGTGCATTGCTTAAGCTAAGGATAGAATCAAGCTCACCCAACAGAAAGACTGAATGAATGTTGAAGAAGCAACTCCATTACCTTTCACACGGAGTCATTTTTACTCACACCTTCATTCTGTTGCAACTTATTGTTAGCCTATGTATGGAAAGAGATGGGGCACCACATAATTTATATTTTAGCAAGAACTTCAACCTAGAGATCTTTAAATGTGAGTACCATGTTGCAATTTTGCTGAAAGCCATTTAGATACTGCAAGATACCCTTCAGTTGCTTTAGGGAAGATCAGATTTCTTACTGGTGGGGATGGGGGTCACAGAGGTCACTGATTATTGCTGTGTGATTCCTGCAGATAGGCAAACTGAGCATAATTAATGTGTATAGGAACTACAGAGAAATAAATTTGTTTTCAGAGAACTAAACAGAGAAAGGTAAGCTGACATCTCATGCTACATCAAGAGATCTATATCTGAGCCCCTTCTTACAGTATGTATGCATGTAAGTATTTATTTATTTATTTATTTATTTATTTATTTATTTATTTATTTTTAAACGACTTTATTTATTTGACAGAGAGCATGAGCAGGGGGAGAGGCAGGCCGAAGGAGAGGGAGAAGCAGGCTCCCTGCTGAGCAGGGAGCCCCATGTGGGGCTCCATTCCAGGACCCTGGGATCATGACCTGAGCCAAAGAAGGGCACATGCTCAACTGACTGAGTCGCCCAAGCACCCCATTATTTTATTTTTATACCCCAGAATGTAAGACTCATATTTGGTTGCCATATCTCAAGAAATGCATCAAAGAATGTGCATAAAATTAGAATATAGGCACATCTGTCACAAAATCCAGAGTAAGAGACAAATCCACATCATGGGATTTTTATTATGGTCAGTGATGTAGCAGTAACCCAAAAGTTTTAGTGTAATTTAGAAAGATCCAAGATGGGTGGGTGACTAAGATAGCAGCATAGTAGGAGGACCCTAGGCTTGCCTTGTCCCTCAAACACAGCTAGATAACTATCTAATTATTTTGAATACTTAAGAAACTGACCTGAGAACTGATAGAACAAACTGCATAACTAGAGGGAGAGAAGAGGCCACTTTGAGGAAGGTAGGAAGTGTGGAGATATGGTTTGGGAGAGAAATGGATCATGGGTACTGCGGAGGGAGACCTGGTCATGAAGAAAAATGAGAGAGAGAGAAGTGCACTGGGGATTGCACAAGGAGAGCACTTCCTCAAAGCCATTGGCTGGGAAAATGAGAGGGGCTGATAGTCATGACTTTTTATAAGCAGTGTGGCTCAAAGACTTTTAGAATTTTGGAGGTCCACAACATGGCTCCAGTAGAGCCCTGAAGGCACTGCTCTACTCCTACAGAGAAGGCAGGCAGGTAACCAAGGAGCAAATGGTACAATCTGAGGATTGCTTACAGTGCATGAGGCAGACTGGTGCCTCTTATTGGAGCGCATTTGTAAGAGATGGCCTGTCTTTCCTGGGACCAAAGAGCCAGCAGGCACCATTTTCCTCCCCTGCTCCTTAGCATAAGCACAGAGACACCTGCTGAGGGTGCCTAATTTGGACACTATACAGGCTGTTTTGCCTGATTTGCTCCAAATCCCATGCCCCTGCTCTCTGGTGTGATTGCCCTTCTGGCTCAAACCTGCATCAGTCCCTGCATGGCGAAACCTTTTCCCAGAAGACTAGCGCAGGCCTTCATCATACCAGGTCCCTGAAGTTTGGAATTTTGAAAGTCAGCAGGCTTGGCTAGGGTAGAGCCAGAGCTGTACAGCTCAAAGCAGGCATGCGACCCAGACACAGACAATGTGAAATCAGCAATCTGAAAAATTCCTGTGGTGCATGAAGGGAAATTATTTACTCCTCTGAAAGTGCTTCCCTGAGAGCAGCAAGCACATACTCCCCTCTCCATGGACAAAGGAGTGCTTTGGCACCATTTCCTGCCCCCCAATGCCCAGTATAAACCAACTTCTGTAAACAGCATCGTGCCAACACTGACTGCCTAAACTGCTTACACTAAGTCCTGTCCCCACTGTGCTCTACTGGTATTGCTTTTCTTGGGCAAGTATGCATTAGGACCAGTGCAGTGCCCTTCCTCCAGAAGACCAGCACAAACCCCTTACACACCATGTCTACTGACCATTCAGTTCTGCAAGGCTTCAGTTCTAGTGGAAATAGCATCAGATCTCTTTTAGCAGGCAGGCAGAGCACACCTGGTTAAAGCTCACCACACTCTAGCCGAGGTCCAAACTCCCCACTCTAGGCAAGAAAAAAAGCTGTAAAGGACTGACCTGAACAATAGAGCAGCCAAACACAGCAGCAGAATATATGAAAAATGCTCTAGAGACACTTCCTAAAGTATCAGGCCCTGAATATTATATGACCTCTGCTTCATAAAGCCACTACTCTCAAGAGCAGGAAGCCTAACAGGCTTTCCTACACACAGAGGAAGAGACCTAGACAAAATGCCAAAATTGAAGAATTCATCCCAAAAGAAAGAACAAGAAAAGGTAATCACTAGAGATCTAACCCAAACAGATGTAATATGCTTGATCCAGAATTTAAAGCAAAAATCCTAAGGATACTAGCTAGGCTTCAGAAAACCAAAGAAGACATCAATGAGACCCTCACTGCAGAGATAAAAGAGGTAAAAACTAATTAGGCCAAAATGAAAAATGTAATAACCAAGATGCAAAACCAACTGGATGTAATGACCACAAGGATAGAAGAATTATAGGTGTGAATAAGTGATGTATAAGATAGAACTATGGGAAATAATGAAGTTGAACAGAAGAGGGAATAGAATTGTGGAAAATAATGAAACTGAACAAAAGAGGGAAAGAAGAATCTTGGCTCGCAGAAGCAGACTTAGGGAACTCAGGGACTTCATCAAACACAATAACAACTGTATCATAGGAGTCCCAGAAGAAGAAGAGAGAGAAGGAGGCAGGGGTTTATTTGAGGAAATTTTAGCTGAAAACTTCCCAAATCTTGGGAAGGAAACAGACATCCAAATCCAGGAGGCACAGAGAACTCCTGTCAAAATCAACAAAAGTGAAACAACACCAAAACATATTGTACTTAAGTTTGCAAAATATAAAGAAAAAAATTCCAGAAGCAGCAAGACAAAAGAAGTTCCTAACTTACAAAACCAATAAGTTAGTAGCAGATCTCTCCACAGAAACTTGGCAAGCCAGATGACAGTGGCATGATACATTCAAAGTGCTGAATTGGAAAAGTCTGCAGCCAAGAATACTCTATCAAGCAATCATTAAGAATAGAAGGAGAGATAGAGTTTCTCAAACAAAAATGAAAGGAGTTTGTGATCACTAAACCAACCATGCAAGAAATATTAAAGGGGACGCTTTAAGTGGGAAAGAAAAACCCAAAATGACAAAGACTAAAAGGAAATGGAGAAAATCTCGAGAAACAACAACAAAACAAGTAATAAAATGGCATTAAATACATATCTATCAATAATAACTAATAATGTAAGTGGACTAAACAACCCAATCAAAAGATATAGGATGTCAGAGTGGTTAAAAAGACCCATCTGTATGCTTCCTATAAGAGACTTATTTTGGACCTAAAGACATCTACAGATTGAAAGTGAGGGAATGGGGGGATATTTATCATGCAAATGGACATCAAAAGAAAACCACAGTAACAATACTTATATTGGACAAACTAGATTTTAAACTGAAGACTATACAAGAGATGATGAGGAGTATTATGTCGTTATTAAAGGGTCTATCCACCAAGAAGATCTAACAATTGTGAATATTTATACTGCCAACTTGGGAGCTCCAATATATAAATTAATTAATAACAAACATAAACTCACTGATAATAATACAATAATAGTAGAGAATGACACTACTATTTGAGTGACACACTGGACCAAATGGACTTAACAGATATATTCAGAGTATTTCATCCTGAAGCAGCACAATACATATTCTTTTTGAGTGCACATGGAACATTCTCCAGAATAGATCACATACTGGGTCACAAATCAGGTCTCAACCAGTACAAAAAGGTTGATATTATACTATGCATATTTTCAGACCACAATGATATGAAACTTGAAGTTAACCACAAGAAAAAATTTGGAAAGATTGCAAATACATGGAGGTTAAACAACATCCTACTGGAGAATGAATGAGTTAACCAATTAAAGAAATAAAAAGTACATGGAAGCAAATGAAAATGAAAAATGACAGTCCAAAATCTTTGGGATGCAGCGGGAGTGGTTCTAAGAGGGAAGTATATTTCAATACAGGACTACCTCAAGAAGCAAGATAAGTCTGAAATATACAGCCTAACCTTACATCTAAAGGAGCTAGAAAAGGAACAGCAAATAAAACCTAAAACCGGAAGGATGTGGAAATAATAAAGATTAGAGCAGAAATAAATGATATAGAAACAAATAAAGAAAAAATCCCAGTGGAACAGATCAATGAAACTAAGGGATGGCTCTTTGAAAGAATTAATAAAATTGATAGCCCTATGAAAAATTGTATGCCAACAAACTGGGTAATCTGGAAGAAATGGAAAAATTCCTAGAAACATGCAAACTACCAAAACTGAAAGAGGAAGAAATAGAAAATTTGAGCAGGCCCATAACCAGCAAAGAAATTGAATCAGTAATCAAAAATCTCCCAACAGGGATGCCTGGATGGCTCAGTGGTTAAGCATCTGCCTTTGGCTCGGGGTGTGATCCTGGAGTCTCAGGATCAAGTCTCACACATTGAGCTTCCTGTAGGAACCCTTATTCTCCCTCTGCCTGTGTCTCTGCCTCTCTCTCTGTGTCTCTCATGAATAAATAAATAAAATCGTTTTTAAAAATCCTCCCCCCAAAGGTCCAGAATCAGATGGCTTCCCAGGGTAATTCTACAGCTAGTTATTGTTTTTTAAAGATGTTTATTTATCTGAGAGAGAAAGAGAGCACAAGCAGGGGGAGGGGCAGAGGGAGAGGGAGAAGCAAACCCCCCACCAAGCAGGGAGCCTCACAGGACCCCGGGATCATGACTAGAGCCAAAAGCAGCCACTTAAGTGACTGAGCCACCCAGGTGCCCCTCTACCAGCCATTTAAAGAGGAGTTAATACCTATTCTTCTGAAGATGTTCCAAAAAATAGAAATCGAAGGAGAACTTCCAAACTCATTCTATGAGGCCATTACCTTGATTCCAAAACCAAAGAGCCCACTAAGAAGGAAAATTACAGTCCAATATCCCTGATGAACATGAATGCAAAAATTCTCAACAAGGTTAATCAAATCCAACAGTATGTTAAAATAATTATTCACCACGATTGAGTGGGATTTATTCCTGGGCTGCAAAGCTAGTTTAATACTCACAAAAAACTCATCATGATACACATTAATAAAAGAATAAGAGCCATATTCAATAGATGCAATAAATAGATGCAGAAAAAGCATTTGACAAAATACAGCATCCATTCTTGATAAAAAAAAAAAAACCCTCAACAAAGTAGGGATAAATGGAATATACCTCAATATTGCTTCAAAGGCCATACACGAAAGACTCATAGCTAATGTCATCCTCAATGGGGAAAAATTGAGAACTTTTCCTCTATGGTAAGGAACCAGGCAGAGGTGTCCACTCTCACCGTTACTATTTAACACAGTATTGGAAGTCTTAGCTTCAGCAATCAGACAACAACAAAAAATAAGAGGCATCCAAACCAGCAAGAAAGAAGTCTAACTTTCACTAATAGCAGATGACAAAAATACAGATTCAAAGGGGTATGTGCACCCTGATGGTTGTAGCAGCATTATCAACAGTAGCCAAACTATGGCCCAGTGCCCATTCTGAATGGTGGGTGCCTATGATTTACCCTTGGGTTTAAATATGTGTTAATTAGAACTACTAGATTGAGTCTTGAGAAGGAGCATAAAAACAAAGCTAAAGTGTGAAGTGTCATCAACCAGTTATAGAAGCAATAAAAAATTAATGACCAATTTCCAATAGTTTGGAGGATAAAATACAATTATGTTGAATTTTCAGAAATGTTGAAGAAAAACATCCTATTATTAACCCCTAGAAATCCTGTTAAAATAACATCTTATAATCCAGCAAGAAATTCCAACTTTCCAGAAAAAAAAGAAAACCTATAACTTCTAGGAGTAGAGTACAGTATGATCAGACTGTGTAAACTAGAAATGTGATTTTAATGGCCATGTCGTCAAGAAGATGAGGCCTTGAGTCCTTGCAAAGTGAGATTTTAGTATTATAGTCCCCTGAGGATAGCTGGTACCCTTGAATTTATCACCTTTAGTAAAAATGTGAAGAAAAAAATCTTATCAACAAAGTAAGAAACTTACTCCTTGCCTCAAATTTAATGGAAAAATAATCTTCCACAAACATTTGTAACCAATGGCTTGAAATTCATCCCAAACCTAGAAAATAACATGAAAATTGGTTCTGAGCTGTGGTTCTCCTGGGATTCTAGGCAGAAGCAAAATCAAAACACCTCTTAAGAAACATGCAACACAGGCTCTAATATATTCTTAGAGAAAAATAGTATTCCTTTAAAACATGAATTTATAACAAAATATTACCAAACACACGAGGAAATGGTCTATCATAATGAAAGTCAGTAGGCATAACAAACAACAGGATTATATCCCCAAGAAATGTAGTAGAATAGAGATATAAGAAAGAATTAAAAACTCAAAACTCTAAAAATTGAGTAAGCGACTATGAAAGCATGACTGGTGGATTTACAAAACAAGAAAACAAACTTTTAGGAATAAAAATTATTATTTGTGGACTAATCATCAGATGATTTAAATGTAGAGGGACTTCCAGTAGGCTGTAAAATTGGCTGAGGCAATCACTCATAATGCAGCAGAGAGATAAAGGGATTACTAAACATGAGAAGATAAGAGACATGAGAATGAGAAGATTCAACATATATCTAAAAGGGGCTCTAAAAAAGAATAATTAAGAAACATGAATGAGAAGCAATATTCAAAGATACAATGGCTGGGACGTCTGGGTGGCTTAGTGGTTAAGCATCTGCCTTTGGCTCAGGTGGTGATCCCTGGGTCCTGGGTTTGAGTCCCAAATCAGGCTCCCAGCAGGGAGCCTGCTTTTTCCTCTGCCTGTGTCTCTGCCTCTCTCTGTGTGTCTCTCATGAGTAAATAAATATTTCTTTTAAAAAAGAATAAACTGAAAAAAAAAATAAAAAAATAAAAAAGAATAAACTGTAATTAAAAAAATAAAAACCCAAAGAGATAATGGCTGATCACTTTTCAAAAGAAAGACATGATACAGATTTAAGAAACTCAGTAAGCACCAAGCAGGATAAGTAAAAAAGAACTCTGCAGGTTGTAATCTCATAATGAAATGGAGGACCCCAAAGGAGAATAGAAAATGTTAAAATCCACCAAAAAGAAAAGACATTATTTATAGAGGAACAGCAAATGGACCAACTACAAACTTCAAAACAAAAATAACTGAGGCCAAAAGAGAAAGGAATAGTATCTTCAAAGTGCTAAGGAAGGGATCCCTGGGTGGCGCAGCAGTTTAGAGTGCCTGCCTTTGGCCCAGGACGCGATCCTGGAGACCCGGGATCGAATCCTACGTCAGGCTCCCGGTGCATGGAGCCTGCTTCTCCCTCTGCCTGTGTCTCTGCCTCTCTCTTTCTCTCTCTGTGTGACTATCATAAATAAAAAAATAAAAAATTAAAAAAAAATAAAAAAAACAAAGTGCTAAGGAAAATAACTATTTAAAACTTCTATACCCAGTAAATATCATAAAAGAGTGTGGATAAAAGAAATGCAAATTTAGCTTAAGACTAAGTACACTTACTACTTTTATATATTCAGTGAAAGAACTAAAAAAAAAAAAAATACCAGAAGAAAGAAAATTGAATCCAGAAAGAAGATACATGAAGCAAGTGTGACCAACGAATTGGTAAATATAGGTAAGTATAGAGAAGTGCTGATTAAATAAAACAATAACATTCATGATTAAATGATAAATTATAAGGTCATATATTATGGGTTTAGTTGTGTGTCCTCCTCCCCAAAATACATCTGTGTAGTCCTAATTCTCAGTACTTCAGCATACGACTTCATCGGAAACAGAGTTGTTATAGATGTAACTTGTTAAATTGAGATCATACTGGAATAGAGTGGGTGCCTAATATAATATGAGTGGTGTCTTTATAAAAAAGAGAAATTTGGATCACACAAACACTTCATTATGTGAAGAATGGAGTTATTCTGCCACAGCCAAGGAAATACCAGAAGTTAAGAGCAAGATCTTGGCATAGATCCTCCCCTGGTGCCTTCAGAAGAACCACGGTCTACCAATACCTTGATCTTAGACAAATTTCTGTTGTTTAAACCACTGTTTGTAGGCCTTTGTAATGAAAACCCTAGTATACTGATATAAATTATAAAATAGATTAAAACACTTGAAAAGAATAGCAGTAGATAGAAGTATATAATAATAAGTGTAATCAGAATTGCATTTTTATAAGTCTCTTTTAGCTTGAGAGGAAGAGTGGAAATATTGATCAACTTCAGATTTTAAGTAGAGTATTCATGTTAAAATTTTAAGGATAATCAACAAAATAATTTAAATTGAATATTTATAGCAAAAACAGTATAAGTACAATGAATGCAAAAGACTGGAGCTCATCTATTAAGGACATAGAAAATAATATTAAAAAATTATCTATATACAAGAGAAGGGATGAATGTAAAACGTAACACAGAAGAGTTGAAAATAGGAATGAAGGAGGACACCTGGGTGACTCAGCGGTTGAACATCTATCTTTAGCTCAGGGCATGATCCCAGGGTCCTGGGATCAAGTTCTGTAACAGGCTCCCTGCAAGGTGCCTGCTTCTCCCTCTGCCTATGTCTCTGCCTGTCTCTCTGTGGCTCTCACGAATAAATAAATAATAAATAAAATCTTAAAAAAAAAAGAAAATAGGTATAAAGGACAGTTGTGGCAAACAGTAACTAAAACAAAACTGGCAGTGCAATAGTGATATAAGAAAAATTATTCTCTATGCTGTACTTTTCATAGTGAGCATTGAGTAATGTATAGAATTGTTGAATCAATATGTTGATTCACTTGAAACTACTATAAAACTGTATGTCAATTGTACTTCAAAAAATAATAGAAATAAAAGAAAAACTAAGGCAAAAAGCCATTTTAGTGATAAGAAGGGTCACCTCTCAATGATAAGGAACAAAACTCCATATGAAATATGAAGACATATTTTAAAATTACCTAACCTCAAATATATAAAGCAAGATTTGAAAAAATACAGGGAAACATTTATGTATTTATATTCATATTTGAGGGGATCCCTGGGTGGCGCAGCGGTTTGGCGCCTGCCTTTGGCCCAGGGCGCGATCCTGGAGACCCGGGATCGAATCCCACGTCGGGCTCCCGGTGCATGGAGCCTGCTTCTCCCTCTGCCTGTGTCTCTGCCTCATTCTCTCTCTCTCTCTGTGACTATCACAAATAAATAAAAATTAAAAAAAAATAATATTCATATTTGAGGATTTTAACACACTCCACAATAATTGATAGAAGATGCAGGAAAACACTAAGTGGATTTATGGAACAAATTTGATCTAATAGACATAAATAGAAATCCGAGTCCACTAATTAGGTACAATTCTTTTTCTTTCAATTAATTATGAAATATTTCTAAAAATTGTGTAGTAGTGTATAAGAAAAATCTTTAAAAAATCTCCAAGTTTATATAAAAATCACTTTCTCTGACAACACTGCAATAAAGTTATAAATCAATTTAAAGTGGCAAAAAACCTTCTGCATTTTAAAATTAAAAAAAAAACTCCTTAATATAATCTATTAGTTAAAAAATATCACATGGGAAATTAAAAACATTGAGAATTGAACAACGATGATGACACTACTTACCAAAACTTGTGGGATACTCTTAAAAAATCATTTGGACAGAAATTGTGAGCTTCAGATAAATGTGTAAGAAAAGAAGGACAACTAGCATGAATGAACTGTGTTCAGTTTAAGAAATTAGAAAAGAGTTTAATGAGTTCTTTATAGATCTTGGAAACTAGCCCTTTATCTGATATGTCATTTGCAAATATCTTCTCCCATTCTGTAGGTTGTCTTTTAGTTTTGTTGACTGTATCCTTTGCTGTGCAAAAGCTTCTTACCTTGATGAAGTCCCAATAGTTCATTTTTGCTTTTGTTTCTTTTGCCTTCGTGGATGTATCTTGCAAGAAGTTACTGTGGCCGAGTTCAAAAAGGGTGTTGCCTGTGTTCTTCTCTAGGATTTTGATGGAATCTTGTCTCACATTTAGATCTTTCATCCATTTTGAGTTTATCTTTGTGTATGGTGCAAGAGAGTGGTCTAGTTTCATTCTTCTGCATGTGGATGTCCAATTTTCCCAGCACCATTTATTGAAGAGACTGTCTTTCTTCCAATGGATAGAACTTATTAAACTCAACACCAAAGAAACAAACAATCCAATCATGAAATGGGCAAAAGACATGAAGAGAAATCTCACAGAGGAAGACATAGACATGGCCAACATGCATATGAGAAAATGCTCTGCATCACTTGCCATCAGGGAAATACAAATCAAAACCACAATGAGATACCACCTCACACCGGTGAGAATGGGGCAAATTAACAAGGCAGGAAACAACAAATGTTGGAGGGGATGCGGAGAAAAGGGAACCCTCTTACACTGTTGGTGGGAATGTGAACTGGTGCAGCCACTCTGGAAAACTGTGTGGAGGTTCCTCAAAGAGTTAAAAATAGACCTGCCCTATGACCCAGCAATTGCACTACTGGGGATTTACCCCAAAGATACAAATGCAATGAAACGCCGGGACACCTGCACCCCGATGTTTATAGCAGCAATGGCCACGATAGCCAAACTGTGGAAGGAGCCTCGGTGTCCATCAAAAGATGAATGGATAAAGAAGATGTGGTTTATGTATACAATGGAATATTACTCAGCTATTAGAAATGACAAATACCCACCATTTGCTTCAACGTGGATGGAACTGGAGGGTATTATGCTGAGTGAAGTAAGTCAGTCGGTGAAGGACAAACATTATATGTTCTCATTCATTTGGGGAATATAAATAATAGTGACAGGGAATATAAGGGAAGGGAGAAGAAATGTGTGGGAAATATCAGAAAGGGAGACAGAACATAAACACTGCTAACTCTGGGAAACGAACTAGGGGTGGTAGAAGGGGAGGAGGGTGGGGGGTGGGAGTGAATGGGTGACGGGCACTGGGGGTTATTCTGTATGTTAGTAAATTGAACACCAATAAAAAAAAAGAAATTAGAAAAGAAAGTCAACCAAAAAAATCAGCAAGAACAACAAAAAAAAATCAGCAAGAACAAAATCTGATTCTTGAAATGATTAGTAGACAAGCTAACAAAATAAATAAACTAATTTTACAAAGAAAATTTACAAATGATCGATATTGGGAATGAAAAAGGAGACATCACAGATACAGGTTGAGTTTAAAAGCACACTACAATACTTTGAATAACTTTGTAAATAAATCTGAGGATTACATAGTGGACACTGTGCAAAAATAAAACTTACTAAACTGTATCAAGGAGGAATAAGTGACCTGTATCAACCAATGGCCATTAAATAAATTCTATTGATAGTAAAAAATCTAGTACGAAAAATATCACCAGATCTAGTGGCCTCTTTGTCAGTTTACCAAATTTTCAAGGAATTGATAATCTCTATTGTATATCAACTCTTTCAAAAGAAGAAGGAAGCCTTCCCTCAGCTAATTTTTAGAGTCTAGCATAGTCTTGTCACCCAAACTAGACAGATATACTTTGAGAAAGATAAATCACAAGATTACCTCACTTATGTACATGATAGCAAAAAGTCGTTAAGTGTATCAGGAAATTAAATCCATGAATGGATTTGATTAGTGAGCTATCACTTCATGCCAATTTGGATTTATACCAGAAATATTAAAGAGTAGTTTAACTTTAAGAATCTGTTAATGAAAAAAAAAATCTGTTAATGTCGGGCAGCCCGGGTGGCTCAGTGGTTTAGTGCCGCCTTCAGCCCAGGGCCTAATCCTGGAGACCTGGGATCAAGTCCCATGTCGGGCTCCCTGCATAGAGCCTCCTCCCTCTGCCTGTGTCTCTGCCTCTCTCTCTCTCTCTTTCTGTGTCTCTCATGAATAAATAAATAAAATCTTTAAATAAAAGGAATCTGTTAATGTCTTTGATCACCTTAAAGAAAATTTATATAACCATTTCAAAAGATTAAAAAAGCAATTATTATAATTCAATATAATTTTATTATTTAAAAACTAGCAAACTAGGAATACAATAGGATTTTTAAAATTGGATAAATGTTATTGACCAAGGAATATTTGGAATAAAACAATGCTGCCTACTCTCATTACCTCAATGTAACAGACAATAAAAAAGAAAAATAAGTAAAAGTTATGTGATGGAAAAGAAAACAAACCAAAACTGTTGAGAAAATGATTATCTTTATATTTTAATACCTTGATATCAAAATATCTTTATACCGCAGTTTGGAATAAAAGGGAAAGGAGAAAAAAAATGAGTGGGAAATATCAGAAAGGGAGACAGAACATGAGAGACTCCTAACTCTGCGAAACGAACTAGGGGTGGTGGAAGGGGAGGTGGGCGGGAGGTGGGGGTGACTGGATGATGGGCACTGAGGGGGGCACTTGATGGGATGAGCACTGGGTGTTATTCTATATGTTGGCAAATTGAACACCAATAAAAAATAAATTTATAGAAAGAAAAAAACAAAAAACGCCAAAATATCTTTATAGAAAAATAAAATTTAAATAACCTTTAGGTAAACTGTTCAAACTAAAAATAACTCAGCAAAATTTCTGGCAATTACAAAACATATTACTATAAACCTTATAGGTATGTAAATTAAAACCATAATGAGATACCATGAGATACAAACCTATCAGGTTGGCTAGAATAATTTTTTTTTTAAAATACCGTATCAGTGACAGTGAGAATGCAAAGTAACTAAAACTTGCATACATTGCCAATGAGAATGTAAGCTACTCTGGAAAACAGTTTGGCACTTCTTAAAGTAAAACTAAACATGTAATTCCCATACAACCCTGCAATTGCACCTCTGGGCATTTATCCCAGAGAAATGAAAAGTCATGTTTACCAACAAACCTGTACATGAATGTGTAGAGAGCTTTATTTCTAATAAACCTAAATTGGAAACAACCCAAATGTCCAACAACACATGAATGGATATTACATATTGTGGTATATTCACATAATGGAATACTACTCAGTAATAAGAAAAAAATGCACTTTTGATACATGTGTCAACTTGGATGAATTACAAAGGCAGCCAGTCTGAAAAAGGTTGAATACTTTATGATTTCATTTATATGACATTCTCAGAAAGACAAAACTATAGTAACAGAGTTGTTGCCAGGGTTTAGTAGTGGAGTGAGAATGCGATTACAAAGGGATAATCACTTCATGATTGTAGTGTTTGTACCCTGATTGTAGTGTTGGTTACATCTATACATGTATTAAAATTTATATAACTACACAGCAAAAAAGGTTAATTTCGCTGTATGTTAACTTAGAAAATAAAATTTAGAAATTTAAAAATTACTTTATAAAAAAGTACACGTGCAGTACCAGAAGGATGATCATACATCCCAGTTGGCCTGGAACAGCTCCAATTCATGCCTTTGCCCTCATATAATTATTAATAGTGTCACTCTCAAAATGTCTGGCTTAAATAGTACATTATACAGTTGCCCTAAACAGGACATTTGTTTTCATTTTAAAGCTTGCAAAGCAATATAAAAGGATATATTGCTTGTTTACCATTTAATTATAGAAACACAGAACTTGCTGGAATATACATTTTCATCTAGAGACAGAGAAGTAAGGAATAGGGACTTTAGCCAAATTAAATATGACAAAATTAAAAATTAAATAAATATAAGGTGGCTCTCAATGGAAAGAAAAAAAGAAAGTAATTTACAATTAACAGATCATATTCGTGATAGAACTTGATCAATTCTTTTTTTTTTTTAATCCAAGAAACAGACTTTCAACTATAGAGAATAAACTAATGGTTACCAGAAGGGAGGAGAGTAGGGGGATGGGTTAAATAGGTGATGGGGATTAAGGAGTGTTTTTGTCATGATGAGCACAGGGTGATGTATGGAATTGTTGAATCACTATATTGTACACCTGAAACTAATATTATACTGTATGTTAACAAATTTAAATAAAAGCTTAAAGAGCTGATCAATTCCTAAGGCAAGTGAATGATTGGAAATGTTGGTCCTCTCAGGTTGTTGAAAAGTGAAATGGTAGGCACTAATGTCACTATCATCTGACTATTCTGACTGAAACTACTCCATTCTGATACCCATGGATGGCATTTGTTAAAGAAGACTCTGCTTGGCAATTATATGAACAATAGCTATCCTGAGTAGGGGAACCACTATTACCCTAATGCAGAGATGAAAATTACAGACACAGCAGCTACCCAAAGACTAGAATATGTTATTGTCACATACTGCTTTTAATGGGAAGGAAAAAAGCATGTCATTAGCATCAAGTGCATCTTGGAGTGAATTTCTCCTTTGAAGAGTGACTCAGTGTGCTAATGTGATTTGCTATTTGCCTTTGACTGGAAGAAGACATAGAGTTTAAGTAAATGAATTTCTTATATGATAATTTGAAGTACATAATATTTTCTCCAATCCATTTGCAGAACTCCTTTAAACATGAATTTTTTATAGAACTAAGATTTATTTTGATGTTCCCACATTAGTCAGGGCAATGCAACGAGGTCTTTGCCCCTTATGTAAAAATATTGTCAGAGACCATCAGCATCCTTACCCTCAACCCCACTTCCTCTGAAAAATAGATATGGCTCTCATTTGAGTACTCATTGTTTCTTTTTTTTTATTTTGCTCCCTTTTGCCAAAAATTCCTTCATTGAGGTATAATTTATATACCATACAATTCACCCATTTAAAGTCTACAGTTCAGTGGGGTTTTAGTATATTTGTGTGTATGTGCAGCCATCACTCCAGTTGATTTTAGAGCAGCTCCATCACCTTACAAAAGAAACCTTGTACCCTTTAGCTATCACCTCCTATCTCTTCATCCCCCACCCTATCCCTAAGCAACCACTGATTTACTTTCTGTCTGTATAGATTTCCCTATTCTGTACTTTCATATGAATGAAATCTTATAATATCAGGTTTTGTGGATAGCTTCTTATACTTAGCATAATGTTTTAAATGTTCATCTATATTGTAGCATATATTAGTATTTCATTCTTTTCTCTGACTGAATAATATTCCATAATGTGGATATGCCACACTTGGTTTATCCATTTGTATATTGATGAACATTTGGGTTGTTTCTATCTTTTGGCAATTGTGAATAATCTTGCTATAAACATTTGTGTATAAGTTTCTGTGCAGATGTATGTTTTCAAATTACTTGTGCATATGCCTAGGAATAGAATATTTTGTCATAGTAACTCTAAGTTTAATTATACAAGAAATTGTCAGACTGTTTTCCAAAGTGGCTATACCATTTTACATTCCCATCAGCAGTGTGAGGGCTCCAATTTTCTTAACATCCTCACCAACATTTGTTATTACCTGACTTTTTTATTCTAGTGATCCTAATGGATTTGAAGTGGCATTTTACTGTGTTTTGATTTGCATTTACCTGATGACTAATGACATTGAACATCTTTGCATGTGCTTAATTGATCATTTGTGCATATTTTTTGAAAAAATGTCTATTCAAATCTTCTGTACATGTCTAATTGGATTATTTGTCTTTTTATTTTTGACTTGTAAAATTATTTGTATATTCTATATGTAAGTCTCTTGTCATATATATAATTTGCAAATATGTTTTGTCAATCTATAAGCTGTCTTTTTACTTTATTGATGGTGGCCTTGGAATCACAGAAACTTGTTTTTCATTTATCTATTTTTTTCTTTTATTGCCCATACTTTTTCCATCATGAAGATTTCCCCTTATGTTATCATCCAAAAGTTTTATGGTTTTTGCAAATATATTTAGATCTTTGATCCATTTTGAGTTAGTTTTTGTATATGGTATGAAGTAAATATCCAATTTCATTCTTTTTCATGTGGCTATCCAGTTCTCCAGGACAACTTGTTGAAAAGACTATTCTCTACCTGTTGAATGGTCTTGGCACCCTTGTCATAAATCAACTGATCAGGGGATCCCTGGGTGGTGCAGCGGTTTAGCGCCTGCCTTTGGCCCAGGGCGCGATCCTGGAGACCCGGAATCGAATCCCACATCGGGCTCCCGGCGCATGGAGCCTGTTTCTCCCTCTGCCTGTGTCTCTGCCTCTCTCTCTCTCTGTGACTATCATAAATAAATAAAATTTTAAAAAAATCAACTGATCATGTACATATATATTAGTTTCTGGATTGTATGTTCTATCCCACTGATCTATACATATATCTTTGTGTGAATTAGCACATATGTTGATTACCTTTTCTTGTCATAAATTTTGAAATTGGTGTTAAGTCATAATTTATTTATTTTTTTTCCAAGATAGTTTTGGCTGTTTGGGTCCCCTGCAATTCTATATGAACTTTAGAATGTGATTGTCAATTTCTACAGAGGCCGGTAGGGATTCTGATAGGGATTGCATTTAAATTGTATGTAGATAAGTTTTGGGAGTGTTGCTATCTTAATGATGTTATCTTCAGTCCATGAATATGGTATGTTTTTCCATTCATTTAGATCTTCATAAATTTCTTTCAGTAATGTTTTGTAGTTTTCAGTATATAAGTTTTGCATTTTTTCTGTTAAATATTTTCTGAAGTATTTTATTCTTTTTGATGCTGCTGTGAATGGAATTTTTTTCAGATTTTTTTTATTTATTCATTTGAGGGAGAGGTAGCACAAGCAGGAGGAGGCAGGGCAGAGAGAGAGGAAGAAGCAGGCTCCTTGTTGAGGACAGAGCCCTATGCATTGAGCAGGCCTGGAATTGTTTTTTTAAATTTTATTCTTTGGACTTTTCATTGCCAGTATATAGAAATGCAGTTAATTTTTGTGTATTAATCTTATATCCAATTTCTGGGTTGGTCAACACGTGAATGTGGAGAGAGTGGTGGGCCTGGAGAATACATGGAAATTCCACGCCTTTCTTCCCTTTTTCGTCCTATGCATCTCTTCCATCTGGCTGTTCCTGAGTTCTGTCATTTTATAATAAACTGGTGATCTAGAAATAGTGACATTCTCCTCCCTCACTACTGTGAAAACACCGGTGCCCAGGGTGTTTATTGGTCCCTTCATATGCAGCACTGTGGCATACAGTGGGGAGGAGCAAGATGGCGGAAGAGTAGGGTCTCCAAATCACCTGTCTCCACCAAACTACCTAGAAAACCTTCAAATTATCCTGAAAATCTATGAATTCGGCCTGAGATTTAAAGAGAGACCAGCTGGAATGCTACAGTGAGAAGAATTCGCGCTTCTATCAAGGTAGGAAGACGGGGAAAAAGAAATAAAGGAACAAAGGCCTCCAAGGGGAAGGGGCCCCGCGAGGAGCCAGGCTGAGGCCGGGGCGAGTGTCCCCAGGACAGGAGAGCCCCGTCCCGGAGGAGCAGGAGCTGCACCGACCTTCCCGGGCGGAAAGGGGCTCGCGGGGAGTTGGAGCAGGACCCAGGAGGGAGGGGATGCCCTCGGGTTCCCTGGGACAGTAACAGCAACTGCGCGCCCAGGAGAGTGCGCCGAGCTCCCTAAGGGCTGCAGCGCGCACGGCGGGACCCGGAGCAGCTCGGGGGGCTCGGGCGGCGGCTCCGCGGAGGGGGCTGCGCGGCCCCGGGAGCAGCTCGGAGGGGCTCGGGCAGAGGAAGAGGCTCCGTGCAGAGGGGGCTGCGCGGTTCCAGGAGCAGCTCGGAGGGGCTCGGGCGGCAGCTCCGCGGAGGGGGCTGCGCGGCCCGGGAGCGCGAATCCACCAGCGCAGGCGCCGGAGCACAGGGCGCCGGGACACAGCCCAGGATCCGGCCTCCCCCGGGACAGGCAGAGGCCGGGAGGGCCCAGGACAGCAAGGACGCTCCTGCCCCAGCTGAGCAGATCAGCGGCCCCGCCCCGGAGCCTCCAGGCCCTGCAGACGGAGAGCTCCGGAGTTCCTGCGGGGGCTGAATCCAGGTTTCCAGAGCGGCCCCGCCACTGGGGCTGTTGCTCCTGGGGCCTCACGGGGTAAACAACCCCCACTGAGCCCTGCACCAGGCAGGGGAAAAGCAGCTCCCCCAACTGCTAACACCTGAAAATCAGCACAACAGGCCCCTCCCCCAGAACACCAGCTAGACGGACAACTTCCAGGAGAAGCCAAGGGACTTAAAGTACACAGAATCAGAAGATACTCCCCAGTGGTTCTTTTTTTGTTTGTTTGTTTTTGTTTTTGTTTTTGTTTTATTTTGCTTTTTGATTTGCATCCTTCCCCCACCCCCTTTTTTTCTCCTTTCTTTTTCTTTCTCTTTTTCTTCCCTTTTTTTTTTTCGTTTTTTTTTCTTTTTCTTCCCTTTTTTTTCTCTTTCTCTTTTCTTTCCTTCTTTCTCTCCTCTCTTTTTCTCTTTTTCCCAATACAACTTGCTTTTGGCCACTCTGCACTGAGCAAAATGACTAGAAGGAAAACCTCACCTCAAAAGAAAGAATCAGAAACAGTCCTCTCTCCCACAGAGTTACAAAATCTGGATTACAATTCAATGTCAGAAAGCCAATTCAGAAGCACTATTATACAGCTACTGGTGGCTCTAGAAAAAAGTATAAAGGACTCAAGAGACTTCAAGACTGCAGAATTTAGAGCTAATCAGGCAGAAATTAAAAATCAATTGAATGAGATGCAATCCAAACTAGAAGTCCTAACGACGAGGGTTAACGAGGTGGAAGAACGAGTGAGTGACCTAGAAGACAAGTTGATAGCAAAGAGGGAAACTGAGGAAAAAAGAGACAAACAATTAAAAGACCATGAAGATAGATTAAGGGAAATAAACGACAGCCTGAGAAAGAAAAACCTACGTTTAATTGGGGTTCCCGAGGGCGCCGAAAGGGACAGAGGGCCAGAATATGTATTTGAACAAATTCTAGCTGAAAACTTTCCTAATCTGGGAAGGGAAACAGGCATTCAGATCCAGGAAATAGAGAGATCCCCCCCTAAAATCAATAAAAACCGTTCAACACCTCGACATTTAATTGTGAAGCTTGCAAATTCCAAAGATAAAGAGAAGATCCTTAAAGCAGCAAGAGACAAGAAATCCCTGACTTTTATGGGGAGGAGTATTAGGGTAACAGCAGACCTCTCCACAGAGACCTGGCAGGCCAGAAAGGGCTGGCAGGATATATTCAGGGTCCTAAATGAGAAGAACATGCAACCAAGAATACTTTATCCAGCAAGGCTCTCATTCAAAATGGAAGGAGAGATAAAGAGCTTCCAAGACAGGCAGCAACTAAAAGAATATGTGACCTCCAAACCAGCTCTGCAAGAAATTTTAAGGGGGCCTCTTAAAATTCCCCTTTAAGAAGAAGTTCAGTGGAACAGTCCACAAAAACAAAGACTGAATAGATATCATGATGACACTAAACTCATATCTCTCAATAGTAACTCTGAATGTGAACGGGCTTAATGACCCCATCAAAAGGCGCAGGGTTTCAGACTGGATAAAAAAGCAGGACCCATCTATTTGCTGTCTACAAGAGACTCATTTTAGACAGAAGGACACCTACAGCCTGAAAATAAAAGGTTGAAGAACCATTTACCATTCGAATGGTCCTCAAAAGAAAGCAGGGGTAGCCATCCTTATATCAGATAAACTAAAATTTACCCCAAAGACTGTAGTGAGAGATGAAGAGGGACACTATATCATACTTAAAGGATCTATTCAACAAGAGGACTTAACAATCCTCAATATATATGCTCCGAATGTGGGAGCTGCCAAATATATAAATCAATTATTAACCAAAGTGAAGAAATACTTAGATAATAATACACTTATACTTGGTGACTTCAATCTAGCTCTTTCTATACTCGATAGGTCTTCTAAGCAAAACATCTCCAAAGAAACGAGAGCTTTAAATGATACACTGGACCAGATGGATTTCACAGATATCTACAGAACTTTACATCCAAACTCAACCGAATACACATTCTTCTCAAGCGCACATGGAACTTTCTCCAGAATAGACCACATATTGGGTCACAAATCGGGTCTGAACCGATACCAAAAGATTGGGATTGTCCCCTGCATATTCTCGGACCATAATGCCTTGAAATTAGAACTAAATCACAACAAGAAGTTTGGAAGGACCTCAAACACATGGAGGTTAAGGACCATCCTGCTAAAAGATAAAAGGGTCAACCAAGAAATTAAGGAAGAATTAAAAAGATTCATGGAAACTAATGAGAATGAAGATACAACCGTTCAAAATCTTTGGGATGCAGCAAAAGCAGTCCTAAGGGGGAAATACATCGCAATACAAGCATCCATTCAAAAACTGGAAAGAACTCAAATACAAAAGCTAACCTTACACATAAAGGAGCTAGAGAAAAAACAGCAAATAGATCCTACACCCAAGAGAAGAAGGGAGTTAATAAAGATTCGAGCAGAACTCAACGAAATCGAGACCAGAAGAACTGTGGAACAGATCAACAGAACCAGGAGTTGGTTCTTTGAAAGAATTAATAAGATAGATAAACCATTAGCCAGCCTTATTAAAAAGAAGAGAGAGAAGACTCAAATTAATAAAATCATGAATGAGAAAGGAGAGATCACTACCAACACCAAGGAAATACAAACGATTTTAAAAACATATTATGAACAGCTATACGCCAATAAATTAGGCAATCTAGAAGAAATGGACGCATTCCTGGAAAGCCACAAACTACCAAAACTGGAACAGGAAGAAATAGAAAACCTGAACAGGCCAATAACCAGGGAGGAAATTGAAGCAGTCATCAAAAACCTCCCAAGACACAAGAGTCCAGGGCCAGATGGCTTCCCAGGAGAATTTTATCAAACGTTTAAAGAAGAAATCATACCTATTCTCCTAAAGCTGTTTGGAAAGATAGAAAGAGATGGAGTACTTCCAAATTCGTTCTATGAAGCCAGCATCACCTTAATTCCAAAGCCAGACAAAGACCCCGCCAAAAAGGAGAATTACAGACCAATATCCCTGATGAACATGGATGCAAAAATTCTCAACAAGATACTGGCCAATAGGATCCAACAGTACATTAAGAAAATTATTCACCATGACCAAGTAGGATTTATCCCTGGGACACAAGGCTGGTTCAACACCCGTAAAACAATCAATGTGATTCATCATATCAGCAAGAGAAAAACCAAGAACCATATGATCCTCTCATTAGATGCAGAGAAAGCATTTGACAAAATAGAGCATCCATTCCTGATCAAAACTCTTCAGAGTGTAGGGATAGAGGGAACATTCCTCGACATCTTAAAAGCCATCTATGAAAAGCCCACACCAAATATCATTCTCAATGGGGAAGCACTGGGAGCCTTTCCCCTAAGATCAGGAACAAGACAGGGATGTCCACTCTCACCACTGCTATTCAACATAGTACTGGAAGTCCTAGCCTCAGCAATCAGACAACAAAAAGACATTAAAGGCATTCAAATTGGCAAAGAAGAAGTCAAACTCTCCCTCTTCGCCGATGACATGATACTCTACATAGAAAACCCAAAAGTCTCCACCCCAAGATTGCTAGAACTCATACAGCAATTCGGTAGCGTGGCAGGATACAAAATCAATGCCCAGAAGTCAGTGGCATTTCTATACACTAACAATGAGACTGAAGAAAGAGAAATTAAGGAGTCAATCCCATTTACAATTGCACCCAAAAGCATAAGATACCTAGGAATAAACCTCACCAAAGATGTAAAGGATCTATACCCTCAAAACTATAGAACACTTCTGAAAGAAATTGAGGAAGACACAAAGAGATGGAAAAATATTCCATGCTCATGGATTGGCAGAATTAATATTGTGAAAATGTCAATGTTACCCAGGGCAATATACACGTTTAATGCAATCCCTATCAAAATACCATGGACTTTCTTCAGAGAGTTAGAACAAATTATTTTAAGATTTGTGTGGAATCAGAAAAGACCCCGAATAGCCAGGGGAATTTTAAAAAAGAAAACCATATCTGGGGGCATCACAATGCCAGATTTCAGGTTGTATTACAAAGCTGTGGTCATCAAGACAGTGTGGTACTGGCACAAAAACAGACACATAGATCAGTGGAACAGAATAGAGAATCCAGAAGTGGACCCTGAACTTTATGGGCAACTAATATTCGATAAAGGAGGAAAGACTATCCATTGGAAGAAAGACAGTCTCTTCAATAAATGGTGCTGGGAAAATTGGACATCCACATGCAGAAGAATGAAACTAGACCACTCTCTTTCACCATACACAAAGATAAACTCAAAATGGATGAAAGATCTAAATGTGAGACAAGATTCCATCAAAATCCTAGAGAAGAACACAGGCAACACCCTTTTTGAACTCGGCCATAGTAACTTCTTGCAAGATACATCCACGAAGGCAAAAGAAACAAAAGCAAAAATGAACTATTGGGACTTCATCAAGATAAGAAGCTTTTGCACAGCAAAGGATACAGTCAACAAAACTCAAAGACAACCTACAGAATGGGAGAAGATATTTGCAAATGACATATCAGATAAAGGGCTAGTTTCCAAGATCTATAAAGAACTTATTAAACTCAACACCAAAGAAACAAACAATCCAATCATGAAATGGGCAAAAGACATGAACAGAAATCTCACAGAGGAAGACATAGACATGGCCAACATGCATATGAGAAAATGCTCTGCATCACTTGCCATCAGGGAAATACAAATCAAAACTACAATGAGATACCACCTCACACCAGTGAGAATGGGGCAAATTAACAAGGCAGGAAACCACAAATGTTGGAGAGGATGCGGAGAAAAGGGAACCCTCTTACACTGTTGGTGGGAATGTGAACTGGTGCAGCCACTCTGGAAAACTGTGTGGAGGTTCCTCAAACAGTTAAAAATATACCTGCCCTACGACCCAGCAATTGCACTGTTGGGGATTTACCCCAAAGATACAAATGCAATGAAACGCCGGGACACCTGCACCCCGATGTTTCTAGCAGCAATGTCCACGATAGCCAAACTGTGGAAGGAGCCTCGGTGTCCAACGAAAGATGAATGGATAAAGAAGATGTGGTTTATGTATACAATGGAATATTACTCAGCTATTAGAAATGACAAATACCCACCATTTGCTTCAACGTGGATGGAACTGGAGGGTATTATGCTGAGTGAAGTAAGTCAGTCGGAGAAGGACAAACATTATATGTTCTCATTCATTTGGGGAATATAAATAATAGTGAAAGGGAAAAGAAGGGAAGGGGGAAGAAATGTGTGGGAAATATCAGAAAGGGAGACAGAACGTAAAGACTGCTAACTCTGGGAAACGAACTAGGGGTGGTAGAAGGGGAGGAGGGCGGGGGGTGGGAGTGAATGGGTGACGGGCACTGGGTGTTATTCTGTATGTTAGTAAATTGAACACCAATAAAAAAATAAAAAAATAAAAAAAATAAAATAAAATAAAAAAATAAATAAATAAATAAATAAAATAAATAAAATGTGGATTGACAAGAGAAAAAAAAATAAAAAAATAAAAATGCTATTAGTATTTCAATAGGGATTGCATTGACTCTAGATTGCTTTTGGTAGTATGAACATTTTAAAAATATTCTTCCAATCCATGACATGCCTTTCCATTTGTGTGTATCATCTTCAATCTCTCTCATCAATGTCTTATAGTCACTGCTGTGGTTAAATTTATTCCTACATATTTTATTCTTTTTGGTGTAATTGTAAATGGGATAGTTTTCTTAATTTCTCTTTTATTCTTTTTGGTGTAATTGTAAATGGGATAGTTTTCTTAATTTCTCTTTCTGCTAATTTGTTATTAGTATATAGAAATGCAACAGATTTCTGAATATTAACTTTGTATATTTCAGCTTTACTGAATTCATTTATTCTAATAGTTTTGGTAAGGTCTTTAAGGTTTTCTAAATGTAGTATTATGTCATTGCAAACAATAACAGTTTTATTACTTTCTTACCAATTTGAATGCCTTCAGTTTCTTGTCTGATTCCTACAGCTAGGATTTCTTGTACTATTTTGAATAAAAGTGGTAAGAGTGGAAAAAAAAAATCTTATATCCTGCACCTTTCTTTTACTCATTTGTTAGTAATTATAGTTCCTTACTGGATTCCTTAGTATTTTCCATAGACAATTACATCTGTGATAAGAGAAAATTTTACTTCTTCCTTTTCAATCTGAATATCTTTTTTTTTCTTGTTTAATTGCTCTGTCTAGAACCTTCAGTACAATATTGAAGTGGAGAGAACAAAATATTGCCTTGCTCCTGATCTTAGTGAGAAAGCATCCAGTATTTTACCATCAAGTATGATGTTAACTGTGGGTTTTTTTTTAACTGTGGGTTTTTTATAGATGCTCTTTATCAGATTGAAGAAGCTTAATTCTATTTATTGTTTGTTTGAGTTTTTTAATTATGAAAGGATGTTAGATTTTGTCAGATACTTTTTCTAAGTATATTGAGATGATTGTGTGATTTTTGTTTTTTATTCTATTTATATGATGTACTAAAATAATTGATTTTCAGATGTTAAACCAACCTTTCATCTGTGGAATAAATCCCATGGGGTCATGATATATAATTCTTTTTATATGTTGCTAGATTCAGTTTGCTAGTATCTTATTAAAGTTATTTGATACTTTCTATGTCAATTCTACTTCTTTGTACATTAGAAAAACATTGTTGCTATAGTATAGCATTTCTTTCTCTCCTTATAATGTTGGCTTAATGGGAAGAAATGCTCAATTCTGGACCAACTAGATAAATAAAACAATTCATGCTAATAACTTCCTTTCAATGTCCTATTCCATTTATGAAATAAAATCTATTTTATTTTTATTGAGATACAACTACATGTAACATTACATTAGTTTCAAGGGTACAACATTATTCAATATTTTTATGTATTGCAAAATAATCACTACAATAAGCCTAGTTAACATCTATCACCACACACAACTACAATTTTTTCTTACGATGAGAATTTTCAAGATCTACTCTCTTAGCAACTTTCAAATATATAATACAGTTTTATTACCTATATTCACCATGCTGTACATTATTATATCCCCAGAACTTATTTACTTTATAATTGGAATTTTCTACTTTTTGACCACCTATTTTCATCTATTTTGTCTGCTCCCCTCTCCTCACCTCTGGCAACCACCAATCTATTCTCTGTATCTATGTGTTTGGTTTTTTAACAAAATCTATTTTAGAGTTTTAATTTTTCTCCAAGTTTATTCTGTTTGTTAAATTGCTGCTATTGCTTATTTTCCAATAAGTTAATTTTTATTGTTTTTATCTTTAATTAATTAATGAGATAATTTATCCTTTCTGGCTGAAACTGTATCTTTTAGTAACAATTGCAGTAAAATGACACTGGGTTGAATTAGGAGTTAAGGTGAAAACCCAAGTCTACAACCTACTTCCTCCATCTGCCCAATCTGATTTAAATAATTTGCTTCCCACCCCCTAACACTGCTCCTTTTTTCCATTTAATGCCAAGCATGTTGTGCTTCATTACCCTTGACTGATTCATTCTTTATTCTGTATCTTCTGCATAAATACGGAGTACACATATTATTGCAGCTAACATGGCTTATAGTCATTTTTTGCATTTACTGACCTCTTGTACTTGAAATGACAATTTTGCCAAAAGTGTGAAGACTTCCACTTTTACATGTCTCCAGTTTTAAACATGATGGAGTCAGTAGGTGTATGTTGTTCAGGGTAGGACTTTTCATAACTGTAACTCTGACATCTTTCTCAGTGTGTTCATTGTGTCTAGATTTCATCCTCAACATCTTCAGCGATTTGTTCCCCCTGTAATAAGTCAAACTTCCTTAGCTTGGTATCCAAGACCCTCCATATTGTGGCCCACCATATCTATACAAGCTCAGTTGCCATTGTTTCCTATTGTGCACCATTTGCTGTAGTTATGCTAGCTTCCGCATTGCCTCAGATACATACTGAATTTTTCTTTCCTTGCTTTTCTTATATGGAATGTCTATTCTCTCTTCTACACTAATATAAATTCCGCAAGACCCAATATAGGCCTCAATGGCCCATGAAGTCATCCTTGACTAGATCAACCCTCAATAATCTCCTCTGACTATACAGCACTTATAATTGTGATTATAGAATTTAGAGTAATGACATTTTCTATTGGTAGCTATTGCTTCACATGAATTACTATTCTCTACGTAGGCTTTTGGCAGGGCAGTGCTCCTGTCTTATGCCTCTTTTCTCCTTGTGGAACATAATAGGTGATCATTAAATCTTTCTGACTGACTGGAATACTCATTTAAAATTTTACTTCACTGTTTTAAACAACCAGAAGTTGATCACTCTTATCATCAGTTATTCCCAGAACTTTTCTGTGTCTTTCAGTCTTCAGTCAATCATCAAGAATATTTTAACAATATAGTATCAAAACAGTATATCTACCATGAAGCTATTATACAATTCCAGGCCTCTGAGTATTCTAGTGCTGTTCTGTATCTTGTAAGAATGTCACAATACCAAAAGCAAGGGTAATGTCCTACAGAAATAAAATAACTATTTTGCTTTCTAAGATAGTTCAACCTGTGCTCAAAAACAAGAAATTAAGTTCATGATCGACCAAATTTTTGCTGAGAACTTAAAGCTTTTTGGAGAGTAGTAGCCTAGTAATCATGCCACTGTTGGTGGTGATTGTGATGTTAGCAATCTTAGTCTAAATAATATGTCACTGTAGACATGGAATATGAACTTTGTGGCATGCAAAAGCAGTGGATGGTGATCAGTGATTGAGGCAGGACAAGAGGTCAGAACTTGGAGAATTAAGGGTTTAGTTGAACTCAGACGTCCATGCAAAGGTTTGGGTCAATGTATCTAAGCATTCAAGATTCAGGCAAATGCATAAAATCTGGTGGCTCAGGTGTAGAAGAAATCACAGAAGTACTCAAAAAGCAATAAGGAGAGCTTTAAGTTGAGTTAATATTTACTTCATTTAGAACTATTTCTTTTACTTCTCATTTGGGCAAAAGCCAATCAGAGTTCAAACCAGCTCAAGGTCAGGTAAAGCCAGGGTGAGTATTTCAATCTGCTTTGAGTAAGGGATGTTAAGCCACAGACAAAAAGATGGTCCTTACATTCTAGCAAAAGAGCATTTTAATAATGGAATAAGAAGAGACTGAAGCAAGCAATATGTACATACAGGATTTATTTGAAATGTGTCAAAATATATCGTAAATTGGAATGCAGAAGTTCTGCTTTGTAGCAAATCCAATGACTATTGATTTTGATACTGCTGAAATAAGAAATTATTCATGCATATAGGTTCTGTCTGGTACAATTCACAGCCTAATTGATTAGCTTCCAATAAGCCAGAAAAAGGAGAAAGGCAAACTCTGCTTTAAATAACCAAGAATCATTATAGCTTATAAAGCTATTGTTTTGGCATGAGGACTTATTCTGTACTAGCATTTCTTTCAGAATAAAAAAGTGGGACATCTGAGGGCTAAAGTCATGTTAGGAGGGGTGAATAGATGATAGTTATTGTACATGATGTTATGCTTGTAGTGCCTAGCAAGGTAGACTCTCAAGACCTGTCAGTCCCTTGGCCTTTTAGTTAGTGAAATGACTATTAACTCTTAACGTAAGGATGAGAAGTTTCTATTACTGAATATCAGGCAAAATTTGTGATTTCATGAATCTTTTGGTTTGGTCTTGCTAGTCTTCTTGCTCTTCTGCCACTATCATTGCTCATGTTGTTCTCCCATCACTCCAAATGCTCTCTCACTTCCTGTCTAACATTGCAAGTTCTATGCATCCTTCAAGGCTCAGCACAAGACTGACCTACTCAGAAAGTACCATTTCATTATTCCCATATACACTGAGTTCTACTTGCTCTGATATTCTAGTTTCCTTTAACAGTAAAATATCCATCAACATTCAGTTATTGTTTTTTTGTTTCTTAACTTATTTCATTCAAATAGACTTTAAATTGAATGTCAAAACTCACTTGTTTATTTGTCTTGATGTTTCCACAGTATCTAGCACTATTCTGGGTACGTAGCTACATCATATACACACACCACATTTGTTTCAGAATGGGGTCACAGACCAAACCAGGAACTTTTGAGAGTCAAAAGGGTGCCATTATAATTCTTCCTTTGAAATGTGCCCCATAATAGGGTGGTTTGTTAGATAGGTAGAGGGAAGAGAATAGATAAATAAATAATAAAGTCAAATGTTAATGGCAGATTTTAGGTGGTGATCATTGTAAAATCACTTCAACTTTTCTGTATCTTTAAAAGATTTCATAAGAAAATATTGGAAAAATACAGCTATGCTGGGACAAAAATGCATAAACCAAGATATATGGTCTTTCTAGTTCAGAGTTGTTACAGAATTGATCTCAAAAAGAAAAGCATGAGTAGAAAGAGGTATGAAAAGGAGGGAATAGGAAGAAATGTAGCTAGGTAGATGGGCATGATATAAACTAATAGATTAATTTAAGATCTAGGATTAGGAATCTGGGTTTAACATCACCATTCTTCCAAAACTGACAGTTATTACATTTTAAAATGGGTCATAGGAGGGAGCAATGATATGTTTAGGGAAGAGGACTAAATAGAAGTTGTTACATTAGCTTCCAGTGTAGCACTATTTATATAGCACCAAGCTAGGCTACACAGAGGCCAGGCCTCTATGAAGCATATATCTTCGGGAAGGAGACCTTTTGGTTTGTTTACTTCAGAAGTAGCAGTTGGCATAACAGGTGATAAGGGTAGAAACATCTCATTGAATATCCCCCAGGAAATCCTGGCTCTCATTGTTTCTTTGCTTTACATGGAGGGTATTTCTAACAAGAAAATGTGGATTTTAATTATTTTTTTAAAAGTTGGCTCTATTTTCCTAAGATCTAACCCAATGATTCTCAAACTTGGCTTCACACTGTAATCATCTGGGTAGTTTTAAAAAATAATGGTGCCTGGGGCCTACCTCCAGAGGTTCCGATTTAATTGGGTATGGGGTATGGCCTAGGCATCAGATTTTAAAAACCTTCCCATATGATTCTAAAGTTTAAGAACCACTGATGTCACTCTTGAGATGTTGATAGATCTTCAATTCAAAGGAGCTCTTGACCATAAGGATAGCTCCCAATGACACTACAAATGAACTTCTCTGTAGAAGAGAGAGTTGGATGCATAGAGAGGGTATTTCTGTTTCTGTGAGAGAAAGGCTAGGGAAAAAGAGAATTGTATGAAATTTTGTTCTGTGGACCAGAATTTAAACTACAGCACTATTTCTAATAACTTGTGTCTGTTGTTCTATTCCCTGCGATCCGTAAATAATAAAAAACTGAATAAATGTTTAATTATTTTTGTCATGATAATACACTTCAATTTTTTTCATCTTGTAAGTTTGGATATTTTTTTATTTTTTTCAGGTGAAATTCTACTTGTTGTTTTAGAACATTATATATCTACTTAGGTCAAGTAATATAATACATGTTTTATGGTCTTGTGGATAATAATGAAGCATGGCTAGGTGAGGTGGTGAGGAACACTGTACATTCCTGTTTCACCTATTTGTTAGAAGAGTCTTAGGAAGTGGGTAAAAGTACTATTTTACTAGAAACTAATAGGAGGAAGCATATTGTAAACTATCTGTTCTAGGCACGTATATTTTTCTCCTCTCTTGATCAATAAGACCAGTCACTACTTATGTTATCTATTGCTTATTTATTATTGCCTACAACAGTGACATAAACATCCTTTTTGTAGGGTCCTGGTATATGGCTGCAGATTATCAGCAACCTATGATTTGAGTGGTTTGGTCACCTGTCAGGTAGAGATGTCATTTGGTAGACAATGTATTTGATTTGCAGGCCAGGATCTAGGAATTCTGGTTTCAAAAGTCATTACTTACTTCATGCAAAATATCCACTGGAGTGATATTATGATGATTTTTCAACTTCTATGGGATCTCAAACATTAGACCAGAAAAGTACTGTCTGTTATATTAGTGCCTATTTTACATTATCCTTAATCTGCCTAGAAAGGTATCAGATTTATCTCCTTTAAGTATAGTTTCAAAGCAATAACCTGAGCTTTAATGGAATTGAGATTCTATTTGAGAAATTAAAGGCTTTGATATTATGAAAACTCATTTATTCTATCTATTTTTCCTCTTCCTCCCCACCCCATTTTTTAAATCTTTTACAGCTTAGGTTAGAGTTACTGCTCCAAATCTAGTCAATTATTTATCAGGGAATCTCAGCTCTACTTTTAATTGGCCTTGGCCTTATTCAATCTAACTATAATAATTTGATTTTTAATAAAATATTCAATCATGATTTACCATATGGCAAACATCATTTATACAGAAAAGCTTCTTGCTGTTTTACCTTTGGAAATTTTTAGAGAATCTCAGTAAGGGTTTTCTAGCCATCTGCTTTTCTTTCAAACCTTGTGTTAATGTAGACACCTTCAGTGGTAACTCCAGGGTTATTAAACTGCAGTGTCCAGTTGAGTACCCTTGGGCATAACTCTTTAGAAAGCAAACTGCATGAAAAGATCTCATTTCCTGCTTTGATACTAATGTGCCCCAACGCAGATTTCATTGCATGGGAAGGGTGCTTATATATACCTTACATGCAGCTATCTTTCAAGTGGGGTAGCTTCCTTTAAGAACTCATTGTCACAAGACCCAAACTTACCGAACAGATTAACCTGTGGTGCAGGTGATTACATTACTAAAATCTTTTTCACGGGATCCCTGGGTGGCGCAGCGGTTTGGCGCCTGCCTTCGGCCCAGGGCGCGATCCTGGAGACCCGGGATCGAATCCCACGTCAGGCTCCCGGTGCATGGAGCCTGCTTCTCCCTCTGGCTCTCTCTCTCTCTCTGTCTCTCAGTCTTTCATGAATAAATAAATAAATAAAATCTTTAAAAAAAAAATAAAATCTTTTTCACTTTGCTAGAAGTAATTTTCTAAAAAAAAATAAAAACTAAAAAAAAAAAAAAAAAAAAAAAAAAAAAGAAGTAATTTTCTATGGAATTTCTTTAAATTGGAGTTCCCCTGGTGCATTTAAGCATCTGTTTATAAATCTATAATTGATGTAAAATGGAGGGGATAAGAAAAATAGGATAAAATGCTATAAAATACTGCTATCAAAGTCTAAAAATTGAAGCAAATAATCTCTAATACTGTATTATAAGCCAATGTAGAAATGATTCCATTTACAGAAATTTAGTTTATACTCAAATTTTTGGAACACATTTATTGCACAAGGTGATAAATATTTGTATTTGGATTAGTGATCTCTTCATTTTAAAACAAAAGGCTACCTCCTTTAGCTCTCTAAATAACTTTATTTTAAAAGTGTATGTAGCAGGAAATTAAGTGGACCTACTATCTTTAGCCTTCACCTTCATTTGCAATAATATCTATAAATTTTTATCTGTAATATTTATAAAAGTTTCACATTCTGATGTCAAACAACTTAAGTGAGATGTCAACCAAGGGACAAAGAAATAAACTTCAGGGGAATTTCTTGGGTTTTTTTGTTTGACCAGTGAGGATCAGCAAAATGGCTTAACATCCATGGACTGATCACTAAATTATTCAGCTATGAGAGTGACCTTCAAGTACCACAGTAAGGATGATCAATTTTGAAATTCAGTGCAGGAAAAAATGCTTTTGCATAATGAAATATTATGGCAGATAAATAGTAAGATTCCTGAAAACCTGTGATTCATTGCACAGCTATTTTGATCTACTGAGTCAATTGGTAAGACACAGTAAGAGGCAATTTTCTTATTATGTCCAGAGGTTTTCCATTCTCTCTATCACTAAATACAGATCTCTGAACTGTATTATAGGCACAGGGTAATATTCCTGTTGGATGAAGAGGCCAAGAAATTTAATGACAATTTTGTATGATTAAAAACTGAAGCAACACTCCTGAGTCTGATAAATGCAAAATCTGGTTATTTCCAGCATAATCTTGGCAGTGAGGACTTATGTTCGTTTTATTCAATGAGACAAAAGAAGGGTCAACTATTAAAAAAAAACATTTTTCTTGTTTTATAAGCATTTGGTAATACTTGCTATTTCCTCAGGGCTATCACTGAACTTACATTTGGGATAGTTTTTTGAAGTAAATAGTTGCAGGAGGTTTTGATGGCTTAAAGGAGAGAAAGCGTGAGGCCTCTTAGACAATATTTTCATTTCCCTAAAAGTTGAGCATGTTTGTACACATGCAACTTAATTCTATTTCTTTGGCAAATTATAAATGCCTCAAAGGTGAGGATCTTGTTTTTTAATTTATTTGGAATTTCACAGTAATGGTAAGCTAGGTCATAGTAGGCACTCAGTGTCTAAAAACATCAAGAAAATAAGCCACATAGTGTCTAGACAGTTCCAAGTCTATAGTCAGAAAGGACTCATACTGTAAACCAAGCCTTTCAGTGCTTTGTGATTTGAGTTGGCTATAAACATTAAAATGGCATGTATTCAGGTTAACTGCTCACCACTTCAGAAGATGCAGCTGGCATTTTAACCCCAAATTGATAATGCTTAACTTTTTCTAATTCCCAAGGAAGATCTTTGACCCAGGACAATGGAACATCCCTGAAAGAAGGGAAAAACTCCTTTTGATATGACTACAGAATCTGGCAGGACGAATCACTCTTAGATTTTATTTTTTTATTTTTTTTAATTTATTTTTTATTGGTGTTCAATTTACTAACATACAGAATAACCCCCAGTGCCCGTCACCCATTCACTCCCACCCCCCGCCCTCCTCCCCTTCTACCACCCCTAGTTCGTTTCCCAGAGTTAGCAGTCTTTACGTTCTGTCTCCCTTTCTGATATTTCCCACACATTTCTTCTCCCTTCCCTTATATTCCCTTTCACTATTATTTATATTCCCCAAATGAATGAGAACATATAATGTTTGTCCTTCTCGAACTGACTTACTTCACTCAGCATAATACCCTCCAGTTCCATCCACGTTGGAGCAAATGGTGGGTATTTGTCATTTCTAATAGCTGAGTAATATTCCATTGTATACATAAACCACATCTTCTTTATCCATTCATCTTTCGTTGGACACCGAGGCTCCTTCCACAGTTTGGCTATCGTGGACATTGCTGCTAGAAACATCGGGGTGCAGGTGTCCCGGCGTTTCATTGCATTTGTATCTTTGGGGTAAATCCCCAACAGTGCAATTGCTGGGTCGTAGGGCAGGTATATTTTTAACTGTTTGAGGAACCTCCACACAGTTTTCCAGAGTGGCTGCACCAGTTCACATTCCCACCAACAGTGTAAGAGGGTTCCCTTTTCTCCGCATCCCCTCCAACATTTGTTGTTTCCTGCCTTGTTAATTTGCCCCATTCTCACCGGTGTGAGGTGGTATCTCATTGTGGTTTTGATTTGTATTTCCCTGATGGCAAGTGATGCAGAGCATTTTCTCATATGCATGTTGGCCATGTCTATGTCTTAGATTTTAAAGGCAAGTAAAGAATGTGGAAATCACAGTTGAATTTCCAAAAAAAAAAAAAAAAAAGAAAAAGAAATGTGCCTTCAGTTTAACACATTTCAGTGCCAATTCTAAGTGTCTATTCTGAATCCAGTTGACCTGCTTAGAATATACCAATTTAAATGAGGTCTGTTTTTCTGCTTATAGATTTTATAGAGATATAGACAAACTACTTTCTGCTTAGAATTCTATTGAGACCAGTCTAAAAAGTTGAGGAGTAGCTGGCATTGTTCATTAGAGGAGTTAATTGACCTTGAAATGCACTGAGTTATGTGTATTTACTCTCAGTTTGAGGGGTTGTGTTTACTTTAGGTGACTTTTCAGTGTTCGTAAATATATAGTAATACATTTTTCAAAGTTATTCCTGTTCTTATATTCTTTGAGGCCATTTTCTTGCTTCAGAATTTTTTTACCTCTTCTGATTTTGGTTTCAAAATTCTTTTTCTAAACATTTTTATTATTCTCATACAAAGATAATTGAAATTGGTTTAGAGAGCCTTTTAAGGAACACTTTTCAAGCTCATAGTTTACCTCCCTCTGATTGAAAACTGCAGTAGAGCAATGACAGGAAAGTAAACATTTTGGCTTATATAGTAATAATTATCATTTTAAATATTTAAAAATTACTGCTAATTCAAAGAAACTTCAAAAGCTCTCTGGTCACACAGCATAAAATTTTAGGATTGCAAGAGAGTTTCTACCATCATCTGCTACTTCCCTGTGTCTTCTGGAAGCTTAATAGCCTCTGAGCTTTCTTTAGCCTGAGGTGCAAAAGGATCCTGCTGCATGCTTCATTGGGCTTGAAAATAGTAGGCAAAAGAAAATATTGTGCAAACACAGTGTGCAAACTCTTTAATATACAAATAACTTTATAGTCTTCCTTTTGCTAGAAAGTGTTCTTTTTTTCCCAGTAGTCAGATAAATTGTGCTGAACCAGTGGCACCCTCTTGCCTGCGGTCTCTTTAGACCCAGAGCACAAATTTTTAAGGTGGTTGATGACAGAGGTTCAAAGGTAATAGATACAGATTGGAGAGCTGAGAAAAGGAATCCAACCCTAAGCAAGAAGCAAGTGAACAGTTTTGGCCTCATCAATGACTATATATAAGCAGATAAGCTAACCTAATCATAGGGCAAGTACATGTTTTTGGGCTGGAGGAGGCTCTATGTTGAGAACCAGAATGTGGTATACTAAATGAATGTGTTTTCTCTACAAAAAAGGATCAGTGGCTGAGGTGGAGATGTAGTCAAGAGGAAGGAGAGGGTGAGACATTGGTAAATATGGATAGGGGAAATATAGGCTTAATATGTTTTGAACAGTCTTTATCATTTTGGGAAGAAAATACTAAGAATGACTCTCACTTTGGGAAGGAAGCTATTGCTGATTTTAAAGGCATTTAAATATTTATACATATATTTTCATTTAGACTATTTTTTTCAGTACCATTCAGGAAGTCAAAGGAATGGTCTCAGACTTTGTTTATGTGTAAATCTGTATATCTATTTATTTATGCAAATTTCTCTTGGAAGAATTTGGCCACACAAACAGCATTGACAGGCTTTTCAAGCATAGTGGGTTAATTCTCCCATGTGACTTTCATCAAATAACTAATCTTTTTTGTGTGTGTTTTCAACTGCAGATCTACTATTTTTTTTTAAATTTTTATTTATTTATGATAGTCACACACAGAGAGAGAGAGAGAGGCAGAGACACAGGCAGAGGGAGAAGCAGGCTCCATGCACTGGGAGCCCGACATGGGATTCGATCCCGGGTCTCCAGGATCGCACCCTGGGCCAAAGGCAGGCGCCAAACCGCTGAGCCACCCAGGGATCCCAGATCTACTATTCTTAGACTAGTTATGAGACTAAACAGCATAAGCTGTTTGTTTATCCTTTTGTTTAGTTACTTATTCATTCACTCAGCAAATATTTACTGAGATCCTAATATGTGTGCCAGGCATTTCATAGTACAATTTATTCATGCAGAATGTTTATTGAGCACTACTCTGTACTGTTAAAACCAGTAAATAGTATGAAAATATTTCTTTTTTTTCAAATGTATCTTTCTCTGCCTTACAAAACTTTACTTTAAATTCTTTATCTAGATTTAGCCATTATAATTAATTATAATTAATTTCAAAACTCCTTGGATGTAGGCAAGTTATCAATTATACATAAATAAATGAGACAATATGTATGGGAACACTTTTTTTTAGAGAGAAAGAATGAGCACGAGAGGAGGGGGGAGAGTAAGAGAATCTCAAGCAGACCCCCTACTGAGTGTGGAGCCCTATTAGGGACTCAATCTCACAGCCATGAGGTCATGACCTGAGCTGAAATCAAGAGTGGGATACTTAACTGATAGAACTACCCAGATGCCCCTGGAATCACTTTTAAAAGTATAAAGCCATGTATGAATGCAGGGTGATGTTGCTATTATTTGTGCTTGCTTATCACCCATGATGGGACAAAGATGAATAGCTCATATAAAAGCATAGAATGACT
This sequence comes from Canis lupus familiaris, assembly GCF_011100685.1. NCBI lineage: Eukaryota > Metazoa > Chordata > Mammalia > Carnivora > Canidae > Canis > Canis lupus. The sequence continues at coordinate 78,705,816 of NC_049260.1, forward strand.
GTATCCCCTCTCTCCCCCAGAAAGTGGCATAGCAACAGCTGGCTTTCTCTTCCCTCTAGTCTCATTCTGTTTTAGGAAAGCTGATCTGCTTTGGGACAGAGTATGATTGTTAAGCCTCCCTGTGGGTTACAAGTATGCTTTTAACTGTGACTATTGATGCTGCTGCTACAGACCCCCCTCTGACTTTCTTTTAAATGTTTCATTCTGTAAAAGAATTTTTAAAAATCCATCTTACTCTCTCCCCATGAATAGAGTAGATCAGATTAGTTTTGTAGGGCTGAATTTTCACCAGTGCTTTAGCAGTACTGGAGTCCCAGGCTTGCAGGGAGTCTCCACTGAATTGTAAATGCTCCCATCCCCAGAGGACACCTCAGTGTAACTCTGAAAGCAGTCAGTAGCTTTCATTAAGCAGTGATTTGATTAGAGAAAAATAAAAGTTGCTTGAGCATTCATTTTTGCAGTGGTGCATAACAAATTTATGCAAATTCCCATGCCACTAATCTGCAAGCAAAATATAAAAATATGATTCCAAGCCATGTGCACCTGTATTGAAGTTTAATCAGGTACAAATATTAATGAAAAGAATAAATTTTTAACAAAATCACAGCTGTTTGAGGTTTGTAAAATATTGGAAAGAGAGCTTTAGTGGATTAATAATTTTGGTGTTTTCAGTCTAAACAAAAAAAAATTTAAAGGAAATCCCAAACAAGAAAGTTCTTTAGTTACTGGCTGGCATTAGGAAAATACAGCTAAAGAACGATTCAGCTAAATGACTTGGTTGACTTAATAATCAAGGTGTGACTGAATTGTTTGAAATATATAAACTAAGAGGAGGTCTTTATTGAGAATTTTGTTACATTCTCAGACAAGAGCTTTAAGCATGAAGTAGATAGCTAACAGCTAGAATGATGCCAGCACATAATAGATACCCAAAAAATGTTTGTTAAAATTATTCATTAATTAATGTTGATTAATTTAATAAGTAATTTAAATATCATAAAAGGAATAGTATTCAACTTCCAAGTAAAGAAAAACTTTATATTTTACAATGGTACAGAAAAGAACAATAATTTTTATTAAATGCTAGGATCAGTGCTGGACACTTTACATACATTCTTTTATTATTTTAACAACTCATGAAGTAATAGCCTACTTTTAGAGACAAAGAAACAGAGCCTAATTTACACTGAAACTAAGTTGACTACATGTCCACAATTTGTATAGTTTCACTCCAAGGTCCTGGTCTTTCCTCTGAATAACAATTCATATTATTCCATTCAGTATCTTAAAGAATACTTGTGGGTCCTTCCAAGAGGCCAATTGTGTTACTTTTGACAACCAGTATCAAATTTATCTGAGAACCTAAGATTCTTTTTTTTTAAATTTTTTATTTATTTATGATAGTCACAGAGAGAGAGAGAGAGAGAGGCAGAGACATAGGCAGAGGGAGAAGCAGGCTCCATGCACCGGGAGCCCGACGTGGGATTCGATCCCGGGTCTCCAGGATCGCGCCCTGGGCCAAAGTCAGGTGCTAAACCGCTGCGCCACCCAGGGATCCCCAGAACCTAAGATTCTAAATCAATACCCCACAAATCTTTGTCACTAAAATATGCACTAGAGTATGAGCTTCCAAATGTAGAGGAGATACTGTTATGGAAGACTGCTGCCAATGTGTTTCTCTTAATATTATATTTTACTTTGGTCTTCAGGATAGTGATCTGAGTACCACTGGGTAAGAGAGATGCTAAAAAGTCTGTTTATAAATCTCTGTCTCTCACTATTTGTGGTTGTATGGAATGAGTCAGAACCTTATTTCTGAATCTTGTTCTTTAATATTGAACATGATAACATCTTCATTCATGGCAATCCTGAAAGCTAAAGGTATAATTTAATGTTACAAGTTTTCTGTATTGTTGAAAGGTAGAGAGCAAGTACTCCTGCCCCATCCTTGTCTGTTTTTAGGGGAAGGGAAGAGTGGTAAAGGGAATAATTTCTGGGGTTAGGTCTGATGGATGTGGCTTTCATACATTGATATAAACAGTTGACTAAAGTGGAAAGAAAGTGAGGGAGCCAGAATTAAGTTATTCTGTAAACCATTGTGATTCAGGCAATTTGGAAGACAAAATCTTTCCTCTTCTATACTTCTTTCTGTCACTCTTTATCACAAAAACACAGGCTTCTAGTACTTGAGCCTTACTCCTTATTTAGGCATGCAAAGCTCAAAATGATCCGGCTTCAATATGCTCCTTCAGGGTAAATCCAAGGTTTAGTTAGTCTTTATGACTAATTAACTTTCCCTAAACATATCAATGTACTTACCTTGTTCTGAAACTTTCCTTCTCTGCTTGTGACTTTTTTGCCCTTTTCTGGAATGCCCTGCCTCATACTCTTTCCATTCTTCATTCCAACCAGATACAAATATTTTCTTTCAAGATCCAACTCATATCTCATCTCCACAAAAACTTGCTTGAAACTTCAGCTCAAAGCAGTCTTTCTTTGAATTCCTGTAATATTTTCTAATTACCTATGCCTTCTACCTCCCCTCCTTTCTCTCCCGCTTCTTCTTTCTTTTTCTCCCTCCCTACTTTCTTCTTCTTCCTTATTCTCCCTCATCCCTTTCTCTATTCCTAACTTTCTCCTTCTCCCTCCTCCTCTACCTTCCTCCCTCGTTTCCTTCTTTTTCTTCAACAGTTTCTTGCTGAATATCTGCAAAGCATTACATACTTGTTTCTAGGAACACAATAATTGTCTCAAACAGACACAGTCCTTACTTTTATGGAGGTCACACTTAAATGGAGCTGACAACTACTAATCAAAGAAATAATGTATGGCTGTTCTGAAGTAAAAGAACATGCCTTTACTATTATTTATATTCCCCACATGAAAGGGAATATAAGGGAAGGGAGAAGAAATGTGTGGGAAATATCAGAAAGGGAGACATAACGTAAAGACTGCTAACTCTGGGAAACGAACTAGGGGTGGTAGAAGGGGAGGAGGGCAGGGGGTGGGAGTGATTGGGTGACGGGCACTGGGGGTTATTCTGTATGTTGGTAAATTGAACACCAATATAAAAAAAAATCAAATGAGAAAAAAAAAAACATGCCTTTAAAAAGTAGATGACAAAAGGATGACATAGACCAAGAAAACTGACCAGAGAGGTGTACAAGGAATGCCTCCTGAAGAACTGATTACTAAACTGAACTCTAAAGTTAGTCATTAATCAGTCATTAATCATTAATCTGTGTAGTCATTAATCAGGCTGAGGGGTAAAGCCTGGGAAGAGCATTACAGACATGCAAATTGCATATGGGCAGTATTATGGTGAGAGGAGTGGGACAAGTTCAAGGTAAAGAAGAATGCCACTGTGCTTGGAATGTACTTATATGACTTTTTTTTGGCTCATGTTCCCTCTTCAAATATATCATATGATACTTTTGGACAAGGATTATTTTTACTTAATTTTTTGAAAGGATCACAATGATCTTTGAGTCCAAACCCCAATAGGTCCTGAAAGGCTCAATGGTTTGCTGAAACTCATATGCATAGAGACATAGGTCTCCTGTATAATTCCTCCTATGTCCAGTGTTCTTTCATTGAAATTGTTTTTTGTAACTTTGTAAGTAGTGCATCTCTGGAATAAGCCTCTGCATGTGGGAGATGGTTGAGAAATGCTTTCATTTACAGTTGGTGACTGTGTGATCATCTGTAGAACAGGTGAGAGCAAGAAGATGTAGAATTGAAATGTGTTTCATTATATGGAAGAATTTTATAGAGAAAAGTATAACTCATGTTCATTGCAAAGAAGCACATGTTAGGGAGGATATATATGTTTGTAAAGGATCATGATAACCATGCTTTGGGATACATAGGATAAAAACTCAATCTTTGAAGAAAATTTGTGTGAAAGAAGAGATGAAGGACACTGTAATGATAGTTCAGAAAATCTTGGATTTAACGCTGTTCCAAAGAATATTTTAGGATTGAAAGATAAAAAGATAAACAAAACAGGAGAGACTCCTAACTCTAGGAAATGAACAAGGGGTAGTGGAAGGAGAGGTTGGCAGGGGAATGGCATGTGACTGGGTAATGGGCACTGAGGGGGGCACTTGATGGGATGAGCACTGGGTGTTCTACTATATGTTGGCAAATCAAACTCCAATAAAAATATACCAAAAAAAGTTAAATAGTAATCTGGTTGGGACTTTATTGGTGTGACAGTTTTAAACCATGGTCCTAAAATTCTTTGACATTCTAACCATGGATGAGTGTGGGCTTATGTCTCTTCTCCTTGAATCTGGGTTCTGTGATGGTTTGACGAGTAGAATGCAGTGAAGGTGACACTAGGCCAGTTTCTGGGTCTAGACTTTATGAAACTGGCAGCTTCTACTTCCTCTCTCTTAGGAAGCTTACTTTTACAACCTAGCCATCATGCTGTGAGGAAGCCAAGCAGGTCATGGTGAAACCACATGGAGGAAAAAAAAAGGCCTCTGGCTCACAACCTTGGGTAAGCTTCCAGCTCCTATCTACCAGCAATGTGAATGAACCATCCTCAATGTAGATCCTACAGTCCCCAGTTGAGCCACTCCAGCTGATACTTCATAGATCAGAGATAAGCTGTTCCTGCTAAGACCTGCCAAAAATTGCAGATTTATGAGCCAAGTAAATGATTATTGTTTGAAGCAAATAAGTTGTGGATAATTTTTAGTAATTAATAATCAATACAATTAGGAATATCTTTGAGACCTGCTGAACACTGGACAAGTTAGAAATATCTCAGGTTTTATAAAAGGCCCTTCAATTTTAGAGGTTGAAGGCAAATTGAGGAAGCCAAGAACAACTTGCTAAATTGAAAGAACGAACACCAAAACAAATCCATCAATCACAGGGAGCAATTATGGGGTCCTGGGGGAAATGTAGCAGTAAAAATTTGATTTAGGGTGAGTGGGTAGAAGATACAGAAAAACTAGAGAGCAATGTTTGGATTCCAAGAGAGTAAAGTTTGAACTATGTGAGAAGGCAAATGACCCATTTAAGAACATAGGTTAAAATAGGATAAATAGAGCTAAATGCCAGATCACCAGCAGAGATGTGTCTGAGGTCCTTGAATATCTGGTGGCACCTTGGTAGTGTCTCTTTCTCATCTTGACTCTGGCTCAGAGTTTAGCCCCTGCATGCCTAGCCCATCTGCTTCCCTACAGGGTCTTTACACACATTATTTCAAGCACCCTGGGGGCACTAGAGGTTTCAGCTTGCACAAACAGGTTAATATCCCTTTCAGTCTCGGATTGACTTATTTCACTCAGCATAATACCCTCCAGTTCCATCCACATCGAAGCAAATGGTGGGTATTTGCAGTCCATGTATCTGAGCTCAAAATATAATAAGATAGATAATAGAGTTGATATATTTCAAAATTTCATGTCAAAAATGGAACTAGAGTTTGAAAGTGGGGTTTACCTATATATGCATATAATTCACCTTCATTTATATGTAATAAAGCTGAGGTATATGTTCCTTTAGGAGTTCTTGGGTCAAATTGTCATGGCTAAAAGGATGGATTAAATAATAATGTCTATCATGTTCAGTACCAAGTAATTCCTGCCTGAGAGTGAACCTATTCATCGTAACAGGTGACTACATGGAATACATTAAGACAATTAATAAATGCACAGTGTATAAATGCATAACTATGAACAAAAATAGTTTCATATTTAATGGCTGAAGTTTCATGTTTAATTAAGTTAGGCCTTGGGGAATGCAATCACTTTATTTGTCATTAGTTCAGGAAAGCTTAGTAATAGCCTAAAGGTAAAATAGCTGCCTGGCTAGGAAAAGGCAATGAAAGGTACGATTTTTGAGAGTGTTTTGGAACAATTGATACTCCTGAGAAGTGAATGAAATTTATGCATTTCTGAGGCTTTCTCATCAGTGTGGGTACTATTATGAATGAAGTGCTTTAAAGATTCCAGACATATGCCACATTCATTTTATCCAGATGATGAATGACTTATTGATAGTCCAGGCTTTGTACTATTTGTGATTCCAGTTCTTTTAGTAGCTATGATGTCATGAACCTGATACTTACTGGGATAGATGTTATTAATGGTCCTATTCAGTCTTTCATTTGCAATAAAGCCAAAGGGCAATTGGAGGGCCATGAGGTCATTTGAATAACAGATTCCTTGAAGTCATTTATGTGTTCCCATTTTGGGAACTTATAAAAAAAAAAGCAGAAGCTAATTTGAACACTACTGCATTTTGGATGAGTTTCCATTTGAGGAGTTCCAGAAAACTCCCACAAGTCAGATTTAAAGGAGTTTTCAGAAGATTGCCAAAGATGGTGCAGTGTTGCTGGCAGGAGGAGAAACAACAAGCAGATGTTTGAGAAGAGAGGAGCCCATTCTGGGAAACTATTCCCGGGCATTCAATGAGAGAGACCGGAAAGGAAGCGAGTTCAGAACAAAGATGAGAGAGCCTGATTTGGGCGTGCACCTGCCTAAAAATAGACCTACAAATTTCAGAGTTCCAAGTTCCTAAAGTAACTTCAGACAGATATAGTCACTAATTAATCTCTTGAACATTGCATGAAAACTGTCTGGCACTGTAACTAATCTTGTGACAACTTGCTGTTATTGTGGTAATGTTTTAGTTTGGTTTGGCTTCTATTTTTTTCAACATGCTTTTTTCTGTACTTATCACGTGTTTTAAAAATCTGAATAGTTAGAAATATGTGGCATTTTAAATCATTGAGCAGTTGTAAGTCCATCATCTCTCTAGGCTCACTCTCCTCATATATAAGAGAAAGAAAATAAACTAGATGGTATGTTCAATCAATTCCAACACTAGAGTCAATGATTCATTTGGACCAAACTATAAAATCATGAGCCAGAGAGGCCAATATTTATAAATTTTCTCTCTGTCTCTCACCACTAATGAAAAGGGGAAAAATGTAGAGCTCCTTAAAAATCAGCAGAATGATCACTTGTCGATAAGCCAGAGGGAATATATTGCATGCATATCACTGCTTGGAGACATATTCTCTCAATAAATATTCGTTAATTATAAACTATATACCAGGCACTGTGCAAGGTGCTGGAAATACCACAGTAAGCCAAACATAGATGGTTCTTGCTTGGGGAATGTAAAGACTAGTTGAAAAATCACAAGTATTAAATACTGTAATTATATACTTATAACTGAGGTTAAATGCTAAGAAGGAGAATTAAGAAGGGTGAACCTAGCCTAAATAGGAATGGGGTTTAGAGTGACTTCATGGAAGGGGCAGGCTCTATTTGACCTTCCTAAATATTTTTGAATTTTCATTTCTTGAAGTTGCTTAAAATTGGGTTCACTTATGACAGGGACCTGATAGCTTTCCTTGAATACATGGCTATAATTTAAATGCCCTAGTACAAGCTCTGTACATATCACATTCTCATTTTATAAAATAACTTACAATGAGAATAATGATCTATTTGAATCACGTTATATGGCTTAATGGTGATTGTTACTATCCAAGAAAATATTTAGCATTTGTCTTGGTGTGGTTCTTGCTAGATATGCCATGGGTCTCTGGGTCTCTGGTTCTCTGTTAGGCATGCTATGAGGTAAATAGGCAGAACTTAATTTTTTGAAAAGTATTTTCTTTTTTAAAAGATTTGTATATTTGACAGAGAGAGCATGAGCAGAGGGAGCAGCAGAGGGAGATGGAGAAGCAGGCTCCCCACTGAGCAGGGATCCAGATGCAGGGCTTGATCCCAGGACCCTGAGATCATGACCTGAGCCAAAGGCAGATGCTTAACTGACTGAGCCACCCCAGTGCCCCTAGGCAGAACTTAATTGAGTTTTCTCCCACTCAAAGCAGGTGTGGATGCATTTCTTTTTAATTTGTAGGTGAGCAATAATCTTTGTATCTTTGTCTTTGCTACCAAAATGCTTCTCTTCGATGCTGATCGAACATGTCCTGTATTCCACTCTGAAACTCAGAGAGATCTTTCCTTTGGTACTAGTGCCCCAGTATTTCAGATTTATGCCTCTTTTTTTGCCAACACATATCTGTTGCTAAAGTCATGGTCTTTCCACACGGGTCATGATCATACTCACTGTCATCCATACCTTTGCTCCTGTGCCCTACATGCATGGAATGATTTCCTAAACCCTTCTAGCCTAGATAATTCTATCCCATCGATAAAGTTGTTCTCCTGCTCAAAGTTCCTATCAACTATTGCTAGGCCACAATGAACTTTTCTACTTATAAGTTCCTAATAGAATATAAGAATTTAAGGCCCCATAACATCTACCATTTTTGAAGAGCCCCTTGGCCTCCAGACCTAGCACATAACTATGCTCCAGGGAGATGCTCAATAAATATATAATGACTTGAATCCTGTCCTTTGAAAAAGTGAAACATGAGAGGACTCAATGGAAAAGAGGAAACAATATGCACAGAGCAAAGTACATAATCTTTTCACAATTATGTGCATTTGGAAAGAGGGACATGAACACATTTGAAATCTCTCCTAGCCATATAAAGAGAGATCTGTCACTTTCTTCTGGTCTAAGGCAAGTATGTACCCTTAAACATCTGGGTTTGTGATATTCTAAGGTTATGGGGATAGGGCAAATAGAATTTAGAGCATCTGAGTCTTTTTCTTTGGTTAACATGCCTCATGATTTGGGGATAGTTTATACACTGATGAATCAGAAGGCCAGAAAAATAGGTTTAATTTTGCTGTTCAGTGAACTTATATTTTTGTGAATTTGAGGACAACAGTTTGTATGGTGTTTTCCTACCAATTCTGTGTTCCTTGACCTAAAGTCTTGGTTAGGGGCATAAACAACATGATTGTATAAGTTGTGTATGTTTTGAAACCACTAGAAGTGGCTCTAATGTGTTAATATAGGATATAGTTTCATTTCCTTTTGTCAGATTAGAGGCACTTGAATACAAAACACATTCAGCTGTGGGATATTGCAATGATTCATAGGCATGTATTTGCAGCATATTTTCTAGAGAATTTAACCTGTTAGCAAGTCTATCCAATTCCTTTTCAATTTCTAAAACCTAACATTACTTTTTCTTCTTGGTATTGTTTTGTCTGGATTTTAAGATATTTATTTCCCCAAATTATATTTTATTTTAGGTTAAGGAAAATATTTTTCCTTTTTAAATTTTTTTCTTTTTTGTGTATATTTTTTATTGGAGTTTGATATGCAAACATATAGCATAACACCCAGTGCTCATCCCATCAAATGCCCCATCAGTGCCCATCACCCAGTCATCCCATCCCCCCACACACCTCCCTTTCCACCACCCCTTGTTCATTTCCCAGTGTTAGGAGTCTCTCATGCTCTGTCATCCTCTCTGATATTTCCCACTCATTTTCTCTCCTTTCCCCTTTATTCCATTTCACTATTTTTTAAATTTCCCAAAATGAATGAGACCATATAATGTTTGTCCTTCTCTGATTGACTTATTCACTCAGCATAATACCCTCCACTTCCATCCATGTCGAAGCAAATGGTGGGTATTTGTCGTTTCTAAAGGCTGAATAATATTCCATTGTATACATAGACCACATCTTCTTTATCCATTCATATTTTGATGGACGCTGAGACTCCTTCCACAGTTTGGCTATTGTGGACATTGCTGCTATAAACATTGGGGTGCAGGTGTCCTGGCATTTCACTCATCTGTATGGTTGGGGTAAATCCCCAGCAGTGCAATTGCGGGGTTGTAGGGCAGATCTATTTTTAACGCTTTGAGGAACCTCCGGAGAGTTTTCCAGAGTGGCTGAACCAGTTCACATTCCCACCAACAGTGCAAGAGGGTTCCCCTTTCTCCACATCCTCTCCAAATTTTTTTGTTTCCTGTCTTGTTAATTTTCAACATTCTCACTCATGTGAGGTGGTATCTCATTATAATTTTGATTTGTATTTCCCTGATGGCAAGGGGTGCAGAGAATTTTCATGCGCTTTTTGGCCACATGTATCCCTTCTTTGGTGAAATCTCTGTTCAGGTCTTTTGCCCATTTCATGATTGGATTGTTTGTCTCTTTGCTGTTGAGTTTAATAAGTTCTTTATAGATCTTGGGTACTAGCCCTTTATCTGATATGGCTTTTGCAAATATCTTCTCCCATTCTGAAGGTTGCCTTTTAGTTTTGATGACGGTTTCTTTTGCTGTGCAGAAGCTTTTTCTCTTGATTAAGTCCCAATAATTCATTTTGGCTTTTGTTTCCCTTGCCTTCATAGATGTATCTTGCAAGAAGTTGCTATGGCCAAGTTCAAAACGGGTGTCGCATGTGTTCTCTTCTAGGATTTTATCGATTCTTGTCTCCCATTTAGATCCTTCATCCATTTTGGTTTATCTTTGTGTATGGTGCAAGAGAATGGTCTAGTTTCATTCTTCTGCATGTGGCTGTCCAATTTTCCCAGCACCATTTATTGAAGAGACTGTCTTTTTTCCGATGGATAGTCTTTTCTGCTTTGTCGAATATTAGGTGGCCACAGAGTTGAGGGCCCATTTCTGGGTTCTGCATTCTGTTCCATTTCTATATGTGTCTGTTTTTCTGCCATTGCCACACTGTTGTGATGATCACAGCATTGTAGTAAAACCTGAAATCTGGCATTGTGATGCCCCCGGCTCTGGTTTTCATTTCAAAATTCCCCTGGCTATTTGGGCCTTTTCTAATTCCACAGAAATCTTAAGATTATTTGTTCCAGCTCTGTGAAGAAAGTCCATGGTATCTTGATTTGGATTGCATTAAATGTGCAAATTGCCCTGAGTAGCATTGACATTTTCACAATATTCCAATCCATGAGCATGGAATATGTTTCCATCTCTTTGTGTCTTCCTCATTTTCTTTTAGAAGTGTTCTGTAGTTTTTAGAGTATAGATCCCTTACCTCTAGGTTAGGTTTATTCCTAAGTATCTTATGCTTTGAGTGCAATTGTAAATGGGATTGACTCCTTAATTTCTTTCTTCAGTCTCATTGTTAGTGTATAGAAATGCCACTGATTTCTGGGCATTGATTTTGTATCCTGCCATACTGCCAAATTGCTGTATGAGTTCTAGCAATCTGGGGGTGGAGTTTTGGGTTTTCTATGTACAATATCATGTCATCTGCAAAGAGGGAGATTTTGACTTCTTTGCCAATTTGAATGCCTTTTATTTCTTTTTGTTGCCTAACTGCTGAGGCTAGGACTTCTAATACTATGTTGAATAGCAGTGGTGAGGTGAGAGTGGACATCCCTGTCATGTTCCTGATCTTAGGGGAAAGGCTCCCAATGTTTCCCCATTGAGAATGATATTTGCTGTTTGCTTTTCATAGATGGCTTTTAAGATGCTGAGGAATGTAGGAGGAATAGATCCCTCTATTCCTACACTCTGAAGAGTTTTGATCAGGAATGGATGCTGTATTTTGTCAAATGTTTTCTCTGCATCTATTGAGAGGGTCATATGGTTCTTGAATTTTCTCTTGTTGATATGATCAATCACATTGATTGCTTTACGAGTGTTGAACCAGCCTTGCATCCCAGGGATAAATCCCACTTGGTCATGGTGAATAATCTTCTTAATGTACTCTTGGATGCTATTGGCTAGTCTCTCGTTGAGAATTTTTGCATCTGTGTTCATCAGGGATATTGGTCTAAAATTCTCCTCTTTGGTGGGGTCTTTGTCTGGTTTTGGGATTAGGTGATGCTGGCCTCATGGAATGAGTTTGGAATTATTCCATTCCTTTCTATCTTTCCGAACAGCTTTAGAAGAGGTATTGTTGCGTCTTTAAACTTTTGATAGAATTCCCCTGGGAAGCCATCTGGCCCTGGACTTTTGTGTCTTGGGAGGTTTTTGATGACTGCTTCAAATTCCTCCCTGGTTATTTTCCTGTTCAGGTTTTCTATTTCTTCCTGTTCCAGTTTTGGTAGTTTGTGGTTTTCCAGGAATGCGTCCATTTCTTCTAGATTGCCTAATTTATTGGCATATAGCTGCTCATAATATGTATTTAAAATCGGTTGTATTTCATTGGTATTGTTTGTGATCTCTCCTTTTTCATTCGTGATTTTATTAGAGTCTTTTCTCTTTTGTTTTTAATAAGGCTGGCTAGTGGTTTATCTCTCTTATTAATTCTTTCAAAGAACCAACTCCTGGTTTTGTTGATCTGTTCCACATTTCTTCTGGTCTCTATTTCATTGAGTTCTGCTCAAATCTTTATGAATTCTCTTCTTCTTCTTGGTGTAGGTTTTATTTGCTGTTCTTTCTCCAGTTCCTTTAGGTGCAAGGTTAGCTTGTATATTTTATTTTTTTTCCAATTTTTTGAGGGATGCTTGTATTATGATGTATTTCCTTCTCAGGTCTGCTTTTCCTTTATCCCAAAGATTTTGAATGGATGTATCTTCATTCTCATTAGTTTCTATGAATCTTTTTAATTATTCTCTTATTTCCTAGTTGACCCTTTCATCTTTTAGCATGATGGTCTTTAACCTCAACATGTTTGAACTTCTTCCAAATTTCTTCTTGTGATTAGGTTCAAGATTCAAAGCATTATGGTCTGAAAATATGTAGGGTGCAATCCCAATCTTTTGGTCTCGGTTGAGACTTGATTTGTGACCCAGTATGTCGTCTATTCTGGAGAAAGTTCCATGTGCACTTAAGAGGAATGTGTATTTAGTTGCGATTGGATGTAAAGTTCTGTGAATATCTGTGAAATCCATCTCATTCAGTGTATCATTCAATGCTCTTGTTTCTTTGGAGATGTTGTGCTTAGAAAATCTGTCATTTGCAGAAAGTGCCGCGTTGAAGTCTCCCAGTATTAGTGTATTATTATCTAAGTATGTCTTTACTTTGGTTATTAATTGATATACTTGGCAGCTCCCACATTTGGTGCATGAATATTCATGATTGTTTGGTCCTCTTGTTGGATAGATCCTTTAACTTTGATATAGTGTCCTTCTTCATCTCTTACTACAGACTTTGGGATAAACTGTAATTTATCTGATATGAGGATTGCTACCCCTGCTGTCTTTTGAGGACCATTTGCATGGTAAATGGTTCTCCACCCTTTCATTTTCAGGCTGGAGGTGTCCTTAGGTCTAAAATTAGTCTCTTGTAGACAGCAAATAGATGGGTCTTGCTTATTTATCCAGTCTGAAACCCTGCAACTTTTAATGGGATCATTTAGCCCTTTTACGTTCAGAGTTACTATTGAAACATAAGAATTTAGTGTCATCATAATACGTACTCAGTCCCTGTTTTTGTGGATTGTTTATTTGGGCGTCCTCTTTCTTCTACACAGTCCCCCTTACATTTCTTGCCGAGCTGGTTTGGTGGTCACCTATTTTTTCAATTCCTGCCTATCTTGGAAGCTCTTTATCTCTCCTTCTGTTCTGAATGAGAGCTTTGCTAGATAGAGTATTCTTGGCTGCATGTTCTTCTCATTTAGGACCCTGAATATATGCTGCCAGCCCTTTCTGGTCTGCCAGATCTCTGTGGAGAGGTCTGCTATTAATCTAATAGTTCTCCCCATGTAAGTTAGGGATCCCTTGTCTCGCTGCTTTAAGGATTTTCTCTTTATCTTTGGAATTTGCAAGTTTCAACATTAGATGTTAAGGTGTTGAACAGTTGTTATTGCTTTTAAGGGGGGGATCTCTGTATCTCCTCGATCTGAATGCCTGTTTCCCTCCCCAAATTGGGGATGTTCTCAGCTATGATTTGTTCAAATATGCTTTCTGGCCCTCTGTCCCTTTTGGCGCCCTCTGGAACACCAATTAAATGTAGATTTTTCCTTCTGAGGCTGTCATTTATTTCCCTTAACCTTTCCTCATGGTCTTTTAATTGTTTTTCTCTTTTTCCTCAGCTTCCTTCCTTGCCATCACCTTGTCTTCTATGTCACGCACTTTCTTCCACCTCATTAACCCTCATCATTAGGACCTTCAGTTTGGATTGCATCTCATTTAATTGATTTTTAATTTTGGCCTGATTGTATCTAAATTCTCCCGTCATGAAGTCTCTTGAATGCTTTATGCTTTTTTCCAGAGCCACCAGTATCTTGGTAATTGTGTTTCTGAACTGGCTTTATGACCTCGAATTGTAATCCAAATTCTGTAACTCTGTGGCAGAGAGTACTGTTTCTGTTTCTTTCTCTTGTGGTGAGTTCTTGTTTCTAGACATTTTGCTCAGGGCAGAGTGGCTAAAAACAAGTTGTATTGGAAAAAGGAAGAAAAAGAAAAATATGAAAAAGAAAAAACAAAAACAAAAACTAGGATGAATATCCTCTGGTTCTATATAGGGTAAATCCCTCAACTTCCTCTGGAGCTTTCCAGAGCTGCTCCGCCAAGAACTTGCTCTTCTGCTGTCCTTCCAGCTGGTCTTCTGGGGGAGGGGCCTACTGTGCTGACTCTCAGGTGTGTGCCCAGTTCAGTGGGAGCTGTTTATCCTCTGAGGCCCCTGTTCCCTCACAGCCCTGCTCCATCCCAGGCACAGAGTGATGCCAGGAGGAACAACAATATGGGCGGCAGCCAGCTCTCCAGCTCTGGAGTCCGCTCCCACAGTAACTACTGCATTCTCCCAGTCCACACTGGCTGGGATGCTCCGGCAGCCGGCGGGTACTGATCTGCACAGCTCGGGGTAGCCTGGTGGCAGGAGGGTCCGTGCTGTCCTGTGCCCTCCCCACCTCCACTTGTCCGGGAAGGAGTGTAGGATCCTGGGCTGTGTCCCCCGGCACCCTGGGATCGGGGCCTGCGCTGCTGGAATCGCGCCTGGGGCTGCGGCTCCTGAAGGCAGTAGGGCGCAGCCCCCTCTGCCCAGAGCTGCAGCCTGAACTTCTTCCAAGGCCCTGCGGTGCGCAGGCTCCAGCCCTTTACAAGTTTGGCCCACAGTCTGTGGCGGGCTCTCCCTCGGGGGCGCTCTTCCTCTGTTAGTGACTCGGGGAACCTGGAGGCTCCACTGCCCCTCCTGGGATCCTGCCCGGTTTCCCTGTGAAGCGCCTTTTCATCCAGGAATAATCCGGTACAGATTTTTAAAGTTCCTGCTTCTCCAGGGCTGGGCTTTCCTGTCCTGGGAGGCTCTCGCTGCCCGGCTTTATCCTGTCTCCTCGCAGGGCCCCTCCCCTACTTGAATCTTTTTATTTTTTTATTTTTTTTGCCTTCCTATCTTGTTAGAAGCACAAACTCTTCTCTTTGTAGCATTCCAGCTGTTCTCTTTTTAAATCTCAGGTTGAATTCGTAGGTTTTCAGAATGATTTTAAAGTTATCTAGGTAAATTGATGGGGACAGGTGACTTGGGGACCCTACTCCTCTGCCTTCTTGCCCTGCCTGCCCCCCTAGGTTAAGGAAAATACTAATTTCAAAGTCGTTGTGGATGGCTTTGATAGCAGTAGATAAATGGAAAGTTAAATAATTCAGGTAAGGTCCAGAAGAAAGTGAGCAGTGGGACTGAGCTAAGACTCCTATCCATTTTGCCAGTTGTCTCTCAGATTCTCTCCACTAATGAATCTGAAATACAGCAGTCTTCCAGTGTTTGGAAGTAGCAAGTAAGTCATCAAATAAAGGAAATGGTCGTGGTGGTTTAGAAAATGTCCATCACTTTTACATTTTCCCCAAAAATGTATTTTGAGTATATAGATCAAAGAGATGATTTTTACAAATTAAATCTGATTGGTACCACTCCTGTTAAATGAAAATGTGTCTACTGGATATTGAAATAAAATTTTTAAAATTTGGCAATCAAAAAGCTTGTTAAAATTTGTGCCTGTTTTGAGAAGTTCATAGTGCTTAAAAATTAATGTTGATTAAATGATGAACTGATTGGAAAGAGGCCATGTATAAAATTGGGCATAGAAAGTGGGGGCAGTTGCAGAAATTTCTGGGCTAGCTGAGGAAATCTCATTACTGAAACCAAAGGGCTGGAGAATTCACGAATGGCAGTATCACAAATGATTGCTTGCATTACAATGAAACTGGTAGGTCAATGGATATTATAATATGGTATTTATTATTGTACCTGGTTATATTATTATGGAAGTTAGATCTTTTTGCTATGGAAATAGTTTAGCACTTATAATGTGTTATTTTAATAAGATGCCCATATGCAATGGCATTTTATATGAATTGTAAATGTTAGCCAGTAGACCAAGTTGGATAAGTAATACAAAAAGGATTACTTTCAAATGAAACAATTGTAGAGTGTCAAACATGAGTTTCATTAGCTAATTGGTACTGTAACATGCTTGTTTCCCTGAGGATGTGAGAGCCAGACTATGATGTAGAAATCACTAGGTCAAAGCAGTATTGAGCATACTTCATTGTAGAACCTGAGTGGTCACAAGGGTTAAAAAAATAGGACATAATCTAGAGCCTGCAACAAATTGTTTAAAGCATATTTGCTAAAAGCTCACCTACTATTTGATTTTTCCCCTCTCACAATTTATGTGTTTATTACAAACCTAACCAAACTTTAAAATGAACAACAGCATCACACTCAGAGTATTGTGGAACAGATACCACAGTGTGAGCAGGGCTTATCACAGAAATTTCTTCTATATGCTGTGTGGAATAGCAAGGGAATGTTACAGACAACTTTCCCAGAGGTTGCTTTTTTAAAAATTTACCTTAATGGCAGCCCTGGGATGAAGGCAAGGTCTATTATCTCCATTTCATAGGTTAGGATATTGAGGTACCAAGAAGCTTTAAGTAGATAACAAAGTCAAAATGTGAACCTGAATATTCTGCCCCCAGGTCCAGTTTTTTCCCCTATGACACATGACTTAACATGGATTACACAATTGTAGTTAAAATTCTCAAAGTTCTGTTACAACCTCAATTTAGAGTTTTAGATTTCTGCTTTCAACTGTATGAAAAATGAATAGTTTGAAAAAATGATGTATGTCACCCTTAGCGCCCTCAGCCAATAGGAATATTATGAAGAGAAACTACACGAGTAGATTTTACTGGAATTACTTTGTATTAAAACCAGAGCAAGTAGGCCTTGATTTAAGTAAATGAAATATAATAAAACCCAAATGTTTAACCTAGGTAATATGCCAAAGAGTTGCTTTAAATAGGGAGTTTCACTTGTATGTTTTAAAACAAATTATAAAAATATTTCTAGCAGCTTTGAGTGAAATACACCTATTATTCAAAACAAAGGTCACCTATACTACCCAATAGTAGGGCCAAAGTAGGAAATGAAATTGTTGTTCAAACTAAATCTCAACACCTTCTTGTGTGATTTTTGCACATCTAAAATGATATAACACTCTTCCCTAATATTCACACATTGACACATTTGGCATCTACATGATGACAAATGATTGTGAATTTTCATATCAAAACAACATCAAATAGATTTACTCATGTATATTTGTATTGGAGTGTACAAGAAAATGTATTGCTTAAAAGAAATGAGATGTGAGGTGCCAGGTAACGAAAAGAGATACTTTCTAGTGCTTTTTACCTAACTCATTCCTAGTTCATGATAACTTTTATTTAGGTCTTATCCAAAGAAAGCCATAAATATTACACAACACAATGGAAAGACCCTCTCATGAAACAGTTGACATTTACACTGATCCTGAAGGATACAGAATCACTTTAATAGCCACAGGAGTTTGACCTAGTCCAGAAAATGCCTAGTTAACAATTTTTTTTGAAAATAGAGTAAGCCTTTATTTATTTATTCTATAGATATTTACTGAGCATCCATCAAATGACAGGTACTGTTGTAGATGCTTGATATATAACAGTTGTTAAAAATGGAAAAAAAAACCCTGCCCTCACAGAGCTCACATTTCAGTGGGGGCAGGAGCAGACCATTATCAAAATAAGTAAAATTCATAATACAAATTTTTAAAGCTAAAGAGAAAAATTCAAGGAAGTGGAATATGAAGTGTATGGGTGAAATTTTGTTTTTTTAATTGTTAAATATTTTATTTTTTTACATATTTTTTTAAATTGGAGTTCAATTTGCCAACATATAGCATAACACTATGGGTGAAATTTTGAATAAACAGTCCAGGGAAAGCCTCACCTAAAGGAAGTAAGGGAGTAAACCATGAAGATACCTAGAAGAAGAATATTCCAAGCAGAAGGAACAGCAAGTGTAAAGGCCCTGACGTGTTTGCATGCTTGGGGTGTTTGAGGAATAGTTATGAAATCAGTGTGTTCAGAGGAGAATGTATATAGACAGGTAGAACAGAATGGGTCAGAGAGTTAACAGAGGTCCAGATTGGATGGGGGCCTATTGGTCCTAGTAAAGACTTCTTATTCAAGAGAGAGAAAGGAATACAGCATGCATAGATCTAACTTATGTTTTAGCAAGAACATTTTGGTTACAATAATTGCAAAAGATAAAAAGGATAAGGACAGAAACAGGCCAGTTAGAAGGCTATTGCAATAATCCTGGTGAGAGATGATGACAGTTTCAGGTGGTGATAGATTTTCTGATAGAACATATCTGGGGTATGAGAGAAAGAAAGTAATCAAAGTTTTTTGGGCTGAATAACTGGAAAGATGATGTTTATGTGTTAATGAGATGGGGAAACTGCAGGAATCTGGCTGGGGAGGGTAGCAAACATCAAATCTCAGTTTTGAGCATGTGTGACTTAAGCTGTCTATTAAATAGCTAAGGGAAATGTATGGATTGTGGATGTATGACTCTGGATTTGGGAGAGACATTATGGTTGGATATATAAATTTGGAAGTCATCAGCTAATAAATTGTATTTAAAGCTGTGTGAATGAATGAGTTTGCATAAGGAATTTTTACACAAAGGAAAAAAATCAGATCTGATGACATGAGAAAACATTACAAAATAGTATGCATAGAATAGTCTCTTTTCTTGGGAAAGTAAATGGTTATAGAAAGAAGAATGAAAAGGTTACCAAAGTCATCTTTGGTACTAAGCATATTGGTGATTCTCATTTTATTCTTTTATGTTTTTCTATATTTCCCATATTTTCTTAATTGGAAAATGATTAGTTTTATAACTAGAAAGCAGAATAGAAAGATAAACACTATTAAGACTTTTATCTAGAGTTGTTCTCTAATGTCTAAAGTAAAATATTTTATTTGTTATAAGGGCCCTCACATATACATATACCTACAGAGAAAACATGCTGATAAAAAAGTTATTTGAATCAAAGTATACATGACATGATTGGGGCTTGCCATCAAATGCTTCTGTCCTTACATAGAGTTAAATTAATACAACTGATACATATGTTCCTGGACAGTAGAGAATATAATGACCTGGGGATAGCTAAAACCAACAGGACTACATCCAACCAGAATAGATTGGGACCCTTGCGGCTGAGTCAAAATCACATCCATTGGGAAAAGAGAATTAATTGAATCCTTGTTCCATTCTCTTGTGACATTCTTTTCCCTGAAGGCCTTTTGCCTTCTTCCTCTAGCAGTTCCCACTCAGGGAACAGGGTATCTGCTGGTTCAGCAAGCTAGCTTATTATGGCCAATTTTTCACACATAGGAAAAAATATCATCTTATCACCTTGAGTTTTAAAGTTCAGATACTCCCTATTTTTTTTCTTTTAGGTACTGACATTCTTAACAGTTCACTTTTGCATTCTCTTCCTCTCCTCATTTGATTATGATAAGGATTCTTCTCCCCACCTTTTCTGGTAGTGACTCAGACATAGCTAAAGGGGGCTTTTCTCACATTTCCTTTGGAAAGGGAGAAGAAAGTCTGTGTTTGGCCTGAGGTCAAACAGAGAATATTTTAGTAAAATGCAGGATAGTTGATGCAGTTATGAGTGACTAAAAAAGGGGTTGTAATGGAAAATACATTTCCATTTTGAGCTGTAGCGTTTGTTACCGTGAGTGGTGGCACTTTATTAAAGTGTATACCTGCATGGTATGATTTTTTAAGTAGAAAGTTAGAAAATTAGTACAGAGATATATTTTTGCATATGTCTGAGCTTCCATTAATTATTAATCCTCTCCCTGATGATCTGGTGATCTACTTTATTTCTTCCTCTTCCTAAAAGTGCTGTGGCCAACTCTAAAAGTTTCTTTAAATAAATGAGACATGTTACTTGATTTTCTAGATTCCAAAAATCAAACCAGTCTGCCTCCAGCATTCTATTAATTTTGGCAATTTTCATCAAACTTAGAATAACAGTTAAAAATAATAAGAAAAAAAAACCTTAGAATACAGAGAATGTAATTTACATTCATCCCAGTCTCCTGCTCTGATATACATATCTCCCTTCACACATATTTCTACCTTTACTTTCCATTATTAATTACAGAGATTGAGTCTCTGGAGGATCCACACATTATTGAATTTGGATCAACAGTGTACTCCAAGGCATCAGGTTATAAACTTTTTGCCTAACAGCAGACTTGGGATCTTATAGAATGAATACAAAGCTTGAAGTTTTGGAGACCTTATTGTACATCCTACATCTGCCACATATTAGCTGAGTAACCATCAGGAAACCACTTAAGCACTTATTTAACTATAAAGCAGTATAATACTGGTTTTGCTGGTAACTATTATGATGGGCACTGAAGTCAGATAGACCTAGACCTAGATTTAAATCTATTAGTTGGACAAGTAAAATCACTTATTGTATTACCCTCTGTTTCCATGCTTATGGTATTGGAATAATATCTACTTTTTCAGGAACTTTGTGAAGATTAAACAAGAAAATGTTTACATGTATCTAGAACCAGTGTTTGGGACATATAGTATATATAAAATTTTTATCTATTGTTGTTGCTATTGCCCTACTACTTTGTAGTATAAGTATTCTCTTACCTGTGATAATCAGGAGGCTTGCACTAAGTTAAAACCAGCCTATATCGGGGTGGGGGGGGGGGAAAGATTGGATTTATAAGTCAAGCCACAAGTTAAATAACAGTTGTTACTTAAACTGCCATAAACTAGAAGAAAAATTTGAGAGAGACCTTAGAAGAATTGCCATCATTTGTAGAGCAATTAAAAAAATTTTGGAAGCTTGTGTCAGAAGTAAAGGACAAAATATTCTATTTTGCCACTGAGAAAATGGGAGTGAAGTCACAACTAAAATTTCTCTTGAGGCAAAAGGCAAGACATTGTACATCAAAAAAAATGATAGTAACTTGGTTCTGTTTCTACAAAAAGCCTAAATATCTCACAGTCATTTACTCATTTTGTCTTCATTTTATGTACTATGAGCAGGATGGATAGCTTAATGGTTAACAGCCTGGACTTTGGATCCAGATGGCCCGGCTCCAGTCTAACTTTGCTACTTACTAGCAACATGACCTTAAGAAAGGCACTTAATTTCTCTTCATTTGTAAAATGGGGATGATAATAATATTGCCTGCTACATAGAGTTGTGATGGTTAAAGTGAGTTAACTATGGCAAAGTGCTTTGAGCAGTTTCTATCACACAGTAAGTCCTATGTCAACATTGATCAAATAAAATTAAAGATATTTTTAAAAGAGTTGATTTGTAGGCTCTGCATAATGTCAAAGGACATTCCTCATGCCCCCCATTAGCTTAGCAAATATTTCACCTTTAAAGTCAATAACCAATTTGTACAGAGCGTATATATTTAGTGGATTGCCATTTGTGAGCATGTGTTTGTGTGTGTATGTTGTGTGAAACTAGATTATCCTTACCTTTTCTTATATTCATAGAAGAATAGATAAGGTCTTTAGGCATGCTGGGAAAAACAAAACACCATCAAAAGACCTTTGAGTCTTCTGAATTGGTCTGGATTTTAAAAGAAGAATCATGTTTAGCTTTTGCTTGAATAACTATTAATACAGTAATATTTCTATGATGTTCTACTTTGTGCTTTTCTTGGTACAGATAAAAGTTTATAGTGGTAAACACACGCAAATAAAGGCCACTGACTCCTACTGCCCTGTTGGGGCCACTGTTAACACATAAGAAACATACACATTGACACTGCATTTATTTTTATAACTTATATTTCAGATTTTCTCTGGTCTATGTGGGATAACCACAAGACTCTCCGTGAAAAATAGTTTGAGAAAGACCACTTACTTTCAATAATGAGAACAAGACACTGTACTTTGTTTGTGGATTGTTGCAGTTGCAGTCAAAGTAACATGTCTTCCAAGTTGTGAATAAAACTGAAAATTGAAAGTACTTGCATCAGTGGAGACCTCTATTCTCCTGTGGCTTCATGAAAATATTTGTCCTCTGTTTCTGAATGGCAGGCAGGGCCATATCCTGAAGAGTGCTGCCCATTCATGGCATACCATCTTGATAAGTTATTTCAAAGCTCTATCAAAGTATTTTTCAAGTATGTAGTGAACTACTGGGATCATTTAAGCTTTTGAGATTTTTTTTAAATCTTCTTTTTTTAAAGATCATTTAAGATTTTCACCTAGGACTTGTTTTCTTGATATTAGTTGGGGAGCGTATACAGTGAGAAAAGACACTATGCATTGGTGTGGTCAGAGGGATCTTAGCTCAGCATATATTAATCAGTTAACTTAAAATCAAAACAATACAGCACTTTTTGAAGTATATGTACCACACCCTGCAAGTAAGTCAACATTTCATTGAAGGGAAGAAGTTAAGAAAAAGCAATTTTCTACAGAGATACATGGGGTAATCCATTCAGAGAGGACCTCTTCCTAAATATCAAGAATTCTAAGTCCTGGGATCCCTGGGTGGCGCAGCGGTTTGGCGCCTGCCTTTGGCCCGGGGCACGATCCTGGAGACCCGGGATCGAATCCCACGTCGGGCTCCCAGTGCATGGAGCCTGCTTCTCCCTCTGCCTGTGTCTCTGCCTCTCTCTCTCTCTCTGTGACTATCATAAATAAATAAAAGTTAAAAAAAATTAAAAAAAAAAAAGAATTCTAAGTCCTCATTTAAAAGTTCAAATGAAGGGTGGGGTAAGATGGCGGAAGAGTAAGGGTCCTCAACTCACCTGGTCCCACCAACTTGCCTAGGTAACTTTAGGATCACCCTGAACACTACCAATTTGACCTGAGATTTAAGAGATAACAGCCAGAACGCTACAGAGAAAAGGGTTTTTGCTTCTAGCAAGGTAGGAAAGAAGAAAAAATAAATAAAACAGAATCAAGTGGGAGAGGGGCACCGCGAGGAGCCACGCTAAGGCCAGGAGGAAGCAACCAGGACAGGAAAGCCCAGCCCCGCAGAAGCAGGAACTTTAAAAATCTGCACCAGAATCTTCCCTGATGGAAAAAGGCTCAGCAGGGAAATCGGGTTGAATCACAGGAGGGTCAGTGAAGCCTCCAGTTTCCTAGAGTCACCAATAGAGGAAGAGCACCTGGGGGAAAGTGCACCACAAACCGTGGACCAATCTCAGTAAAGGGCTGGAGCACATGGAGTTACAGAATTTGGATTACAATTCGGTGTCAGAAAGCCAATTCAGAAGGACAATTATAAAGCTAATGGTAGCTCTGGAAAAAAAGTATAAAGAATTCAAAAGACTTCATGACTGCAGAATTTAGATTTAATCAGGCCAAAATTAAAAATCAATTAAATGAGATGCAATCCAAACTGGAGGTCTTAACGATGAGGGCTAATGAAGTGGAAGAAGGAGTGAGTGACATAGAAGACAAGCTGATGGCAAGGAAGGAAGTTGAGGAAAAAAAGGGAAAAACAATGAAAAGACCATGAGGAAAGGTTAAGGGAAATAAATGATAGCCTCAGCAGGAAGAATCTACATATAATTGGGGTTCCAGAGAGAGCCAAGAGGGCCAGAGGGCCAGAAATCACATTTGAACAAATCAAAGCAGAGAACTTCCCTAATTTGAGGAGGGAAACAAGCAGTCAGATCCAGGAGATAGAGAGCCCCCCCACTAAAATCAATAAAACCCTCAACACCTTGACATTTAATAGTGAAACTTGCAAATTCCAAAAATAGAAAATCTTTAAAGCAGCGAGAGACAAAAGATTCGTAACTTATATAGGGAGAATTATCAGATTAACTGAAGACCTCTCCACAAAGACCTGGAAGGCCAGAAAAGGGCTGGCAGGATATATTCAGGGTCCTAAATGAGAAGAACATGCAGCCAAGAATACTATATCCACCAAGGCTCTCATTCAGAATAGAAGGAGAGATAAAGTGCTTCCAAGATAGGCAGAAACTGAAAGAATATGTGACCACCAAGCTGGCTCTGCAAGAAATATTAAGGGGCAACCTGTAAAAGAAAGAGGAAGCCCAAATAAATAAGCCACAAGAACATGGACTGAATAGGTATGATGACACAAAATTCATATCTTTCAATAGTTCTTCTGAACATAAATGTGCTAAATGATCCCATTAAAAGATGCAGGTTTTCATTCAGACTGGATAAAAAAGCAAGACCCATCTATTTGCTGTCTACAAGAGACTCATTTTAGACCTAAAGACACCTCCAGCCTGAAAATGAAAGGGTGGAGAACCATTTACCATGCAAATGGTCCTCAAAAGAAATCTGGGGTAGCAATTCTCATATCAGATAAAGTTTATCCCAAAGAGTGTAATAAGAGATGAAGAGGGACACTATATCATACTTACAGGGTCTATCCAACAAGAAGACCTAACAATCATGAATATTTATGCCCTGAATGCGGGAGCTGCCAAGTATAGCAATCAATTAATAACCAAAATAAAAGATACTTAGATAATAATACACTAATAGTAGAAGACTTCAAAACGACACTTTCTGCAAATGACAGATATTCTAAGCATAACATCACCGAAGAAACAAGGGCTTTAAATGATACACTGAACCAGATGGATTTCACAGATATATACAGAACTTTCCATCTGAACACAACTGAATACACATTCTTCTCAAGTGCACCTGGAACTTTCTCCAGAATAGACGACATACTGGGTCACCAATCAGGTCTCAACCAATAACAGGAGATTGGGTTTGTCCCCTCAGATCGTCAGACAACAATGCTTTAAAACTAGAACTCAATCACAGGAAGAAATTTGAAAGAAACGCAAACACATGGAGTTTAAAGATCCTACTAAAAGATGAATGGGTCAACCAGGAAATTAGAGAAGAATTAAAAAGATTTATGGAAACTAATGAAAATGAAGATACAAACACTCCAAATATTTGGAATACAGCAAAAGCAGTCCTAAAAGGGAAATACATCGCAAAACAAGCATCCCTCAAAAAATTCGAAAAAAAACCAATACACAAGCTAACCTCACACCTAAAGGAGCTGGAGAAAGAACAGCAAATAAAACCTACACCAAGCTGAAGAAGAGAGATAATAAATATTTGAGCAGAACTCAGTGAAATAGAGACGAGAAAAACTGTAGAAACAAAACCAGGAGTTGATTCTCTGAAAGGATTAATAATATAGATAAACCAATAGCCAGCATTATTAAAAAAACAAAAGAGAAAAGACTCAAATTAATAAATCCATGAATGAAAGAGGAGAGATTGCAAACAATACCAACGAAATACAAACGATTTTAAAAACGTATTGTGAGCAGCTATATGCCAATAAATTAGGCAATCTAGAAGAAATGGACGCATTTCTGAAAAACCACAAATTACCAAAATTGGACAGGAAGAAATAGAAAAACTGAATAGGCCAATAATAACCAGGGAGGAAATTGAAGCAGTCACCAAAAACCTCCCAAGACACAAAAGTCCAGGGCCAGATGGCTTCCTGGGGGAATTCTATCAAACATTTAAAGAAGAAATAATACCTATTCTACTAAAGCTGTTCCATACAATAGAAAGGGATGGAATACTTCCAAACTCGTTCTATGAGGCCAGCATCACATTAATTCCAAAACCAGACAAAGACCCCACCAAAAAGGAAAATTATAGACCAATATCCCTGATCAACATGGATGCAAAAATTCTCAACAAGAGACTAGCCAATAGGATCCAAGAGGACAATAAGAAGATTCTTCACCATGACCAAGTGGGATTTATCTCCAGAATGCAAGGTTAATTCAACACTCCTAAAACAATCAGCCTAATAGATCACATCAACAGGAGAAAAAACAAGAGCCATATGATCCTCTCAATAGATGCAGAGAAAGCATTTGACAAAATAGAGCATTCATTCCTTTAAAACTCTTCAGAGTTTAGGGATAGAGGGAACATTCTTTTGTATCTTAAAAGCCATCTATGGAAATCAAACAGGAAATATTCTCAATGGGGAAACACTGGGAGCCTTTCCCCTAAGATCAGGAACAAGACAGGGATGTCCACTCTCACCACTGCTATTCAATGTAGTACTAGCAGTCCTAGCCTCAGCAATCAGACAACAAAAAGAAGTAAAAGGCATTCAATTTGGCAAAAAGTCAACCTCTCCCTCTTTACAAATGACATGATACTGTACATAGGAAACCCAAAAGACTCCACCCCAAGATTGCTAGAACTCATACAGCAATTCGGCAGTGTGGCAGGATACAAAACCAATGCCCAGAAATCAGTGGTATTTCTGTACACTAACAATGAGACTAAAGAAAGAGAAATTAAGGAGTCAATCCCATTTACAGTTGCACCAAAAAGCATAAGATACCTAGGAATAAACCAAACCTAAGAGGTAAAGGATCTGTACTCTAAAAAGTACAGAACACTTCTAAAAAGAAATTGAGGAAGACGGAATGAGATGGAAAAACATCCCAAGCTCATGTTTTGGAAGAATAAATATTATGAAAATGTCCATGTCTCCCAGGGCAATTTACACATTCAATGGAATCCCCATCAAAATACCATGGACTTTCTTCACAGTGTTGGAACAAATCATCTTTAGATGTGTATGGAATCAGAACGATCCCAAATAGCCAGGGGAATATTGAAAAAGAAAACCAGAATCAGGGGCATCACAATGCCAGATTTCAAGTTGTACTACAAAGCTGTGGGATCAAGACAATATGGTACTGGCACAAAGAGAGACACATAGATCAATGGAACAGAATGGAGAACCCAGAAATGGGCCCTCAACTCTATGGTCAACTAATATTCGACAAAGCAGGAAAGACTATCCACTGGAAAAAAGGATAGTCTCTTCAAGAAATGGTGCTGGGAAAATCGGATATCCATGTGCTGAAGAATGAAACTAGACCATTCTCTTACACCATACACAAAGATAAACTCAAAATGGATGAAAGGTCTAAATGAGAGACAAGAATACATCAAAATCCTAGAGAAGAACATAGGCAACGCCCTTCTTGAAATTGGCCACAGCACCTTCTTGCAAGATACATCTATGAAGGCAAGGGAAACAAAGGCAAAAATGATCTATTGGGACTTAATGAAGATAAAAAGCTTCTGCACAGCAAAAGAAACAGCAAAACTGCAAGACAACCTACAGAATGGGAGAAGATATTTGCAAATGCCATATCAGATAATGAGCTAGTATCCAAGATTTATAAAGAACTTATTGAACTCAGCAAAGAGACAAACAATCCAATCATGAAATGGTCAAAAGATATGAACAGAAATTTCACCAAAGAAAAGATATACATGGCCAAGAAGCACATGAGAATATGATCCACGTCACTTGCCATCAGGGAAATACAAATCAAAACCACAATGAGATACCACCTCACACCAGTGAGAATGTTGAAAATTAATAAGACAGGAAACAACAAATGTTAGAGAGGATGTGGAGAAAGAGGGACCTTCTTGCACTGTTGGTGGGAATGTGAAATGGTACAGCCACTCTAGAAAGCTGTGTGGTGGTTCCTCAGAGTTCAAAGTAGAGCTACCCTATGACCCAGCAATTGCACTGCTGGGGATTTACCCCAAAGATACAGATGCAGTGAAACACCGGAACACCTGCACCCCAATGTTTATAGCAGCAATGTCCACAATGGCTAAACTGTGGAAGGAGCCTTGGTGTCCATCGAAAGATGAATGAATAAAAAATATGTGGTATATGTATACAATGGAATATTACTCAGCCATTATAAATGATGAATACCCACCATTTGATTCGATATGGATGGAACTTGAGGGTATTATGCTGAGTGACATAAGTCAGTTGGAGTAGGACAATCATTACATGGTTTCACTCATATGGGGAATATAAAAAATAGTGAAAGAGAACATTGGGGAAAGGGGAGAAAATGAGTGGGAAAAATCAGAGAGGGTGACAGAACATGAGAGACCCCTAACTCTAGGAAACGAAGAAGGGGTGGTGGAAAGGTAGATAGGGGGGATGGGGCGACTGGGTGACAGGCACTGAGGGGGCAGTTGATGAGATGAGCACTTGGTGTTATACTATATGTTGGCAGATCGCACTCCAATAAAATAATATTTTAAAAAATTTCAGTGGACTTAAGGAAAAGTGTAGAAATCCTCTGATGTCCCCTGGGAATATTTCAAAACCCCCTCCCTTTTACTCTCCTCTCCTGCTTGCTGCTAATTCATATCAAACATAGAACTTGACTTTCCAGATTCTATCTTGATTGATTTTAGATACCTTTCCCATAGTGTGACATCATAATCATCCTCATGATTAACATTATTGGATACTTATTATATCCTACGCACTATTCTAAGTGCTTTGCATGTATTGGATAATTCTTACAACCCCATGAGGTAGGTTATTATTTTTCTCACTGAGGACAGAGATACAACATGCCCAAGGCATCAGAGTTGTAAATGGTGTAGCTGAGATTCAAATCTAAGAAATCTTGCTCCAGAATCCATCATGTTATCCACCATAATATCAACCTCAAGTGATACATATAAAAAGATGACACAAATTAACCATTATTGCCAGGTCAAAGTCCACTTTTATTATTATTTTGTTTTTAGTAATAGGGCTGATTTTGCACTAAGGAATCAACAATCTCTCAGATGGCATTTAGTTGACCCAGGTTACACCTTTGTGAAACAACTAACCAGTGCTTGGATTGTGGTCTGCTATCTTGCAACTTTTACAGCTGGACCTGAAGTCAGTGACCTTGGCAGGTGATTGTTGGACAGAGAATATTTGCTTGCTAGATGTACCATGGTGGTTTTTTTTCCTTTTCCAGGATTCATCTAGAAGTTTCCTTTGGGTGAGATATATTTTCCTTTTTTCCTAAATACTGGTGCATTTTAGAAAATTAGAACCAGTGAGTTTCTGGGGGTCATCCATCAGCAGCAACATCAGAAGCTGATTTGTCACTAACAAGCAGGCTCCTTGCTTTGCCATTTGAAAGTATGAGAGGACTCCAAACATTTTTTTTTGTCTGTGTGTTTAGAGTGTCCCTGAAAATTGATTCCTGTTTTCCTTGTGATTTCTTTTACATATCACCTTGGAATAATGCCTTTGAGTAAAAGGGATATTTTTTCTAATGCTTATGCTTTAATTTAGAAACAACTGATCTGATATTTTCCAACTTATCTCCAAACCTGAAAATACATGTGTCTAGGAAAATAGGAGTTTCTTTTTTTATATAAATTTATTTTTTATTGGTGTTCAATTTGCCAACATATAGAATAACACCCAGTGCTCATTCCATCAAGTGCCCCCCTCAGTGCCCGTCACCAAGTCACCCCCACCCCCCGCCCACCTTCCCTTCCACCACCCCTAGTTCGTTTCCCAGAGTTAGGAGTCTCTCATGTTCTGTCTCCTTTTCTGATATTTCCCACTATTTTTTTCTCCTTTCCCCTTTATTCCCTTTCACTATTTTTTATAGTCCCCAAATGAATGAGACCATATAATGTTTGTCCTTCTCTGATTATTTCACTCAGCATGATACCCTCCAGTTCCATCCACGTCGAAGCGAATGGTAGGTGAAAATAGGAGTTTCTAATGAAAAGGCTAACACAATCTCAATATCTCTAGGGTTTTGGACATTCTGCCATCCAATGAAGTAGTATTTTTGTGTCCTGTAAAATACAAAACATCTTTTTGCAATGAGTATATTTAACACCTTTGGTTTTTCTTTTCAGTTCAGCTGAATGTACCTAGGAACAAGTGCAACTTAATACAGGTAAAAAAAGTTTGAAACAAGGCATTTATATTTGAAAATCATTTTGTAAGCATACTGAACCCCAAAATCAAATTACAAACACCAATAAAACCAATGATGGCTAGTAAGAATAAAGTAAGTGACAAAGATGTATACTATGATTAAATCGTATAAAGAGGAAAAATTTATATTCCACAATTCAAAGAGAGTCCAGGAGTCAGAATCTAGAGTAGATATCAAAGCCTAGGTAGACACAGTGGTAAGAGTGGCAAAAAGAAAAAGGAAAAACATACATTGTCATCTGAGCCATCTAACTATTTTCCCTGCCTTCATTTTTTACCCAGCTTAATTATTTTCTACACTGCTACCAGAATTCTTCCTGAAGAACATATCAGATGATGTCTCTCCCTGATTATACTCAATGTTTCCCTATAGTCTTTTGAAAAATGTTTAAGATTTTTCACTATCTGTACCCAACCTATTTTCACCCTTCTCAAATACTATTCCTATCCTTAGACCCCTCATATCTATGCTCAGTGGCTCCAAACTGGGAAGGGTGGCATTTGGAAAACTGTTGGGGTGTTTTGGGTTGTCATAATGAGTGAGGATGATATGGGTATTTAATGATCTGGAGCAAGGGATACTAAGCATGCTGTATTGAGTGAAATAGACCCTCACCATCGTAGAATTGTTCCGCAAAAAATGCCAATAGCACCCTTGGCAAGACACTGCAAGTTTCTAGCTAAGCTGGACTATTTTCAGGTCTCTAGAAATGACTCACGATTTATTAGTAATGCAGCTTTGCTTCTGTTCTTCCTTCTCCTTTCTGTGTTTGCCTCTTTATTTTGTTTTGCCTGTCATCATCTGAATAATCTTCATTGGATAGCTTTTCCATTGCATTCTTTCCAGATCTCCACTGAGAACTACGCTCTACCTCCATCCTCCCAGAGTTGCTGAAAATTCTGTGATATAATAGAAAAATATTATTATGAAAGTCAGGAGACCCAAATCTTTGCAATGGTACTGCCATTAGCCAAGTGTATGACATGAGGAAAAGATTTGTATTATCTGGGCTGTAGTTTATTCATCCATAAAATTAGGAAATTGAAAAAAATGAGGGGACTGAATTAGACATTCCCTAAGGTCCCTTCCACTGCTAACTTTCTATGTGCCCCTTATCGCATATCTCATTTTAATGACAGATCTTTATATCCCTCAGTGTAGCACCTTGCATATCATGTGCCTCAAATAGTTCTTGACTGGACCATTCCAGAGGAGTTTATATTCCCTGCCTTTTGTTGAAGGTGGCACTGGCTATTGGCTGTATAAATATGTTGTACTAAATCCAGGAAATATGTATGTGTGGACTAAGAAAAGAACAAGGGCCAGTTGTCGGAGATCACTTAAGACAGGGAAGAGCCCAGATGCCTGGGTGGCTCAGTGGTTGAGCATCTGTCTTTGGCCCAGGGTGTGATCCTGGAGTCCCGGGATCAAGTCCCACATTGAGCTCCCTGCATGGAGCCTGCTTCTCTCTCTGCCTATGTCTCTGCCTCTCTCTCTGTGTTTCTCTCATGAATAAATAAATAAAATTTTCTTTAAAAAGGGAAGAGCCATGTCCAGTAATAATTTTGTTGGGTAATTATTACCATTACTAAACCTATGTAGAAAAGATCACACACATTTAATGGATGCAAGAAAATGTGTTAGGTATTGTTTTTGCAATATGTGGAAAAATCTTCTCTGACAAAGTAGTGATAATTATAAAAGATATATCACACAGATTTATAATCCTGTGGTCTGAAACAGGCTGGTTGTCTTAAAATTAGAAGTTTTGTAGGCTTCAAACGTGTTCAATCGGCACTTGCCTTGATATAAAAGTTCCCTTAGAGACTGGCTAGAATCACATCCATGCTATCTAGATGTACTTTCACAGCTGTGAGTCTGCATTTTGATGTATGAGCATAATGCAAAGTACCTAGTTTGCATTATCTTCTCCAGATGCAGGATTTTTCTTAAGGCTTTCTAAAAGATGTCACTAAACCTGAGCATTACGGCTTGGCTTCTGTTTGAATCTAAGAACTGTCTCAGCTATAAACTTGATGGATCCATCAGGGCATTTCTCTAGTGTTGCCACTTTCATTAAAAGATTTGGACACATACTGACTCACTGCTGCCCAACATCTTTCTTTTTTTCTTCTTTTAATAAGTCATATAAATGTATTACCTAATTTTTATGACATCCAGGATTATTTTTTTGCCCAAGGCCAATCTACCTTGAGGTGAGTTATTCTTTGAGTACCCCTTCTCCTATCCCAGGTTTAATTGTGACCTTTTGAATTTCTGGGGCTCCTGTTTTCTCCATGTCTATCTACTCCCAGAGCACTCAGTGCTTCCTGCACAGTTTGGACCATGTTTTAGAAATAAAATACTAATTCAAGAATCAAATCTAGGCAGTCTGCCTTCAGAGTCTGTGCTCTTGACTCCCAATCTAAACTAGAGTAACTGAAATTAGGAGGTAGGGGCTATAAAACAGTTGTTCAGGAAGGCAACACTCCTGTCCTCTCAATCTATTTCAACCACAGCACATCCACTTTTATCTTTTATATATATTAGATTTTAGTTTGAGTTGTTGGTTGAAGAAAAAATTCTTTTGCTAAAAATGTGAAAAACTATTAACAGGTATATAGACTTTAATGAGGCCTTAAAGCTAGGCCTGCTCTGAGGGGAATGTTTGTGGAAATCTGATTCTTGGAAATCAGTCCTTTATTTATTCATCTTTGTAGAAAACATGCAGGTATGTACTGAATTGCTTTCAGTTATTTGCAACCTTATGAATGAGAAAGCAGATAAGTAGCCAGAGTCTCTAGAGTTAACTGGTTAGGAAGGTCCAAGATATTAAAAATGGCAAAATGGCAGAGGATGCCTTGCATTAAGGACTAAATGAGTTCTTCATTTTGAACAGTTGGTATCATTCATAGTAGGGTAATTTCAGGGAACTTGAAGACCCAGGAAGCTGACCCTTCCAACTGGGAAGAGTGCTGAGTCTTGCTCTATGTAACTGCCATCCGCGTGTAGTAAATTATGTTTGTTACATACATTATGGGAACTCATATCCTTTCCTTATTTGTGTTGGGAATCATTCTGTTAACTCTGTTACCATCCCATTTCTCTCTCTCTTTCTTTCTTTCTTTCTTTCTTTCTTTCTTTCTTTCTTTCTTTCTTTCTTTCTTCTCTTTCTTTTTCTTTCTTTCTGGAAGAAATGGCCACTTGTTTTATTCCCATGTTTCTTTTTTTACATTTTTATTTAAATTCAGTTTACCAGCATATAACACCCAGGGCTCATCTTGTCATGTGCCTTCCTTAGTGCCACTCACCCAGTTACCCCATCCACCCACCCACCTCCCCTTCTACAACCCTTTGTTTCCCAGAGTTAGGAGTCTCTCATTGTTACCATCCCATCTCAAGATAAGAGGTGCAAAGGTGAGAATCTATGTGATGAGAAGATAACTTAAATTCAAAATGTTGTCTCCAATGTGAAGGTCAAGAAGCAAAGAAGGCTTTTAATAAAGCCAAACATTTTAGGAGGCCCCATTGCATCTGGAACTCTGTTTTAACTAGTTTTCATGATATTCCTGGTCCTTGGACTCAACAAAATCACCCAATATTATCCTATAGAACACAATCCTCACCAATTCTGTATATATCAGTGGTAGATTGGGAGTGAGAAAAGATTGTCTTACTTGTTTTGAATGGTAAATTGTTCCACACATCATCAACTATTTTAAGTTTAGTCAGTACTGTGGAAGATATGAAGTGAGAGCACTGCATTTCTAATCATGGATATCCAATAAGAAACCTAAAGGTACTTATTTCTTTGAAAGCAGGAGTCTAGCTTGACGTGATTCTGTGTACAGGTCCCTACATGTTATACTCAGTGAATAATAAGGAACCATAATATTAAAATAACCAAAATGATAGACCTTGGTCAACCTATATTTTAGATAGCAACTTAAATCCTCAGAAAGCTTGATGTAACACTCATCATCTCCAACCACCACCACCATCACCATAGCAACTAACATTTATTAAGCACTCTTTATTGGGTACCATTCATAATATCATTTAGTTATTACAGCAACGGTACAGTTAGGTTCTGTTATAATCTCCATTTGGTGGAGGTTTAACTGAGGTTCAGAAAACTTAGGTAACTTACCTATGGCCATACAACTATTAATTATCAGAACCATGATTCATAGCCAGAGAGTCTGAGTCTAGAACCTGTGCCTTAAGTATTATTCAAGGTGCATTCTGATATAGAGAGAAATGAACTGAAGAGACCAATTTTGATTACCATAAAAAGGAGTGTAGACTTTTCAAATGCCCATTGGAAGATTGTCCTGAACTGTAAATTCCATGGAAAGTATTGTATAGAGGCTCATCTATTTTTGAGCTTCTTTAAAAACTGAGGGAGAGGGGCACCTGAGTGGCTCAGTGGTTGGGTGTCTGCCTTTGGCTCTGGTTGTATTCCTGGGGTCCTGGGATTGAGTCCTGTGTCAGGCTCCCCGCATGGAGCCTGCTTCTCCCTCTGCCTATGTCTCTGCCTCTCTCTCCATGTCTCTCATGAATAAATAAAAACAATTTTTAAAAAAGTACCTAGGGAGGAAAATATAATACCCCCATGATCCCTTTTTCTACCATGTCTTGAGGATTTTTTCTTTAATTGAAAATGCCACATTCTTGAGGAACTCTGAGCTGTAGGATGTTTACTTTTGATTTTACCAACCATATCTCCCCTCCAGCAGAATGTCAGTGCCAGAGATGTTGGACAGAAGCCCAATAGAGGTTAGCCCCAGTGTTATTTATCAGTGTATAGGCTGCAGAATAAAGTATATGTGATAATTGATTGACTCTTCATTAGCCTTTGAAGACTGATAATTAGCATGTCAGATACTGACTATATGACTCTTTCAAAAAATCCTCAAAGGTAATTTTTATTTAGTATTAGATAAGGTGTGAGAGGTGGTTCTTTTTGTTGTTGTTGTTGTTTATATTTTATTAAAAGTTCTTATTTCCTTTGACTATTCTCAGCAGAAGAAGCAGTGTTGCCTTGATAGTTGGGTTTCTTCTTTTTAATTTGCATGTTCCACAAAATAATGATGATATTTTGAAATAGATAAGGAAATAAGAATTTTAAAGTTCTGGCTGAAATAATTTTGATTTTCAGCCTCTAGCTGAGAGAGAATGTGTGTTCAGCTGGTTAGCAGAGCAGCCCTGCTCAGTAGCACGTATGGCTGGATTAGAAGAACAGTCAGAGGGGTAATAAGGGAAAGTCTGGTCCAGGTCTGGGTTACAGGGTTTTTTTTTCCTTTGTTTTTTTTAAAAGATTTTATTTATTAATTTGAGAAAGAGGAAGAGAAAGCACACAAGAGGGGGAGCAGCAGAGAGAGAAGCAGACTCCCTGCTGAGCAAGGAGCCTGATGTGGGGCTTGATCCCAGGACCCTGAGATGCTTAACCAACTGAACCACGTAGGTGCCCCTGGGTTACAGTTTTAAGGCAGTGGTATATAAGTGGTTTTGACTGAACATAATGGTCAGAAAAAAAAATTTGTATCTACATGCCTCTGCCAGTGTGTGTGTGTGTGTGTGTGTGTGTGTGTGTGTGTGTGTATCACAATATTATGTACATTTCATATTTTTTCCTTTACCCTGTGGATCTCTTTATAACTGCAAAGTTTATGCATCATACTTTGAAAACCACTGGTTTAGGAGTTATATTTTATGTGACCTAGGCAAGTCTCTTAGATGTTCTGGACCTCAGTTCTCCATATGTGATAGGAGAAAGATGTACTAACTAAAATGTAGTTTCAGGTTTCATTTTATGCTTATCTGAATTTTTTTCCTAAGGTATTCCCACAGGCTTTATCCATTCTTTCAGGATGAGATTTAAGTTGCTGCTTTGGTGACATTTTGAGTCAGATTATTACTGAAGAATGAGAACCACATTGTTTGTTCCAATTAGAAGTCCTGCAATAACATTTGCACATGCATATTTATTTACCTGATTATTTTAGTATGACTAAAATACAATTACTAAGTTAAGGTAGTAACATAATTTTCCCCCATGTGTTTTCTTTATTTTCACTCAATCTCTTCTGTGTTCTTTGTTAAGTCATTTAGAGATACTCACTGATACAGTGGCTTGTAACAGTGGAAATTTATTTTGTTCAGACTAAAGCCCTTATATGAAAGACTACCAAAATTAAAAAAAAAATAAAGCTGTCAATTACTTGGTTAAGTGGTTATTGGGTAAAAAAAAAAAAAAACCTGACTTGTTAAAAGTAATCTGGGCTTTTATAGACCTGTTTCTAAGATTCATGTTTGCTGTCATTTCCACATGTTTAAAGTACAGAGAAATATGATTTACTTTATCTATGAAATGTGAAATCCTACATACATATTAAATTATCCTAAAGACAAATACCATGCCCTCTCAACTATAGAGAAATGGATAATCTTATGCATGTTTCAGTATTCAAACCAAGTTTATTCATTTATGTTATTGAGTAAAATAACAAATTACTTTTTACTAGTCTTTTGAGTTGGTGAGATCGATCTCTGCCCTTCACATGTCCAGTATGAAGGTATTGTGAAAATACTTCAGTGTACCATGAGAGGTACAATTCTCTAGTCTTTGAAGAGTGAAAGAATATATCTTTATGGAATCAAGAAAATGACTTAATGTGGGGCAGCTGAGTGACTCAGTTGGTTGAGCATCTGACTCTTGATTTAGGCTCAGGTCATAATCTCATGATCCTGAGATTGAGCCTTGCATCCGGCTCCACACTCAGGAAGGAGTGTGCTTGTTCTTTTCCCTCCCCCATTTGCATTCTCTCTCTCTCAGATAAATAAATGAAGGCTTAAAAAAAAAGAAAATGACTTAATATGTATGCCTTCTCCTTTTAATATTCACATGATAATGTTATTGTATATTTCCATTCATATATTTTATTTTGTAATTGCATATTTCCTTGATTGAATTCTTAGGTAATTTTCATTTGTGTATATTAATTGGGTATTGATTATTTTTTCACTCAGAATTCATTCACCCTTCTTTTTGAAACCATATCTTTGTAGACCATACCTTTTTACCCTTTGTAGATTACTTCTTTCCATTCTCTGCCCAAGTACTTATGGTAGGCATGTGATCTAGGTCTAAATTAATTAGAACTTTAGCTTCCCCTAAGCATTAATTATTAGTTCAGTGATGGGCATATGAGCTACCTAGAACAAAAGAAATGTAGTGACAGTTTCACAAAAACTTCTGGGAAAGAGGTTCATGATCTTTTTAATGGACTTAGAGTTGTGTGAATTAAGTTCTGGAGTTGCTACAGCATTATGACCATGGCAGACAAATCTGAAATGAATAAGAAGTAGAGGTGAAAGTCAAGTTATGAAGTATGGGATCTTGGATACTTGCTTGAGCCATTGGTACAGACCTGTTTATCTAGAAGTTTTCATTATATAATTTAATAAATTCCCTTTTTATTTAAGCCACTTAAGAGTTCTATCTTCCATCACTTGCAACTAAAAGAATCGAATTGACTTATCCCTGCCCAATCCCAGGGCAAGACATAGGCTTTATTTTTTTTTATTTTTAAGATTTTTAAATTTATTTATTCATGAGAGACACACAGAGAGAGGCAGAGACATAGACAAAGGGCCTGATGCAGGACTCAGTCCCAGGACCCTGGGATCACAACCTGAGCCAAAGGCAGATGCTCAACCACTGAGCCACCCAGGTGCTCTGCAAGACCTAGGCTTTATATAGCCACCCACAGTCCCATATCTTTCAACATGAACAGAGAGGAAAGGAGAAAGAAAGTGAGATGGGGGAGGGAAGGAATATGAAATGGCCTGGATTAGCAGAATAGGTTAAAATGAGGCATATTTTCCCCTTTATATGGTGATTTGTTTATTTATTTGGTGATCCACTATACAAGGCACTATATATATATATATATACACAAGCATATATATATATGCTAGGCCCTGGACATTCAGAGTTGAAAGGTAACTCTGGAGTTGACAATGTAGTCAAAAAGATACGTATGTAAGCCAATGATTCCAACACAAGGACTACTTGCCACTGTAATGGAAGGATGTTCAAAGTACATGTAACTAAGATAGGAAACTTGAACTCTGCTCTGTAGTGTAAATATTAGGCAGCCAAGTGGAAAAAGCCATTGCAAACAAAGGGAATAACATGAGGCATGTTCTTTGGAAGTTCCTGAGCTTTAAGTGCCTTATGTAGCTACTGGCAATGGTGATACAGATTCATATTGGAAGAAAGTTTTGTGCATGACTAATTAGTGGTTCGTGGGTCCCTGAGACAGTAATTAAAGGGCTGATACTCCTATTTAAAAATAATGCCAGTACACAGATCTGGGTCAGAATAATAGAGGGAATTTAGCTTCCCACTAGAATCCAAGCCACATTATTTGAATGTATATGTGTGCCTCCAGTGGGATTCCAGTGCAGCACAAAGACTATACCATAGATGTGATCTCTGCCCCAAAGGAGGATAAAATTTGAGATAGCTATTTGGATAGGAAGTGAAAGAATGGAATTGAGGTAGCAAAATTACAAATTTCATTGAGCTAATTTCACTTATTTCATTGATATGTGACTAGATATTTACCTCATTTGCAAGTCACAGGTAAAGAATGGAAAACAAATAAAAGATATAATAAGGAAAGTGTCTATAAATTTTTCAGTGTGTAATATAATAGTTAGCTTTCTCTTCTGATAAAATTTGATGTTTTAGATCTCTCCCTTATTAGGCTGTGCTATATTTTTTTCAAGGAACTAAAGAATGCCATGTTTCCTCCCATAGAAGAAGATCAGATTTTTGTTTTTGTTTTTATTTTTGCCATCCATGCTAGAAAATTCACACTCCCTACCCTTAACTGCCAGTCTTCCTATTCCATCACTGTATTACTAAATAATGTGCACTGAGTGCACTGAGTGTCAGCATTCTTCTAGGTACCCTGGAGGAAAAAGAGCTCTGCCTGAGCATTCATTCTAAATTAAGAATATAGGTTAATGCTCAATTGTGAAGTTTTGCAAATTTCAAGATACTATCTTAAAGTTACTTTCCAAAAGCTTAATAGTAATACTACTCAGATTCTCATTTACTTAGATACAAACTGTCTACAGTCAGGGTCAATTGTGCTTCAGCACAGCTTATAGCTATAGAAGATCACATGATATATGGCAGTTAAAACACACAGGGGAGCTGTGATTTTGAATTTAAAGATGTTTTAATTAAATGGAACATAAAAATAGTAGTAGGGAAATATAGCTTGCTATAGCTCAGACTATAGCCTAAATTTTGGAAAATCTCCCACTAAAAAAATCCAAATTTAGTAAAATGAATGGGGTGATTAGTAGCATTACTGAAGGATTTATATATGGAGTATTTCTAAAATATGTAAATGCATCTGCTGCTTTTAAGTGTTGGTTTTAATAGATTATGAACTCTGGTGAGAAGGATAGCAAGGAAACAAAGGTCAAGTATTTAAAGCTAATGTTAATTGAAAAATTAAGATGGACCATCCTTACAGTTATAATGTATAAGTGGAGAAAAAGATTCAACTTACAATTCGAAAAGTATCTGCATATGAGGAAGCACTAGTCTTTTGATGGTCATAGAAAGGGATCCTGGTATGTGTAATAGCAAAAGACATAATGTGCTAGTGTAATCACCCTACACAGTTAGTTAAAAAAAAACATGGTGCAAGTAAAAGTTTATGAGGAGGGAGGAGGAAATAAGGAAGGAGAGGTGCTGGTGAGGTTGGGGGGAGGAAGGAGAAGGAAGGAAGGAGGATGGGAGGAAAAGAGAGAAATCAGAAAATAATGTAGCACTATTTGGCTACCATGCATATTTGGAACAGGAATTATTTTCACTAGAGTCCAGGTATGTCTCTTGCCCTTGCTAACTCATTTATTCATTCTTAGGTGTATTCCTTTATTCATTCAGTGGACATGTATGTGATGAGCAATTATGATGTGGAGGCATATAATAATTGGTAAAAGAAAGGAGAATATTGAGGGGAAATGAAACATCAGGTCACCAAGTTGGAGAAATCCTTGCATTAGTGAATCAGGAATGAATAAATCTGTGCTGTGTAGAAAGAGAGAGCTAAGCTTCTGCCACATTCTTGATGTCTTCCAATTGTACTTCTACCTCCTGAAAGACTCATTAGGGAACAATGCCTTTGAATGCTAAACTAAGAAATGGGGATAGTAGGATTATTCTTTTGGCTTTGACCTCAAGTTAGTTGACTGACCTTGGGCCAACCCTTAAGCTTTCTGTGCCTCGGTCTCCTTGTCTAAAAAAGAAAATAATTCTGTAATTCTGCTTGCCCTAGCCTCACATGGATGAATTTGGGATTAATTCGATTTAAAAAGTGATAAGTGAAGCACATTAAAGCTCCTCAGAGGTGGGTACTAAGTGAGCAGGACAAATAACAATTCAAATGTCAGCTTTAGAACTGTAATTGGGGCTCATTTTAAATGGGTCACTTTGTGAAAACCAAGAGCAAGTGGAATTAAAAAAATAAACTGTATTTTATGACATATTTTCAGAACAATTAAGATAGCATAGAGAGGTCACATATATCTTACACCCAATTTCCATTATTGTTAACATCTTATATTAGTATGTATATTTGTAAAGTTAATTGATGAATCAATACTTACAAATGCATTATTATTAAGTAAAATCTGTATGTTATCAGATTTTCTTACTTTTTACCTAATGCCCCTTTTCTGTTCCAAGATACTATATCCAAGATATTATATTACTTATGTGTCTACTTAGGCTCCCCTTGCTATATTGGCTTCTGGAAACCTTCCCTATTTTTGATGAACTTGACATTTTTTAACTTGTGGTAAAATATGCATAACATAAAACTTACCATCTTAGCCATTTTTAAGTATAACCATCACTACCATCCATCTCCAGAACACTTTTCATCTTGCAAAACTGAAACTCCATATTCATTTAACACTAACATCCCATTCTCATCTCTTTCAGCCCCTAGTAACTACCATTCTACTTTCTGTCTCTATGAATTTGGCTATTCTACATATCTCATAAAACCAAAATCATACAGTATTCATTCTTTTGTGACTGGTTTATTTCATTTAACATAATATTCTTAATGTTTATCCCTGTTGTAGAATGTTTCAGAATTTCTTCCTTTCTTAAAATGGAATAATAACCCACTGTATAAATATACCACATTTTGCTTATTCATTCATCTGTTAATGGACATTTGAGTTATTTCTATCCTTAGCTGTTATAAATAATGCTGGTGTAAACTTAGGCATACAAATGTCTCTTTGAGCCTCTGCTTTTAATTATTTGGGTATATACCAAGAAGCAGAATTACTGGATCATATTATAGTTCTATTTTTAATTTTTTGAGGTGCCTCCATACTGTTTACCATAGTGGCGGCACTATTTTGTATTCCCTGTACAAGGGTTCCTTTCTCTCACATCCTTGCCAACAATTATTATTTTGATGTGGTATTTATTATTTATTTATATAATAAATAATAAAATATCATTATTATATTTAAATTATATTTATTATTTTATGTGATAGCCACCCTAATGGGTGTGAGGTAATATTTGATTTGAATTTTTCTAATTATTAGTGATGTGAAGTGTCTTTTCATATGCTTGTTGGCCTTGTATATCTTGTATATCTTCTTTAGAGAAATGTCTATTCAATGTCAATCTTCTTTAGAGAAATTCAATGTTGTTTGCCCATTTCATAATCAGGTTGTTTATTTGTTGTTATTGTTTTTTTAAGATTTTATTTATTCATGAGAGACAGAGAGAGAGAGAGAGAGAGAGAGAGAGAGAGAGGCAGAGACACAGCAGAGGGAGAAGCAGGCTCCATGCAGGGAGCCCAACGTGGGACTCGATCCCGGGTCCCCAGGATCAGGCCCTGGGCCCAAGGCGGCATTAAACCGCTGAGCCACCTGGGCTGCCCCTGTTGTTGATTTGTAGGAGTTCCTTATTTAATCCAGATACTAACCCCTTATTAACTATATTATTTGTAAATATTTTCTCCCATTCCATGGGGTGTTGCAAATTATTTTTAAAGATTTTATTTATTCATGAGAGACATACAGAGAAGGGAGAGACATAAACAGAGAGAGAAGCATGTGGGACCCCATCCCTGAACTCCAGCATCATGCTCTGAGCTGAAGGCAGACACTCAACTGCGGAGTCACCCAGGCTTCCTGAGAATGCAAATTTTAAACAGA
The DNA here is from genome assembly GCF_011100685.1 of Canis lupus familiaris. NCBI lineage: Eukaryota > Metazoa > Chordata > Mammalia > Carnivora > Canidae > Canis > Canis lupus. Next base: position 78,748,042 of record NC_049260.1, read on the forward strand.
CTTGCAAACTAGTTTGATGTAAATACTCAACTAATCTGACATTTTAGTTTTCTAGCCAGAATTTAAAGCTCATCACCTTATTCTTAATGACTCCTACCCTCACACTCTTAAAGTTAGTCAGAGATGTGTGATTCAGAAAAGAATTGCAATGCAATGGAACGAGAGAAAATAAAGAATAAGTGAATCAATGAATTCATAGTAGCTTCTATCCAACATACTTCAGATCCATAAAAAATATCCCCAAGATATTTCTTGGTCTTTTTTATTTTGTACTTTTAAAACATTACTCTCATATTAGTAAATTAAAATTAATTTTGTTTACTGAACAGGTAGCCTGTTGCTACCTTTCCTAAAATGTTTCCCCTCTCCATAAACAGAAAAGACCAGATCCCTTCAGATCAAGCTTCAAATTGCCCAAATTTTGTCTTAGGAAAGAGGAATTTGTCCCTGTGAAACAGGGGCAGGTAGCCCAGGGGACAGACGGATGTCAGTGACTGTTTCCAGAGATTATCATTATAATATTTCACCATTCTATCTCACCCTACCTCCATTTTTTCCTATACCTTTTCTCAAACTGCTTAATCTTCTAATTTCTATTGACTTTTCTCCTTCTCCTTTTTAATGAATGAAACTGCCCAACTGACCTATCTAAAGGACTAGTTGGCAGAACTGGGCTTGGACCTATAGCTTGTAATTTCAACTTGCTATTAGGCCTCTTCTCAAAGCAGTAGTTAGAAATGTGTTTTTTGACAGAATTTGAAGGTCAAGAAGAGAATTATGAGGAATTTTCAGCTTTTTTCCTAGGAACCATTTGTTGGTCTTAGCACATGAGTTTAGATGTACTGAGAGCAAAATCTCCACACAGAGTAGGCTGATGTTTACATCATCTTCAGGGCACTATCAGATATAATTGGGACTAGCAGGGCTAAGATACTGGAAAGAAAGGAAGGAATGGATAAAACAAAAGTACATAAGATGGAAAGTGTAGAGTTATACCAATGATGAGATTGGGCATTTGTATAGTGTCCAGAGCACGCTTCTTGCTCAGAATGTTTAGGAAGAACAAAATGTCTACAATAATGAAGCCAAATGTAGTATCTGGTGCTATACATATAATATCTCATTCAATCCTCTCAATGACCCAGTAATATAGGTACTATTATTATCACCCTCATTTTGCAAAGGAAGGAATGAAGCACAGAGAGGTTAGGTGAATTGCCCAAGATTATACAGGAAAACTTAAGGATTGGGCCAGGTATGTTATGTCAGACTCCATAACTCTTGCTACTAACCCAACTTTGGTGTTTGCCTGCCTTCCTTCCTTCCTTCCTTCCTTCCTTCCTTCCTTTCTGCTTGATTGTTTGCTTGCTTGCTTAATCGTTGGTGGAGGGTAAAAAAAATAGGTAATAATGTGAAGGCAAAAAAAAAAAAAAGTGTTCTCACAAGGGAGAGAAAAGGTAAGGGCAGGAGTATGGAACCAGAAAGAAAGCTAGAGTTTGTAGCGAGAGAAAAGAGTTAGATGACAGTTAAAGTGACACTTAGAAGAAAATATTTGGTACCTGATATCTTAATGACTCCTATATCTTCTTAAATATCAACAATGACTAAATGAAAATGATAAAATAGGATTTTTAATATCAAAATAGTAGTAAAAAATGTTCTCTTTTTAATGAGTATAGGTTAAATAGACGTAAAGAGTAGTAGTAACCAGGAAACAAGGTCAGGTAGGGTCTTATAAATGGATATAAAAAATATGAACATAAAACAAATCTCAAGAAAAACAATATTCGCTCATGCTTTCCTAGAGCATTCCAGGGTTGCTTACCTTATATTATTTCTAGGGATACCTAAACCATTTTCTGTTTATCTAGCTGTTTGAGCAATTGCCAGTGACAGCCTCTGTAATTCTGACAAGTCACTGCCACATTGATAAATCCAGGGATAATGCTAGTGCCTATGTAATCACAGGGCAGAGATCAAGCTAGAATTTTTCATTGATATCACTCTGTGACAAAAACAAAACAAAACAAAACCCAACAAGTTGCCATTTGCAGAAACTGAGTAAACAACTTGCTAGAATAACTAGGAAAAGGATACCTTTTTCAGGTATGCTGTTGGTATAATGCTATTTAGGTTTTGTGGGCTGCTATGTTTCAACAAGTCTCACTGGGCAATGGTTTTATATCTTGGTAATGGTATTTCTCTTAATAGCATTTAATTTCTAAGACTTGGTCTTGATAATTTTTCCCTCTTTCCATTCCTCCAGCATTAGAAATTGGCAAAAAGAAAAAAAAATGCAACCATTCCAATTCTAGCTGAATAAAGTGTCCCTATTTTTTTCCATTTGCCATGAATTTTGCATTCTGACAAGGGCTTGACCTTTGGAGAAGCAAATTTTTCTTGGGTTGCTCCTGTGATGCATTTTTAAAAAATTTCCTATGTTTTTTAGAAGCTATTTATCTGTGTTAACCATTTGCCATCTAAACAGGTCAGTTCTTCACTGACTTATTCTCATTGCATATGCTATGGAATCCTCCTTCGTAGGAACAGAATTACCCATGCACTTGGAAATTCTTTTCCTAGCAAATTTCTATAGACTAGAACTTCCACATAATTTGCAGTGTGCTACAATGAAATGTAATTCCTTGGGATTACCCAATAATGGCACAAAAGTGTTAAATCTTAAGGCAAACCTTTCTCTAGTTTTCTTATACATATTTTTTAATCATAGAAACTCCTATTTGTGAATTTAATTGAAAGAATATATTTCATTTTTCCACCTCATTGAGCCACTCTTCATATAGCCGTATGTGACACTTACTAAGCAATTATAGTGAGACATAGTGTTTTTTTTTAAGATTTTATTTATTTATTCATGAGAGACACACAGAGAGAGGCAGAGATATAGGTAGAAGGAGAAGAAGGCTCCTTGCAGGGAGCCCGATGTGGGACTCGATCCCAGACCGGGAGCATGCCCTGAGTGGAAGGCAGACATTCAACCGCTGAGCCACCCAGGCATCCCCAGACATAGTGTTAAGTGCTTTGCATACATTATCTTTACAAAAACCCCAGTACATTATTAGTTCCATTTTACAGATGAGAGAATTGAGGCTCAGAGTGTTTAAGAGACTCCCAAAGGCCAACACCTAGTAAGTAATATTAAAGCTAAGATTCATAACCTGCCTGACTCTAGAGTGGGTATTTTTAAACAGTTCACTGTATTACTTAGGATATAGGCTAAAATACTGTAACAAAAAGCCCCCAAAATACAGTGGTTAAAAAATGTAGAAGTTTCTTTCTCTTTGAGTTCTCTCTAATTGGAGTAGCTCTGCTCCATGGGTTGCCTTAAGGACCCAGATTCCTTTCATCTTATTAGATGAATGAACAGTGAACTTGAATGCCCCTCATTTGCATAGTCAAATACATCTGTACTCCAGCCCACAGGAAAGAGGAAAGAGAGGATGTATAGGTTAAGTATTTTCATTTCTAAGAGAGTGAAGCAGAAAATGCATGTATCACTTTTGCCTGTATCTTTTAGCTACTCAGGTACACTTATTTGTAAGGAAATCTGGGAAATGTAGTCTGTGATTGGGCAGATATGTGTCTTGCTAGAATGGGGGAGGGGTTTTATTACTGAAATGAATAAGGAAAGAAAAAATTTCATGGGGCAATCAGCAGTCTGCTCTGACAGACTATTTCCTGATGCTATTCATCATCACCCCCTCCTGTATAGACCAAGACAGCACCAATGGGAGATTATCTTTTTTTTTTAATTTATTTTTTATTGGTGTTCAATTTACTAACATACAGAATAACCCCCAGTGCCCGTCACCCATTCACTCCCACCCCCCGCCCTCCTCCCCTTCTACCACCCCTAGTTCGTTTCCCAGAGTTAGCAGTCTTTACGTTCTGTCTCCCTTTCTGATATTTCCCACACATTTCTTCTCCCTTCCCTTATATTCCCTTTCACTATATGTAGAGTAGAAGATAGACACCCTTGATACTATAGATATAAAGACTCAGGGATGAGGAGTTTTATATTGCAACTGACATATATTCATGCTAATATTTACTGATTTTTACAGCTCTTCTTGAGAAGTTTGGTTTAGGGGGTATTGATTGTTTTAGCATTTATATAGTAGTCAGACTTTTGCTCTGTCTTTGGTAAATTTTTAAATTTTTTCTCTATTATAATTGACAACCTAAACCATCAAGTTAATCTCTTTTGTTAGACTTTTATTCTTGTAAATATGCATTAGCTCCACATTTTTTTCTGAACATCTTACTCAGTTGGAAAGAACATGGCTCCTGGAAAATTGGTAATGCTTTTGATATGATCATTCTTAGCTTTATTTCTGTATCAGTGTAAGTGTACAGGCTGGTAGTTGCTAAGGTAAAGAGTCAGAATAGGTTCCATAGTTTATAGCAGACCTATTTGAGTCCCAAGTATGACTGGTATGTAGAGATGCCCTTCCATAGAAGCCACTGAGACTATGATTTCACAAATGGCTATTCTTCACCTCACAGAAGAGTATGTGATAATGAAGTTTCTTGGAATAGTAGTAGCTGTTCTGGGCTTCCTTCAGGAAAATTTCATTCTAAGGTCTAGGAATGAAATACTTGGTACACATGCAAATACTTCCTTAATAGATTTTTTAAAAGCCTTCCAAGAAACGATTGTGTAAGAAAACTGACAAAATTAGCATTGAATGTAGTAGAAAATACTTGTGTGAATTCTCATTTGAGTGTTAATGTGAGTGGGTGGGCAGGTAGATGAGTTATATAATCTGATATGAGGAGAAATGTGGTGTTGATAGGCTTGACAAGTATCCTTCTCATTTTCCAGAACTTTCCAGAATTTTCTACACTTTCTTCAAAGTCCATGACAAGTGTTTTCTCTGGAAACAGATTGCTCAAAATGATTAGTCATTAGATGGAAAAGCCAATCCAATTTATCTCTATAAACCAAAGTTGGCTGATTCTTTTCTAAGACCTTTGGGATCAGAAGGTATTCTGCTTATATACTTCCCCATCACAAGACCAATATCAAGATTCATTGTTATTTATCACAATACAGCTTAAATGTCAAGGCTGCCTGTTTAATTGGCAATGAGCCCTATTGAATTTTTAACTTATGCTGAAAAGGTGAGTACTGATGGCTGTTTTTATGAGGTGTTTCATTTGGTGTTTTATTTTGGCTTAATTCTGTTTTTATTGACAGAAGATGCATTTTCTCTACTGGAATTCTACTGCTCGGTGTACACTATGACAGCTATGTAACTTCAATGTCAGATACACTGCTCCCAAGTCATACTAGATTTACACATTCTATTATACTTCTATTGAACAGCTCTTAATCTGCTCAGAAGAAAACATGCTACAACCAGCAAATTTTATCCCCTTTCATTAAATAGGAACATTTCTTGGCAAGAGTGGACAATTGCATTGAGAAACATTCCAACTAAATCTGTCCAGTTTTGAAAAGATTTTGAAAGGTTAACTCTATAAAAACCAAACTCTGATTGATACTTTAATATTACCATGATATCCAATTTCTAACCCTATTCTATTTACTGATTTGTCCCCTCCCCCAAATACCAATAATTCCTAGGAATCTTGCCTAATGTAATCTCCATTTTAGTTACTAAAAGGTGAATTTTATTTATAATAGAATTTCATGATGAAAGAGATATAAATGTATTTCCTGGGATAACTTTACTGCATAATCTTATATTGGTTATATTTCAAAGAATGAGTTTTCAGTTGTGTACTCTTGGATTCATGCAGCAGTGGACTGTATTATATGGGGTTATTCAGAATTTATTGAATGATTTTATCTGTAGAGAGACATATTTGAAATTAAGAGGAAATGGGACACCTGGGTGGCTCAGTGGTTGAGCATCTGCCTTTGGCTCAGGGCATGATCCCGGGGTCCTGGGATCGAGTCCCGCATCAAGCTCCCTGCATGGAGCCTGCTTCTCCCTCTGCCTGTGTCTCTGCCTCTCTGTGTGTCTCTCATGAATAAATAAATATAATCTTTTAAAAAAATAGGGAAGAAGACAGTGTTCTTTCTATAGCTTGCATTTTGAGGTATGTAATGTCTGATATTAAACCCAGTTCATTATTCTCATTGCTTCTTCTCTCCTAAGGCAGTGTGAATTTAAAATAACAAGATACTGGGACAGAGAATATTACTACTACCCTTTTTTGTACAAAAGGGACAATAATAATGCCTGGCTTGCAAAGTTGAGGTAATGATGAAGTGAATATAAATATTGTGAAACATGTTAAATATATGGACAACAATATTAAAAGCCTCTGAAGAGAAAATAGACTCTACCTAGCTATGGATTATCCACACATGTCTCTATGTATTTTCTGATTTTTTCTCCTCTCCTCTCTCTTGCTCTCCTTCTTGCTCTCCTCTCTCTTTATTTCTCTCCTCTGTCCTCTGAATACTGTACTTTTCCTTTTAGTACATGTACTAGGCATCAAGTTTTCTCATCTTGACTCTGAGTTTTATGGTACTTCCTTTTATGTCTTCTTTGACATCTTTATATAGTGGACATCTCTAAAACTTAGACTCGTACTCTGAAATCTATTCTCCCTGAAGACCCCCCAGAAGGGCTGAGCAGTAATCAGCTCAGAAGTAAAAGGAAAAAATGTGAGAAAAAAGAACAGGATCAAAAGTGGAAAATCAACATTAATGTTGACAACATGACCAGTTTCCTGAACATCTCTTTTATTGTCTAGCACCATAAGTGGAAAGGTACTGGGAACTTCAAGGATTGTCTCCTTTTCTTGCAGTGGTAAATATTTTAGACTTGAAAAAAATTAGATAATAGCTACTGGGTGAAATAAAAACAAATCCTAAAATAGACTAGTTACATTATAATTGTAACTGTTGTATGCTATCCCTGCACTAATTTAGCCTATTTGGTGTTTTTCCTGCGGTGTAAAGTTGGCTGTGTTATTTCAATTACTGTAAGATAGTTGGCTTTGAATGTGAGTGCTATCTTTCTCCCTTCTTATTCAGATTCTTGTTCCTTCTGCCCTCAGTGTCTGACCTTGCATCTGCCTTTAGTTTCATAGTCCTTACTCCTTTTTCTTCCCTGAGCCAACCCCCACTGTTAGCATTTTGAATGCCTTTGACTTTATAAGATACCCATTCCTATAGCTCAGCAGTTCTATCTTGTTGTAGCTACTGTAGCACTTACCTCTTATCTCTTTCAAAAAGCAAGATGAACCTAAGCAGCAACTCTGGCAAAACAAACTACTCAGAAGCTGGCTTGATGTTATCTCTGAGAGAGCTTTGCTTAGTTGGCAGAAGCAAATGTCATGCATGCCTCCACGTTGCTTGTCACTGGGAGCATGATTTGTCACTTGGGATTCTCAAGCATTTTATATAAGGCCCTGACTGGCTCAGCTCCTCATCAAAATGCACTACAATTTGTCCACTTCAAACCCACCAGGAGCAGAGAGCATTTACTTTGACATCTGCTCTTTGGAAGCAGCCCATTAATATTGCACTTGATGTGTTAGGGTTTCAATGAAATACTTTTCTCTTAGTTCTTTTATCCACAATAAGATGGCCTGGTTCAAGGGCAGTGATAACCCTAAGCCACTTTTCTTTTTTCTTTTCACTTTTGACAGTCACTCTATGTCCTTGCCTATTTCTAATCCACAGAGCCTTTCTGCTCAGTAACTGTGGTGCAAAGATTGGGGTAGGGCCACACCTATTGTTCTCCCAGGATTTGTCAACTCACAGAGGTACCTCACTAAGCTCTCCAATGATCTTACACACTTTGCTACTTCTCTTGTTTTCCAAATATATTAATGAAAATAACTCCTGCTCTTCATCACTTGCCATCAGGGAAATACAAAAATCAAAACCACAATTAGATACCACCTCCTTACACCCATGAGAATGGCGAAAATTAACAAGACAAGAAACAACAAATGTTAGAGAGGATGTGGAGAAAGGGGAACCTCTTGCACTGTTGGTGGGGATGCAAGGTACAGCCACTCTGCAAAACTGTGTGGAGGTTCCTCAAAGAGTTAAAAATGAATTGCCCTATGACCCAGCAACTGCACTACTGGGGATTTACCCCAAAGATACAGATGCAGTGAAACGCTGGGACACTTGTTCCCCAATGTTTATAGCAGCAATGTCCACAATAGCCAAACTGTGGAAGGAGCCTCGGTGTCCATCGAAAGATGAATGGATAAAGAAGATATGGTCTATATATACAATGGAATATTACTCAGCCATTAGATATGACGAATACCCACCATTTGCTTCGATGTGGATGGAACTGGAGGGTATTATGCTGAGTGGAGTAAGTCAATTGGAGAAGGACAATCATCATATGGTTTCACTCATACGTGGAATATAAGAAATAGTGAAAGGGATTATGAGGGAAAGGAGGGAAAATGAGTGGGAAACTTTAGAGAGGAAGACAAAACATGAAAGACTCCTAACTTCTGGGAAATGAACAAAGGGTAGTAGAAGGGGAGGTGGGTGGGGGCAGGGGGTAACTGGGTGACGGGCACTGAGGGGGCACTTGATGGGATGAGCACTGTGTGTTATACTATATATTGGCAAATCGAACTTCAATTAAAAATGAGAAAAAGAAAAGAAAATGACTCCTAATATAGATGCTATTGTATAGTTAAAACCTATCATATGCCCGATGCTAAGCTAGATATTGTGTATACATTATATAATCTCACCTAATCCCTATAGAACCACTGTAGGGAAAGTAAAAATTTAGGGTCTGAGAAATTAAGCAGCTTGCCCAAGGTCACATGGGTAGGCAATGTGGAATTTAGGGCTAAAAATAGCTTAAAGTTTTAACCCTTCCTGAACTACCACTATTTTAAAAAATAATTATTTTGTCATTATTTTCAAGCAACAAACATTTATTGAACACTATTTTGTAACTGTCACTATGCTAGGCATTTGTGATATAGATAAAAAACTTAGTGCCTACTTTTTACATATTGAATATGCTAGGGTGGAGAGAGAGATAAATCAAATGTTAGAGGCATACAGATGGTGTTATGAAAACCCAGAGGTGGAGTACTTAACCCAGTGTAGAGAAGGTTATTTAACCTATGTTGTCTCACAGAGTAAGAATATTCAATCTCTCTCTCTCTCTCTCTCTCTCACACACACACACACACACACACACCCTACATCCCTAGATAGGCCTTCTTTTTCCCTTTGTACTTCTTTTGCATATCTTGGTCATAGCATTTATTCATTTTATCCATTCATTTAATAACAGTGTATTAAGTACCCACTCTGTGTGCCAGGCTCTATTTTAGGCACTGGGAACCAAGCAATCAACAAAGCAAAGTCTTGCTCACTTGGATTTCACTTTATAGTGTGTAGACAAACAAGAAACCAATATATAGATGGATATAGAATAAGTGTCAGGTGGTGAAAGTGATATAAAGGGAAATAAATCAGAATGATGAGGTAGAGAATGATAGAAAATGTTATTTTATAGGGAAGACTTCTGTGAGAGGGTAACACTTCTCATGTAGTACTGTGATTATTTGTTTACATTTCTGGCTCCTCCTAGATATTCTGCACTTCTGGAGGTAATGGGCCATGTCCTACTTTTCTTTGTATCAGACAAAGACAAAAAGCCCCAGAAGGTTGGGGGAATATTGGCTAAGGCATGGTTGAAGTTAGTGAATCTGCAGTTATCAAGAATGAAGGTCAGGTGATGGGTAAATTAAGGGAGTGAGAGAGCTTGAGCGCTGGGAGATTCTGGTCAGAGAATAGGAGATTTTAAGATTTAAGAGATTGGACAATTTCAAATTATTTCATGGAGGCTTTTTGGCTAGGAGGGACAAGGTGGAGTAGAGGGGAAGGCAACTGAGTTGAATAGCTCAAACTGTGAGGCGAGGGCAATTCTCAAACTTGGTTGCTTATTATAATCACTTAGAGTGCTTTTAAAAATGAGTCATGGGATCTTACCATAGGAAATTTTGACTCATCAGGTCTGAGTAGCCTTCAGGAAAGTTGTGTTTTTAAATAAGCTCTACAGAAGATTTAGATGCATAAAACCACTGGACTAGGAAGTGAGATATTTGACCCATGTGGGTTTTGAAACCATACGAGATTATGCCAGGATTGAGTTGAGAAGAGGCCCACGAACCAGGTATAATAGTTTTTAATAAATCTTGAAAGTGACCAGAAATCAATAGATGGTTGTGACAAGAAGGGGGAGAGTGTGGTGGAATCAAATTGGATGAGCTTGGAAAAGGAGGGGTTTTACACAAGGATGAAAGATGTATCAAAATCTTCTACCAATTAGGGTCTGTGCAGAATTTTAGACATCAGTGTGCAGTTGGGAGTGCTTTTGCATGAAATGAAAGCCTTGCTTGTTAGATTTGAAATCAGGGAAGTTAGGAATTGTCTGTTTCACTTAGATGTACAATCAGCCTTGTGCTTGGGAAATGAAGACTCTAGCTCCATTTCTGCCAAGAGAGAACTTGGACAAGTTATTTGGACAAACCTCTATAATATGGGCCTGCCTCTGAGAAAAAAATAGTGGATAATTCCTAGAGCATTTCTGAGTTTTTGGACCTAATAGTATACATAGCTATAAGTAAGAACAATTTATTAGGCATCAAATATATGCAAAATGTTTCTGTCCTACCTGCTGAGAAAAGTTATTTTTTCCTAAAATTACATAGTGGGGAGAATAGCAGTTATTGCTTTCTGAATATTTGAGGTTTTGTGATATATTGACTCATTGTGGTTTAGAGATAAAAATTACCATGAACTTTCATTTTGTTTGGGTTTTTTCCCTAGACAGGTGAGACTCCCTCCAAAAAAAACCTTATAAGCTCTACTTAAATAATGGAAGGGACATATATATGGGTCAATAATTTTTATTAATATCATCATCATCATCATCAACAACAACATCATCATTTAGAGTCTTAGAAAGATCCTAGTGTTTTAATGTTAGACAAGCCTGCATTTGATTTCTGGCCCTTGATAATTAGCGTTCTGTCCAAAGTAGTTTATTCATTTGGATTTTAATCCCCTCCTCTGTAAATGAAGGATAATAATAGTTTCTTTACACCACTGTGGGGGCTAAATGAGACAATGTATGCAAATGTACATGGCACATGTTAGGTAGATCAATAAAGGTTGACTACTTACCCAGCTCTTCTTAGATGCCTTCTTAATTTTATTGTAGCCAGTGAAAATTCTTTTTCATTGAGTATGAAATATTCTAATTAATATGTTTATTAATTGTTACTTCCTGTCAATGGGACAATTTTAGTCTGTAGATTATATATGCATTTGTTACTTGCCTGTGGTAGAACGTATTTGAAAGGGGGAATACCAATTTCAAGCTAGACTATTGATTTCTGGAATAAAATGTGAGAAAAAAAGTAACGATTCAGGATGTATTTTTCTTTTGTGTGCTAAATGCCTAAACAGGAATATAAAGGAGAAATATGCTTGTGATTTGCAATGTGATTTTTACATATGACCCTGGTAATATAATTTTTAAGACCTGAATATAAATTTCAAGTCAGAAAGGTAACCTTTTCTAATTGCAGTGAAAAACAAACAAGTAAACAAAGCTAAAATCTCTAAATGCTTTGGCTATAAGTTTATCTTTAATAGTCACTAATTTATATGGCCAAGGAGGCTTCTGTTTGCAAAGCCATCCCCTTAAGAGCCGAGGTTAAGCAAGTGAGTGGCATGAGTTATAAATGAATTGAAAATTGCCCTCTGTTCTAGCCCAATGCAATGGTCCATGTTTTGTAATGAGCCCTAGTTGGCAAGGTAACTCAGGTCATCAGGAGGAGCTCACTACAGACTGTTCCATTTGTCACTGCTGGCTGAAGGACACACAGGCTGGGGAAGCTGGCACTCTGCAGAATTTTTATGGTGCTGCATGCATGTGATGGTCTCTTTCATCGGACTGTAATTCAATAATAAATATTTAAAAAAACCTATTTTTAAATAATTCTAGGATTGTGACACAAACTGACCAAAGCTAGGAGAATTACCACTGGCACTAGGATATTAACTTACTCATGGAGCAGGTTGTGTGAGGGGAAAAAAAGGATGGATGCTAGGAGACAGTCTCTATTCATGAAGGAGTGTTATCTGCATGACTATTTTTCTTTCTTTCTTTCTTTCTTTTTTTTTTTTTGCAATGCTTTGATCATTTGGCCATGTGGTTTAGTGTAGTCATTTTTCAATTTAGTGTTTCTTTATACTCTATGCCTCCTGCTAAGAGAGAGACCAAAATGAGTAAAGGGTAACCAGAATCATTACATGAACTTTGTTGTAATAAACAGGAGCCAACCTTATGGAATAGATTCTGCCATTTGCCCCCAGAATGGTGGATGGTTAAAAGAAAATCACTAGAACAGAGATCAGTTGAGGAATGGAAAAATTCTTCAAGTGTTTTTTCATGAGGAAAACTGCTTTATTGTTTTCTGTTCTAGAAACTTCAAACAGTACAGGAAAGCTATAAAGAAGACTAGAACTGTGAAAATGACCTATTACAATCCCTTTCTGCATGTATCAGATATAATATCTGTTAACATTTTTATATATCTCCTTCTGTTATAATCTTTAAACAATCATTTATTTTCATTAGAATTAGAATAAATTTCTAAAAATTTAATTCCCATTTTAAGAACTTGTGATTCTTTTTTTAAAAAAAAGAGTTTATTTATTCATGAGACAGACACACACACACAGAGAGAGAGAGACAGAGAGACAGAGAGACAGAGAGAGACAAAGAACAGGCAGAGGGAGAAGCAGGCTCCATGCAAAGAGCCCAATGTGGGACTCGATTCCGGGATTCCTGGATCACACCCTGAGCTGAAGGCAGACGCTCAACCACTGAGCCATACAGGTATCCCAAGAACTTATGACTCTTATATAAAAATGGCCCTTCACAAGAGAGGGCTAACTTCTATTGTAGTACCAGTGTGTAAAAGTGCAAAAGGAAGTCAGTGGTCACCAGTGATTGAATAATGACCATGTGCCAGCCATTGCTCTAAGCCTTTTATATACATGGACTCATTTAATCCCCATAATAACTGTATTCAATAGGTATTATTAGCATTTCTATTTTACAGTTGGGGAAACTGAGATTTAGTAAGGTTACACAGCTAGTTATAAGGTTGAACCAGAATGTTCATTTAGATCTTAGTGTAGGAGAAAAGAATAGCTTCTCTCTCTCTCTCTCTCTCTCTCTCTCTCATAGTGATGTTCAGAGAGAAACAACCAGTGAAGGAAGAAGGAAGAAGCTAGTGAGTAAGCAAAGAACCAGGGGAGTCCCAAACCTCTGTGAATCTTCAAATTAAGGAGTTTTAGAAAAGATGTTCTGGCATTTTGTTCATTACTAAATAAAGAGAACTTCCTCTTCAATGATGCACTTCATTAGCCAAAATTAACCAATAAGAAAAAAAAATACAGATACAGACTCACTTTTGCATGTGTGCAAACACACACACGCACACACACACACACACCTGGAACGAGTAACCCCTTTTTAGCTCTGAATATCATGTTCTCTTTTTGCTCCTCAGTCCAAATATTCGGAAGAATATGATCTTCATCACATGAGGAACTCCCACATATCCAGCATTAAACTGGAGTGGGTATATAAATATTCATAAATCAAGTACTGGATAGAGAATTGAATCTCTCATTCTTTCACCACTTTTTATGAAAGAGCAGAACATGTGAATAACTTTCTGTATGATCTTAGGCTCATCATTTCCCCTTTCTGAGTCTCACTTTCTCCTTTTCTAAAAGACTAAATGTGAAGGCCTTTTGAGCTGTAAGAGCCTGTATTTCTACTTTTAAGCAGCTACTAAGTACTCTAACTTTGGGATATTCTCCTGAACATCTCCTATTTTTCATTTTTTGTAACCTCTCATGGCTGCTTAACCTATAACTTGCCTAGTGTTGCCAGAAATTGTTTTGTGAAAGACACTGGGTGATAAATAGGTGAATCACTTAATAGACTATCAAATGGTGACAATCGTGATCCTGCAAGAGGGCTTATCATAGTATTTTTGAGTTTTCAATATCACAAAGGACGTTCAGTAAGATTGCTCAAGTCTCTTAGTTTTACAAGAGTGATTGGGGCACAGAGGTATAAAGTGACTTTTTCCCAGTCTCACATATAATTAACAGAAGAGACATAAATAGAACCAAGATTTCTTAACCCCTGGTCTAGAGTAGAGTTTTCCAAAATCTATTCCATTTGACCCAAGTTTTTCAACATATTCTGGGTGGGAGTGAGAACATGGGAAAGAAGATCCTGAGTTCAAATAAGTTTGGAAAGGGGCACCTAGCTGGCTCAGTAGGTTAAGTAGCCAGCTTTTGATCTCAGCTTAGGTCCTGATCTTAGTCATGGGATTGAGTCCCATGTTGAGCTCCATGCTCAGTGGAGAGTCTGTTTGAGGACTCTTTCTCTCCCTCTCCTTCTGCCTCTCCCCCTGTTTGTGCTTTCTCTCTCTTTTTCTCTCTCTCTAAAATAAAAAAAAATAAATCTTTAAAAAAGTTTGGGAAATGCAGCTCTGTTTAGTGAAGACATAGGCACATTGAAGTCTGTGATAAGTCCTGCAGTATAGAATCATTGTCAGCTTTTTTTTAAGTTTCTCAAATATATTAACTAATGATGATGAGATGATATATCAATAATAGTGGTTTCCATTTACTGAATCCTCTGCATGTATGACAGGCAATATTGTAAGTCCTCATATATTCTGAGATGCTTAATCATCATGAAAACACTGTGAAAGTTTTCATCATCCCCATTTTTTGAGGGGGAGGGGGAAAGCAAGGCACTGAAAAATAAAGTAATTTGCTCAGTTATGCAACTAGTATGGGACAAAGCTGGGATTTCAACAAGCAGTTTAGTTCCAAGCCTGGGATCCTAAATAAATATGCTTAGTTTATCATAGCAGCTTTTGTAGGTGTAATCCCTCTAAAATTCTATAGAACTAACCTTCTTTAAGAGTATATGTCTTAGTCTGTTCAAGAAGAGGTTTATTTGCTATAACAAAATACTAAAGACTGGATAGCTTATAAACAACAGAAATTTATTACACTTCTGGAAGTTGGAAACTCCAACATCAAGGTACCAGTATGGTAGTATTTTGAGCTCTTTTCCTGGTTTATAGCTGGCACCTTCTTGCTGTGTCCTCTCATGGTAAAAGGGGCATGATATCTCTCTGAAGCCTCTTTTATAAAGACACTATTTCCATTCGTAAAGACTTCAGCCTCATCACCTGATCACCTCCCAAAGGCTCCACTTTCTAATACCATAACATTGGGCACTGGAATTTTTATATATAAATGTTGGAGGAACAGAAACATTCAGACCATAGCAATTTATGTTAGGAAATATTGCTCTAGAATTTTTTTTCCAGTATGCACAGTGAAATAGAATTAGATGGGGATGCCTGGGTGGCTCAGCAGTTGAGGGTCTGCCTTTGGCTCAGGACCTGATCCCAGATTCCCAGGATAGAGTCCTGCATAAGGCTCCTTGCATGGAACCTGCTTCTTCTCCCTCTGCCTGTGTCTCTGCCTCTCTTTCTGTGTCTCTCATGAATAAATAAAATTTAAAAAAAGAAATAGGATTAGATAAAATATCATAGAACTTTGGAATAGCAGAGAGCTGGAATAGACTTTAGAGATCAGTTCACATGGCAAAGAGGAATCTGGGGCCAGGAGGAAGAATCTCTAGCTCCAGGTGCATGGCAGCTGGAACAGCTGGAACTAGGAACTAGGGCTTCTTATTCCTAATTTAATGGTATCTGTTTACTAGAAATCTCTGTGGATAATGGAATAAAAGAATGTTTATACTTCTTCACTGAGGAATTTGAGGGCCACATGCATTATCACTGCTCCTTCCTGAACTTATACATGACAACAAGACACAAGGGATATGGATTAGAAGTTGGGTACCTGGGAGGAAAAGGCAACCAGTTTTGTTGAATAAATAAACACTACTAACATTGTTATTGTATTTGATGGCTGTTAGAGCACTTTCACAGCTGTTTTTTAGTGGTGTGATAGGAGAGACAGATCAAAAGGCATAGACAGTAGATCATGGGTCTGGAAAGGGAAAGTGTAGCAGTGGCTGATAGTTATGGAGGTTAAGAGAAGAGTCCTGGACTTATTAGAATAAAATTGGTGATTTGGGGCCTGGCCATAATTATCAGCTTGCTTAATCTTCATTTTATTATAAATTATTGAAAGGATACCTGAAAACTCCTGCAAAGAGGAAAGAAAATTCTTAAGGGACTTTCTTAACTACCATGGACCTTTTAAATTGGTTTCTATCCCTCAGTGAAGATAATTTGCTTTAAGTACCCAAGAGAAGCAAGACTATAAAGTAACTGTCACTAAACTAGTTTCATATTATTTCTTCTAGTCAAAAAAATTTTTAAAGATTTTATTTATTCATGAGAGAGAGAGAGAGAGAGAGAGAGAGAGAGGCAGAGACACAGGCAGAGGGAGAAGCAGGCTCCATGCAGGGAGCCCGATGTGGGACTCGATCCCGGGACTCCAGGATCACGCCCTGGGCTGAAGGCAGGTACTAAACCGCTGAGCCACTTTGGGATCCCCCTAGTCAAATTTTTTTAAAATTTGAAAGCTCACTACCCCATTAAATGTTGGGGTTTATGATTGGAAGTCATATTTTACATCTCACATTTCCAACTGGGGAACTAAGGTCATGATGGGATTTGCCACTGAGGATTTCTGTTGTTCCAGCTGTTAAGGCCACATGTGTTAAGGCTCATTGAGTGTCTCAGGCTGTGAACTGCCATTATTTTCATATATAGATTTGCTTTTTATTGTTTGCAATTCAGGTTGGGAGAGAAGTAAATGGTATGTTCCCTCTATAAGGCCCTCTAACTTCAGGAGGACATCAGTCGAGGTCTATGTCAGTCCTCTTCACTAATATATCACCAATGTATAGCACAGTTTCTGGAATACAGTAGGTAGTCAGTAAGTAACTGTTGAATAAATAAATGTTATAGTGAAAGGTATGTGAAATATAGGCAGAAATTGTGTGCCTGTTTGTAGTCTACTCAAAGTAGATAGTCAATGTTTATTCATGATGTTTGTCATGATAATTGGGTCTAATTTGCACAATCTAATCTATAAAAGCTAATTAGCTGCTGTTTAGGTTTTATGACTGCTATTGGGGTAGAAGGCACAGTTGGATGTTAAAAATGATAGTTTTCCTAGCCAGGATCTTCTAGTGACACCATATATTAGATCAGTGAACGTCTGTTGGAGTACAGGGAAAAGTGATATCCTATATTTGGATTTTCAAAACAATAGGTATTTTCAAAACAACAGATATTAATCACCCTCCTCTTCTACCACAATTATAAAGATGAGGAAACCCAGGGTAAGTGACTTACCATAAGCACCAGCTGGTTAGTGGTATAGCTGCAACTGTAAGGTAAATTTTCTGTTTCACAGTTCATTGTTCTTGTCACCACCCCTCACTGTTACCACTAATCAACAATGGGAGGATTTTCTTGGAACTGTAACTCAATTTTAGTGCTGGAAAATATCTTAGGGACTCTGTAAAATTTGTCAACCATTGACTAACTTACATGTATGCCAGGGTCACCTGCATTTGAGAAAGTTCTTACCAAGTATGAAAGTATTAACTTTGTTTCTAATCTAAAAAATACTAGAAGATGAATATGACATTACCAAGTGTTTACTTCCCACTTCTCATGTAACAGGCAGTGTAAAGGATATTGGAAAATATAGAGAAGCACTCTATGCTTTTCTGGCAGTTTGCAATTTTACACTGGAGAGAACATGAAAATGCCTGACATCTTCAAAGAACAATGCACTCTACTACAGAAATGTTAGGAGTGTGGTGCAGTGTTTAAGTTGTGCTGGAGTTCAGAGGAGGGAGGGATCATTAAGTAAACTTCTGATGACAAGATAATGGCTTTTGAGAGCAGACTTCAGCATTCTCTTTTTGCTGCACCCTCCCTCCTTTTCTGTTCACGCCCCTTTTCAACAAGTTTGGTGGTGATGGTGACTAATTAGATAAGAAGGGCTCCTATCTCAACCACTAACTCATTTTGTTGATTTCCTACCCAGTGACTCCTTGGGGGGAAGACAGGTGATGGGGTTCATAATGTGATAATTATTTGGATGCCTACATCTTGGGGAAAGAGATTTTTGTATTAGAAATTATGGAAATAGGCAAGCTTACTTTGAGAACACTTTTTTTAAAAAACAGCAAGCTATGTTTCGATGTGTGTAAAGGGATTTATGCTGTCCTTTTTTTTTAATTTATTTTTTATTGGTGTTCAATTTACTAACATACAGAATAACCCCCAGTGCCCGTCACCCATTCACTCCCACCCCCCGCCCTCCTCCCCTTCTACCACCCCTAGTTCGTTTCCCAGAGTTAGCAGTCTTTACGTTCTGTCTCCCTTTCTGATATTTCCCACACATTTCTTCCCCCTTCCCTTATATTCCCTTTCACTATTATTTATATTCCCCAAATGAATGAGAACATATAATGTTTGTCCTTCTCCGACTGACTTACTTCACTCAGCATAATACCCTCCAGTACCATCCACGTTGAAGCAAATGGTGGGTATTTGTCATTTCTAATAGCTGAGTAATATTCCATTGTATACATAAACCACATCTTCTTTATCCATTCATCTTTCGTTGGACACCGAGGCTCCTTCCACAGTTTGGCTATCGTGGCCATTGCTGCTGTAAACATCGGGGTGCAGGTGTACTGGCGTTTCATTGCATTTGTATCTTTGGGGTAAATCCCCAACAGTGCAATTGCTGGGTCGTAGGGCAGGTATATTTTTAACTGTTTGAGGAACCTCCACACAGTTTTCCAGAGTGGCTGCACCAGTTCACATTCCCACCAACAGTGTAAGAGGGTTCCCTTTTCTCCGCATCCTCTCCAACATTTGTTGTTTCCTGCCTTGTTAATTTGCCCCATTCTCACTGGTGTGAGGTGGTATCTCATTGTGGTTTTGATTTGTATTTCCCTGATGGCAAGGGATGCAGAGCATTTTCTCATATGCATGTTGTCCATGTCTATGTCTTCCTCTGTGAGATTTCTGTTCATGTCTTTTGCCCATTTCATGATTGGATTGTTTGTTTCTTTGGTGTTGAGTTTAACAAGTTCTTTATAGATCTTGGAAACTAGCCCTTTATCTGATATGTCATTTGCAAATATCTTCTCCCATTCTGTAGGTTGTCTTTGAGTTTTGTTGACCGTATCCTTTGCTGTGCAAAAGCTTCTTATCTTGATGAAGTCCCAATAGTTCATTTTTGCTTTTGTTTCTTTTGCCTTCGTGGATGTATCTTGCAAGAAGTTACTATGGCCGAGTTCAAAAAGGGTGTTGCCTGTGTTCTTCTCTAGGATTTTGATGGAATCTTGTCTCACATTTAGATCTTTCATCCATTTTGAGTTTATCTTTGTGTATGGTGAAAGAGAGTGGTCTAGTTTCATTCTTCTGCATGTGCATGTCCAATTTTCCCAGCAACATTTATTGAAGAGACTGTCTTTCTTCCAATGGATAGTCTTTCCTCCTTTATCGAATATTAGTTGACCATAAAGTTCAGGGTCCACTTCTGGATTCTCTATTCTGTTCCACTGATCTATGTGTCTGTTTTTGTGCCAGTACCAACTGTCTTGATGACCACAGCTTTGTAGTACAACCTGAAATCTGGCATTGTGATGCCCCCAGATATGGTTTTCTTTTTTAAAATTCCCCTGGCTATTCGGGGTCTTTTCTGATTCCACACAAATCTTAAAATAATTTGTTCTAACTCTCTGAAGAAAGTCCATGGTATTTTGATAGGGATTGCATTAAACGTGTATATTGCCCTGGGTAACATTGACATTTTCACAATATTAATTCTGCCAATCCATGAGCATGGAATATGTTTCCATCTCTTTGTATCTTCCTCAATTTCTTTCAGAAGTGTTCTATAAAAAAAAAAAAAAAAAAAAAAGGAAGTGTTCTATAGTTTTTAGGGTAAAGATCCTTTACATCTTTGGTTAGGTTTATTCCTAGGTATCTTATGCATTTGAGTGCAATTGTAAATGGGATTGACTCCTTAATTTCTCTTTCTTCAGTCTCATTGTTAGTGTATAGAAATGCCACTGACTTCTGGGCATTGATTTTGTATCCTGCCACCATACCGAATTGCTGTATGAGTTCTAGCAATCTTGGGGTGGAGACTTTTGGGTTTTCTATGTAGAGTATCATGTCATTGGCGAAGAGGGAGAGTTTGACTTCATCTTTGCCAATTTGTTTTTTTTTTGTTTTTTTTTTTTTTTATTTTTTATTTTTTTATTGGTGTTCAATTTACTAACATACAGAATAACACCCAGTGTTCTTTGCCAATTTGAATGCCTTTAATGTCTTTTTGTTGTCTGATTGCTGAGGCTAGGACTTCCAGTACTATGTTGAACAGCAGTGGTGAGAGTGGACATCCTTGTCTTATTCCTGATATTAGGGGAAATGCTCCCAGTGCTTCCCCATTGAGAATGATATTTGCTGTGGGCTTTTCATAGATGGCTTTTAAGATGTCGAGGAATGTTCCCTCTATCCCTACACTCTGAAGAGTTTTGATCAGGAATGGATGCTGTATTTTGTCAAATGCTTTCTCTGCATCCAATGAGAGGATCATATGGTTCTTGGTTTTTCTCTTGCTGATATGATGAATCACATTGTTGTTTTACGGGTGTTGAACCAACCTTGTGTCCCAGGGATAAATCCTACTTGGTCATGGTGAATAATTTTCTTAATGTATTGTTGGATCCTATTGGCCAGTATCTTGTTGAGAATTTTTGCATCCATGTTCATCAGGGATATTGGTCTGTAATTCTCCTTTTTGGTGGGGTCTTTGTCTGGTTTTGGAATTAAGGTGATGCTGGCTTCATAGAACGAATTTGGAAGTACTCCATCTCTTTCTATCTTTCCAAACAGCTTTAGGAGAATAGGTATGGTTTCTTCTTTAAACGTTTGATAAAATTCCCCTGGGAAGCCATCTGGCCCTGGACTCTTGTGTCTTGGGAGGTTTTTGATGACTGCTTCAATTTCCTCCCTGGTTATTGGCCTGTTCAGGTTTTCTATTTCTTCCTGTTCCAGTTTTGGTAGTTTGTGGCATTCCAGGAATGCGTCCATTTCTTCTAGATTGCCTAATTTATTGGCGTATAGCTGTTCATAATATGTTTTTAAAATCGTTTGTATTTCCTTGGTGTTGGTAGTGATCTCTCCTTTCTCATTCATGATTTTATTAATTTGAGTCTTCTCTCTCTTCTTTTTAATAAGGCTGGCTAATGGTTTATCTATCTTATTAATTCTTTCAAAGAACCAACTCCTGGTTCTGTTGATCTGTTCCACAGTTCTTCTGGTCTCGATTTCGTTGAGTTCTGCTCGAATCTTTATTAACTCCCTTCTTCTCTTGGGTGTAGGATCTATCTGCTGTTTTTTCTCTAGCTCCTTTAGGTGTAAGGTTAGCTTTTGTATTTGAGTTCTTTCCAGTTTTTGAATGGATGCTTGTATTGCAATGTATTTCCCCCTTAGGACTGCTTTTGCTGCATCCCAAAGATTTTGAACGGTTGTATCTTCATTCTCATTAGTTTCCATGAATTTTTTTAATTCTTCCTTAATTTCCTGGTTGACCCTTTTATCTTTTAGCAGGATGGTCCTTAACCTCCACGTGTTTGAGGTCCTTCCAAACTTCTTGTTGTGACTTAGTTCTAATTTCAAGGCATTATGGTCTGAGAATGCAGGGCACGATCCCAATCTTTTGGTATCAGTTCAGACCCGATTTGTGACTCAGTATGTGGTCTATTCTGGAGAAAGTTCCATGTGCCCTTGAGAAGAATGTGTATTCAGTTGAGTTTGGATGTAAAGTTCTGTAGATATCTGTGAAATCCATCTGGTCCAGTGTATCATTTAAAGCTCTCGTTTCTTTGGAGATGTTGTGCTTAGAAGACCTATCAAGTATAGAAAGAGCTAGATTGAAGTCACCAAGTATAAGTGTATTATTATCTAAGTATTTTTTCACTTTGGTTAATAATTGATTTATATATTTGGCAACTCCCACATTCGGGGCATATATATTGAGGATTGTTAAGTCCTCTTGTTGAATAGATCCTTTAAGTATGATATAGTGTCCCTCTTCATCTCTCACCACAGTCTTTGGGGTAAATTTTAGTTTATCTGATATAAGGATGGCTACCCCTG
Organism: Canis lupus familiaris; assembly: GCF_011100685.1. NCBI lineage: Eukaryota > Metazoa > Chordata > Mammalia > Carnivora > Canidae > Canis > Canis lupus. The sequence goes on from NC_049260.1 coordinate 78,770,335, forward strand.
CTTTCTTTTGAGGACCATTCGAATGGTAAATGGTTCTCCAACCTTTTATTTTCAGGCTGTAGGTGTCCTTCTGTCTAAAATGAGTCTCTTGTAGACAGCAAATAGATGGGTCCTGCTTTTTTATCCAGTCTGAAACCCTGCATCTTTTGATGGGGTCATTAAGCCCGTTCACATTCAGAGTTACTATTGACAGATATGAGTTTAGTGTCATCATGATATCTATTCAGGTCTTGTTTTTGTGGACTGTTCCACTGAACTTCTTCTTAAAGGGGAATTTTAAGAGTCCCCCTTAAAATTTCTTGCAGAGCTGGTTTGGAGGTCACATATTCTTTTAGTTGCTGCCTGTCTTGGAAGCTCTTTATGTCTCCTTCCATTTTGAATGAGAGCCGTGCTGGATAAAGTATTCTTGGTTGCATGTTCTTCTCATTTAGGACCCTGAATATATCCTGCCAGCCCTTTCTGGCCTGCCAGGTCTCTGTGGAGAGGTCTGCTGTTACCCTAATACTCCTCCCCATAAAAGTCAGGGATTTCTTGTCTCTTGCTGCTTTAAGGATCTTCTCTTTATCTTTCGAATTTGCAAGCTTCACTATTAAATGTCGAGGTGTTGAACGTTTTTTATTGATTTTAGGGGGGGATCTCTCTATTTCCTGGATCTGAATGCCTGTTTCCCTTCCCAGGTTAGGAAAGTTTTCAGCTAGAATTTGTTCAAATACATATTCTGGCCCTCTGGCCCTTTCGGCGCTCTCGGGAACCCCAATTAAACGTAGGTTTTTCTTTCTCAGGCTGTCGTTTATTTCCCTTAATCTATCTTCATGGTCTTTTAATTGTTTGTCTCTTTTTCCTCAGTTTCCCTCTTTGCTATCAACTTGTCTTCTAGGTCACTCACTCGTTCTTCCACCTCGTTAACCCTCGTCGTTAGGACTTCTAGTTTGGATTGCATCTCATTCAATTGATTTTTAATTTCTGCCTGATTAGCTCTAAATTCTACAGTCATGAAGTCTCTTGAGTCCTTTATGCTTTTTTCTAGAGCCACCAGTAGCTGTATAATAGTGCTTCTGAATTGGCTTTCTGACATTGAATTGTAATCCAGATTTTGTAACTCTGTGGGAGAGAGGACTGTTTCTGATTCTTTCTTTTGAGGTGAGGTTTTCCTTCTAGTCATTTTGCTCAGTGCAGAGTGGCCAAAAGCAAGTTGTATTGAGAAAAAGAGAGGAGAGAAAGAAGGAAAGAAAAGAGAAAGAGAAAAAAAGGGAAGAAAAAAACGAAAAAAAAAGAAGAAAAAGAGAAAGAAAAAGAAAGGAGAAAAAAAGGGGGTGGAGGAAGGAAACAAATCAAAAAGCAAAACAAAACAAAACAAAACAAAACAAAAAAAGAACCACGGGGGAGTATCTTCTGATTCTGTGTACTTTAAGTCCCTTGGCTTCTCCTGGAAGTTGTCAGTCTAGGTGGTGTTCTGGGGGAGGGGCCTGCTGTGCTGATTTTCAGGTGTTAGCAGTTGGGGGAGCTGCTGTGCCCCTGCATGGTGCAGGGCTCAGTGGTGGTTGTTTACCCCGTGAGGCCGCAGGAGGAACAGCCCCAGTGGCGGGGCAGCTCTGGAAACCTGGATTCAGCTCCGGCAGGAACTCCGTCTGCAGGGCCTGGAGGCTCGGGGCGGGGCCGCTGATCTGCTCAGCTGGGGCAGGAGCGTCCTTGCTGTCCTGGGCCCTCCCGGCCTCTGCCTGTCCTGGGGGAGGCCGGATCCTGGGCTGTGTCCCGGCGCTCTGTGCTCCGGAGCCTGTGCTGTTGGATTCGCGCTCCCGGGCCGTGCAACCCCCTCCGCGGAGCTGCCGCCCGAGCCCGTCCGAGCTGCTCCTGGAACCGCGCAGGCCCCTCCGCGGAGCCTCTTCCTCTGCCCGAGCCCCTGCGAACTGCTCCCGGGGCAGCGCATCCCCCTCCATGGAGCCGCCGCCCGAGCCCCTCCGAGCTGCTCCTGGAACCGCGCAGGCCCCTCCGCACAGAGCCTCTTCCTCTGCCCGAGCCCCTCCAGCTGCTCCGGGTCCGCCGGGTCCCGCCGTGCGCGCTGCAGCCCTTAGGGAGCTCGGCGCACTCTCCTGGGCGCGCAGTTGCTGTTACTGTCCCGGGGAGCCCGAGGGCATCCTCGCCCTCCTGGGTCCTGCTCCAACTCCCTCCGAGCCCCTTTCCGCCCGGGAAGGTTGGTGCAGCTCCTGCTCCTCCGGGACGGGGCTCTCCTGTCCTGGGGACACTCACCCCGGCCTTAGCCCGGCTCCTCGCGGGGCCCCTCCCCCTTGAAGGCCTTTGTTTCTTTACTTCTTTTTCCCCATCTTCCTACCTTGATAGATGCGTGAACTCTTCTCACTGTAGCATTCCAGCTGGTCTCTCTTTAAATCTCAGGCCGAATTGATAGATTTTCAGGATAATTTGAAGGTTTTCTAGGTAATTTGGTGGAGACAGGTGATTTGGGGACCCTACTCTTCCGCCATCTTGCTCCTCCCCCCCAAGCTGTCCTTGATATCAAAATTTTATGTTTTCATAAATATGTGCCAATTTGACAGTAGTATTTCCATAAGGGAATATGTCGATGTAAGTGTTGATAATGCTAAAGATTTCCCCAGTGATAAGAATTAATGGATATTTTCTCTTACAGTTCAAAACAGGCAAAAGACACTTGAAATAAGATGCTTTACTTGAAAAAAAAGGATGCTTTACTTGAGTTAAATAATAGTTTGTAATTGTGTTCCTTTTCTTCTTTTCTTTCTTTATTTAGCATCTCCTATATGAAGATTTTCTGGCTCTATTATAAGACCTTTATTTTCTTTTTTAAAAAAGCATACAGTATTATATTAGTTTCAGGTGTACAATATAGTGATTCAACACTTCCATACATCACCCTGTGCTCATCACGGTAAGTGTACTCCTTAATCCCCATCACATATTTCACCCATCCCCCCATCCACCTCCTCTTTGATAACTATCGATTTGTTCTCCACAGTTAAGAGTCTGATTCTTGGTTTCACTCTCTCTTTTATTGCTTTTCTTGTTTTCTTTCTTAAATTCCTTATATTAGTGACATCATATGGCATTTGTCTTTCTATGACTGACTTATTTAATTTAGCATCATCTCTAGCTCCATCCATGGCATTGCAAATGGCAAGATTTCATTCTTTTGGTGGCTGAATAATATTCCAGTGTGTGTGTGTGTGTGTATCATCTCTTCTTTATCCATTCATCAATCAATGGACACTTGGGCTGCTTCCATAATTTGGCTACTGTAAATAATGGTGCTATAAATATAGGGGTGCATGTATGACTTTGAATTAGTGTTTGTATTCTTTGGGTAAGTACCCAATAGTATGACGGCTAGATCATAAGGTAGTTTTATTTTTAACTTTTTGAGGAAGCTCCATACTGTTTCCCACAGTGTCTGCACCAGTTTGCATTCCCACCAGCAGTGCATGAATGTTCCTTTTTCTCCACATCCTCATGAGGCCACTTCTTTATGAACCTCCAGATGTTGCTGGATATGGGATAGTTTAGACACTTGATAGAAACATGGCCTTTATTTCCCTATTAGCCCATCCTTCCAAATGAACCTACCTCTTAGGAAAGTGTAAAGTGATTTATGGGAGGGGATTTGGAAATGAGATTCCCTTCTTCAGAGTCAAATGTTTTAGCATTTGAATACAGAAAATATGCTCCTTTGTGCCTTCTGCAGACTTACATCAGAACCACATAACGCATATTCTGAGCTGATTAACTGGGTAAAGATGGGTTTGTTCTGACCTGGAACTAGGTAGCTGACTTTAGAGCAAGTCAACTCTGAGGAAAGAGCGAGTTTCAGCAGCTTCGTTGCTGAGCACAGCTGAGAAGAAACTATTTGTTTCCACGGAGGAAAAAATATCTTCATAGCAGGACTTCTTTCTCCCACTTTTTAAATTCCACAACTGCATTTTCCTCTCCAGTAAATCTTAATTTCTCAAAATCTGAAGCTATTATTGCGTGTGTCTTTTTTTTTCACAAAGTACAAATCTTAGCAATAAAAAGTGATGGATTCTATTATTAGAAAAGGGAAGAACTGTGGCTTTTTAGGGCCCCACATTGAAGACCTTTTCTGTCATTTGGATCTCTCCAAAAGTACAAAGTCTCTTTGTGAATTATTGGGGGATGGAGGATGTCTAAGTTTGTCTGCTATAAAATTACTCTGGCATACTTATGCTCTTGCTATTGGGACTTAGCAGCCTGTATGAATAATTTGTGTGAATAAATTGCATATGTCTTTACAGAACTTGCTAGAGCCTTATCCTTCCTAACAAAAAGAGGATGTCATCTTCAGGGTCCTCACTGATTGAAAGTGGCAGGTAATATTGAAATAGATGACAATCTGAAGTTCCTATGGTGGTTTCAAAATCCAAGCAAATATTTCCAACAAAAAGACTAATGAAGTCTGCCCTATATGAGAACCATGCTAGGGAAGGCATTTGACTGAATTTCTACTTTTCTCTCTGTGTTGCTGACCTCAGCTAGGGATCTCACTTCCACTAGAACAAGACTGATTCTTGTGGCATTTATAAGGAGGACACTAGGCTGGGAATCAGGAGACCTCATTTCTAATTTCATCTTTGACATCAATGGTTGACTACTGCTGAGAATTTTTTTTTAATTTTTGTGTTTTATTTTCCATGTCTTTAGAATGGGGGTAAAACTACCTGCTCTAGCTATTTCACAGGGATGTTGCAAGAATGCAACAAGGCAATGATTGTTCTAGAACTCTTTGAAAGGTATAAACAAAAGTGATATCTAAGCTAAAGGTATTGTGGGGAAATTATTATTGCTTAATATTTTTATGGTTCTTTCGAAACAAGCTCTTTGGTGCTTTTTCTCTGAGAAAAGAGACGATTGATGTGAAGTCCTGTCATGGATGTTACAGAGAATAATAAATAATAATACAAACAGGGGAGGGCCTTGGGAGACACAAGATCTTTCTGGAAAGCCTGAAAAGCTGAAGGAAGCAGGAATATTCCTGGGCTGGCCCAAGGAAAAAGAAAGCTACCAAGACCCTGATCTATATGTTGTGCGGTAAGATGAAGAAAAGTATTCCTATGCTTCTAGTGAAAAAGATTGCTATCAGAACTCAGTAATAGTGACGCCCCTTCCCTATTCTTGGCTGGAAGAGGTAGCAGAGGGAAGAAATCCTCATGGATGTGGCCAGTGTTCAAGATAAAGCCAGGAATGTAAAATCTTGAGGGAAGAGGGTAGTTCTTTCCATTTCTTTTCTCCCCACCGATATTTAAAATCTCTTGCTTCTTCATAAAAAAACAAATCCTGCTACCTAAACTGTAATTATCTCTTCAAACTCCAAAGTAATATTTGCTATAATAGAATTACAGTATGTCCAGAGAAACTTGTACTTTTCTGTGTTTTGGTAGAAAGCAATTTAACCTATGTGATAAAGAGAAATAGCTGACTTGAGAGCTCTGACTCTTTTTATTTCCCCCTGTGCCACTGAAAGAATGATTGGAGTGATGAGGGCAGTATTTCCCAAAGTGTGTTCTGTGCAATATTAATCTCTGTAGGTGTTTTTGCTTTGTTTTTGTTTTTGTTTTTGATTTTTGTTTTCAAAAAAGGGATTACATGATCAGATACATTGGGAAATGCTTCATAATGTGGTTTCCTCTTGGAAATTTGCCACACGTCTGTTAGGATAGTGAAAACTTTGAGAAATCTAACAGGAAAAGAATGTTTAAATTTGTTTAATCCAGCATTTCATAATCTTAGTTCCTTTCTGAAGCCCCCTTTTGATACATTACCAATCAACATTTCTCTTGTTCAATAGAAGACTTTTAAGAGGCAGATTCATTCTTTGATATAACTATAATTTAGGTTGCTACACTAGATATCAAATCCTCAGGTTATAGAATTCAGTATTGCTGGTGAGCCTTCTCCAAAATTAATATCATTGCACTTAGACAAAGATACAATCAGGCCAGTGATGTTTTCTGTCTGAATAAACTATTAAAATGCTAGAGTAATTTGACAGTCTCTCCATTCTGAGCTGGCCAAAGATTGAAAGTAGTCCATACTTATTGCATGCTCACTATGAGCCAGCTAATGTTCTAGATAGGTTGGGTGGTTCCCTAGTCTAGAGCCTAGGGAACTGAGGGATAGAGGTTAAGTAAATCACTCAAGGTCACAGACCTAGTAAGAGACAGATGTGGGATATGGTCTGTTTAACTCCAGAGTTTATGATTTTAACTTAAAATATTTAAAGTCAGACCCTGACTTCTTTTTCTTTAAAGATTTTATTTATTCATGAGAGATGGAGAGAGAGAGAGAGAGAGAGGCAGAGACACAGGCAGAAGGAGAAGGAGGCTCCATGCAGGGAGCCTGATGTGGGACTCGATCCCAGGTCCCCAGGATCATGCCCTGGGATGAAGGTGATGCTAAACCACTGAGCCACCCAGGCTGCCCCAGACCCTGACTTCTAAGCAGAAAATGGCATTTCAAAACTTTCAGAATTCTATATCTGAATACTGTATCAGTCAAGACTCTATAGCATAAAGGAGTTTGTCTTTGGTTAAGAGGGCCTCCTGTATCATCAGAGTCAGTGTATTATAACTAATTTAGAGAATAGCTGTTCAGTTTAAAGTACCCTGAAGGTCACAAGCATTGGCAAACTTCTTTTTGTCCACTTATTTTCAGGCCTATTTCTAGCTTTTTTCACTGCTATTGTTGGATGTCATCTCTTTAAGCAACTAGCTTAGGAGCTATAATGTCCCTCAAATGAGTGCTTTTAATTGTTTAACTGTCCTTAATCTCATTAGAGCCCTATCCATTCCTTTGTCATTGCTCTAGAGAGGCACCTTAACCTAGCCTCCTTTTATGGACATAATGGAAAGATCTTCATGCCTCTAGACAAAACTAGCTCCAACTCAAGGAAGATGACATCCACCTAATTATTAGCTTATCTTTATTATATTATTATATTATATGTCAGGCATGTTCTAAGTGTTTTACAAGGATTGAATCATTTAATCCACACCACACTATAAAGGAGGTACTATTGTTACCCTCATTTTACAGATAAGAGTATGGAAATTCACAGATGTTAGGTTACTTGCTCAATATTAGACAGCTAGTAACTTAGGTCTCAAACTCTGGTCTGTATGATTCCAGGGAATGTACTATTAATCACTGTATTATACTAGTCTGGCTATCCCTAGATTAGTTTTTCTTCAACCTGAATCTTGCCATTGTTGTGAGTATATTCCTACCATCCTCCTAGCCCTGCCATTCTGGTCTGTCTAGTTCATTAGTTCTCCAACTTGCTTCAGTGTGCACCAGAATCACCTAGAAGTCATAAGAAAACATAGATTCTAGGCTACATCCCCAGAGCTTCTGCTTTAAGAAGCAAGGTGGTGGATGAGGGTGGGAAGCTGAGAATTTGTATTCCTGACATATTCCCAGGTGCTGGTCCAAAGACCACACTGAGAACCATTTATGTACTGTAGTCACTACTTTGACCAACTCCAAGTCCTCCTCTTCCTCTTCTTCTTCCTCCTCTTCCTCTTCCTCTTCCTCCTCTTCATCTTCTTCTTCTGTTTTTGGAGAGGGGGCAAGAGAGGGGAAGAGGGAGTGAGAGAAAGAGAATCTTAAGCAGGTTTCACACCTAGCACAGGGCCCAACACTGTGATCATGACCAGAGCTGAAATGAAGAGTCTGACACTTAACTGACCGAGCCACCAGGTGCCCCTCCAACTCTTCTTTTAAAAGCTGATTTTCTCTTGAGCAAGACTGATTTTCACTGTTTATTAAAACAGAACCAAATATTTCTACTTTGACCCATTTAAAGCATCATCTAAATACACATATCTCCAAGTTATTTTTTTAAAGTAGTTTCACCATACTATATGTTGATCATATTCTTGAGCAGATGTAATTTGGCATAAAGGTAAGATTTTAGGGATTTATCTCCAAGTAATTTCCCAATGGCTTGCATCCCACCATTAGCATCATCCCTTATATACTTTATGTGACATTTAACTTGGCTAAGGAAATGGTAAGTGGAAGCATATTCACTACAAGAATACTTAATGAGGCAATGTGGCTTGGGGATGAGGGCATGCACAGACTTTGTAATCAGACAGACCTGGGTTTGAATCTCAAGTTTGCTTTTTTTTGCCACTTAACTAGTTCTATAACTGTGTTCAAGTGATGCAACTTTTCTGAACTCTGTTACCTGTATAATGGGTAATGATTATAGAATTAACTTCATGACACTATAAATAAGATTATGTAATGATAGCATATTCTACCATGACAGACATAAAGCAAAATCAATGAACAGTGCCTAGTTTATGTTAGTGGCTACCAACCTCTAATCTTCAGATGTGTAGAGTACCAAAAAGTTGTTGCAAGGGATCCTTGACACTGCGTGCAAACTACTGTCTGCAGTTGAAATCAGTAAGACATAGCACATACATGTACAATTATTTTCCAACCTACATAGATGTTGACTTAATTAGTAAAATACAAATGCACTTATATTACTGAATTTGTAAAAACTTTATGTCATTATGTAGTATTTATATTTACATCAGCAAATATTAAAAGATCAACTATTTTACATTTAAAAAGAATCCTCATAAAAGAAAGAGAAAAACTGAAAAACAGATTCTGAGCTATAGAGAACAAACTGATAGTTACCAGAGGGGAGGTTTATGGGGAGGGGATGGTTGAAGTAGATGATGGAGATTGAGTACACTTATGATGAGCACTGAGTAATGTATAGAATTGTTGAATCACTATATTGTACACCTAAAACTAATATTATATTGTATGTTAACTAACTAGAAATAAAAAAAGATAACCACAGTAAAACTAGTTTTTTACAAATTTTTAAATAATAAGATAAAAAGAATCCTCATGGTTTAAAAGGTTGTAGAGTAGTGGTTTATCGGAGTAATCTATTGATCCACTATTCCCTAGCAAAGAGCAGGCCTCTGAAAGGGAAAAGCCCAGCTCAGTTTTGATAAGCAGAAGAGACAGAGGGAGTTATGGTATGGGGGTATTGCTTTAGGAAGGCATGATCTTGTGGGCTGCTATAGTTTGGCAATCTGAGAAACTGAGAGCTAATGTGAGGATATCAGTCTGGAAGGAAGAGGGATAGCAACAACTCTTACCAAAATACCCAGAGAACCCAATGACCAGATAATGTGTTCTTAGATAACTGCGCATCTCAAGTGAACAACACCAATGGTCTATCTAGCTTTTCAGAAGGACTATGGAAATTCATTAGGATAATAGTATCTGTCTATGGGATTTATATGCCTAGTGCAGGAAAATGTATTGTTGCTTTATTCTAATTACATTATCCAGTCAAATACCTCTGGAATGATCAGGAAACAGTCCCTGAAATAGGAAGGAATTGGTGGAAGTGAAATTTATAGTCTCTTTGATAAAATGATTATCTTCAGGGATTCAGGCTCTGATCACTACTTAGAGTGTGTGAAAATATTGCTGAATAAGGTACTGAGCAAATTCAAGTTGTCATTAAGAGGACTGTGGTTGGTATCATCAAATTATATTCATTATTCAGATAAATGTTCCATGCCCCCTTAATAGTCTGCATTCTCATTGACTTAAGCATTCATTTAGATTTTTGTTTTATTTTTGTTTTTACGTAAGAGGAAGGGGCAGGTGGTACTCATAACATCTTGCTGGAACTTCATAGGTGTCATAAATATTTGGAAATCAAGATAAAATTATATGTATATTCCTAGTCTAAAAGTGCAAGCTTAAGTTTGAATTCATTATTTGACATGGTTTGGACTTGGTAATAGTTGTTATTTGGTAGCAGTTTAGGTTGATTTAGAGGGAAAAGGGAATGATTCTGTTTTATGTCTCTATTTCTAGGAATAGCTGAATTCAGTTTCATGTAATTGGCACTCAAAACACAGCTATTCTACCCTTTCTTTATAGCTTTCTTTTCCATATTTTTATTTTCATTTCCACCCACTCATATATAGGCCATTTAAAAATGTGTCTCTATAGCCATTTAAAAAAAAATGTGTCTCCAAAAGTCAGAGAAAGACAAATGCCATATGATGTCATTCATACGTGAAATTTAAGAAACAAACAAGCAAAGGGAGTAAAAGAGAGAGAGAAGCCAAGAAACAGACTCTAAACTGTGGAGAACAATCGAATGGCTACCAGAGGGGAGGTGGGTGGAGGGATGTGTGAAATACATGATGGGGATTAAGGAGTACACTTGTTATGATGAACACCAGGTGTTGTAAGGAAGTGTTGAATCACTATATTGTACACCTGGAAATAATATTACACTGTATGTTACCTGTAATTTAAATAAAAACTTAAAAAATAAATAATGTCTTCAATTTTCCTCCCAATAGATTTTACAACAAATATTTGCTCTCAAGTAACTTTCTCCTACAACCTAGTACACTCCTGAATTCCTTTCCACTTACTTTCCACTTCTGCCTACCTCTCCTACCATCCTTTAATGAGGGCTCAGAGAAAAGAAACTCATATTAACACCACCCTAAGGAAACAGCATCAGAAAATAAATTGACTTCTAAAGAAAGTTATCATGTCATGTATTATAAAGCTGGAGAAACTCATTTGTACTTTACCTGTTAATTTGTAGTTAATATCTCTACTGTTAATACAATTAATAAAATTTAAATGACTATAATCTATCCACCTAACATAATTATTTTCATTTTTGTGGATGCATAATACACAATTTTAAATCATTCAGCCACTGTATGCACACAGTTTTATGTTTTGGTTTTTCAATTAATACATAAATATTATTTTGTGTTTGTCCATAGTATTCATGATTATAATTTCTATTAGCAGCTTGATATTCCATATTTTTGATCTAGCATAAGTTATTTAGCCATTCCCCTCATCTGTTGTGTTTTGATTATCTCTTATATTACTTATCCATCTTCCATTAGAGTGGCTAAGCAAAAGTTTGACTTTACAATTGCTGTCCTCTAAGATATCAATCCCTAGATGTTTCTGCTTGACTGTCCCACCTCTTCCATTTCTACCTGGGTTGGCCTGAACTCTGCCAGGTAAAGGTTAGTTACCCAGTAAAAAATCTTTACATATAGTATAAAGTTGCAAGGGGACACCTATGGCACAGCAAGCTCCCTGTTTGGTGTTTCATATTATCTCACTTAGTCTTCTCAGTATGTTTATAAGAAGATCACAGATTATTTACACTTGGGATGAATGGGAATGATGAATGAGTAAACTGGTGGAGGAGAAGAAAGGAGAAAATATGGAGGTGATGCATTTATTAAGCATATAACAAGCCATTCTCACAGGATAAGAGTGTTTGGATATCTTCCTTTTCTTCTCCCACCCTAGGTCTGACATTTGGTCTGCATTTACTGCTCGCCTGAACTATAAAGCTCCACCTGAGCACAATGTGTAATTTCCAAATATTTCCTGCATAAAGTGGAAAAAAACACTTTTATAGTTATTTGTATTTCAGTTGAAAGTTGTCTTATAAAAATGCAAAAAAGAATCACTGAGATGAGGGACACTTTTATTTTATAATTATTTTTAAAATAAATTTATTTTTTATTGGTGTTCAATTTGTCAACATACAGAATAACACCCAGTGCTCATCCCATCAAGTGCCCACCTCAGTGCCCGCCACCCAGTCACCCCCACCTCCCCTTCCACTACCCCTAGTTCGTTTCCCAGAGTTAGGAATCTTTCATGTTCTGTCTCCCTTTCTGATATTTCCCACCTATTTTTTCTCCTTTCCCCTTTATTCCCTTTCACTATTTTTTATATTCCCCAAATGAATGAGACCATATAATTTTTGTCCTTCTCCGATTGACTTATTTCACTCAGCATAATACCCTCCAGTTCCATCCACGACAAAGCAAATGGTGGGTATTTGTCGTTTCTAACGGCTGAGTAATATTCCATTGTATACATAAACCACATCTTCTTTATCCATTCATCTTCCGATGGACACCGAGGCTCCTTCCACAGTTTGGCTATTGTGAGGGACACTTTTAAATAAGATCTCTGCCAGACCCTATTTGAATAGGTACCAGCTTCTCACTACTAGGCGCTCTCAGATGTATACAATGGTGGCTAAGATTTGTGTGGATAAAAATATATTTTTCCCACTCTTGAAATCTATACTGAAGTATTTCTAAGCAGGGGAAATTCCTTCTGCTCATCCAGACTTCTCTTGCCCCCTAGTTTGTAAGAAATGCCATTTTCCATCCTGTTTGAGCATAAGGGTACTCTGTTTCCCCAGGCCAGCCAGCCTGAAGACTTCTTCAGGATGCTGCTAAAGAATGGTATTATACTTTATCCATTCTTTGCAATTATGTCAGAATGCCTGATACTTTTTTTGAAAAATGTGGAGACCCAGGCTGATTGGTCCAGCCTTGTTGTGATCAGCGGTTTTTAGGAATGACTATCTAAGCCTAACTTTGAGGTTCTTATGAATTTAGTCACTAAAAACAGTATCGAACTATCTAAAGAGCTGCTATTGTGTGGGCACAATGATGACAATTCATCATTTGTGGGCACTCAGATGAGGCTTAAAGACTTTTTGATGGTCATGACAAGAACAATTAGGAGAGAATGAACAAACTTTACTTCATAGGAGGTTCTGGTGATGAGTAGTGAATTTATGATATATTGAAGTTTATTCTACTTTTCTCTATGTCAAGCCAAAAAGTACTCATTAGGCAACCATTCTATATAAGACCATGTACAAAATACTGTGGGAGATATGGTGATCAATAAAACTGGTTCTTCTTCCTTCAAGTTTAAATTCTGGTTGGGATGACAAGACATGAAAAATTAGGTAACACAGGAGATAAATAGTTCAAGGCAGTAACAGAAGAGGTGTCATGAGACAAAACATTATTATTTAACAAATGAATGATGCAGACAGTGTTCTAGGAATTGAAAGAAGATAGAGCTTAGAGGCATGCTGATATAGTGCTTCTTCTCTTGCTATTCTCTCTGCCTGAAATGTCCACTCCATACATCCCTCCATACCTGTAGAATTCCTGTTTCTCTTTTGAGATATGATTCAGTCATAACTTTCTTGGTATAATCTTCATCAATCCACCTAAAGTTAATCACATTATCTTCTGTAAGTTCATAGAAACTTAAACTCACTAAGATTATGTAAAGAGCTGCTGTTGTGTGGGCATCTAATAACCTTAATATACCACAATAATTCATCATTTGTGGGCACATGGATGAGGCTTAAAGACTATAATAAAATATAATATATAATAAATACACATATTTATTATATAATACACATATATTGCTGTCATTATTTGTTTGTACATTGGACTCCTCCACTAAGTAGAAACTTTCAAGGGTAGGGGAAATTTGATATGAATTTATCTTTCTGTCCCAGGAACCAACCTTAGAGTTGGATATATAGTCAGTGTTCAATTCATTTGTTGAAATGAAATAAAATGAATGTAGTGGAAAGAGCACTGGATTTGTGGTCTGAATTAAAATAGCATTTAGCTTAGTAAATGTTTGTTTTTCTTTTTTAAAAGATTTTATTTATTCATTTAAATTATTTATTTATTTATTCATTCATTCGTTCATGAGAGAGAGAGAAAGAGAGAGAGAGAGAGAGGCAGAGACACAGGCAGAGGGAGAAGCAAGCTCCATGCAGGGAGCCTGATGTGGGACTCGATCCCAGAACTCCAGGATCACGCCCTGGGCCAAAGGTAGGTGCTAAACCCCTGAGCCACTCAGGGATCCCTAAATGTTTGTTTTTCTGAATTGTGTGTCTTTTCATCTCTATGGACTAAGTAGAATGATCTCTAAAATTCTTTGTAACACTGAAAGTTGTGCAATCTTAGACTGAGAGTGGTTCTTTTTTCTATTTAAATTCAAGTTAGTTAACATATTGTGTAGTATTGATTTCAGGAGTAGAATTTAGTGATTCATCACTTACATAAAACACTCAGTGCTCATCCCAACAAATGCCTTCCTTTCTGCCCATCACCCATTTAGCCCATGCCTCCACCCACCTCTCTTCCAGCAACCTTCAGTTTGTTCTCTATAGTTAAAAGTCTCCTATGGTTTGCCTCTGTCTCTCTGTTTTTATCTAACTTATTTTTCCTTCCCTTTCCCTATGTTCATCTGTTTTGTTTCTTAAATTCCACATATGAGTGAAATCATATGGTATTTGCCTTTCTCTGACTTATTTTGCTTAGCAGAATACACTCCAGTTCCGTCCACATTGCTGCAAATGGCAAGATTTTATTGTTTTTGATTGCTGAGTAATATTCTATTGTGTATATATACCACATCTTCTTCATCCATTCATCAGTTTATGGACATCTGGGCTCTTTCCATAATTGGACTATTGTGGACATTGCTGCTATAGATATTGGGGTGCATGTGCCCATTTGAATCAGCAGTTTTGCATCCTTTGGATAAATTCCTAGTAGTACAATTGCTGGGTCATAGGATAGTTCTATTTTTAATTTTTTGAGGAACCTCCATACTGTTTTCCAGAGTGGCTACACCAGTTTGCATTCCCACCATGTGCAAAAGGGTAGACTGGGAGTGGTTCTTAAAAGTTTTCCATAACTGCTGCTGCAAATAATAATTATGATGATAATAATAGTAGCTAATGTTTACTGCAAACCTGCTATGGGCTAAGCATAGAACATGAATTATCTTCTTCAACCCTCAAAATAATGTTACATGGTAAACACTATTATTACACTCATTTTCCAGAAGAGGACACTAAGACTCCAAGAAGTTGAAGAATTTGCTCAGAGTCACACAGCTAGAAAGTGTTGAAATGAGGACTCCAGTTCAAATCACTTAATAGCTGTGCTAGTTATTCTCAACCCTCAGTATACATTAGGATCACTAAGGGTTTAAAACAAAAATGATGACCAGGTCCAACTCTTCTGGGATTCTGATTCAATTGGTCTGTGGAGGGGACTGAACATTGACAGTTTTTATAAAGCTCCCCCACGTGACTTTATTGTGCCAACAGGTTTGAGAACCTCTGCATTTATTATCCTATTATTCAGCCTTTGAGACAATAGCTGGCTCTTGTCAAACAGTAGGGTTTTCACGAGTAAAAGAAAGGAGGTATTCTGTCTGTGAACTTTTGCAAAAATTATTGTAATACACAAATATCTGAATGTGTCTTATTTCTCTCCATCAAGAGTCTTTTGTTATATCAAGGCTACTTAGATCTGGGTATATAGATCAGACTATGCCCCAGCTGTAAGTGCATTTGGAAACATTTTCAACATATTTCCCAGTTTCAGAAAGAGATGGTTTCTGCACCGGCTTGTACTCAGTCTTCTGCCATCACTCTTCAAAGGTCGAAGGGACAAACTTTCCTTGAATAGGGACAGTAGGTTCTCTTTGATTTGTACACTGGACTACAAACCTGTCAATTTCTAAGTGACAGTTTTAATTTGGAATTTGTGAATCAGATTATCTGGTTGAGAAAGCTGGAATGAAAGAATTTTGAAAAAAGATGTAGAATGGCCTTCCCTTACTTTATGGTACAACACTTTCCATGGGGCTAGCTTTACAGCAGTCTTGAAACATTCCTCTCTGGCTAGTACACTAAAACAAGCAGCTTATTTGGGGTTTTTGCAGCTGCTATTGCTGATGGGGGTGGCCTCCTAAGGACAGGATCCCTGAGGGGATAGAGAACTGGAAAGAAATTGGTAGCAAACTAGCTGCTGAATAACTCCTGAGTGTTCTGAAAGACTCATTGCAAGAGAATTGTCAGGAAAGGGACACCTTGATTAGGAACATTTCAGGGTGTTCAAATTGTTTGCCTTTTATAAGCAAGCCATTTAGACTCTGCTTGGCAATACACTTCTGGCAGATGACTTAATCTTCTGGCCAGATTAACTACTACTTACAATTATTCAGCTGGGAAGGGTGATTTAGGGGTTTTCTGTAAATAGGATACAGAGGAAAACTGTGGGTCACAGTAGGCTGATGAGCAGCATCTTAGTGAGAGTGCCTCTAAATGCCTTAGTTGCAGAGGCTTATGGTGTTAAAAAGCTAAAAAGGGAAATAGATCACTTTGGGTCAAACCCAGACTCCTAGAACCCAATTCATTCCCTTTCAGTTTTGACTGCTTGTTCTCATCAAAATAGACTGTGGCCAATGGAGTTTGGTAACTTTTTGCACCTTGCTAGAATCCCCTCGGAAAGTTATCACCAGTTTCTCTGTACCTTTAGCATTAATAACTAGGTACTTGGCTAAGAAAGGGGACAGACTCTGAAAACAATGGTATGATCTGAGAAGCAGATCATTTATACTCTTATCATAAAACATTTTCTGTACAATGGAAGATGAGACAGTCTGAATAGTACAAGAATACTAGATATTAATTAGGTAGTCATGATAATTATGAGAGGCAAAATATCCACAGAGATTAGGGTTTCAGGAATGAAACATTTTAAAGAGTTTGAATTATTTAAAAAAAAAAAAAAGAGTGAATCGTATTTCTACCACTTGCTGACTTGGATGTTTCACATTAGTTTTCTGAGCTCATCCTTATCTGATTATACTGGGAGAATTTAATAAGATGATGCATATGATGTGTTTAGTAGGAAACAATAAAAATGTGGCTATTATTTCTTATCATTTCCAGCACTACCACATGTTTTCACTACTTTCATCTCAGATACTCAGTATTACTTCAGACTTCATGGCTACCAATCCCCTCCCCAGTGCAGTGTTCTACCTCTCCTGGAGAATGAGTACCATGATCCCAGGCCTTCTTTCTACCCTAATACCTAACTTATTTTTTATTCAATCCCTTTGGATGATGTTCTCTATTATATAGCTATTTATTATTTACCAATGAGGTGTTCTCTGTGAGGCTTATTTCTTCAACTGTAAAATAAAAATATTACCTCCTCCATATGGTTGTAAAGAGGATTAACTGAAATAATCCATGTTAAAGGGCTTAGCACAGTGCCTGGTCTGTGGTTGTACTCTGTAAATGTTGGCTGCTCTTATTTCTGTATATTTGTCAAAACATGATAATGATGAGATTTGCAGAAAGATGCTAACAAACACAAGTTGAGATATTTCTTTCATGGCAAAGGATCCAAAAATGTAGAAGGATGGTTGCATATAGCAGTAAATGGGATATCATGTTCCCATATGAAAGCGTGGCTCTTAGGTTCCCAGAGGTCTCCCTGTGCAAGTGCAGCTATGAGAAACACCACCTGCCTAAATAAGGATTGTATTACATCCTAAAAGATCCTTTTTCCATTCTTACTTTGTTTGTTGTCACTGTTGTTGTTGTTGTTTTATTTTAGCCCTCTCTCTCAGTCCCATCCAATCATTCTGCAGGCTTTGGCTGCAAATCTACCCACTCACCCACCAAGGATGAATAAATCATCACAACTTCTTTACATTCCTAAGTATTTAGGGGAAAACTAGGTGAGGAGAAGGCCACTTTCCTGGAGACATCAGCAAGCAGGACAGGGCTCAGACCTGTTTGATGTTTATTCCTTCAGGCCTATCATGATGCTTTGGAACAGAGTTCATCTTTATTCTGAAGTAGTAAGACCTTGTTTTTAAGTTGGAACAAAAGATCTCCAAACAGGAGTTTTTTCCTTAAAAATGCTCAATACAAAATAATGCAAACTTGTAAAAAAAAATTCAATGTGTAAGTAGAAAAGTGAAAAATACATGTTACTTCATCCACATTCCTACCCTGCCAATCCCAACCGCACAGATAACCACTGTAAACTCTTTGTTGTACATCCTTCTCGATTTCTCTCATCTATAAATAAACATATATGTTCAAAAATAGGATCCTACTGGGATCCCTGGGTGGCGCAGCGGTTTGGCGCCTGCCTTTGGCCCAGGGCGTGATCCTGGAGACCCGGGATCGAGTCCCACATCGGGCTCCCGGTGCATGGAGCCTGCTTCTCCCTCTGCCTGTGTCTCTGCCTCTCTCTCTCTCTCTCACTGTGTGCCTATCATTAATAAGTAAAATAAAATAAAAAAAAATAGGATCCTACTATAAGTATTGATCTGCTTCCCCTCTCACATAACAGCATATCTTAGCATTCTTTCTATGTCAATATATTAAACTTCTTATCCATTTTTAGCAAGGCATCCATTATTATGAAGGCATAATATAGACTTCAGGGTTTCTTTCAGTTTTTTCTTCTTATGAAAAAAATTTAGATGAAAATGACAATTAAGTTTGCTAGGTTTACCTGGGTATTAAGTGGGAGAGTAAAGATTTGGACCTATATTAACTGACTCCAGAACCCACAGGATTAAGTGCTAGGCATTGCTTTTTTCTATAACCTGATTACTTTTACCCTTGGTTTTTAATGTAGGCAGTAGTTATGGGGTACCAATAAAATCTCAGAGTTGAAAGAGATCTTTTTTAAAAAAGATTTTATTTATTTATTTATGAGAGACACAGAGAGAGAGAGGCAGAGATATAGGCAGAGGGCGAAGCAGGCTCCGTGCAGGGATGTGGAACTCGGTCCTGGGACTCCAGGATCATGCCCTGAGCCAAAGGCAGAGGCTCAACCAACCGCTGAGCCACCCAGGTGTCCCTGAAAGGGATCTTTGAAATAGGTTATTTATTCTAACCCCTGACTTTATAAACAAATCATTAGGTGGTTTCTCTTTAGGAAAATTCACTCTGGAAACTTAATTTCGAAGATATAAAACTCCATTAATTTGTTTGCATTTGTAGTGGTAGAAGCTCTGGGTTGCTTTATATAGTAGTTTATCTTGTATCCTTTATATTTTATCACCATTTTTTCATATGATGCTCACAGCCCTCTAAGTAAGGTAAGCTATTATTATGCCCATTTCATAAATGGAGACCTTTAGGCTCAAGGAAACTAAAAAGCTTAGATTTATATAGTCAGTCACTAAGGCAACCTGAATGGCAGGTAAAGGAGTTTCAACTTTCCTTTAAAGACAATGGAGTATTAAAGTCTTTGAGTGGGAGAGAAGTTGTGAGAGTTAAGTAAATGAGAATAAGTAGATGGTGACACAATTAACTATAAAGCTTCAAGAATAGGAGTGGCAAAAGCCAAGATAATAAGCCAGGTCAGCCATTCAAGTATGAATATATAAGGAGCATGAATAATCTTGATAGCCATCAGACTGAAAAAGAGATGAATGAAAAAAAAAACATCAGGAGGACAATATTGCTAGGGATTGGTATTGGCTAGAGATGGGAGACGAGAGAAAGAATAGAATATAAGGATAATTCCGAATATATTGGCCACATTGTTTTGTACTTTACAAATAGGAAAATCAATGGGGCACCTGGGTGGCTCAGTCACTTAGGTATCCAACGCTTGATTTTAGCTTGGATCTTGATCTTAGGGTTGTGAGTTCAAGTCCTGCATTGAGCATGGAGCATACTTGGAAAAAAAAATCTAATGTTGGAGTGAAGAACAGTTTGGATTAGGACTTGCTAAGTGCTAGTGGTTAGGTGTCTAAATAGAAATGTGCAGCAAATTTTAGAAAATTTAGGACTGGGACTTTGTTGAGAACAGTTCTGGAGGTTTATTCTTAATAGTCTTCTATTTTCACAGAGCTGTTCACATACTAAATATAAAATTTAAGTTGTAAGTGTAGTAGGTCTGTAAATAGACCTTAAGAATCTTCTACTTCAATGGAACTAGAGAGTATTATGCTAAGTGAAAAAAGTCAGTCAGAGAAAGACAAATAGCATATGATTTCACTCATATGTGGAATTTAACAAAATAGATGAACACAGGAGAAGCGAAGGAAAAATAAAATAAGATGTAAACAGAGAGGGAGGCAAACCATAAGAGACTCTTAACTATAGGGAACAAACTGAAGGTTGCTGGAGGGGAGGTGGGTGGGGGGATGGGGTAACTAGGTGTTGGATATTAAGGAGGGCACTTGAAGGAGTGAGCACTGGGTATTGTAGTTTACTGATGAATCACTGAATTATACCTCTGAAACTAATAATGCAGTACATGTTAATTAAATTAAATTTGAATAATTTTTTTTAAAAGAATGACTCCAAGTCCCTCATTTTACAAGAGACCAATTGATGAAATAACTTGCCCAGGGCCCTGTAGTTCCTGAGTGGTGATAACAAGTCAGATTTCCCAAGTCTCAGTACTGTTCTTTCCTGGACAATAGAGGTTACAAACTAGAAATGGACCACTGATAGTCCTGTTTGATCAGTATAGTTGATTGTATTATTGTTCACAAATACTTGTTGCCTCTATCTAGGGGAGGATTATACTCCCTGTTCCCAACTGAAATCAGTCTTGGCCACATGACTTGCTTTAGCCAGTGAAATGTGACCAGAGGTGATGTGCAATATTTCTGAGAGGAAATTTAAGATATAGTTTAAGTGCATGATTCACCAGTTTTTCATTTTCTTTTGCCACGAGGTCATCAATATTCTAGATAGAAGTTGCTTGTAAGCCTGAGTAGTAGACTGAACATGACATGGAGCAGAGACATAGCTGACCTATGATGCAACTATAATGTGGGTAAGGAACAAACTTTTGTTGTACGCTAAGATTCTGTGGTCATGTATAAATACAGAATAACCTATCCTACCCTAACCAATAGAGCCTACATAATTTAAGAAAATTGAATCAGTGGCTAACATTTAAAAATTTGGAAAGTTAACAGAAAAATCCAGACTTCAGGTTTCTAATGAAAAATTGGTTCAGCTGGTAAGTTTGGTCTACTACATAGCATGCATTGGCTGGAGCTGAATAGCAGCACCCCCTTAGAAACATAAGCTGACTCTGTAATTTACCCCCAGCATCCAATACTCTATAATTGCATTTTACACCCACCCATCTTGTTCTTCACTTATTTACATTACCTACCTGGTCCTTGTAAACGTTTGCCACTCTGGTTGTAAAACAAATTTTCTCACTCGTCAGGGAAAAAATGCTAGAGGCAAAAAAGAATAGAGGACTGAAGACAGAACTTTAGGTAATACCTATCTACAAGGATAAGACAGACTCAGTGGGGGGATAGATAATAATTGGTTAGAAAACCTAAAAGAAACCCCAATTTGGCTAGTTACCAAAACAAACAAACAAACAAAAAAAAAAAACACAAGGATGAGAAGAGTCAAGGAGGAGGGATAATCAACTTCAGG
Source organism: Canis lupus familiaris (assembly GCF_011100685.1). Taxonomy (NCBI): domain Eukaryota; kingdom Metazoa; phylum Chordata; class Mammalia; order Carnivora; family Canidae; genus Canis; species Canis lupus. Next base: position 78,791,519 of record NC_049260.1, read on the forward strand.
AAAAACTATAGAATTCAAGAATAAAAACTGTGAAAAAAGCAAGTCATATGTAGCCTGCAAGAAAATAATTATAGTGTTTTGGTGATCATGGAAGCCAGAAGGTAAGAGATTAAGGAGCAAAGGGCTGCTAAGAAAATGGAGGTGTTGAGATAAAGTTTTTCATAGCTTTGGCATTGAATTGAAGGAGAAAGATAATTTGTCTCTAAAAAGCCAGCATAATCAAGCCAAAAGATTTATTTTCCTTCTCTTTTTTGGGTGGGAGCAGGAGAGAGACAAGGGGCAACACATGTTTGCCAAACATTGGCAAAAGAGCGAGTAAAAAGGAACCAGATGACTGAAGAGCAAAGTGTGGAAGGTGACTGGAAGCATGGATTGAGAACACAGGTGAAGAAGTTAGTTTTTGCAATAAGGTATAATAGACTTTCATTTAAGTCTGCTAACATGGAATATGGGATCTTAATGAAGTGTCAATAGTGACTCAGGATAGCAGTGTCTGGGCCCCATAGTGGAAGTGGGGTAAGATAAGAATGATGACCTTGTGTAGGAGTTCATAGGTCTGCTCTCTCTGGTTACAGTCTGAATGAAGAGAAATTAGGAAGGGAAGGATCTGATAATTGAGAGACTGACTGCCATTTGTGGCAGGAACCTGAGCCATGTGCCCAGATACAATCTTGTTTTCTTTCTGGTCCTCTCTTTTCTGTCAGTTCTGCAGTTGTCCTTATAAGAAATGCCTCTTATCTCACATGGGTTAGTGAGTTTGGGAAGGAAAAATGCAGTTTACTGTGATAGCAGTAAGTGCAATGCAGATATCCACTAAGACACTGGAAATGCACCTCGGGGCTTTGAATTTCATTTTAAGAGGCAAACACTGTTCATCAAATAGCACCCTCTGAAGAAGGAATCTGGAATGACAAAATATGCTAAATTTAGTAGTTTTCAGCCTGTGATCCTAGATCCCCTGGAATCCTGTTAATGGTCTGCATACTGAGCCCTTATATGATTAGTTTACAATATGACAATATTGATATTTCTGTCAACATAAAATAGAAATTTACTTATACTGTATTAGCATCTCATTGTCATACTTTGGTTTGGACAAAAAAAATAGTAATTGACCTATAGAACTTTCCTATCACACAGCAAAAGGGAGGACCACTGAGCATCATGATATTCATAGGAGACCATGTTCTCATTATCACTATAAACCACAATGAAAATATTGTGAAGGTATCTCTAGTAGGGTTTTAGTGGACAATGAGGCAAGTAAGATGGTACTGTTTTCTTTTCTTTTTTTTTTTTTTGGTACTGTTTTCTTAAACTGCCTTAACAAAAGCAGCAGAATTTATGCTACTATATCTGGTAAACTCTGTTTTGTGAAAGCATTCAGGTAGGGAGGATTCTTGGGATGGAATCCAATAGTAGATGGTCCATAGAATCATTTGCTTTTGGGAGAGACTGGAGGATAGAAACAAAATTATAATCATTGCCCAAATCTTATGGGGTCCTATTTATTTTTCCATTCCTTCAGCAGTTTCATTTTTCTGAGTATTGAGTGGGGCCAGGATATAGAGAGGGGATTGGAAGTGGGAAATGTTCTGCCTTAGGAAGGAATGTACAGAAAGAGAAGGACCTGATTCTTGGACTGTAGAGGAAAAAACAAAGAAAAAATGACTTGTCTCAACTCTAATTTACCTTTATTGTTTCTTCCTTTGTCACTAGACTACACTAGGCATAAACATTAAGAATTAGTGCAGTGGGCAAAATCGTATCTGTTCAGCTTATTCTTCCAACTATGACAGTGACACCTAAGGACATGCAACTTTAGAACTAGGTTGCCTCTTTTGACATCAACTGTTTCTCTTAATTACATACTTTTAAACATACATAATTTTATACTTTTATAGCTGGCCTCAGATAAGAGTTTGGAAAATCCATTCTGAGGAAGTGATATTTATATAATGCCTTAAGAATGAGTAGGAGCGAGATGCCAGGTTGGCTCAGCAGTTGAACATCTACCTTTGGCTCAAGGCATATCCCATGGTCCTGGGATGGAGTCCCGCATCTGGGTTCCCGGCAGGGAGCCTGAGTCTCTCTGTCTGCCTATGTCTCTGCGTCTCTCTGTCTGCCTATGTCTCTGCCTCTCTCTGTGTGTGTCTCTCATGAATAAATAAATAAAATCTTTAAAAAAAGAATGAGTATGAGCTAATGAGTGGTGATGGGGTGAGAAAAATTGTATTCTAGACAGAATTAACAAATGCAACTGCCTTGAGATGGGAAGAAGCAGGGAATGCTTGAGGAATTTAAAAATTCAGTGGAACATGGTGAACAAGTGGGAGAATGATATCAGATGAGACTGGAGGCTCAGGCAAGGACCAGAAGCATAAGACTCTCCGGGACTCAGTGTCCCATTGAATATTTACTGAAAACAGGTTCATGATATTGTTGGGTATTTTATACTAGAACGTCTCCATATTCTCAGGCTTATGTTGTGTTCCAGAGTCACTCATTTGTGCATTCAATTCAACAAGCATATATTGAATGTCTATTATGTGCCATGTGCTTTAGGCCACTGAGTTGTATACCTCCGGTATTTGTAAATTATAGGCTGCCAGCCATAATGTGGTCACTTTGTCAGCTCTGTCACTGTGATAGACTCAGAATCAGTTTTCTTTTTCATTATTAATATTTTACATATAACATCACTGTTTTGGAGAATGTATAACATCACTAGTTTGGAGAACAGGGCCCGATGTCAGTGACTTCTGCTGCTAGCTATCTGGAGAATATCTTCCAAGGGTGTCCTTAAGCTCTTGGTGGACAAGAACAAGAGAAGAAAAAGAAACTACATCTGTGTCTTTATGCCAATGAAGCAATATTCGGGGTGGTGTTAGGTATAGTTCTCACAGCTGTCTTCTCTTTAGCTCTATGAGCTCTGACGAGGAGCCTGTAATTGTTACTTTGAGGATTGGTGGATGCCATTTCCTTATTTTTTCTAGCCTTGCTTTATTTAGACTCTGTTTTCTTTCCCCCTACTGTCTCTATCCATTTTTCCCCCATATCTCTTATTCAATTATCCTAGTTGTCTCTCTGGGTATGGGTACCAGTGGTAAGGACTCTGCTCTCAATAGTAGGGAAAGCAAGCTAACACTAGGCTAGTTCTGACCCCAAAATAAATCTTTGCAGGTATCTTCCTCTTCATCTGCATTCACAAATACTATTTATGCTGAAGGAATAAAGCCAATGGGGAAAAGTGGCTTTCTCATCTGGATACCTATTGAAGAAGCTTTTTCTATCTACTCTGGTCTTCATTGGTCTCACCTTCCTCTGAACTGTATAGTACATTGAATAAGAACCTAAGATTTAGCTTTTGATCATATATTGTATTGTGTTGGTTTATAATTCTGGCATATGCATTGATTTTGTTTTTCTAACAGAATTTAAAACTCCCTCAGAGAAGGGACTATGAGCCTACTTTATTTTCTGTCACCCTTAGAGTTGAACAAAATGGTAGGCATATGGTTTAGTTATTCAATGGATACTTGATTGAATTAATAAGACCTGCTACCTTGTTGTGTACAGAGACTTAACATAAAGGAAGACCTTTGGATTCCTACCTGATTTTCTTTGATTATTAGAGGGTAATAGAATATTTTATAATTCTACCATTATTACCCTCCTTCAGTTGTCTTTCTATTTGTAAACCAGTATAGAGACATGGATTGAGAGGAAACATTTGATTCTTCATCTCAAATCCTACCTCTTTTTGTGGCAATCTCCATTATCCAAGGAAGCTTTTGCCTTGCCTCTGTATCAGGGAAAGTGAGAACCAAGTAATGTTCTTTGTTTTTTCAGTTTGAAGCTTGCTTTTTTTATTTTTTTCTGTTTAGCAATATGCTTTTACCACCTCACTACTCTTACTAGCTCCCTAGGATTTCATTATGTATACATAACATTTATTTAAGTTCTTTTTTATATAAATTTATTTTTTATTGGTGTTCAATTTGCCAACATATAGAATAACACCCAGTGCTCATCCCATCAAGTGCCCCCATCACCCAGTCACCCCCATCCCCCGCCCACCTCCCCTTCCACCACCCCTAGTTCGTTCCCCAGAGTTAGGAGTCTCTCATGTTCTGTCTCCTTTTCTGATAATTCCCACTCATTTTTTCTCCTTTCCCCTTTATTCCCTTTCACTATTTTTTCTATTCCCCAAATGAATGAGACCACATAATGTTTTTCCTTCTCCGATTGACTCATTTCACTCAGCATAATACCTTCCAGTTCCAACCACGTCAAAGCAAATGGTGGGTATTTGTCGTTTCTAATGACTAATACTCCATTGTATACATAGACCACATCTTCTTTATCCATTCATCTTTTGATGGACACCGAGGCCCCTTCCACAGTTTGGCTATTGTGGACATTGCTACTATAAACATCGGGGTGCAGGTATCCTGGCGTTTCACTGCATTTGTATCTTTGGGGTAAATCCCCAGCAGTGCAATTGCTGGGTCATAGGGCAGATCTGTTTTTAACTCTTTGAGGAATCCCCGCACGGTTTTCCAGAGTGGCTGAACCAGTTCACATTCCCACCAACAGTGCAGGAGGGTTCCCCTTTCTCCACATCCTCTCCAACATTCGTGGTTTCCTGCCTTGTTAATTTTCCCCATTCTCACTGGTGTGAGGTGGTATTTCATTGTAGTTTTGATTTGTATTTCCCTGATGGCAAGTGATGTGGAGCATTTTCTCATGTGCTTGTTGGCCTTGTCTATGTCTTCCTCTGTGAGATTTCTGTTCATGCACCAGGCTGGGGGCTGAGCAACTCCCCCAAGTAATGTTCTTAATGATTGGCTGTATCCCTTCTTTGTCCTCATACCCTCTGAAGCAGCTCAGGAGGGAAAGAAAACGGTAATATGGGAGGACAATAATATGAGATATTTGGAATATGGTATAAATGAAGGGAACAAATATCACTTGAAGCTTCAAATTAATTCCATCAGATTTTTGCACTGGGCAGCCCCGGTGGCTTAGCAGTTTAGTGCTGCCTTCAGCCCAGGACCCGATCCTGGGGACCCGGGATCGAGTCCCACGTTGGGCTCCCTGCATGGAACCTGCTTCTCCCTTTGCCTGTGTCTCTGCCTCTCTGTGTGTGTGTGTCTCTCATGAATAAATAAATAAAAATTTTTTAAAAAAAGATCTTTGCATTGTTTAGACTAAATGGTAAGGGCTGAGGGAGAAGTGGTATGTGAAGATGAAGACACCCCTTGGTTTTGGCAGCCTGTGCTTGGGAAATTAAGATGAAAGATTGAGTTGTTGATGTTCTTAGTCAATAAATTGCATGAGGTCAGTGGTGGAGAAACAGCTTAAAAACCAACGAAATAGAGTGTTTTAGTTTTATATTGTTGCTGTAACAAATTGCAACAAACTTGGTAGCTTAAAACAGCACATTTTTACTATCTTACAGTTCTGAAAGCCAGAATGAGTCTTACTGGGATAAAATAAGGTATGGACAGGGCTGTGTTCCTTTCTGGAGGCATTAGGGAAGAAGCCATTTCTTTGCCTTTTCCAGCTTCTAGAGGCTGTCTGCATTTCTTGTCTTGTGGACCCCTTCCATTTTCAAAGCACCAACTAACCATGTGTGGACAAACTTGGGTGAAAAGTATATAGATGACAGAAGACATGGGCCAAGAAACACCAATTGAGAGCCAATGCCGTTCTAAAGCTATAAAAAATATTATGTAAATTTTATCAGAGACAGCTTAAGAGCCTAGTCATGCTATTTAAAAAATAGTTTAATTATTTCTAATGTATATAAATGCATTTTATTTTGTATATATGTTTATTTTTTATGTTTGTTTTAAAATGAAAGTTAGTAGTGCTGAATTTTGTGACTTAAGATGTAGTATAAGATAAAGTCCACGTGAGCAATTTCATGAATGTGCTTATACTTAGCCTTCTAATCCCAAAGTTAATTGTTGAAATGTTCCTTTGTGCTCTCCTTCATATCCTTCTACTTCATCCTGGACCACTTTCCTCCCTTTACTTTTTCCCATTTTTACCCATTGTTTTTGGTTCCTACCATTTTCACTTTGTCCCTCTACTGATATCATACAGTTTTTTGATTGAGCAGTTAATAAAATAGAGTCAAGCCCAGCATATATACATTCTGAGGGCAGAAATTCAGTTTTGGGAAATTCCTCAAATATTTAGTCCCATGCTAAATGCTAGTTAAATCTCAAGTTTAAAGATAATATTTTAATGGTTTCCTGTAGCCAATCCCCTAGAGCCCCTCTATGTTTTTAATCCCTCAGTGCCTACCTTTAAAAAAATAACCATTTTTGAGGGTACTATATACTTTTCTAACTTTTCTCTAACTTACATTGACCAACCAGAGACATGGATTTGATTTCCATGTGTCCTTTAGTGTAATTCTAGTTCATGACTACAGTCTGTGTTCTTTTTTCTAGAAGTTTGTTTGTTTGTTTTTTGTTTTTACAGACATAGTTCAGGTGAATAAAATGAAAATGTGACTAGTTGTATACCAGATTTCTATTTCTGTTATTGGAAAGAATTCCTGAGTTTCTGCCCTGATAGTAGGCCAATACTTCCTTCTTTGTACATGAAGGAAGGCACATAGCCAGCCCTGCAGACAAAATAAATGCTTTCATTATTCATCTTAGTCCTCAGTCCTCATTTCTCAGAATGGCCTCATTAATCTCAGAATGGTTTACAAAGAAACATGGCTTTAAAACTGAGAATAACTGCTAATGACATGATCCTAAGGCAAAGTCATCTTTGCACAGTAGGAAATTGGTTTGATAGTCTAGTGATGAAGAATATCTGATGGGCAGTTTGAATCTGTTAGTGTAGCAAACTCAACAAGATGGCAGTATAACATAACATGGTGGTTAAATGTTAGGTCTCTGGAATCATGAAGAGTTGAGATGGGTTCTGACTCCAACGTTCACTAGGTTTATGATCTTAAACAAGTTACTTAAGCTTTCTGAGCTTAACTTTTAACATATGTAACACTGTATATCTTGGAGGATTTACTGAATCATGGGGAGATATTCATTGAATGCTATTTTCTCTAAGAAATCAGACAACTTCCCATCCAAAAAAATCTACGTACAGGGACACACTATAAATCAAACTCAAATAAGGAGCTGGGTGCCAAAGGGGATGAGTTCTAGAGCCTGATGCCTTGGATTCATACCTAAACTTTAGCATTTAGTATATATGTGGCTTCAGGCCAGTTATTTCATCTTCTTGCTTCAGTTTTTTTCAATTTATAAAATAGGAATAATAATAGTACCTACCTCAAAGGCTTGGTATGAGGATTAAATGAATTAATATAGCTAAAACCCTCAGCATTGTGCTGGGCACATACTAAGTGTTCAAGAAGGGCTATCTCCTCTTATTATTATTGATACAAATGTTGTTGATACTACTACTCCTAAATAAATAAACAGCATAGATGTGGAGATTGAGATAGGGGACCAGATCAAGGATGATTCCTGGGTTTCTAGCTTGAGCAACTGGGTTTGTGGTGGTATCATTTATTGGAATGGAGGAAACTGGAGGAGGAATAGATTTGGGGCATAAGTCAGGGGATTGGCAAAATTTGGTTTTTGATGTGTTAAGTGTGAGATGCTTGTTGAAAGTCAATATAAAAGCTTGGAGTTTCCCAAATGAATGAGACCATATAATGTTTGTCCTTCTCGGATTGACTTATTTCACTCAACATAATACCCTCCAGTTCCATCCACGTCGAAGCAAATGGTGGGTATTTGTCGTTTCTAATGGCTGAGTAATATTCCATTGTATACATAAACCACATCTTTTTTAACCATTCATCTTTCGATGGTAAAAATAGTGAAAGCAAATAAAGGGGAAAGGAGAAAAAATGAGTGGGAAATATCAGGGAGGGAGACAGAACATGAGAGACTCCTAACTCTGGGAAATGAACTAGGGGTGCTGGAAGGAGAGGTGGGTAGGGGGTGGGGGTGACTGGATGACAGGAACTGAGGGGGCACTTGATGGGATGAGCACTAGGTGTTATTCTATATGTTGGCAAATTGAACACCAATAAAAAATAAATTTATAAAAAAAAAGAAGAAGAGAAAGCACCTAATAAAGTTGTCTTCTTTGCATCTAAAAAAAAAAAAGCTTGGTGTTGACAGTTTTTCTATAGTTCTGGGGTTCACAAAACTATACACCAGGGATATACATTTGGTAATAGTCAAAATACTGATTTTTAAGATTATGAGGAAACCAACAGAGAGAATTTAGAGAGAGAAGGAAATAGATCACTATCAATCTCTGGGGTATAGATGATGAAGAACTAGCAAATGAGACTAAGAGGTGTGGCAAAAAGAAAGTCAGAAGGAGACCTACCTTTCATGGTAGTTGAGACAGAAGAGTTTCAAGAAAGAGCAGTTAAGATGACATGATGCTGTACATAGAAAACCCAAAAGACTCCACCCCAAGATTGATAGAACTCATACAGCAATTCGGCAGTGTGGCAGGATACAAAATCAATGCCAAGAAATCAGTGGCATTTCTATACATTTAGAATGAGACTGAAGAAAGAGAAATTAAGGAGACAATCCCATTTACAATTTCACCCAAAAGCATAAGATACCTAGGAATAAACCTAACCAAAGAGGTAAAGGATCTATACCCTAAAAACTACACAACACTTCTGAAAGAAATTGAGGACGACACCAAGAGATGGAAACATATTCCATGCTCATGGATTAGAAGAATTAATATTGTGAAAATGTCCATGCTACCCAGGGCAATTTACACATTCAATGGAATCCCTATCAAAATACTATGGACTTTCTTCAGAGAGTTGGAAGAAATCATCTTAAGATATGTGTGGAATCAGAAAAGAACCAGAATAGCCAGGGGAATATTGAAAATGAAAACCAGCTGGGGGCATCACAATGCCGGATTTCAAGTTGTACTACAAAGCTGTGATCATCAAGACAGTATAGTGCTGGCACAAAGAGAGACACATAGATCAATGGAACAGAATAGAGAATCCAGAAGTGGCCCCTCAACTCTATGGTCAACTAATATTTGACAAAGCGGGAAAGACTATCCACTGGAAAAAGGACAGTCTCTTCAATAAATGGTGCTGGGAATTTTGGACAACCACGTGCAGAAGAATGAAGCTAGACCATTCTCTTACACAATACAAAAAGATAAACTCAAAATGAATGAAAGATTTAAATGGGAAACAATAATCCATCAAAATCCTAGAGAAGAACACAGGCAACACCCTTTTTGAACTTAGCCACAGCAACTTCTTGCAAGATACATCTATGAAGGCAAGGGAAACAAAAGCAAAAATGAATTATTGGTACTTAATCAAGATAAAATGCTTCTGCACAACAAAAGAAACAGTCAACAAAACCCAAAGACAATCTACAGGATGGGAGAAGATACTTGCAAATGATGTATCAGGTAAAGGGCTGGTATCCAAGATCTATAAGGAACTTATTAAACTCAACAGCAAAGAAACAAACAATCTAATCCTGAAATGGGCAAAAGACATGAACAGAAATTTCACCAAAGAAGACATACACATGGCCAACAAGCACATAAGAAAATCCTGGGCATCACTTGCCATCAGGGAAATACAAATCAAAACCACAATGAGATACCACGTCACACCAGTGAGAATGGGGAAAATTAATAAGATAGGAAACAACAAATATTGGAGAGGATGTGGAGAAAGGGGAACCCTCTTGCACTGTTGGTGGGAATGTGAACTGGTTCAGCCACTCTGGAAAACTGTGTGGAGGTTCCTCAAAGAGTTAAAAATACATCTGCCCTATGACCCAGCAATTGCATTGCTGAGGATTTACCCCAAAGATACAGATGCAGTGAAATGCCGGATCACCTGCACCCCGATGTTTCTAGCAGCAATGTCCACAATAGCCAAACTGTGGAAGGATCCTTGGTGTCCATCGAAAGATGAATGGATAAACAAGATGTGGTCTATGTATACAACGGAATATTACTCAGCCATTAGAAAGGTCAATTACCCATCATTTGCTTCAATGTGGATGGAACTGGAGGGTATTATGCTGAGTAAAGCAAGTCAATCGGAGAAGGACAAACATTATATGGTCTCATTCATTCATGGAATATAAAAAAATAGTGAAAGGGAATAAAGGGGGAAGGAGAGAAAATGATTGAATATATCAGTAAGGATGACAGAACATGAGAGTCTCCTAACTCTGGGAAACAAACAAGGGGTAGTGAGCGGGGGGTTGGGTGACTGGGTGACAGGCACTGAGCAGGGCACTTGCTGAGATGAGCACTGGGTGTTATGCTATATGTTGGCAAATTGAACTCCAATAAAAATAAATAAATAAATAAATAAATAAATAAATAAATAAATAAATACAAACAAGAAAGAGTAGTTAACTATAAAATGAAGACAGAGAAATATCCATTGTGTTTGGCCCTTTTAAGAAGTTTGGTTATGAAGCAGCACAAATGTGATGGTAGCTGGATGTGTCATCAAGGAAGGATCTCTTTTTAAAAATATGGGAAACTCTAATATATGTATGTGTGCTAATCAAGATGATTCATTAGAAAAGGAGAAATTAGGGAAGAGAAGACGAGAGGATGGAATCCAGATTACACATGGAGGCATTGGCCTTTGATAGGAGCAAGGGTACTGCCTTTTTTTTTTTTTTTTTTTTACTGCCTTTATTTCTATGAGATAAAGTGTATATAGCACAATGCCTAACATATAGTAAGTACTCAATAATTGTAGCTGTTATAATTGTTGTTGTTAACATTAACTTAAAAGCCATGCTGACTTGCACATGGAAAAAGATAGTTTGAACATGCTCAGAGCCCAGGGCCTTGGTGGAATGAAGGCCTTGTTAAGGAATTGGCATTTAGAAGGTCCAATCCTAAGCAAACACCCACAAAATGTGATTCTAAGGTATAAAAGTTATTTGGCTAGGTTGGCCCACCTGACCTAGCCAATTTTTTTTTTTGTTTCAGGGGAGGGTGGGAGGCATCTTTGATTAGGACATGGACAAAAAGGCAAGGTACTTTTATCAAGTGTATTTCAAAGTGGCTCTGAGAAATGGGTAGAGTTAGCACCTTTGAGATTCATTTATTACCATATCCAGAGATAGGTAGCTGAGACTCTTCTGGTACATGTTGTCCCTATTACTTATGTACTTAAGGAGAGAATGAAGCATGCCTGTTCATTATATTTACCTTAGCAAAATGTGCTTCCATATGATGACATTAAGTAGGAAGCACTTTGTGATTTACATTGCTTATATGATATCATTGCCTGTGCTCTAAATATAATGAGCTGAAGGTCTTAGCCATTATTCTTTTAGAAACAAGTCCCTTTTGTTGAGGGCTGATTTTTCCCCCCAGCAGCCTGAAATGCTTTTTGCCTATATCTGCTCTTTGCATATTCATGTATGACTATAAATGAGAGCTTTGTGATTTCTCAAAAATGCTTCAAAATTTCCTATGGACATGAGTTTTCAGTTTTGTCCTCAAGTAGTCATTATGCAACCACTAGAAGTCTAAATATTCAATCAGATTTTCACTCTGTTTTTTAGATAAATAAGAGTTCGATTGGTATTATATATGAAAGATGGAATGTGCTTTAAAACTTTCAATTGATCATTTCATATCACTATTAGAGAGCAAGATACTTATTAGGCTTTTCCCACACTGTGTCTTGTCCTTATTAAAGTTTGTAAGAAGCTACCTGGCCAGGAAATGAACTGAATTGGTTTTGAACATGCCTTGTTATTGGTACCATAGGTCTTTTCTCCTGACTACTGAGGTTGGCCCTTTGATTTCTGTGAATTTCCAGATTCTTGACTATTTGCCTTAGTCTCTAGGATTTTTTTTAATTTTTATTTATTTATGATAGTCACATCAGAGAGAGAGAGAGACAGGCAGAGGGAGAAGCAGGCTCCATGCACCGGGAGCCCGACGTGGGATTCGATCCTGGGTCTCCAGGATCACGCCCTGGGCCAAAGGCAGGCGCTAAACCGCTGCGCCACCCAGGGATCCCTAGGATTTAAGCCTATTTTTGTTTATTCTGCTCTGTCATGCTTTGTCCTCTCTGTTTTCAAACTTGTGTGTTTTGCCTGATTTAATTTACTAACTCCTCTCAAATGTTGAATAAGGTATGCATTCTGATTCTAGAGTACTGGACTGATCTTCGTCCTAGAACACCAGCTTTTTTTAAAAGATTTTATTTATTTATTCATGAAAGACACAGAGAGAGGCAGAGACACAAGTAGAGGGAGAAGTGGGCTCCATGCAGGGAGCCCGATGTGGGACTCGATCCCGGGACTCCAGGGTCATGCTCTGAGCCGAAGGCAAATGCTCAACTGCTGAGCCACCCAGATGTCCCAAACACCAGCTTTTTACTCTTGCCTCCACATTATATTATGACTCCTTGCACCAGCATTGGGAGCTGGATAAATTATAGTTCTGACCTAGGACATTATTTCTGATTTTCATAGCAATTGTGGTAGAATAGGAAGGATACTATGCTTGTTGTTCAAATATCTGAGTTTAAATTCTGGCACTACCAGAAACTAAGTACTTATAAGCAAATATGTTAACTTCTCTGAATTTCAGTTTCCTACCTTGAAAAATAGAAATAATTTATGCTTCACTCATTTTTTGTGAAAATTAAAGATACCACATGTAAATGCATCTAACATGATAATTGGTGTATGTTTATTAAATATGAAAATTCTCAGAGACATTTCTGTTTCATTAAATAGTTTGTTACTTTTTACAGGCAAATATTAAATGTATTTTCAGAGCAAACAATAGCCCATAAGTAAAACACATCAGTGACAAAAATTTCCTGGTCAAAAAAGTAAAAAAAAAAAAATTGCCACACAAACTCATTTTAACAAGGTCCCAAGTTTCCCAATTAATTTGTCTTCAATTTTTATGTATTCTGATTACCGATTGCAATGTCTTCTCTGAAAACAATATGACAAATTGTAAATTTCTTGTAGAGAAACTGAATATCTGGAACTGAGCAAAAATATGACAATGATTATAAGAATGAATATTTTTTGTATTTGGTGGTGAAGCTTTTTGTTAATAGGTAATAATTAGATTTGACCTTTTGTCCATGTATAAAGTGTGATTTGTTTCTTCTGTTCAATGTGAGATTTATTAGAACAGCATCATAACATAGCATTTTAATGCAAAGATTTTTGGGTAAAATTTGGGTGAAGTAACGCTCTTAAAATACAACCCCATATGATTAAAATGACTTGCCATCAAAAACATGCTCTAACCATAAAGAAGATGAGAAAGTGAATCATCTCTTTTAGAGTACTTAGTATGTGGACAAATATTTTGTGTACAGCATCCTATTCAATGCTTAGGAAAATCCTGTAAGGCAAATATCATTATTCCTGATTTATAGATGTAAAAACTGAAGCTTTGAAGGTCAGAGAAGTTAAATAACCTGTCGGTGGTCGTGCAGCTAGTTGAGAATGAAGCTGGGATGCAAACTCAGGTTTTTCTTATTCTAGTTCCCTGAGTTCTTTTTACTACCTGAGGTAAACTAGTTCTGTCTCTTGATACCAGAATGATACAGAGACTCTATATTTAGAAACTGTTCATCAGGGGCACCTGGGTGACTCAGTTGGTTAAACATTTGCTTTCAGCTCAGGTCATGATCTAAGGGTCCTGGGATGGAGCCCCAGGGTAATGAGAGGACACAGAATGGGAAAAGCTGGGTAGATCATATTCAGAGGTACATTGTTTTCAGCTAATTTATGAACACTACACATTAGACCTGCAGGTTGGAAGAACTCAACCATTACCACATGCCATCCTCAAAAAAGAGGAAAGAAAAAAGAGGAAGGTCATTGTTGAAGAAATATATTACTATTGTATGTGGAATGGTATTTGTCAATCATTTTAGTGTCATGTCATCCCTGTCATTATCTTATTACAGGACGACAGTGTTTTACTCAAGGTGTATGTGTGTGCTATTGTTTGCACTGGGAAATAAATCAGCAATGCTATAATATTATTCCCCTAAGAGAATTGTATATGTTTTTTAATACATTAATCATGCATCCCACAAATAACTTTCCCTAGGAAAATTCAGTCATCAGTTTCATCCCTGTTAACATATACAGCATCCATATTGCTAGAGTATAGAGTCAAAGAGTTCATATTTGAGATCTTCCATTTATTAGTTAGGTGTCCATGGTCAGTTTACTTAATCCCCCTGAACCTCAATACCTCCTATCAGATAGGTCTAGGACTACCTTAAGGATGTATAATAAAAAGGAAATGAGGAAAAATGTATGTATACATTGTCTTATATCCTGTTAAACGTCACATGGCAATGAATGGAAACTATTTCCATTGCTGATAATGACAAAATTATAGTGACTTAAATACCATTAGCTCTGCACTGCTTATGGAAGCTATCATTGTGTGTGTATGTATGTGTTTTGACTCCATATCTAGACTCCTTTTCTCTTGAGGACAGGGAGAGCATCTAACAATTTTTTTGATATCTCTAAAGCTCTTTACAGGTGTGTAATACATTATGGTCACTCATAATGAGTTTTGCCTACAACAATATTCAGGTCACCTTTCTGTTCCCGCATCCCGTTCCATAAACTACCAAAGCCAATGCAAAGAGGGAGCAGTGCTTCAACTTTTTTTTTGCCTTATCTTTTCTTTATTTGCAGTTACTTGCAGTGACTATCATAGGAAAGTTATTTAACACTTTGAACTGACTTTCAAGGTAATAATTAAAATTTTTAACTATGGGGACACGTGGGTGGCTCAGCAGTTGAGTGTCTGCCTTTGGCTCAGGGCATGATCCTGGGATCCAGGATCGGGTCCCACATCATGCTCCCTGAGAGAAGCTGGCTTCTCCCTCTGCCTATGTCTTGCCTCTCTCTCTGTGTCTCTCATGAGTGAATAAATAAATCTTTTAAAATTTTTTAACTCTGTATATTAGGTATTCTGTCTGCAACTACTGAAAGCTATAGTTGGGAGTGTCTTTTTCATTATGCCATGTTATTTGACTAATTGCCTTTTTTTAAAAATAAATTTATTTTTCATTGGTGTTCAATTTACCAACAAACAGAATAACACCCAGTGCTCATTCTGTCAAATTCCCCGCTCAGTGCCCGTCACCCATTCACCCCAACCCCCCGCCCTCCTCCCCTTCCACCACCCCTAGTTCGTTTCACAGAGTTAGGAGTCTTTATGTTCTGTCTCCCTTTCTGATATTACCCACATATTTCTTCTCCCTACCCTTATATTCCCTTTCACTATTATTTATATTCCCCAAATGAATGAGAAAATACAATGTTTGCCCTTCTCTGATTGACTTACTTCACTCAGCATAATACCCTCCAGTTCCATCCATGTTGAAGCAAATGGTGGATATTTGTCGTTTCGAATGGCTGAATAATATTCCATTGTATACATAAACCACATCTTCTTTATCCATCCATCTTTAGATGGACACCTAGGCTCCTTCCACAGTTTGGCTATTGTGGACATTGCTGCTAGAAACATCGGGGTGCAGGTGTCCGGCGTTCCATTGCATCTGAATCTTTGGGGTAAATTCCCTACAGCGCAATTGCTGGGTCGTAGGGCAGGTCTATTTTTAACTCTTTGAGGAACCTCCACACAGTTTTCCAGAGTGGCTGCACCAGTTCACATGCCCACCAACAGTGTAAGAGGGTTCCCTTTTCTCTGCATCCTGTCCAACATTTGTGGTTTCCCGCCTTGTTAATTTTCCCCATTCTCACTGGTGTGAGGTGGTATCTCATTGTGGTTTTGATTTCTATTTCCCTGATGGCAAGTGATGCAGAGCATTTTCTCATGTGCATGTTGGCCATGTCTATGTCTTCCTCTGTGAGATTTCTGTTCATGTCTTTTGCCCATTTCATGATTGGATTGTTTGTTTCTTTGCTGTTGAGTTTAATAAGTTCTTTATAGATCTTGGAAACTAGCCCTTGATCTGATACGTCATTTGCAAGTATCTTCTCCCATCCTGCAGGTTGTCTTTTAGTTTTGTTGACTGTATCCTTTGCTGTGCAAAAGCTTCTTATCTTGATGAAGTCCCAATAGTTCATTTTTGCTTTTGTTTCTTTTGCCTTCGTGGATGAATCTTGCAAGAAGTTACTGTGGCTGAGTTCAAAAAGGGTGTTGCCTGTGTTCTCCTCTAGGATTTTGATGGAATCTTGTCTCATATTTAGATCTTTCATCCATTTTGAGTTGATCTTTGTGTATGGTGAAAGAGAGTGGCCTAGTTTCATTCTTCTGCATGTGGATGTCCAATTTTCCCAGCACCATCTATTGAAGAGGCTGTCTTTCTTCCAATGGATAGTCTTTCCTCCTTTATCAAATATTAGTTGATCATAAAGTTCAGGGTCCACTTCTGGGTTCTCTATTCTGTTCCATTGATCTATGTGTCTGTTTTTGTGCCAGTACCACACTGTCTTGATGACCACAGCTTTGTAGTACAACCTGAAATCTGGCATTGTGATGCCCCCAGATATGGTTTTCTTTTTTAAAATTCCCCTGGCTATTCGGGATCTTTTCTGATTCCACACAAATCTTAAAATAATTTGTTCTAACTCTCTGAAGAAAGTCCATGGTATTTTGATAGGGATTGCATTAAACGTGTACATTGCCCTGGGTAACATTGACATTTTCACAGTATCAATTCTGCCAATCCATGAGCATGGAATATTTTTCCATCTCTTTGTGTCTTCCTCAATTTCTTTCAGAAGTGTTCTATAGTTTTTAGGGTAAAGATCCTTTACCTCTTTGGTTAGGTTTATTCCTAGGTATCTTATGCATTTGAGTGCAATTGTAAATGGGATTGACTCCTTAATTACTCTCTCTTCAGTCTCATTGTTAGTGTAGAGAAATGCCATTGATTTCTGGGCATTGATTTTGTATCCTGCCATGCTACCAAATTGCTGTATGAGTTCTAGCAATCTTGGGGTGGAGGCTTTTGGGTTTTCTCTGTAGAGTATCATGTCATCGGCAAAGAGGGAGAGTTTGACTTCTTTGCCAATTTGAATGCCTTTAATGTCTTTTTGTTGTCTGATTGCTGAGGCTAGGACTTCCAGTACTATGTTGAATAGCAGTGGTGAGAGTGGACATCCCTGTCTTGATCCTGATCTTAGGGGAAAGGCTCCCAGTGCTTCCCCATTGAGAATGATATTTGCTGTGGGCTTTTCATAGATGGCTTTTAAGATGTCGAGGAATGTTCCCTCTATCCCTACACTCTGAAGAGTTTTGATCAGGAATGGATGCTGTATTTTGTCAAATGCTTTCTCTGCATCTAATGAGAGGATCATAGGGTTCTTGGTTTTTCTATTGCTGATATGATGAATCACATTGATTGTTTTACGAGTGTTGCACCAGCCTTGTGTCCCGGGAATAAATCCTACTTGGTCATGGTGAATAATTTTCTTAATGTACTGTTGTATCCTATTGGCTAGTATCTTGTTGAGAATTTTTGCATCCATGTTCATCAGGGATATTGGTCTGTAATTCTCCTTTTTGGTGGGGTCTTTGGTTTTGGAATTAAGGTGATGCTGGCCTCATAGAATGAATTTGGAAGTACTCCATCTCTTTCTATCTTTCCAAACAGCTTTAGTAGAATAGGTATGGTTTCTTCTTTAAACGTTTGATAGAATTCCCCTGGGAAGCCATCTGGTCCTGGACTTTTGTGTCTTGGGAGGTTTTTGATGACTGCTTCAATTTCCTCCCTGGTTATTGGCCTGTTAAGGTTTTCTATTTCTTCCTATTCCAGTTTTGGTAGTTTGTGGCTTTCCAGGAATGCGTCCATTTCTTCCAGATGGCCTAATTTATTGGCGTATAGCTGTTCATAATATGTTTTTAAAATCTTTGTATTTCTTTGGTGGTGGTAGTGATCTCTCCTTTCTCATGCATGATTTTATTAAATTGAGTCTTCTCTCTCTTCTTATTAATAAGGCTGGCTAATGGTTTATCTATCTTATTAATTCTTTCAAAGAACCAACTCCTGGTTCTGTTGATCTGTTCCACAGTTCTTCTGGTCTCGATTTCGTTGAGTTCTGCCCGAATCCTAATTAACTCTCTTCTTCTGCTGGGTGTAGGATCTATCTGCTGTTTATTCTCTAGCTCATTTATGTGTAAGGTTAGCTTTTGTATTTGAGTTCTTTCCAGTTTTTGGATGGATGCTTGTATTGAGATGTATTTCCCCCTTAGGACTGCTTTTGCTGCATCCCAAAGATTTTGAACGGTTGTATCTTCATTCTCATTAGTTTCCATGAATCTTTTTAATTCTTCCTTAATTTCCTGGTTGACCCTTTTATCTTTTAGCAGGATGGTCCTTAACCTCCACGTGTTTGAGGTCCTTCCAAACTTCTTGTTGTGACTTAGTTCTAATTTCAAGGCATTATGGTCTGAGAATGCAGGGCACGATCCCAATCTTTTGGTATCAGTTCAGACCCGATTTGTGACTCAGTATGTGGTCTATTCTGGAGAAAGTTCCATGTGCACTTGAGAAGAATGTGTATTCAGTTGAGTTTGGATGTAAAGTTCTGTAGATATCTGTGAAATCCATCTGGTCCAGTGTATCATTTAAAGCTCTCGTTTCTTTGGAGATGTTGTGCTTAGAAGATCTATGGATTGTAGAAAGAGCTAGATTGAAGTCACCAAGTATAAGTGTATTATTATCTAAGTATTTCTTCACTTTGGTTATTAATTGATTTATATATTTGGCAGCTCCCACATTCGGGGCATATATGTTGAGGATTGTTAAGTCTTCTTGTTGGATAGATCCTTTAAGTATGAGATAGTGTCCCTCTTCATCTCTCACTACAGTCTTCGGGGTAAATTTTAGTTTATCTGATATAAGGATGGCTACCCCTGCTTTCTTTTGAGGACCATTCGAATGGTAAATGGTTCTCCAACCTTTTATTTTCAGGCTGTAGGTGTCCTTCTGTCTAAAATGAGTCTCTTGTAGACAGCAAATAGATGGGTCCTGCTTTTTTATCCAGTCTGAAACCCTGCGCCTTTTGATGGGGTCATTAAGCCCATTCACGTTCAGAGTTACTATCGAAAGATATGAGTTTAGGGTCATCATGATATCTATCCAGTCCTTGTTTTTGTGGATTGTTCCACTGAACTTCTTCTTATAGGGGAATTTTAAGAGTCCCCCTTAAAATTTCTTGCAGAGCTGGTTTGGAGGTCACACATTCTTTCAGTTCCTGCCTGTCTTGGAAGCTCTTTATGTCTCCTTCCATTTTGAATGAGAGCCTTGCTGGATAAAGTATTCTTGGTTGCATGTTCTTCTCATTTAGGACCCTGAATATATCCTACCAGGCCTTTCTGGCCTGCCAGGTCTCTGTGGAGAGGTCTGCTGTTACCCTAATACTCCTCCCCATAAAGGTCAGTGATTTCTTGTCTCTTGCTGCTTTAAGGATCTTCTCTTTATCTTTGGAATTTGCAAGCTTCATATTAAATGTCGAGGTGTTGAACAGTTTTTATTGATTTTAGGGGGGGATCTCTCTATTTCCTGGATCTGAATGCCTGTTTCCCTTCCCAGATTTGGAAAGTTTTCAGCTATGATTTGTTCAAATACATATTTTGACCGTCTGGCCCTTTCGGCGCCCTCGGGAACCCCAATTAAACATAGGTTTTTCTTTCTCAGCCTGTCATTTATTTCCCTTAATCTATCCTCATGGTCTTTCGTCTGTCTCTTTTTCCCTCAGTTTCCCTCTTTGCCATCAACTAGTCTTCTATGTCACTCACTCGTTCTTCCACCTCGTGAACCCTCTCGTTAGGACTTCTAGTTTGGATTGCATCTCATTCAATTGATTTTTAATTTCTGCCTGATTGGATATAAATTCTGCAGTCATGAAGTCTCTTGAGTCCTTTATGCTTTTTTCTAGAGCCACCAGTAGCTGTATAATAGTGCTTCTGAATTGACTTTCTGACATTGAATTGTAATCCAGATTTTGTAACTCTGTGGGAGAGAGGACTGTTTCTGATTCTTTCTTTTGAGGTGAGGTTTTCCTTCTAGTCATTTTGCTCAGTGCAGAGTGGCCAAAAACAAGTTGTATTGGGAAAAGGAGAAAAAGGGAGGAGAGAAACAAGGGAAAAAAGAGGAAAATAAAAAGGAAGAAAAAGAAGAGAAGAATACGAGAAAGAAAAAGAAAGAAAGGAAAAAAAGGGTGGGGGAAGCAAACAGAAATCAGAAAGAAAAAAAAAGAAAGAAGAAAAAACCACGGGGTAGTATCTTCTGATTCTGTATATTTTAAGTCCCTTGACTTACCCTGGAACTTGTCCCTCTAGTTGTCTTCTGGGGGAGGGGCCTGTTGTGCTGATTTTCAGGTGTTAGCACTGGGGGGAGCTGCTCTGCCCCCTGCCTGGTTCATGGCTCAGTGTGAGTTGTTTTCCCCGTTCGGCCCCAGGAGGAATAACCACAGTGGCAGCGGGAGCTCTGGAGCCCTGGATTCAGCTCCCACAGTAACTGCAGAGCTCTCCGTCTGCAGGGCCTGGAGGCTCCGGGGCGGGGCCGCTGATCTGCTCATCTCGGGGCAGGAGCGTCCTTGCTGTCCTGGGCCCTCCTGACCTCTGCTTGTCCCGGGGGGAGGCCGGATCCTGGGCTGTGTCCCGGCGCCCTGTGCTCCGGGTCCTGCGCTGTTGGATTCCCGCTCCCGGCCCCGCTGCCCCCTCCGCGGAGCCGCCGCCCGAGCCCCCCGAGCTGCTCCTGGAACCGCGCAGCCCCCTCCGCACGGAGCCTCTTCCTCTGCCCGAGCCCCTCCGAGCTGCTCCCGGGGCCACGCAGCCCCCTCCATGGAGCCGCCGCCCGAGCCCCCCGAGCTGCTCCGGGTCCCGCCGTGCGCGCTGCAGCCCTTAGGGAGCTCGGCGCACTCTCCTGGGCGCGCAGTTGCTCTGTTACTGTCCCAGGGAGCCCGAGGGCATCCCCGCCCTCCTGGGTCCTGCTCCAACTCCCCGCGAGCCCCTTTCCGCCCGGGAAGGTCGGTGCAGCTCCTGCGTCTCCGGGACGGGGCTCTCCTGTCCTGGGGACACTCGCCCCGGCCTCAGCCCGGCTCCTCGCGGGGCCCCTCCCCCTTGGATGCCTTTGTTTCTTTATTTCTTTTTTCCCGTCTTCCTACCTTGATAGAAGCGTGAACTGTTTTCACTGTAGCATTCCAGCTGTTCTCTCTTTAAATCTCAGGGCGAATTCGTAGATTTTCAGGATGATTTGAAGGTTATCTAGGTAATTTGGTGGGGACAGGTGACTTGGGGACCCTACTCTTCCGCCATCTTGCCCCTCCCTCCGACTAGTTGCCTTTTACTACAGGAGTAGTTTACTGATTTTTTTCAAAGATGAAAATTTCTATTTAAATACCTAAATTTAAAGATTGTTTTTTTTTTAAAAAAAAGATTTCATTTATTCATGAGAGACACAGAGAGAGAGGCAGAGACATAGGAAGAGGGAGAAGTAGGTTCCCTGCAAGGAGCCTGATGCGGAACTCAATCCCAGGACCTTGGGATCATGACCTGAGCTAAATGCCAATACTTAACCATTGAGCTACCCAGGTGCCCCTAGATTTAAAGATTCTTAATACACACTATTTTAAAATTAGCCAACCAACAATTTTTTTGGTGGGGCGGAATATAAATAATAGTGAAAGGGAATAGAAGGGAAGAGAGAAGAAATGGGTAGGAAATATCAGAAAGGGAGACAGAACATGAAGCCTCCTAACTCTGGGAAAGGAACTAGGGGTGGTGGAAGGGGAGGAGGGCGAGAGGTGGGGGTGAATGGGTGATGGGCACTAAGGGGGGCACTTGACAGGATGAGCACTGGGTGTTATTCTGTATGTTGGCAAATTGAACACCAATAAAAATAAATTTATTATTTAAAAAAATAACCAACAATTATTGAATGCTAATTATGTGTCAGATTCTATTCTATGTACTTTATGCATACTCAATTATATAATTCTCACAGTAACTCTATGAGGTAGAACATCATTATGAACCCCATTTTATAGATTAAGAAACTAAGGCATAGAGAGGTTAAGTAAATTCCCCAAGGTCATACAGGTAACAGTAGTGAGGCTGGGATTTATATACAGGTAATCTGACTCCAAAACTTCCCTTAGTTTTAAAATTATACTGCCTCTTACTATATCTTGGTGCTAGGTTTTTAAATGAAATAAATTCTAGCTATCATCATCACTGATTCTTAAATATTATGTGTTTATTCTGGTCCTTGACCTCATTCACAGATCTCGATTAGGATTTTTCCTTTGTAGTTCACTCTGCTTCTCTTAACTGGGAATCCATTTTTTTAAGACCAACTTTGCATCAAAATCCATCGCAGGTATCTTTCATCATGTGCCATCTAATTAAAATAACCCTTTTTTTTCCATATTTTTTAAAAAAGGCTTTACCTTAGCCACATTATCTGATCTCTTCTTACTATGATGCCTGTGTGTTAACTGAAGCCCCCATAAGTCTATTAGTCTCATGCAAACATGATGTTACCATGTAGTTAGATATGCAGCCAGAAGGTAAAATTTTCATTTTGTCTTCAAGACTATTCATTTCTCTTCCCTTCTCTGCCTATGTAGGAATCCATCTGCTGTGTTTAGTGTTACTTGAAATTTTTATATAATGCATTAACAAGTGGACCTCATATCTTATAGCCTTGGCTACATACTGCTTTAGAAATGCACTTGTCATACTAATTTAAAAGCCAACAGATATGTATTCCTCCAAGCCAAAAGTGGCTTTGAGGATAAAAGTAGAGTGCTTTTACCATAGCCTTTGGTTAGTAGAAACTAAAACATTAAACATGCCTATACAACTCCATTTACCTAATAGTAATGATCGTGATGTTTAAAAAATATTTAAAGGTAACTAGTATCTGATACTTCAAACCCCAGTTGTTCATCGTGGAATATTTCATGTTGTCTACTTACACATTCTTTTCTTTCTTAAATTTGAATCTCTGTTCTTCTTGATATGGCTTTCTGAACAGGAAGATTTAAAAAAGAAATGGAAGGATTTTCCAAGGAGGTGACACAGTTTCTTTTGAGAATTTTAAGTATAGGATGGACAATTTTCTTTCTTCTACTTTGTGGAGGTTTTAATGAAGCAAATTGCTTCTATCATAAGAGCTTCCTTTCCCTTAGGTGTTCTAACTTTAGTGGAACTTCAAACTGGGACATTTGAGTTTGACATGAATTCTTATGGAAGACTTTCTGCTTATGGTTCACTTAAAGTACTGTTTGCCCCATTTGTTTAAATATAGAGAAGTAATTTGTTTTCACTGCAGTCTGATTTCTGTTTTGCTAATCTGCCTTTGTATTGGATTTCATTGCTCTAAAAGTGCATCTTTTTGTATACCTGGGCTCAATATCACTTGAAAAAGTTGATTTTGGCTCCCTTGACAATTTCATCTTGCTACATATGTATTCTTCTAAATTTTACATTTAGGGACTTTTACTATATGAAATGAGAATTATAAGAAAGATAATTTATATAGAAACTATATATCAGGGGCACCTGGGTGGCTCAGTTGGTTGAGTGTCTTGCCTTTGGCTCAGGTCATGATCCTGGGGTGCTGGGATGAGCCCTACATCGGGCTCCATGCTCAGTGGTGCTTTTCCCTCTCCCTCTGCCTGCTTCAGCCCCTGCCTGTGCTCTCTCTCCCTTCTCTCTCTTACTTTCTCCCAGATAAATAAAATCTTTTTTTAAAAAGAAAATATATATCATATTTTCATGAGTACAAGATTAATCTTGCATATTTTTCTTTCATTTCAGCAATAATTTTTTTTGTCACCTGATTTGTTCCACTCACATTTCTTTTTATTTGTATTTTAATATATAAGTACTGTTCATTTTTGAATGATGAAAGTAATTTGGGGGACCACAAAAAATCTTTTCATGTTCAAATTATAATCATTTTAAGAAATTGTTTAAGTTTATTCAATCTGAATTTGTCTGGTATAAAATCATTTTGTTCTTAAAAAGTCAACCTTCTTAGTCATCCACTCAGAGCCAGACTGTCTGCGTTGATTAGAAACAGCTGGGATGCATATGGTGCCACCAAAAGCCTCTTACAGAAGAAAGAGGCCCATAGGGGAGGTTTGCCCTAGGAGAGAGTTGAGCAGAGGCTAGTTGTGCCAAGAGTATAGCAAGAATTAGTTGAGGACAATTCATGAAAGTTAATTGGAACTTAAAATCTTCTATTGGTAAAAATGTTGTAAGTTGGGGGTTGGCTTAGCCAGTTAGGATAAACATATTGGGATAAAATATTGGGAGGGCCAAAACAATGTAAAAGTGAGAAGAAATCTATGAAGATTCAACACTGCCTGCTTCCTTTGAAGATTTTTTTTCCTTTTTGTTCTTTGCTGTCTTTAATATTGCATAAGTGTATTGCTTTTTGTTTGTTGGTTGTTTCATTGGTTTTGGTGATATATTTGGCTTTCTTCATTTATAAACTGCCAGCGTTTTTTTATTGGAATTTCTGAGTCTGTTTTGCTGCCCCAAACAAAGGAACCCCTAATCTTTTGGCAACAACCACAAAATTAAAGGCATTATTTCTGGAATTAGTTCATTTAGGATGCGTCCTAAAGGCTCCCTAATGTCAAGCCAAATTCTTAAGAAGAAACGTTCTGATCAATCCTGTTGCAAAAATTTTTTCATCTATTTTTTCTGCTTATCTGTCATTCCACTCTTCCTTGTCATTTAATATTTTGCTGAAAACCTCTTCTGTAAGATTTTGCTGATTTGATTGAGAGATAGTAGAACTTTTATGGTCACTCAGTCCTTCCCTATTCTATTCAGAATCCTTGATTCAGCTGGTCATTTATCTCTGGGATGGTTTTGATATTTTATTATCTAGCTTGTCCTCTGGCTTTTTGTTTACATTGTTACTGGCTTTTTAAAGTTTTTAGGTGCTAGTAGGGACTGTGATTTTGTTTTGTTATCTCTTTACTATTTATAGTGATGAACCATCTATAATAACAAATCATTGAAAACAGCTTCTGTTTGGTTTTGGAGGATGTATTATAATACATAATAATATTAAAGTCAATTTGCATTCCCTCAATACCCACCACTGAACATCAGCGAAAGAGGGCCCCAAAGCTGTGTGTGGGAGATAAGAGGAAATCAGGTATAAATATTGTACACACAAATGATTCACTTATAGTCACTGAGACTTGTTACTCCCATTCATAGCTTTTGATATGAACAAACACTTTACAGAGACTTGTTAATTAATAAAAATATAAAGAATGCAAAGATTTGGCAGACTTTCATGTTGATTAGTAACAATTTTGCTCTTGGATCTACAACATACAGTGCAATACAACCTGGATTCTTCTTGTTCATCATGACTATATTCATGGGCTTAATCTGGCTGGAAGTGGTTAACTGTAGGTTTTACTATATCCCCCTATTCCTCCATCCAAGCGTCTTTTTTTGGTGTTTTCCGTTCCCTCCTTTTGAAACATGTACCCTTTGGTTCTCTTCTTATATTTTTATAACATGAAAGATGAGACTGTCTTCAGCCTCCTTCTGATAGGGCCCTAGTATTTGTTCCTGAAAATGAGAAAATAGGTAGAA
Organism: Canis lupus familiaris; assembly: GCF_011100685.1. Classification (NCBI taxonomy): domain Eukaryota; kingdom Metazoa; phylum Chordata; class Mammalia; order Carnivora; family Canidae; genus Canis; species Canis lupus. The sequence goes on from NC_049260.1 coordinate 78,817,193, forward strand.
AATCGATCCCTGTCAGTGTTTATAAGTTCTTGTGAAATTTTAAAAAACCATATCATTAGATTGATCAGAGATCATATTAACCTAATCTAACTCCCTCATTCTATGTATGTACTTTTCTAAAAGCCTAAAAATCACCATCTAATAAATCTATTGTTTTCATTACTAAAATATAAAGTTATAGTAGGACTTAGTGTTTTGATTAAATACTGACTCAAAATCTGTTTAATAACCACTAAATCTGAGACACAGAGAGGGTAAGTGATTTTCTTAAAGCTATTTAGGTGTTTAATGAAACAGCTATGTTTGAGGATTATGATTCTCCTTGTAAAAATATTTCCAGGTTAGACAAAAGATTTCACAAACTGATTTTATAGGAAAAAAAATGAAGTTTAAGTCTCTACAACTTGGTTCCACCCTATATGACCAAGTTTATCTCTTCAGTGTATGTCTCATATAGGTCGTATTAGTTACTTTCTAATTTGATGTGTTTTTGAAATACTTCGTTTAGATTTGAAATTTTTATTGTCTTTTTAAGTCCCTCCAGTTCCTCAGCACTTTGTATGGGACTAAGCATAATATATGCTCAAAAAATAATTTAAAAAATCCATTAACTTCCACTTAGGTATTGTAGAAATTTATACCACTAAAACTGGCACCACGATCCAAAGGCATTATTATAACTGATGCTTTTCTTTGCTTCCTCACCTGTCTCTGTTGAAGACTTACCTGATATGCTAGCAGTTCATTAGAAAAAAATACTTCTGTGGATGAAACCCTTAGCCATGGTTTCAAAACAAAAGAATTTGCCTTAAGTTCCACTGACTTCAATCTAATTTCCCATAGCCAGACGTAACATTGTAGTAGCAGTCATGCCTGGCCTTTTTGTGGTAGTGATTAAATCAAACGTTTGCTCCCATTTTTCAAGCATTGATATTAAGGAGTCAGCTGAAGGAAGCTAATGGGATGATCCATTCTGTATGATGTTTGATGTTTATTATACATGTCAAGAAATGACCACAGTGGCCTGTGGGCTATGTTTAAACATGAATAATGCATCTTACTTATGTACTGGTTAGTAATTTATTATTATTATTTATATACAGGTGAAAGAAAAGAAAATATGAGTTGTAGCTATTTCTAATTTTGACCTTTCTGAGGAATGTGTGGGATATAATAATTCCATGTAAAATTTAACATGACCACTTTCTCTGCTTAGTTTGTTCAAACTATAATTTGACTTGACCATGTAGGCTTAAGCAACATGTCCATATACATTTTATTCCTCCATAAGCATCCTTGAGACTGTTAACTTGTGATGACATAGTATTTAGGAGATTTTTATAGGTACCCAAGTATTTGTGTGTTTTGTAAAGTTAATATCAAGTGGTTGGTATTAGAAGACTTCCATGAGCCTTCTAATTTCTTCTTCATTCCCTTATTTCCTGTGAATTAAAATCAAGGTACTTTTTCTTGATCTTCTTTAAACATTAAAAATGGAATAATCTTTACTGAGTGGCCCAGATAAATGTTGATGGTACCTAGCAACTCCCTAGGATATTCAGTTATGTCAGCTTGTTCCAAAGTGAGTACCATGGGTCACTGGTTCTGAGAGATATTGGTTAATAGGTGCTATATGAAAAAAGAGGAAGTTATCTGTGATTAAATAAATTCGGATAAAACTTCTATTTTAGTTTATGACTTTTCAGAGCCTTTAACATACTAATATTCCTTGTGAATTTCTAGGAAAGGGATATATTAAGCAGTATTTGGAACTTTTTTCATATGAAATGCATACAGCTTTTCCTTCCCTCGCTCAAAAAAAATTAAAAACACACAAACTTAGAATCTCATCAGCACACGCTCTCCTGTGACAAATCTCATAGAAATGGTGATTAGTGTTCCACAAAGTACATTTTGGGAAATACTACATTAGATCAAATCCTGTACTAAGTATATGGAGATATGAGTTCCAGTTCCTTCTTTGCCACAGAGTAGTTTTATAACCTTGGAGAAGTTGCCTTTATGTCTCTTGCATTTCCTGATTTTTTAAAAGTTATGAAGTTGAACTAGATCTGAGTCAGGAGTGGAAATCATATATTAGAATCAACTCTAAGGTGTTCCCCATCTCCTAACCAAGATTTAACATACTCCTTTTACCTCTTTGAAGTTCAAAAACTACCACTACCTTAGGAGCATAGAGTGTTCCTTATCTGGGTTGAGATGAAGAACAGAGGCTGAGAACCACAGGACTGAATCCTCTTTGTGCTTACTTCCATCTCACACATATCATGTATATTACTGACAACAAGTTACCTTAAAGATTTTTTTTAATTTATATATTCACGAGAGAGAAGCAGAGACATGGACAGAAGGAGAAGCAGGCTCCTCGCAGGGAGCCCAATGCAGGACTCTATCCCAGGACCTTGAGATCACAACCTGACCCAAAGGCAGACACTCAACCACTGAGCCACCCAGGCATCCCTACCCCAAAATTTGTATGGCTGTCTGAAAGGATGGTAATATTTTCTGGTGATGTTACATTCCCTGATAAAGTTTGTCAAAAATTTTCTGCTACTTAGAAGCAGTTATAAGCATCTACACTTTATTATCTATTTTAGAAATACTTGTGACTTGGGTAGTGTTTCCTAGGAGCTAACCTTGAGATTAGGATTCTAGTGCAAGTGGTTTATTGAGGGAGTGAACTCAAGAAAAACTTGTAAGGGAGTAAGGAAAGTAGAATAGGGCAGGAGAAGCAGCTATGTAAATCAGAAGAAATATAGGTTGACCCCACTTGGGCTTTCGGAACATGAATTACATCACAGAGTTTGTCCTGCCCAGAGGAAAGGAAAATGGACTTTTGTACCTTGCATCTGTCAGTCATTGGGTATATGTTACTTCTGGGATGGGGCATAACCTCTTTAGCATATGCAGGCCAGGCAGCTTCTATCAGCTCCAGAGAAGGGTGCTGCTCTAAATCATTAGCAGCCAACCTTCACAGAAGCTGGATAGTGGGTGCACCAGCCCAATAAAAGGGATCTGGCCACGACACTAATAACATCTGCTACAGCTTACTTGTGAGTAATTAAAATTCCCTTTGGTTTCACATCCACATGTAGGCAATTAACAGATACATTCCAAAGAAAAGGCAGTTTTTAAATGTAGTTCAAGTCAGGTATTTATTGAGTGCCTACGATTAGTCTAGCTGTACAATGCTACATAATGTGAAGAATATTAAGAAGAAATGATCATTATTCTTGCACTTGAAAAGCTTACAGTTTTGCCAGCGTGATGAATACTATGGACAAAACATTATAAAATATCATAAATAAGTATATGATCATGTGTTACATGAATGGTATTAGCTGGTATCAGAGGCAGCATCCTTATGAAACCAGAGTAGAGCGACTTTTAGTAAAGATTCAAAGTGCTGGGTCAGGTCATTCTTTAGTATTTAGTAGAGAGAGTGGGTCATTATAGAGGACAGATGAAAGGAAAAACATCTTAGAGGAAAGCAGGACTTAAGCTGAGTCCAAAAGTACAGGTGAAAAAGAATGTGGCAGTTATAAGGTGGAGGAGGGGTTTACAGGGTGAAAAACCTGAGTAAACTCTCTGGGGTATATTATATGTGTTGCGAGGAAGCATTGAAGGGCATGGCGTGACAGGACAAGCCAGGGCATGGCTTGGCCAGATTTGTGCTGCAAGGTAGTGGAAAGAGCATAGTGAGATAGATGGCACTGGACTGTGAAAGAAGTGGCGAACTAAACAGAAGAATCTGAATTCATTTCTTAGGCAATAGTGAGCTACTGAAAGTCCTTGAGCATGAGAATGACCTAATTAAATGGTGTTTTAAGAAAGGTCATCTGCACAACATGAAGTTATTGGATCTGTATTTAATCTATGTACTTTTTAAAAGTGCATAGACTTTAATATGTCAGGAATTAGTTTACTTAAATCTTTTGTTTCCTGCCTTGTTAATTTTCCCCATTCTCACTGGTGTGAGGTGGTATCTCATTGTGGTTTTGATTTGTATTTCCCTGATGGCAAGTGATGCAGAGCATTTTCTCATATGCATGTTGGCCATGTCTATGTCTTCCTCTGTGAGATTTCTGTTCATGTCTTTTGCCCATTTCATGATTGGATTGTTTGTTTCTTTGGTGTTGAGTTTAACAAGTTCTTTATAGATCTTGGAAACTAGCCCTTTATCCGATATGTCATTTGCAAATATCTTCTCCCATTCTGTAGGTTGTCTTTTAGTTTTGTTGACTGTATCCTTTGCTGTGCAAAAGCTTCTTATCTTGATGAAGTCCCAATAGTTCATTTTTGCTTTTGTTTCTTTTGCCTTCGTGGATGTATCTTGCAAGAAGTTACTGTGGCCGAGTTCAAAAAGGGTGTTGCCTTTGTTCTTCTCTAGGATTTTGATGGAATCTTGTCTCACATATAGATCTTTCATCCATTTTGAGTTTATCTTTGTGTATGGTGAAAGAGAGTGGTCTAGTTTCATTCTTCTGCATGTGGATGTCCAATTTTCCCAGCACCATTTATTGAAGAGACTGTCTTTCTTCCAATGGATAGTCTTTCCTCCTTTATTGAATATTAGTTGGCCATAAAGTTCAGGGTCCACTTCTGGGTTCTCTATTCTGTTCCATTGATCTATGTGTCTGTTTCTGTGCCAGTACCACACTGTCTTGATGACCACAGCTTTGTAGTACAACCTGAAATCTGGCATTGTGATGCCCCCAGCTATGGTTTTCTTTTTTAAAATTCCCCTGGCTATTCGGGGTCTTTTCTGATTCCACACAAATCTTAAAATAATTTGTTCTAACTCTCTGAAGAAAGTCCATGGTATTTTGATAGGGATTGCATTAAACGTGCAAATGTTGGAGAGGATGAGGAGAAAGGGAACCCTGTTACACTGTTGGTGGGCATGTGAACTGGTGCAGCCACTCTGGAAAACTGTGTGGAGGTTCCTCAAAGAGTTAAAAATAGACCTACCCTATGACCCAGCAATTGCACTGTTGGGGATTTACCCCAAAGATACAGATGCAATGAAACTCCGGGACACCTGCACCCCGATGTTTATAGCAGCAATGGCCACGATAGCCAAACTGTGGAAGGAGCCTCGGTGTCCATCGAAAGATGAGTGGATAAAGAAGATGTGGTTTATGTATACATTGGAATATTACTCAGCTATTAGAAATGACAAATACCCACCATTTGCTTCAACGTGGATGGAACTGGAGGGTATTATGCTGAGTGAAGTAAGTCAGTCGGAGAAGAACAAACATTATATGTTCTCATTCATGTGGGGAATATAAATAATAGTGAAAGGGAATATAAGGGAAGGGAGAAGAAATGTGTGGGAAATATCAGAAAGGGAGACAGAACGTAAAGACTGCTAACTCTGGAAAACGAACTAGGGGTGGTAGAAGGGGAGGAGGGCGGGGGGGTGGGAGTGAATGGGTGACGGGCACTGGGGGTTATTCTGTATGTTGGTAAATTGAATACCAATAAAAAATAAATTTAAAAAAATAAATCTTTTGTTAGTGACTTGTATTTGAAATGCAGTTACCTAACACAGATCTGCTTGATTACATTCAGGTTTTCAGAAACAGCTGCATAGGTCATTGGGCAGCTCTGATTTTAGTTTAAAAGTATCATTAAGTGATGAGAAAAAAGAGACTCATTCAAAACTTTCATTTTGCCTTTCAAACCAAAACCCAGGGATAATTATTCATAATCATTCCTAAGTGTGAAATGTGACATTGTTTCATGAGTCACCATCTAGGTTTTAACTACACAGGCATAAAAAAGCACAATGTGATTCCACACAGGCTATTTGAGAAAGCATTCAGAGAAATTGCCTGCCTTTTCTTGTTGACTTTCTGTTTATAGGTATGGAATCCTAATGGCCTGAAGACACTCTGCAGTAGGATTACATTTAGTAAACAGCATGTGTTGAGCGCACACTGTATGCAGAAAAACTGAAGTGGGGGCTGGTTATAAAAGAAAGAAAATGTTTTTGCCCTTGGGGATGCTGTGGTGTAAAGCAGGCAATAGAATGTTTGAAATATATATGAGAACATTTGTAAAGCAATATCTGAAAGGAGATGAGTAAGATACAGAGAGTCAACACCAAAGAGCTAGAAGTCACAAAATAGGGCTCGAGATGTGAGGAAGTCACAAGATCATATAATTTTCTGACCTGGGCCATTTTCCCCTCACATCAGTATGGATTAATAAGAGAAAGAGATACTGTTTTCCTTCCTGGAAACTTTGAATTGCTGAAGTATATATCATCAAATTTGAAAATATCCATTCTATTAATGTGGTTCCTTAATGGTAAGTTATTATATCTTTCCAGAAAATCCAAAATCTTCTGTGAGTGAAGTACATTATACAGGAGAGTTTTATAAATGATTCTAAAGTCACAGTGTGAGGGACACCTGGGTGGCTCAGTGGTTGAGCTTCTGCCTTTGGCCCAGGACATGATCCAGGAATTGAGTCCTGCATCAGGCTCCCTGCATGGAGCCTGCTTCTCCCTCTGCCTGTATCTCTGCCTCTCTCTCTGTGTGTCTCTCATGAATAACTAAATAAAACCTTTAAAAGAAAAGTCACAGTGTGAGCCTCTGTTCCTCCTGTCAGCATGTGTATTTGCTTGGGTCTAACTAAGGGATTGACCTCTGCCTGGACTACAAACAAATCCCCATCTTCTTAACTCACAAATGAAGGTTCTTAAACTGATGTCCAGAAATAGGTCCAGAAAATAAGACAATAGCTGGGATTCTGGGGTGATGGATGGGGTTGCAAAGCTTAAGGCTACCAAGTCAGACTAATCTTAGCTGGACTTGGCATCTACTTACTAAAATGAGTCAGGGAGCAGGAATATGGAATCCAAGGGAAAGGGATAAAGTGAGAGAATGGCAATCTGGACTGAGTTAGGGACAAATGGGGCTAGGCAGGGCTAGGTAGGGGGCCATGGAAACAGGCTTACAAAAATCCCAAAAATGATGAGGTGTAAGGAAACCAGAGATAATGAAACAAGCCAGACTACCTTACCCTAGATATGGGTGGGGATGGTGTCTTTTTAAATGATAGTCATCTGTGACCAACGATGAATAACCAGACCCCAAAAAAGAAATAAGCCATTAAAGATGTTATCAGTAGTCCCTACTCAATGGTGATATCAATAGATATGTTAAAAGGATTTAGGTTCCCTGGTTGGCTTTCAATAAAAAACCAACCCTACAAGCCCTCAGTGGCAACCCTGTCAGGACCCCTCTCACTTCTGAGAGCTTTCTCTGTATCCTCACTTAATAAACTTCTGTTGCTTTACTCATTGTCCACAAGATTCATTCTTTGACTCCATGAGACAAGAACCAAGCCCTCCTGTATCAGGACCAGAGTGTGCTAGAAAACAAGGCTGATATGTGGTGAGAAAATTGTGGTTCAAAATGGGGGAAGCTAGGTCAGTATAGCAGAGATTAAGCCAAAACTATGGACAAGAGCCCAGATTCCTATTATACGAGTATCTTACAACTTTGAAAAGCCTATAGGATCTCTTTGAACACATGGTTAACAGCACAGATTCTAGAATTAGATAACCTTAATACACTTCTCAAAACTCTGCCATCTATCAGCTGTGGTACCCTGGGCAAGTTCCTTAACTATGTTAAGGCTTGATTGTTGGAAATGAGGACAACTATAGCATTTTGCCACATAGATTTTGGTATGAGTTAAATGGGATAATATATGTTAAACATCTGACCCAGTGCCTGGTATATTGTGAGCATTCAGTATAAGGTAGTTATAATTACCCTTACCATTGCTGCTGTTTTCCTTCCTCCACCACTGGATCATTAATATAATTTGGAGCAGCAAAGTATCAGTACTATATATGGTATCCCAAGAAGATTGAACTAGATGATTTGGGATGGCTTTTCCTGTGGGAATGTTCTGTAGACTAAATATAAAATATTTGAGACATAGACATTTTTAGTTACCTGCTATTCAAATATTTATTATCTCAAAGCCTAAAACCTTCTAAGTGCTAAAACTCAGCTGTGTATTAGATATGTCAACAAGACAACATTCACATTCACAACAGGGAAAGAAATCATGACGAACTCTGCAGAAGCTCACATGAAAAATGAATGACAGAAATTAGTCTCTAACCAAAAGGGAATGGCTTGATAAGGAATTATTTTCCACGTGACCTTGAAAGGTCATGCATGAGTAAAATGCCTTTAAATGTCTTCATTCTGTGTTGTGAATTCTTGCATGTTTAGAGAATATGCACACACTTTTGGAATAATTTCTTATATTTCTTTAACTACCCTCACTTCTTCCATGCCTAGTACCACCGTCTTATACATAATGGTAGTAGCACTCATACAGTGATTCATCATAGAAATTGATAGCTTTTTCTGGCCTTTGTAAAGCTTATCTTCAAAAGCTAAATTAATATATGAATTCTGTAGTTCATCAAGAATAAAAGATTTTAATAGCTTTGATTCACAAATAGATAAAATTTATAGAGGAAATTATTTTTGCAATACTATATAAAGATTTATAATCTATGGTTTAATTTATTCTAATCAGAATGTGAGATTTCAGTATAAATCTGCTTTTAATCATTCCAGTGGCTTCAAAACAATTCTGTTAGTTTTTCTACTTTGCATTCAAACTTTCTTGTCTCTATTTGAGTGAAGTTGGCTATCTTGTACTGTTTATAAGATAGGGTTAGAAAATTCCCATAATGCCATATTACTTTTTAAAACCTCTATGTGTGATGAGCTGCTATTGTTCACTTTGGCTCTTCTCAAAACTTGAAAAATATACTGATTATCTTACCTGAAGCTAAGCAAACATGTATTTGATCTCTAGAGGTGAAAAATTCCATTTCCACCCTGCTAAGTACTTGACAAGTCAGTTCTTTATAGAATGGTTGAAAAGGTCATGGATCTCCCTAGCGGTAAAAGAAAGTCAAACAGGTTGGGGCATATAGGTTTAGGATTTAAGAGATTAGACTTGCAGATAGCAAGCTGTTGAGAAATGACATTATCCATTCTCTGCATAAATGTCTTTGTCCTTTCTTGATGTTCCAAGGGTAGAAGGTGAAACATTATAAAAATGTACCAGATTACAGCAGGTTAGTAATTTTCAAGCATTTTCCAGTTCCCAGGTATAGCAAATCATCTCCCATGGTATACTTACCCCAAATCTGGCCCTCCACAAAGAAAATCCCCACCACAGAATTAATGGATCTTTTTATAAGATTCCAATTTTATAAGATCTGCTTCTTTATTAAACATTGCTATCACATTTTCTTGTTGAAAACTAGCATTGTGTAGGCCTGACAATCAAAATTTGGAGCAAGCATGGATTGTCTACGGAGGACTCTTACAGTCTACCAACAGTCCTGAGGCCACAATTTGAGAACTGAGAACACATGGAAATTTAATAACTTGTAGAACACTACTGCCTGGGTAGTAGCTTTAAGTTCTCTCACAATTCAGATTAATCAGGACCACCATATGGAATGTCATTGCTTTCTTCTCCTAAATCCATGTTTTTGTTCATATAGTACCTGCTTTTAGTAGCAATCATATTGTCACACATAATTAACAAATCTTCATTTTTAAACTAATTTTTAGAGTCCTGCAGTTTTAAGGGAAAATTAGTGGCACCATATTTAGAACACTATCACATTTGTAATTCAGTAGGCAATATTCTTGCAGATTTTCAGTCAGCTAGTACCTATAGTCTTTCCTCATTCAGGTTCTAAGACTGAAGGAAGAATCGCAACTTTAAAGAGTTATTGATAATGTCAATGAAGGCGCAGGTTGGTACCATGATGACAATATAAATCAAAAGGGTCCTTGGGGGGGTACCTGGGTGACTCAGTCAGTTGAGGGGCTGACTCTTGATTTTGGCTCAGGTCATGATTTTGGGGCTGTGAGATCAAACTCTGTGTCAGGCTGCATGCATGCTTGGCGGGAAGTCTGCTTCTCTCTCTCTCTCTCTCTCTCTCTCTCCCCATCTCTAAATAAATAAATCTTAAAAAAAAAAAGAGATTCCTTGGCAAGGGTGACAAAAGCTAAAGTAAACAAATGGGATTATATCAAAGTAAAAAGCTTCTGCCAAGCAAAGGAAACCATCAACAAAATGAAAAGGCAACCTGATAAATAGAAGACATTTGCAAATCATACATCTGATAAGGAGTTAATACCCCAAATATATAAAGAACTTAAACAACAACCAAAAAAGCAACCTGGTAACCAAATGGGCAAGGATGTGAACAGACATTTTTCAAAAAAGACATACAGATGGCCAGCAGGCACTTAAAAAGATGCTCAACATTACTAATTATCAAGGAAATGCAAATCAAAACTGCAATGAAATATCACCTCACAAGTCAGATTGGTGATTATCAAAAAGATAAAAATAACAAGTGTTGATGGGAATGTGGAGCAAAGGGAACACTTACACTGTGGGTGGGAATATAAATTGATGAACACACTATGCAAAACAGTATGGAGGTTCACCAAAAAAATAAAAATAGAACTATCATATAATCCAGCAATTCCATTTCTGGGTATTTATCTGAATAAAATGAAAATAACAATTCTAAGAGGACACCCTATGTTCACTGCAGCATTATTTACAAGAGCCAAGATATGGAAGTAACCTAAGTGTCTGTTGATTGATGAATGGATAAACAAGAAGTGGCACATACACACACAAACACATACATACACAGAAATATTACTCAGCCATAAGGAAGAATGAAATCTTGCCATTTGTTACAACATGGATAGACCTAAAGGGGAATTGTGATAAGTGGAATAATCAGAGAAAGACAAATACCTTATGACTTTACTTATATGTAGAATATAAAAAACTAACAAAAAACAAAATAGAAACAGACTCATAGATTGAGGAAATAAACTGTTGGTTACCAGTGGGAGAAGAGTTGGGGAGCAGGCAGAAGAGATGAAGGAGTTTAAAAGGTACAAACTTTCAGTTATAAGATAAATTAAGTAACGAGGATGTAATGTACACCCTAAGAAAATGTATCCAATAATATTGTAATGACTTTGTATGGTGACAGATGATAACTAGACTTATTACAGGGATAATTTCATAATGTGTAAATATATTAAATTACTATAATATACAGTTAAAACTAACAAGATGTTGTGTATCAGTCATATTTCAATAAAAATGCTCCTTAGCCGCTAAATACTACAGTGTCCAAGGTTTAGGATTCCTTTCTTCCTTAAGGGTAGAAACGATACTTACTTAGTATGCCTAAGCCTAGCAGAGAGTTTTGAACATGGTAGATATACAGAGAAAATTTTAAAATGATTTTAACTTACATTAATTAAGATTTTTTTGGTATCCACAGCAATACTTTATAGGATTTTCAGCAATCAGAGTGGGACTTGACCTCAACTGTTAGACCTCTTATTGGCATAAACTTCACTAATTTCTTTCTTTCTTTTTTTTTTTTTTTTTAGTAGGAGAAAACATTTATTTTATATGCACATAGGTGCTACATAGAAAACAGAATCCAAAGAAATAGTTAGGCTTGAGACTTTATATACCATTTTTAAAAAGGTGATAAATGTAGAGAAGTGACAAAGGAAAAGGGGTTTGGGCTTCTGGGAAGACGGTAAATTGTGGGAAAGTAAATATATGGGGAAACTAAGGGAAAAGAAAGGCCATTTAGTAAGGGTTGTTATGCAGACTAAAGTTAGCAATCTCCAGTGATAGGAGACTTTGGTGGTTAAGAATTCTTTGTATAGGGGCTGGAGGAGGAACATCTTTATTTTTTTTAATAAAGTTATTTTTTATTGGTGTTCAATTTACCAACATACAGAATAACACCCAGTGCTCATCCCGTCAAGTGCCCCCTTGGTGCCCGTCACCCATTCACCCCCAACCCCTGCCCTCCTCCCCTTCCACCACCCCTAGTTCATTTCCCAGAGTTAGGAGTCTTTATGTTCTGTCTCCCTTTCTGATATTTCCCACACATTTCTTCTCCCTTCCCTTATATTCCCTTTCACTATTATTTATATTCCCCAAATGAATGAGAACATATAATGTTTGTCCTTCTCCGATTCCAAAGATACAGATGCAATGAAACACCAGGACACCTGCACCCCAATGTTTATAGCAGCAATGTCCACAATAGCCAAACTGTGGACGGAGCCTTGGTGTCCATTGAAAGATGAATGGATAAAGATGTGGTTTATGTATACAATGGAATATTACTCAGCCATTAGAAACGACAAATACCCACCATTAACTTCACTAATTTCTAAAGTCAGACCCAATTGTTAATTTTCTTAGAGAACTGTATACCAAGGCAAAGTTAAACACAAACTTGCAATTTGTTTCAAAATAAAACCTAACTTAAAAACACCCAACTTCTAAATTTCATTACAACCAATTAAAAGAGAATAAAACTGAAATGCATTGTCCTTAGGCTTTTAGAGGTCCTTACCTCCTCCAAAGAATCCATAGATCAACAGAAACGTAAGCTTAAAAAAAATTAACCCCACCATCCATGTCACCTTCACTCCTTTGGTGTTGTTTTAGTGAAAAGCATGTATTTGGTCTAAAATAAGACTTTTACATTTCGAAAAGAACAATTTATAAGAAAATTCTTAAATCAAAATAATATGAGTGAAGTAGTATTACATATAGAGACAAGAGAAAAACCCAAGTTTTCCCCCAAAGGATCTGAAAATATCTTCAAGAGTCAATGACCTTTCATTTAGCCTTTGAATAGGAAGAGTCACTCTTTAGCTAGACAGCTGGCTAGAAATAAATAAAAATGAGATTGCAAGGAAGACCAGAGATTAATCTCTTTCCCACATTGCTGAGACTCTGAAACTGTAATATGGTACTAAATTTATACAGATAATGGCTTGATTGACCTAACCTATTCAGCTCTTCTCCCACTGAGGTTTTGTTCAAATGGCTTTTAAATGTATTTCTGATGAGGTTACCAGGGTGTATGCTATATCGTTAATATGTTTTTCCCTCCACCTTGAATGCCGCATCAAAAAGATTTCATTATTTATAGCCGTTTACTGAAATATACGTGGGTGCCTCTACTTGTGGGCATTTATTTACCTATGAATCTTTTGGGTTCAAGAAGACCAAGAGTAAAGGGAGAGGAAAAAGCAAAAGCTTTTAATTTGCTGAAAGAGACATGAAACAACCTGAAAGTGACCCAAAGATATCTCTAATCAAGTGTCAAATTCTGTACTCAAGCCAAGAACAGAGTGGGGCAGCAAGATATAGTAGAAAGAGCATAGGCTTTAGAATCACACAGACTTGGATTCAAACTCCAGCCCTAACCATATCATGTCTTGGAGCTTCAGTCTCTTCAACAGCAAAAAGTGCTTATATAAGGAGACTTTTCTGACAGGATTGGTGTATAGAGCAAATAAGAAACATGCTAAAGTGCCCAGTGCAGTGACTGGGTCTCAATTAATGGTAGGTGTTATGATTATTACAGACTGAAATTAGGGAGTTGGCCACAGAGCTATAATTTGGGGGAGATGAGTTATTGGGTCTGGACAGAAAGGGAATTTATTCTAACTGGTATAAAGGTAGCCACCTTCTCTGTAATGAATATAATGGACCTCAGAAAATCATACCCTATCACCTGCCTGCTTGGCACAATATATGTAATATAGTTTAATGAATGTAACTTCAGGCATCAGCCTAAAACTACTTGGAGGTAATTATTGCTTTATGTTGCAGTTTCAGTGAAGTAGACAGGCAGAATAGAGTTCAATTTTACAGTCTTACATTTTAGTCATTACTTAAAGCCACAGAGCCATATTTAATCTTTGGATTTTCCTCTTTGCAAGTAGTTTCTAAGACAGAAAACATGTCATGTGCTAACTAAATTTCAGATTTTAAAAAGACATTTAGCTCTATAACTCTGGATGATAAAAAAAAACCCATTTAATGGAGAATATTCTTTTGCTGTCTATTTGATCAATAAATTAAATAGATTAATTAAGTCAGGCTGTCAAGACCAATGACTGTCACTAATGATAGCCAGTGGAGCTGACCCATTTATCAAAGATGAGGCTGGTGAAAGGCAGTCTTTGTCTTGTAATTCTGTAATGAATATAAAGAAATAGCTCATGGTGAGAAAACCATCTAACCCCTGGCTGTACCTCAAGGTAAAGTAGATATGGTGGGAAAAACCCCACCATTGTTATTTTTACTTGCTCAGTTGATTTAGGTTTTCTTTTTCTGTTTTCTCTCTATTTCTTTGTATCTATTCCTGTTGTTTTGCATGCCATGTGAAGTTCCTTCAGAATTTCAAACATAATCAATAACTATTCCCCTTGCTTATCTGAATTGGAATTCTATGTGGCATGTGACATACCAAAGATATATAAAACATCATCCTTGCTTTCCTGGAGTGTCTTGAAAAATGATATATGACTGGAAAACTTAAAATAAAAATCTCTCTGGGGGACTAAAATGGCCAAATGAGAGATTTGTTAAATTGGAATCCAGGATCAGACTGATGTGAGACCACTGCCTACTGTAATCAAGTAATTAAGATCCCTCAGTGGTCTTAACAGATACCATGCTTCCTGGACTCTAGCTGTCTCATTTTCCTTTTCTTCCCTCCTCCTTGGATTTTGGCCTTGGTGCATAACAATCTTAGACTGGCAAGATCTGATCGTGATTTCTGCCTACAATGTTCTGCTTTTAATTCCAGAGCCCTACTCTTAACTATATTGTCTGGGTTCCTAAAACACCTAGAATGATTAGGAAGAAATGCTAAAATACTCTCCCTTGACAACATGATAATGCAGGTCAGATCAGTGGTCTGTTTTGTTCAGCATTCTGACAAAGGTTCCAAAAAAGATTTATGGAAAATCATTTTGGTTGTCCTTTATAGCACTCAGTTTCATAAGGCTAAGAGTGACCCTAACAAGTCTATTTTTTCTTTAATAACCCAATTATCTATGGGCTCATCAATAAATGTTTATTGAATACCTACTGTGCCAAGCACATGTTAGCACTGGGGACACAAAATACAAATAAAATACTATCAGTGCCCTCAAAGATACCCTGTAGAGTAGGAGAGACAGACATAATAAAAAATGTGATGTAATAGGTTCTGTCAAACATATGTACAAGGAAAAGGGTGGTCAAAGAAGAGATGAAGTTCAAGTTGGGTCTAAAGGATAAATAGGAATTTGTTAGACAAAGGGAAGAAGGGCATCTAAGGCATAGAACAGCCCACTTATACGCTGTGCAGAATAGAACAGCAAGTTACAATTTGAAACTAAACTTAGTATAAAATGATGAGCCTGATGAGCCTGAAACTTAGTATAAAAAGAAGTGAGAGATATTGCTGGAATGGCTGACAGACTTGAACATGGAGACCCTTGTATATTATATTAAAGATCTGTGCTTTATCTTGAGACATAATGGTGAACTGCAATTTGTTCACTGCTTTCATTAAATAAGTTGTTGGTTATTGTATGAGCTTCATATGTTGAAGTTCTTTTTTTAAAAAAGATTTTATTTATTTATTCATGAGAGACACACAGAGAGAGAGAGAGAGAGAGGCAGAGGCACAGGCAGAGGGAGAAGCAGGGTCCATGCAGGGAGCCCAACATGGGACTTGATCCTGGGTCTCCAGGATCACACCCTGGGCTGAAGGCGGCGCTAAACCACTGAGCCACCCGGGCTGCCCCATATGTTGAAATCCTAACCCCTAACACCACAGATTGTGACTGTACTTGAAGACAAAGCCTTTAAAGTAATTAAGGTACAATGAGGCCCTTAGGGTGAGGCTCTATTCCAATCTGACCAATATCTTTATAAGAAGAGAAGGATGCAGAAAGGCACAGAGCAAAAGTCATATGAAGACACAGGAAGAGAACTACCATCTCCAGTCTCATCCTTGTACCATCAAATCCACTTACCTGATGGTCTCCCTGTGTCTTCACTTTTATTTAGGTTTGCCAATACCTTGATCTCAAACTGCTATCCTCCAGAACTGTGAGACAATAAACTTCTGTTGTTCAAGCTACACAGTCTATGTTACATTGTTATGGCAGTTCTAGAAAACTAATAAAATCATTAATAAGGTCCTAAGTTTTATAAATAGTTAACTTTTTTGAATAAAATGAAAATACATTCAAAAAAGGAAAGAAAATACCTTCAACTTTAATCCTATAATAACATGACTCTCATTCACTTACTGTATAATACGTTCTCTTGAATGTAAATCAGTGAAGCCATCTTAATATTTGAACAAAATAGTGACAAGGTCAGATGTGTGTTCAGATCATTATTCCAGCAGCAGTGTAGAGGGAGGATTATAGGACACTGTGATAAGAAATGGAGAAATGAGTTAGGAAAATATTGGGGGTCTTTATGGGACCTGATAAACCCGATAGCACACCTCTTTCCTGCTTGAGGTTTAAACCAATTGAGAAATAAAACAAAGTTGGGAGGTGGAGATGGAAATAATACCTAAAATGCTATAAAGACTGGGTGGCTGGAAGGCGTAGCCGATCATAAGAACCAAATAGGTTTGGGATGTCTGGGTGGCTCAAACCAATTGAGAAATAAAACAAAGTTGGGAGGTGGAGATGGAAATAATACCTAAAATGCTATAAAGACTGGGTGGCTGGAAGGCGTAGCTGATCATAAGAACCAAATAGGTTTGGGATGTCTGGGTGGCTCAGCGTTTGAGCATCTGCCTTTGGCTAAGGATGTGATCCCAGGATCCAGGATTGAGTCCCACATTGGGCTCCCTGCATAGAGGCTGCTTCTCCCCCTGTCCTGTGTCTCTATCTCCCTCTGTCTTTGTCTCTCATTAATAAATAAATTAATCTTAAAAAGATTAGATACTATTTCAGAATCATCTTTGTTCCTTCAGCAGTTTAACGCCTCAGTGAAGAAACAGTACAATTCATATTTCCAGTTGAATAATATTGACCAAATCTAACTCTGAAACTTAAAATGATCATTTTTTTAATTCATTTTTTTATTGGTGTTCAATTTACTAACATACAGAATAACACCCAGTGCCCGTCACCCATTCACTCCCACCCCCCGCCCTCCTCCCCTTCTACCACCCCTAGTTCGTTTCCCAGAGTTAGCAGTCTTTACGTTCTGTCTCCCTTTCTGATATTTCCCACACATTTCTTCCCCCTTCCCTTATTTTCCCTTTCACTATTATTTATATTCCCCAAATGAATGAGAACATATAATGTTTGTCCTTCTCCGACTGACTTACTTCACTCAGCATAATACCCTCCAGTTCCATCCACGTTGAAGCAAATGGTGGGTATTTGTCATTTCTAATAGCTGAGTAATATTCCATTGTATACATAAACCACATCTTCTTTATCCATTCATCTTTCGTTGGACACCGAGGCTCCTTCCACAGTTTGGCTATCGTGGCCATTGCTGCTAGAAACATCGGGGTGCAGGTGTCCCGGCGTTTCATTGCATTTGTATCTTTGGGGTAAATCCCCAACAGTGCAATTGCTGGGTCGTAGGGCAGGTCTATTTTTAACTCTTTGAAGAACCTCCACACAGTTTTCCAGAGTGGCTGCACCAGTTCACATTCCCACCAACAGTGTAAGAGGGTTCCCTTATCTCCGCATCCTCTCCAACATTTGTTGTTTCCTGCCTTGTTAATTTTCCCCATTCTCACTGGTGTGAGGTGGTATCTCATTGTGGTTTTGATTTGTATTTCCCTGATGGCAAGTGATGCAGAGCATTTTCTCATATGCATGTTGGCCATGTCTATGTCTTCCTCTGTGAGATTTCTGTTCATGTCTTTTGCCCATTTCATGATTGGATTGTTTGTTTCTTTGGTGTTGAGTTTAATAAGTTCTTTATAGATCTTGGAAACTAGCCCTTTATATTTGCAAATATATTCTCCCATTCTGTAGGTTGTCTTTGAGTTTTGTTGACTGTATCCTTTGCTGTGCAAAAGCTTCTTATCTTGATGAAGTCCCAATAGTTCATTTTTGCTTTTGTTTCTTTTGCCTTCGTGGATGTATCTTGCAAGAAGTTACTATGGCCGAGTTCAAAAAGGGTGTTGCCTGTGTTCTTCTCTAGGATTTTGATGGAATCTTGTCTCACATTTAGATCTTTCATCCATTATGAGTTTATCTTTGTGTATGGTGAAAGAGAGTGGTCTAGTTTCATTCTTCTGCATGTGCATGTCCAATTTTCCCAGCACCATTTATTGAAGAGACTGTCTTTCTTCCAATGGATAGTCTTTCCTCCTTTATCGAATATTAGTTGACCATAAAGTTCAGGGTCCACTTCTGGATTCTCTATTCTGTTCCACTGATCTATGTGTCTGTTTTTGTGCCAGTACCACACTGTCTTGATGACCACAGCTTTGTAGTACAACCTGAAATCTGGCATTGTGATGCCCCCAGCTATGGTTTTCTTTTTTAAAATTCCCCTGGCTATTCGGGGTCTTTTCTGATTCCACACAAATCTTAAAACAATTTGTTCTAACTCTCTGAAGAAAGTACATGGTATTTTGATAGGGATTGCATTAAACGTGTATATTGCCCTGGGTAACATTGACATTTTCACAATATTAATTCTGCCAATCCATGAGCATGGAATACTTTTCCATCTCTTTGTGTCTTCCTCAATTTCTTTCAGAAGTGTTCTATAGTTTTGAGGGTATAGATCCTTTACATCTTTGGTTAGGTTTATTCCTAGGTATCTTATGCTTTTGGGTGCAATTGTAAATGGGATTGACTCCTTAATTTCTCTTTCTTCAGTCTCATTGTTAGTGTATAGAAATGCCACTGACTTCTGGGCATTGATTTTGTATCCTGCCACCCTACCGAATTGCTGTATGAGTTCTAGCAATCTTGGGGTGGAGACTTTTGGGTTTTCTATGTAGAGTATCATGTCATCGGCGAAGAGGGAGAGTTTGACTTCTTCTTTGCCAATTTGAATGCCTTTAATGTCTTTTTGTTGTCTGATTGCTGAGGCTAGGACTTCCAGTACTATGTTGAACAGCAGTGGTGAGAGTGGACATCCCTGTCTTGTTCCTGATCTTAGGGGAAAGGCTCCTAGTGCTTCTCCATTGAGAATGATATTTGCTGTGGGCTTTTCATAGATGGCTTTTAAGATGTCGAGGAATGTTCCCTCTATCCCTACACTCTGAAGAGTTTTGATCAGGAATGGATGCTGTATTTTGTCAAATGCTTTCTCTGCATCCAATGAGAGGATCATATGGTTCTTGGTTTTTCTCTTGCTGATATGATGAATCACATTGATTGTTTTAGGGGTGTTGTACCAGCCTTGTGTCCCAGGGATAAATCCTACTTGGTCATGGTGAATAATTTTCTTAATGTACTGTTGGATCCTATTGGCCAGTATCTTGTTGAGAATTTTTGCATCCATGTTCATCAGGGATATTGGTCTGTAATTCTCCTTTTTGGTGGGGTCTTTGTCTGGTTTTGGAATTAAGGTGATGCTGGCCTCATAGAACGAATTTGGAAGTACTCCATCTCTTTCTTTCTTTCCAAACAGCTTTAGGAGAATAGGTATGGTTTCTTCTTTAAACGTTTGATAAAATTCCCCTGGGAAGCCATCTGGCCCTGGACTCTTGTGTCTTGGGAGGTTTTTGATGACTGCTTCAATTTCCTCCCTGGTTATTGGTCTGTTAAGGTTTTCTATTTCTTCCTGTTCCAGTTTTGGTAGTTTGTGGCTTTCCAGGAATGCGTCCATTTCTTCTAGATTGCCTAATTTATTGGAGTATAGCTGTTCATAATATGTTTTTAAAATCGTTTGTATTTCCTTGGTGTTGGTAGTGATCTCTCCTTTCTCATTCATGATTTTATTAATTTGAGTCTTCTCTCTCTTCTTTTTAATAAGGCTGGCTAATGGTTTATCTATCTTATTAATTCTTT
Source organism: Canis lupus familiaris (assembly GCF_011100685.1). NCBI lineage: Eukaryota > Metazoa > Chordata > Mammalia > Carnivora > Canidae > Canis > Canis lupus. The sequence goes on from NC_049260.1 coordinate 78,837,154, forward strand.
CAAAGAACCAACTCCTGGTTCTGTTGATCTGTTCCACAGTTCTTCTGGTCTCGATTTCGTTGAGTTCTGCTCGAATCTTTATTAACTCCCTTCTTCTCTTGGGTGTAGGTTCTATTTGCTGTTTTTTCTCTAGCTCCTTTATGTGTAAGGTTAGCTTTTGTTTTGAGTTCTTTCCAGTTTTTGAATGGATGCTTGTATTGCGATGTATTTCCCCCTTAGGACTGCTTTTGCTGCATCCCAAAGATTTTGAACGGTTGTATCTTCATTCTCATTAGTTTCCATGAATCTTTTTAATTCTTCCTTAATTTCCTGGTTGACCCTTTTATCTTTTAGCAGGATGGTCCTTAACCTCCACGTGTTTGAGGTCCTTCCAAACTTCTTGTTGTGATTTAGTTCTAATTTCAAGGCATTATGGTCCGAGAATATGCAGGGGACAATCCCAATCTTTTGGTATCGGTTCAGACCCGATTTGTGACCCAATATGTGGTCTATTCTGGAGAAAGTTCCATGTGCGCTTGAGAAGAATGTGTATTCAGTTGAGTTTGGATGTAAAGTTCTGTAGATATCTGTGAAATCCATCTGGTCCAGTGTATCATTTAAAGCTCTCGTTTCTTTGGAGATGTTTTGCTTAGAAGACCTATCGAGTATAGAAAGAGCTAGATTGAAGTCACCAAGTATAAGTGTATTATTATCTAAGTATTTCTTCACTTTGGTTAATAATTGATTTATATATTTGGCAGCTCCCACATTCGGAGCATATATATTGAGGATTGTTAAGTCCTCTTGTTGAATAGATCCTTTAAGTATGAGATAGTGTCCCTGTTCATCTCTCACTACAGTCTTTGGGGTAAATTTTAGTTTATCTGATATAAGGATGGCTACCCCTGCTTTCTTTTGAGGACCATTCGAATGGTAAATGGTTCTCCAACCTTTTATTTTCAGGCTGTGGGTGTCCTTCTGTCTAAAATGAGTCTCTTGTAGACAGCAAATAGATGGGTCCTGCTTTTTTATCCAGTCTGAAACCCTGCGCCTTTTGATGGGCTCATTAAGCCCGTTCACATTCAGAGTTACTATTGAGAGATATGAGTTTAGTGTCATCATGATATCTATTCAGTCTTTGTTTTTGTGGACTGTTCCACTGAACTTCTTCTTAAAGGGGAATTTTAAGAGTCCCCCTTAAAATTTCTTGCAGAGCTGGTTTGGAGGTCACATATTCTTTTAGTTGCTGCCTGTCTTGGAAGCTCTTTATCTCTCCTTCCATTTTGAATGAGAGCCTTGCTGGATAAAGTATTCTTGGTTGCATGTTCTTCTCATTTAGGACCCTGAATATATCCTGCCAGCCTTTTCTGGCCTGCCAGGTCTCTGTGGAGAGGTCTGCTGTTACCCTAATACTCCTCCCCATAAAAGTCAGGGATTTCTTGTCTCTTGTTGCTTTAAGGATCTTCTCCTTATCTTTGGAATTTGCAAGCTTCACAATTAAATGTCGAGGTGTTGAACGGTTTTTATTGATTTTAGGGGGGGATCTCTCTATTTCCTGGATCTGAATGCCTGTTTCCCTTCCCAGATTAGGAAAGTTTTCAGCTAGAATTTGTTCAAATACATATTCTGGCCCTCTGTCCCTTTCGGCGCCCTCGGGAACCCCAATTAAACGTAGGTTTTTCTTCCTCAGGCTGTCGTTTATTTCCCTTAATCTATCTTCATGGTCTTTTAATTGTTTGTCTCTTTTTTCCTCAGTTTCCCTCTTTGCTATCAACTTGTCTTCTATGTCACTCACTCGTTTTTCCACCTCGTTAACCCTCGTCGTTAGGACTTCTAGTTTGGATTGCATCTCATTCAATTGATTTTTAATTTCTGCCTGATTAGCTCTAAATTCTGCAGTCATGAAGTCTCTTGAGTCCTTTATACTTTTTTCTAGAGCCACCAGTAGCTGTATAATAGTGCTTCTGAATTGGCTTTCTGACATTGAATTGTAATCCAGATTTTGTAACTCTGTGGGAGAGAGGACTGTTTCTGATTCTTTCTTTTGAGGTGAGGTTTTCCTTCTAGTCATTTTGCTCAGTGCAGAGTGGCCAAAAGCAAATTGTATTGGGAAAAAGAGAAAAAGAGAGGAGAGAAAGAAGGAAAGAAAAGAGAAAGAGAAAAAAAAAGGGAAGAAAACGAAAAAAAAAACGGAAAAAAAAGGAAGAAAAAGAGAAAGAAAAAGAAAGGAGAAAAAAAGGGGGTGGGGGAAGGAAACAAATCAAAAAGCTAAACAAAACAAAACAAAACAAAACAAAACAAAACAAAAAAAGAACCACAGGGGAGTATCTTCTGATTCTGTGTTCTTTAAGTCCCTTGGCTTCTCCTGGAAGTTGTCAGTCAGTCTAGCTGGTGTTCTGGGGGAGGGGCCTGTTGTGCTGATTTTCAGGTGTTAGCAGTTGGGGGAGCTGCTGTGCCCCTGCCTGGTGCAGGGCTCAGTGGGGGTTGTTTACCCCTTGAGGCCGCAGGAGGAACAGCCCCAGTGGCGGGGCAGCTCTGGAGCCCTGGATTCAGCCCCCGCAGGAACTCCAGAGCTCTCCGTCTGCAGGGCCTGGAGGCTCCGGGGCGGGGCCGCTGCTCTGCTCAGCTGGGGCAGGAGCGTCCTTGCTGTCCTGGGCCCTCCCGGCCTCTGCCTGTCCCGGGGGAGGCCGGATCCTGGGCTGTGTCCCGGCGCCCTGTGCTCCGGGGCCTGCACTGGTGGATTCGCGCTCCCGGGCCGTGCAACCCCCTCCGCGGAGCTGCCGCCCGAGCCCCCCGAGCTGCTCCTGGAACCGCGCAGCCCCCTCCGCACGGAGCCTCTTCCTCTGCCCGAGCCCCTCCGAGCTGCTCCCGGGGCCGAGCAGCCCCCTCCACGGAGCCGCCGCCCGAGGCCCCTGAGCTGCTCCGGGTCCCGCCGTGCGCGCTGCAGCCCTTAGGGAGCTCGGCGCACTCTACCGGGGCGCAGTTGCTCTGTTACTGTCCCAGGGAGCCCGAGGGCATCCTCGCCCTCCTGGGTCCTGCTCCAACTCCCCGCGGGCCCCTTTCCCCCGGGAAGGTCGGTGCAGCTCCTGCTCCTCCGGGACGGGGCTCTCCTGTCCTGGGGACACTCGCCCCGGCCTCAGCCCGGCTCCTTGCGGGGCCCCTCCCCCCTGGATGCCTTTTGTTTCTTTATTTCTTTTTCCCCGTCTTCCTACCTTGATAGATGCGCGAACTCTTCTCACTGTAGCATTCCAGCTGGTCTCTCTTTAAATCTCAGGCCGAATTCATAGATTTTCAGGATAATTTGAAGGTTTTCTAGGTAGTTTGGTGGAGACAGGTGATTTGGAGACCCTACTCTTCCGCCATCTTGCTCCTCCCTCCAATCTGAAACTTAAAATGATCATTTTTTAAAGACATTTTCTTACCCGGGGTGGCAAGACTTGTCTTAATATAGAAGCCATCATTGGATAGTATATGTTTTTCTATGGCTTTTGGGCCCCAAAAGGCTCCCACACTTGGGAGAAGCTTGATGTAGAGTTGTCATTAAGAACTCTTGTCACAGGAATGCCTGGGTGGCTCAGCAGTTGACTGTCTGCCTTTGGCTCAGGGCATGATCCCGGCAGGATCCCAGGATGGAGTACCACATCGAGCTCCCTGCATGGGGCCTGCATGGGGCCTGCCTCTCCCTCTGCCTGTGTCTCTGCCTCTCTCACTGTGTCCCTCATGAATAAATAAAATCTTAAAAAAAACCTAAAATACAATTTAAAAGAAGAAAGAACTCTTGTCATATAAAAAAAAAAGAACTCTGGTCATAACTCAGAGGGGGATATAAGCCAAGCAACCAACTACCTTTCTTGAATTCTGAATGTTGCCCTGCTAAGTGGCATTCACTTAGTCTCTAGGCTGTGTTATAAAGAACATTTGGATTCCCACATTGTGGTTTTCTTTTCCTTTCAATTTTATAGATTGATCAATTAATTTCAGAGGCCAAGCCAAAAGAGAATCCTTCACACTAGATAGTCTTCATTCAGAAACAATTATCAGATCTCACATTCTTTGTTCCTGAGCTCTGAAAACTTCAAGGGGATTCACTGTTTCTGGAATATATCATAACTATGCAGAAGGGAAGTGGCAAAGAAACTGCTTTAAGTTGGGAGAAAATACAAAGCCAAAACATGCAAAGTGGCTTATTCAGAGTACCTCTGGAATATTCACTCAATTGGATTCAGACCGTCTACTGGCCTGGCCAGTAACCTTCCTTCTACAGTAACCACACAATCAGCCTATTAGTTTATAATGGTGCTTTTCCATGTGACACATAGTGACTGCTTAATAATTGTGCATTGAATGAATTAATTAATGAAGGAATGAATGTTTGAATGCTAGTTACACAAATGTAAAGTTACTTCTGACCTGTGATTTGGACAATGAATAAAACCATGAAATCCAAAGGAATAGTGTTCTGCAAATTGCAGGTCACAACTCATTAGAGGGTTATATACTCAATTAATTTAGTAAATTACTATCAGCCTTTGTAAGAAATAGAATGGTAGGAAATATAAAATATTGGGGCACATTAGACATAGTACGGATAATTTTTCTCTGTTAAATTTTTAGCTATATGTATGTGTTAATGTATGGATCATGTGTGGATACTGAGTAAAATGTATATATTAATGTGAGTAACAATCAAAATAGCTTGAGGCCAACAAACTATGGCCTAAGAATCAAATTTGGCATACTGCTTCTGTCTTAGCCCACTCAGTCAGTATAACAGAATTTCATAGACTGGGTGGATTATAAACAACAGAAATTTATTTCTTACAATTCTGGATGTTGAGAAGTCCACGATCAAGGCACTGGCAAATTTGGAGTCTGGTGAGAGCCCATTTCTTGGTTCATAGATGGGTATCTTCTCACTGTCCTTGTATGGTGGAAGGGGCAAATTTTCTCTCTGGGGTCTCTTTTATAAGGGTGCTAATCTCATTCATGAAGACTCTACCTTCATGACCTTTACAATGGGGGAATCAGTTTCAACATTCAGTCTAAGGCATCCTCTCTGTAGATGAAGTTTTATTGGAACATAACCCTACTCATTCATTTACATATTGCCTAGGCTTCTTTTGCACTACAGTGGCAGAGCTAGGTAGTTGTGACCCACAAAACCTAAAATATTTACTCTTTGGCCTTTTACAGAAAGAGTTTGCCAATCTCTGCATTATAAAATACTAGATACATTTAGGTGTAAAAACCTGTTTTTTATGGGTTAGGATAAAACTGAAGCTCATATAATCAATATATACCTAATTGGGAGTTAATTTTGTTTCTTGGACTCAGAGCAAGTGTTACTAGGGTTTTAATACCTATAAATTTATTTAAATTGAGCTAATGGAAAATAATGTTAAAATTTGGGCCAAAATGAGTGTGTGTTTACTGAACATGATCTTGTTCTTGGATGGTGGGTTGAGGCTCTCTTGTTAGTGAAGTTTTCTTACCCTGTGTAAACTTTGCAAACCCTACTCAAGAAGATTCTAGAATCAATGATATGACCAACTTACAACCTTTATATATGCTTTCAAAACTGTAGAGTTATGCATCCAGAAACCCAAATAAAAGTGCCATTTAGAGTTGGGGAACTAAAAAACACACCACAACAAGGTGGACATGAAGCTAGTTATGTGAAATGAATAAAGAACAGCAGGTAGCATCTAACTGCCTTTTCTTTTCCCTCAAACCTTGGCTGTTTAAGTTACTCACCAGCAAGAAATATTGATTCTTATACTCCTGTGCATTTGTGGACATTGTGCCATATATATAAGAACTTGGTGTATGCTGGGAACTGTAATAATCAGCATGTCCAGAACATCAAGTATGTAGATGTGATGATAGGATGACACTAGAGAGGTTGATAATGCCCATGTCTTGCGTTAGAAGGGGCCCTATGAATCAAGCTAAGGAGAACTTGGCCTTCATTCTATAGGAAATGGAGACTATGGGAGGCTTTTACTCAGGGGAGGCAGGTTAGAGTGCATTTAGATTAATCCTTTGTAGTATGACCCATGAATTGGGAGGTGATAGAGAGTTAAGGAAGGAAAGAGACCAGTTTGGAGGTTATTTTAACAATCTAGTTGAGCAGTACTAAAGGCCCATAGTGAGTGTAGTGAGCATGACAACCAGACCATGGGTATAGATTTGAAATATATTCAGGAGGCACAGCCACAAAACTTGTGAAGAGGAATGTTAAGAGATTAATCTGGAAGTTAACTTGGGACCTTTAATAGAGGGCTCTTTATGCCACATTAAAAAGTTCAGACTTTATCCTTAAAGGCATTAGGGAGCCACTGATGGAAATGTACTCTGCTGCAGTATTAAAAAAATGGATTGAAGGGATCCCTGGGTGGCGCAGCGGTTTAGCGCCTGCCTTTGGCCCAGGGCTAGATCCTGGAGACCCGGGATCGAATCCCACGTCAGGCTCCCGGTGCATGGAGTCTGCTTCTCCCTCTGCCTGTGTCTCTGCCTCTCTCTCTCTCTCTCTCTCTCTCTGTGTGTGTGTGTGTGACTATCATTAAAAAAATGGATTGAAAATGGACAAGCCCAGAGGTAGGGAGACCCATTAAGAGGCTATTTCCAGTAGACCTAGTTAGAAAGTATTTTTGAGTGAGACTCTGAGTACATTTTTTACATTAACTTCTTCCTATCTTCTCCTGAGCATGAGAGGAGTAATCCAACTATAAGAGTATGGTAATTTAGCTATCTTGTGAGATTGAAGAGAATATATTTTAGACATACTAGTAGTAGGGTATTGGATAACTTGGTTATGCAAAGCTCTGAAATTCTATATTTGAGTATGTATTTTGAGAAATACTAATTCTTCTATTGGGATCTCCTTTATGGATACCTTTCTCCTTTAGGATATTAAATTACCCGTGCTCTAAAGAGAACCAGGGAGGGCAGCCCTGGTGGCTCAGAGGTTTAGGCCACCTTCTGCCCACGGCGTGATCCTGGAGATTTGGGATTGAGTCCCACATCAGGCTCCCTGCATGGAGCCTGCTTCTCCCTCAGCCTGTGTCTCTGCCTCTCTCTCTCTCCTCTCTCTCTCTCTCTCTCTCTCATAAAATAAAATAAAATAAAATATAAAAATAAAGAGAACCAGGGAAAGCAATGGAGCAATTTCTTCCTTTTCATTTTGTTTGAAATCTAATACCAGAAATATTTGCAACAATACCAGTTGACTACAAGAAAGAACTTGATGACTTGTCCCCAATAGGGCATCTGACATTGTGACATCATCTTGCATATATAATTGTTATTTATTTGATCCCAAAAGAAACATAAGTGCTGTTTCTATGGCTGTAGAAATTTGCATAACCCAAGAACTGTGAAGCTATACCTTTCCAATTAATCTTTGCAAGGGGAAGGAATTATAGTCATCTGTAAATCACACTACTAATTAATTTTTACACAAATCAGTTTTTTGGCCAAATGTACAAGTCAGCCTTGCACAGCTCTGAATACTACATATATCCATTGCCTTAAAAAGTCTCCAATCAAATCATTATCTCATTTTTTTCTCATATAGGAAAGCAAACTCACTGGGACATATTTCTTTTCCGTATTAACTATGATGTCTGAAGGTGACTTAAATGATCTTTTCTGTCTTTTTGAATGTATGTTTAACATAAAATATTCACTTATTCCTTCTAATATCAAATATCCTACATTGTGTAACAATGTTGGTCTCAAGAAAAACATCAACTTTTCCTAAACCCCAATGTTATTTTCTGGCCAGTTATTAAAATTCTTTTAATGCAAGTTTATTTATTTGGGTTTTTTTTGGGAGGTAAGGGGAAGTATCTTGTGTATATTCAGTGTCATTTACCCAAGACTGAGAAACTACTATAAATACATTTTAGTAAATGCTAGAGGAGAACACAGGCAACACCCTTTTGGAACTCGGCCACAGCAACTTCTTTCAAGATACATCTATGAAGGCAGGGGAAACAAACGCAAAAATGAACTATTGGGACTTCATCAAGATAAAAAGCTTCTGCACAGCAAAAGAAACAGTCAACAAAACTTAATGACAACCTACAGATTGAGAGAAGGTAATTGCAAATGACATATCAGATAAAGGGCTACTATCCAAGATATATAAAGAACTTATTAAACTCAACAGCAAAGAAACAAACAATCCAATCATGAAATGCGCAAAAGATAGGAACAGAAATTTCACCAAAGGAGACATGGACATGGCCAAGAAGCACATGAGAAAATGCTCCGCATCACTTACCATCAGGGAAATACAAATCAAAACCACAATGAGATACCACGTCACACCAGTGAGAATGGTGAAAATTAATATGACAGGAAACAACAAATGTTGAGAAGATGTGGAGAAAGGGGAACCCTCTTGCACTGTTGGTGGGAATGTGAACTGGTACAGCCACTCTGCAAAGCTATGTGGAGGTTCTTCAAAGAGTTAAAAATAGAGCTACCCTATGACCCAGCAATTGCACTACTGGGTATTTACCCCAAAGATAGAGATGCAGTGAAAAGCCGAGACACCTGCTCCCCAATGTTCATAGCAGCAATGTCCACAATGGTAAATCTGTGGAAGGAGCCTTGGTGTCTATCGAAAGATGAATGGATAAAGAAGATGTGATATATATATACACACAATGGAATATTGCTCAGCCATTATAAATGACAAATACCCACCATTTGCTTCGACATGGATGGAACTGGTGGGTATTATGCTGAGTGAAATAAGTCAAATGGAGAAGGACAATCATTATATGGTTTCACTCATACAGGGAATATAAAAAATAGTGAAAGGAATTATAGGGGAAAGGAGAGAAAATGAGTGGTAAAAATTAGAGAGGGTGACAAAACATGAGAGACTCCCAACTTTGGGAAACTAACGAGGGGTAGTGGCAGGAGAGGTGGGTGGGGGTATGGGGTCACTGGGTGATAGGCACTGAGGGAGGCACTTGATAGGATGAGCACTTGGTGTTATACTATATGTTGGCAAATCAAACTTCAATAAAAAATATTTTAAAAAATGTATTTTTCTGTGAAATAAATAAATAAAATAATAAAATAATTTTCCCCAAAACTTATATGCCACTTCACGGTTTTCTATAGAAGTTTTTGGAGGGGATCTTTATGCTTTTAGGACAGTTCTAACCAAACTATATATCTATCATTGTATTAGTGACTACTTTCACCCAGAGAGAGCTAGAACCAACCTTTATCAATGAAGCTACAGGAATGTCTATTAAATACAGACATTCAAACACAGGAAAGAGGAAGTAGGTTGTATTTGTGACGTTTAGTTCTCACCCTTCCACTGTCATTTCTTCTTTAAGAATTTTTTCCATCACTACTACCCTGTGGCACATGTCTGGTAATTGTTATAAGAAACATTTATTTCACTGAATGTAGTGGGAGTACTTTTTTTAAGTTATATCTGTTGAGATGGGATTATTAAATAGAGTATCTCTTATATGTATTCTGTAGAGCCCTCATGGTAACACATACCCCTGGGATGTTGTATCTTTTTCACTATCAATACACTAAGATATTGCTCTTTCAGCTGTTTTATAATAGCTTCCATGGATAAGGCTATAGATCAAATGAACATGGAGCCAACAGTCAGTTCTATGAATAAGAACAGTGGTTGTTGTTTACTGAGCACCTACAATGTGCCAGGTACTTATGCTAAGAGTACTCTAAGTACTTTTGCATTATCTCATTTTGTTTTTACAACAATTTCATGAGGAAGTACTAAGAAAGGTTACCTTATTTAAAAATATATAAACTTTTAATTACTCATGATTGTGAAGAGATATGGTAGCAGGGTCACTATATAGCTTTGCAATTTTTCTTATGTTTAACTACAAATAACAATAATAACCAACATGTATTGGATGCTTAGTATGTGCCAGGTGCTATGTTAAGCATCTTAACTGGGTTATCACAATGGAGATACTCTAAATTTAGAGATCAGGGAACTGAGAATCAGAGAAGTTAAGTAGCTGGCTCAAAGCCTTGCCATAAATCAGGCAATCTAAATTCAATCCCTGTTTTGGCTGGCTCTAAAGTCTACTCTTAATTCCTATATCCCTTTGCTTACTGTCCTACACATCTCCCTACCATATCCTGCTTCATTATAACTTTTTCTTATACTACTTGGGAAAATTATCAGAGTCACATTTTTTCCTCTTTCTGTGATTTTTCTCAGGATGCTTTGTTTTATTGGCTCTACTGGAACTATTCTGTTCTCTCCCCCAAGAGAGAAAATTGTCTTCAAGATAACTAAAGTCTTTTGTATTTTGATTTTTGTCATTTCTAAATTGCCAGTGTGAGTATGGAAGACATTTGTATGCCTTATGGAGCTCATCTGATCTCTCTCTCTAAATGACACTATGTTCCTGAATTCTTTGGGAAAATATTCTAATTATGAAATTACCCCAATTGTGTTATCAGCCCCTTTGTGAACTTTCTACTGAGACACTGGACAGCATTTCCAGATCCTCCAAAAAGACAAGCACATGGGGGAAAATCAAACTAAATAACTATTCATATAAGTCCTTAAATGCTCAAAATGGAAACAAATATGACTTGAAAAAATTCAGAGTATGTAAAAATAAGTCCCTGAAAAAATGTGTCCTTTTTCATATGAATCTCGCTAAATGAGGCTAATAAGTCAAAAAGTTAGTTTGTTTAGAAATATTTTGTACTCAGAATGTCTACTAAAAACATTTTTATAATGAAATTGCCTTTACAATTGTTTTAAAATGTAGAAACAAACCTGCAGATAGCCTTTTGCTTTTGTCCAAATTAAATATTTTTTTCTACTGTCACATCCTAATACAAGTCTGGGACACAATAGTAGAAATGTAGAACCAGGTACTGCCATTTAGTCTCCTTTGTCCTTAATTTCTTCATCTATGTAATAAGGGGATTTTCTTGTTGACCTTTAAGATCCTATCCAACTCTGACATCACTTTTTATCCTTACCATGGATGATTTGGCTCTAAATAACATTTTCCATTATTTAAAAATTCAAAGTAATTATAGTCCTTCTTGTTTTTTTTTCTGAAATATTTTATACCATTTACTAGTGTTATGTGCCTAATTCTAAACTCCCTTGTGTAAAAGGGACAGGAAGGCCTTGGATTAATTCCAAGCAAGATACACAAATGTGATTAGAATGCAAACTGAGATATCCTAGATGTTAATAACACATTGGTATGAGTGATTCCTTCTCTTAGTCCTCATTATATGTCAAAACTTTCTGACTCTTAGGACAATTACCATATTGTAGCAACAGTTTTGTACACTTTAATTAAATTATTAAATTATTTTTAACTATTTTGTAGAAGTTAGACTTATATTATCAATTAAATTATAAGTTTCTTAAGGGCAACAATCATGGTTTTGTCTTATTTTGTATTTTTCACAGTGCCTAACATCAAAAAGTGCATTCAGATCATTGTTAAATTGTATCTGTTGTTGAGAGACCCTGCATGATTTGGTGTTGCATATAAATTCTGGCCAAGATAGAGAACAGAGCAAAAAGGAAATACTTATCACAAACAAATAAAATACTGGATAAAATATATTTTTAAATATTTAGACAGACCTGTAAACATAAAAAAGGTATGCTTAGGTATTACAAATGAAGAAGAAACCACAGCTAAAGTAGTGAGCAATAATCAAAGCTGCATAGAATATGAATGATTGGGACTCTACACCTTAACTTAGGGGCTGGGAATCTAATTTTATATAAATTGGGAGTACAAGTAATTTCAAGTTGTCTGGGACCTGAAACCTATACAATTTAGAAAGCTCTCCTTAAAAGTTATCTTACTTTTCAATTTCACCAAAATCCATGATCACATGGGCACAGTTATAAGGCCACTCCTTGGACCATGGAAGGAGCCAATGCTAGTGAGGCCCAGAAACTAAGCTTCATTAGCTATATGGTAAATCTCATTCTGGCCTGTTGTCTAGATCATAAGTTCATTAAAGGGCAGGGAGTGGGAATGAGTTTTCCCAGAGCCAGGAAAGCAATGTTTCATTAATTAATGGCTCCTGGAAAATCTCTGCTGCCTGGCCTAGGGTCTTATAGATAATTAATTCACTAATTACCCTAATATCTAGATAATATGAGAGAGACTAGAACCCTATCCTTGAGTTGTAGAGACCTAAAGCTAATAAATGGATGTAAAATCTGGTTTGGTTTGGGGATGGTAATCTTTTCATACTCAGGCAGAAGCATCTATGAAACCATAATAAAGGATACCATCACAAACCATGCTCTACTTACGTGTCTTCTGCAGAATAAGGTTCACATCTTCATGGAGGTTGGGCTCAAAAATAAAATTATAGAGTGACATCACCAAGATGGTGACATAGGTTGTTTCTGACTTTGCTCCCCCTCACAAGAACAACTAACAACTATTCAAGAACAAGACATCACTGAGAGAATCCTAGCACACAGAAGTGAGGCTGAAGGACCTTGCTGAGACCTAGACAGAAGAGTGAGAAGTAGTACACATTGACTACATTGCCCCTCCCCCCAGGCTAGCATAGTACCACATGGACAGGTTTCTCTGAGCCTTTAGTTCCTCCAGTGGTAAAATACAACCTGGGAGGGGGTGCTGGAAAACCAGCCTCCTACAGTATTGTGAGTCACATTGCAGGAGCTCCTACTCTGATTTCATACCATAGGATTTGCAGGGGCAAGTGTGGGACTCACCCACTGTGAATTTGACTGTGATGGAGAAAGGGGGAGGGGCTCGCAGCAACCAGCACACAGATCTTGATAGACTGAGTTCACACATGCAGTACCCAGTAGTAATCACCACCTGCAGCTTTGCTCATCTGCAGAACCACGGCAGGGGTTCACTCTGATTAGGGATCTCATTGAGGTGTAGATCTGCCTATTTGGATCCTTAAACAAATTTTACCAGCCCTAAGGCTTGTTTTGTCCATGCCCAGGCAAGGAGCTGAATCACAGCCCCACTCATGGTGAAGGATGTATTTTGGCCTCATCTGACCAGAAGGGCTGGTGACAACTCCTGGAAGCAGTGTAGCCCAGAGGAACTTGAGCCAATAGGCAGGCAGGCAGAACTCATCATCCCCAGAGGAAAGTCAGTGCATGACACAGAGAATTCTTGTGTTATGCACATGCATGTGTATTAATTCATAGCGCTGATGGTAGTTCATGGTCTCTCCCAACTGAAAAGTCTGTGAAATTGAAAGGAACCTGCAGTGGCCTCTCCTACTCCTGCCTAAGCAAGGGTGCATGGACATAGGCCCACACTCTGTGGAGAACGTTTTTCCACCCCATTGACCAGAATGGCTGAAGACAACTCCTGGAAGCAGTGTAGCTTGATGAAATTTGAGCCAAGAGGTGGACAGCCAGAGCTGATAGTTTGCAGATCAAACTCAGTGGCCCGATTTGGTCAGGAAACTTGGGTGCAAGTTGACTTAAGTTAAGACAATGAACAAAGAGATTTACCAGCCATGCCTGTGCAGGGAATCTAATTTGTAGATCCACTTATTGCTGAATATAGCTTTTAGCCTCTCCAATCAGAAACTTAACTAGAGCACATAGGAACCTGTGTAGTCCATAATCCATTCAATAGTGCTCTATACAGTGACACTTGAATGGAGAGCACAGCCTGTGGCTTCCCCCATTAGCAGAGCCAAATTTGTGGCCTCATCTGACCAGGGAAGTAAATGCACACTCTGTCGTGATGTGGGTCTGCAAGCAATGAACCGTATAGGCCCTGGCTCCCATACTGCTGCCCTGTCAGGGCATGGAAGCTAATTCATACTTCCATATAATACTGAATATAGTACCCAGTCCCTACCATCTAGTAAGCCTGATTAGAGAATCCAGGGAACTGCAGAGCCCATCCTATACTTCACTTAGGTAGGAAACTAAGCCAGCATTTTTATCCAACTATTCTAAGCCAGGGCACACGCCCTCATTTCTGTCTTCAGATCCTAAACAGTTGTCTCACCTAAAAATAGACCATAATAGCAGACCCCATCCACCCAAAGACATTACCACCAGACACACTCAGAAACCCAAACTGAGCTGACTGGTAAAAAAAAAAAACTGTCTCTGACAAAGAAAAACTATAGAGTCTGAAGAGAGAACCTGATTTTTGAAATGCACAGATACCAATATACGGAATCAAGGAATCCAATATAAGGAATCAAGGAACACACACACACACACACACACACACACACACACACAGGTAAATATGCTACTACCAAATGAGACTAATAAAACTTCAATAATTGAACCTAAAGAAATAGAGAATTATGACGTGCCAGACAAGGAATTAAGAATACTCCTGTTAAGGAAGTTTAGTGAATGAAAAGAAAACATAGACAACTAAACAAAATGAGGAAAATGATGCCTGAACAATTGAGAAGTTGCATGAGAAGTTCAACAGGGAAATAGCAACCATCAAAGAAAGAAAAGAAAGTCCAGGAGAGAATGGGATGACATATACAAAATATGGAAAGAAAATAACTGTCACCCAAGAATTTGGTATCCAGTAAAGCTGTCCTTCAGAAGCAAAGGCAAGATAAATCTTTCCCAAACAAACAAAAGCTAAAGATGTTCATTACCATCAGACCTGCCTTATAAGAAGGAATACTAAAGGGAGCTCTCTGAATGGAAATGAAAGAATACTAATTAACATTATTAAAACATAACAAGATAATGTAAGTCTCACTAGTAGTGTCAAATATATAGTCATAGATTTTGCCATGTGGTAATATAGTAGTGAATAATTCACTTACAAGTCTAGTTTAAAAGTTTAAAAAATGGATATAGTAAAAATAACCATAATACAATAATCTGTTATTAGTTATACAGTAATTTTTAAATCTAATTTGTCAAAACAGTAATCTAAAACATGAGGGGGAGAAGTAAAAGTGTAAAGTTTACAACTTCTATTGAAGTTAAGTTGTTATTAATTTACAGTAGGTTGTTATAAGTTTAACATATTTTATTTAAGCTTCATGGCAACCACAAGACAAAATCCTGTTGTAATTATAAAAAAAAAACATGGTAAAGAAGTCAAAGCATACTGATACCAAAAGACATCAAAACACATGCAAACACACACACACACACACACACACACACAGCAGGATAAGAAATAAGGAACAATGGAGCTACAAAATAACCATGAAACAATAAAATGGCAATAGGTAAGTCCTTACCTATCAATAATTATTTTAAATGCAACCAATTATCCATTTAAAATACAGAAAATGGCTGAATGGATAAAGAAAACAAGCTCCAACAAAATGTTGTCTATAAGAAATTCATTTAGCGGGGGGAGGGGCAAGATGGAGGAAGAGTAGGGTCCCCAAATCACCTGTCCCCACCAAATTACTTAGATAACCTTCAAATCATCCTGAAAATCTACGAATTCGGCCTGAGATTTAAAGAGAGAACAGCTGGAATGCTACAGTGAGAAGAGTTCATGCTTCTATCAAGGTAGGAAGACGGGGAAAAAGAAATAAAGAAACAAAAGGCATCCAAGGGGGAGGGGCCCCGTAAGGAGCCGGGCTAAGGCAGGGGCAAGTGCCCCCAGGACAGGAAAGCCCTGACCCGGAGAAGCAGGAGCTGCACCAATCTCCCCGGGTGGAAAGGTGCTCCCAGTTAGTTAGAGCAGGACCCCAGGAGGACGGGGATGCCCTCGGGCTCCCTGGGACACTAACAGACACCTGCGCACCCAGGAGAGTCCGCCGAGCTCCCTGAAGGGATGCAGCGCATGGCGGGACCCGGGAGCAGCTCGGAGGGGCTCGGGCGGCGGCTACGCAGAGGGGGCTGCACGGCCGGGAGCGCGAATCCAACAGCGCAGGCCCGGGAGCACAGGGCGCCGGGGACACAGCCCAGGATCCGGCCTCCCCCCGGACAGGCAGAGGCCAGGAGGGCCCAGGATGGCAAGGACGCTCCTGCCCCGAGCTGAGCAGCTCAGCGGCCCCGCCCCGGAGCCTTCAGGCCTTGCAGGCGGAGACCTCCGGAGTTCCTGCGGGGGCTAAATCCAGGGTTCCAGAGCTGGCCCCGCCACTGGGATTGTTCCTCCTGGGGCCTCACGGGGTAAACAACCCCCACTGAGCCCTGCACCAGGCAGGGGGCACAGCAGCTCCCCCAAGTGCTAACACCTGAAAATCAGCACAACAGGCCCCTCCCCCAGAAGACCAGCTAGACTGACAAGTTCTAGGGGAAGTCAGGGGACTTAAAGTATACAGAATCAGAAGATACTCCCCCGTGTTTTTTTTTATTTTGATTTCTGTTTGCTTCCCCCACCCTTTTTTTTCCTTCTTTCTTTTTCTTTCTCCTTTTTTCTCTTTTCTTTCATTTTTTTCTCCCTTTTTTTCCTTTTTATTTTTCTCCTTTTTTTCCCTTGTTTCTCTCCTCTCTTTTTTTCCTTTTCCCAATACAACTTGTTGGCCACTCTGTATTGTGTTGGCCACTCTGCACTGAGCAAAATGACTAGAAGGAAAACCTCACCTCAAAAGAAAGAATCAGAAACAGTCCTCTCTCCCACAGAGATACAAAATCTGGATTACAATTCAATGTCAGAAAGCCAATTCAGAAGCACTATTATACAGCTACTGGTGGCTCTAGATAAAAGCATAAAGGACTCAAGAGACTTCATGACTGCAGAATTTAGATCTAATCATCGAAAGATGAATGGATAAAGAAGATATGGTTTATATATACAATGGAATATTACTCAGCCATTAGAAATGACAAATACCCACCATTTGCTTCAACGTGGATGGAACTGGAGGGTATTATGCTGAGTGAAGTAAGTCAATCGGAGAAGGACAAACATTATATGTTCTCATTCTTTTGGGGATTATAAATAATAATGAAAGGGAATATAAGGGAAGGGAGAAGAAATGTGTGGGAAATATCAGAAAGGGAGACAGAACATAAAGACTCCTAACTCTGGGAAACGAACTAGGGGTGGTGGAAGGGGAGGAGGGCGGGGGTTGGGGGTTACTGGGTGATGGGCACTGAGGGGGGCACTTGATGGGATGAGCACTGGGTGTTATTCTGTATGTTGGCAAATTGAAAACTAATAAAAAATAAATTTATTATTTAAAAAAAGAAATTCATTTAGCTTTAAGGACACACATAGGTATAGACTAAGAGTGAAGGGATGGAAAAAAACATTCAAGCAAATGATAACCGAGAGAAAGAGAGATAGCTATACTTGTATCAGACAAAACAGCCTTTAAACTAAACTAAAAATGGTAAAAAAAAAAGACAAAAGTCATTATATAATTTTAATGGGGTCAATACATCAAGAAGATGTAACAATTGTAAATATTTATCTAACAATGAGCACCTTAATATACAAAGCAAAAACTAACAGAGCTAAAAGGAGAAATAAACAATACAGTAATGGTTGGGGATTTTAATGCCCCACCCTTAACAATGTATAGATCATCTAAACATTGAATCAATAAGGAAATTAGTCCTTATTGATTAGTCAATAGTCAATCCCTAGTGGATTAGTCAACACTGTAGATCAAATGAACCTGACATACAGAACATTCCATTCAACATTAGCAAAATACACATTCTTTCAAGCATCCATGGAACATTTTTTAGGATAGGCCACACGTTAGGCCACAAAATAAGTCTTGGCAAATTTAAGACTGAAATCATACCAAGTATTTTCTCTGACCATATTGGCATGAAATTAGAAATAACAAGAGAAAAACTATAAAAATTCATGAACACATGGAATTTAACACTCCCTCTGAACAACCAATGGATCAAAGAGAAACTAAAGGGAAATAAAAGAGATCCTTGAGCCAAACAAAAATGGAAATACAACATACCAGAACTTGTGGCACACCGCAAAATAGGGAGGAAGGAATTTGATATGAATATATGCCTACGTTTAGAAGGAAGAAAGACCCCCCAAGAAACAGCCTAACTCTATCCCTTAAAAAACTAGGAAAAGAAGAATGGACTGAGCCTGATGTTAGCAGAAGGAAATAATAAAGATTAGAGCAGAAATAAATGAAATAGATAACATAAAAACAATAGAAAAGATTAACCAAACTAAATTAGGTTCTTTGAAAAGATAAAATTGACAAATCCTTAGGCTAACCATGGAAAAAAGAAACATGGCCCAAATCAGCAAAATTATAAATGAAAAGGAGACATTACAACTTATATCACAGAAATTCAAAGAATCATAAGAGCTTACTGTGAAAAACTATAATATGCCAACAAAGTAGACAACCAAGAAGAAATAGAAAAATTCTTAGAGACATACAACTTATCCAGATTTAATCAGGAAGAAATAAAAAATCTGAAAGAACCAATTACTATTGAGCAGATTGACTCAGTAATCAACAATTTCCCAACAAAGAAAAGCCCAGCACCAGATAGGTTTCCCTGGTGAATTTTACCTAACTCTTAAAGAATTAACACTATTCCTTCTTAAACTCTTCTGAGAAATCGAAGAAGAAGGAATACTCCTACACCCATTTTTTGGAGCCAGCATTATCCTGATACCAAAATATCAAAGAGATGCTACTAGAAAGCAAAACTACAGGCCAATGTCCCTGATGAATATAGATCAAAAATTCTCAATAATTACTGGCAAACCAAAGTCAGCAGCATGTTAAAAGGATAATTTACCATGCTCAAGTGAGACTTATTCCTAGGATGCAAGGATGGTTCAACATACACAAATCAATCAATGTCATACATCACATTAACACAACAAAAGAAAAGAATCATAAAAGCATCTAAATAGATGCAGGAAAAAATTGACTAAATTCCAGTCATAAGAACTCTTAAGAAATTAGGTATAGAAGGAACATATCTCAATATAATAAAGGAAATATAAAGCAAACCCACAGCTAACATCACACTTGATGATTAAAAAAAAAAAGATTGTCCTCTAAGATCAGGAACAAAAGCATCCACTCTTACCATTTCTTTTCAACATAATACTAGAATCCCTAGCTAGAGTAACCAGGCAAGACAAAGAAATAAAAGGTATCATAATTGGAAAGGAAGAAGTAAAATCATCTCTGTTTGTAGATAACACCCTAAGGATGCAACAACAACAACAACAACAACAACTACAACACGGTTAGATCTCATCAATAAATTCTGTAAAGTTTCAGGATATAAAATGAACAAAAAATCAGTACTATTTCCATATGCTAACAATGAATTTTCTGAAAAAGAAATATATCCAATAGCACTGCTATATGATATGTAGGGTTAAGAAAGCTTCACATATATAGCCTCACACTTCCTAATTTCAATCTATACTATAAAGATATCATCATCAACACTGTATTATGATATAGGTTCATAGTATTATGGTACTGGTATAAAAACAGAGAAATAGACCAATAGAACACAGTCAGGAGCCCAGAAAGAAATCCAAACATGCAATCAACTAATATTTGACAGAGAGTAAAGAATGCTCGATGCAGGAAAGTCAGTCTTCTCAATAAATGGCTGGGATAAAGGGATATTCACACATGAGAGAGTGAAACTGAACCTATATCATGCATCATTCACAAACCTTCACTTAAAATAGATTAGAGACTTAGATATAAGGCCTGAAACCATGAAACTCCTAAAAAAAACTTAGGAATAAATCTCCTTGACATGAGTCTTGGTAATGATTTTTTGGTTATCACACCTAAAGCACAAGCAACAAAATAAAAAATAAATGAGACTACATCAAATCTAACAGCTTCTACACACCAAACGAAACCATCAACAAAGTGAAAAAAAAAACCCTATAGAATGAGAAAAAAAATATTTGCAAACCATTTATCTGATAGAGGTTAATATCCAATATATATATAAAGGACTCATGCAACTCAATAGCAAAACAAAAGAAACAAACAAAAAACCAGATAACCCAATACAATAAAGGGCAAAGGACCTGAATAGACATTCTTCCAAAGAAGGTATACAAAAGGCCAACAGATATATGACAAGATGCTCAACATCAGTAGTCTTTAGGGAAATGCCAAATAAACCCACAATGATATATCATTTCATGCCTGTTAGAATGGCCATCATCAGGGCAGCCTGGGTGGCTCAGCAGTTTAGTGCTGCTTTGAGCCCAGGGCCTGATCCTGGAGATGTGGGATCAAGTCCCATGTCAGGCTCCCTGCATAGAGCCTGCTTCTCCTTCTGCCTGTGTCTCTGCCTGCCTCTCTCTCTCATGAATAAATAAAGAAAATCTTAAAAAAAAAGAATGGCCATCATTAAAAAGAAAACAGATAACAAATGCTGGCTATATATAGCAATGTATATATTGCATTATTTACAATAACCAAACAACCTAAATGTTCTTCAATGGATGAATGGATAAAGAATTTGTGGTAAATATACACAATGGAATATTATTCAGCCATAAAAAATGAGAAAATTTTTACCATTTGTGACAATATGAATGAATCTTGAAGGCATTATGCTAAGTGAAATAAATCAGAGAAAGACAAATACATCATGGTATCACTTATGTAGCATCTAAAAAAACTAATAAAAAGGAGAAAAGACTGTGGTTACTAGAGGTAGAAGGTAGGGAGAAGGGTAATTGGAGGAAAGTGGTCAAAATGTACAAACTTCCAGTTATAAGATAAATAAGTAGTAGGGTGTAATGTACAGTATGATGATATAGCTAACACAGCTATATGATATGTAGGGTTAAGAAAGTAAATCCTAGGAGTTCTCACCAAAAGAAAAATATTTTTCCTTTCTTCTTTCTTTCTTCTTTCTTTCTTCTTTCTTTCTTTTCTTTCTTTCTTTCTTTCTTTCTTTCTTTCTTTCTTTCTTTCTTCTTTCTTTTCTTTCTTTCTTTCTTTTTTTCTCTTTCTTTCTTTCTTTCTTTCTTTCTTTCTTTCTTCTTTCTTTCTTCTTTCTTTCTTTCTTTCTTTCTTTCTTTCTTTCTTTCTTTCTTTCTTTCTTTTTCTTTCTTAAAGTTATATCTAAATGAGAAGATAAATGTTAGCTGAACCTATTGTGGTAATCACTTCACAATATATGTAAGTCAAACCATCATGCTTTCCACCTTATAGAGTGATTTTGGTCAATAATTTCTTAAGAAATCTGGAAGAAAATTATAAAACATATGAAAAAATTCAACATCAAGAAAGATATACCACAGAACTAATAGATAGATGAATTCACATTCAAACAACTAGAGATAGTCAAGCAATACAAATGGGACTTCAAAGTAAGAAATTTTAAAATGCATATGTATAGACACATATATATAATATGGGTTTTAACAAAGTATCATTACCTTTAAGCACAAATACTCTTTTTGCATTATAGAAGTTATATGAGTCATTTTTAGTTAAGTTATGATACAATAATAAACAACCTCAAGATATCAGTGGCTTACAAAAACAAAGATTGATTTCTTCCTTAGGAGTTTCCTACATGTTCACTGCAGCTCTGCTCCATTTTCTCTTTACCTAGGACCTAGGCTAAAGAAACAGTCCTTATCTGGAACATTGATATTTTCATTTCAGAGAGGAAAAAGCAAGATGTTAGACCACTTGATTGTTCTTAAAAGTCCTGAAAAACAGAGTGCATTACTTTCATTCATATTGCCTTGGTCAAACCAAGTCATATGTCTAGGCCAGAGGATAATAGGGTAAAGGTGCATGATGTTCTTGTAAGGAGAAACAGTGAATATTTTGAACAAAGGAAACAAAACTTGACAAAACTTTTGGCATTAGCAAGTGAGTCCCTCTGGTGCATATAATGAGGCTTGAAAATTATTATTTTATGTAGTTTTCCCCTATAATTTTAGATATTCTTAAAAACTATTGATATGATAAGATTATCATCATTACTCTTCAATTAGCTAGATCCAAATACAGTTATGGATATCATTCCCTCAATTCCACTTCCACTTCCAATTTAGAGTTCTTTCCCGATCTTTATTATATCTGCACGCAAATCTCTAAATTATGTTTTCAAATTTTTAACTCTTTCTCTGAAATTTAGGATGTGCACAGGATTGTGAACAGGGTATATGGTTTGAAACATGTTTTTCCTCACCAGAATAATCTGATTTTAATTTACCTTACCATGAATGCCAGAACAGGATAGTTCTAATGGCAACATTCATTCTCTACCCACAAACCAGGTCTACTTCTTGGACTGGTAATTGATGCTGCCAAGGATAGAGGAAAGTGAATAAAAGGAAAAGGCATGTTAATTTCAAGCTTCATTTAGTAACACACTAGAAAAATCAATGGCTGGGAAATAGAAATAGACAAAATTGGCAGGAAGAATTTTTATATTCAAGCATAGAAGGGGCCGGAATATAAATCTGCACCTTGACCAGATAATAACCAAATAAAATGATGACAATACTAGAAAGGCACTTGACAAAGCTCTTTCCTAATGTTTTAGTGCATGAGGAATGTCCGCCTCTTAGATTCACTGATTCAAGATTCTGTCAGTTTAAATTTTGGAATTAAAGTTTCTCATTAGGTTTCTCTAGCCTCCCTGATTGTATAGACCTGAGGTAGAGAGATATAAGCTCCTGGAAAGTGATTAATCAAGAACTTTAATGCTGAAGGGATTTAGCAATTCTGGATTCTAGTGGGGTATACTCATAGGAACTCTGTTCTTCAGATTTGAATTTCATCTTCTATGATAAATTTAATCTCACAGTCAGTAATTTTTCAGTGTTATATCTGAGAAATGGGACACTGTTCTGAGATCTCTCTAGCCTATTATAAAATAAGAGGTTTTCCAACTTTGTGATGGTGAAGGAAAGAACTAGTTCGCTAATCTCAATTTATACCCATTCCCATCACTAATCTGAGGTGTATTTTACTCCATGAAGCCTACTCTGAAAATTCCAGCTCTTGCTTATTTTTCATTTTC
The DNA here is from genome assembly GCF_011100685.1 of Canis lupus familiaris. Lineage (NCBI taxonomy): Eukaryota > Metazoa > Chordata > Mammalia > Carnivora > Canidae > Canis > Canis lupus. The sequence goes on from NC_049260.1 coordinate 78,860,093, forward strand.
TGAGCTTCTGGGGGATTTTTTTTGGCTTGAAACACACTATGGCCCTATACTCCTCAGTACTATTTCTTAAATTAATTCATACTCTTTAGTTTATTGAGTCCCTACCTTGTCAGATGCTGTGTTTAACAATGAGGACACAAAAAAATGGGTAAACCATGACTCCTGCCTCAAGATGCTCACAGTTTAATGTGGGAAGATAGAAAAGTAACTGTATAGTTAAAATACAATGTGATAAACACTAAGAGGTAAGCACAGGATATTGTGAAGATATTTGGTTGTATGTTTTTTTTTTCTACCTAACCAGATAGTAAGGAGAAAAGCCATATCTTCTCTTTTCTCCCAGTTTCCATAGAGCCTGGACTATAATACCCTTGGTCTGAGATCTTTTCCTCCAGATGGCTATATTCTTTGTTCTGTCTATTCCTTTGCTCAAAGATGAAGTTCTCAGAGATACTTGAGTTATGTTATTCAAAACTGCATCACACTCCCCTCCCCCCACACACATACAGTCACATTCTAGAAGTTTATGTCTTCTTTCCTTTCTTTATTTTCTACTTGGTATATATCACCATTTGATATATTCATCATTTACCTATTTCATTTCATTTATTATCTATCTTGACTGATAGAAGGTAAGCTCTATGAGATCAGGGATTATATCTGTCTTGCCCAATGTTTTGTCTCTAGAGAGGCCTATAATAATTCAAGGCACATTGTAGTAATTCAAAAGATATTTGTTGAATTAATGGATTGATGATAGAAGCACTAGTAAGTAGTTAAGAAATAATTTTTTTTAATTGGCTGAATGATTTATCTTTTGAATCATACTAGACTACTACTACCTCTACTTTTGATTTGTCTGATATTGAAAGGCCTGTTCTGTCATTCTTTGACTTTGAAGAGTTGGTACTCTTTGAGCCACACATCAGAGCCCTCATAACTTTGCAGTAACAAAGTCATAACTGTCTTTTTAAAAATTAATTAATTAATTAATTTATTTATTTATGAGAGAGAGAGAGAGAGAATGACTGGGGGAAGGGCAAAGAGAGATGGAGAAGCAGACTCCCTGCTGAGTAGGAAGCCTGACATGGGGCTTGATCCCAGGACCCTGGGATCATGAACTCAGCTGAAAGCATATGCTTAACTGGCTGTGTCATCCAGGTGCCCCATAACTGGCTGTTTTAACTAAGCTTGCTTTAACCCTCTGATGGCATTCAATACATGGATCATGCTTTGAGAATTACTGATATAACTCATGAAAACTCATTTTTTTGAATTTCGTTCAATCTACATAATATGTTCACAGCCATGACAATTTTATCTTAAACATTTATTTTTATTTGGGATCTTCCACAAGCTAGGGAAATTTCATATTTAAGAAGTCAGAGATTTTTCTTTCTTTGTGCTCCACTTAAAATCAAGATATCTTATTTTTTATGTCAGTTATTAAGACTGATTTTTTAAATATTTAGTACTGTATCACTTATATGTAAACTCTAAATAGGAAAAACTCAGAGAGAGACAGTAGAATGGTAGTTATTTGGGAGTGAGGGTGGAGAAATGGGGAGGTATTGCTCTAAGTACAAACTCCCAGTTATAAGATTAACAGGTTTGGGGATCTAATGTACAGCATGATGATTATAGCTAATAATACTGTATCACATAGTTGAATGTTGCTAAGAGGGTAGGTTTTAAATGTTCTTACCACGAAAAAGAAATGGTAACTATAAACTGGATAGAGGTGGTAGCTAATACCATGATGGTAATCATTTTGCAACTCATAAATATATAAAATCAACACACTATACACCTTAAACTTATACTATTTATATACCAATTATATCTCAATAAAGCTGGAAAATATTTAGCTAGTTTTAAGGCAAAGGTTGGTCAAGGTTTAAAAAATGACAGCAGTTTCTGTTTGAAGATTCTTGATTATTTTTCCCAAGTCAAAAGAAAACCTGGTTTACACACACACACACACACCCACACCACAAACACACATCACTGTCACATATTTTCCTTTTTTCCTTTTCAGTACTTAACTTTAGGTAAAGTTTCTCATTAAGATATGTGGGTATCTTTTTAGAAAAGATTTAAAATCAGCATTTTTTAAAACTTACACATGAGAAGTTCTACTCAAGAAAACTCAGAACCAACTTGGTAATGTGTGAGTTAGATTCACAATACAAACATCAAACGTGCAACAGAGCCATCAACAACTGTAATCAATCGAGCTGCCTATGTATACAGGACATTTCTTTTTAGGTTTACCCAAGGGCAAAGGAGAAAAGGTAAGTAATCTGTGAACAAACATTGTTTACTGGGAGAGATGACAAACCAACTACTAAAGAAGTAATGGGGGCCCCTGCGCGCCCGGCGGGGCAGGCGTCCCCAAGCCTCAGCCCCGGCCTCTCCTCTCGGGCCCAGGACGGAGCCGCGGCGGCCGGGCGGCGGCGGGGGTGCAGAAAAAAAAAAAAAAAAAAGAAGAAGAAGTAATGGGCATATACAAGACCTAGATAAAATGAAATAAGGCCCTAAATAAACTTGGAAATATTTAGTAAAAGTCTATGCCCCCACATGCCTCCACACTGTAGCATATCATTAGATAGTGTTTGGGTGGCTTATAGGAGACTTTGTAATCTAAAACTCCTTTGACTTTTATTCCATAAATATGTCTCTACCAAGTGGCTTTTTATTGCCTTTACTGTTTTTTGTTTGTTTGTTTTTGTTTTTTTAGCACATCTTCGTGTGCATGGTAAGGCTACATAGACTGAGGTGTAGTTCCATGGCTCTGGACCACTAAGCAACCTTGGGACTTTGGGTCAGTCAGAAGTGTAGTTTCACTGTACTCTGTGTCAGGTTGTAATGATCTTCCCTTTGACCCGGGTTTCTGCTAATATTTTACTATCTATTAAGAGATATTGTCATATTAAGATGACAATTCAATGGCTTTCTGGATTTTTTTATATGTGGGTAAAATTGTCATAATAATAACTATAAATAACTATGATTGTTGAGCACCTTGTATCCTGCAGGTCCTGTGTTGTGCTTTATATATTTCTATCTATATTAATTTTCACAACCACCTGATGAGGTAGGTATTCTTATCACCTATATTTTAAAGATAAAGAAACTGAGGCACAATGAAATTAAATAATTTATTTAACCTCACTTATGATCTTGTCCATTATATATATATATATACAGAGATGGAGAGAGAGAGAGAGAGAGAGAGGGAGAGAGAGAGAGAGAGAGAGAGAGAGAGAATTAGAATTAATCTTATGAATATGCCAAGTAATTTTTAAGAGGTCTCTTTGCTCTCCCAAGTTTATCTTTCCTACTGAAATGCTGGTGGCTAAAATCTTAAAATTTAAAAACACTTTATATTAGCTTAAAGCTTCTCTTTCTCTATTTAAAGGACAGATGTTTCTGGAAATCTAATTATAACAAATATTACTGGGACTTAAAATCAGTGTATTTTATCAGCTCTTTTGAAATTTTTATGAATGTAAGTTTAGGTAATGTGAGGGGTCTAGATACATGAAATTGATAAGAAAAACTCATTACCAAGGAATATATGGCAGAAGGTTTTAAGGCAACTAAAAGATCAACTGCACCCTGACTTCCAATTGAGCCAGCACCATAGTTAATAAATGCTTTTTAATGATGTGGTATATATTGTGTTAGTCACAAAGCTATATAAAACATTATACCATCTAGAAAAAAATGAAGTTCTTTGTAATTCGTGTTTTTGTTTGATTTTTAGATTTCCTATTTTTATTAAGTTGTGGATAGTCAGTGTGAATAATTATGTAGCAACTCATTGCTAGTTGGAATTTAGAATGGGTCATTGTCCTATGGGGACGTAGCTCCAGACTATTGAAAATTCTTAGTCCTATCTATTTTGAATGCAAAATTTTAAAAAAAAACCTAACACATTAATCTATAATAGAAAACAAATATAACCAGGGGAAAAATACAGGTATGAGCAAAATACAGCCTTGTTTCATGAAATCGATGGTTCTTTTGCATATTTGTTTTCTTGCAATATTCATGAGAAAGTCAAGTATAACTTTTGTGTCAATTGGCAACTTGGAGAACCAAACATAGCAGTTTCCATTGCAAGTGTAATATGTTGGTTCTTTATTGAATTATTTGGGACTCCCTTTGTTGAGTGAACTTTGTATTTCCTTTGCAATGGGATATACAACATTAAATTCTTGCCTGAAGCCAATTTCTTCCAGATACTTCAAGCTCCCCAAATCTGGTGTGTATTATGGCACTAATTCTTATTGGCATGATATGTTGTATTTTGTAAATGTAGCCATTTGACTTCTTTCTCTAAGCAGATATGAGTTTAGCTATCATGAGTTCTTTTATTGTAGCATCTTCTATTTTTTTGTGTCATAGCCATATGATTTGTGTGTGGGTCATTTTTGGTGAGATGGGATGAAAGTAGAGACAGTGAGAAATACTCAAAATTACAAAAGATCTTATTCAAGACAAAGTCTGAATTAAATTACCTAAGAAATGACTTCCAGGTAGTAGAAAAGGATGGTGAAGTTGTCAATCAGAGTAATGTGAAAAGTACAGAAGTGTAGAATGAGTTACTTGCTCAAATTATGGTACCTTTCATTTATCCCTGCTGAGTCCACAAAATTTCTTTTGCAGTACTTTTCTCTCCCTCTGCTACTCTTTATTTCTCCTTTAAGTAATTGTGGTCAGCCACAAATGTGCCAGTTATCTTCTCTGATGATTAGGATTGGGTTTCACCTCAAAGAATTCCTGGAACAAATTATGGAAGAAAACCTTAAAATTGGGGACATATGGTCTTAGCCCAGTAGGCTAGTCAAAGTCTTTCTTGGCAAGATACTGAGTGAAGCTTCTGTGGGACAGTCCTGCCAGAAATTGGTACCTTTCCTAATCCCCCAAGTTACTGTGGTAGAGATGAGGGCTTTTTTTCAAAGAAAAAGCACAGTTTTATTGAGCATACAGCTTCTGGAATGCTGTGCCATATTATAGACCCTCCAGGAATCAGATAACATTCACTTATCCACTTGCTCTTTATTTTTTATTTTATTTTTTTTCACTTGCTCTTTAATACCAATTTAGAATACATTTTCTGGTAGAAGCCCTAAACAAGTCTGTTCCCTACATCTGTTATTTTCCATGAGGATGGCCTTTCCAGATTTTTAGTTGTTTGTTTCTATCATCCAAGTTCACCACTTAGAGCCCTTTCTTAAGTAAGGAGATAGAACTTCATGACATATTTTACAAAGAAGACACTAATTAGTGCATCACAAAAATAAAAATTTGCTGTAGTTTGGATAGGTTTATGTGATTCTTATGTAAACTGTTAGGAATACTGCATTTCTATGGAAGTGTAGTATCTAACAATTTAAAAATTTTGTCACAAGGCTTAGTTTTTTGTTTCCCAAATCAAAGTCCCAGTAAAATAAGTAATCCTTCAAAGTGCCTTCGACTTCTGGGTCCTGTGATTGATTCTGTAGGTTATTCATGTTTTATATTTTACAATATTCTATGGCATAGACTGATTTTGAGCCTTAAAAATGTTTCAGTAATGATCTCATTTTACCTAGTGGTTATTAATATGTAGTATAGTTTAACAGTACTATATCCTTTTAAAAGTAGTTTGAGACTCAGACTTTATACAAAGTAATTCTAGTCTCTTGAACTTTACATATAATTAGACTGTAGTAGAAATGAAGGGTTATCTTATCGTTTTAAGATGGCACTTTGCTAACTAAAGGCAAAATGTTTATTTTGTAGCTATCTTCCCCTCACTGAGAGAATAGTTTAAATGGGTGACAAATGATATTTATCTTTCTTTATGATTATGTCTTTGCCAAAGAATACGGGAGTCTTCATTTCTCTTCTTAGAAATGTTGCTAGATTTTATTCAGTAAAAAGTAGTCATTCCTCATACTTATCTGTAAATTGCATTGAATCTAGTTGTAGTCACATTAGGAAGTAATGATTTATGTGCTTTCTAATTATTTATCTACTTATATAAGCAGAGTTCCATTTTAGAAATGTTATTGAATTAATGCTGTAATATATAGAATAAAGATAAATAATTTCCATAGATTAAGCTCTGCTTTTCAGCAATCTGATCTTCTTTTGCATGCTCTGTTATGTAATATAGGTATATGGAGGTACTAAACTGGTAATTTATTATAAGATTTAAAAAGACCCTAGAAGACTATATAGAAAATGCTTATATACTGAAAAGTGGCTGTTTTCCTGAATATAAAACTCTAAGAGGCTAAACCCATGTAGCTAATGTATCCATTTTGTTTTAGAACTGCAGATACAACACAACCCAAGGAGTATCAGTTGTTCTCTATTTCCCTATGCAGGGATGTTAGAAGGATGAGGTAGATGGCAGGTGTATTCTCAGAAAGACCTGCAATATAAACAAGGGAAGGAGATGAAACATTTTTTGAAGACTTTCCCTAAGCCTCCTGGCTAAGCTTAAAGAAACAGAAATAAATGGCCTTAACAAAGGGGGAGGATACAATAAAAGTTTGTTTTTAAAAAATGCCAGTTTTATGAAAAAAATCTAAGCTTAGTACTAATGGAAAAATATTCTACCATGTGTAAGCTCCTACTATATTCAAGTATATATGTTTCTCTTTGTGGAATATTTGCTTTCCTAAAAAAAATGAACATCTCATTTTATAATGGACAGGATATTACTATTTACAAGATGTAAATATGCTTATAGAAATATGAGAATATAACACACAAATGCTACAGAAATGCAAAAGAATAATAGAAAGGTGAGACCTGGCATCAGATATATACATATATATATATTTTTCTTTTTAAAAAGATTTTATTTATTTATTCATGAGAGACACACAGAAAGAGAAGCAGAGACATAGGCAGAGGGAGAAGCAGGGAGCCTGATGCAGGACTCGATCCCCAGACTGGGATCATGCCCTGAGCCAAAGGCAGACGCTCAACTGCCGAGCCACCCAGACGTCCCCAGATATATATATTTAAAAGCATTGTTAGAAGAAATTGGAAAATGGAGGGGTCATAAATTGGTGTGAGGAGCATGAGAAAAATAAATTCATGAGGTGATTTTTTTTCTTGTAAGTACCCATTTTCAATAATCAATCAAGAAAAATTGTTGCTTTTTGTTGGAAGCTGTTTGGTTATTTATTGCTAAATAACAAAGCATCCCAAAACTCATGGCTTTAACAATTTATTCTCTTTTATGGTTCTATAGATTGACTAGTCTCAGCTGATCAGTTGTTACTTGAGATCTCATGCAGTTATCATCAGATGTCTGGGACTGGAATCATCTGAAAACTAGATGTCAAGATGTATTCTTCACACGTCTCTAGGGCTTAGTTTGGGATAGCAGGAAAGCTGAGGGGAGACTGGGAATTTCTCCTTCTATATGGTATCTCTGCATGGTAGCTTTGGCTTCATCACAACATAGTGGTGGTCTCAGGAAGGTTGGACTTCTCACATGATAGTTGTTTCCCTCAGAGCAAGTGCTTCAAGAAATAGGAAATGAAAGTGGCCAGTCTTTGAATCCTGGGCTCAGTGTGTGGCCTAGTCACTTCCTCATATTCTATTGGTCATAATACTCAAAGTCTGCCAAAATTCAAAGAGAGAAGATATAGGCCCTAGCTTCAAATGGGAGAAGTGTCAAAATATCTGTAGCCATCATTAATCTACTATAAATGTTAGGTGTGATAGGTAAGCAAGGTGCCTCTTACATCTCCTTTGTTAAAATAGCAGAGACAAGAAATCAAAACCTATAGAGAAGCGAGCAGATCTACTTCGGTATGGCAAAGTGAACTGTAAGTGCCTCAAAAGCAACTCCAAGGATCATAGTGCCTATGATCTTGACATTACAACTATGTTGCCCATGAAAAGTAGCTAGAAATTACCTTTATAAGTCATATCCTATGTGTGTGTACTAGGGTTATAGGCTACTTAAGAAACTTTTATTAAAATGAAAAATTTAAAGATATTGAACACACAAAAGGTACAATGATAAATGTTACTTTATTTTCCTGCTCTTGTTCCATTAGTGTTTTATAAAGGCATATTGAGTTCCTCTTAATACTTAACTGGACCAGTCATAAGCCTTAGAGACAGGAGGCCCTAATTTTTAATAAGTATTTTGCTTCATTTCTGTGGAAACTGGTTTGGGTGGTATATCTTACTGGGTATGTGCTTATGTACCTTCATGTACTGATCTTTAGGAAAGAATAAAATGATAGTGGAATGGCAGTAATAAAAATTGGAAAGATCAGTACAGGTCTGGTGGAACAAAAGGGATTTCTTAAGATGGCTGGTGTTGATTTTATGGTATAAGAACGACACTAAGCCACATATGCCTCATATAACAGGCCCCATGAGGGACAAGTAAGTATAGGTATGCTAGCATTCATAGTTGCAAGTGAATTTTAAAAAGACTTAAAATGTGTAAGCTTTCTAATCCTTATTTAAAGTAAGAATCTGAAAAAAAAACAAAAAAAAAAAAATAAAGTAAGAATCTGGAAAACAAAATTCTGACCTTTTACTGTGTTGCGTTTTATGTACTTTGGCAGAAGTTTGGGCTTTTGTCCTGAATTAATTAGAAAATTTGATTTAAAATATTGTGCTTCTCCATTCCTCCTTCACCCCTTTGGAAACTTTTAAAAGGGAAAAAAAGGATTATTTTGGATGTTCATGCCTGCCTGATTTGAAAGAATATTAATAGGGGAGAGTTTAATGTATTTATAAGCAATTACCAAAATGACCTTAATAAAATGGCATTAATATAAAAGAAAAATTGCCTCAGATATCGCCTTTTGTCTATAGAGCCAGTGCCAAACTAAATGATTTTAATCACAATCTAGATTTACTTTCCATTGTTTTTGTTAAAGTCTTATGATCTGTTGGTGCCTCGGTACTATGACAACAGCAGGGTAGTAAACAAAGGGATTTAGAGTCTGAGATACATCTTTACTCCAAGTATTCATTCTCAGCTTACTGTCAGACAAATCTATCTTTTGTAATTTGATTTTCAACAAAAGGTTTTATTTGAGAGATTTTCCTAGAGAGTTTCAAATTTGTAACTGCTAGAGTACTTGATAATCAGTAAAATAAATATGACAAGGAATTAGAAAGATAGAATAGATAGCAAATCTATGTTGTTGTTGCTGTTTTGAACCAGTTAACCCTCTCTTGAAAATGCTAATTCATGGCTTCTCCTTTGATAAATGCAAATGAAAGTTTGGCAGCTGGGCCTAAAATGGCTAATTTATGAAAAACAACTGCATTCTTGGAAATGCAAATATGCTTAATAAACTAATGACTCCAAATGGCCGCCTTCTTTTTTTTATCACAACTTAATCTTTTTTTAAATAAATTTATTTTTTATTGGTGTTCAATTTGCCAACATACAGAATAACACCCAGTGCTCATCCCGTCAAGTGCCCACCTCAGTGCCCGTCACCCAGTCACCCCCACCCCCCGCCCTCCTCCCTTTCCACCACCCCTAGTTAGTTTCCCAGGTTAGGACTCTTTATGTTCTGTCTCCCATTCTGATATTTCCTACCCATTTCTTCTCCCTTCACTTCTATTCCCTTTCACTATTATTTATAATCCCCAAATGAATGAGAACATATAATGTTTGTCCTTCTCCAATTGACTTATTTCACTCAGCATAATACCCTCCAGTTCCATCCTGATGAACATGGATGCAAAAATTCTCAACAAGATACTAGTCAAGAGAATCCAACAGTACATTAAGATTATTCACCATGACCAAGTGGGATTTATCCCCGGGATACAAGGCTGGTTCACCACTCGTAAAACAATCAACGTGATAGATCATATCAACAAGAGAAAACACAAGAACCATATGATCCTCTCATTAGATGCAGAGAAAGCATTTGACAAAATACAGCATCCATTCCTGATCAAAACTCTTCAGAGTGTAGGGATAGAGGGAACATTCCTCAGCATCTTAAAAACCATCTACGAAAAGCCCAGAGCAAATATCATTCTCAATGGGGAATCAAAGGGAGCCTTTCCCTTAAGATCAGGAACATGACAGGGATGTCCGCTCTCACCATGACTATTCAACATAGGACTAGAAGCCCTAGCCTCAGCAATCAGGCAACAAAAAGAAATAAAAGGCATTCAAATTGGCAAAGAAGGAGTCAAAATCTCCCTCTTTGCAGATGACTTGATACTGTACATAGAAAACCCAAAAGACTCTACCCCAAGATTGCTAGAACTCATACAGCAATTCAGCAATGTGGCAGGATACAAAATCAATGCCCAGAAATCAGTGGCATTTCTATACAATGAGACTGAAGAAAGAGAAATTAAAGAGTCAATCCCATTTACAATTGCACCCAAAACCATAAGATACCCAGGGATAAACCTAACCTAGAGGTAAGGGATCTATACCCTAAAAACTACAGAGCACTTCTGAAAGAAAATGAGGAGGATACAAAGAGATGGAAAAATATTCCATGCTCACGGATGCTACCCAGGGCAATTTGCACATTTAATGGAATCTCTATCAATATACTATGGACTTTCTTCACAGAGTTGGAACAAATTATCTTAAGATGTGTGTGGAATCAGAAAAGATCCCAAATAGCCTGGGGAGTATTGAAAAGGAAAACCAGAGCCGGGGGCATCACAATGCTGGATTTCAGGTTTTCCTACAACACTGTGATCATCACAACAGTGTGGCACTGGCATAAAAACAGACACCAAGATCAATGGAACGGAATGGAGAACCCAGAAATGGGCCCTCAACTCTATGGTCAACTAATATTCGACAAAGCAGGAAAGACTATCCACTGGAAAAAGGACAGTCTCTTCAATAAATGGTGCTGGGAAAATTGGACAACCTCGCGCAGAAGAATGAAACTACACCATTCTCTTACAGCAGATACAAAGGTAACTCAAAATAGATGAAAGATTTAAATGGAAGGCAAGATTCCATCAAAATCATAGAGCAGAACACAAGCAACACCCCTTTTGAACTTGGCCACAGCAACTTCTTACAAGATGCATCTATGAAGGCAAGGGAAACAAAAGCAGAGATGAATTCTTGGAACTTAATGAAGATAAAAATCTTCTACAGAGCAAAAGTAACTGTCATCAAAATTAAAAGGCAACACAGAATGGGAGGAGGTATTTGCAAATGACGTATCAGATAAAGGGCTGGTATCCAGGATCTATAAAGAACATATTAAACTCAACACCCAAGAAACAAACAATCCAATCATGAAATGGGCAAAAGACATGAACAGAAATCTCACAGAGGAAGATATAGACATGGCCAACATGCACATGAGAAAATGCTCCACATCACTGGATATCAGGGAAATACAAATCAAAACCACAATGAAATACCATGTCACCCCAGTGAGACAGGTGAAAATTCACAAGGCAGGAAACAACTGTTGGATAGGATGTGGAGAAAAGGGAAGCTTCTTGCACTGTTGGTGGGAATGCGAACTGGTGCAGCCCCCCTGGAAAACTGTGTGGAGGTTCCTCAAAGAGTGAAAAATAGATCTGCCCTATGACCCAGCAATTACACTGCTGAGGATTTACCCCAAAGATACAGATGCAGTGAAACCCCGAGACACCTGCACCCCAACGTTTATAGTAGCAATGTCCACAATAGCCAATCTGTGGAAAGAGCCTTGGTGTCCATTTAAAGGTGAATGGATAAAGAAGATGTGGTCTATGTATACAATGGAATATTACTCAGCCATTAGAAATGACAAATACCCGCCATTTGCTATGACGTGGATGGAACTGGAGGGTATTATGCTGAGTGAAATGAGTCAATCGGAGAAGGACAAACATTATATGGTCTCATTCATTTGGGGAATATAAAAAATAGTGAAAGGGAATAAAGTGGAAAGGAGAAAAAATGAGTGGGAAATATAAGAAAGGGAGATGGAACATGAGAGACCCCTAACTCTGGGAAATGAACAAGGGGTATTGGAAGAGGAGGCGGGTGGGGGGATGGGGTGACTGGGTGACGGGCACTGAGGGGGGCACTTGATGGGATGTGCACTGGGTGTTATGCTATATGTTGGCAAATCGAACTCCAATAAGAAAATATATACAAAACATAAAAACAAAACAACAAAACACACGGGGTAACAGAGTGGTTAAAATAAAAGACCCATCTAAATGCTGCCTACAAGAATGTCACTTCAGACTTAAAGACACCTGTAGATTGAAAGTTAACGATTGGACAAATGTTTATCATGCAAATTGGTGTCAAAAGAAAGTCGGAGGAAAATACTTATATTAGATGTAATAGACTTTTAAACAATGTCTGGTAAGGGGCACTGGGTAGCAGTATCTGCCTTCAGCTCATGTCATGATCGCAGTGTCCTGAGATTGAGCCTCAAATTAAGCTCTCTGCTCATGGGGAGCCTGCTTCTCCCTCTCCCTCTGCCTCCTGCTACACCTGCTTGTGCTCTCTCTTTCTCTCTGTAAAATAATAGAAAAAAAAGATTTTATGCATGTCTTAAAACAGAGAAAGAAGGACACTATATAATAATAAAAGGGACAAACCAACAAGAATATAAAACAATTGTATATGCTCCCAACATGGGAACACCCAAATGCATAAAAGTTAATAACAAACATAAAGGAATTAATTGATAGTAATACAAAGGTAAGAGACTTTAACTCCTCACATCAATGGACAGATTATCCAAACATAAAATCAGTAAGGAAACTTGTTTTTTTTAAATAAATTAATTTTTATTGGTGTTCAATTAACCAACATACAGAATAACACCCAGTGCTCATCCCGGTCAAGTGCCCCCCTCAGTGCCCGTCACCCATTCACCCCCAACCCTGCCCTCCTCCCCTTCCACCACCCCTAGTTCGTTTCCCAGAGTTAGGAGTCTTTATGTTCTGTCTCCCTTTCAGATATTTCCCACACATTTCTTCTCCCTTCCCTTATATTCCCATTCACTATTATTTATATTCCCCATATGAATGAGAACATATAATGTTTGTCCTTCTCCGATTGACTTACTTCACTCAGCATAATACCCTCCAGTTCCATCCACGTTGAAGCAAATGGTGGGTATTTGTCATTTCTAATGGCTGCGTAATATTCCATTATATACATAAACCACATCTTCTTTATCCACTCATCTTTCGATGGACACTGAGGCTCCTTCCACAGTTTGGCTATTGTGGCCATTGCTGCTATAAACATCGGGGTGCAGGTGTCCCAGCTTTTCATTGCATCAGAATCTTTGGGGTAAATCCCCAACAGTGCAATTGCTGGGTTGAAGGGCAGGTCTATTTTTAACTGTTTGAGGAACCTCCACACAGTTTTCCAGAGTGGCTGCACCAGTTCACATTCCCACCAACAGTGTAAGAGGGTTCCCTTTTCTCCGCATCCTCTCCAACATTTGTTGTTTCCTGCCTTGTTAATTTTCCCCATTCTCACTGGTGTGAGGTGGTATCTCATTGTGGTTTTGATTTGTATTTCCCTGATGGCAAGTGATGCAGAGCATTTTCTCATGTGCATGTTGGCCATGTCTATGTCTTCCTCTGTGAGATTTCTATTCATGTCTTTTGCCCATTTCATGATTGGATTGTTTGTTTCTTTGGTGTTGAGTTTAATAAGTTCTTTATACATCTTGGACACTAGCCCTTTATCTGATACGTCATTTGCAAATATCTTCTCCCATTCTGCAGGTTGCTTATAGTTTTGTTGACTGTATCCTTTGCTGTGCAAAATCTTCTTATCTTGATGAAGTCCCAATAGTTCATTTTTGCTTTTGTTTCTTTTGCCTTCATGGACGTATCTTGCAAGAAGTTACTGTGGCCGAGTTCAAAAAGGGTGTTGCCTGTGTTCTTCTCTAGGATTTTGATGGAATCTTGTCTCACATTTAGATCTTTCAACCATTTTGAGTTGATCTTTGTGTATGGTGCAAGAGAGTGGTCTAGTTTCATTCTTCTGCATGTGGATGGCCAATTTTCCCAGCACCATTTATTGAAGAGACTGTCTTTCTTCCAATGGATAGTCTTTCCTCCTTTATCGAATATTAGTTGACTATAAAGTTCAGGGTCCACTTCTGGGTTCTCTATTCTGTTCCATTGATCTATGTGTCTGTTTTTGTGCCAGTACCACCCTGTCTTGATGACCACAGCTTTGTAGTACAACCTGAAATCTGGTATTGTGATGCCCCCAGATATGGTTTTCTTTTTTAAAATTCCCCTGGCTATTTGGGGTCTTTTCTGATTCCATGCAAATCTTAAAATAATTTGTTCTACTCTCTGAAGAAAGTCCATGGTATTTTGATAGGGATTGCATTAAACGTGTACATTGCCCTGGGTAACATTGACATTTTCACAATATTAATTCTGCCAATCCATGAGCATGGAATATTTTTCCATCTCTTTGTGTCTTCCTCAATTTCTTTCAGAAGTGTTCTATAGTTTTGAGGGTATAGATCCTTTACCTCTTTGGTTAGGTTTATTCCTAGGTATCTTCTGCTTTTGGGTGCAATTGTAAATGGGATTGACTCCTTAATTTTTCTTTCTTCAGTCTCGTTGTTAGTGTATACAAATGCCATTGATTTCTGGGCATTGATTTTGTATCCTGCCACGCTACCAAATTGCTGTTTGAGTTCTAGCAATCTTGGGGTGGAGGCTTTTGGGTTTTCTCTGTAGAGTATCATGTCATCGGCAAAGAGGGAGAGTTTGACTTCTTCTTTGCCAATTTGAATGCCTTTAATGTCTTTTTGTTGTCTGATTGCTTAGGCTAGGACTTCCAGTACTATGTCGAATAGCAGTGATGAGAGTGGACATCCCTGTCTTGTTCCTGATCTTAGGGGATAGGTTCCCAGTGCTTCCCCATTAAGAATGATATTTGCTGTGGCCTTTTCGTAGGTGGCTTTTAACATGTCAAGGAAAGTTCCCTCTCTCCCTACACTCTGAAGAGTTTTGATCAGTAATGGATGCTATATTTTGTCAAATGCTTTCTCTGCACCTAATGAGAGGATCATATGGTTCTTGGTTTTTCTCTTGCTGATATGATGAATCACATTGATTGTTTTACGAGTGTTGAACCAGCCTTGTGTCCAGGGGATAAATCCTACTTGGTCAGGGTGAATAATTTCTTAATGTATTGTTGGATTCTCTTGACTAGTATCTTATTGAGAATTTTTGCATCCATGTTCATCAGGGATATTGGTCTGTAATTCTCCTTTTTGGTGGGGTCTTTGTCTGGTTGTAGAATTAAGGTGATGCTGGCCGCATAGAACGAATTTGGAAGTACTCTATCTCTTTCTATCTTTCCAAACAGCTTTAGTAGAATAGGTATGGTTTCTTCTCTAAACGTTTGCTAGAATTCCCCTGGGAAGCCATCTGGCCCTGGACTCTTGTGTCTTGGGAGGTTTTTGATGACTGCTTCAATTTCCTCCCTGGTTATTGGCCTGTTAAAGTTTTCTATTTCTTCCTGTTCCAGTTTTGTTAGTTTGTGGCTCTCCAGGAATGCGTCCATTTCTTCTAGATTGCCTAATTTATTGGTGTATAGCTGTTCATAATATGTTTTTAAAGTCGTTTGTATTTCCTTGGTGTTGGTAGTGATCTCTTCTTTCTCATTCATGATTTTATTAATTTGAGTCTTCTCTCTCTTCTTTTTAATAAGGCTGGCTAATGGTTTATCTATCTTATTAATTCTTTCAAAGAACCAACTCCTGGTTCTGTTGATCTGTTCCACAGTTCTTCTGGTCTCGATTTCGTTGAGTTCTGCTCGCATTTTAATTAACTCTCTTCTTCTGTTGGGTGTAGGATCTATCTGCTGTTTTTTCTCTAGGTGCTTTAGGTGTAAGGTTAGCTTTTGTATTTGAGTTCTTTCCAGTTTTTGGATGGATGCTTGTATTGCGATGTATTTCCCCCTCAGGACTGGTTTTGCTGCATCCCAAAGATTTTGAACGGTTGTATCTTCATTCTCATTAGTTTCCATGAATCTTTTTAATTCTTCCTTAATTTCCTGGTTGACCCTTTCTTCCATCTTTTAGCAGGATGGTCCTTAACCTCCACCTGTTTTAGGTCCTTCCAAACTTCTTGTTGTGACTTAGTTCTAATTTCAAGGCATTATGATCTGAGAATATGCAGGGGACGATCCTAATCTTTTGGTATCAGGTCAGACCCGATTTGTGACCCAGTATGTGGTGTATTCTGGAGAAAGTTCCATGTACACTTGAGAAGAATGTGTATTCCGTTGAGTTTGGATGTAAAGTTCTGTAGATAGCTGTGAAATCCAACTGGTCCAGTGTATCATTTAAAGCTCTCGTTTCTTTGGAGATGTTGTGTTTAGAAGACCTCTCGAATGTGGAAAACGCTAGATTGCAGTCACCAAGTGTAAGTGTATTATTATCTAAGTATGTCTTAACTTTGGTTAGTAATTGATTGATATATTTGGCAGCTCCCACATTCGGGGCATATATATTGAGGATTGTTAAGTCTTCTTGTTGGATAGATCCTTTAAGTATGAGATAGTGTCCCTCTTCATCTCTCACTACAGTCTTCGGGGTAAATTTTAGTTTATCTGATATAAGGATGGCTACCCCTGCTTTCTTTTGAGGAATATTTGAATGGTAAATGGTTCTCCAACTTTTTATTTTCAGGCTGTAGGTGTCCTTCTGTCTAAAATAAGCCTCTTGTAGACAGCATAGATGGGTCCTGCTTTTTAATCAGTCTGACACCCTGTGCCTTTTGATGGGGTCATTAAGCCCGTTCACATTCAGAGTTACTATTGAAAGATATGAGTTTAGTGTCATCATGATATCTATTCAGTCCTTGTTTTTGTGGATTGTTCCACTGGACTTGTTCTTAAAGGGGAATTTTAAGAGTCCCCCTTAAAATTTCTTGCAGAGCTGGTTTGGAGGTCACATATTCTTTCAGTTCCTGCCTGTCTTGGAAGCTCTTCATCTCTCCTTCCATTCTGAATGAGAGCCTTCCTGGATAAAGTATTCTTGATTGCATGTTTTTCTCATTTAGGACCCTGAATATATCCTGCCATCCCTTTCTGGCCTGCCAGGTCTCTGTGGAGAGGTCTGCTGTTACCCTAATACTCCTCCCCATAAAAGTCAGGAATTTCTTGTCTCTTGCTGCTTTAAGGATCTTCTCTTTATCTTTGGAATTTGCAAGCTTCACTATTAAATGTTGAGGTGTTGAACTGTTTTTTATTGATTTTTAGGGGGCATCTCTCTATTTCCTGGATCTGAATGCCTGTTTCCCTTCCCAGATTAGGAAAGTTTTCAGCTATGATTTGTTCAAATACATATTCTGGACCTCCGTCCCTTTCAGTGCCCTCGGGAACCCCAATTAAACGTAGGTTTTTCTTCTTCAGGCTGTCATTTATTTCCCTGAATCTATCCTCATGGTCTTTTAATTGTTTGTCTCTTTTTTCCTCAGTTTCCCTCTTTGCCATCAACTTGTCTTCTATGTCACTCACTTGTTCTTCCACCTTGTTAACCCTCGTCGTTAGGAGTTCTAGTTTGGATTGCATCTCATTCAATTGATTTTTAATTTCTGCCTGATTAGAATTAAATTCTGCAGTCATGAAGTCTCTTGAGTCCTTTGTGCTTTTTTTCTAGAGCCACCAGTAGCTTTATACTAGTGCTTCTGAGTTGGCTTTCTGACATTGAATTGTAATCCAGATTTTGTAACTCTGTGGCAGACAGTACTGTTTCTGATTCTTTCTTTTGAGGTGAGGTTTTCCTTCTAGTCATTTTGCTCAGTGCAGAGTGGCCAAAAACAAGTTGTATTGGGAAAAGGAGAAAAAGAGAGGAGAGAAACAAGGGAAAAAAAGAGAAAAAGAAAAAAGGAAGAGAAAAAGAGAAAAAAGAGAAGAAAAAGATAAAGGAAAAAGGGTGGGGGAAGTAAACAGAAATCAAAAAGCAAAAGCAAAACAAAACAAAACAAAACAAAACATGGGGGAGTATCTTCTGATTCTGTATACTTTAAGTCCCTTGACTTCCCCTGGAACTTGTCCCTCTAGCTGGTCTTCTGGGGGAGGGGCCTGCGCTGATTTTCAGATGTTAGCACTTGGGGGAGCTGCTCTGCCCCCTGCCTGGGTAGGGCTCAGTGGGGGTTTTTCACCCCATGAGGCCCCACGAGGAACAACCCCAGTGGCGGGGCCAGCTCTGGAGCTCTGGATTCAGCCCCCGCAGGAACTCCGGAGCTCTCTGTCTGCAGGAGCCTTGATGCTCTGGGGTGGGGCCACTGCTCTGCTCAGCTCGGGGGCAGGAGCGTCCTTGCTGTCCTGGGCCCTCCCAGCCTCTGCCTGTCCCAGGGGAAGGCCGGATCCTGGGCCGTGTGCCCCGTGCCCTGTGCTCCCGTACCTGTGCTGTTGGATTCACGCTGCCGGCCGACAGCCCCCTCTCCGTGGATCCTCCGCCCGAGCCCCTCCGAGTTGCTCCCGGGGCTGCGCAGCCTCTTCCCCGCGCTGCCTGAGCCGCCGCCGGAGCCCCTCTGAGCTGCTCCGGGTCCGCCTTGCGCGCTGCATCCCTTCAGGGAGCTCGGCGCACTCTCCTGGGCGTGCAGTTGCTCTGTTAGTGTCCCAGGGAGCCTGAGGACATCCCCGCCCTCCTGGGGTCCTGCTCCAACTCCCTGCGAGGCCTTCCCCCCCCGGGAAGATTGGTGTAGCTCCTGCTCCTCCGGGACGGGGCTCTCCTGTCCTGGGGACACTCGCCCAGGCCTTAGCCCGGCTCCTCGCGGGGCCCCTCCCCCTTGGAGGCCTTTTGTTTCTTTATTTCTTTTTCCCCGTCTTCCTACCTTGATAGAAGCACGAACTCTTCTCACTGTAGCATCCCAGCTGTTCTCTCTTTAAATCTCAGGCCGAATTCGTAGATTTTCAGGATGATTTGAAGGTTATGTAGGTAATTTGGTGGGGACAGGTGACTTGGGGACCCTACTCTTCCGCCATCTTGCTCCTCCCTCCAAGTGGCCACCTTTCAAAAAATAACTGAGTAAATGCCCTTTACAAGAACTTTCCAATTGTTTTTTTTTTCCTATTTACTCATTGCTAGATGTACCCACTTCCATAAGAGTTGGAATGAGGTGTCATACTAACAGATAACAAATCAAAAATTAAGTGTAAGGTCATATGTGAATTTAAGAAAGAAAGCAGATGAATATACAGATGGAAAAATAAAATAAGATAAAAGCAGAGAGAGAGAGACAAACCATGAGAGACTTTTAACTCTAGAGAACAAACAGGGTTGCTGCAGGGGTGGTGGTTGGAGGGATGGGGTTACTGGGTGAATGGCATGAAGGAGGGCATGTGATGTAATGAGCACTCAGTGTTATATACAACTGATGAATCACTAAATTAGGTCTAAAACTAATAATACACTATATCCTATTAAACTGAATTTGAATTAAAAAATTAAATGTAAGGTAGGTCACTTACTAGACTATAATATCTACAAAGATAATTCAGTATATATAAGGGGAAACACCTAATTTTATTATTTTGGAGTCATTTTGAAAAGATATACTTCTTCTCCACTTGAAAGTAATGTCTGATTCTAAATGCTATCTGGCTATCTCCAAAGGGGAATCCTTCTTTTGAATCAAAAGGGTGACAATAATACCATGATTTCCCAGAATAGTCCTGGTTTATGCCTCTAGTACCAGCATAATTATTAATAGTGTCCCTATCCACTCTCACAAGTGTCTCAATATGAATGATCAATTACATGGTCACCCTATTTATACACTAATCCCAAAGCATTAAAGCATTGATTAAGCTTGTAGTTGTTCATGCTGCTTCACGAGACATTAATTATACTAAGAAATAGCAGAGAAGGAACCTCTGCTCTCTGGGAACTTTATGTCTAAGAGACACAGAATTACTGTGAACACACATATAAAAGATCAAATACGGGGATGCCTGGGTGGCTCAGCGGTTGAGTGTCTGCCTTCAGCTCCAGGCATGATCCTGGGATCTGGGATCCAGTCCCACATCGGGATTCTTGCACGGAGCCTGTTCTCCCTCTGCCTGTGTCTCTGCCTCGTTCTCTATCTATGTCTCTAATGAATAAATAAATAAAATCTTAGAAAAGGAAAAAAGATCAAGTGTGTTAAAAACAGTAACTCAAAGACCAAAATGTGTCTGTCATACTCTTCAGAAACATTTATTTTCAGCCTGGGAAGAGGAAAACAGCTCTGGTTGAGGAAGTGTAAGAGTTCCATAAAGGAATGATAAATATTTTATTAGTTTATCTGGAATGGCCATCTGAAAAGGGCTATTTTCTCCTTCCTTCCTTCCTTCCTTCCTTCCTTCCTTCCTTCCTTCCTTCCTTCCTTCCTTCCTTCCTTCTTCCTTCCTTCTCCCCCCCTCTCTCTTTTTGCTATGTCTTCATATGGGTTGCCTCCCATGAGTTAGTTTGATTTCCATTAGACTATCTTTGCCCACCCACTGTACCACTGGAAACTATCTACAAATCAGGACTGAGCTTGGCTACGTGATGGATATAATCAACAACCATTTTTCCAAATTAATTTTAGCACTTTTTCACAGTCTGTCAATGTGTGAGGTAAAAAGACATAGTCAGGAATGATAAAATTTATTACAAAGGACTATATTAGTAAGATGAGATTGATTTGAACACATTTTTTTAAAAAGATCTTTAGCTAGCCTAATACTTTATGACATTGACTGAAGAGTGAATCATATATTCTTTAGGCCAAGAAAACTCCTAGACTACCAGTGCATTATAGAGTTATTTGGAAAACAGCATTGGCTAACAGTGGTTAGTCTGAAGTTCTCTACACAATCTACCTGTCCCTTGCTCTAGAACTAAAAGGAGAAGGAGGAAATGATGGTTCCATTTCCCCAACCAGAGAGGGAAAGGGAACTTGAGGGAACAATGATCCATGAGGCTTTGAATGTATGCACACAAGAAATAGATATTGAAATTAGATTTTGGAAGCATTCCTCAAACTCTATGGGAAGGTCTTATTTATAAACCAGTAGAAGTCCTGTGAATAAGCTACCCACTTTCACTTCTGTTATGCTACTCATATAGAAGAAAGTCAAAACCTCACCTTAAATTGCAAGGTTATCAATGGCTTCTGATCTTCAGCTCATAGGATCAGGATGTATTTGAAATTGTATGAAGGTATTTTATCCCGTTTCTTGTTCTCTTTAGTAAATCAAATTATCTGTGAAGCACTGTTGCATAGGTATGACTTGGATATTGTTAAACCTTGTTTATTGAGAACTGCTAGATGTTTGGGTTTTGGGTTATATTGAATATTTAAAGATAAATGAAGGTTTGAGGATAAATTTGATATAACTGCAATTCCCCCAAAACACCATGACAGGCCATATTTCTCTGATTTTATTTATGACATTTCCTCTGCTTGAAATTTGCTCTTCTTGTCTGTCCGGAGAACCCCTTTGCATCTGTCAAGTCTTAATTCAAGGGTCACTTCATCTTTGAAGATTATATTGACTTCCTTCCAGTTCACCTCATATCCATCTCCTAGGTAGATGTAGTCTCTCCTTTACTTGTATTGCTGTTTACCCCACTAGAAGGTAAGCTTCTTGAGGGAGGAGACCTAACAGTGGTTGGCATATAGTAGGGAATCAATATATAACTAGTTATGTTAATGAATGAAATAGCAAATCAGAAGGGTCCCAAAAGACAAAATCATATATTCGTAAGGAGACCACTGGGGCCATTGAGGATATGGACATCTCTGTAAAAGTTTCAAGTTTGTTTCAAAAAATGCCTGTCCTGTCCAACATCAGCCTGCATTGTTATTTCCTTGTCTAGGCAGAAAAGTTGCCACTTTGCTTAACTCTTACAAGCTAGATGTGTAGTCAGGACTCCTATTCTCTGCCAATTTTGCATAATGACACTATATAATGAAATTTTAAAATAGACTTTTTCCCCCCATGAAGGCTCTTAATGGTCAGACATCTACAAACCTTTTCTTGGATTCTGTGTTTTAATCTCTGAGCTGAACTTTTTCTTTGTTCTTTTTATTTTTCCCTAAAGGCACCCCATTGATGATAATTGTAGGAAATACATTTAAGAAAATGATACTTTTCTATTACCACTGTAGTCAAAGAATCATTTTGTTTCTTTTTCTGCTGTTGATTTCTTTTTTGGTGAGTTGTTTTTGTGTGATGAAAGATTAATAGTAAGGAAATACTCATTTATTACAAATATATTTTTGTTTTTTCCCTCCAGCAGGAGTATCAACATAAATGCCAAGCAATCTCAATTAAATAGCTTAAGTAGTAATAATGCTATTCCAATTGCTTGCCATTACACAGGAGATGTGGATGACTATATGGCACTACCTGAGCCATACATTTTACATTTGCAATCAGCCTATTATAGATGAACTGTGAAAATTGGAGAGGGCTTTTTATGATAAGTTGTTTGTTTTGAAGTTGTTTTCCTTGAAGTATGTAAGGCCCTTGAGAGAGCTTGAATTACTTGTCCGTAATTTTGTTATAAGCTTTAATGCTATTTATTTAACTTGAAGTTTATGGCTCCTCAATATATTTTCCTGTGTCTTTTGATTGGGTGCCATACATGCTATTGTCTCAATAACATGTTTATTTTGAATATAATTATAAATTTTATTTTGCTTGTTGCTCTCATTATTTATTCATGAGAGAGACAGAGAGAGAGAGGCAGAGACACAGGCAGAGGGAGAAGCAGGCTCCACGCAGGGTGCCTGACATGGGACTCGATCCTGGGTCTCCAGGATCTAAGGCAGGTACCAAACCGGTGAGCCACCCGGGCTTGCTTGTTGCTCTCAACTTCTGAGTTATCTTCCCTTAGGGCATGATTCATAGAAAAATGAAACTAACCTCTGGATTTTAAATTAAGTATGTGAATAGAAATACAAAATATAGTCTCTCTTTGATTCCACCTGGTTCTTTCTGTGCTCTGAGTAAACTGACCCAATTCAAATACTGACTGAATCTGTAGGTGATGTATCCAACATTTTCTGCAATACATACTTATGCGTTCTTGTAGTTTCCTTCCTTACCCTTACAATCTTTCTCTGATTTGGCTGGTCTCCTCTCTGCTCGCTGAATAACTAATGTTCATTCCTAGTGTAGGACAATTTCTCTGTCCAGAATATCCTTCCTCCTCCTCAAAACTTATCCAGATCCCCTATTATCTCCCTTCAACAAGATAGTTCAGCTTATTTTATACTGCATCTATGAATATTTGTGTAACTACTCCCTAGCCAAAATTGATCTCTTATCATCCACCTGTTCTTAGCACTTACTTTCTAGGCCTCTATGTTGGTCTAATCCCATATGTAATGACACCTTGCTTCTCTGGAGATTAGAAGTATGAGAAAGCCCACTTAAAGTAGTAATCACAAGGCTACTATATCTTAGGTGAAAATTTTACTAAGATGCTTAATACATGATTTAATTCCAATTCTTAGTGAACTTGATTATCTGGTTTTTAAGTTCTCAAGTGAAAAAGATGCAATCAATCAAACCTCATTTTCCTTATCTGTTAGATTGAAATTATAGTTGTATTACATCACATCTAAGATTCCATTGATTTAAGACACACTACTATTTTATGTATCACTGGGAAAGAAAAGATGCTGCCCATAAAAATATGTCATGAGAGTTTGTTATTACCTATAATTTGTATTTTATTCTTCTTGAAAGAACTCTTTTTTATCATTATTTAAACATGGCTTTTGGTTATCATATAAATATGCTTGGCATACGGGCTAAAATAAAGTAATGCATTTTCAACAGCTTTTTATTGAAATATAATTAACATACAATGCTATATTAGTTTCAAGTACACAACATACTGATTCAACAATTCTATACATTCTACATTTCCTAATCTCTGGAAAATTCTCTTCATGGTCATGCTTCTGCAGCACAGTGTGATAATACTAGTCAGATCTTGGATCAAACTTCTCTCTGCCAATCACTGGCTTTATAATCTTGAGCACATTACTTAAAATTTTGGAGCATTTCTTTACCTATAAAATGGGGGAAATAATTGCTATTTCTCACTGTTATTTAAAGCAAATGAGATAATAGAAGCTATGTGCATGCATTAGCTCTCTGGCATGCTTGACTCTACACAATTAGCCTCCTACAACTTGGCTCATTGAAAAAAAAAGACCCTAGTTTTCTTCAAAATATCTATACACTTGGTTGTAACTGCATGTTTAGACAATGTTTTGCAATCTGAAAATTCATTATGATTCAGTTTTGTACTTTATAAAATTAAATATTCTATTTTATAGGACTGTATATGGTTTCAAATTTATATAACCTTACTCAAAATAAGTAATATAAGCTATCAAATACATTTATTTATAGTTGTAGAGCTCAATAACATGTCAGGATTACTTCAAGTAGATCACAAGCATCTCTATAGGGCAGAAGTTGTGCTTGTTATGTCTTCTATTTGCCACATTGAATATTACTCAGAATTCCCAGATGACCCTATTAATGTCTGGTAATCCCCCAAACTGCTCCAACTGTAAAATGCTGGGGATTGCTGTTTTCCTTGAAAACAAAACAAAATTAAAAATTTTTATTGCATGGAAAGTAAGGAAATCAGGGTATGTTGGAATGTAATGCCGCATTTTTAGTAACCAGACTCAAAAAATGTAATGATGAGTGGCAAAAAAATTTGTCAATTGGTAGACACAATTCTAACATAGTACAGCCCTTTAAAGTTACCATCATTAGATTTAATTGTAGATGTAATGGTTAAACTGGTCCTTTCTCTTTAGATTTCTCATCTGGAAGTTTAGAATAGCCTAGAATTGGGAAAAATAAGAACAGACCAGTTTGTGTCTGTATCTGCCTAAATTTCTCTTCTTTCCTATCTCTTTGTCTTCCTTCATCCTGAATTTTCTTATGTATTTATTGGGTGACTGTAAATATGAAAATAAATAAAATGTTTTTCCCCTGGAGGAGCTCTAACCTGCCACTTTCCAGAGGCCTAGAGAGGCTAAGTGATTTGCCTAAAGTCACACAGCTAGTAAGTGACAGAACTGGGATTAGAATCCATTTCAGTTTTCTGCCAATTAAATTCCATAAATATTAATCAGGCATCTAAGTACAATGGACTCTGCCCAACTCTATTTATCCATTTGATTTTATTTCTTCCTAGAAAGAAATGTAAACCAGAAATGGAAATTTCTCAGTCACATACCTTGAATTCTGTTGCAGTAATGTTCATATAAACACTGTTCTCATGGAATGAGATCGAAGTATCATACTAAATTTTCAGCAACTAAAGCATAGTAGATAGTATTATTTATTTATCTTACATCAAGATAAATATTGCACTTTGCCTAGAGGCAGCCTTGGTAATTTAGGTACCCTGCTTTCAGAGACCCAGCTGTCAAAAATTCAAGCTTACCAAAGAGATAAATAAGGATAAGTTTGTTCCCATTACAGAAGGATTCTTTAACTTACAAATGGATTCACTGCAGGGTTCCTTTAAAGCAGCTCTCTCTTCATACTTTTTAGTATATGCTTGTTGATCAATTGACTACTCATCAGAAAAAACTGAGGAAGAGAAAAATAGCTAAGGTGTTAGAAATTGCTGCCAGGTTATGATCACTGAAATGAAGATTAAACTCCTCAAACATTATAATGTAAGTTGGTGGGAAACGGCATTTGATTTATGTAAAATTGAATTCAGATGCTAATTAAAATATATATATATATATACAGTATAAAAAAGCACACTGAACATACATAATAAAACATTTTAGAGCAGAGGATCTTAGCATATATAGATGGAGGAGGAGGAGTTCTGTGAACGAGCATATCAGTGAACTATTGATGCTTTTTAAAATACCCCATAACTCACTGGCTTAAATGCAACAATCAGTTATTCTCATCTATACATTTGCAAGTCAGCTTGAGGTTCGGTGATCTAGGCTGGACTTAGCTGGGCTGAGCTTCCAGTAGCAGATTGAGTCCAGGTCTACTCTGTATGTCTCTCATCTTGCTTGGGCCAAAAAATCTGGAACATTTTCTTCTCATGGAAATGGCAGAAATGCAAGAGAGAGGAGCAGAAATATGCAATGGCTCTTAGAGACTAAGATTGAATTTAGCATTATGCCACTTACATTGGCCAAAGCAAATTGTTGGCTAAGACCAACATCAATGGGAGAATGAATATTCTCTGCCTCTAGTGGGAAGAGCTACAAAGTCTTAAGGCATAAGACATGAATATAAGGAAAGGAGAAGGATTAGGAGCGATGATGTAGTCTACCACAATAGGCTTCAAGGTTACGAAAAAGCCACTGAAATTGTTTACTAAAATGTTGTATTGTATAGGGATATTTTTCTAGGGAACAAGATCCCACTGTCCATCAGATTCTCAGGGTGGTAACAGGATTCCATTTATTTCCATATAAGAACCACTTACTTCATTTATTTTTTCACTCAACTATATTAATATACCCCAGTTAATGGTCCAGGGTTTACTGGGGGGTATTTTATAATTTTTAAGTGATTTTAGTGTTGGCTACTTTCCATCAGGCTGTGTATTTTGAGAGCCCACTTGATTTGGCAGGGCTCTATTCAGCACCTGGTAGCCGTTCGGTGCCCAAAACTTAGTGAACAACTCTCTCCCATAGTGGTATGTTAGTGAATTCCTTATGGAAACAACACAGCTGGAGTGGAGACACTGAAACAAGAAAAACCTAGTTTCAAATTCTAGCCCTGCCATTCACTACCTGTATGATCTCAGGGAAGAGAATAAACTTCTATGTGCCTTAGTTTCCCTATCTGTAAAATGGGAGTAACAGTTCCCATGCTACAGGATCATTGTGAGGATTAAATGTGACAATGTGTGTATAGTACTTATCACATGTTCAGCATTCAATAAATGCTAGTCCCTCTCATTCCCATGATTGCCTAGGTTGCACTAATACTTTTATCTTTGCTGTGTAATATAAGTCATATCTCCCTCTCCTATGAGATATTAATAAAGAAATTTCTGAATTCTATTCCTTCTTATTCTTTGACTCTTAAGAAACAGCAATTAGCTGTTTCCTTCTATCATCATATGGTGGACCCATGATCAAGCTACACTAATACTTAGCATTCCATGAATTCTTTTCAGCCTTTCACTCCTAGTATGGATGTTATAGAAGTAGAGTAGATTCTTGTTTTCTGGGAGGGGACTGCCAAGGCCAAAAGGAAATTGAACTTTGTCTTTCCAGCCACCTCTGGCTTTTGACATAACAGAGACCAGAGAGGCGAAAAATAATTCCTGGCAAGTAAAGTACTTTTTGACACAGTAGATTAAGCCATAATGGAAAAAGTTCTGAGATGTTGTTTTTCACAAATTACCACTGTTAACCTCCAAATTACATCAACTGAGATGATTATTTTGTTCTTTGAACTCTGACATAGACTGGGCGAACCCTCTTAGGGAGTGAGAAAAAAACATTTCTCTAGGTTAGTAGGAACTTGCCTATTTTGAATCTTATTTAAGCTAGTAATATCGCTGTTAACTTTGGCAATTCTTTCTGGATCTAAAAAGAAATACTCTAAGTAATTATCTGTAAAAATTATCTCAGCTTTAAGTCTAACAGGTTTTCAAAAAAGTTTCATTTATTTATTTGAGAGACAAGGGGAGGGGTAGTGGGAGGGAGAGAGAGAGAGAGAGGGAGAGAGAGAGAGAATCTCAAGCAGATTCCCCACAGAGCTCAGAGCCCAGCTCAAGACTCAATCTCACTATCCATGAGCCAAAACCAAGAGTTGAACCTTTGACTGACTGAGCCACCCAGGCATCCTTCTAATAGGTTTTCTATGTAGCACTGATCAACATGGCAGTTCCAGAATGGCAGCTGTATAGTTAACAAATAATAACTTTTAGGATATGTTATATCTTTATCTATCTTCTAGAAATATTACTAATATTACAGATAACAGTCTGGGTGTCATCCAGCTTGGCCAATGTAAATGAAAATAAGATTAGGTTAGAAATTTTAAATATTTTATATCTGAAATGCGTTTATAGTTCATTCATTAAATTCCTGTAAGAAAGGCAATAACTAAATAAAAAATAAAGAAAACATTATAAACTGTGGTGAATACTGTGAAGGAAATAAGCTGTTGATAAAGTATATATACTACCCAAAGGGACTGAAAAGGCTACTCTTTTTTTGAAGAATATTTTATTTATTTGATTATTTATTTATTTGAGAGAGAGAACCAGCAAGACAGAGCACATGTTGGTGGGGTGGGGGTGGGGCGGAGGGCACATGGAGAAGCAGGCTCCTGGCTGAGGACTCTGGAATCATGATCTGAGCTGAAGGCAGAAGTTTAACTAACTGAGCAACCCAGGTACCCCATCAACTACTCTTCAAAAGAGCATTTTTAATACATTTTAAAATTGATGTAATTTACATAACATATGACGGGAAATAAAATATTGTCCAACAAGTTATTTGTCCTATTAGAGCTGTACCTTCTTTGGGGAGGAGGCATTAAAAGTTGATGGTATTTAATACAGTACCCCAGATCTTTTTGTTCCATTATGAAATTGCTACTATTTTGTGAATCTTTAAAGGGGAGAAAGTGAGCCATATTAAGGGCTCTTACTTAGGCAAGGCTAACCAATTTTGGTGAACAAAGAAAAACTTTTTCATTAAATGTAGCCAGCTTAGTAAGCAATACACTAAGTTATCAACTTTATATGTGTTGGTTGGATGTTATTCCCAACAATTCTGGTTCCACACTAGAAGAGAAGTTATTTAAACACACACACACACACACACACACACACACACACACAACCACTTTTGAAGGTAATTCTACATTAGGCTTTCAATGCAAATGAATTCTGGAAACCCTTAGAAATGTAAATACCAGAGTAAAATCTAAAGAACTAACTCTCTTAGGAGGTGATTGAGCAGACTGGTAACAAAGGGAAAATAGTAGGTGTTCTCTATGATTCCCCAGAACTTTAAAGTCAGTTAAACTATCCCTATTTTATAGGCAATAATAATGGAACACAGAAGGGATAAGTGGTGTTCTGTTCTGCCATACAGCAGTGGGTATCAAAGTAAGGGTTAAAACTGAGAGCATTCTGGCTCTTAACTTTCATCTGTAGTTTGGATTGTTGAGTCCAAGGAGAGAAAGAATATTGGCTCAAAAATTTACTTAAGGGGCACCTGGGTAGCTCAGTGGTTGAGCACCTGCCTTTGGCTCAGGTCATGGTCCCGCGTCCTGGGATCGAGTCCCACATCAGGTTCCCCACAGGGAGCCTGCTTCTCCCTCTGCCTATGTCTCTGCCTCTCTCTGTGTGTCTCTCATGAGTAGATAAATAATTTTTTTAAAAAATTATTTAAAATTCCCTGTGTATTCTTGCATTCTACTTGCAAATATTCTCTTCATACCTGTGTACTACTTACTATATCACCAACTAATGTACACTGTTGACAGTCACTTGTTTAATTGTTCCTCTCTTGACAGTTCTGCACCAAACTGAAAAGTACTCCTCTGAATGTGTTGTTTTTTTTTAATTCCAGCTTTACACACTTCATCATGTTATGTTTCTTATTTTCCCCTTGCCTCCAACAGGTTAGAGTGAGATTTGTCTTAGAGAATAGTATCATGGTCCAATTTCCCATATTATATCTAACTAATTGAGAAGCCATAGTCACAGGTATTATACAATAGGTATAGCCAAAGATTTAGTAGTAGGGGCACCTAGGTGGCTCAGTCAGTTGAGCGTCTGCCTTAGGCTTGGGTCTAAGGGTAACACAAAAGTGTGGTAACCCAATGAATGTCATGCTTCCTCCCTAAAGTACCAGTATTCTCATTTCACAGTTGCCCAAGGAATCACAGCCATTAGGATGTGTGGCATATACTTACTTCTAGTTGGGTTATCACTTATCTCAGATGACTAGTAGTGCTTCCAGATTATAGCTGATCTAAGAATATTCCTTTTTTTAAGATTTTTATTTATTTATTCATGAAAGATACAGAGACGGAAAGAGGCAGAGACACAGGCAGACGGCGAAGCAGGCTCCATGCAGGGAGCCCGATGTGGGACTCGATCCCGGGACTCCAGGTCACGCCCTGGGCCGAAGGCAGGCGCTAAACCACTGAGCCACCCAGGGATCCCCTGATCTAAGAATATTCCACATATGAACCTTTCTTAACTGTAACAACTATCAGTCTCTAGTTAGTGAAACATATTTTTTTAAAAGATTTTATTTATTTATTCATGAGAGACACACAGAGAGAGGCAGAGACACAGACAGAGGGAGAAGCAGGCTCCATGCAGGGAACCCGAGGTGGGACTTGATCCTGGGTCCCCAGGATCACAACCCGGCTGAAGGCAGCGCTAAACCGCTGAGTCACCCAGGCTGCCCTTTTTATGTTGTTTATAGTATTTTTCCCCAACTGCTTTATGTTGAATTTCCATTATTCTGTTTACTTCTGTGCGAAATTCATTTAATTTTTGATATATGTTACTAATTTTATCCATCTGTGTAGCCAATGGTGACAATCCTGCCATGACATGAATGTTAACTTGACATTTCTTGGTTTAAAAATTTATAAAATTAAATGTATTTTAAATATTTGAATTTCCTCTTTGAATGTGGTCAGTATAAGCAACTTGCATTTTTAGACCCTAGTTGCAGTGATATCTTGGGGTTTTTGTTTCTCTTTTTTTTTCCTAATGTTTTTTAATTATGTAACTTTCCCCACTCTCACAGCCTCTCATCCTACATACCCACCCACACATCTAATTTATGAGCTCTCTACACAAGAAGAAGGAATGGGAATGACTGGGGGATGTGCAATTAAAATGATAAATTTTCAGATCTTCTCTAAATCATTTTCCTTGTAGCTTTCTACATCTAAGACTGTATCATGAGGCTTATTGACATATGGAAAGGAAAAAGGGAGAGAAAAGCACATTTAAGTAATTTTAGGAATGAGAACAGCAATATGATAAAATGAAGATGTGAAAAATCAGAAGAGAATATTATGGAGAAACGTTATGCCAATAAAATTGAAAACATAAATTCAATGGACATATTAATACAGTATATAATTTATCAAATTTGACTCAAGAAAAATTAGAAAACCTTCATAAATATGCTTAAACTCATCGAATAGGTAATAAAAATTAACCTACCTCTAAAAAAATCCCAGGGCCAGGTGATTAGTTGATTTTACTGGCAAATTTACTGTAACTTTCGAGAATAAAATGGTCTAATTTACATGAACAATTTTGGAAAATGGAAAAAAGAAAGCTACTCAAATTACTTTATGAGACTAGTATAACTTTGATTAAAAAAATTGGAAAGGACAAACTCAATAAAGAATAGCTGAATCTCACCTATGAACATAAGTGAAATGTCTGAAACAAGAACCATTAGATAATCATTGCTCAGGTCCAAATTCCCAGAGTCATCTTTAATTCCTCTTTTCCCTTTCATATTCCATATCCAATGAATCAGTTTGCAAGTTCTATTGACTCTGCCTTTTAATCAGATTATGTCATTCCTGGATCAAAACTCTTTAAAGACATTCCATGATGCATAGAATAAAATCCAAAGCTATCACCATGATCTACAAGTCCCACATGATCTGGCCTCTGCCTACCTCTTCAACTTTATCTTCTACTACTTTCCTTCTGGCTCACTCCACTCTAGACATACCGATCTTATTCCTGTTATTTGAAAAGACCAAATTTATTTTCAGCAAAGAGTTTTTACATTTTCCGTACCCTTTGCCTAGACTCTTCCTCTTGCTGTTTGTATAATAATCTCCTTTTCATCATTCAGGCCTCTATTCAAATATCACCCCAAAGAAGTCTTCCTCAATTTCAATCTTGCCATTTCTTCATTCTCCCTCCTTCTGTATCCCCTTAACCTTCTTCATTTTCCTTCATATCACTTATCAGTATCTAAAACTATAATTTTTCAAATATATAAGTTCAAGCTCCAGAGGGCCTGGATTTTTCTTGTTCTCTGCTGTATTCCTAACATCTAGAAAAGGACCTTGTAAGCATTAAATTTATATTCTGACTTTTTTTTTATTTCACAGATGAGACAACCAAAGTTCAGGGAAGGAATATGGCTTGTTCAAGGTTACTTGTCCATCTGAGAAAGGAACCCTTTCTTAAGAGTCACAGTCCAGTGCACATTCTACTATATCACATTTCTCTATCTGTGTCTGCCTCATAATTTTATTTTAAAAAGACAATACTGTCCTCTCCCTGGAAGACTAGTAAAAGTATTAATTTGTAAAAATATATATGAAGCTTGCTGCAGGTAAATCAGTATGATGAGACTTGTATATGGATACAGTCTTACTTTGTGGCTTTCCAATACTGGCTACATTTCATTTCAGGAGTCCCTTTCCTTTAAGAAGTAGGGAAAATGCTTACCCCTCATGTGTGTCTATTAGCAAATATGATAAAGCATGTTAGGGCCAAACATGATGACATTAACTTATCCCAAATAAGTCATGAGTCAATTTGTTCTGATTAAAGTCATTAAAGCTCTGATTCACCATCATGAACAGTAATTTTAAGTAAACTCTATGCCGAATATGGGGACCAAACTCACAACCCTGGAATCAAGAGTCCCATGCTGTACCACTAAACCAGCCAAGCACTCCTTGAAAAGTAATTTTACAGTTTGATAAAACAGGTCACAGAACTAGGGTATATATGCATATATATGTGTGTATGGTACAATTTCATTAGTTCATTGTGCAAATACCATGTGCCTGTGACTGTGCCAGTGGAGATACAAAAGAAGTGTCAGGAATAATTCTTATAATCAGAAATCTTATATACTCTTGAAAGATCTGGAAAAGAATTGTGATACATTATACAGGCAATGAAGTATAGTAAGACTGTATCTACCAGAACCAGGCAGATTCGAGAGAAAAATCACTATGAGGTAGCGTTCATCTGAACAAACAAAATGGAGACCATGTGATACAAGACTATGTGTGGCCTTTCTCTCTGCCTTTTGTGGCAAGGCTCATGGTATATTAATATATCATTAAAATAGTTTATTTTGTTTGAATTCAGGATGAAAGCCATAGACCATGGGAGACAGAGTTTTCTAAGGCTTTAAAATAATTCTTGGAAGATAATAAGGTCTGATAGTCACCCTTAATTTTCTGGGCAGATGCACAGTGTTCAAGTATCCTTTGTCTCCCTTCAGAAGTGGGAGTAGAGATGTTGTTCTGCTACTGTGGAATATTTCGGAAGGTTTCACAAGGTTTCATCAAAGTTTCAGAGTATCAGTTTCTTCGTGGCTTATCACCTCAAGTCCCCGAACAAACTAGAAGGCATATGTTCTGTTTTATTTGCTCTGGGCAGCCTATATCTCTGGATTGTCTGCTTCCTGTCAACTGCCAATAGGCTGATTAACTGCATTTGATTTGTGGATAGAATTTTAAGCAACATTAACAGATTCTCACTGAAACAGTTTAGCCCTTTCAGACATAATCCTAACAAACTCCAACTCTGAGTAATGCCCATTAAAGGTAATGGGCACTCTGTCTGATGAGGGCAGATCAGTCAACTGAGCAGTCTGTGATGGTGGCTAGAGAGGTTATTCAGAACTTTGCAAATGCCATCCGTGTCTGTGGGAAATTAGGCCTTTATATCAGCTGCAAAGTAGAGCCTTCCATTTACAACACACAAAACACTAACCACATTTCTTTTCAAATATATTAAGGAAGAAATTATGTACTAGAATATTAGGTTTATTATAATAAAAACTATAGGGACTTTAAAAATAGACTTTGGCTACTGGGAATAGAAATTTGGTTCAGAGTGATAAATTTTCTGCATTTATTTATTTCAAGGCATTTCCTTGAGCAGTGTGTGCAGGTAAATGAAAAATACTATTGAATTTATTTTTAAATGTGGCATAAAGACCAGAGCAGTGTCTCTCAAAATAGAGACTGCCTACAGTAGAATCACCCAGGGAGCTTGTTATAAATGCAGATCTCTAGACCCTACACAAATCCTGCTGAATCAGACTCTAAAGTTAGAGCCTACAGATCTTCATCCAAGAAAAAATACAAAACTGACCTGGTGTTTCTGATATAATATAAAGTTTGAAAACACTGGAAGTGAAAGTTGGAGAGTAATTACTTAAGAGTGTAATTTATTAGTAAGGGATCACCAGGATCGTGTGTAGGGAGTGCTAGTTAAATTTCTGACAGCTTTTTATCTCATTTGCATCCCAATGTCATTGATAAGAATAAAAATGCTAAATGTCCAATAAAAGTAGACTAGATATATTGGAACATAACCATGCAATACCATACAGCCATTTAAGATGATTTTATAGAATGATACATGAATGCATGGAAAGTTATTCATTCTATGTTGTTGATTGAGAAAAGCAAGTCATAAAACATTATTCATGTTCAATTACTCTCAAAAATACTAGGCAAGGAAAAATATCTGGACAGACATATAAAGAGAATTAATAATATAAGATTACAGATAGTTTATATAGTCTTCTTTTTGCTTATCTGTATTTTCTCAATTTTCAATAATGAATATCTACTATAAAAGTAATACCAAAGTTAAAACAAAAGGAAAGTATCTACTTCTTATGGCATAATATAATGTCTAACATTTTAATTGAAGGAATCTTTTCAGATCATACTATTTAGTACTTTAGCACCTCAGATGCTGTTATTCAAACAAAAAGTGGTTATTTGTTATATAGCAACATATTTTTATAAAAAATAAATCTATGGAAGAAGTTGTATATAATTTGAATTTTGGTCATGAAATGTTATTTTTAATGGAATGCAGGAAAATATCATAAAAATAATATTGGCCTACCTTGCCTCCATTGGAAAGTATCTCTTTCAACCATTGTGTATGCCTATTTTAAATGTTTTTATTGAAAACCAAGATAAATTAAAATATCAAGGTTTTTTTTTATTTATGATAGTCACAGAGAGAGAAAGAGAGGCAGAGACACAGGCAGAGGGAGAAGCAGGCTCCATGCACCGGGAGCCCGACGTGGGAATCGATCCTGGGTCTCCAGGATCGCGCCCTAGGCCAAAGGCAGGCGCCAAACCGCTGCGCCACCCAGGGATCCCAAAATATCAAGTTTTAAACAAATTTTTTAAAAGTGAGAGATAGAGGGATGCCTGGATGACTCAGTGGTTGAGTGTCTGCCGTCCTCTCTGCTTCTCTCTGCCTCTCTCTGTGTCTCTCATGAATAAATAAATAAAATCTTTTTTTTTTTAAAGTGAGATATAGAGATCTAGTCTCTACAGCTGTGATATCCAATATGGTAGTTACTAGTTGCATAGGGCTATTGAATGCTTGATCATGGCTAGTCTAATTTCACATGTGCTGGAAGGGTAAAATACACAATTTTTTAAAAAGACTTACTAAGAAAAAATATAAAATATCCCAATAATATTGATATTCCTTGCATGTTGAAATGGTAATATTTTATATATGTAGGGTTAAATAAAATAGTAAAATTAACTTTACAAGTTTCTTTTTACTTTTTTCACATGGTTACTAGAAAACTTTAGATTATACATGTGGCTTGCATTAGCTGCCTATTAGACAGTGCTCTTTTTTTTAAAGAAAATATTTTATTTATTTATTCATGAGAGAGGTAAAGACAAAGGCAGAGGGAGGAGCAGAGGGAGAAGCAGGCTCCCTGCAGGGAGCCTGAAGTGGGACTTGATCCCAGGACCCCAGGACATGCCCTGAGCTAAAGGCAGATGCTCAGCCACTGAGCCACCCAGGCATCCCTAGACAGTGCTCTTTGCATCTGCATATCACATTCTTGAAGGAAATCTTATGGATGACCCACCTCGCCAGGAAACTAAATGGTACTACTGAGCCTGGGACAGGATTTGGTTTACACTAGGGCTTCTCAAAGTGTTATTCCTGGACCACTAACATCAGTGTGACCTGACGATTTTTTGGAGATACAAATTGTTGGAACCCATCCCAGACCTACTGAGTCAAAAACTTGGGAGCAAGGCCAACCAATAATAACAAGCCCACACTAGGTGATTCTGATGAAAACTAAACTTAGACAAGTGCTGATTTGAATAATCCTGTGATGAATCTTATTGCAAATGCAAGAATACTTACCTCTAGTCTGTTTTGAAAAATCTGGATTTCTATCTTTTGTTGTTTGGTTAACTAATGGCATATTTGCTTTAATGTACAGAAAAAATGGTGATAGTAATTAATGAGTTATGAAAAAAATTAATGAGTTATGGTATAATTAACTGCTTTTTAGATTTAGAAGGAAAAATATGACCCTTAATTCTAATATATATGAATGAAATCTATTCACAATTCCCCCAGGGGTTTAAAAATGTATTAAATAAAAATAACATCTATGTGTTTATTATCCCTTCTGAATGCAGACAAAGGTTAAAGCCTTGTAAGAAAAAGAAAAAGAGTAATTAGTACTATTCATTCATTCATTCATTTACTAATTCATTCATTCATTAAATCATTCAACAAATAAGTATTAAACACCTATAGGAAGACAACTTCTTGATTCTGATCTGGGATCTCCTTTTCATGCCTCTGTCTGCAGCGGCAATTCTACTACAGAGTTAACAAAATCCAGAGAATTAGTTCTAATCAATGGAATTAGTTAATCCAGAGAATTAGTTCCTACAGGCCAAAGTGACCTGAGAAAGATGATGGAACAGTATTCCTCATAGCCAAGGAGAGATCTCAGATTTCTCACAATACAGGTATGAATTTATTAAGAAGGAAATAATTTTCAGCACTATCTTTATATAATGATCATAATAATAATAGCTTTTTGGAAGCAGAGGCTTTTGTAACTGTTTAAAAAATCATGAATGTCCATAATGACTGCATTTTTCTTTTCAACTGAGATATAGCTTTATTTTTTTATAATAAATTTATTTTTTATTGGTGCTCAATTTACCAACATACAGAATAACACCCAGTGCTCATCCCGTCAAGTGCCCCCTTCAGTGCCCGTCAACCATTCACCCCCATCCTCCGCCCTCCTCCCCTTCCACCACCCCTAGTTCATTTCCCGGAGTTAGGACTCTTTATGTTCTGTCTCCCTTTCTGATATTTCCCACGTATTTCTTCTCCCTTCCCTTATATACCATTTCACTATTATTTATATTCCCCAAATGAATGAGAACATATAATGTTGGTCCTTCTCTGATTGACTTACTTCACTCAGCATATTACCCTCCAGTTCCATCCATGTCGAAGAAAATGGTGGGTATTTGTCATTTCTAAAGGCTGAGTAATACTCCATCGTATACATAAACCACATCTTCTTTATCCATTCACCTTTCGATGGACACTGAGGCTCCTTCCGCAGTTTGGCTATTGTGGATATTGCTGATATAAACATTGGAGTGCAGGTGTCCCGGTGTTTCGTTGCATCTGTATCTTTGGGGTAAATCCCCAACAGTGCAAATGCTGGGTCACAGGGCAGGTCTAATTTTAACTCTTTGAGGAACCTCCACACAGTTTTCCAGAGTGGCTGAACCAGTTCACATTCCCACCAACAGTGTAAGAGGGTTCCCTTTTCTCCGCATCCTCTCCAACATTTGTGGTTTCCTGCCTTGTTAATTTTGACCATTCTCACGGGTGTGAGGTGGTATCTCATTGTGGTTTTGATTTGTATTTCCCTGATGGCAAGTGATGCAGAGCATTTTCTCATGTGCGTGTTGGCCATGTCTATGTCTTCCTCTGTGAGATTTCTGTTCATATCGTTTGCCCATTTCATGATTGGATTGTTTGTTTCTTTGGTGTTGAGTTTAACAAGTTCTTTATAGATCTTGGAAACTACCCCTTATCTGATACATCTAGCAAATATCTTCTCCCATTCTGTAGGTTGTCTTTTAGTTTTGTTGACTGTATCCTTTGCTGTGCAAAAGCTTCTTATCTTGATGAAGTCACAAGAGTTCATGTTTGCTTTTCTTTCTTTTGCCTTCGTGGACGTATCTTGCAAGAAGTTACTGTGGTCGAGTTCAAAAAGGGTGTTGCCTGTGTTCTCCTCCAGGATTTTGATGGACTCTTGTATCACATTTAGATCTTTCAACCATTTTGAGTTTATCTTTGTGTATGGTGCAAGACAGTGGTCTAGTTTCATTCTTCTGAATGGGGATGTCCAATTTTCCCAGCACCATTTATTGGAGAGACTGTCCTTTTTCCAGTGGATAGTCTTTCCTCCTTTATTGAATATTAGTTGACCATAAAGTTGAGGGCTCACTTCGGGATTCTCTATTCTGTTCCATTGATCTATGTCTCTGTTTCTGTGCCAGTACCACCCTGTCTTGATGACCACAGCTTTGTAGTACAACCTAAAATCTGGCATTGTGATGCCCCCAGCTATGGTTTTCTTTTTTAAAATTCCCCTGGCTATTCGGGGTCTTTTCAGATTCCACACAAATCTTAAAATAATTTGTTCCAACTCTCTGAAGAAAGTCCATGGTATTTTGATAGGGATTGCATTAAATGTGTAAATTGCCCTGGGTAACATTGACATTTTCACAGTATCAATTCTGCCAATCCATGAGCATGGAATATGTTTCCATCTCTTTGTGTCTTCCTCAATTTCTTTCAGAAGTGTTCTATAGTTTTTAGGGTATAGATTCTTTACCTCTTTGGTTAGGTTTATTCCTAGATATCTTATGCATTTGGGTGCAATTGTAAATGGGATTGACTCCTTAATTTTTCTTTCTGCAGTCTCGTTGTTAGTGTATACAAATGCCACTGACTTCTGGGCATTGATTTTGGATCCTGCCACACTGCCGAATTGCTGTATGAGTTCTAGCAATCTTGGGGTGGAGGCTTTTGGGTTTTCTCTGTAGAGTATCATGTCATCGGCGAAGAGGGAGAGTTTGACTTCTTCTTTGCCAATTTGAATGCCTTTAATGTCTTTTTTGTTGTCTGATTGCTGAGGCTAGGACTTCCAGTACTATGTTGAATAGCAGTGGTGAGAGTGGACATCCCTGTCTTCTTCCTGATCTTAGGGGAAAGGCTCCCAGTGTTTCCCCATTGAGAATGATATTTGCTGTGGGCTTTTCATAGATGGCTTTTAAGATGTTGAGGAATGTTCCCTCTATCCCTACACTCTGAAGAGTTTTGATCAGGAATGGATGCTGTATTTTGTCAAATGCTTTCTCTGCATCTAATGAGAGGATCATGGCTTTTCTCTTGCTGATATGATGAATCACATTGATTGTTTTACAAGTGTTGAACCAGCCTTGTGTCCCGGGAATAAATCCTAATTAGTCATGGTGAATAATGTTCTTAATGTACTGTTGTATCCCATTGGCTAGTATCTTTTTGTGAATTTTTGTATCCATCTTCATCAGGGATATTGGTCTATAATTCTCCTTTTTGGTGGGGTCCTTGTCTGGTTTTGGAACTAAGGTGATGCTGGCCTCATAGAATGAATTTGGAAGGACTCCATCTCTTTCTATGTTTTCAAACAGCTTTAGTAGATTAGATATGATTTCTTCTATAAATGTTTGATAGAATTCGCCTGGGAAGCCATCTGGCCCTGGACTCTTGTGTCTTGGGAGATTTTTGATGATTGCTTCAATTTCCTCCCTGATTATTGGCCTATTCAGGTTTTCTATTTCTTCCTGTTCCAGTTTTGGTAGTTTGTGGCTTTCCAGGAATGCGTCCATTTCTTCTAGATTGCCTAATTTATTGGTGTATAGCTGTTCATAATATGTTTTTAAAATCGTTTGTATTTCCTTGGTGTTGGTAGTGATCTCTCCTTTCTCATTCATGATTTTATTAATTTGAGTCTTCTCTCTCTTCTTTTTAATAAGGCTGGCTAATGGTTTATCTATCTTATTAATTCTTTCAAAGAACCAACTCCTGGTTCTGTTGATCTGTTCCACAGTTCTTCTGGTCTCAATTTCGTTGAGTTCTGCTCGAATCTTTATTAACTCTCTTCTTCTGCTGGGTGTAGGATCTATTTGCTTTTTTTCTCTAGCTCCTTTTGGTGTAAGGTTAGCTTTTGTATTTGAGTTCTTTCCAGTTTTTGGATGGATGCTTGTATTGCGATGTATTTCCCCCTCAGGACTGCTTTTGCTGCATCCCAAAGATTTTGAACGGTTGTATCCTCATTCTCATTAGTTTCCATGAATCTTTTTAATTCTTCCTTAATTTCCTGGTTGACCCTTTCTTTCATCTTTTAGCAGGATGGTCCTTAACCTCCACCTGTTTGAGGTCCTTCCAAACTTCTTGTTGTGATTTAGTTCTAATTTCAAGGCATTATGGTCTGAGAATATGCAGGTGATGATCCCAATCTTTTGGTATCGGTTAAGACCTGATTTGTGACCCAGTATGTGGTCTATTCTGGAGAAAGTTACATGTGCACTTGAGAAGAATGTGTATTCCATTGAGTTTGAATGTACAGTTCTGTAGATAGCTGTGAAATCCATCTGTTCCAGTGTATCGTTTAAAGCTCTTGTTTCTTTGGAGATCTGTTTAGAAGACCTATCGAGTGTAGAAAGTGTTAGATTGAAGTCACCAAGTATAAGTGTATTATTATCTAAGTATGTCTTAATTTTGGTTATTAATTGATTGGTATATTTGGCAGCTCCCATATTCGGGGCATATATATTGAGGATATCTATATATCCTCAAAGGATGGATAGATCCTTTAAGTATGATATAGTGTCCCTCTTCATCTCTCACTACAGTCTTCGGGGTAAATTTTAGTTTATCTGATATGAGGATGGCTACCCCTGCTTTCTTTTGAGGAATATTTGAATGGTAAATGGTTCTCCAACCTTTTATTTTCAGGCTGTAGGTGTCCTTCTGTCTAAAAAGAGTCTCTTGTAGACAAGAAATACATGGGTCCTGCTTTTTTATCCAGTCTGACACCCTGCACCTTTTGATGGGGTCACTAAACCCATTCACGTTCAGAGTTACTATTGAAAGATATGAGTTTAGTGTCATCATGATATCTATTAAGTCCCTGTTTTTGTGGATTGTTCCATTGGACTTCTTCTTAAAGGGGAATTTTGAGAGTCCCCTTTAAAATTTCTTGCAGAGCTGGTTTGGAGGTCACATATTCTTTCAGTTCCTGCCTGTCTTGGAAGCTCTTTATCTCTCCTTCCATTCTGAATGAGAGCGTTGCTGGATAAAGTATTCTTGGTTGAATATTTTTCTCATTTAGGACCCTGAATATATCCTGCCAGCCCTTTCTGGCCTGCAAGGTCTCTGTGGAAAGGTCTGTTATTACCCTAATACTTCTCCCCATAAAAGTCAGGGATTTCTTGTCTCTTGCTGCTTTAAGGATCTTCTCTTTATTGGAATTTGCAAGCTTCACTATTAAATGTCGAGGTGTTGAACGGTTTTTGATTTTAGGGGGGAAATCTATTTCCTGGATCTGAATGCCTGTTTCCCTTCCCAGATTAGGAAAATTTTCAGCTATGATTTGTTCAAATACATATTCTGGACCTCCGTCCCTTTCGGTGCCCTCGGGAACCCCGATTAAACATAGGTTTTTCTTTCTCAGGCTGTCATGTATTTCCCTTAATCTATCCTCATGTCTTTTAATTGTTTGTCTCTTTTTTCCTCAGTTTCCCTGTTTGCCATCAACTTGTTTTCTATGTCACTCACTCGTTCTTCCACCTCATTAACCCTCATCGTTAGGACCTCCAGTTTGGATTGCATCTCATTTAATTGATTTTAATTTCTGCCTGATTAGATCTAAATTCTGCAGTCATGAAGTCTCTTGAGTCCTTTATGATTTTTTCTAGAGACACCAGTAGCTTTATAATAGTGCTTCTGAATTGGCTTTCTGACACTGAATTGTAATTCAGATTTTGTAACTCTGTGGGAGAGAGGACTGTTTCTGATTCTTTCTTTTGAGGTGAGGTTTTCCTTCTAGTCATTTGCTCAGTGCAGAGTGGCCAAAAACAAGTTGTATTGGGAAAAGGAGAAAATTAGAGGAGAGAAAGAAGGAAAGAAAAGTGAAAAAGAAAAAAGAAAAAAGGAAGAAAAAAAGAAGAAAGAGAAAGAAAAAGAAAGAAAGGAAAAAAAAGGGGTGGAGGAAGCAAACAAATCAAAAAGCAAAAAAAAAAAAAAAATGGGGGTGTATCCTCTGATTCTGTATACTGTAAGTCCCTTGACTCTCCCTGGAACTTTCCAGTGCTGCTTGCTCAATAATATTTTTTCCCCTTTCCGTCTAGCTGGTGTTCTGGTGGAGGGGCCTGTTGTGCTGATTTTCAGGTGTTAGCACTTGGGGGAGCTGCTCTGCCCCCTGCCTGGTGCAGGGCTCAGTTGTTTACCTGGTGAGGCCCCAGGAGGAACAACCACAGTGGCAGTGGCCAGCTCTGGAGCCCTGGATTCAGGTCCCGCAGTATCTACAGAGCTCTCAGTCTGCAGGGGCCTGGATGCCCTGGGGTCAGGACCACTGATCTGCTCAGCTCCCGGCAGGAGCGTCCTTGCTGTCTTGTGCCCTCCTGGCCCTGCCTATCCCGGGGGGAGGTCAGATCCTGGGCTGTGTCCCCGGTGCCCTGTGCTCCCGGGCCTGGGCTGTTGGATTTGCGCTCCCAGCTGTGCAGCCCCCTCCACGCAGAGTCTCCGCCCGAGCCCCTCTGCTCCCGGGTCCAGCCGTGCCCGCTGCAGCCCTTTAGGGAGCTCGGCCGAGGGGTGTGGCGCTCTCCCCCGGGTGGCAGGTGTCTGTTAGTGTCCCAGGGAGCCTGAGGGCATCCCCGCCCTCCTGGGGTCCTGCTGTAACTCCCTGGGAGCGCCTTTCCGCCCGGGGAGATTGGTGAAGCTCCTGCTTCTCTGGGACGGTGCTTTCCTGTCCTGGGGGCACTCGCCTTGGCCTTAGCCCGGCTCCTCGTGGGGCCCCTCCCCCTTGGATGCCTTTTGTTTCTTTATTTGTTTTTTCCCCATCTTCCAACCTTGATAGAAGCGCAAACTCTTCTCACTGTAGCATTCCAGCTGTTCTCTCTTTAAATCTCAGGCTGAATTCGTAGAGTTTCAGGATGATTTGAAGGTTATGTAGGTAATTTGGTGGGGACAGGTGATTTGGGGACCCTACTCTTCCACCATCTTGCCCCTCCTCCTCCTGTGATATAGCTTTAAAAAGCAAATGGAAAAAAAAATTTTAAAAAGCGAATGGAATATTTTTAGATGTCATATTCTGCCAACAAATGAACCTCACAGCACCTACTACATATATTGTAGTTTATGTTTAGGGATCCCTGGGTGGCGCAGCGGTTTGGCGCCTGCCTTTGGCCCAGGGCGCGATCCTGGAGACCCGGGATCGAATCCCACGTCGGGCTCCCGGTGCATGGAGCCTGCTTCTCCCTCTGCCTGTGTCTCTGCCTCTCTCTCTCTCTGTAGGACTATCATAAATAAATAAAAAAATATATTTAAAAAAAAAGCTTTTAGGTCACACTAGATTGTTGATATAACAATGTTCACGCCTGAACACCTGACATAAAGTAGATGTCTTTCATCTAAAAGGAGCTACATTTAAAAATATTTTTCCTTTGTGTATGGTGTAAGAGAATGGTCCAGTTTCATTCTTCTGCATGTGGATGTCCAATTTTCCTAGCACCATTTATTGAAGAGACTGTCTTTCTTCCAATGGATAGTCTTTCCTCCTTTATCGAATATTAGTTGACCATAAAGTTCGGAGTCCACTTCTGGATTCTCTATTCTGTTCCATTGATCTATGTGTCTGTTTCTGTGCCAGTACCACACTGTCTTGATGACCACAGCTTTGTAGTACAACCTGAAATCTGGCATTGTGATGCCCCCAGCCATGGTTTTCTTTTTTAATATTCCCCTGGCTAATCAGGATATTTTCTGATTCCACACAAATCTTAAGATAATTTGTTCCAACTCTCTGAAGAAAGTCCATGGTATTTTGATAGGGATTGCATTAAACGTGTACATTGCCCTGGGTAACATTGACATTTTCACAATATTAATTCTGCCAATCCATGAGCATGGAATATGTTTCCATCTCTTTGTGTCTTCCTCAATTTCTTTCAGAAGTGTTCTGTAGTTTTTAGGGTATAGATCCTTTACCTCTTTGGTTAGGTTTATTTCTAGGTATCTTATGCATTTGGGTGCAATTGTAAATGGGATTGACTCCTTAGTTTCTCTTTCTTCAGTCTCATTGTTAGTGTATAGAAATGCCACTGACTTCTGGGCATTGACTTTGTATTCTGCCACACTGCCAAATTGTTGTATGAGTTCTAGCAATCTTGGGGTGGAGTCTTTTGGGTTTTCTAGGTATAGTATCATGTCATCTGTGAAGAGGGAGAGTTTAACTTCTTCTTTGCCAATTTGAATGCCTTTTATTTCTTTTAGTTGTCTGATTGCTGAGGCCCTAGCCTAGTATTATGTTGAATAGCAGTCTTACACCATACACAAAGATAAATTCAAAATGGATGAAAGATCTAAATGTGAGACAAGATCCCATCAAAATTCTAGAGGAGAACACAGGCAACACCCTTTTTGAACTTGGCCACAGTAACTTCTTGCAAGATACATCCACGAAGGCAAGAGAAACAAAAGCAAAAAGGAACTATTGGGACTTCATCAAGATAAGAAGCTTTTGCGCAGCAAAAGAAACAGTCAACAAAGCTAAAAGACAACCTACAGAATGGGAGAAGATATTTGCAAATGACATACCAGATAAAGGGTTAGTATCCAAGATCTATAAAGAACTTATTAAACTCAGCAGCAAAGAAACAAACAATCCAATCATGAAATGGGCAAAAGAGCTGAAGAGAAATCTCACA
The DNA here is from genome assembly GCF_011100685.1 of Canis lupus familiaris. Lineage (NCBI taxonomy): Eukaryota > Metazoa > Chordata > Mammalia > Carnivora > Canidae > Canis > Canis lupus. Next base: position 78,904,935 of record NC_049260.1, read on the forward strand.
GAGGAAGACATAGACATGGCCAACAAGCACATGAGAAAATGCTCCGCATTACTTGCCATCAGAGAACTACAAATCAAAACCACAATGAGATACCACCTCACACCAGTGAGAATGGGGAAAATTAACAAGGCAGGAAACCACAAATGTTGGAGAGGATGCGGAGAAAAGGGAACCCTCTTACACTGTTGGTGCGAATGTGAACTGGTGCAGCCACTCTGCAAAACTGTGTGGAGGTTCCTCAAAGAGTTACAAATAGATCTGCCCTATGACCCAGCAATTGCACTGCTGGGGATTTACCCGAAAGATACAGATGCAGTGAAACGCGGGACACCTGCACCCTGATGTTGATAGCAGCAATGTCCACAAATAGCAAAACTGTGGAAGGAGCCTCAGTGTCCATCGAAAGATGAATGGGTGAAGAAGATGTGGTCTATGTATACAATGGAATATTACTCAGCCATTAGAAACGACAAATACCCACCATTTTCTTCGACATGGTTGGAACTGGAGGGTATTATGCTGAGTGAAATAAGTCAATTGGAGAAGGACAAATGTTATATGGTCTCATTCATTTGGGGAATATAAAAAAATAGTGAAAGGGAATAAAGGGGAGAGGAGAAAAAATGAATGGGAAATATCAGAAAGGGAGACAGAACATGAGAGACTCCTAACTCTGGGAAACGAACTAGGGGTGGTGGAAAGGGAGGTGGGCAGGGGGTGGTGGTGAGTTGGTGATGGTCACTGAGGGGGGCACTTGATGGGATGAGCACTGGGTGTTATTCTATATATTGGCAAATTGAACACCAATAAAAAAATAAGTTTACCAAAAAAAGTATCAAAAAAATAAAAATAAAAATGGGTGTTGAATTAAAAAAATGAAAAATAAATATGTTGGCAAATAGAACTCCAATTAAAAAATATGTAAAAAAATAAATAAGAATTAAAAAAAGAAAAAAGAATTTTTACAAGTTGTGCTAGGTTCTAAAGTAAGGAAAAGGAATAAAAGACAGGGCTTATCTTTTAGGAACTCAAATTTTCCTGCTACTAGTTAGCTCTGAATTGTACCTAAGAGTCACATACTGAGCTGTTAAAAAATTACCAAAGCTCAGGCCCCACCCAATTAAATAAAAATCACTAGGATTGGGGGCTGAGTATACAGTTAACTACTGGTAGAGCTCTAAGACAGATTATGAACAGAACTAAACTAAAGTATAAAGTGTTATAAGAATGCAACTAGGGGCACGTGGGTGGCACAGTTGGATGTGCAACCCATCTTTGGTTTCACTTCAGGTCCTGATCTCAGGGTGGAGAGATTGGGCCCTGTGTCAGACTCCCCACTCAGCATGGAGTCTGCTTAAGACTCTCTCTTCCTTGACCTCTGCCCCTCCCCAACACTCACAGGCTTGCTTGCTCTCTCTTTCTCTCTCTCTCTAAAATAAATAAATCTTTTTAAAAAAAATATTGCAACTAAATCTTTAAATCTTTCAGGGAGGAGTTGTCAATATTTAAAAAGATTTCACCAAAAACGTTATCAGATGGTAGTCAATAAGGTATCACCACTAGTTTGCCTGATTTTTCTCAGATATCTGTTTTCTCTCCTACTTTCTATGACCAATGCTGGTTAGTTCTGCTTCTGGGTTCCTAGGTGGATTTCTTCTTCTGTTGAATTCTTTCTTCCCTACCACATATATTTAATACCTTTGGAGAATTATTTTCTTAGGAATCTTTGGTGAACCAGACAGAAAGACCCATTTTGTTTGTTTGCATTGCGTTGAGAATTACTTGCATTCACAGTTGTTATTTTCTTTTGTTTTGCTGCACTCCTGTACAGCCCATTGATTTCTCTCCAAATTGCTTTGGAATGGACAGATATCCTCTTGGTCATTAAATACATTTTTCATGCATGGGTTTTAAATTATTTCTCAACCTTATTACTTCTTCCTGTTTTGTCCAAATATTTTGGTGTGGTAGATGTAATACATTGTCTCCCCAACACTGACCCCACTACAGTGCAGTCAATGAGACACTTACCCTGGTTCTCATATATGAAGTCTCATTACATTTCACATAATTTTTCCTATGTGGAATGCCTAACTAAAGATTAAAGGAGGAGATGGGGTTGTCTAGATGAGTTTTTTAATAGGCTTTCCACCAATCCTCCTTTTAGCCCCACCTCAAACCCTGCCTTTGGACTTAATGTCTTCAATATCTGTGTTTCAGGAATTGCATGGAAAGAATAGACTTCTTTCTTGTTGGTTTTCTGACATGGTTTAAGTTTTCACTTTATTCAGTATGCTAAGTTAATTACTATTCATTTATTTGCTTTCCAGCTTCCAAAATTTTGTTGACATTTTTTGTTTGCTATTATCTTCTTTCCTATTGTGCGTGTTTATTTAATGTCAATTTAGTAGGGTTTTGGAAAGGAGATTAAAAAAGTGTGTGCTAAATCTGTCATGTTTTTTGAGAAGTAGCTATTTGCATTTAATAAATATTTTAATTTCATATCAGTGAGCCAAGTTTATCAATATTGTCATATACTAATTATCAAAACATAAATCATGCCTTAACTCACCATATACATTACACATATAAATCTCTGAATGTATTCATTGTTTCTGAATTTATCATAATACACACTCTGGTCTGAGATTGTCACCTTGAACTCAAATTTGGCAAGATGGTATGAATGTTTAGACAAAAGCTATATAAATGCTTGGTTAATGAATTCAAAGAATGAGTTATTTGCTTTTCTAGAATTTTTATGCTTTTCAGCTCTTTCTCATTTCCTATGATAAATTCCTCAGAAGGTAAATCAGGATGTTTATGTCATGTTCAAGAAACAGACTAAGAGTTAAGAGATTCAATGGTAGGCAGAATAGTATAGATCATACCAGCCTGACTTCACTTAGAATCTTTGATCTATAGTTCTCAGTTAAATTCTAAAGAAATAAAATGGAAATTCGTCTTTTCTGATCTTTTGACTATTTCCTAGCTCTATTAGTCAAACAGGGTTGGAGGAGGGAAATACACATTTGTAGGATTTCTCTAATGTCATTTTGTGAGTGCTTGATTTTTAAAATAGTTTCTTTTAAGTCAACTGCTTTGAAGCCACTTAACTCTATCAGTTAAAGAGGACTGCAAGAGAAGATATCATTTTGTCCATGAAGACTTATCAAAAATTTAAAGATCATGAAAAGGAAGAGCTAGGAGAAGAACAAATTTTGGTCTGTAATCTTTTATTATTAATAAATCAATCATTTTAATAATTATAATATTATATAATAATAAATAGTTTATTTATTATTATTATGTCCTAATTTTTGAAGCTACAAAATAAAATTGGAACAACTAGGAAACACATGAACAAGAAGACAAGATCTTTTTAGGAAGAAAAACCAAAGGCTGAAAGAGAGACAGAGAGAGAGATTATGATTAATACATAAAATCTTGAAGGAGGTAGAGTAGAAGAATATAGATTCCCCCCCCCCGAGTCTATTGATCCTATTCCCAGTCCCAAATACATAGTCTCAAATCTCAAAAGCATACATTTACAACAAATGGCAAATAAAATATGGTACTATATTTAGGAAGGAGCTGGCTATAAATTGTCAGGAAGAATCAATGCAATAACCAAATGTAAATCCATTAATTTAACAAACTTTTATTGAGTCTCTACTCTAGTTAGACATTAAATTAGACCAGATTGTTAATATAAAATAAATTATTTTCATTGACCTTATGGAATAGATAAATGAATAAGGTGTGTAAACAGCTGAGTGGAATACTGTGTGGTAGGTGCTAGGGAAGTGTCCGAAAAATAGCTATAGTGGTGGTGCAAAGGATGTCAAATGGGTCATGAAGTCTTAATAACAGAGTAGAAGCTTGAGCTGAGTAATAAAGTATGAGTGGAACTTTTGCAGGCAAAGATATTAAGGAAGAACATTTAATGGGAAAAGATCAATATTTATAAACATATAAGTCTATAAAATGGCATATGAAAGTCAGAGCACAACTAATTATTCTCATTAGCTGGTGCATGGTGTTTGAGGCAACAAGTGGTATATTAGTTTCCTATTGCTGCATAAGAAAATAACACAGAGGGCAGCCTGGGTGGCTCAGTGGTTTAGCGCCGCCTTTAGCCCAGGTCATGATCCTGGAGACCCCAGATTGAGTCCCACGTCTGGCTCCCAGCATGGAGCCTGTTTCTCCCTCTGCCCCGTCTCTGCCTCTCTCTCTCTCTCTCTCTCTCTCTCTCTCATGAATAAATAAATAAAACCTTAAAAAAAGAAAAGAAAATAACACAGAATTAGAAGCTTAAAACAATACAAATTTATTAAATCATAGTTTCTGTCGGGCAAATGTCTGCTTATAGCCTGACTGGGTTCTCTCTTCAGGGTCTCACAAACTATAATCAAGTTGTTGACCAGATACATTCTCATGTGGACATCAGACTGTTGGCAGAATTAATTCCCTTCTATGATATATCATCTGCAAATATGTTCCTACTCACTGAGTTGCTTTTTTGTTTTGCTGATAGTTTCCTTTTCTGTACAAAACGTTTTAATTTTGGCGTAGTCTCAATAGTTTAATTTTGCTTTTTGTTTCCCTTGCCTGAGGAGACAGATTCATAAATATGTTCCTAAGAGCAATGTCCAAGAGATTACTGCTTATGTTTTCTTCTAGGAGATTTATGGTTTCAGGTGTCACATTTAGGTCTTTAATCCATTTTGAGTTTATTTTTGTGTATGGTATAAGAAAAGGTTTGACATTTAGTATTTAACCAGTAACTAAGCACTAACCAGTAGTGGAAACTTAGAGTGTTTGAACTGGGAAAATAGCATACATGTAGCTTAGCTTATGAGTTAGCAAATACCTCAAGGAGAAATTGCCTGCAGAATTTCTGGCCTATCTCTTTCTTGGATCATGCCTCCTTAAGTCCCTATCACTTTGGCAGCCCCAAACTCCAACTTTTGTCTCCTTACTATGGTGGGACTGCTGTGAGCCTCAGATGGATACTTCTTCTCTGGCTCTCTTCATCACATTGTTAGTAGATGAATGCCCTGGGGATAAAAGCGACAATGAATGCAGAGCTCACCTAGGTGTAATTCCCTCCTATACTGAATCTTGGATTCTTTGAATTATGGTTACTTTGGTTGATATCTATACCTTAAAATCCTATATTTAAAAAATTCATACAGCTTTTATAGTTGTTCTCAGCCTGATGTAATCTAGTGCATTATGGCCAGAAGTAGAAAGTGGTCTTGAAATATCTAGTTTCTTGGCACACCTGGGTTGCTCAGTGGTTGAGCATCTGCCTTGGGCTCAGGTCATGATTCGAGGTCCTGGGATTGAGTCTCACATCGGGGTCCCTTCAGGGAAGCTGCTTCTTCCTCTATGTCTCTACCTCTCTCTGTGTGTCTCTCATGGATAAATAAATAAAATATTTTAAAAAATAAATAAATAAAATAGGGTTGTTTAAAAAAGGAAATTTCTAGTTTGTTGGTGAACCAATAGTTTTAAATCATGTCTTAGCTTGGTTTCTTTTTTTTTTCTTTTTTCTTCTTCTTTTTTTTTTTTTTTTTTAGGTTGGTTTCTTATCTTGACTTTTATTCTCAGGATGATGATATTTTGCATTAGTAGATCTATTCTTATTTTCAGGGAGGAATATTCATTGGCCTTCCAGCTCTAAAAAATTTGGTAGGCTATTATTACATACTTTCCAGAGGAGGCAGCATGATTTCAAAGACAAAAAACTCACAAATCTAACTATTTACGTTGTTCTGAATTGTCTATAGGAAAGAATCATATGTAGGCTCTTACAATGCCACACCAAAAACCATGTCATAGAATAGAAGGTTCTGCTGAAATGAGGGTACAAGCCTTTCATCTGCAGTAAGTAGCTCAGAATAAATCCTCTCCCACCAATGGGGTAGCCAGAGCCTTTTGCCAGTGGCCCAGTGGTATTCTCTTTATACATAAAAGCTAACAGCTCACTAAGAAGAAACAAGCCAAAGTCCAGATACTAAGAATTTGACAGAACCTTGGAAGACACAAAGGCAGCAATATAGCTTCCTATGTGACTGGTGACCCACTCCTTGAGAGCTTTCAGAAACAATTTGCAACTAGACTTTTAGCATGTTTTTTATGTAGAATCTTGTGATGTATTTTTTTGTTTGCTACATTGAATAATTATATTTCAAGTCTAGGTTAGTCCTGAAAGATTCTATTTGGGTTTTAACCTTGAATACCCTGCCATGCAACAACATAATAATATTTTCTTTATGCTAGTATGCCTGAATTTATCAGAGTTTATAAATAAAATGTATTTTTCAAAAACTAAATATCACTAATTCACTTCACGAAGCTTTATTGAGAACATAGATTTGAATGAGTCAAACTAATAATTCCTACTATCAAGACTTACAAAATATAACAAAAAAGATACATAAATCACATTTTGCTGGTTGGATTTATACCTTCCCATTTTATCTACCACAGTTACAAATGCTCACTTAATAAACTTTAAATTTTTTTCTCTCAAATAATTGCTTTCTGACTAAAAAATATTTATTTACTTAAACTGAACAAAGCTTTGCAACACTCTGGGAATTTAGGAGTTCTTTTGCCCATAAATTGAAAATAAATTTAACACAACTTAAACTTATTTGCTAATCTCCTTTCCTTCTTCCTTTTTTCATATCTCCCATTGTACTAATTTCAAAGGTTAGTACAGAAAACATGACTAGATTGACCCAAAATCTATTGCCAAATTCAGAGTCAGTTCCATCCTATTTGGGAACTGGTTTTATATACAACATTGTTGCCAATTGCAACAAACTGAAATCAATTGACAGTCATCACTTGCTTGCTGAAGGCAACCAACTGGAGCAAACTACTGAAATAATAGGTGAACCTGTTCAAATATATAAAGAACACTTGAATAGACTGGCTTTGTCTAGTCTGGAGAAAAGACAGAAAGGGAGGTAGAAACATGATAGCTATATTTAAATGTTTTAAGAGTTGTCATGTTGAAGAGGAATTAAACTCATTATAGAAGGTCACAAACAATAGAAATAGGATGAACCATAAGAAGCTACAAGAAAGATTTCAGCTAAATATAAGGATAAGCTTTGGAAGAGTCACTGAAAAAAATTGCAATGTTTTTTTTTTTTTTCATTTAAATTCAAGTTAGTTAGCATATAGTGTACTATTAGTTTCAGGAGTGGAATTTATTGATTCATCACTTACATATAATACGTAGTGCTCATCCCAACAAGTGTCCTTCCTTATTGCCCATCACCCATTTAGCCCATCCCACCACCCATCTCCCCTCCAGCAAGCCTCAGTGTGTTCTCTATAGTTAAGAGTCTCTTATGGTTTACCTCTCACTGTGTTTTTATCTTATTTTTCCTTCCTTGCCCCTATGTTCATCTGTTTTGTTTCTTAAATTCCACATAAAAGTGAAGTCATATGGTATTTGTCTTTCTCTGACTGATTTATTTTGCTTAGCATAATACACTCTAGTTCCATCATGTCATTACAAAAGGCAAGATTTCATTCTTTTTGATAGCTCAGTAATATTCTATTTTTTATAAATGCACCTCTTCTTTATCTGTTCACCTGTCAATGGACATCTGGGCTCTTTTATTCTGGCTATTGTGGACATTGCTGCTATAAACATTGGGGTTTATGTGCTTATTCAAATCAGCACTTTTGTATCCTTTGGATAAATACCTAGTAGTATAATTGCTGCGTCATAGAATAGTTCTGTTTTTGAAAAAGATTTATTTATTTTCTTTTGAGAGAGAGAGAGAGCAGAAGGCAGGGACAGAGGGAAAGGAAGAGAAAGAGAAACTCAGGAAGACTCCCTGCTAGCACAGAGCTCAACAGAGCCTGGCCAGAGCCAAAATCAAGAATCAGATGCTTAACCAACTGGGCCACCCAGGCGCCCCAAAGTAGTTCTATTTTTAACTTTTTGAAGAACCTCCATACTATTTTCCAGCGTGGCTGGACCAGTTTGCATTCCCACTAACAGTTTAAAAGGGTTACCCTTTCTCTGCATCCTCACCAACATCTGTTCTTTCCTGATTTGTTAGTTTAAGCCATTGTGATAGGTGTGAGGTGGAATCTCACTGTGATTTTGACTGTACTTCCCTGATGAAGAGTGATATTGAGCATCTTTTCATTTGTCTGCTAACCATCTGGATGTCTTCTTTAGGAAAGTATTCATGTCTTCTGCCCATTTCTTAACTGGATTATTTGGTTTGGGGGTGTTGAGATTGATAAGTTCTTTATGGATTTTGGATACTAACTATCTGATATCATTTGCAAATTTCTTTTCCTATTCTGTAGGCTGCCTTTCAGTTTTATTGATTGTTTCCTTCACTGTGCAGAAGCTTTTTATCTTGATAAGGTCCCAATAGTTCATTTTTGCTTTTATTTCCCTTGCCTCCAGAGACGTGTCTAATAAGAAATTGCTGTGCCCAAGGTACAAGACATTGCTGCCTGTTTTCTCCTCTAGAATTTTGATGGATTCCTGTTTCACATTTAGATCTTTCAACTATTTTGAATTTATTTTTGTATATGGTGTAAGAAAGTAGTCCAATTTCATACCTCAGCATATTGCTATCCATGAATTCCCAACACCATTTGTTGAAGAGAGTTTTTTCCATTGGATATTCCTTCCTCTTTTGTCAAAGACTAGTTGACCACATAGTGGTGGGTCCATTTCTGAGTTCTTTATTCTGTTCCATTGATCTGTGTGTCTGTTTTTGTGCTAGTACCATACTGTCTTCATGATTGCAGCTTCATAATACATCTTGAAGTATGGGTTTGTGATAATTCCTGCTTTGCCTTTCTTTTTAACATTACTTTGGCTATTCAAGGTCTTTTCTGGTTCCACACAAATTTTAGAATTGTTTGTTGAAGCTCTATTTTACTATTTTGATCAGGATGCTATTTTGATCAGGATTGCATTGGATGTGTAGATTGCTTTGGGTGTCATAGACATTTTAACAATAATTATTCTTCCAGTCCATGAACATGGAATGTTTTTCCATTTCTTTGTGTCATCTTCAGTTTCTTTCATAAGTATTCTATACTTTGTGGCATACAGATCTTTTATTTCTTTTTTTTAAAAGATTTTATTCATGAGAAACACACAGAAAAAGATAGAGACACTGGCAGAGGGAGATGCAGGCTCCTTGTGCAAACCTGATGTGGGACTCAATCCTGGGACTCTGGGACCACACCCTGAGCCAAAGGCAGATGCTCAGCTACTGAGCCATCCAGGTGTCCCTGAGCTACCCAAGTGTCCCACAGATCTTTTATTTCTTTGGTTAGGTTTATTCCTAGGTATCTTGTAGTTTTTGGTGCAATTTTAAATGGAATCAATTCCTTGATTTCTGTTTCTGCTGCTTCATTACTGGTGTATAGAAATGCAACAGATTTCTGTACATTGATTTTATATCATGTGACTTTACTGAATTCATGAATTCAGTCTTTTGGTGGAGTCTTTTGGGTTTTCTACATAGAGTATCATGTTGTCCGAAAAGAATGATAGTTTGACTTCTTCCTTGCAGATCTGGATGCCTTTTATTTCTTTTTATTGTCTGATTGCTGAAGTTAGGACTTTCAGTACCAGCTTAAATAGTAATGATGAGGGTGGACATCTTTGTCATGTTCCTGACCTTAGGGGAAAAGCTCTCAGTTTTTCCCCACTGAGTATGATATTCACTGTGGGTCTTTGGCATGGCCTTTATGATATTGAGATATGTTCCTTGTATCCCTACTTTATTGATGGTTTTTATCAAGAAAGAATGCTGTATTTTGTCAAATGCTTTTTCTGCCTCTATTAAAAGGATCATATGGTTTTTATTCTCTCTTTTATTAATGTATTGTACCACACTGATTGATTTGCAGATATTCAACCACCCCTGCAGCCCAGGAATAAATCTCACTTAATCATGGTGAATAATCTTTTTAGTGTACTGTTGGATTTAATTAGCTAGTATTCTGTTGATAATTTTTGTATCCATGTTCATCAGGGATATTGGTCTGTAACTCTCTGTTCTGGTTAGGTCTTGGTCTGGTTTTGGATTCAAGGTAATGCTGGCCTCATAGAATGAGTTTGGAAGTTCCCCTTCCATTTCTATTTTTTGGAACAGCTTCAGAAAAATAGGTATTAATTCTTCTTTAAATAATTGGTAGAATTCCCCTGGAAAGCCATCCAGCCCTGGACTCTTGTTTGTTGGGAAATTTTTAATTACTCATTCAATTTCTTTCTGGTTATCAGTCTGTTCAAGTTTTCTGTTTCTTCCCATTTCAGTTTTGGTAGTTTATATGTTTCTAGGAATTTATCCGTTTCTACCAGATTGTCTAATTTGTTGGCATATAAGCTCATAATATTCTTTTAAAATTGTTTTTATTTCTTCAGTATTGGTTGTGATCGCTCTTCTTTCAGTTGTGATTTTATTTATTTGGATCCTTTCTATTTTCTTTTTGGTAAGTCTGCCTAGGGATTTATCAATTTTGACAATTCTTTCAAATAACCATTTCCTAGTTTTGTTGACTTATTCTACTGCTTTTTTATTTCTATATCATTTATTTATGCTCTAATCTTTATTATTTCCCTTCTTCTGCTGGCTTTGGGCTTTATTTGCTGTTCTTTCCCCAGTTCCTTTAGTTGTAAGCTTAGGTTGTACATTTGAGTCCTTTCTTGCTTCTTGAGGAAGGCCTGTATTGGTATATACTTCCCTCTTATGATCACTTTTCATGCATTCCGAAGGTTTTGGACTGCCATGTTTTCATTTTCATTTGCTTTCATATATTTTTTAATTTCTTCTTTAATTTCCTGGTTGACCATTCATTCTTTAGTAGGATGTTCTTTAACAACCTCCATGTGTTTGCCGTATTCCCAGATTTTTTTCTTGTGGTTGACTTCAAGTTTCATAGTGTTATGGTCTGAAAATATTAATGCTATTATCTCAATCTTTTTGTACTGGTTGAGTGCTGATTTGTGACCCAGTATGTGATCTATTCTGGAGAATGTTCTATGTGCACTCAAAAAGAATGTGTATTCTCCTGCTTTAGGATGAAATGCTCTGAATATATATGTGAAGTCCATCTGGTCCATTGTGTCATTCAGAGTCCTTATTTCCTTGTTGATCTTCTGCTTAGATGATCTTTTCATTGCTGTGAGTGGGGTATTAAAGTCTCCTACTATTATTGTATTAGTATCAATGAATTTCTTTAAGTTTCTTCTTAATTGATTTATGTTTTTGGCTGCTTCCAAGTTGGACACATAAATATTTACAATTGTTAGGTAGGTCCTCTTGTTGATAGATCCCTTTATTATGGTATTGTGCCCTTCTCCATCTCTTATTACAGTCCCTGCTTTAAAATCTAGTTTGTCTGATATAAGTATGGCTACTCCAGCTTTCTTTTAATGTCCCTTAGCATGGTAGATCATTCTCCACCCTCTCACTTTCAATCTGGAGTTGTCTGGTCTCAAATGAGCCTTGTAAGCAAAATTTGGGTTTTTTTGTTTTTTTAATTTTTTTAATTTTTTATTTATTTATGATAGTCACAGAGAGAGAGAGAGAGAGAGAGAGAGACAGAGACAGAGAGAGAGACAAAGACACAGGCAGAGGGAGAAGCAGGCTCCATGCACCAGGAGCCCGATGTGGGATTCGATCCCAGGTCTCCGGGATCACGCCCTGGGCCAAAGGCAGGCGCCAAACCGCTGCGCCACCCAGGGATCCCGTAAGCAACATTTTGATAGGTCTTGTTTTTTCAATCCATTCTGATCCCTTATGTCTTTTGATTAGAGTATTGAGTCCATTTACATTCAGAGTAATTATTGGTAGATATTAATTTAATGCCATTGTATGACCTGTAAAGTTTCTGTTCCTGTAAATTGTCTCTCTTCCTTTCTAGTCTTGCTTTTTTTGTCTCTTCTCACTTAAAGGGTCCCTCTTAATATTTCTTGCAGAGCTGGTTTAGTGTTCACAAACTCCTTTAGTTTTTGCTTGTCTTGAAACTCTTTATCTCTCCTTCTGTTCTGAGTGGCAGCCTTGCTGACTATAGTAATCCTGGCTGCATATTTCTCCCACTCAGCATGCTGAATATTTCATGCCACTCTCTTCTGGCCTGCTAATTTTCTGTGGACAAATCTACTGCTATGTGTCTGCCTCTGAAGGTTGAGGACCTTTTGTCCCTAGCTGCTTTCAGAATTTTTTCTTTATCTTTGTATTTTGCAAGTTTCACTATGATATGTCATGGTATTGACCTGTTGTTGATTTTAAGGGGAGTTGTCTGTGCCTCTTGGGCTTGAATACCTGTTTCCTTCCACAGATTAGGGAAGTTCTCAGCTATAATTTGTTCAAATAAAACTTCTTTCCCTTTTTCCTGCGTTTCTTCTGGAAGTCCTATGACATAGGTATTATTGCGGTTTGTGGAATTACTGAGTTCCCTAAGTCTATATTTGTGATCTAATGGTTTTCTCTCCCTCTTCATTTCAGCTTCATTATTTTCCATAATTTTATCTTCAATATCACATATTCAATCCTCTGCTTCTTCTGTCCTCACTGTGATTACATCTGATCAGTTTTGCATTATGGTTATAGTAGTTTTTATTTTGGCCTGACTAGTTTTTGTCTTTTATGTCTGCATCAAGCTTTTCTCTGGTGTATTCTGTGCTTCTTTCAAGCCCAGAAAATATTCTTATAACTATTGTTCTAAGTTCTTTTTCAGATATATTGCTTATATCTGTTTTGAGCATATCCTTAGCTCTAATTTCTTCCTGGTCTTTCTTTTGTGGAGTAGTCTTCCATCTTGTTATTATGTCTAGGTTTCTGTCTTTTGCATATTATGAAATCTTGTTATGTTTCCTGCTCCTGAGAGTACTAGTATATTAAGAAGGTATTATATGCTGTCCAGAACCTGGCACTTCAGGAAGTGTTTCTAATGTATGCTTTGTGCACTCTGCTGTTGTGTCTTGGTTGCTCTATCCCACAGGTCAGTCCTCTACAAAGTTCCTCCTTGATTGCAGTGGGGAGTGTTTGGACCTTTAACTAGGCGTGCTTTGATTTATTTGTTAAGATAAGCCTGATAAAACAAATGAGTAGAAAGCTTGATCTAAGAAAAAAAGGAAAAGGAAGAAAAAGAAGAAAAAGAAAACAAACAAGCAAAAACTATAAGCCTGATTCCAAAAAGAGTAAGGAGGAAAAAAGAAAAGAAAAGAAAGCCTGATCCAAAAAAAAAGAGAAAAGGAAACATACAAATAAACCAACAAATGAACACAAACCTATAAGTCTGATTCCAAAGATAAAAGAAAAATGTATATAATAAAATATAATAAAAATATGAAAAAATAAAAAGAAAACCCAGTCCTATTTCCAACAGAACTGAAGCCAATGCTTTAGAACACTCTATGATCGGTAGAGTTGGTACATGCATTAGGGGTGGGCTGTGTTGATCTTTTTTTGTGTGTGTGTTGATCGTCCTTCTAAGGGAGAGGCCTACTGTGTTTCCTTACAGTCAGACATGGCCTAGTAGAGATGCCCCTGCTGGGAACAGGAGGGGTAGTGTTTGGTATAAGTGACTAGATCCTCTACTGGAGGTGCTGTATTCCTCTCTGAAGTCCTACCATGCTAGTGGAAGGGTATGGTGGTGGAAAATGCATAACCCTGCCCTCTAGGCCCTGAAGAGGGGAATTCATGGCTGCTGCTATTCAGGAGACTCTCAGAGAAAAGTGAACAATCTCCCCTCCTGTGTCCCAGGCTTTAGTCAGATCCCCGCCCTCAACCTGTCTGTGCCTGGGTTGTTGGTTTGCCTGGCACCACAGTTCTTCTGTTTTATCTCTGGCAGGTATCTGGGATTCAAAACTCCATATCTTAAAGGACCCAGCAAGGCCCAGATGCACTCTCTTCCCCTAGAGGAAAGACTTGAAGGGCTATGTCCGGCACTGTTTGGTTTCAGAAAAGCAGTTGCTTGCCTGCATAGGTACCTAGAGTATGCTGAAGACAGAAAAAAGCTGCAATCAAGTTATTTGCCCTCTGTGCATGCCTCTGTCTCCTTTTGTTGAACAGCCTCTCAGTGGCCCCAGCAAGCCTTTGTCTTTGGAGAGGCAAAATGCTCTCTTCCAAATGTACTCCATGAAGGGGAGCAATCTCTTCCAGTGCAACCCAGGGGATCCTACAATGAGGCATCTTGTGAGGACACTATGCAGTGTTCTCTCTCTCTCTCCTGCTCTCTCCTGTTCTCTCCCTTCTCCCTGACTTCACTCACAAAAAGGGCTCCCTCTCTTTTGTGGCACTGCAGTTTTTCTCTTTCCTAATTCACAGCTCTGAACCTCATGCATCTGCCACATTCTCTCCCTCCAATTGTGCAGATTGCTTTCTTAATCCTCATATCAATTTCCTACCAAAATGACTTGATGTTGATCTAGCTATGTTGGAGGGATGAGGCAAGTTCAGGAAGGTTCCCCTACTACTCCAGTATCTTAACTCCTCCCAGAAAAGCAACAATATATTTTGAATTTAGGAGAAAAGACTTTCTTAAATCTCAAAGTGTTGCTTAGTTCTTCTGTTAAGTTAGTTAAAGAAATAAAAATCTTATGTAAGAAAGAATTATTTAAGGACTAATTATTGAAAGTTCATTAAGTGACATCTTTAAAGTACTGAAAGAAAATAACAGTTAACCTAGAATTCTTTACTCAATGAAAACATTCTCCAAAAATGAAGAAAAATTACATTTCAGTAAGTTTATTTTTGAAAAGACAAAATATGTCAGAATTTGGCACCTTCTTACCTACTCTGAATGAAATATGAAGGGGAGTTATTTAGGCAGTAGGAAAACAACCCCAGATGGAAGGATGGGAAGGGAGAAGGAATGAAGAACAAAAGAAAAGAAAAATATATGAGGGAATATAAAGGGATATTATAAAAGAATATTACTTACTTAAAGTAACATTTTGTGAGGTTTAAAAAATATATATAGAAGAAAATGCATATCCACAATAGTTTACATTACAGGAATATAAGAAGGGTTAAAGTATTTTAAGATCTTTACAACGTCTGGAAAGTGGTAAAAGTGTTATAGTAATCTATAATAGGTCAAGAGTACATGATGTAATTTCTAGGGTAATCACTGAAAAATACTAACTACCAAGGTAAAAGAATGAATTACCATAATTTAAGAGTTGGAGGAAATGAAATAATAAATAAAAGTGAAAAACACTCATTTGTTCCAAAAGAAAGAAAAGAAGAAGATGGGAATAAAAAACAGATAAGACAAGTAGACAGTTTAGACCAAAATATATAATAATGGCTTTAAACTACTATTTAGACTACTCCAAATAAATGAAAAAATCATCAAACCTGATTTAAAAACATACTATTTATAAGAGACAAAACTTAAATACAAGACAAAAAGATGGAAGCCAAAGACAAAGATAGCAGCCAAAAGAAAGCTGGTATAATTATACTAATATCAGACCAAGTCAACTCCAAGCTATATTGCTACTAAAGACAAAGGCATATGTCATAATGATAGAAAAAGAAGTCAATCTAGCAGGAAGAACAAAGAAACTATCCTAAATTTAATTACTGTAATATCCTCAATAGTTATAAATCAAAAATTGGCAGAAGTAAAACCACAATAATATTTTGAAGTTTTGAGAGACTTCCCTTGGTAACTGATAAAAGAAACAGAAAACAATCAGTAAGTATATAGAGCGTCTGAGTAAAAAATGACATCTAGACTCGACACATACAGTAAACTATATCAAATACAGAATGTGTCATCTTTTTATCAAATGCACATTAATATTTACCAAAATAGATCTTATGCTGGGAATAAAGAAAATGTTAATAATTTCTAAGGACTAAAATCATAAGGATGTCATTTTCTCACTCAGTAGAATTAAACTAGAATATCCCTAAATGTTTGGAAATTAAGTGAAACATTTAAAAATATATAGTTTTAAAATATGACATTTTAGAACTTTAGTTTTTAAAATATTATTTATTTATTTATTTATTTATTTATTTATTTATGAGAGAGAGAGAGGGAAAGAGAGAGAGAGAGACAGTCAGAGACACAGGCAGAGGGAGAAGCAGGCTCCATGGCAGGAGCCCAAAGCGGGACTCCATCCCGGGAGTCCAGGATCATGCCCTGGGCCAAAGGCAGGCGCTAAACCACTGAGCCACCCAGGGATCCCCTAGAACTTTAAAATAAAGGTAATGTAGTACTTAGAAGGAAATGTATAGCTGTAAAGATGCATCTATTAGTAAAGAAGAAAGAATAAAATCAATGTACTAATTATCTCAAGCTACTCAAAGAAGAATAGAAATAAGAAAATTTATTAAAGATAAATAATGAAGTAAATGAAATGGAAAATAATCATAAAATAAAGAAAACTAATAAGCTTAAAAGTTGATTATCTGGGAAGTTTAATAAAATTGACAAACCTTGGGGTGCCTGGGTGGCTCATTTGGTTAGGCATCTACCTTCAGCTCAGGTCATGATCCTGGAAACCAGGATCGAGAGCTCCAGCAGGGAGCTCAGAGGGGAGTCTGCTTCTCCCTCTGCCCCTCATCCTGCTAATGCTCTCCTTCATTCTATCTTTCAAATAAAATATTTTTTAAAAATTGACAAACCTCTACCAAGGCTGCTCAAGAAAAAAAAAAAAGGTAAATAGAAATTACCAACCAAGAATAATATGCCTTATAGATAGTTAAAAAAAACCATTAAAATATTATGACCTGGTCACCTTGGTGGCTTAGATAGTTAAGCATCTGCCTTCACCTCAGGATATGATCCCAGGGTCCTGGGATCAAGTTCTGTATTGGGCTCCCTGCTCAGCAGGTAGTCTGCTTCTCCTTCTGTTCCTTGCACTCTCTCTCAAATAAATAAAATTGTTAAAAAAATGTATGACCTTATGACCAATATTTTGAAGATTTAGATGAAATGTACAAATTCCAGAGAGGCGGGGCAAGATGGCGGAAGTGTAGAGTCCCCAAGTCACCTGTCCCCACCAAATTACCTAGATAACCTTCAAATCATCATGAAAACCTACGAATTCGGCCTGAGATTTAAAGAGAGAACAGGAATGCTACAGTGAGAAGAGTTCGCGCTTTTATCAAGGTAGGAAGACGGGGGGAGGGAAAGAAATAAAGAAACAAAAGGCATCCAAGGGGGAGGGCCCCGTGAGAAGCTGGGCTAAGGCCGGGGCGAGTGTCCCCAGGACAAGAAAGCCCCGTCGCGGAGAAGCAGGAGCTTCACCAACCTTCCCAGGCGGAAAGGGGCTTGCAGGGAGTTAGAGCAGGACCCCAGGAGGGGCGGGGATGCCCTCGGGCTCCCTGGGACACTAACAGAGCACCTGCGCCCCAGGGAGAGCGCGCCACACCCCTGTGGCCGAGCTCCCTAAAGGGCTGCAGCGCGTGCCCAGCTGGACCCGGGAGCAGCTCAGAAGCGGCTCAGGAGGCGGCTCCACGCAGAGGGGGCTGCACGGCCCCAGGAGAAGCTTGGAGGCAGCTCAGGTGGCGGCTCCGCATGGAGCGGACTGCGCGGCCCCGGGAGAAGCTCAGGGGTGGCTCGGGCAGAGGCTCCATGCAAAGGGAGCTGCGCGGGGGGAGCTCGATTCAAGCAGCACAGGCCCCGGGAGCACAGGGAGCCGGGGACACAGCCCAGGATCTGACCTCCCCCCGGGACAGGCAGAGGCCAGGAGGGCACAGGACAGCAAGGACACTCCTGCCACCGGGCGACCCTGAGCTGAGCAGATCAGCTGCCCCCACCCCCGGAGCATCCAGGCTCCTGCAGACTGAGAGCTCCATAGTTACTGCAGGAACAGAATCCAGGGCTCCATGGCTGGCCACCACCACTGTTGTTCCTCCTGGGACCTCACAAGATAAACTGAGCCTCACAGTGGCCTCACCAGATAAACAGGATAAACATCTTTCACTGATCCCTGCACCAGGCAGGAGGCTGAGCAGCTCCTCCAAGTGCTCACACCTGAAAATCAGCACAGCAGGCCCCTCCCCCAGAAGACCAGCTAGACCAACAGGGGAAAAACAAATTACTGACAAAGCAGAACTGGAAAGTTCCAGGGGAAGTCGAGGGATTTACAGGATACAGAATCAGAGGATATGCCCCCTTTTTTTTGTTTTTGATTTCTGTTTGCTCCCCCCCCTTTTTTCTTTTCTCTTTTCTTCTCTTTTTTTTTCTCTTTTTTCTTTCTTTTTTTTTCCTTTTTCTTCCTTTCTTTTTCTTTTCTTCTTTCTCTTCTCTCTTTTTATCCTTTTCCCAATACAACTTGTTTTTGGCCACTCTGCACTGAGCAAAATGACTAGAAGGAAAACCTCACCTCAAAAGAAAGAATCAGAAACAGTCCTCTCTCCCACAGAGTTACAAAATTTGGATTACAATTCAGTGTCAGAAAGCCAATTCAGAAGCACTATAATACAGCTACTGGTGGCTCTAGAAAAAAGCATAAAGGACTCAAGAGACTTCATGACTGCAGAATTTAATTCTAATCAGGCAGAAATTAAAAATCAATTAAATGAGATGCAATCCAAACTAGAGGTCCTAACAATGAGGGTTAATTAGGTGGAAGAACGAGTGAGTGACAAAAGACAAGTTGATGGCAAAGAGGGAAACTGAGGAAAAAAGAGACAAACAAAAGATCATGAGGATAGATTAAGGGAAATACATGACAGCCTGAGGAAGAAAAATCTACGTTTAATTGGGGTTCCCAATGGCGCCGAAAGGGACAGAGGTCCAGAATATATATTTCAACAAATCATAGCTGAAAACTTTCCTAATCTGGGAAGGGAAACAGGCATTCAGATCCAGGAAATAGAGATATACCCCCCTAAAATCAATAAAAACCTCTCAACACCTCAACATTTAATAGCGAAGCTTGCAAATTCCAAGAATAAAGAGAAGATCCTTAAAGCAGCAAGAGATACAAAATCTCTAATTTTTATGGGGAGAAATATTAGATTAACAGTAGGCCTCTACACAGAGCCCTGGAAGGCCAGAAAGGGATGGCAGGATATATTCAGGGTTCTAAATGAGAAGAACATACATCCAAGAATACTTTATCCAGCAAGGCTTTCATTCAGAATAGAAGGAGAGATAAAGAGCTTCCAAGATAGGGAGGAACTGAAAGAATACGTGAGCACCAAAACAGCTCTACAAGAAATTTTAAGGGGGACTCTTAAAATTCCTCTTTAAGAAGAAGTCTAATGGAACAATCCACAAAAATAGGGACTAAATAGGTATCATGATGACACTAAACTCATATCTTTCAATAGTAACTCTGAACGTGAATGGGCTTAAAGACCCCATCAAAAGGCGCAGGGTGTCAGACTGGATAAAAAAGCAAAACCCATCTATTTTCTGTCTACAAGTGACTCATTTTAGACATAAGGACACATACAGCCTGAAAATAAGAGGTTGGAGAACCATTTAACATTTAAATGGTCCTCAAAAGAAAGAAGGGGTAGCCATCCTTATATCAGATAAACTAAAGTTTATCCCGAAGACTGTAGTAAGAGATGAAGAGGAACACTATATCATACTTAAAGGATCTATCCCAGAAGAAGATTTAACAATCATCAATATATATGACCCGAATGTGGGAGCTGCCAAACATATCAATCAATTAATAACCAAAGTAAACACATACTTAGATAATACACTTATATTTGGTGACTTCAATCTAGCGCTTTCTACACTCAATAGGTCTTCTAAACACAACATCTCCAAAGAAACGAGAGCTTTAAATGATACACTGGACCAGATGGATTTCACACATATCTACAGAACTTTACATCAAAACGCAACTGAATACAAATTTTTCTCAAGTGCACATGGTACTTTCTCTGGAATAGACCACATATTCGGTCACAAATCAGGTCTGAACTGATGCCAAAACATTGGGGTCGATCTCTGCATATTCTCAAACCATAATGCCTTGAAATTAGAACTAAATCACAACAAGAAGTTTGGAAGGACTTCAAACACGTGGAGGTTAAGGACCATCCTGCTAAAAGATGAAAGGGTCAACCAGGAAATTAAGGAAGAATTAAAAAGATTCATGGAAACTAATGAGAATGAAGATACAACCGTTCAAAATTTTTGGGATACAACAAAAGTAGTCCTGAGGGGGAAATACATGGCAATACAAGCATCCATTCAAAAACTGGAAAGAACTCAAATACAGAAGCTAACCTTACACCTAAAGGAGCTAGAGAAAAAACAGCAAATAGATCCTACAGCCAGCAAAAGAAGAGAGTTAATAAATTTTTGAGCAGAACTCAATGAAATAGAGACCAGAAGAACTGTGGAACAGATCAACAAAACCTGGAGTTGGTTCTTTGAAAGAATTAAGAAGATAGATAAACCATTAGCCAGCCTTATTAAAAAGAAGAGAGAGAAGACTCAAAAAAAGTCATGAATGAGAAAGGAGAGATCACTACCAACACCAAGGAAATACAAACGATTTTAAAAACATATTATGAACAGCTATATGCCAATAAATTAGGCAATCTAGAAGAAATGGATGCATTTCTGGAAAGCCACAAACTACCAAAACTGGAACTGGAAGAAATAGAAAACCTGAACAGGCCAATAACCAGGGAGGAAATTGAAGCAGTCCTCAAAAACCTCCCAAGACACAAAAGTCGAGGGCCAGATGGCTTCCCAGGGAAATTCTGCAAACGTTTAAAGAAGAAACCATACCTATTCTACTAAACCATACCTATTCTACTAAAGCTATTTGGAAAGATAGAAAGAGATGGAGTACTTCCAAATTCGTTCTATGAGGCCAGCATCACCTTAATTCCAAAACCAGACAAAGACCCCACCAAAAAGGAGACTTATAGACCAATATCCTTTTGAACATGGATGCAAAAATTCTCAACAAGATACTAGCCAATAGGATACAACAATACATTAAGATTATTCACCATGACCAACTAGGATTTATCCCTGGGATGTAAAACAATTAATGTGATTCATCATATCATCAAGAGAAAAACCAAGAACCATATGATCCTCTCAATAGATGCAGAGAAAGCATTTGACAAAATACAGCATCCATTCCTGATCAAAACTCTTCAGAGTGTAGGGATAGAGGGAACATTCCTCAACATCTTAAAAGCCATCTATGAAAAGCCCACAGCAAATATAATTCTCAATGGGAAGCACTGAGAGCCTTTCCCCTAAGATCAGGAACAAGACAGGGATGTCCACTCTCACCACTGCTATTCAACATAGTACTAGAAGTCCTAGCCTCAGCAATCAGACAACAAAAAGAATTAAAAGGCAGTCAAATTGGCAAAGAAGAAGTCAAACTCTCCCTCCTTGCTGATGACCTGATACTGTACATAGAAAACCCAAAAGACTCACCCCAAGATTGCTAGAACTCATACAGCAATTTGGCAGTGTGGCAGGATACAAAATCAATGCCCAGAAGTCAGTGGCATTTCTATACACTAATAATGAGACTGAAGAAAGAGAAATTAAGGAGTCAATCCCATTTACAATTGCACCCAAATGCATAAGATACTTAGGAATAAACCTAATCAAAGAGATAAAGGATCTATACCCTAAAAACTATAGAACACTTCTGAAAGAAATTGGGGAAGACACAAAGAGATGGAATAATATTCCATGCTCATGGATTGGCAGAATTAATATAGTGAAAATGTCAATGTTACCCAGGGCAATATACACGTTTAATGCAATCCCTATCAAAATACCATGGACTTTCTTTAGAGAGTTAGAACAAATTATTTTAAGATTTGTGTGGAATCTGAAAAGACCCCGAATAGCCAGGGGAATTTTAAAAAAGAAAACCATAGCTGGGGGCATCACAATGCCAGATTTCAGGTTGTACTACAAAGCTGTGGTCATCAAGACAGTGTAGTACTGGCACAGAAACAGACACATAGATCAATGGAACAGAATAGAGAATCCAGAAGTGAGCCCTCAACTTTATGGTCAACTAATATTCGACAAAGCAGGGAACACTATCCACTGGAAAAAGGACAGTCTCTTCAATAAATGGTGCTGGTAAAATTGGACATCCACATTCAGAAGAATGAAACTAGACTATTGTCTTGCACTATACACAAAGATAAACTCAAAATGTATGAAAGATCTAAATGTGAGACAAGATAATATATTTATTATATTATATATTATATATGTCCTCGAAATCACATAGTAAGACTTCTCCATTCTTTATGTCAAATGTTCTGAAATTATCAGCAAGAGTGCAAATGTTTGTAGTGTGTTTGTAGCAAGTCATAGAAAATAAAAAATGTGTCAATTGTGTTATTTAATATAGTATATTGAAATGGCAGTGAGAGAGAATGAGATTGACACCTTTTATTTTTTTTTCTACCTCCAGGGTTTAAAATGTCCTTTGTTACTATTGTTATTTAGGAAAGAACCAAAATATATGATAAAGCAAAACAAGCAACTCTCCCTGATAAAAATAAGTACCTGTTTCCTAGTTTATGGAACGAAAGAAAGGGGAAAAAAAGAATATAAAAAATCTCAAGGCCTCTCACATTCTTCAGATATCAGGGAAAACTATTAATTTCTCATTAGATTTCTAATGTTGTAATATTCAAGAAGAGCAAACTAACTCATTGCAAAAGAAGGTCCCTTAGGTCAGATATGGTCCTGAGTGAAAATGAAATTAGGAACTCTTTCATTTGATTATTACTCACAGGTTTTTGTTTTTGTTTTTTTTTTACATTTGGTTCCCAAATTGGCTGTGGGTTTTAAAGTGAGGACTTTGCCAAATCAAGTCACTAACAGGCAGGAGGAGTAGGGTAATTTCACAAGGTAGACCAGGCAAATAAAGGCCTCCCCAGGTCCCAGACCTAGAATAGGTTATCTCATTAACCCCAGAGGAAATGCCTAATTACCCTCTGGAGCAGTCTAACTGCATTTGCAAGGCAAGAATTCAAACCCCAGGATTTGCAAATGAGTATGCCCAGTTGAGCTGAGCCAGCACCTAAAAATTGCTTGAAAGGAAAACTGGCTTAAAGTTTTGCCTAGAAACAAATAGAAACCTGGATATTAAGAGTTTGTGACTGAATTCTATACAAGATAAAGCAAACTGCTTCTTAATTCAGAAAAGTCAGAAAGACTCCATGATTTAGTTTCTTTTTTTTTTAATTTTTTTAAACTTTTATTTATTTATGATAGGCACACAGTGAGAGAGAGAGAGGCAGAGACACAGGCAGAGGGAGAAGCAGGCTCCATGCACCGGGAGCCCGACGTGGGATTCGATCTCAGGTCTCCAGGACCGCGCCCTGGGCCAAAGGCAGGCGCCAAACCGCTGCGCCACCCAGGGATCCCAATGATTTAGTTTCATTTGCAGTAGCAGTGGCTTCTGAGTTCACTTTACCAGATATACTAGTTACTGCCCTACATAATAATACTAAAGAAGATCATTTAGGACTCCAAAAGAAAGTTTGTGTAACAACTGTAAAAGTCTACTAATTAGGAAATTAGCAAGTTAGATATTAACTACAGAATTTTCCATAGTCTAATGCTATGTCTCTCAACTGAAAATTTCAGATGATATAACATATACTAATAACTGTCAACACTGTATCTTTTATTGCTGGCTGACCACCATGGCAGAATAGAGCATATTCTTAATCAGGCCAAGATTCTAGATTTGGTTTCCTATAGTGGTAACCTTGGCTCTGTTCTTTGATGACAGATCATATCCCAACCACATAAAAAGGTCATTAAAGGAACTAAAAAAATATGTGTGCTCTATATAACCTCATTCATACAACAAATAATTACTAAGCACATACCATAATCATGGCTTGTTGCCTGAAAAATACAAAAGAAAAAATAGGGGGGTCATTGAAAAAGTATATTCTGTTTATGATGTTCCAATAGGTTTATGTTAATATTATATTAACATTCATTTAGTTAATACTTGAAGAGTTGCAGAGCAAAGGATATTGGCAAAGATTCCATGTCTAAGCATTTGACTTCCACTCATTATGATAATCACTTCTGTTGGCAAAAACTAACTCAGATATTACTATTTAAAATACAAGAAAGAGATAAGGGGGAGAGAGGCTTGGGAAGATGGTAGAGTAGGAGGACCCTAAGCTCACTTCATCCCACATTTTCAACTAGATATCACTCACATCCAAATAAATAAGCTAGAGAGTGATCCAAAGACTGGCAGAACAAACTCTATAAATAAATGTAGAGAGGAAGCCAATGAGGAGAGGTAAGGAAAGGCAAGGCAGGTGCTACCCACAGGAGGGAGGGAGTTGCAGGTGCAGAGAGGGGAAAACAAGTGAACCCACATAGGGAAAACAAGTTTCCACAATATCTGGCCTTGAAAACCAGAGGGGCTGAGTTCCATGAGTTGGGAGCCTGAATCTTTAGAATTCAGCTGACTTAGCACTGGGCAATCCAGGAGGGCAAGTAATTGCCAGGTCTCTGGCCTTAAAGAGACAACAGCCTGTAAAGAGGCAACATAGAAGCAAGAGCTTGCATAATGGGAAGATCTGTTTATGCTGATTTCAGAGTGTGTTGGGGATACATTTCTCTGGGAACAGAGGAGCTGGCAGGGGACATTTTCCTCCCCTGCTCCCCAGCATAAACCAGAGTCACCTGTGCAGCACTGCCCAGACAATTGCTCTCTAGCCTGCTAGCAGTGTACCTGGCCCATCAGTTCTCCTGATGACTGGCTCACTCCAAACCTGCTGGCCTGGGCCCTGGGCTCTATGCAAATTTTGTTAACACTTCGGGAGCCTCACTTAGCTACCACCCATACAAAAGCCACACCCATGCCCAGCCACCACAAACACAGCCATGTGTCCATGGCCACCATTACTGCTACATGCTGTGCCCCTGGCTGCTACCATGATTTGGGGGATTGGACCTAGGACTAGTGGCTAAGTGCAAATTTTGCTAATACTGCCACCCCACCTCTGAGCCCTTCTGCAGTCATACCCCCTCAGAACTTGCCTGCCTGGCTCTAACATCACAAAGAGCAAGCACAGCCAACAGCAGGCAGAGAGTCAGTGCAGACAACTGGACCAAAAGGAAAAGCAACTCAGACACAATAGTAGAACACAAGCAACACACATAGGAGACTTCCCTGAAGTTTCAGGTTCTGGTGAATAGGGGACACTGCAATGCAGGGCAATGTAGGACCTGTTCCTCATAAAGCCACTACTTTCAACAGAAGAGGACATACCTGACTTTCCTACCACACAAAAACAGACACAGGGAGGTAGAAAAAAATGAGGAGACAGAGAAATATGTCCAAAATGAGAAAACAAGGCAAAATCAGAGCATAAGAGCTAAGCAAAGGGGGGAACTTGATGGGATGAGCACTGGGTGTTATTCTATATGTTGGCAAATTGAACACCAATAAAAAAATAAATGTATTAAAAAAGACAGAAATAAGTAATATACCTGATACAGAATTTAAAGTAATGATTATAAAGATGCTCCTGGACTTCAGAAGAGGATGGAAGCCATCAGTGAGACCCTTGACAAAAAGATAAAACTCACATATCAGAGATAACTCAATAAACGAAATAAAAAATACAATAAATGGAATAAATAGTAATCTGCAGTGAGCAGAGGAACCTATCAGTGACCTGGAGGATAGAGTAATGTAAAAAATCAAGCTGAACAGGTGAGAGGCAAATACTGCATGGTGAGAATAGAACTAGAGAACTCAGTGACTCCATCAAGTGTAATAACATTTACATTATAGGCATTCCAGAAGGAGAAAAGAGACAAAAGTGTGTAGAAAATGTATTTAAAGAAATAATAGGTGAAAACTTGCTGAATATGGGGAGGGAAACAGAGAACCAGATTCAGGAGAAACAGAGATCCCCCACCAAATTCAACAAAAAGAGGGCCATACCAAGACATACAGTAATTAAAATGGCAAAAAAAATAGTGATAAAGAATTTTAAAGGTTACAAGAGATGAGAAGACAGTTATATACAAAAGAAACCCCATAAGGATATCATATGATTTTTTAACAGAAACTTTGCAGAACAAAGTGGTATGATGTATACAAACTGCTAAATGGAAAAATCTGCAGCCAGGAATATTCTAGTCAACAAGGCCATCATTCAGAATAGAAGGAAAAATAAAGAGTTTCTTAGAAAAACAAAATTTGAAAGAATTCATGATCACTAAACCAGCCCTATAAGAAACGTCAAGGGGAACTCTGCATGGAAGCCAAAAACCAAAAGTGAGGGTAAGAAAAATAAGAAACATAAATGCAAAAAACAAAAACAAACAAACAAACAAACAAACAAAAAAACCTAAATATATTTGTAAAAATCAGTCAAGCACAAAATAAAAGGATGCAAATTATGATAATATCTGAAATATGGAGAAGAGAGGAGTAAAGAATGAGTTCAACATTAAGCAACCATCAGCATTATATAGACTGCTATGTGCAAAAGCCATTATATAGAAACCAAATGGTAACCACAAATCAAAAAACTGTAATGGATATGCAAAAAATAAAGAGTAAGAAATTCTAGTATATCACTAAAGAAAACCAGCACAATGAAAATGAGAAAGAGAAGAAAGGGGCAGAGAAAAACTAGAAAAAACAAGCACAAAAGAAGTCACAAAATGGCAAAAAATACATATTAATGTACTTGAATGTAAATAGACTAAATGCTCCAATCAAAACACACAGGAGGGGGCGGGGCAAGACGGCAGAGGAGTAGGGTCCCTAGAGTTACCTGTCCCACCAACTTACCTAGATAACTTTCAAATCATCCTGAAAACCTATGAATCCGACCTGAGATATAAAGAGAGAATGGCTGGAAAGCTACAGAGAGGAGTTTGTGCTTCTAAGAAGTACAACTCGTTTTTAGCCACTCTGCACTGAGCAAATTGACTAGAAAGAAGAACTGACCACAAAAGAAAGAATCAGAAACAGTCCTCTCTGCCACAGAGTTACAGAATTTCTGTTACAATTCAATGTCAGAAAGCCAATTCAGAAGCACAATTATAAAGCTACTGGTGACTCTGGAAAAAAGCATAAAGGATGCAAGACACTTCATGACTACAGAATTTAGATCTAATCAGGCCTAAATTAAAAATCAATTAAATGAGATGCAGGGCAGCCCTGGTGGCGCAGCGGTTTGGCGTCACCTGCAGCCTGGGGTGTGATCCTGGAGACCCGAGATCGAGTTCCACATCGGGCTCCCTGCGTGGAGCCTGCTTCTCCCTCTGTCTGTGTCTCTGCCCCTCTCTATCTGTGTCTATGAATAAATAAATAAAATCTTTAAAAAATAAAAATAAATGAGATGCAATACAAACTGGAGGTCCTAATGATGAGGGTTAATGAAGTAGAAGAAAGAGTGAGTGAGATAGAAGACAAGTTGGTGCCACGGAAGGAAGCTGAGGAAAAAGAAAAAGATTAAAGACCATGAGGAAAGTTTAAGGGAAATAAATGACAGACTCAGAAAGAAAAAATCTATGTATAATTGGGGTTCCAGAGGGCGCCAAAAAGGAAAGAGGACTAGAAAGCATATTTGAACAAATCATAGCAGAGAACTTCCCTAATTTTGGGAGGGAAACAAGCATTCAGATCCAGGAGATAGAGACATCCCCCCTAAAATCAATAAAAACCATTCAACACCTTGACATTTAATAGTGAAACTTGAAAATTCCCAACATAAAGAGAAAATCCTTAAAGCAGCAAGAGATCCTTAACTTATATGGGGAGAAATATTAGATTAACAGCAGACCTCTCTACAGAGACCTGGCAGGCCAGAGAGGGCTGGCAGGATATATTCAGGGTCCTAAATGAGAAGAACATGCAGCCAAGAATACTTTATCCAGCAAGCTTTCATTCAGAATGGAAAGAGAGATAAAGAGCTTCCAAGATAGGCAGAAACTGAAAGAATATGGGACCAACAAACCAGATCTGCAAGAAATATTAAGCATCTGTAAAAGAAAGTGGATCCTCAAAGAAATAACCCACAAAAACTGGGACTGAATAGGTATTATGATGACACTAAACTCTTATCTTTCAATAGTAATTCTGAACGTGAATGTGCTTAATGATCCCATCAAAAGATGCAGGGTTTCAGACTGGATAAAAAAGCAAGACCCATCTATTTGCTGTCTACAAGAGACTCATTTAAGACCTAAGAACACCTACAACCTCAAAATGAAAGGGTGGAGAACCATTTACCATTTAAATGGTCCTCAAAAGATAGCAAGGGTATCAATCCTCATATCAGATAAGTTAAAGTTTATCCCAAAGACTGTAGAAAGAGACAGAAAGAGACGAAGAAAGACACTATATCATACTTAAAGGATCTATCCAACAAGAGGACCTAACAACCATGAATATTTATGTCCCTAATTGAGAGCTGCCAAGTATATCAATCAATTAATAACCAAAGGTAAGACATACTTAGATAATAACACACTAATACTCGGAGACATCAACACGGTGCTTTCTGAAAATGACGTATCTTCTAAGCACAACATCTCCAAAGAAACAAGAGCATTAAATGATACACTGGACCAGAAGGATTTCACAGATATTTACTGTACTTTTCATCCAAACGCAACTGAATATACATTCTTCTCAAGTGCACATGGAACTTTCTCCAGAATAGACAACATACTGGGTCACAAATCAGGTCTTAACTGATACTAAAAGATAGGGACTGTACCCTGCATATTTTCAGACCATAATGCTTTGAAACTTGAACTCAATCAGAAGAAGAAATTTGGAAGAAATTCGGAAGAAATTCAAACTCATGGAGGTTAAAGACCATCCTGCAAAAAGATGAAAGGGTCAACCAAGAAATTAGAGAAGAATTAAAATGATTCATGGAAACTAATGAGAATGAAGATACAACCATTCAAAATCTTTGGGATACAGCAAAAGCAGTCCTCAGAGGGAAATACAACACAATACAAGCATCCCTCAAAATATTGGAAAACACTCAAATACACAAGCTAACATCGCACCTAAAGGAACTGGAGAAAGAACAGCAAATAAAACTTACACCAAGCAGAAGACGAGAGTTAATAAATATTCAAGCAAAGTCAATGAAATAGAAACCAGAAGAACTGTAAAACAGATCAACAAAACCAGCAGTTGATTCTTTGAAAGAATTAATAAGATAGATAAACCATTAGCCAGCCTTATTAAAAACAAAATAGAAAAGACTAATTAATATAATCACAAATGAGAAAGGATAGATCACACCCCAAACCAAGGAAATACAAACAATTTTAAAAAACTTATTATGAGCAGCTATATGCCAATAAATTAGGCAATCTGGAAAAATGGACCCATTTCTAGAACACCACAAACTACCAAAAGTGGAACTCGAAGAAATAGAAAACCTGAACAGGCCAATAACAGGGGAGGAAATTGAAGCAGTCATCAAAAACCTCTGAAGACACAAAAGTCCAAGGCCAGATGGCTTCCCAGGGGAACTCTATCAAAAGTTTAAAGATAAACAATACCTATTCTACTAAAGCTGTTCCAAAAGAGAGAAAGGGATGGAATGCTTCCAAACTCATTCTATGAGGCCAGAATTACCTTAATTCCAAAAGCAGGCAAAGATCCCACCAAAAAGGAGAATTATAGACCAATATCCCTGATGAACATGGATGCAAAAATTCTCAACAAGATACTAGTCAAGAGGATCCAACAGTACTTTAAGATTATTCACCATGACCAAGTGGGATTTATCCCCAGGATACAAGGCTGGTTCACCACTCGTAAAACAATCAACGTGATAGATCATATCAACAAGAGAAAACACAAGAACCATATGATCCTCTCATTAGATGCAGAGAAAGCATTTGACAAAATACAGCATCCATTCCTGATCAAAACTCTTCAGAGTGTAGGGATAGAGGGAACATTCCTCGGCATCTTAAAAACCATCTACGAAAAGCCCAGAGCAAATACCATTCTCGACGGGGAATCAAAGGGAGCCTTTCCCTTAAGATCAGGAACATGACAGGGATATCCGCTCTCACCATGACTATTCAAGATAGCACTAGAAGCCCTAGCCTCAGCAATCAGACAACAAAAAGAAATAAAAGGCATTCAAATTGGCAAAGAAGGAGTCAAAAATCTCCCTCTTTGCAGATGACTTGATACTGTACATAGAAAACCCAAAAGCCTCTACCCGAAGATTGCTAGAACTCATACAGCAATTCAACAGTGTGGCAGGATACAAAATCAATGCCCAGAAATCAGTGGCAGTTCAATACACTAACAATGAGACTGAAGAAAGAGAAATTAAAGAGACAATCCCACTTACAATTGCACCCAAAACCATAAGATACCCAGGGATAAACCTAACCTAGAGGTAAGGGATCTATACCCTAAAAACTACAGAGCACTTCTGAAAGAAAATGAGGAGGATACAAAGAGATGGAAAAATATTCCATGCTCACGGATGCTACCCAGGGCAATTTGCACATTTAATGGAATCTCTATCAATATACTATGGACTTTCTTCACAGAGTTGGAACAAATTATCTTAAGATGTGTGTGGAATCAGAAAAGATCCCAAATAGCCTGGGGAGTATTGAAAAGGAAAACCAGAGCCGGGGGCATCACAATGCTGGATTTCAGGTTTTCCTACAACACTGTGATCATCACAACAGTGTGGCACTGGCATAAAAACAGACACCGAGATCAATGGAATGGAATGGAGAACCCAGAAATGGGCCCTCAACTCTATGGTCAACTAATATTCGACAAAGCAGGAAAGACTATCCACTGGAAAAAGGACAGTCTCTTCAATAAGTGGTGCTGGGAAAATTGGACAGCCTCGTGCAGAAGAATGAAACTACACCATTCTCTTACAGCAGATACAAAGGTAACTCAAAATAGATGAAAGATTTAAATGGGAGGCAAGAATCAATCAAAATCCTAGAGGAGAACACAAGCAACACCCCTTTTGAACTTGGCCACAGCAACTTCTTACAACATGCATCTATGAAGGCAAGGGAAACAAAAGCAGAGATGAATTCTTGGAACTTAATGAAGATAAAAATCTACAGAGCAAAAGAAACTGTCATCAAAACTAAAAGGCAACCTACAGAATGGGAGAAGATATTTGCAAATGACATATCAGAAAAAAAGGGCTGGTATCCAGGATCTATAAAGAACATATTAAACTCAACAGCAAAGAAACAATCCAACCATGAAATGGTCAAAAGACATGAACAGAAATCTCACAGAGGAAGACATAGACATGGCCAACACGCACATGAGAAAATTCTCCGCATCAATGGCTATCGGGGAAATACAAATCAAAACCACAATGAAATACCATGTCACCCCAGTGAGATAGGTGAAAATTCAGAAGGCAGGAAACAACAAATGTTGGAGAGGATGTGGAGAAAAGGGAACCTTCTTGCACTGTTGGTGGGAATGTGAACTGGTGCAGCCACTCTGTAAAACTATGTGGAGGTTCCTCAAACAGTGAAAAATAGATCTGCCCTATGACCCAGCGATTGCACTGCTGAGGATTTACCCCAAAGATACAGATGCAGTGAAACGCCAAGACACCTGCACCCCAACATTTATAGCAGCAATGTCCACAATAGCCAATCTGTGGAAGGAGACTTGGTGTCCATTTAAAGGTGAATGGATAAAGAAGATGTGGTCTATGTATACAATGGAATATTACTCAGCCATTAGAAATGACAAATACTCGCCATTTGCTATGACGTGGATGGAACTGGAGGGTATTATGCTGAGTGAAATGAGTCAATCGGAGAAGGACAAACATTATATGGTCTCATTCATTTGGGGAATATAAAAAATAGTGAAAGGGAATAAAGTGGAAAGGAGAAAAATGAGTGGGAAATATAAGAAATGGAGACAGAACATGAGAGACCCCTAACTCTGGGAAATGAACAAGGGGTATTGGAAGAGGAGGCAGGTGGGGGATGGGGTGAATGGGTGATGGGCACTGAGGGGGGCACTTGATGGGATGTGCACTGGGTGTTGTGCTATATGTTGGCAAATCGAACTCCAATAAGAAAATATTTACAAAACATAAAAACAAAACAACAAAACACACGGGGTAACAGAGTGGTTAAAATAAAAGACCCATCTAAATGCTGCCTACAAGAATGTCACTTCAGACTTAAAGACACCTGTAGATTGAAAGTTAACGATTGGACAAATGTTTATCATGCAAATTGGTGTCAAAAGAAAGTCGGAGGAAAATACTTATATTAGATGTAATAGACTTTTAAACAATGTCTGGTAAGGGGCACTGGGTAGCAGTATCTGCCTTCAGCTCATGTCATGATCGCAGTGTCCTGAGATTGAGCCTCAAATTAAGCTCTCTGCTCATGGGGAGCCTGCTTCTCCCTCTCCCTCTGCCTCCTGCTACACCTGCTTGTGCTCTCTCTTTCTCTCTGTAAAATAATAGAAAAAAAAGATTTTATGCATGTCTTAAAACAGAGAAAGAAGGACACTATATAATAATAAAAGGGACAATCCAACAAGAATATAAAACAATTGTATATGCTCCCAACATGGGAACACCCAAGTGCATAAAAGTTAATAACAAACATAAAGGAATTAATTGATAGTAATACAATGGTAAGAGACTTTAACTCCTCACTTACATCAATGGACAGATTATCCAAACATAAAATCAGTAAGGAAACTTGTTTTTTTTTAAATAAATTAATTTTTATTGGTGTTCAATTTACCAACATACAGAATAACACCCAGTGCTCATCCCGTCAAGTGCCCCCCTCAGTGCCCATCACCCATTCACCCCCAACCCTGCCCTCCTCCCCTTCTACCACCCCTAGTTCGTTTCCCAGAGTTAGGGGTCTCTCATGTTCTGTCTCCCTTTCAGATATTTCCCACACATTTCTTCTCCCTTCCCTTATATTCCCATTCACTATTATTTATATTCCCCACATGAATGAGAACATATAATGTTTGTCCTTCTCCGACTGACTTACTTCACTCAGCATGATACCCTCCAGTTCCATCCACGTTGAAGCAAATGGTGGGTATTTGTCGTTTCTAATGGCTGAGTAATATTCCATTGTATACATAGACCACATCTTCTTTATCCATTCATCTTTCAATGGACACCTAGGCTCCTTCCACAGTTTGGCTATTATGACATTGCTACTATAAACATCGGGGTGCACGTGTCCCAGCGTTTCATTGCATCTGTATCTTTGGGGTAAATCCCCAACAGTGCAATTGCTGGGTCGAAGGGCAGGTCTATTTTTAACTCTTTGAGGAACCTCCACACAGTTTTCCAGAGTGGCTGAACCAGTTCACATTCCCACCAACAGTGTAAGAGGGTTCCCTTTTCTCCGCATCCTCTCCACCATTTGTGGTTTCCTGCCTTGTTAATTTTCCCCATTCTCACTGGTGTCAGGTGGTATCTCATTGTGGTTTTGATTTGTATTTCCCTGATGGCAACTGATGCAGAGCATTTTCTCATGTGCGTGTTGGCCATGTCTATGTCTTCCTCTGTGAGATTTCTGTTCATGTCTTTTGCCCATTTCATGATTGGATTGTTTGTTTCTTTGGTATTGAGTTTAATAAGTTCTTTATACATCTTGGACACTAGCCCTTTATCCGATATGTCATTTGCAAATATCTTCTCCCATTCTGTTGGTTGTCTTTTAGTTTTGTTGACTGTATCCTTTGCTGTGCAAAATCTTCTTATCTTGATGAAGTCCCAATAGTTCATTTTTGCTTTTGTTTCTTTTGCCTTCATGGACGTATCTTGCAAGAAGTTACTGTGGCCGAGTTCAAAAAGGGTGTTGCCTATGTTCTCCTCTAGGATTTTGATGGAATCTTGTCTCACATTTAGATCTTTCATCCATTTTTAGTTGATCTTTGTGTATGGTGAAGGAGAGTGGTCTAGTTTCATTCTTCTGCATGTGGATGGCCAATTTTCCCAGCACCATTTATTGAAGAGACTGTCTTTCTTCGAATGGATAGTCTTTCCTCCTTTATCGAATATTAGTTGACCATAAAGTTCAGGGTCCACTTCTGGGTTCTCTATTCTGTTCCATTGATCTATGTGTCTCTTTTTGTGCCAGTATCACACTGTCTTGATGACCACAGCTTTGTAGTACAACCTGAAATCTGGCATTGTGATGCCCCCAGCTATGGTTTTCTTTTTTAAAATTCCCCTGGCTATTCGGGGTCTTTTCTGATTCCACACAAATCTTAAAATAATTTGTTGTAACTCTCTGAAGAAAGTCCATGGTATTTTGAAACGTGTACCTTGCCCTGGGTAACATTGACATTTTCACAATATTAATTCTACCAATCCATGAGCATGGAATATTTTTCCATCTCTTTGTGTCTTCCTCAATTTCTTTCAGAAGTGTTTTATAGTTTTTAGGGTATAGATCCTTTACCTCTTTGGTTAGGTTTATTCCTAGGTATCTTATGCTTTTGGGTGCAATTGTAAATGGGATTGACTCCTTCATTTCTCTTTCTTCAGTCTCATTGTTAGTGTATTGAAATGCCATTGATTTCTGGGCATTGATTTTGTATCCTGCCATGCTACCAAATTTTTGCATGAGTTCTAGCAATCTTGGGGTGGAGGCTTTTGGATTTTCTATGTAGAGTATCATGTCATCAGCGAAGAGGGAGAGTTTGACTTCTTCTTTGCCAATTTGAATGCCTTTAATGACTTTTTGTTGTCTGATTGCTGAGGCTAGGACTTCCAGTACTATGTTGAATAGCAGTGGTGAGAGTGGACATCCCTGTCTTGTTCCTGATCTTAGGGGAAAGGCTCCCAGTGCTTCCCCATTGAGAATTATATTTGCTGTGGGCTTTTTTAGATGGCTTTTAAGATGTTGAGGAAAGTTCCCTCTATCCCTATACTCTGAAGAGTTTTTGTCAAATGCTTTCTCTGCACCTAATGAGAGGATCATATGGTTCTTGGTTTTTCTCTTGCTGATATGATGAATCACATTGATTGTTTTATGAGTGTTGAAACAGCCTTGTGTCCTGGGGATAAATCCTACTTGGTCATGGTGAATAATTTTCTTAATGTACTGTTGGATCCTCTTGACTAGTATCTTGTTGAGAA
The DNA here is from genome assembly GCF_011100685.1 of Canis lupus familiaris. Classification (NCBI taxonomy): domain Eukaryota; kingdom Metazoa; phylum Chordata; class Mammalia; order Carnivora; family Canidae; genus Canis; species Canis lupus. The sequence continues at coordinate 78,940,076 of NC_049260.1, forward strand.
TTTTTGCATCCATGTTCATCAGGGATATTGGTCTGTAATTCTCCTTTTTGGTGGGGTCTTTGTCCCGTTTTGGAATTAAGGTGATGCTGGCCTCATAGAACGAATTTGGAAGTATTCTATCTCTTTCTATATTTCCAAACAGCTTTAGTAGAATAGGTATGGTTTCTTCTTTAAACGTTTGATAGAATTCCCCTGGAAAGCCATCTGGCCCTGGACTCTTGTGTCTTGGGAGGTTTTTGATGACTGCTTCAATTTCCTCCCTGGTTATTGGCCTGTTCAGGTTTTCTATTTCTTCCAGTTCCAGTTTTGGTAGTTTGTGGCTTTCCAGGAATGGGTCCATTTCTTCTAGATTGCCTAATTTATTGGCGTATAGCTGTTCATAATATGTTTTTAAAATCGTATTTCCTTGTTGTTGGTAGTGATCTCTCCTTTCTCATTCATGAATTTATTAATTTGAGTCTTCTCTCTCTTCTTTTTAATAAGGTTGGCTAATGGTTTATCTATCTTATTAATTCTTTCAAAGAACCAACTCCTGGTTCTGTTGATCTGTTCCACAGTTCTTCTGGTCTTGATTTCGTTGAGTTCTGCTCGAATTTTAATTAACTCTCTTCTTCTCTGGGTGTAGGATCTATCTGCTGTTTTTTCTCTAGCTCATTTATGTGTAAGGTTAACTTTTGTATTTGAGTTCTTTCCAGTTTTTGAATGGATGCTTGTATTGTGATGTACTTCCCCCTTAGGACTGCTTTTGCTGCATCCCAAAGATTTTGAACGGTTGTATCTTCATTCTCATTAGTTTCCGTGTATCTTTTTAATTCTTCCTTAATTTCCTGGTTGACCCTTTCATCTTTTAGCAGGATGGTCCTTAATCTCCCCGTGTTTGATGTCCTTCCAAACTTCTTGTTGTGATTTAGTTCTAATTTCAAGGCATTATGGTCTGAGAATATGCAGGGGACGATCCCAATCTTTTGCTATCAGTTCAGACCCGATTTGTGACTCAGTATGTGGTCTATTCTGGAGAAAGTTCCATGTGCACTTGAGAAGAATGTGCATCAGTTGAGTTTGGATGCAAAGTTCTGTAGATATCTGTGAAATCCATCTGGTCCAGTGTATCATTTAAAGCTCTCGTTTCTTTGGAGATGTTGTGCTTAGAAGACCTATCGAGTATAGAAAGAGCTAGATTGAAGTCACCAAGTATAAGTGTATTATTATCTAAGAATTTCTTCACTTTGGTAATAATTGATTTATATATTTGGCAGCTCCCACATTCGGGGCATATATATTGAGGATTGTTAAGTCCTCTTGTTGGATAGATCCTTTAAGTATGATATAGTGTCCCTCTTCATCTCTCACTACATCTTCAGGATAAATTTTAGTTTATCTGATATAAGGATGGCTACCCCTGCTTTCTTTTGAGGACCATTCGAATGGTAAATGGTTCTCCATTCTTTTATTTTTCAGCTGTAGGTGTCCTTCTGTCTAAAATGAGTTTCTTGTAGACAGCAAATAGATGGGTCGGCTTTTTTATCCAGTGTGAAACCCTGCTTCTTTTGATGGGTTCATTAAGCCCGTTCACGTTCAGAGTTAGTATTGAAAGATATGAGTTTACTGTCATCATGATATCTATTCAGTCCTTGTTTTTGTGGATTGTTCCACTGGACTTGGTCTTAAAGGGGAATTTGAAGAGGCCAACTTCTGATCCCTGGGTGGCACAGCGGTTTGGCACCTGCCTTTGGCCCAGGGCACGATCCTGGAGACCCGGGATCGAATCCCACATCAGCCTCCCCGTGCATGGAGCCTGCTTCTCCCTCTGCCTGTGTCTCTGCCTCTCTCTCTCCCTCTCTCTCTCTCTCTGTGACTATCATAAATAAATAAATAAAAATTTAAAAAAAAATTTGAAGTGTCCACCTTAAAATTTCTTGCAGAGCTGGTTTGGAGGTCACATATTCTTTTAGTTGCTGCCTGTCTTGGAAGCTCTTTATCTCTCCTTCCATTTTGAATGAGAGCCTTGCTGGATAAAGTATTTTTGGTTGCATTTTCTTCTCATTTAGGACCCTGAATATATCCTGCCAGCCCTTTCTGGCCTGCCAGTCTCTGTGAAGAGGTCTGCTGTTACCTTAATATTCCTCCCCATAAAAGTCAGGGATTTCTTGTCTCTTGCTGCTTTAAGGATCTTCTCTTTATCTTTGGAATTTGCAAGCTTCACTATTAAATGTCGAGTTGTTGAACGTTTTTTATTGATTTTAGGGGGGGATCTCTCTATTTCCTGGATCTGAATGCCTGTTTCCCTGCCCAGATTAGGAAATTTTTCAGCTATGTTTTGTTCAAATACTTATTCTGCCCCTCTGGCCCTTTCAGCACCCTCGGGAACCCCAATTAAACGTAGGTTTTTCTTCCTCAGGCTGTCGTTTGTTTCCCTTAATCTGTCTTCACGGTCTTTTAATTGTCTGTGTCTTTTTTCCTCAGTTTCCCTCTTTGCCATCAACTTGTCTTCTATGTCACTCACTCATTCTTCCACCTCGTTAACCCTCGTCTTCAGGACTTCTAGTTTGGATTGCATCTCATTCAATTGATTTTTAATTTCTACCTGATTGGATCTAAATTCTGCAGTCATGAAGTCTCTTGAGTCCTTTATGCTTTTTTCTAGAGCCACCAGTAGCTGTATAATAGTGCTTCTGAATTGGCTTTCTGACATTGAATTGTAATCCAGATTTTGTAACTGTGGGAGAGAGGACTGTTTCTGATTCTTTCTTTTGAGGTGAGGTTTTCCTTCTAGTCATTTTGCCCTGTGCAGAGTGGCCAAAAATGAGTTGTATTGGGAAAAGGAGAAAAAGAGAGGAGAGAAAGAAGGAAAGAAAAGAGAAAAAGAAAAAAGAAAAAAAGGAAGAATAAAAGGAAAAAAGAGAAGAAAAAGAAAGAAAAAGAAAGAAAGGGGTAAAAAAGGTAGGGGAAGCAATCAGAAATCAAAAAGAAAAAAAAAAAACACGGGGCAGTATCTTCTGATTCTGTGTACTTGAAGTCCCTTGACTTCCCCTGGAACTTTGTCCGTCTAGCTGGTCTTCTGGGGGAGGGGCCTGCTGTGCTGATTTTCAGGTGTTAGCACTTGGGGGAGCTGCTCTGCCCCCTGCCTGGTGCAGGGCTCAGTGGGGGTTGTTTACCCCGTGAGGCCCCAGGAGGAACAACCCCAGTGGCGGGGCCAGCTCTGGAACCCTGGATTTAGCCCCCGCAGGAACTCCTAAACTCTCCGCCTGCAAGGCCTGAAGGCTTCGGGGCGGAGCCGCTGATCTGCTCAGCTTGGGGCAGGAGCGTCCTTGCTGTCCTGGGCCCTCCCGGCCTCTGCCTGTCCCGGGGGGAGGCCGGATCCTGGGCTGTTTCCCGTTGCTCAGTACTCCGGGGCCTGCACTGTTGGATTCGCGCTCCTGGTCACGCAGCCGCCTCTCCGCCGAGCCTCTGCCCGAGCCCCACCGAGCTGCTCCCAGAGCCGCGCAGCCCCCTCTGCACGGAGCCGCTTCCTCTGCCAGTGCCGCCGCTGTCGAGCTGCTCCCGGGGCCGCGCAGCCCCCTCCGCGGAGCCGCTGCCCGAGCCCCTCCGAGCTGCTCCCGGGTCCAGCCATGTGCCCGCTGCTGCCCTTTAGGGAGCTCTGCGCCGTCTCCTGGGCGCGCAGGTGTCTGTTAGTGTCCCAGGGAGCCTGAGGACATCCCCGCCCTCCTGGGTCCTGCTCCAACTCCCTGCGAGGCCTTTCCGCCCGGGAAGGTTGGTGCAGCTCCTGCTTCTCCGGGACGGGGCTCTCCTGTCCTGGGGACACTCACCCCGGCCTTCGCCCGGCTCCTCGCGGGGCCCCTCCCCCTCGGATGCCTTTTGTTTCTTTATTTCTTTTTCCCCCGTCTTCCTACCTTGATAGAAGCACGAACTCTTCTCATTGTAGCGTTCCAGCTGGTCTCTCTTTAAATCTCAGGCCGAATTCGTAGATTTTCAGGATGATTTGAAGGTTATGTAGGTAATTTGGTGGGGACAGGTGATTTGGGGACCCTACTCTTCCGCCTTCTTGCCCCTCCTCCAGGAAACTTGTTTTGAATTGCACAATGAACCAGATGAATTTAATGGATCTATTAGAATATTCCCTCCTAAAATAGCAGAATACACATTCTTTTCAAATGCACAGGAAACATTCTCCAGAATAGATCATCTATTAGGCCACAAAGCGAATCTCAACAAATTTAAGATCAAAGTCATAATTTTTTTTTTTGTTTTGTTTTTTTAACCACAGAACTATGAAACTGGAAATTAACCACAAGAAAATATCTGGAGAAACAAAAAATACATGGATGTTAAGTAACATGCTACTACACAATGAATGTGTCAAGCAAGAAATAAAAAAAATTACATGGAAACAAATGAAAATGAAAACATAATAGTTCAAAAACTTTGAGATGCATGAGAAGTAGTTCTAAGAGGGAATTTGATAGCAGTATAGGCCTATGTCAAGAACCAAGAAAAATCTCAAATAAACAACCCAACTTTATACCTGAAAGTGGTAGAAAAGGAACAACAAACAAAACCTAAAACCAACAGAAGGAAGGAAGTAGTAAAGATTATAGCAGAAATAAATGATACAGAAACTAAAACAAAGCAAAACAAAACAAAAAAACAATAGAACAGGTCAATGAAACTTGGAGATGATTCTTTGAAAAAAATCAATAAAATTGATAAATCTCTAGTAAGATTTATCCAGAAAAAAAGAGAAATGACCCCCCCAAAAAAAAGAAAAAAAAAGAGAAAGGACCCAATAAAATTACAAATGAGACAGGAGAAATAACACCACAGAGATACAAACATTATAAGAGAATATTATGAAAAACAATATGCCAGCAAATTGAAAACCTAGTAGAAATGGATAAATTCCTACCAACATATAAATGACCAAAACAGGAAGAAATAGAAATATGAACAGCCAGTATAGAAATTGACACAGTAATCAAAAAATTCCCAACAAACAGCAGTCCAGGATCAGATGGCTTCACAGGCAAATTCTACCAAGCATTTCAAGAAGAGTTAATAGCTATTCTTCTCAAACTATTCCCCCCCCAAAAAAAAAAACAGAAAAGGAAGGAAAACTTCCAAGTTCATTCTATGAGACCAGCATTACCCTGAAACCAAAACCAGTTAAAGAGTCCACTAAAAAAGAAAACTACAGGCTAATCTCTGATGAACATGGATGCAAAAATATTCAACAAAATTAATAGTAAACCAAATCCAATAGCACATTTAAATAATCATTCAACACGATCAAACAAGATTTATTCCTGGGGTGCAAGAGTGATTCAGTACTCACAAATCAATCAACATAATACATAATATCAATAAGAGAAAGGATAAGAACCATGTGATCATTTCAATAGATGCAGAAAAACCTTTGACAAAGCGCAACGTCCTTTCATGATAAAAACCGTCAACAAAGTAGGTTTAAAGGGAACACACCTCAACATCATAAAGGCTATATATGAAAAACACATAGCTAACATCATCCCTAATGGGGAAAAACGGAGAGCTTTTCCCCTAAGGTCAGGAACATGATAGGGTTGGTCACCACTGTTGTTCAACAAAGTACTGAAAGTCCTAGCCACAACAATCAGACAAGCAAAAGAAGTAAAAGCAATTGGTAAGGAAGAAGTAAAGCTTTCACTATTTACAGATGATATGATACTATATAGAGAAAACCCAAAAGATTCTACCAAAAAAGCTACTAGAACTGATGAATGAATTTGTAAAGCCACATGATACAAAATCAATTTACAGAAATATGTTGCATTCCTATACACTGATAATGAAGCAGCAGAAAGAGAAATTAAGAAAATAATCCCATTCACAATTGCACCAAAAATAATATGATACCTAGGAATAAACCAGAGGTGAAAGACATGTACTTGGAAAACTTTATAAAACACTGATGAAAGAAATTTAAGAAACAAACAAATGGAAAGATATTCTATGTTCAGGGACTGGAAGAGCAAATACTGTTAAAATGTCTATATTATTCAAAGCAATCTACACATTTAATACAATCCCTATCAAAATACCATCAGCAAATTTCACAGAACAAGAACATTAGATGACTCTTATGCCACACTTCAGATCCTCTCTGCCTCACAAGTCTCTGGAGCTCTTTGGTACTTTTTCTGCCCCAGCCAATCTTGTAGGGACTACTTCTGTTTGGGCTCACAACGACTTTACAAAGGTATAATTTTGCTTCATTTCTGTACTGTGTGACTAATATTTCTCATTCAGAGGCCTTCCTATTGCCACTGAAGCATGAGATGTTATGGGACTCACTCAGCACCCTTGTCTACATAACTCAGAAGTTGTGAGGGAAGTCATGTTTTGTGGGGAGACTCTGACCAATGGAGACTGTTGCTGGCAAATAATTTCTATTCTTTCCCCCCACCCCAACATATTTACTCTTCTGAGTCACAATAGTTCATACAGCCCCTCAGTAAATGCTCCATAGAATCAAAGAATCAGTCAACTGTGCTTCATACCAAGTAGTGGCCAACTTAGCATCACTTTCTCCTACCTCTTTTCTCCTTCCATCTTCACTTTCCTTTTCCCTTACTTCTGCTGCCCTGGCGTTGCATTGCCAAATAGTAGTAGCGGCACATATGATTTTTGCCTAAGGCTGTGATTTCTAGAGATACCAAACTAAGATAGAGACCATTTACATACATTTGAAAAACGGTTACACTTATCAGTAATAAAATTATAAAAACAAGCATGATACAGCTAACAATAACATCAGATTAGTGGATAACTCCTGGAAAGAGGGAATAGGTAACACTTTAACTGAACTAATAATATTCTATCTATATAAAGGGAGAGAAAAATCTGAAGTAAATATGGCAAAACTTTTATAAACCTGAGTGTTAGACATATCCCTTACTTTCCTTATATCCTATCCATATATATTATTATTAATATATATTATATAATTAATATACATTATATTATATATTAATATATTATATATATAGGGAGAGAGAGAGAGAGGAGAGATCATTCAATTCCATCCTCTAAGTTTCATTCCAAATCTAACTGTATTTTGCCTAAAAAGGGAAGAACTTTTAAAATTGATATATGCTGCACAATACCATAAAATTTACTCTTTTAACACATATAATTTAATGGTTTTTAATATACTTATAATGTGTAATCATCATCACTTTGTAAATCCACAGTATTTTCATTACCTCAAAAGTAAACCTATTAGTTGTCATTTCCCATATCCAGCTCCCACTTCCCCCACTCCTACACCTGGCCTCTAGTAACTTCTAGTCTACTCTTTTACTGTGAATTTCCCTATTCTAGACATATCAAATAAATGGAATCATAGAAGATATGGGCTTTCTGTCTGCTTCTTTCACTTGCTATAATGTTTTCAGATTTATCCATGTTGTATGTATCAGTGCATCATTTATTTAAGGCTGAGTACTATTCTTTTGTATGGATATGTCACAATTTGCATATCCATATATGGATGGACATTTAGGTTGCATCTACTTCTTGGCTATCATGAATAATGCTGCTATAAACTTTCTTATATATGTGTTTATAAGGACTTATGTTTTCATTTCTCTTGGGTATATATCTAGGAGTAGAATTACTGAGTCATATGGTAAACTATGTTTAACCATATATATATATATATATATATATATATATATATACACATATATATGACATATGTAATATATATTTAGAAAACAGCTTAGCTGTTTTCTAAAATGGCTGTGCCATTTTAAATTCCTATTAGAGATGTATGTATGACTGTCCTAATTTTTGCACATCCTTGGCAACACAATAACAGTTTTCTCAATTATAGCCAACCTAGCAGGTTTGAAGTAGTATCTCCTTATTCTTTGTACTTGCATTTTCCCCAAGACTAAAAATGAGCTCTTTTCATGTGCTTATTAGAGAAGGGTCCACTTGGATCCTTGGCCCATTTTAAAATTGGTTTATTTGTCATTTTATTGATGAATTGTTAAGAGTTCTTTATATATTCTGGATATTCTCTTTTCGGAAAACTGAATTGTAAACATTTTTTCTATTCTGTGAGTTGTCTTTTTCACTTTTCTGGTAGAATCTTTTGAAGTGTAAAATATTTTAATTTTGATGATTTTGAATTTATTTTTTCTTTGGTTACTTATGCTTTTTGGAGTCATATCAAAGAAACGATTGCTTAATCCAAGATCATGAGAATTTACCCCTATGTTTTCTTTTATACTTTTAGCTCTTACATTGAGGTTTCTGATCCACTTCAAGTTAACACTTTTGGATATGGTGTGAAGTATTGGTCCAAATTCATTCTTTTGCATGTGGATATTGAGTTATTATAGCTCCATTTTTTGGAAAAGTTTAATTTTTCTATTAGATAATTTTGATATTCTCGTCTAAAAGCAATTAACCCTACTAGAAATTCCCAGTGATATCTTCTTTTTTATCTGACTATAGTATTTATTATTATTACTATACTCAGTCTTCTCTGTCATATTGTGTTGCCATCTAACTTTAGTGCTTTTGAAGACAGGAGTGATGAGTTATAAACCTTTACATTTCCCAAAGTACACTGCCCAACATTTTGTTCTAGATTTGTTGAATGAATGTTGAATGGATGAAGAGAGTTTAAAATACCTTCTGACACTATTATCCTAGATTCATATTCAAAGTGTGACTGAATTTTTCCCACCTTTCTTTCATAACAAAAAATACATAATTTAGAGATATTTAAAGACATATGAAATACAATTTGGAGTTTAGCTTAAATATGAATTACATCCCTTCTACTTTCCAATGTTTTTGACTACTTGAAGTCAATAATGCTTCCTTTTTATGTGAGTGCCCTGCCGTGGAAGTATTTTTCCTCTCTGTTTTCTATAGAATACAACATTTTAAATCAGAATATCATTTTATGTTATCTTCTTAAGAAGTATGACAAATGACATTGTCACCACTCAAGGGAGTGTTCACTTGAAAGCACCAGAGCCAGTTCTTTAGTATTTGGTGAAAACAGATGGTAGCATTCCAATCACAAAATGTATCTCCACTTTATAGGTATGGACAGGAGAAAAGTCCAACTCAACATTTAGGTCAGTGTTTGATTAGATTCATTATAGATATTGACCCAGCTTCTCCTGGTTCCTTGATTATTTGCCAACAAATGTTTTGTCAATCTTTATTTTTTTTTTAAATTTATTTATTTATGATAGTCACAGAGAGAGAGAGAGAGAGAGGCAGAGACACAGGCAGAGGGAGAAGCAGGCTCCATGCACCGGGAGCCCGACATGGGATTCGATCCCGGGTCTCCAGGATCGCGCCCTAGGCCAAAGGCAGGCGCCAAACCGCTGCGCCACCCAGGGATCCCTTTGTCAATCTTTAATTCTCTTTCTTAGCCTGCATAGAGAGTGTGGTGGAACATAGGGATTAGCAACTCCAAGTTTATCTAGCCCAGAAGACTTGAAGAAACCTTTTAGATTTAGTCATGCTGAGGGAGACATGTTTTTCTCTATCAGATTGAGAATGTGCCACACTTAGAGAACTTAGTTATTCCAACAAAATGTTTTTTTTTCTCTTTTTCTGTGCCAGAATGAGACTGTGGAGAATAAGAAAATTTGATGTTGCTTGAAGAAATTTCAAGGTTTCCCAGCTCACAGAGCTCAATAGCCATGGAAATAAGAATTGGCCAAAAACATACTTGGGCTGGATGAGAATTGGGAGCCACTTGAGGAAAGGGGACATAAATATGTGCTATGTGATATTACTCCCTGGAATTGAATAGGCTGGTGTTTTAAGAAATAATAGGGGGAAAATGGGCTCTTTTGTGTAGGTTTGTTAGGTAGGTAGTGATGGGGATGAGAGGAATGGCTTGGCTTTGCTATACTGAAGCAGGATTTGTAGTAATAACACAGATTCCATATATTTCTGGTAAAGGATTTTTGAAAATAAAATAAACTGGTCTTAGATTCATTCATGTTTCATTTGCTTAAGGAATTAATAACGTTTCTCATTGGGGTATCAGGAAAAAAATGGATGATTTGATATTCTTGCCATTTTATTAGAAAAAAAAGGTATGCTATGCTCCCAAGTTGGCTTATATATAAAAGCAAGGTTATCAAAAATTAATGCAACTTGTTCCTGTGACCCCTTAGGCATTATAAGGGGTTTCACACTATTATAAGAAGATTTAGCAAATGCAACATTAGCGTAATTCATGGAATTCATGCCATTTTTACACTTATGACCATATGAACCACATCAATAAAATCCTTAGTCCTTCATTTTTTCATGAGCCAATTTCTCTTGACTCAATAGACTCAGCCTTATATTAAGTGCTATGCTCAAGAAGACTCTGCAAATGCAGTGCAGACTGTCACTTTCTATGCCACCTGCTCCCATTAATGTTCCACACCATTGGTGTTCACTGGTCCAGTTGGGCCCTCTCTAGCAACACTAGCCCCAAGAGCTTGGCTTTCCAGTGTCAGCATACATTCTCAGTTCCAGAATTCCAGCATCACACCTCAAGCATTATTCGTTTAGCTCAGGCTTTCTTACTGCAGTGTTTATTTCTGCTACTGTTTAATCATTTTTTAATTTATCTGACTCAACTCCAGGTACTTTTTACTCAATCTCTGGCAAGTTGTTAACCAGCATGTGTATTTGGGGCAGCAATTCATTCATCCATTTTGACATCCACCCCTGACATCTTCATTAATGCTCAGCACAAATTTCTTAGATTCCATATCTGTTTGGTGTCTACATACTCCTTCTGTATCCAGCTCTTTGCCACAAAGTATATTTCATGTAAATGTCAAGTTTTTTCAAATGTTTCACATGTCTACAGTGGAACCATATGCCTTATAGAAATGATTTCTTTTCAAGTCTGCATCCAAGCATAGCTTATCAATAACAAATTGATACAAATTTTAAGTCAGCTTGTAAGCTTTTGCACTTTTTTGAAATGTTTTTTTAGGGCTTATAAGCTTTTTCCCATGTGATTGCTTATGTTCTGTACTCTTGTGTTCTTTTTTGACATCAACCACAACCACATTATTACCTTTTTATTGCCCTTTCAATTAATCAGAGTCAGCTGAGATGCTGCCTCAAGAGAATGTTTCTTCTCTGTTTATTGAGTTTGGGGCTATCTCTGTCACATAAATTCTTCTGCTTTGGACTTTCTTCAATTGTATAACCATTTGGTAAGCTCTTAAAACATCAGTGACGTTCAGTTCTCAGAAAACCGACATTGAGGAAGAAGTAGTGTTGCTACTTTTAGGGAATTAATTTAAGATCTACGGTCAGGCATTATGAGTTGTGCATTGAAAGATAAAGGAAACCCCAGGAGAGCCACACTCACAAGTAAGAAATAAGTTGTGCCTGGTCTATAAATGTGACTTGAGAGCTGTTGGTTTTCCTTGTTTATATAGTTGTTACCATTGTTGAACAATTGTTAACATTCATTGAGTGCTTACCATGTGCTAGGTACTCTGTGAAGGCCTTTACGTAAAGTATCTCATTCAACATTTACAGTAGCCCTTCAAAGTGGATTCTCTTATTATCCCTGTTTCATAGATGAGAGAATGGAGACTCAAGTGGATGAATCACTTGTTAAAAGACAAACAACTGGTAAATGGTAGAATAGGTATTTGAACTTAGGTAGTGTAACTTCAGAATCTATATTTCTCTTGACCTTCACATTGTACAGCCTTCTTATAATGATATCTAAATTTTTTGTGCACATATGACGATCTAGGCACACAGTATAGTTAGCTACCATGTACATATTTAGTTTATTGAATCATTTCATCAGCCCTTCAAGACAGGTGACACTGTTGTTTTTCTTTTACAGATGAAGAAACTGAGGCTTAGAGTAAATAAGTAGTGTCTCCAAAATGACATAGCTATTAAGTAGCAGAGACAGGATTTGAATTCATATATGCAAACACTGTGCTATACTATACGAGTAAAGGATTAAAAACTAACCAACAGAAAAACTGATCTATATAGGTTCTTATAGCAAGAAGTAAAAATCATACCTTTAATACTTCTGCTTGGAGGGCCTATTAAATGGAGGATGTTGGGATATATAATCACTATCAATAATTTATATGTAGCTATTCCTGATATTGAAAATGACAAGATTTCCCAGGAACATGGAATCAATACCTTTCTTCATTAAGAAATTTGACTTACTAAGGAATTCCAGAATGATCTTTTCAAAAGTATCACTAAGGAGAGGTGGAGTAGAATGTGATGTATACCGCTAGGAAAAGTGAATATATATTTATCTGTACTACAGTAGAAACAGCAACAGCAAAAGAAAGCATGAGTCAGAGGATTAAGATTTTATAATAACCCCCTCCCTCCAAAAACAACCTGCCAGTGAGCTGCTAACATCTATATTTGACTATTTGGCAGGAGAGGTTGGCATATTGAAGACACAGGATATTTGGCTGAAGAATGTAGGAAAGATGATTTAATAATATGAGCTGCTGTCTAAGGCAGGCAGGCCAGGGTAGACTTCCACAGTGTGAGGCATGGAAGCCCTAGGTAGTAGGGGAATGTGTGGCAGAAGTCCATTGAAAAGTTAGAAAAATAATCAGAGACAGATTTTATCTATATCAGACCTTTAATCATGGCTAACCTTAATTTTAGGTATTATTTATTTCTACTTCTGAGAATCTTAAAATTATCTGAGAGAAATAAAAGACTTTTTTTTTAATTCTAGAGTTTGGGTTGGGAAATTTTTGCTTCCTAACATACTGAGGTTAGCAGGGATTTAGAATTTGCTGCCAGCCTTCTCTTGGAATGTTTTTTCCTTGGCATAGCCCTGGAAATGCTAACTTTGAAAAATGGCATCTGGCTAGCAATCCCTATCTCAGCCACTCTTGGATTTCCACTAAAGTGTATATGAAGACATAACAAATGATGAGAACTCAAAACAATGCTGATAAGTTGGACTGACAGTCAAATTACCCCCAGAACTAAGGAGAAATTTTCACTAGGTAAAACTCTGAAAGAAGTAGATTGAAAAGTATAATCAGTGGACCGCTCCTGCTATGCAGCTAGAAATTTGGTAAGCTAATGCACTGAGACTAAGTAGAAAAAGTGCTGTTTTGCTCCCATACAGTCTGAATACTGATTTCAAAATATGAATTATATATTCAGAAAAGGGATAGTTGTTTTATTGCACAAAAGGTACAATTTTAGTGGGGTAGAAGGTGGGTCACCACCCCCTAAAATATTGCCATTCTTCCCATATATACTTCGGAACTAAAACTACCAGAAAACAATTAAGGAAGACAGTAAAGGATGGAAAATACTTTGGCTTTGGGAGTTTGAGAATGAAACAGTAATGAATCACATTCTTAAGAATTGGCCCCACAAACAAATTTCTGTAAGTAGGAGCAGAGAAAAGAAAAATCTTAGTAGGAATGTATTCCAGATTTTAGTATTTTATGTATTCCATCAGTTCAGATTATCAACAAAGCAGGCAATTGGGTAAGGAGAAGATCCAATATTATTTCAAAAGAAATACATTAGATGAAATCAAGTTACAAAGAACAGACAATTGAGAATAGGAGATATTTATATCAACCTATCATCCAGTTGTATATCTGATAAAGGGATTTCTCTAAAACCTAGTCTGAGCACAGCTTAAGAAAAATTATTGTATACTAACTATTGGCAAATATAGGGTGAAGATAGATTGCAACTCCTTTGAAATAAGCAATAAAAGAAAAAAACAATATGAAACATATGGAATAATTGCAAAGAGGCTAAAAGACAAAATTTTTCTGCAGAATCAAAGAGCACATTTCTTTAATTTTTAAAGGAATCAAAAATATTAGAAAATATTTTGTTATTTTAACTAAAATGAAAGATGATAACTTCTAGAAGAAAAAGAAAAGTATAAAATGGCAGGGGTTCAGAACCTTTTGTAGGGTCATGGACCACTTTGAAAATATGATGACAATTTTAGGCCTTCTCTCCATATAAGACAAACTTATAAATATAGTCACATTTTTTTCCATCCAATTTCTGGAGTTTAATGTATCCTCTGAAGTCCTCTATAAACAGAGCTCAGTCTAAGAACCCCTGCCACAATTAAAGAACAGATGAAGATAACAGAATGACCCTATTAAAAATGGGAAATAAGATAAACAAAGATTACAAGTAATTAAAACTCAGCCACAGATTTATATTTTCATGAAGTCATATAAAGAGCAGAATGGATAAAGTTGACAATCAAATCAGTAAAAATGTTATACATACTTGAAAAAAATTCTCAGAAAGCAATGAAAATGACAAAGATAAGACTCATCTTCTCCAGATGATAAATTTGAAGAATGGATAACTGGTCTAATAATCTTAATTATTCCTAAGGAAGGAAAAAACCCCAACTACAACAATGATGAGATGTATGTAGAGAAGAAGAAAATTTTCTTGAAATAGGAAAAGTAGACCCATCACAGTTAAGGCAAAATTAGTGAAAAGAAGAAAAGGAAGATAGCCACACTTTCTAAAGATTTTTTATTTTAAATCATAGGTTGTTTGGCATAGAAATATAAATAGTCAAGAAAGACTATAAATAATAATAAAAGCAGAAAAAATATAGTGTAGTGCATAAGATTTGTGCTATGGAGCCAGGCCAATTCTACTGCTTAGTACTTATATGGATTTGGATGAAGTGAGTAATTATTTTGAATCTGTTTCACATCTCTGAAACAGAACTACTAATAGTTATCTCACAGGACTATTGCAAGAATTAAATGAGATAATTTATATGAAATGCTTTACTAAAGGCCTGACACTCAGGAGGCACTGCCTGTCTGTGACTATATTGCTGCTACTATCATCATTATCATCATCTGTCATCATCATAATGGACGGTAGAATTATAGATAATTTTTAGTTTATTTTTTATATTTTCTAAATCTTCTACAATGAACATATATTACTTTTAATCATAAAAATATGTTACTTAAAAATATGTTACTTAAAACAATAACTATACACAAATTGATATATATATAGTGCAGGGCCAACAGAGGCATCACAGGGCCATAGAAGCATAGAAATGTAAAATTTTAAACTAATTTTCTTAATTTTTTGGCAACAAGCATGTATTAGTTGTGGGCGACACGAACTAGCTGGAGTAACTGAACCAAACCAGGCCCGGACTTGCGTCCCTCATTCACTCAAAAGGCTCGAGAGCCTAAAGGGTGAATAGTTGGTAGACGCTTGAGAAAGGGCTTGAGCAATGGTTCACAGGGCTCGCTTGTACATGATCGCCCACATAACACAATAGATACAACTTATTCTGACCTGATCATAAATGTAAATAAGGGTCTGTCTGTCCTTGCTGGTCTGTTTACCATACCTAATATTCCTTTGAAGTATGCACATCTGGAGCAACAAGCTTATCTATTTACCAAGGTCTTCTGGTACCCGTGAGTCTGTCTTGCATGCTGAGAAAAGGGAACTTTGGAGATTTTCACAAACCTGCTAAAAATAAACACCTTCTTGGCTTTGTTTTGCTCATGCTATAAAATGTTGTAAAACCTTGAATAAAGCTGGCACTGCTTGGACATCATCCACTGTGTCCCTCCTGTCCCCATCTCTTTACTTTTATTTTCCTCATCCCCTTATCCTCGGGACCCTGATCATGTTGCCGCAGCGCGCGCAACAGTTAGTTTTATAATGAAAACTTTATTTTGTTTTACAAGCTTATTTTATTTAAAAGTTATGGGAGCTAAATATACTCCCTGTAGAGTGTTGGGACCCTGCAAAAGCATACAAGAGGATGTGTTCAGTGTCGTTTACCAAGAAATGAACGTTGTTGATCTTTTGAGTACATTTGTGTATATTTTTTGTATGTATTTCCATTTCTATTCTTTTTTTAAGATTTTTTTTATTTATCCATGAGACACAGAGAGAGAAAGAGACAGAGAGAGAGAGAGAGAGAGAGGCAGAGAGAGAAGCAGGCTCCATGCAGGGAGCCTGATGTGGGACTCAATCCCGGGACTCCAGGACCACTCCCTGGGCTGAAGGCGGGTGCCAAACCACTGACCACACAGGGATCCCTCCATTTCTATTCTTGAGATAATACCAAGTATATAGTTCCGTATCCTGCTTTGTATAACTTAATATTGTACTGAGAAAATTATCCATGCCCTTGAAATCTCTGTAAACATCATTTTAATAGTTGCTCAGATGATTCATCTATCCTGCAATTGTAGTACATCTAGATTGTTCATGATTTTCTGTTATTATGTTTGATGCTCTAATAAACATATATGTATATGAGTCTTATTCTGAATTTTTGATCATTTCTTTAAAATTAATTCCTATAAGCAGATATATTAGGCCAAAAAAAAGATATATATTCCTAAGACTCTTAATGAATCTTGATACTTGTGTGAAAAGTTGTAGCAATTTATACTGCTCTTCCACCTACTGTCTTAACGCTCTAGTCTCATCAGTTTTAGTTGTTTTAACTTTTATTACTTTGCTTAGGGCAGCCCGGGTGGCTCAGAGGTTTAGTGCCGCCTTCAGCCCAGGTTGTGATCCTGGAGACCCGGGATCGAGTCCCCTGTCTGGATCCCCACATGGAACCTGCTTCTCCCTCTGCCTGTGTCTCTGCCTCTCTCTCTCATGATCTGTGCCTCTCATGAAGAAATAAATAAAGTCTTTAAAAAAAGTTTATTACTTTGCTTATATATTAACTTGAACGCTTATTTTCATATGATTATTGGCCATTTGTAGTTCTTCCTCTATGAACTGCTTCTCTGTGACTTTTGTCATTTTTTTCATTTTGTAGTCTTAGATATTTCTTTGTGACTTTTAATAACCCTATTTATTCCGAAGATAGATATTTGCACATTAAAAAACAAAAAGAAATTCATGATAAATATTCTCAGTAAACTAACAATAGAGACCTTCCTCAACCTGATGAAGAGTATCTTCAAAAACTGCACAGCTAACATGAGAAACTCCAAGATTTCCAACCAAGATCAGGTACAAGGCAAGGGTGACCCCTCTTAGTACACCTTTTTAACATCTCACTGAAAGTTCTAGCTAATGCAATAAGACAAGAAAAGGAAGTAAAAGATATAAAGAATGAGAAGGAAGAACTGAAACTTTCTTTGTTTACAGATGACATAATTATCTATGTAGAAAATTCAAAAGAATCAACAACAACCAAAAAACCCTCCTGGAAATAATAAGCATTTATAGTAAGGTTGCAGGATACAAGGTTAATATACAAAAGTCAGTCACTTTCTGTATACCAGCATGAGAAAGTGGAATTTGAAAATTGAAACATAATACCATTTACATTAGCACTCTCCAAAATGGAATACTTAGGTACAAATCTAACAAAATATGCAACAGATCTATGTGAGAAAAACTACAAAACCCTTATGAATGAAATCAATTAATAATAATTTAATAATTAAATTAAATTAATTAATAATTAATTAAATGGAGAGCTATTCTATGTTTATAGATATGAAGACTCAATATTGTTAAGATGTCAGTTCTTTCCAACTTTATCTAAAGATTCAATTAAATCCCAAATCATAAGCCCAGCAAGTTATTTTGTGGATGTTGACAAACTAATTCTAAAGTTTATATGAATAGGCAAAAGACACAGAATAGCCAACACAATCTGGAAAGAGAAGGAACTGACACTATCTGACTTAAAGACTTAGTATAAAGCTACAGTAATCAATACAATGTGGTATTGGTGAAAGAATAGACAGATGTATCAATGGAACAGAATAGAGATCCTAGAAATAGACTCATAAATAAAGTCAACTGAACATTAATCAAGGAGCCAAGGTAATACAATGGAGCCAAGATAGCCTTCTTAACAAAGGGTGCTGGAATAACTGGACACCTACAGGAAAAAAAAAGAATCTAGATACAAACATTACACCCTTCACAAAAAAACCCTAAATGTAAAAGTGCAAAACTATAAAACTCCTGGAAGATAACAAAGGAGAAAACTTAAATGACCATGTGTATGATAACTTTTTAGATACAATACCATGGTGAGATCCATGAAAGCAATAATTGATAAGCTGGATGTTCTTAATATTATAAACTTCTGCAGAAAAACAATGTCAAGAGAATGAGAAGACAAGCCATAAACTGTAAGAAAAGCTTTGCAGAAGACATATCTGATAAAGGACAGTTATCCCAAATATATAAAGAACTCTTAAAACACAATGATAACAAAAGATTAAAAGATCTTATTAAAAGATGACCCAAGATTTTTTTTATTCATTTTTATTTATTCATGATAGACACACAGAGAGAGAGGCAGAGACATAGGCAGGGGGAGAAGCACGCTCCCTCCGGGGAGCCTGATGCTGGACTTAACCCCAGGACCCCAGGATCGCACCCTGAGCCAAAGGCAGACACTCAAACCACTCAGTCACCCAGGTGTCCCATGACCCAAGATTTTAATATACACCTTACTACAGAAGGTACATAGATGGCAATAAGACTATGAAAAGATGCCCCATTTCATATGTTACCAGGGAAATGCAAATTAAAACAACAAGATGCCATTGCACACTTTTAGAATGGCCAAAATCCATAATACTGACAACACCCCAAACACTAGCAAAAATGTGGAGCAACCGGAACTCTAATGCATTTCAAGTGGGAATGCAAAATATTACAGCCATTTTGGAAGACTGGTGGTTTCTTATAAAAGTAAACATATTCTTACCATATGATCCAGAAAATTAGCTGGATTGAGGCATTTACCCAAGGAATGGAAAATTTATGTTCACATAACAACCTGCACACAGATGTTTATAGCAGTTTTGTTCATAATTTCCCAAACCTAGAAGCAAGCAAAATGTCCTTCAAAAGGTGAATAGATAAACTGTCGTATTTCAGACAATGAAATATTATTCAGTGCCAAAAATAAACAAGCTATCAAACCATGAAAAGGCACGGAAAAAGTTAAATGCATATTGCTAAGTGAAATAAGCCCATCTTACAGGGCTACATACTGTAGGATTCTAACTAAATAACCTCTGTAAAAGGTAAAACTACAGAGACAGTAAAAAGATCAGTCATTGCCAAGGGTTGGGAGAAGAGAGCGGGATGAATAGAATTTTTAAGGCAGTATAAAAATACTCTGTATGATAATATAATGATGGATACATGTCATTACGCATTTGTCCAAACCCATATAATATACAACACTGAGAGTAAACCCTAATGTAAACTATGGACTTTGGATGATTATGATGTGCCAACATAGGTTTATTAATTGCAACAAATGTACCATTTGGTGGGAAATGTTGATAACAAGAGAGGCTATGTATATTCTGAGAATAGGGAGTATATGGAAAATAATTATGCCTTCTCCTCAGTTTTGCTGTGAAACTAAAACTGCTCTCAAAAATAAGCTTAATAAAAAAAGAAAACTTTGTTATAAAGTGTAAATGAAATATTTTTGACCAAATATGTGTGACCAAAGACCATAATTTTTGTGGCAAAAAGAAAATGGAAAGAAAGAAAGCTTCATAGAATGAGATATAAATGTTCCTCTGGAGAGAATTTATGAATTCTAGCCAAGGCTTTCTTTTTAAGCATGTGAAAATTAACATATCATCTGTTTTAATCCATAAATATACTCTTCAGCAGTCATTTTCACTTGAAGAGTGTGCTACACTTGCAAAGCCAAATGTGTTTTTCTTTTCATTTGTTCCGTTCTTCTCAGTAGGCCCAGAATGGACTGGACACTTTCCAAGGCTAGAATTAAATGTGATCTTATAGGATCTCAGTTCTTGGAAATTTTGTGAATGTGTATGTAACTATTATGACAGGGCAAGAATGTGGTATAATAAGAGCATAAAATTCTCAGTTAGGATGTCCCTGGCTCTCTCTTCTCAAATGTTTTCAACATTTCTCCGTATTCAGAACTGAAACCTCTAGCATTATTCTTACCTGGGCAACGTGTTTCTGTTCTTCCACAGTTGGGTTTCCTCAAATTCTATGGCTTCTACTATAAGCAGAGCCTAAACTTTCCTATTGAGAATATATTCTACACTGAGCATAACTGATTGTGTGCTATGCATCCCTTGATACCATGTTTTCTTCCTTTTTCATGGAATCATTATTTCTTCTCCTTCTCCCTACCTTTAGTCATTTTACTGCACCATTCTTCCTCCATTTCATTCTCTGTTTAAATTTATATCCCTTCTGCTTATAGTAGAAGCCATAGAGTTTCACATTGCAGGTGTGGGCAAGTCAGTGGGTAGCTTTTCTCCAAATGGTGATTCAGGAAATCTGATTTATTCCAAACTGTGGAATCCTCTCCCATAGGGCTTTCAGAGTCTTCTGCGTCCATCCCAAAGATGGGGAAAGAAAGAGTAGAAAAAGACACACCCACCTAATAAAATCTGCCACCTGGAAGTGATAGTCATCACTTCTCTTCACATGCTGTTGGCAAGAACTAGTTACACAGACATACTTGAATCCACAAAGGGGCTGGGAAATGCAGTTCCTGACTAGATAGCTGCCTCCCAGCAATATCAGTACACAATGAAGAGGAGCATGCACTTTTGGTGAACAGCTAGCTCCTTCAGTCTTAGTAAGTTATAGCACTTATCAAGATGTCTCTGGAAATTGCCAACACAGGCTTTTAGGACACATTGCTCTTCTCTTTACCATCTAAATGCTCTTTTGCTGTGTGTCAGGGTTATGTTTATCATTGGAGCTTATACTTTTTTGGATAAAAATTGGCTTTCATTTCTTTCTTACTAAGTTAGTGATTTCAGCGTCTTCACATTTAGCTGCATATTACTTTTATTTTAAATGAATGTAGTTAGCAAGCATGAAGTGTGTAAGATAGTAAATCCTAAGTTGTAGGCAGCTACCACATTTATTCAGCTGCTGGTTTCCATTTGGTTGACCAGACGGAGCACTTTGCATTCTATAATATGTAATATTTGGATTCAGTAAAATGGCTTAAGTTTTGATTAAAGAGAAAGCTTGAAAAGGTTTAAAAGATAAGCCAGTAATATTGAAAACATTACAATCTGGTTTATATAAACAATCATCTGAATGAATTACATATAAACATATTTTGGGGGGGCAGAAAGCAGTTCTTTAGAAATTGCTCTTAGAATATGATTTTTATGTATGCTCTGAATATCAAAATAGTTCATGATTATGGATAACATTTGTTGGAAAATGCAGTGTTGCTTTATTAGAATGCTCACCCAGTATCAGTATGGTATTTTTTTTGATTATCATTTTATCTTTTCTTCTCTGAGAATCAAAATAAAACATTGAAATTTGGGATCTTCTAATATCAGCTAGAGTTTTCTTCAAAATACCTATTAGCAGTGTGAGTATGAAAATTGTGTAGCCTATGTCTGAAATGCAATGTCCAAATATCTCCAAAATAATGATTGCAATAGACTTATTGAATTAGTACTGATAAAATGACTTTGCCTTCACTGAAATGCTTCCAACACTAAATTTATATAATGCATTACTCTCTCCTCTTTCCTTTTGTTTCCTGCTCTAGTTTAGTTAGCAGGTTAATTAAATGCTAATATTAAATTCACTGGAGTATAAAAAAAAGGACTAGTGTCCGCACTGTTGATTAAATGGCAAGGTAGAAGGCTGGCCATGATGTTTAATTAGAAACATGGGATCTGTTGATTTCTTTGTGTAATCTGGCCATCTGAATGTCAATTCTTTTCTAACAAATGACCAGGGAAAAGAGGAAAATGGTGACATGGGAAAAAGAGCATTTTTTCATTTAAAAAATAATTGATAAGTAAGCATTATGAAATTAGTCATTACTTTACATCAGTGTTTTGTAATGTGTGTTCCATTGAAATATTAGTCCTGTGAAACAATCCATAAAAAGGGTTCTACAAGAAAATAAATTAGGGAAACACTGAACCCTCTCTCACAGATAATCACAACTCACATTAGCATTTTAAAGGCTTTGAGAAATTCTTTAGTTTGGAAGCCCATTTGACATTTTTTTAACCTAGAGTTATCAATTTACATTAAACCACTATTTTTGTTTAGTAAGCATTAACTCTAATCACTGGATCTCTTTCCTTTTCTTATAAGGAAGAAGTGAGAAATAATGCTTGTAGTTGTTTAAGAGCAGACATTTTTTTTTTCTTTTCAAGGTAAGCTATATACCCAAAAGAACTGGAAATTGGTTTTCAAACAAAAACTTGTATACAGGTGTTCATAGCAGGTCTATTCAGAATAGCTAAAAGGTGGAAAAAACTCAAATTTCTGCCAATAGATGAATGAATAAAGAAATGAGGCATATGTATATAATGGAATATTATATGGCCATAAAAGGAAATAAAGTAGTGATACATACTACATGAAAACATGCTAAGCAAAAGAGGCCAGTCACATAAGACTACATATTATATATTTCATTTATATGAAATGTTCAGAAGAGGCAAATCTCAAGAAATGTAAAGTAGATTAGTGAGTGATTGCTTAGGGCTGGGGGGAGGTAGGGCAGGGGGATGACAGCTAAAGCATGTAAAGTATCTCTTAGTGGTGATGAAAATGTAAAATTGACCATGGTGATGGTTGCGCATATCTGTAAATATACAAAACACCATTGAATTGCATATAAAAAATGAACTGTATGGAATGTGGGTTATATCTCAATAAGGCTATTAAAATATGATGATCATCATTTAGTAAATATTTAAATGTCCACAAGCTCCTCTTCTTAAATATAGGGACATTTTATTTTAAGTAGGGTTATCTTGATAAAGCTGCTCGGCATTTTCTGTTTTTTTCTATTTAAATCATTAATAGCAATATTATACACTTCAAAACTGATATATAATAATGGAGATATACATATGTCTCCATTATTATACATCAGTTATATAATAGATAGATAGATAGATAGATAGATAGATAGATAGATAGATAGATATCTCTCTATATATCATATAAACATGGATATTTGTTCCTGTGTGTGTGTGCGTGTGTGTGTGTATTCTTTTCAAATAACCTAGTTTGGAGTAAAGTCTATTACTATAATATGTGTATGTATGTATGTATATGTATCATGTACTGTAATATGTATATATATGTGTGTTATCAACAAACTTTCATAAAGGCCTAATAGAAATGTAAAGTAATATAAATATACTATTATCCCTGATTTGTGGCAATTGCAACCCAATATAAGCCTCAAGATTTTATTGTGAGTGTTAAAGAAAGACCAATTTGACATTTTAGGGTTTGTTTATTCTGTTTATGATCACACTGGCTTTTTCATGTCAGCTTCTTTTGATGATTTCTCTTCTTCTTCTTCTTCTTCTTCTTCTTCTTCTTCTTCTTCTTCTTCTTCTTCTTCTTCTTCTTCTTCTTCTTTTTGGATTTCTTAACATTGGAGTGTCCTGGGGCTCAGTCCTGTACCTGTTATTTTTTTTATCTGCACTGATTCCCCTAGTCATCTCATTCAGTTTCACAACATTAAATAGTTTTATATTGATAACTCCATAATTTCTCTAGACCAGACTTTTCCCCTGAATTCGACTTGAATAGATAATTTGCATTCTCAACATCTCCATTTGTATGTCTAACAGATATCTCACATTTAACTTGTCCCCAACTAAACTGAACTTTTTACTAAATCCTGCTCCATCTAATCTTCATTTAGTAGTTAATGGCTATTCCATTTTTTCTGTTTCTCAGATTAAATCCTTTGAGTCACCTTGATTGATTGATCTCTCATATTTCATTCAGTCATGCTGCCCCCATAGGGCCTTTGCACTGACTGATCTCTACCTGGAATGTTCTTCCCCTGACATCCATATGCTGGGGTCCCTTTCTCCCTTCAATCCTTTGTTCATATGTCACATTCTTTCTTTAATGAGGAACACACAAATCACACCACTTAAAATTGCAAACACTCAGTGCCACTGATCCCCTGCCTACTCTATTTTTTTCTATAATACTTATCACCATCTAACATGTTATAAGATTTAGTTATCTTGTTAATGTTTAACTGTCTTTCCCCAATAAAATGTAAATGCCATTAAGAGCAGAAGTTTTTGTCTATTTTGCTTACTTCATGTATCCCCAGTGCCAGAAACTGTAATGGGCACATAGGTAGCACTGGATAAATACTGTTCAATTGACAGATACTATGTTGCATATAGTATCTATTCTTTTTAATGACCCTAAACATGGCTCTTCATGTTTGGCTGTGACTGATGTGGATTTTCCAAGAGAAATGTAACCTTTACTTTCTTCTTTAAAAAAAAAAATATTTATTTATTTATTTGAGAGAGAGAGAGAGTGAACACACAAGCAAGAAGGGCAGAGGAAGAGGGAGAAAGAATCTGAAGCAGACCCTGAGCTGAGCATGGAGCCCAAGGTAGTGCTTGATCTCACAATCTTGAAATCATGATCTGAGCTGAAGCCAAGAGTTGGACACTTAACCGACTATGCCACCCAGACACCCCTGTAACACTCCATTTCATAAGACACATAATGTGTATTTTCTGACTGGATCAACATGTGCTACTTATAACAATGAACAAGCAGCTATTTTTTTAACCACATGTCATCTCCACCCACAACCATCTCTAATTCAAATGAAGTGTCAAATTGTAATATTTTTTAAAAATATATTTTACTTATTTATTTGACACAGAGAGAGAGTGAGGGAGCACAAGCAAGAGGAGTAGCAGAGGGAGAGGGAAAAGCAAGATCTCCACTGAGGAGGGAGCAGATTGAGGTCTTGGGGCTCAATTCCAGGACCCTGAGATCATAAACCAAGCCAAAGGCATACAGGTAACCAGCTGAGTCACCCAGGTGCCCTCAAGTTGTCGTTTTTATCAATTACTGAAAAAAATTCCAATTTTTATAACTCTTCCACTAGAAAGTCAATAAGAGCCTTGATTTCTGAATTTTCTCTTTTTTCTTTTCTCCTCTATACAGCCTCAAAAGTGAAACCAAGGACATTTTACATGAAAGTTTGTATTATGATAACATCTAATTATCATTTATGTTTCACACTGAGTGGTTTTTGGAAGTTCTCAAGGCTTTGTTCTCTTACCAACATTAACTTGTCTCTAAAAGCAGGTAGTTTACAGCTTAGCCAAGAAAGCAAAATAGTGTATGTGTGTAATTAGCACAAATTAATCATGCTATGAGAACTTTAATTTCAGATTTGGGAACTTAAATGATTCTTATATTTAAGTTGTCAACCTCAGAGTCTCATTAGTCTAAATTTTACATTTAATTGACGAGGACTGTTCTGCCTCCTTAGAACTGTCACATATAGTTTATAAGTTACACGATGTCCAGTGGGAAACACTGCTTTAGGATTCCTTTTTCTGAGTCTTAGTTCAAGCTTTTTCATTAACTTATTATGTGATTCCAGACTAATTATTTAATCTTTCTGTGCCTCAGGGTTTTTAAACGTAAGATTTCAGAGAGGTATTCTTCTGTTGTACCTGCCTTAGAGAAAGAGAAATTGATGTGTGCTGGACAGAGCATAGGTTTTGGAGTCATAAAGACCTATATTCAATTCCTGCTGCAGCCAGTAACTGGTTTTGTGGCTTTAGGGAAGTTCGTATCACTGATCCTTATTTCTGTCATCTCCAAAATGATAAGACCTATTTCACAAGATTGTGAGGATTAGGTAAGTAATTTGAAAAGTGCATAGTATAGTGGCCAGCACAAATCTCACTTTTCTTCCTCTTGTTGCTTATCCACCTGCCTCTATCCTAGTTGTAAAATGAGGTTATGAGAGTTAAATTTTATATAAGTGACTATCACATAGTAGCTGAATAATAACTGCCAGTTTTTTGGATGTGCTACTAAGTAATTAAGGTTACTAAATAAGGAAGATCGAATATTATAAATAGTGGGAGGAGGAAAATGAGAAGGAAAATATGAAAACTCAGTAAATTTAATAATTATTCCTATTTAAAACAACAATACGCCATTGGTTTGATAGTGCCCAGCTGCCCAAATGTCTAAAATATCCCCAAGCTAAACTCTGTCGCATAGATGAGCCCATTATCTGAGTCCTATATTTTTGCAAAGATTTCATAAGATATGTAATATAGATTTATAACTAAAAAAAGTTTTTATCAAGTTCATCACTTTGCCCAACATGTTTAACAATCAAAGTATTATCTGCTGCTAATTGGAATCAGCTGTACAATACACAGGGCTCATTGACCTCTTTGGAAATAAGTATCTTAGAGGAACATTGTGTCTTTATGAAAGGATAGATACCAGTCCATTTTAACAACTTCATATATGCCTTTTTTTATATGCTCCCAAAGTAAAATGTATAATGTATGTGAATATTAAAGATGAATGTTTGCTAATGTCCTGAAAAGGCCATTTGTAAGTTCATTGATTATGATCCTATTGCAATGAGTATTTGTAATACATCTTGCCTTGATTTAATTCACTATTAATCATACATAAGTGGTAATGTGCTCCAATCTATATAGATCTTTTTTGATTTTCATACAATTTACTTTCTCTTTTTTTCTGCTTACTTTAGAATCAAATGGATAAATACTTTTTTTCTTTTATAGGACCATAAATGTAGTCCTATTCCCCTGGGCTTTTAAAAAGATGTATAAATATATCTTAATTGTAAAATACATGCTAATTTTATTATTTTTAACTAAATTTAAAATCATGATGCATAACTGTGTAGCATTTGCTATAATTTCAGATATGGAGGTACAAAAACATATAACTCACTTAAGGTGACTATAGAATCATTTATATTCAACCATCTGAGATGAAATTACCAAAAAAAGAATGAAAGTAAAACTTTTTTGGTTCTAATGGAAAAGTTTAAATAAAACCTAATTCATGAAAAGGACTTTAACTTTTTGATGTTCAGCTTAACAGTTCAATTCAACAAACATTTATCCTGAGCAGTCTACCATAGTGCTGAAGAGCATGGGCTTTGCAATCAAGTGATCTGGGTTTGGTTTCCCATATCACAGTTTACTCTCTGACTCTAGGCAAGTTACTCAACTGCTAACTGTCTTAGTTTCTTCAAGTGTACAGTTGGGCTCTTATACCTACTTTGCCAGAATGTAGTCAGGATTCAACAGGAAAGTATGTATGTGTGCCTGGCTACCGAAAGCACTCAATAACTGGCAACTGCTATTACAAACTATGTGCCAGACTCTATACATTGATTATACAAAGATAAGTAAGATATTATCTGGTACTGAACTTAGAGTAAACAGAATGTATATTGAGATACAACAGTAATGCCACTGGCTTGACAAGTAACATGTAACAATCAGCCACATTACTTAGCTAGCTATATTGCACATATTATAGGATATATCTGCAGTGCTGAAATGAGCACTCAACACTGATTTAAAATTCCTTGTGGGGCTTAAGTTGGGCTATACGTTTACAATACAAAATATGCTAGCTATAGGGACACCTGGGTGGCTCAGCGGTTGAGTGACTGCCTTTGGCTCAAAGGCGTGTGATCCTGGTCTGGGGATCGAGCCCCGCATCAGGCTCCCTGTGAGTGGCTTGCTTCTCCCTCTGCCTATGTCTCTGCCTCTATCTCAGTGTCTCTCATGAATAAATAAATTAAATCTTTTTTTAAAAATGCTAGTTATAAAATGTATTTTTGTGGAAATTTATTATATCCTTAACATCTTTGGAATGGGCTAAACATGTAAGAAAAGGAAAATTTACTTTGCTCTAAATGAACTAAAATTAAATTTACATTTTGGAAAATAGTTTTTTATCATTTTTGCTCAGAAGCTTCACATGAAAAACTTCTAAGGAAGCCAAAAGAACATACCTCCACTATCTATAGGTCTGTTGGTCAATCTCTGTAGATTGCTTTATATTTAAAAGATACAGTCCTCCAGAGTGCAAATAAAATGTAATAAATCACAAGAATAAATGGTTTATCTCCATGCAAAGTGTCTTTGTTTTAACAAAGGAAACACCAACACACAAAATAATGTTGTAATTATCTCATTGATAGTTATATGTTAATATCTCAGAAAGGGGGACACCTGCATGGCTCAGTGGTTGAGCATCTGCCTTCAGCTAAGTGTGTGATCCAGGGGTCCTGGGATTGAGTCCTGCATCGAGCTCCCTATGGGGAGCCTTTGTGTCCCTCTGCCTTTGTGTCTGCCTTTCTCTGTGTCTCTCATGAATGAATAAATAAAATCTTTAAAAACATTCTCAGAAGAGAGAACTTTGAGGGTGTGTCATAGGCACTGATCATTCATCAATTAAAGGTACCTACATAGTAGATCTGTGGTAGATAAGTAAAAGATAGGTGTTTTCCAAATCATCTACTACCTTCCCTGCATTCATCAGCTGATGGAGCTACAGGAGTATCATTAGAATGATACCAAGTTCTTCTGATATCCAATTTACAAAATTCAGTTTTCCAGTTAGTTTAGTATTTCATTCAGAAAAAGCTGTCAACTAACAATCCCTGTTTGTCAAATTCTGATCAGAGCTCACAATGGTGATTCCCAAAGCTCAGCAAGGTTCTTCTGAATCAGAAGAGACTCATTTATGTGCAGTGTAATATTATGTATGGACTATATTTTGATGCATCCTTTAGCAACTTGTCATTCCTGGATAGTGTATCAGGTATGATTATAAGTAATGTTATTGCTTTTTTGGGGTGGCTTGTAAATGGCCTCTGAAGGCAATTGCAAAAGGTGAGTTAAAATGTCTTCAACAACTCCAATATTATATGAATATATACATTCCATAGCTACCATGATGAAAAGCCACTTAGTTTATTTACTCTGTACATGGCTGAAGTCTTGGCCTTGCCTTCAAGGATACTGTGGTCTAGTTGAGGAGATTAACAGGTCAATAGGCATTTATTTATAGTGAAGTACAGTAAGTGCTCCTACAGAAGAAAACAGGTTCTATGGGAGCCCAGAAGAGGAACCGATAACCAAGTTAGAGAAGTCTTTGTAAATTGGAATGAAAAGATAACATTTGGATAGATAAGTTCTGAGATGTTCATGTCACATATTGTGTCACAATATCTATTTTTATATGTCATATTTTGGTATTCTCTTTAGTGACAAAATCCTTAGCAAAACATTTCACATGAAAAAGAACTACATAATTGTTTTGTCTTCTCTATTACAAGAAATTCATATAACCAGGCTCAGATAAAAGGTTCAGGAACTTTATTCGGCCTCTTCATTTTGATACCCGGTAGCTAAGCTAACCGGCTTAGTATAAGATGAACAATGAATCAAAAAATAGGGTTACATTTCTAAATGGAGCAGAGGTATTCTCATTATGAGTATAAATGTTTATTTTTCTCCCATAAACTGCAGCCATAGTATGTGTTCTACTGTGTTTCTGATTTTCCTGGTGATGTGAATCAGAGATTCAATTAACCACCAATCAACAGCCAAGCATGCCAATCTGGACACTAACACATCTAGTGTATGTTTTCTTGGCATGGCTCATAATCTAATTTTCTTTTCCCTCTCTACCTCTCTTTGCACTTTCTATAGAATGACTGTTCTTGTTGAATAGTGAATTGAACAAGAGTGAGGAGAGTGGGAATTAGGTGGGAATTAGGTAATATTCCAAACTGACAAAATTAGGCTGTGGAAATCAAAAGGTGTCCAGGGACAGTTACATTGAAGATAGAGTTGAAGGGATACTCTTCCTCTCTGCCCCAGGGCAATAGGTCCAACTGAATTAATTCAGCTGGCAAGCTATTTAAAAAAATGCCATGTGTGTAAAATAGATTCACAGGGAAACAATGTTAACTCTAAAGTACTCTGTAGATAAGCACATATTTTCACATAGCAGACATTGACTCTAGAAAAGAGGAAAACCATTGTGATTTTCAATCATTAATAATAAGTCTTCAAATCATTAGTATGCAGCATGGAAGTAGTTTTTCCCTTCTTGGCATCATGATCCACAAAACCATGGATTTCTTAAAGCATAGATTCAATTCAATTCAATACATATTTCTTAAAGACTATGTGCTGGAAATGTGGTAAAACACAAGACAGACATAGTTCCTATACTCATGGAGTTTCCAGTCTGTCAGGCAACACAAATATTACACCAGTAGTTATAGGTATTATGACCTATGAAAGAAAAGTCGATGAGTTGGGAGTATAAAAGAGTGCTTAATTTAGCCTTAGAGCAGGTAGCTATGGTCAGAGGCTTATCTATAACTATAGCTGGGAGATGAGAAGGGTAGAGGAGAGACTATTCAGGCTCTATTATTTATAGCTGAAATATGCTTAAAAGTCACTGAGACACTTTCTTCAGGGAATTTGGGGGTGGGACAGTCTCTCCCTGTTTCACATGCTTTATATGCATGTATTTCCTCTCTATGCTGGAGTGCTGATTACTCTTTACATTCACCTCAAGGTAATGGAGTCACTTCATAAGTGCTAAACTTCCCACGCTCTGTAACTTTCAAGTGTTAAACTTCCCATGCTTTGTAACTCTTCTGGAAGAGTTAACACTTACCCATCATTTAGGAACTCTGTAGGTGAGTTCTCCAATAATTCTATGGCATTCTCAGACCCAGCACAATGCCTTTACCCTTCTTCCATCTGGCTTCAGAATCTTATCTCCTAGTAGGAAATATAAAGAGTTAAATTTGGTTTTAGCCACTCCTATTGTTCATTCATTAAGAGTCTTCTGTGCCAAACAGTACACCACGAATAGGAGTCAGTTTTCTCTGTTAGTGAAAAACTACCAGAGGGCAAGAAAGTATTTTTAATAAAGTAGAAAAGCACTGTGAAATCTAACAGTATTTGTTCTGGTACTTACCTAAAGTGATTCAATGTTCCTTTCTGGGGTAAAAGGAAGTATGTACAAAAGAGTTGGGGATCAGTACTTTTTTCCATGCTCCACAGGTAGTCTGCAGAAAGCCTGGTAAATTATCTTTCTGCAAAAGAGTTGGGGATCAGTACTTTTTTCCATGCTCCACAGGTAGTCTGCAGAAAGCCTGGTAAATTATCTTTCTGCATATCTGTCCTGTTATGAGCCAAGTAAAGGACATAGAGGATAAAGTGCTGCTTTTCCTTCACACCCAGCTCAGGCTAACTTTGTAGGTAAAAGGTAACCCTGGAATACACTAAATTGGAAAGAAGATCTAGGTTCTAGTAGTCCTTATGGTGCTACTGACTGACACTAATCCTTTGCAATGATATGGATGGAACTAGAGTGTATTATCTAAATGAAATAAATCAGTATGAGAAAGACAAATATCATATGATTTCATTCATATGTGAATTTAAGAAAAAAAAAGAGTTGAAAAAAAAACAAAAAAAAAAGAGTTGAACATAGGGGAGGGGAAGGAAAAATAAGATAAAAACAGAGAGGCAAACCATAAGAGACACAACTATAGGAAAAAAGAACAGTTCAGTATTCATCTTTTTTCATGTCTTCATCTCTACATACAATTTCTTTTGACCAAAAAGGTCTGTGTCTTTTATAAAAAATTATAAACCATTGTACCAGATAATTTCTAGAAATTATGATTTTTTATTGATTTAGATATCCTGCTCCGAAAGGCCTTCAGGCTGCTGGATAATTCAGAAAGCCAGCTGATGTAGGAAGATGTGACTTAGACAGAAAGTGCTTAAAAATCCCTGAAGGCCTAAAGGGAAATAATTTCCTTTTCTTGCATGTATATTTGCTGCTGCTGAGTTAAGATATAACAAACAGTGGAAGGTTGACTGTTCCTCTGGGTATAGCCAGAGACCTTCCCTTGAATGAGGTGCATGGTTCTAATAGTCCAAACCCAGGAAGATGTAGCTTAAACAGTAGATACTCCAAAGGTGTCAATTACCAGTATCTTGTATTTCCACAGTGAGCTAGGAAGAGTATCAGGTCAGGAATTGCTTCTGAGTGCAAAGTCTCTTGGAGTAAGGGAGGAACAAGCCTTAGAAAGCTTTTAGTTTGTAGAAGAGCCCATTGTCTTTGGATGGGACTAAATGGGTAGGGAGATCAGTTCTGAAGAACTACCTAGGCAGGATGATGCCTAGGGGCATTGAACTGAGAGGTGAGCTTAGAGGTAGAGGGAGGGAAGCAGACAATGCTTCTATGAGCCCATCCTGCCTAATCAAAATGGGATCATTGATATGGACTGACTGTGTG
Source organism: Canis lupus familiaris (assembly GCF_011100685.1). Classification (NCBI taxonomy): domain Eukaryota; kingdom Metazoa; phylum Chordata; class Mammalia; order Carnivora; family Canidae; genus Canis; species Canis lupus. Next base: position 78,972,296 of record NC_049260.1, read on the forward strand.
TGTTTCCGCAAAATTCATATGTTGAAATCCTAACCCCCAGTGTGATGATATTAGGAATTGGGACCTTGGAAGGTAATTAGGTCATGATGGAGGAGCCCTCATGAATGGGAATAGTGCTTTTATAAAATTGAACCCAGAGAGCTCCCACCTTCTTTCTGCCAAGTAAGGATAAAATAAGAAGAAAAAATCTACAGCCCAGAAGGCTCTCACCAGAACCTAACCATGCCTGCACCCTGATCTAAGATTTCCAATTTCCAGATGGTGAGAAATTTGCTTATAAGCCACCCAGTCTAATAGTACTTGGTTATAATAGTGTGAACTAAGACAATTATCTCAAGGACTTTGAGATCCAAGGAAACACACACATTGCTTTTATTTGGAATTTTTACAATTAGAAACGGACTTTAGAAATTATACTTTATACTATTTTATTGTGATTATTTCATTTTAATTTCCTCTTAATTTTGTTAAAGTTGTTTTTGAAAATGTTATGTCATAATTATTATCTGAAATAAATTTATTTCTTTAAGAATATTCTTGGCTGGGCTGGCATCATGGACATGCGACCTGTGCAGTTGTTTTGTTTACTGCTCTGCTGTTGCTTTCTTGAAATTCTTAATAACTTTTGAACAAGGGACCCTGCATTTTTATTTTTTATTTTTTACTAAGTTCCACAAATTATGTATCTATCTTATTCTAATTTTCCTGGATTATATGGTCCATGGATGGTGGTAGGAAAGAAAGTGGACAGAAAGGGAGCAATGTGATTTGTTGTAGACCCCAAAAATCTGGGATTTGTCATCAAGCCTGACTATCAGGTTGAACTGGATAGAAATTGAGATAACCTTGGTTCTTGAGATTGGGAGGTGAAGTGTGAAGTTCCATGAGATCTAGGTATAGTCATTTCTATACTGCCACTTAGGTAATTCAGGTCTGTCATATATGAATTATTTTTGAGGTGCTCTATGTGAACTTTTTTTGAAAATTTGGCTATAGAGACAAAGCAGATGGAGTGCTGCATTAGTATTTATTGCTTCCACCAGATAAAAAAAGAAGGAAACTGCTATTAGCTGCCTACCACTCCAAAATGCTATATGCAGTACAGATTAAGTGAATACTGACACATGCCTCAGGTGCTCCCATAGGAGAGGTGTTGAGGCATTATTGAGATTATTTATTGTATTGTTTATAGTACTCTCATGAAGCTGTCAGGATGAGGCCAAATATAATAGTTAAAGTTGCAGAATTTTAGGCATCAGAGAAAAGAAATGTATCTCAGGTTTAGCAACCTGAAGGTAAGCTCCAAATTAAGATGCATGACAGATTAAAAACCCATTTCATTTGGCTATAATGGCACCAATTGAGTTGTTTGTTACTGACCCACTATCACTAGGATGTATACTCTAAGAGGTTCTTTCTGAGAAAAATTAGGCTTCCTTTTCTTTCCACAGATCTTGGAATTAGCAACAGAGATGTGATGAATATATGCAGGCAGTCTGTGTCTATAGGGCTTTAAGACAAATTAATTTGCCAGCCAATAACTGGAATCTTGCTGGTACCTCTTCTGAATGGGTAGAGTCCTCTCTCTTTGGTCTGTTAAAAAAAATCCAAAGAAAGCATTCATACTCTAACCTCTCATGGTAGGGAAAGAGCTTTAAGAAGAATATGGCAGACTAATAAAACTTATTTGTATTAGCCTTTTTATTTTCAGCTTACATCCCCCCATCTGGAAACAGGCTATCATGTGTCTTCTCATTTTTTAAGTTAGTACTTAAATTTAAACAGAGTTGTATGTGGGTCTTCCACCAACACATACTCTTGGTGCTCTGGGACTCATAGTGGTAACTTGCAGTTCCTGAAATCAATCTTGCTCTGAAATGGGGCCATCCAAATGTGTAGCTTCTCCCTCTTACAGTCATTTGCACTGAGAGAAATTAAAATTGGAGCACATTTTTTAAGGTGCCTTTTTTTTTTTACAAGGACTGCCTGGAAGACTGGTCCTTTGCCAATATGATGTAAGCTTGTTTGACTTAGTGTCTTATTCTTGAGGTTTTCTCTCGCATTTGAGGGTACCAACTGAGGATCATGCACCATGAGCACTACGGACTACATGTGTGGGTACAGCCAGAACTATCCACATCAAAGGACATCACTCTTCAGCTTAAGATTTTATTCTCTCAGGCCTGCTAGAATGTTGTGAAGCCCTTATTATGCCTTTCCTTTGCCTCTACTGCTTTCCTTAACCTGAGTGCCTTCCTTTATTCTTTCTCCCTGCCCAAACCCAAACTTCATCACTCCCTCATGTGCCACCATCTTCATGAAGTCTCTTCTAAGTATATCTCAAGTCCATCATCCTATCCTTAAAATTCAGATGGTACTTAAGCTCTTTGCCATAATATTTTTTACTTAGCTACCTTATACTTCAATTTTCCTTTTTTGTTATAGTTTTAAGTCTCTTTAACCATACAGTTCCTACAGGGTATATACTTATTTATTTTTTTTACCCTACAGAGCACCTGCATCACTTAGTAAATATATAATTATTCAGTCAGTAGAAGGGTTAAATCATTTATGGCTTTATTCAGATTGTGAATATTATATGAAAAGAGCAGTCTTCACACACACTACCTTGTTGGTTAACATAGGACAAAAGGCTAGGGAATCTATTGGAGGAAAAAAGGAAAGCAAGAGTACTTCAGTGTTGCTTAGAATAATCATCAAAAAAGAGATTATTCCTATTTTAAGATCAGGAAACCAAGGCATAGAGATGTTAACTGAGTTGCTCAGAATTACATATCTCATTAGTAAGTGACAGAACTAAAACTTGAATCCAATTCTCTGACTAAATGCTATGCTCTTCCCCACTGTAAAACATAATATTCTGGTGATTATGGGGTAAGTAAGAGTCCTTCACTTTTTCTGTCTTTCTTAAAATGAAGCATTCAGGGAAGAATGTGTCTGTATGGAAAAGATGGAGTTTGGGGAAAAAGAATAGCTATTTAACACTTTGAATTTTGAGTGCTAATTGCAATATGTGAATCAAAACTAATGTTAATCTCTTTTCATCTTCACCCTGGTTCTTATAACAACTCATTTCCTCCCCTATTTCACTTCTTTTCACATTCCATTTTCCTCCACCTCTTCCTAAATATCTAAATCCAGTTTTGCAAGAAAAAGTTACAGACTAAAAACTGCTATAGACACACCTGGAATTTAGATCAATTTTACTGAAACAAGCTCTGACTGCCACTTTGTGTTGCATTCCCATAGTAGAATGAGAGAAAGAAAGAAAAAAACCTGAAAGCTCAGCAACCACAGCTCCTAGATCTTGTGCATTTATAACTTTTCTCTTCCTTGTAAAGTTGCCTATTTTTCTAACTTTGTTTTTGAAAAGGAGACACAAGTTAGAATGATACCATAATAATCATATTTTGATTACTTTGTATTTGAAAAATGCACAGAAGGGTGTTGCTCTGTTACTGTAGTAACAGAAAATCGCGATTTTTTTTTGGATAAGAGATGGAGATGTAAGAAAGCTTGTAAAAGCATCCTGAGAACTCTAGTCTCTCTGACCTACTATAGTAATAATCAGAGGGCCTCAGACATATCTTTCTACCTACATGGCCTTCCATGTGCCTAAATGTAGGCTCAGTGTCACTTGTGCTCAGAAGGAAAAAGATTAAAAATAAAAATCAAAAGAAGCAACCTGAGTAGAAAAGGAAAAACAAACAAACAAACAAACAAAAATGGAACAAGCCAGAAGGGAATAGGGACATTAAATGCCAGACTTTGATTTTAGCCTAAAGGCAATTGAGGACTACTGAAAGTGTGGCAGGAAGAGTTTAAACAAGGTGCCTCGCTCTAATGACTAATTGATGGCTGGACCAGAATGAAAATCAAAGTTCCTTACTTCAATTCCTGTGTATTGGGTTTCTTCTCTAAGTAACAGCATTTGGGACAGAAATATAAAAGCGTAACGATTATATGTAAGTAATGAATCACTAAATTCCACTCCTGAAACCAATACTATACAATATATAAACTAACTTGAATTTAAATAATTTTTTTAAAAAACTCAAATAAAAAAAGAAATACAAAAGTGCAGTGATTAAGAGATTAGGCTTTAGACTCAGCTATCTCTGTTCACATTTCATTTCCACCACCATATACCTGTGTGAACTTGGATCCCATTTTCCACATTTATACAATGGGAATAATAAGAGTACTTATGTTATCAGATTGTTCTGCGGATTAAATGAGATAGCGTATATAGATTTAGGATAACATCTCTGGCATATAGTAAATAATAAATAGTGGTTGCTATTAGAAAGGGAAGGGAAGAGAGAAGAAAGAAAAAGACGGCAAACAAGAAAAGAGAAGGGAAGAAAAAAGAAAAGAAAAATCTAAAAACAGCCAAAGATCAAATATTGCTGCCTTAGAGTCAGATCAGATATGGGGATGTGAACTGACCTGGATCCTGAGCCCTTGCCTAATTTTTAATGTCTTGTTGAGTCAATTCAGCTTTGCTTGAGTTGCTGGGTCTCTTATCTCCATCCACCCTTTGAAATGCTGTTTTGCTGCCATCCACATCCTGATGCTAGAGGATACTACTGTTACCATGACTTGGCTCTCCTCACCGTGGGTAATATTTTTGCAAGTCTCCTTCCAGTCTCAGCTCAGTTTTCACCTCATCTGAAAATTCTTCCTTGACCAACTTATATAAAGTAGCTACCCCTACCCCATCCCTTCAGGAACACTCAATCCTACTATTTTATTTTTCCATAAAATATAGTATTAACTCAAAAAAAAAATATATAGTATTAACTCAGATTACCTCATATGTTTATTCAATTATTGCCTGATCTTTTCCACTGAAATGTAAGCTACTTAAGGGCAGAGGCCCTGTTGGTCTTATATACAGCACTTTTTCTTAAGCTTCTAGTACAATTTGCTGGATGAATTAATGAATGAATGAATAAATGAATTAGGAAGGTGCTTATTGAGCAGTTATTACATACTTAAAGCCTGACTACTTGTGGAGAATAGACACAACTGGCTTCCTGGAGAGTTTACCAATAGAAATGCCAGACTTTAAAAGGTTGATATGTGCCATGTTTCTTGTTATTTCATGTCACTTGGCTTTCACAGCAGCAGTAGTTCAGGAACTACTTCAAGCTTCATGGGCCAAGATATTTTCAACTCTCTCTACAGAGCTGCAGGGTTTGGTTCAGTTTTAGGAATATTTCCAGCTCCGTTCCTTCCTCCTAATTCAGTGTTAGACCATTGAGTTCTAAAAACATTGGCATGGTAAAATCTATTTCCTAACATAGGCCCCAAATGATTTTGAAGGTAAGTAAATACACTTTGGAAGCTGATGTTTTGCCAATATCTTTGCCATGTGCTAAAGGTAAAGACCATTAATACAGTGAGCCTAAGTAGACTGAATCATAATGACTGGTATTTTTAGGAATTTTCTCTAAGCTTATCAACTTCTCTATAAGAAGAAATGGAAAGTCTTAAGAGGAAGGCCTGATAATATGAAAAATCATTTTTTCCAAGTGCAAAGGGTAGGAAACTTTAAATTAGCAGATGCTACTAATGACAACCACCACCATGGCTATTTAGTGCATAGTTTACACCAGGAACGCTAAGTACTTTACATGCATCTACTCAAAGGAACAGAAGGACACTTTAGAGTTAAGATTGACAGAACTTTATATATATATATCCATTTCTTTTACTGGAATAAGACACATCAACATCCTAGTTTAAGGAGGGTGCTGTTTTAAGGACTGTAATTGCACTTTTTTTATTGCTTCTCTCCACAATCCTGGGCTAACTCTACAATCTCTGTCTCTCATCTTCATTATTCATTTGTCTTCTATGGGCTTCTGCATCCATTATTCAGAAAATGAGGCTGATGTTACAAGCTCTAACTACCAAATAACACATTTACTCCTACCACCAAAGAGTGCTAGATGGCTGTTTATCTCAATTTCTCTGTCTTGTAAAAGATTTATACAAATGTTGGGCATTCCTTTGGTTATTGTTATGATTATCATTACTTGCCTGGGTTTCTTCATCTTAGAGTGGTACTAACGGTAACCAGTTACATTACATGTGGATTCCCACCAGAATCAAAGTACCCACAGTCCTTGGGTGATTAGATATTGAAGATATTGAATAATTTGCTGAATCTGGTAGTATTTTGTTAGTGGTAGCCATGGTATTTCAGAAATGAGATCTGGATTTAACTGAGCTATGATAGAGTTTTCCAGGTTTCAGTAGGTGTATGTTGGGTTTTCTTTTTTAAAACTTATAAAATGCATCGTTTTCATACTACTTGATAAGGAAAAGAATTTTGAATCACTTTTTATTGAGGTATAATAGATATATAACATTATGTATGTTTCAGGTACCACAATAATATAATTTATACATTACAAAGTGACTACCACCATAAATCTAGTTACCATCTATTACCATTCACTTTAGCTCCTTGCACATCCTCCAATCCCTTTCCCCTCTGGTAACAACCAATCTATTCTCTGTATTTATAATTTTGTTTTTGTTTTGTTTTATAATTTTGTTTTATTCTTTAGCTTCTACATATAAGTGAAATCGTAAGGTATTTATTCTCCATCATTGGACTTGTTTCACTTAGCATCATCCCCTCAAGGTCTATCCATGTTATCAAAAATGGCAAATTTTCCTTCTTTTTTATGGTTGAGTACTCCATTGTATGTATGTACACACACCCACATGCACACACACACACACACACCATATCTTCTTTGTACATTCATCCATAGACACTTAGATTGTTTCCATATCTTGGCTATTGTAAATAATGCTGCAATAAATATATGGGTACATATATCTTTTTGGATTGGTGTTTTCATATTCTTTCGATGAATACCCAGAAGTGCAATAGCTGGACCATATGGTAATTCTGTCATTAAGTTTTTGAGAAATCTCCATACTATTTTCCATGATGGCTACACCAGTTTATATTCCCACCAATGGAGTTCCCTTTTTTCCACATCCTAACACTTGCTCTTCTTGTCTTTTTGATATTAACCATTCTAACAGGTGTAGTGGTTTGGGGTTTGCATTCCCCTGAGTGATGTTGAAGAACTTTTCATATGGCTGTTGGGCATATGCATGTCTTTGGAAAAAAATGTCCATTCAGATCCTCTGTCCATTTTTAAGAGTGATGTTGAAGAACTTTTCATATGGCTGTTGGGCATATGCATGTCTTTGGAAAAAAATGTCCATTCAGATCCTCTGTCCATTTTTAAATCAAGCTGTTTGACGTTTTGTTGTTGAGTTGTATGTTTTTTATAGATTTTGAATATTAACCCCTTATCAGATACAGGTTTTGCAAATATCTTCCCCCATTCAATAGGTTACTTTTTCATTTTGTTGATGGTTTCATTTGCTGTGCAGAATATTTTAGTTTGATATAGTCCCATTTGTTTATTTCTGCTTTGTTTCCCTAGGCTTGGCGTAGATCTACAAACACATCACTAAGAATTATTTCAAGAAGCTACTGCCTCTGTTAACATTCTCCTAGGATTTTTATGGTTTCAGGTCCTACATTCAAGTCTTCAATCAATTTCAAGTTAATTTTTGTATATGGTATAAGACAGTAGTCTAGTATCATTCTTCTGCATGTGGCTGTCCAGTTATCCCAGCAGCATTTATTGAAGAGACTGTTTCTCTAGTGTATAGTCTTACCTCTTCTGTTGTAAATTAATTGGCTATTTATGTATGAGTTTATTTCTGGGCTCTCTTTTCTATTCCATTGATCTATGCATCTGTTTTTTATGCCAATGCCATACTATTTTGACTACTATAGCTTTGAAGTATAGTTTGAAATCAGAGTATGAAACCTCCAGCTTTGTTCTTCTTCCTTAAGATCTCTTTGCTATTTAAGATCTTTAATAACTTTTTCCATACAAATTTTAGGATTAGTTGTTCCAGCTCTGTGGAAAATACCATTGGTATTTTTATAAATATTACATTGAATCTGTGGATTGCTTTAGGTAGTATGGACATTTAAACAATATTAATTCTTCCAATCCATGAGAATGAAATATCCTTCTATTCATTTGTGTCTTCTTCATTTTTGTTTAATCAGTGTCTTGTGGTTTTCAGTGTACAGGACTTTCATCTCCTTAGTTAAATTTGTTCCTAGGTATTTTGGGTTTTTTAGACAATTCTAAACATGATTATTAATTTCTCTTTCTGATAGCTTTTTATTAATGTATAGAAATGCAATGTATTTTTGTATATTGATTTTGTATCCTGCAAATTTATTTATCCTCAGTTTTTTTGGTGGGGTGGAATCTTTAAGGTTTTCTATATATAGTATTGTGCCATCTTTGAATACTGACAGTTTTACTTCTTTCCTTTAGATTTGCATGTCTTTTATTTCTTTTTCTTGACTTACTTCTATGGCTAGGGCTTCCAATACTTTGTTGAATGAAAGTGGCAAGAATGGGCATCCTTGTCTTTTCCCTTATCTTACAGGAAAAGCTTTGACCTTTTCATTGTTGCATATGATATTAGTGGTAGGTTTGTCATATAAAGCCTTTATTATGTTGATGTACATTCCCTCTATGCCCACTTTGTTGAGAGTTTTTATCATAAAATGGATGTTGAATTTTGTAAATGAGTTTTCTATATTTTATTGAGATTATCATATCATTTTTATCTGTCATTCTGTTAATGCAGTGTATTACATTGATTTGCAGATGTTGAACCATCCTTGCATCTTTGGAATAAATTCTATTTGACCACAGTATATCATCCTTTTAATGTACTGTTGAATTTGGTTTTCTAGTATTTTGTTGAGCATTTTTGCATTTATGTTCATCAGGAATAGTGGCCTATAATTTTCCTTTGTGGTGTTGTGGTCTTTGTGGTGTTCTTTTCTTTTTTTTATGGAATTCTTTTTTCTAAAGTAAAGTAACTTTATTTTTTTTATTTTTTTCTAATAAATTTATTTTTTATTGGTGTTCACCAGTGAAACCACCTGGTCCTAGATTTTAGTTGTTGGGAGATTTTCATTACTGATTCAATATCCTTGCAAGTAATTAGTCTATTCAGATTTTCTATTTCTTCTTGAGTCAGTCTTTGAAGATTGTATGCTCCTAGGAATTTATCCATTTCCTGTAGGTATTCCAGTTTGTTGAGCAGTATTTGTTCATTGTTGTCTCATGATCCTTTGTATTTCTGTGATAATCATTTGTAACTTCTCTTTCATCCTTGCTTTTATTTATTTGAGTTAGTCTAGCAAAAGGTTTGTTTATTTTTTGGAAGAATCAGCTATTAATTTCATTGATCTTTTTTATTACCTTTTTAGTTTATATTTCATTTATTTCTGCTCTAACCTTTATTATTTTGTTTATCTTAATGTTTGGGCTTCTTCTCTTTTTTTAGTTCTTTTAGGTACAAAGTTATATTGTTTATCTGAGATTTTTCTTATTTCTTGAAGTAGGCCTATATCACTATAAAATTCCCTTTTATTTTTATTTTTTTAAAGATTTTATTTATTTATTCATGAAAGAAACAGAGAGGAGAGAGGCAGAGACATAGGCAGAGAGAGAGAGAAGCAGGCTCCATGTAGGGAGACCAATGTGGGACTCAATCCCAGGTCTCCAGGATCGCCCTGGGCCAAAGGCAGGCACTCAACCACTGAGCCATCCAGGCATCCCTAAACTTCCCTTTTAAAAGAGCACTAGGTGCTATACTATATGTTGGCAAATTGAATTTAAATTTAAAAATTAAACAAAATAAAACTTTTTATTGCATTCCATAGATTTTGAACCATTGTGTTTTTGCTTTCCTTTCTCTATAGATTTTTAAAATTTTTTTCCATTGATTTCTTCATTGACCCAATGGTTTTAGTGCCTGTGAGTTAGGACAAAGACAAGGGAGGGCACTAATATGTTGTCTTCCTGTTCATATTCCCTGGGGCACTTTTACAGACTCTGGATGTGGAGTAAACCTGAATCATGCCCTTCAGGTTGAAGCTCCAGAACAAGAAAATAGGCCTTTTTCACATAAAGACTGGGGATATGGGGCAGCCCCGGTGGCACAGCGGTTTAGCGCCGCCTGCAGCCTAAGGCACGATCCTGGAGACCTGGGATCGAGTCCCACATCAGGCTTCCTGCATGGAGCCTGCTTCTCCCTCTGTCTGTGTCTCTGCCCCCCCCCTTTCTCTGAATAAATAAATAAATCTTAAAAAAAAAGACTGGGGATATGAATCTATCTGATGTTTGTGCAGTGCCCTGGGGGTGGTAGCCTACCAAAGACTGTCTCTGCAATTGTTTCAGACCTGTGGGGCCCAGAAATACAATTTCCTCCTAGTACCTGGAGCCAGGTACTCAAGGACCATCCCCTGTACTTAAGGAGTTGCAGTTATGTCAAGGCCTGCTGCAGCTATGGTGCTCAGGGACCAGGTACTCAACTAACTCAGCTGTGGCAGAGCAGGCTGCAGATGTCACACAAGAGGGCAGAGTGCCTGGCTGTCCTGGCTTTGGTGTGCTTTGGGCTGAGGTTGAGTGGATCATGGCTGTGTGCATGGTGATAGTGTACTGTGCTGCCCTGCTGTGGCATGCTGGGGTGGGGTGTCTGCATCCTGACAGCCTGAGCAGCCACTCCTACCAGAGCTAGCAGAATAAGGGCAGAGGAGTGCAAAAATGGCACTAGCCTGCATTGGCATCAATAGGGTGGAAGAATGCAAAAGTGGTATCTGCCAGTACCTCTGTCCCTGGAAAAAGTCCCAACAGTTTCCTTCCTCTTTAACTGATGCTTTAAGATTAACAAATGAGTCTCCTTTACATATGGTCTACGTCTCTTTCATTTTTTTTTAAAGATTTTATTTATTTATTCATGAGAGATACACAGAGAGAGAGGGGCAGAGACACAGGCAGAGGGAGAAGCAGGCTCCATGCAGGGAGCCCAACATGGGACTCGACCCCGTGTCTCCAGGATCACACCCTGGGTTGCAGGCAGTGCTAAACCACTATGCCACCAGGGCTGCCCTCTAGGTCCCTTTCAAACTGTTGATTTTGTACTGGGTCCTGGGGCCAGTGTGTCTGTGCATGAGCCCTTTAAGAACAGATTTTCCATTTCTTATAGCCCCATGATTCTCCTGGAAGTAAGCCCCATTTGTTTTTTAATGCCCAATGCTTTGGGGGCTTGTCTCATTAGTGCAGTTGCCAGGGTTGGGGTACCTAATAGGGGACACAAATCTCTTACTCCTCAGTGACAAGCTCTGTATATGAGATCCATTCTAGCTGTGGGTCACCACAGTGGGGTTTCTTGCAAGACCAAGTCTCTGCTTCTCATACTCATCTCAAGGTGGCCTTTTTATCCATTGTAGTAGAGGTGCTGTTTAGCCAGGTTTTAAGTACTTTTCAGAGGGAATTGTTCTATATGTAGCTTTAGATTTGTTGTGTTTGTGGGAGGAGGTGATTTTATGCTACCATCTTGAACCCCACTTGCCTTGAAAAGTCTTGAGGAAGCAGTTAACATTTACATTTGCTCTTCTCACCGGATTTCATTATAAATCTAACTATTCATATGTAATCTCATACATCTCCTACAGTAATGTTATTTGCCTAACAAAAAATCATATCCTTCAGGAATGCTGAGCATGTCCTACACATATCAGTATGGCTTTATGGAAAACATTCTGACATCTAGGTGTTTTTTATGACATTAATGAGGTCAGTGCCCTAACCTTCCATCCTAAATTAGAAATCACTCCTGGATCTTATTGTGCCCTCGGGGCTAGTAAATATATTCCATGCCCTTGGACCCAAATAACATATCAGCAATGTCCTTTACCTTCCTTGGGCCAGTCTACATAGGTCCTGAAATAGATGATGCTTTTAAGTTTGGAGTTTAAATTGGGTCAGAAGAGAAACAAAATACTTTCTTTTTATACTCTTCCATGCTTCCTCCATTGTCATTCTAGTATTTTTGACATGAAGTTTCTCTCAACCATGCTTTAAGAGTCTCTTAAAAGTCTCTGCAAAATTTAAAATAAACATGGTATCTACAAATAACAAAACGTAAAGGTAAGTATCTTTCAAACACATAGGATTCGTTTTCCACACATACCATAACAAATGATAGTATGGATATGTGCATGTGTTTGTGTGTGTGTGTATGTATAATTATGTAATCAGATACTATTCTTTACGGATCTATGATAGATTCACAGGTATTTTAATTATCTATGAAATCTAATGGTGAGTGTATGTTATTCAAAATTCACTTATTCCAGGTTGGGTTTAAAAACTGTCCAGGGCAGCCCGGGTGGCTCAGCAGTTTAGCGCCACCTTCAGCCCAGGGCCTGATGCTGGAGACCCGGGATCCAGTCCCACGTCGGGCTCCCGGCATGGAGCCTGCTTCTTCCTCTGCCTGTGTTTCTGCCTCTGTGTGTGTGTGTGTCTCTCATGAATAAATAAATACAATCTTAAAAAAATAAAAAAAAAACTGTCCAATAACTGCTTTACAGAACTAATATTTTTTATATTCATTCATTTCAGCCAATTCTTAAACAAAAGCTTCAGAGAAAACAATTTTACTTTGGCTTAGCCTAAGATATATGCCTAATGGTTGACTTGGCATTTTATATATTACCTGTTTTTATCATGGTAGTACATTATGCCAGGGATTAATTTCTTGTATATACAAGAAAAAGAGGAAATAATTCTCTACCCATCTCTCTACCTAAATCAACATCAAAGACATTCAGATATGATTCATGAATATCAGTTAGTTTGGACAATATGGCACACTAGATATCCTTGGAATCAAGTGGAATGCTTTAAAGAAAAAAGCCTCATGCATGGATCCCAACCTGGGGATTCAATTTAAATGTTATATGATGGGACTCTAGTTAAGTATTTTTAAAATAGCCCCACATGAATCTAATCTAGCCAAGGTGGAGAACCATTCTTCTAGGTCAGATTTGGTAGACATTATTGGTAAAGGAAAACATAGTAAATATTTTAGATTTTGCAGGCCAGTCAGTATATGTTGCAACTACTCAATTTCCCACTGTTCCCCTTTAAAGCAGTATTACAGTCACTGACCACCCACTTAACAATGGTTACTATATTTCAAAGCATATGTCATTGCTTAAATGCAATCTCATTCCTCAGTGACCTTCACAAGTCCAAAGTTAGTGAGCTTACTTTGTATTGATAGTATTCTAGCTATATGGCAATTTCTGTTGTTTTCTAGTTTTAAATCAAATCATTTTAGCAAGGGTAGATGTAGAACTTTAGGAGTTTTTGGCCTTTCTATAGATATTTTCCTTGGCAATGGCCCAATTGAGTTAACCATTTAGTAACCTATGTTTTGGGAACACATTAATGAAGGGTACACAAACATCTAGAACTGACTTTGTTTCTCAGAGGACAAAATGTGAGAACCAGGTGTTGTTGTTATTACCTTTATTGTTTTAGGAATGTATAATATATATTTGATTTCAATCTTGGAAAAATTTAAAGAAGCTGGGGGTGGGGGGGAGATAATTACTTTGTATTTTAAAAACAAAAAGCCAATATAAGAAACTCTGCCATGACTGATTCTAGAGTCCAGACTAAGAACTCTCAGTCTTTTCCAGAATAATTTATGAGGACAGAGTTAATGACATATGTGGGATTTTCAAAACATTTAAGTAAAAAAAAATATGGAAAGCACTTTTGAGAAAACACGGCCCACAACAATTCCATTACCGCCCCCCCCAAACTTCTCCTCAGGCTGTTACTTTACTTATATGTTCCTATCCATAACCTTGCTAGATGCCATGTGAAGAGGCCACAAAAGTAGAATAAGACTTGATCTTTGCCAGAAAGCTAGCTCTGGAGACAGTAATTGTTATGGAAACAAGCACTGCCTTGGGTTATACAGATATGATAGGAGCATAGAATTTCAAATGAACTGGAGTAATCAGAGCTGATCATATGGTGTAGATAGGCCTAAAAGGATTGAATACAACATTAATGTTTTGAAAATATTAGTGTTGATTAACGCTAATTATAAGTTAGTGAGTCCATCCTACCTTAAGGTCAGACATATTGTCAGATAACAAAAAATATGTTTTAAAGAGTGCCTTCAAAGAGATACATCGAAAACATGTTTATTGTTTTGTTGTTGGAAAGCTGCAGAGAGATGAAAGTGATGTTGTACTATCTTTTACTTGTAGTTAAGGACTAAATAGAAAGAAAATTACTAAAACTGACTGCAAGTAGTAGGGATAAAAATAATAAAAGTATTGCAAGTGGTATTCAAGGGAAAATTGGTGAAAATCTGTATTGATTAAAATATATAAAAATCAAATGTGCCTTTTCCTTTCTTTTTTTAAAATTTTTATTTATTTATGATAGAGAGAGAGAGAGAGAGAGGCAGAAGAAGGCTCCATGCTCCATGCACCGGGAGCCCGACGTGGGATTCAATTCCGGGTCTCCAGGATCGCACCCTGGGCCAAAGGCAGGCCCCAAACCGCTGTGCCACCCAGGGATCCCTCCTTTCTTTATGTTTATAGAAGGTTGAATTAAATGCCCTTTCAGCAGCAAAATCTGCAAATTTATTTCTAGAATACATTTGAATGTTTTCAGGTAATAGTGATCAAATAGCAGAGTTCCTCATATCAAAAATTTTTAATTAGAAAAATAATATTAAAAATACCCCATTGGTGCTTCACAGCTAAGTTGAATGAGTGCATAACTGATAACAGAGAGATTACATACGTGAGGGATGGGTAGGTGTTTTGCTGTAACCTGTAACTGTCCTCATAGATGTCAGCTTGTAATTACTGCCTCTTGTCAGAATGATCTCACCCACATGGATTTCCCAGAATTTAGCAAACTGTCAGAATAGAGAAAGTGATAAAAAAAAAAGAGTGGTGATAAGAAGACAGGTAATATATAATATGTTTTTCCCTTAAAAAACACTTCTCTGCATAAGTGAAGCATTTAATGAATGTCTTTGGAGCTATCAGGTATTTGTCTTTTCTAGAGAACTAGCTACATCACATTTACAAACTACCCCATTGTGTATACCTGTATTTCAGTGTTGGCATTTTATCTTAGAAACTCATGATATGGGATCCCTCGGTGGCGCAGCGGTTTAGCACCTGCCTTTGGCCCAGGGCGCGATCCTGGAGACCTGGGATTGAATCCCACGTCGGGTTCCCGGTGCATGGAGCCTGCTTCTCCCTCTGCTTGTGTCTCTGCCTCTCTCTCTCTCTCTCTCTCTGTGACTATCATAAATAAATAAAAAATAATTATAAAAAAAGAAACTCATGATATATGAAAGGAAATGAAAAACTAGCAGCAGACTCCCTATGCCAGTCTTAAAAACTCAAACCAATCCAGTAATTTTATATTAGTCAATGTCACTCATTTGCCTTTTGTCATCTTTGCTCATAATATTTTTCTCCCTTTCTATTTGTCCTTTAGGATTTTGCTCAAATCTCAATCTTTTCCTGACTATTTATCTCCATATTCTTCTTCCCTTTCTCTGAATGTCTCTGTAGCACTGAGGGTTTGATAACACATGATCTTAAATTTGTCTCTAGATTCTTATTCTGATATGCTTCACCATAGTGCATGTTCTTCTAGGACTTGGCACTTCTCTGAACCTGTTTCTCTATGTATATAGTGGGGGTGGTAATCTTAAAGTCTTCTTTGGAGAATTAAATGAGATAAACCATGTTAATTGTATAGCATAGAGTCTGGCAGAGTAAATGTCCAATAAATTATAACTATTCTTATTATGGAATCTGTAAATGCTTAATAATTGATAGTTTGATTAAGCTTCCATTCAAGTCTGCATTCTATGAGAATATAATTATTTATCTGCTAGAAAGAGCCTCAGACCATACAGAAGCAATAACTAGTTAAAAGTTGGAGATACTGTTGGGACAGCTGGGTGGCTCAGTGGTTGGGCATCTGCCTTTGGCTCAGGGTGTGATCCACAAGTCCCGGGATAGAGTTCTGCATTGGGCTCCCTGCAGGGAGCCTTCTTCTCCCTCTGCCTATCTCTGCCTGTTTCTCTCTCTCTCTCTCTCTCTAGCTCTCATAAATAAATAAATAAATAAATAAATAAATAAATAAATAAATCTTTTTTAAAAATTGGAAATACTGTCAACTAGTTCTTTCCTCTACATACCTCTCATAACTAGTTTAGCTGAATTATCTGAATGACATAACTGGCTGTTTGGGTGTCTCGGCATTACAATATGTGTAATATATATATTTCCACAAAAATAATTGCTAAGAAAAAGAAAATGAAGAATAAAGTCATGCCTCTGAGGCATTTAGATAGAGTTGCTACTTAACTCACTAAAACAGCCATTTGACAGGCATTTTAAATTTTTTTTCTGACATCAGTTGAATCTCTAACTTGATTAAATTGCCTAGGATTTTGTGTGTAGAAACAGCTTCAGTCTTTTGTAGTCCTGTCATGATTTCTTTTAAGTGCCAAGTGTATGGACCAATACTTACTCTCCTTATTATTTCTCTGCAGGGGATTTTCCAGTTGCAACAAAGCATTAAGAAATGGCATGAAATGCGTGCACGGTGTCTGTCTGCCTCACACGCACTATGTTAATATGATGCGTTTTGCTTGGCAAAGCAGCACTGCATAATAGGGCCCTTGTTTCCAATATTCTCCCATATAGTGGTCTGTTCTGCATTCTCACTTCTTCACATTCTGGTGGTAAGAAATAAATTCCATTCTGTACAATAAGCACACAATTGCCCCAGCTTATGTGCAAATATCGTACTCAGCAGTGAGAGCTAGGGGAATGAGTCAGGGGAATGACCCTTTCAGCACAGAAAATAGTGCTCCAGGGATATGAGTCAATGCAGCCTCTGAAAAGGTCAAGGGATAGTACAAGCGTGTTGAGACTGTGACTTAATGTGATACATGCTTCTGGGAAACACACAAGGTGGTATCAGTATCTTATTTAATTGGGATTTATACCCTGATTTCTTTCAGAAGAGTTTGAAGTAGCTTATAAGTTGATCATAATGCAGAAAAGAATGAAGCAATGAGGGATTAAAATAGATATTATACTGTTCATAAGCACAGCTATGTCACTCCCAACTATGGAAATATACCATTTTTTAGTTAATCAGCGAGGTTTTTTTTCCTTGCTTATGCCCTATCAGGCCCCTAAATATAAATTTTAGACGCTATTCATTGTTGGTTAGATCACTGGTGGTCTCAGATTTTTGCCCTCCTCCTTTCCTACTGCTCAAAAATGCTGGGGGCACCTGGGTGGCTCAGATGGTTAAGCATCTGCCTTCGGGCTCAGGTCATGATCTTGGAGTCCTGGGATCTAGCCTCTCTCTGGCTCCCTGCTCTGCAGGGAGTCTGCTTCTCCCTCTCTCTCCCCTCCCATGACCCATGCTCTCTCTCTCTCTCTCTGAAATAAAACCTTAAAAAAATAAATGTTTCCTGCAAAGGTGCTCTACCCTGTAATGTCATCAGGAACAGAATGCCTGGAGACCAAGGCTGCCCCCACTGAATTACACAGTGCAGCCTTCAGCTGCTTTGTGACAGCAAGTTCAAATGGGTATGACTTGCATGTATGCTTTTCAGTGAACCATTGATTACCTGCATGATGTGTCTGTCCCTGGGCAATAGCCATGATAACACAGCCCCCGTAGTAAAGCATGCCTGTTAAATTTTGTAGACAGTGGAAAAGTTCTGTGTTTTTCTTTCTACAGGCTTTAGTTTATCTTGCCAGCCAAAGGCACAGTACAAACACCTTTGCCAACATCCATGAGGCTCTAAGACCAAGCTCTACTTTTAAAGGTTTGAGAAAGTGTGTCTTGTTTTAAGTCTTTAGTATTCCAGAGTGAAGAGTTAGTTTCCACAATTCTGGCTCTAATGGTTTTTCCCTGACCACTGGCCATCTGTTGTAGTACAGAACATTTCCTCCAGAGATACATGCCTTAGCAAATTTTTGTCATCACTCTCATAAGAAGTCAACATTTTCTTGTCACCGTTCAGTCCTTGTAAACGACTTCTGAATTGACAGCTGTCACCAACATGCCTAGGTAACAATTTAGGTTGGCTTAATTGACCAAGGTTCAATTTTCTACTGTCTCACTAAACATCAAGAAATTGGGGTTGATTTATAGTTAGGAACTAATGCCTGATTATATATAATTTTATCAATGAATTATGGGATATTGTAGTTTCTATGCATCCTTAATAGTAATTGTTCAAACAGAACTGGATACAGTATTTTGGCTGTATATGCATCAAAGATTGAATTCGCAGACATTCTACAGCTCATTTTCTTATAGTTTTATTGATAGAAAGGCATCAATATATAGGCTTTGCCATCTTTTGTTAGCACATAATATCTAATCTAATTCTAGTTAAGCCTTGAGTATCAGAGAAGACACTGACTATTACTACTTAAAATATTTTGGTTTTATTTTTATTGTGCTTTTATTGAGGCCTATTTTTTTAATTTAAAAACATGCACTCCACACATCCTAAAATGCTTTTGAGAAGATATGTTTTGGAAACTGTATATTTTAAAATTCACTGATTAAGGAAAGTTATACTTTCTCTTCAGGTATGCATTTTTTCAGCAAATATGGACATGTACTTTTCTAATATACAAATGTACAAACTACATGGTGATAAGGGAACTGCTAACACTATTTGCACTACACTTAAGGTAATAAAGAGGCTTATCCAGAGCTAACTACAAAGTGAGCTTTCATAAAGTGAATTATATTTCTCCCATTTTATTACTTTCTTCTTCTTCTTTCCCCATCTGGCTGGAAAGGCAAGTGTCAACTATGGATACCTTGTCAGAGCCACAGTGATGCAGTGAGCAAATTGAATATACCCTTCCTCAGACAATCCTGGTGACCTTCTGGAAATGCTGAGTATAAGAAATGTATTTGCTATTTACTTATTTCCTTGTGGTTACTTTTACTGCAGGCATATGGGGTACACATCTTGAGACCTGATGGCAAATAAAGCATAGGGCTTAGTCTTTATTGTTATATTTTGGGTACTTAATACTCAAACACCACTATAATGCCCTCTAAGGATGCACTATCTTTCTTATAAATCTGTACTTCTAGTCCCAAACGGGACTAAATAAGTGTAGATGGCCCAACCTACCATCATATATGGTAGACCAACTCAGAATGCATGGTTTGTTTCTGCTGCTGGGAATAAGCAGTGTGTGAAAGACAGTAAATGTATTATTGACAAAGATAATTCTAGCTAAACATTTTCTCAGGTTTCTGAGTCTCCTTTATGTGCCTAACTGGCAGCTTTTGGTCCCTTGGACTATACAGTATCTTCTCACAAGACAAGAATTATGCCTGTTATTTGCTCTCGTACAATGCCTCTTTACTGTCCAATATTTGAGATATTTTTAGTTTGGGGGGTGAGAAGGACGTAAGAGCATATTCTCTCATCATGGAATGATTTCCTGAATCAGCAAGTTATATTACTGCTTGGCTGGAAATTCTGTGTAAATATCTTCTCTCTAGTCCAGATTTCAGAGGTAAACCTTAAAATTCATTTTAACCAAATCTATATAAATATTTCCTGAATTATCTGATACTAGTTATTTAAAGTCATTATGTCATGATACCATTTTGCTCTCTTTGATTTTATTCTTCATCTCTTTCATTTTATTATATATGTTATCAGAGTCCACTGCCATGCTTTTCTATTTTCTTTGCCTGTAAAGGAATTAGAACCATTGCTTAAGTTTCCCTGTTCTGGTTCAATTTTCAGGTAGTTAATTCATCACTCCTTATTTTTTATGCAGCAGTTAGAAACAATTTGGCTTTTGACCATCATATGTGCTATCAGTGATGATTGTTTTCTGTACTAGGCAGTCGGATCTTGTTGCCAAGTCAAGGATAAACTATATTGAATTCTATCTCCTGTATCACCAAAAACCTGTTATTGATTGAGAAACTAAGATCAATGTGTATCTGTTCATTTATAATAAGAGTTTTTAATGATTTCTCCATGTATAAGAACTTATTAGCAAACCCCATAAAAATCTGCAGTCATGTTTTTTCTTATATGGCTTAAATGTCACAGGAAAGTATTACTATTTTGCTTGGCTACTAAGAGAATTTAGAAGTTTCTTTCTCATTTGTATCATGTAAGTAAAACTCTAATATTTTACAAATCCACCATGGGATGGAGTTGGAGGGATATATTTTTAAATTTTACTAAGCAAAATACGATTCAGAGAAAGATAAATATCATATGATTTCATTCATATATAGAATTTAAGAGACAAAACAGGTTGAGCATAGGGGAAGTGAAAGAAAAATAAAATAAGATGAAAATTGAGAGGGAGGCAAACCATAAGAGACTCTTAACTCCGGGGAACAAATTAAAGGTAGCTAGAGGGGAGGTAGGAAGGGAGATGAGGTAACTGGGTGATGGACGGTACCTGATGAATCACTAAATTCTACCCCTGAAACAAATAATACACTTTATGTTAACTAACTTTAACTTAAATTTCAAAAAGTAGCATTCTTCATGATACATAATGAGGGACTTCAAAATGATATTAAAACAGTCCTGCATCCATGCTTCTTCTTTTTCTTTACTAGTAATCTGAAAGGAAAAATATCAATAATGTGCTAATCTCCACAGCAAATCATGAGATACAGTGGATCTTGCAAAGAATATAAGGTGACTTGAGAATTATAAAAAATATAACAGGTATTGAATACTCTTCAAAAGCATAAAAACATCAATGGCCTAAAAGAGAGAGAAGACCTTTAAAGCATATTACAAACTATTATTTGATAAGGCAGGCATGTTATTTGATACTTTCTTTGGGGTCAATAGCAGTCAAAAGACCTGTATTGCAAAATTATGTTTAAATGTCAGCAGCTATTTTATTCCAGATGCATTATCCTATTCCTGAAGCTGTTTAGATGCATATTTTTTTGAAAAAAAATGTGATTACTGTAGGGATGCTGACCTATTCCTACAGGATGTTTAGGACCTATCAGAGAAGAAAGACTTTAGTTGATCAGGTGTTTTATCTTCTAAATCTGCTCTCCTACAATTCTCCACCCATTTCTGGCATCTGACCGGATCCCGTGGGAACCTGAAGAAGGCCAGGTCCGACTGCGTGCTCTTCCTCCTGCAGTTGGGGGCAGCGCAGAAGTTCGGCATCGTCGCCCACCCGCCTGGCCGGCCCAGCCCTCCGCTCCCAGCCTCCTCAGGGCAGCCCGCCCGCCCGTCGGGGCCGGGGAGGGGAGCCAGGCCGGCGCCGAGAAGAAAGACTTTAGTAGGAATGTTTGGCATTGTTTTTTTTTTTTGTTTTTTTTTTAATTTATTTTTTATTGGTGTTCAATTTACTAACATACAGAATAACACCCAGTGCCCGTCACCCATTCACTCCCACCCCCCGCCCTCCTCCCCTTCTACCACCCCTAGTTCGTTTCCCAGAGTTAGCAGTCTTTACGTTCTGTCTCCCTTTCTGATATTTCCCACACATTTCTTCTCCTTTCCCTTATATTCCCTTTCACTATTATTTATATTCCCCAAATGAATGAGAACATATAATGTTTGTCCTTCTCCGACTGACTTACTTCACTCAGCATAATACCCTCCAGTTCCATCCACGTTGAAGCAAATGGTGGGTATTTGTCATTTCTAATAGCTGAGTAATATTCCATTGTATACATAAACCACATCTTCTTTATCCATTCATCTTTCGTTGGACACCGAGGCTCCTTCCACAGTTTGGCTATCGTGGCCATTGCTGCTATAAACATCGGGGTGCAGGTGTCCCGGCGTTTCATTGCATTTGTATCTTTGGGGTAAATCCCCAACAGTGCAATTGCTGGGTCGTAGGGCAGGTATATTTTTAACTGTTTGAGGAACCTCCACACAGTTTTCCAGTGAAGCCTGGTAGAAAAAACTATAAGATGGCTGAAGGTATGGAAACTAGCCTAAAATTCAGCTTGCTAGTAGGTGACATTAGGAAAAATTTAAGGAAATGCAAATGGTAGGGGACCAATGAGTAATAAAAATGCTTACTACTCATATTTTCATACTCCCTCACCCTGAGACCTTGAGCATTTAGGACTCCAGACCTACTATTTTCCACTCTGTTCAATGTCTCATTGTTTCGTTTTTTTTTTTACACAAAATGTTATTACATTAGTACTTTTAAGTTTTTTTTTTAAATAATAAATTTATGTTTTATTGGTGTTCAATTTGCCAACATACAGAATAACACCCAGTGCTCATCCCGTCAAGTGCCCCCCTCAGTGCCCGTCACCCATTCACCCCCACCCTCCACCCTCCTCCCCTTCCACCACCCCTAGTTTGTTTCCCAGAAGTTGTTAAGCAACCTAGACAAAGGAAGAGTTCATGCTACATATGCCTAGAGATCAGTGATCAAGGGACCAGATGAGTTACTTCAGGTAGACAAACAGAGATTCAGAGGAGAGGCTCACACAGTGGCCAGAGGAAGAACAAGAGTCTTGAAGTCAGGCCCCAAAAGGAAATTGAGGTGGTAACATAGAGAAGAGGCCAGAAAGCCTCTCAAAGAATTGTTAGAATGCTAGAGGACTGCCTTCCAATAGACAAGAGACAAATAGAGCTGTCCAAAGGCTCACAGATGATAACAAATTGGCCCCAGAATGTCCATATTGAAGATTTACAGGTCAGCGCTCTATTAAGAGCTCAAAAAACAAGTTCAACAATTGCAATTTCAAAGGATTTTCCCTCCCTTTGTTGTATTATTTAAGCCAACATTTATTGAACACTGGTAGACAGGCTCTAAGGAATAGAGAAATTTATAAAATAGTGTCCCTGACTATCACAAGCTCATCATTTCATGGGGAGAACTACAGAGAAAATCCACAATTATGAAAGCAGTAAGTGGTATGATAATCAGTAGGAGCTAAGAAAGAGCAATAAAGAGATACCTGCATTTTATGGAGGTTTGAATTTTGGGTCATATGTGAACAAAACCAAAAATGATCTTACACGAGAATGTCACTGGAGTTGAATCTTTAAAAATAAGGAGAACTGGGGAACCTGGGTAGTTTAGTTGGTTAAATGTCTAACTCTTGATTTTGACCCAGGTCATGAACTCCTGGGTCATGAGATCCAGCCCAGAGATAGGCTCTGTGCTCAGTGGGGAGTCTTCTTGAAGATTCTCTCTCTCTCTCTGCCCCTCTCCTCACTCATGTTCATGTGTGTTCTCCCTTTCTTTCTCTCTCAAATAAATAAAATCTTTAAGAAATTAAAAATGAATAAAAACAAGAATTGGCCTGGTGGATGGGAAACATGCAAATTAGTAGGAAATATATGTGCTAAGGCATTGAGGGAACCAAGTGTGGCTTCTTCAGGATGCTATAAGTAGGCCTGAAAAGGAGTGGAAAGGAAAGATGGCAGGAGATAATGCTAGAAAGATAAGTAAGGGCCAGATCGTGGGAGGCCTTTGTAGGCCAAAGTAAAGTGTCTGGATGTTACCTTGGAAACAATAGGAAACCACTGAAGGATACTAAGCAGGGAGTGACATAATCAGATTTGCATTTTAGAAAAAAAAATCAAACTGGCAGCTATGTGGTTAGTACTATAATAAAGGTAAGCAAGAGAATTAGAGGAATATAGGGGAGATACACAGAAGGGTGCACCTAACTAAACTAGTATAAGGATTTGTGAAACGTGGACTTATTTAACTTGAGCTCTTTTTTTCCCTCCATAATCTCTAGTGCTTTTTAGTTTACAGGAGTTGAGGATATTTGCTAGGATATAATGGCTGAAGAACATAGTGATTTCTAACACATCTATAGATTATAGCTGCATAATGTAGTTAGAGGGCTACCAAGATGCATGGGGCAATTTTCCTATCTCTTTGAGGATGACAAGTAAGACTATCAGCCTGCAACACAGTCCTCATGGCTTTGTTAGAGGTAGAATCCTGACTTCTCATATCATCAGCAATGTCATTAGAGAAAATCAGGAATTTAATGTTTCACTTTGGGTTTTCTCTACTCAATATGAATATTTGAGATTTTTCAAAGAATGGAAAAGGCTACAAAAACCAAACAACTTCTCAATTTCCCTTTAAAATAAAGTTAAGGTTATACCAACAATAGGGCCA
The DNA here is from genome assembly GCF_011100685.1 of Canis lupus familiaris. Taxonomy (NCBI): domain Eukaryota; kingdom Metazoa; phylum Chordata; class Mammalia; order Carnivora; family Canidae; genus Canis; species Canis lupus. The sequence continues at coordinate 78,996,477 of NC_049260.1, forward strand.
CACCTAGCTCAAGCAGTATTGTTCAATAATTTGGCTTGAGGAAGGATAGGAGAAACTTAATTTTAGATTTTCAGTTTCTCTTGGGATAGAGTTCACAGCTACATCAGTGATTACAGTTTCCTTTGAAAGTGAATTCAAAGGTCATTGTCACCTGTTTTGAATTGTGGCCCTGGTATTTGCTGCAATTATTACATGAAACAGCTGAGAACCTTGACATTGTAAACTGAGCAGAATCACTTGAAAGGCAAGTTCCCCCTGATACTGACACGTTTGTGTTTTCGTTGTCTAATGCAAGCTGACCAAAACTGTATTTACCAGAGGGAGTCAGGAAACTGATTTTATTGCAGTGGATAAGTAAAGCATATATAAATTAGTAATTTCCAAGTCCTAAAATGTTTCTTATGGCTTCAGCATCTTTATGCATGAGTCTGACATTAATTGTTTCTAATGAAGTTTTTAAATTGATTTTGCCATTAGTATTTTGCAAGTTCAGGAATACCTGGGTGGCTCAGTGGTTGAGCATCTGCTTTCAGCTCAGGACATGATCCCAGTCCAGGAATTGAGTCCCACATCCAGCTCCCTGTGAGGAGCCAGCTTCTCCCTCTGCTTGTGTCTCTGCCTCTCTCTCTGTGTCTCTCATAAATAAATAAATAAAATATTTTAAAAATATATTTTGCAGGTTCAGCTATTATTATTGGCACTCCCTGTGAATGTCAACAGTTTACTCACAAGGAAGTGAGAGTATATGAGGCTTATGTATATAAGCCAATATTATTTAACAAGGAAATACAATGTTGCTTAAGACAAAGTTTGTCTGAAGAGTAAAGGTGAACAACTAATCAATACTTGTTTGTACATTATTATTTAAGGGGATCTTTTACCTTAAATTCTATTTCCTATTAACTCAGAATTTAGTCTTTTGTTGTGATTTAATTGTATACCTTTTAAAGTATGATTGCCTTTCATTTTGATGTTATAGTCACTGAAGCATTCAGGGAAGTGCAGATAGGACTTCAATCCCTCCAATCCCCTAGTCAATATTTACTGAAATTTCATGAAGTGTGCAGGACTGTACTACTTTTGTAAAGAATATCTCATTGAATCCTCAATACACAACCCTAGAGACAAGTACATTTTACATATAAGAAATCCAAGGTCCAGGGTCATTATATAGTACACCCAAGGCCTCACAAATTTTAAATAATAGAGCCAAGATGTGAATTTAAGCAGAGTCCAGAAATATTACACAAGACCAATATGCTTTTGTCTTAATACAATGTTTTTATCAGCCAGAATCAAGACAGTCAGCACCTATAAGAGGGTTTATACCATTACCAATAAATAGTCTGGCTTCAGAGTTAAAATTTTATATACATTAAAATTATTGATCCTTTTCTACCCTATGATCCAATTCCATTCCTAAATAATTACCCTAGAGTAATAAGAAGATGTCCACAGAAAGACTTTGTCACAAATATTTATAGCTCCTTTATTCCTAATAGCCAAAAATTGTAAATAATCCAAATTTCTATCAATGGGTGAATGAATTAAGTATATTCATACAATAGAATACCACTCAATGGTTAAAAGAAATGAATTGCGGGATCCCTGGGTGGCGCAGCGGTTTGGCGCCTGCCTTTGGCCCAGGGCGCGATCCTGGAGACCCGGGATCGAATCCCACATCGGGCTCCCGGTGCATGGAGCCTGCTTCTCCCTCTGCCTGTGTCTCTGCGCCTCTCTCTCTCTCTGTGACTATCATAAATAAAAAAAAAAAGAAATGAATTGCTAATACACACAACATAAATGAATTTCATATACATAGTGATGACTAAATGAAGCCAAGTAAAGGATAGTATTACAATACTATATGATTCCATTTACATAAAGTTCAAAAATAGCCAAAACTAAGCTGCAGTTAAAAAAAAATTAGAGCAGTGGTTACCTCTGGAGAGGGATTGACTAGAAAGGCTATGAAGAAACTTTCTGAGGTGGTGGAAAGATCATTTAACTTAATTGAGATGTGGAATACGCAGGCTTATACATTTGAAAAACCTCATTGAACTCTATACTTAAGATCTGGACATTAGACTCCTTAGAAATTATACTCCACCCAAAAATATAAAACAAACAAGAGCAAAATTTAACCCTCAAAATAACTGTCACATAGTCCAAATGGGTAGAGCATATCCAACCCATTATCAGGCCAAGGATCCAGAATCAAGGCATCTACTCTGAGGAGACTGAAATGGGGCTTTGAAGATGCACAGTGGAATTGATAGAAGGTGCCTAGCCAAGTGCTTCTAAGAATTTTAGCCAGAAGGACATGAGAAAAGGGTATCAGAGCCCAAATCTATCCCTAAGAAAATGACTGTGATCTCCTTGAGGAAAAACCCATGGATTTTCATCTCTGTTATACCAGTGCTTAATACATTAGGACAAGGATAAGCTTTGAGCAAAACATCAATAGAAAAGCTTCCATTTCTTCTAAAACACCCTGCCCCAGCTATTCCCTCAGCTTGCTTCTCCATTGTACTCAGGTCTCTGCTTAAAAGACACCTCTTCAGGCAGGCCTTCCTTGCCCATCTATCAACAATAATCACCCCTATGCTTACTTTAACTCTCTGTTCTCTTCCTTGCACTTGTCTTTGGGACCGCTGGTCAACCGGATCCATCAGGAGGGAAGGAGGCGCAAGGGCGCGCGCGCCCTCCGACCTCGCGGGCCCCTCTGGGAGGGGGGGTCCGCGCGGCCGCCCCCGGCGACATCCAAGCGCCTGTCGGCCGAGGCCCCCCGACTCTCCCCCCCCTTCCCCGTCCCAGCCCGGGGCGAGCGCCCCGGCGGGGAAGGAGGGGGTTGTAGCCTTTATATTATGTTACATTACTGTTGGTTTATCTAGCTACTCTTGGTCTCCATCCACTAGAATATAATAAGTTCCTTGAGGGCAAGAACTTTATCTGTTTTGCTCACTACTGTATCCTCAGTGCCTAGAAAAGTGTCTAGTACATAGCAGGTGATCAATAAATGTTTGTTAAAGTGACATATTAATGAGAAATCCTGCTGGTCAAAATAAAATAGTGCAGACTTATCTTGTGAGAGTAAAACCTGTGTCTTATGTGGCATAAGATTACCTGTGCCTAGAGTTACTATGTTATACTCAGACACATTGGTCTGTTTCATAAAACGTGCTTACTGTAACTAATAAATCAGCCAATGGTCAAGAAAAGGTAAAGTAAAGGACTGGCTATGAGGCTGAATTGAGTTGCCTTCTAGTTGTAGTTTCTGCCACCTAGGCCATGGGGTTCAAATAGTCGTAAGAACTAAAGACACTTGCTCCAATTTGTCTTTATGATAGAAGCAGAAAGTGCTACTTTTCTGTGTGTTGACATCTGTCAGAGTTAGTCTCCTTTCATACTGAAAGAGATCAATCCTTCATGTGATAGAGGATTATCCTCTTTGCCACCTATAAGCTAGCTTTGATCCCTCTTATCTCTCTTCCTGAATGGGTGTCACCATTTTACCATTTCTTTAGCAACCTACAGAGTTCTAAACAAGGTACTATTTTAAGTAAAGACATATCTACCAAACCACTCATATATATGGCTATTTTAGTGGCTTGAACTTTCTCAGATTTTCTGAAATGAAATGTCTGAACATCAGATTTTTAAGTTAGGTTAATAAAAGAAGGGGAAGTTAATGCTACCAGAGCAATACAAAGTCTTATTTTTTTATTTTTCTCCTATTATAAAGTCATTCCACAAAAATGACAGTTTAATTTTCTTACACAATCAAAACTCAGATTCACTCAATAAGAAAGTTTATATTGAGGTTCAGACTTACTATCCTCAATGTCTGTTTGAGCCAGTTCAGTTTAATTCTAAACCCAGCAAACATTTTAAAAACTCTTGCTCCATGCTAGACACAGTACTAGATAATGAGATTAAAAAAAACAACACAATCTCTGCCCTCATAGAGCATATAATCTGTAAGTATGTAACAAATAACTAAGGTATGATGAGTAACATAAAGGAAGATATGCTAGGTAGAAGGGTACAAGCAGTATAGGGAAAATAGAGAATCGGGAAGTTCTTCTCTGAGGAGGCGATACTGAAGCTGAAACTTAAAGGATAAGTGGAAATTAGCCATGGATAGACTGAAAATGGTTACTATCTTTCACATTAATTGATCACTTCTTTGATTCTAGCATGCGTGCTAGCATGTAGTCATGGCAAAGTCTGTTGGCTTGTCTCTTAAGTAGATAACAAAGAATTAGATATAAAGAGAATGCCATGCCTTGAATGAATTTATTAAATCATTCAACAAATATTTATTGAGTGTCTAGTACATATGCCAGACACTGTTCTAGGCCCTAGGAAGACAGTAGCAAATAAGACAGATGATTTTTTTTTATGATCAAGGAGCTTATACCTAGTGTGAGGAGAAGGACAACAAAATCATAAGTGATCAAATGCCATGTACTAATAAATATTGACAATTAAATAGACTGAGATGTTTTCTTTTCATTAGATAGGAGGTCACATTTACGCTGAGCCATGATTGTAAGAAGCCAGTCAGGTAAGTATTGGAGGAAGAAAATCCCAGGAAGATATAACAATGAAAGTAAGAGACTTAAGATAGGGAAAACATGGCAAATTGGAGAAACAGGGCACTATGGCTAGGTTATAGTGGGCAACAATATAGTGAGCAAAAAGAAAGAGTGGATAGAGATGAGGTAGACAGGAGTCAATTCATGTGTAGTTTTGTGAACTCAGAGAATTCAGGATTGGACTCTAAGTGTGAAGAAACTTCCCTAGAACTTTACCAGTAGGCACTACCCACATGTGGCTATTGAGCACTTAAAATGTGTGGCTAGTTCAAATTGAGACGCACTAAGGGTAAATTACACATTAGATTTATGGGACTTAGTGTGAAAAATAGAATATGAAATTATCTCATTAGTAGTTTTATATGAACTACATGTTGAAAAGGATAACATTTTAGATATTTTTGATTAAACAAAGTATATTAACAGTAATTTCACATTTCTCTATACTTTTTAAAAAATAGCAAAAAAAAAAAAAAATAGCAACTAGGGGTACCTGGGTGGCTCAGTCAGCTAAGCGTATGCCTTTGGTTCAGGTCATGATCCCAGGGTCCTGGAATCAAGCCCTGCATCAGGCTCCTTGTTCAGCAGGAGCCTGCCTCTCTCTCTCTCTCTCTCTCTCTCTTTCTCTCTCTCTCTCTCTGCCTTTCCCCCTGCTTGTGCTCTCTCTCTCTCTCACTTGCTCTTTCAAATAAATAAAATAAAATAAAAAGTAGCGACTATAAAATTGAAATATGGCTCATATTTGTGTCTCATATTTCTACTGGACAATACTGACCTAGAAGGTTTCAAGCAAAACTGTGACATAATATTATTTCTGGATTTCTGAAGATCACTGTGGCTGTTGTATGGAGGAAGGATTGGAGGAAGATAATACTGGAAGCAGGATAACTAATTTTAAAGTTCTTGCAACAATTAGAAAAAAAAGATAATGATGACCTGGACTAGGTGATAATAGTGGAGGTAGTTGGAAAGGGTAAGATTTATGAAAATTTTGGTAGATAGCATTGATTTTATTTTCTTACAGATTGGGTTCAGATAATGAGGGGGAAGAGAATTCCCAAAAACAAATCCTTGGGTTTTTAGCAATTGTGTATATGGTGGTACCATTTAATGAGATGAAGATGGAGAGCAGAGACAGTTTCTTGTTAGGAGTGGAAATCAAGCATTCTGTTTTGGAATCTTAATTTGAGATATTTGTTGTATATTCAAGTTGATGAGTTAAGTAGGCAATTGAATATAAGACTCTAAATTGTGGGGAGAAATCAGAACTGGGGATATACATTTAGGATTCATAAGCATATAGATGTAAATACCACCTGTGGGAATAGATAGCATTGCCTAGTGATAGTCTATAGAAAACAGATGAGGTTCCAAGGACAAGGTCCTAGGACATAATATCATAAGAAGGTTGAGCAAAAAAGAAGAACCTAGCAAAAAGGATAAAGAAGGAATTTCTAGTGAATTAGAAGGGGAAAAAAGGAGTGGAAACACAGAAGACAACTATAGAAAGTGTTCTATATCAGAAGGAGGGAATAGTCACCTGTGTTATATGCTGATGAGAAACCAGATAAGTGAAGACTGAGAAGTTCTTGTTCTACTTGGTAACATAAAGGTCATTGGATACTTTGACTTAAACAGCCTTGGCAAAGTGATGGCAGAAGCCCCATTGGGCTGGGATGAGGAGAGAATGTGGGTGAGGAAGTGGAGACAGGAAGTATGACAACTTTTTCAAGGTTTGCCTTGAGGGGAAGCAAAGAAATGGACAATATCTGAAGAAAGATATGGTTGTCAGGGGAAATTTTCTTGTGTTTGTTTTATTAAAATAGGAGACACTAGAATATTAAATGCTAATAGGAATGATCCCATAAAGAGGGAAGAATTAATAACACAGGAGAGAAAAGGGACAATTGCAAGGGTATGTTTGATAAATCTAGATGGACCTTTTTAATAGGAACAGGGATACATGATCCATTGTAATATTAGAAGTCTGAGAATGTGACAATATCATCAACTGACATTATGTGTATTTGAGGTGGAAAAGTGTGGAGGGGTAAGGGGCAGAGAAATGAGCTATTGCAGTTGATTCTGAAGAGAGTGGAAAAGGTGTGAAGTATTTTTTTTTAAGTGCAAAATTAACATACTAGGGAAGTGCAGGAATATCTCTGGGCAATACTGTGTATCATTTGAGATTTGTGGCCATGCAGTTAAAGTGAGGTTAATCCACACATTTGTATGATTTTCTTCAACAATAGTCTGGAAATCAATGAAGGAACTTAAATGCATTCAATAGCTAAGGTGATAGAAAGCTACTTGTTGCTTGCTTTTTAAAAATGTTGCATGATGTTTACTTAGTCTGGCCTAGAAAATTTCCTTAAAAGCTTGCCTTAATTCTAGCATACATCTGGCCTATGATTGTGATAATGCCAAATGATATTTTTTCCCTATGTGTAAGGCAAATGTTGAATTTCATGTCTGGTCTTTCCAATTTCTTACTTAGTTTTCTGTCATATAATCTTCCATTTCAACATTATCCCTCTCAGTCATAACATTTCTTTATTCCTTCCCACACACTATTTGGTCATGTTTCTCAGTTGTCTCTCATTTCCTTAAGTATCTGTGTTCTTTTATAGATCTTCCATCCTTTCTCAGTACTTTTTTCCTGTTTCATGTCCTCCTCAAAACCTATTGTAGATTCACTTCCTATCAGATCATATATTGGTATATTTTATTTTGATATCCTTTTCATACAGAATATATTTTATTAGAAAAGTGCTTCTGAATATTTCTTAAAGTTTCCTCTCTGCAGATAATTTTCTTAACCTAGCATAAGTTCCAAAAAAACTCCACCTGTAATTACTATGGAATTATAATAAGTCTACTTCCCATTTATAGCTGAAGAATTTTTTGATCACTTGATATCAGTAATTCAACTGAAAATAACTACTATTGGAAACTTGGGGCAGCATAAAAATAGGTACAAGCTGGAGATCTTTCATGGCTGGCACTGGGAGCTTGAGACATATTTGCCCTCTGCTAAGATGGTCCTTACCTAAGACTGTTCTGGGAATCCAAAAACACTGATTATACATACCATCATCAGTCTCCAGCTTGATTGTTGGTATAAATGTTCTTAATTTTTAATGTTTAAAAATGATATGATGATTCCTTTATTAACTCTGGCTCTTTTCTAAAGAAACATTATCACCTAATCAATAACTACATCTACTGAAGTACAAAATAAAATCAAATTTGTATTAAGAAAGCTTTTAATATACTTTCAAAAAAGCCTAATCTCTGGTATTTAAACACTCAAATTTTAAAGATTACATTAAAATGGCATCTGTTAAAAAAAAAACAAAGAAATAAAAATAAAAATAATAAAAAAATAATAAAATGGCATCTGTTGCTGACAATAATTACATTAGTTCCAGTTGCTATACAAAGTCCAGAGAACTACAGGTTAATTATAATTAAATCTTAGTTATTAATCACAAAAATCTGTTGCTATTGAACTCCAGGTATAATGACAAGTAGAGTTTGCTGCCTCCCTGTCTTCGCTCTCCATGGATGGGTCATTTTAATCCCCAGCATTGCTCCAACACCTAAAGATCAATCTGGCCCCTAATCGGAGGACATAGAAAGACCTATTGGAGCCCTTAGCCCAGCAGCAAATATGCCTTCATCCACTTTTGCTTGTTCCTTGTGACCAAGTCCTTATCTAATATTCAAATTTAAATAACCGTGTTTCCATCATTTGTCCCATACCACGTGTATAACCTGTTGCTCCAAATTACCTTAAAAACTGGCCCTACCCACCTGTTGAGATGTCCTATGTTATCTAACATTGGGTCTTCCTGGTGTCAACTGCTTATCTGATTAGACTTCCTAACATTGCCTTCTGCTGTGATCTGCACAGAATACCTGTACTACTTAGGTAAATGTATCTAGTCTCCAGAATTCTGGACATCCCATCTCTGGTCTACTCTACAGACAGCGCATTCTCTTTAGACCCTTCACAATAGTTACTCTATGTAATCATTTGCAAAGAAACCAAGTTCTTTACTCACTGAACAATAAACAGAGATGAGAAAGCTGGGCTTCAGGAGGCTTATTCTGTTTCATCATTAAGGTATGTTTGTCTTATTTCTGTTTGAGACTTTCTAGACAAAATTGTTCTAACGTGAAGAGTGAAGATGAAACTTAAAGCCCAAATTAAATAGACACAAGAGCAGTTAAATAACTGCTTCTGAAGAGGAAAAACCAAAACAAAGTCTTTTGGAGAATGTTGAGTCTTAATAGCATGAACTTTTTTATTTTATTTTATTTTATTTTATTTTATTTTATTTTATTTTATTTTATTTTTTAAACATTTTTAAATTTAAATTCAATTTGCCAACATATAGTATAACACCCAGTGCTCATCCTATCAAGTAGCATGAACTTCATGGGGAAATTTGGCATCTTTTAAAGTGAAGTTTGGAAATAATAGTTCTTTAAAAAATATTTTATTTACTTATCCATGAGACACAGAGAGAGAGAGGCAGAGACATAGGCAGAGGGAGAAGTAGACTCCTCACAGGGAGCCTGATGCGGGACAGGATCCCCAGACTGGGATCACGCCCTGAGCCCAAGGCAGATGCTCAACCACTGAACCACCCAGGCATCCCAGGAAATAATAGTTCTAAACAGGAAATCTTAATAAATGGATACACCAAGCAACGTGACAAGGGTAAAGGGCTTTTTTATTACACTGTAGGTAAACTCGGGAGAAGGAAAGCAGAAGCAATTCATAGGCTCAGGTTTGCATATCAAAAGAGTGAAAGATAATGTGAAAAAAAAAGATTGCATGAAGAGTGAGGGTACTCTGAAGTGAACAGAAATCAGAATCTAGTGAGGTTGGTGATGGGGACCAAAGTGAAACCAAAGCGGGTAAAAATAAAAGTGATGAGTTTCTGAAGAAGGAATTTGGAAAGATTGCAGCAAGAGCTGTGTGAAATTGAATGAGTGCAAGCAGGAAACAGCACAGAATAGAAATGCAAAGCGTTAGAGGTCCTTCAATAGGGTCCTAAGGGTTCCGCCTGTCATCCACTAATAACAATTATAGGAGCTAAAGAGGCCTTCTATGTCTGAACTGCTATATGCAAAAAGCATGGGAGGACAAAGGGAGATCTATTCACAGAATAAAACATCAGGTTTACAGGGAGACAAGAAAATACCACAGAACAAATTTGAGTGTAAAATTAAGATAAGCCTGACAAAGGAAGAGAGTGAAAAGAAGAGCCAACCTACATTAGATGCCTCAAAAGCCCATCCATTTTACAATTTTGGTTTTCTGAATGATAGGCAAACGCAAACTCCACCTTAATAACATCTTTTGTGATCTAGAAGTTGTGCCTTACGTATTTTGAAATTTCTCCTTGATTTGGGAAATGAGGTCTTTGAATCATTTTTGAAATCACAGGAACTAAATGTTTTAAATCTTGTAAATAATGGTCCATGGACTCTCTGGGAAAGAAAACCTTAAATTTCATTCTGAACATGGTAACATTTGCATTGTTTACATATAATATTTACCTTCCTACAGTGAAAAATGTCAGTAGCCATTACCCCAACCCCCTTAACACACCCACACACACCAAAATTATTATGTATCAATATTATAAGAAAAGGAAAATATTTCTGAAGAGATTCTATGAATTAAAGCCCTTTAAAGTTGAGTACTATTAAAAAGGAATAACAAAGGAAAATATGTTTTATAATATTTAAAAGACTCACAGTTTCAAATGATCTAGTTCTATAAACACCATCATAATGTCATTTCATTTATAATGTTTTATTGAGATGGTATATAAGAGTTCTAAAAATTTGGTATCCTGAAGAATCACTGAGATTGATAAAGAAATGAGTTAAGACAATGATATTAATCTGGACAGAAGAATGTGATCAGTGGGATTTCTAAATGTTGGGAATCTCTAGTAATGAAGACAATGGTGGGTGTCATTTTTGAGATCTCATTCTAATTTGTTAATATATATATATATATATATAATGGGGACTTTTATATATGACATTATATGCAGACCTAATGGTAACCACACAGCAAAGTTTATAGAAAATGCACAAAAGACATAAAAGAATAAAAGAAATAAAGGAATCTAAACATAATACTAAAGAAAGCCATTAAATCTCTATCAGGGAAGAGAGAAAGAAAAGAATAGAGAGGAGCTACAATAGCAGCCAGAGACAATTAACAAAATGGCACTAAGTACATAATTATTAATAATTAATTTAATGTAAGTCAACCAAGTTATCCAATCAAAAGACAGAGCGGGTGAATAAATGTTTAAAAATCCACATCTTTATGCTGCCTATAAGAAACTCACTCTAGATCTAAGGACACAGGCTGAAAGTGAGGCCATACAGAAAGATGTTGCATGCAAATGAGAATGAAAAGGAAGCTGATGTAGCTATACTTATATTACCCACAAAATAGACTTTAAAACAAAGACTAATAAAAGACAAAGAAGGGCATTATATAATGATAAAGGGGTCAATCCAACAAGACTATATAATATTTATAAATACATATGTACCCAATATAGTATCACCAAAATATATAGAGTAATTATTAACAGAGCTAAGAGAAGAAATTGACAGCAATACCATAATAGTGGGGGAATTTAATATCCAGCTTACATTATTGGATAAATTATCTGGACAGAAAATCAATAAGGATATATTGGCCATAAAAGGCACATTAGACCAGATGGACTTAATAGATATATATATACAGAGTATTCCATCCAAAAGTAACAAAATACACATTCTTCTCAAGTGCACATAGAACATTCTCCAGGATAGATCACATGTTAGGCCACAAAATAAATCTCAGTAAATACAAGAAGATTAAACATATTAAGAGTCTTTTCTGATCCTGGTGGTATGACATCAGAAATCAATTACAAGAAGAAAATTGTTAAAACCACACAGATGTGAAGATTAAATAACATGTTACTGAACAACCAGTGGGGCATTGAAGAAATCAAGAAAGAAATTTAAAAAATATCTAGAGACAAATTAAAATGGAAATATGATATACCAAAACATACGGAATGAAGTAAAAGTGATTCTATGCTATATGTTGGCAAATTGAACTCCAATAAAAAAAGAAAAAAAGTGATTCTAAGAATTATATACCAATACAGGTCTACCTCAAGAAATACAAAATAAAATCTAAAATAAACAATCTAACTTTACACCTAATGGAGCTAGGAAAAGAAGAACAAATGAAGCCCAAGTTAGTAGAAGGAAAGGAAATAATAAAGATCAAAGCAGAATAAATGAAATAGAGATTAAAAAGACAATAGAAATGATCAATGAAACTAAAATCTGATTCTTCACGAAGAAAAACAAAATTGACAAACTATTAGTTAGACTCACAGAAAAAGGGAGGGCTCAAATAAAATCAGAAATGGAAGAAAAGTTATGGCTGATACCACAGAAATAAAATAATCATAAGAAATTACCACAAGCAATTATACACCAACAAATTGGACAACCTAGAGGAAAGAGATACATTTCTAGAAACATGCAATTCTTCCAAGACTGAATCATGACAAAATAGAACATCTGAGTAAATGGATTTCTAATATGAATCAGTAATCAAAAACCTCCCAATAAATGAAAATCCAGGACCAAATGGTTTTACTGGTGAATTCTACCAACTATTCAAAGATTTAATAGTTATCCTTTTGAAAGTTCAAAAAATCGAAGACGTAGGAATGCTTCCAAATTTATTTTATGAGGCTAGCATCACCCAGATACCATCACCAGTCAAGGACACCATGAAAGCAAGAAAGCAAAGAAGAAAAGAAAGAGAAAAAAAAGAAAAAGAAAAGAAAAGAGAAAGAAAGGGAGGAAGGAAGGGAAGAAAGAAGGAAAGAAAGAAGGAAAGTGGGAGGAAAGGAAAGGAGAGGGGAGAGAGAGGAGAGGGAGACAGAGAGGGAGACGGAGAGGGAGAGGAAGATGGAGAGGAAGAGAGGGAAGGAGGGAAGGAAGGAAGGAGAAAATCACAAGCCCATATCTCTGATGACATAAATGCCAAAATCCTCAAAATAGTGACAAACAAAATTTAACAATACATGAAAAGGATCATACACCATGATCAAGTGGGATTTATTCCAAAGATGCAAGAATAATTCAACATTTGAAATCAATCAATGTGATAGACTGCATTAAGAGTATGAGGGATAAATATATGATCTCAATAGATGCAGAAAAAAAGCATTTGACCAAATTCAGCATCTATTTATGATAAAAATTTAATAAAGTGGGTATATCAGGAATGTTCCTCAACGTAATAAAATACACAGCTAACATCATACTCTGTGGTAAAAAGCTCAAAGCTTTTCTTCTAAGAAAAGGAACAAGAGAAGGATGCCCACTCTTGCCACTTTTATTCAACATAGTATTGGAAGTCCTAACCACAGAAATAGAGCAAGAGAAAGAAATAGAAGGCATCCAAATAAAAAAGAAGTAAAACTGTCACTGTTTGAAGATGACATGGTAGTATATATAAAAAATCCTAAAGACTTCACCAGAAAAACCCTGTTGGATGAATAAACAAATAGAACAAATTTGTAGGACACAAAATTCAGTATACAGAAAATTATTCCATTTCTATACAATGATAATAAACTATTATGAAAGAAATTCTTAAGAAAGCAAATGGGAAAAAATTAAGAAAGCAATCCCATTTACAATTGTATCAAAAAGAATAAAATACCTAGGAATAAGCTTAACCAAAGAAATGAAAGACCTGTAGGGACACCTGGGTGGCTCAGTTGGTTGGGTGTCTGATCCTTGGCTTCAGCTCAGTTCATGATATCATGGGTTGTGGGATCCATTGCTGCATGGGGCTCTGCACTCAGTGGAAGTCTGCTTGGGGAGGTCTGCCCCTCCCAATGCATGCACATGTGTGCTCTCACTCCCTTTCTAAAATAAATAAATAAATCTTTAAAAAAAAAATGAAGGGTGCCTGACTGGTGCAATTGGTGAAGTGGCCAACTCTTTCAGCTCAGGTCATGATCTCAGGGTCCTGGGATCAAGCCCTGCCATGTGCTGTATGCTCAATAGGAATCTGCTTGAAGCTTCCCTCTCTCCCTCTCCCTCTGCCCCTCCCTGCTAAGTGCTCTCTCTCCCTCTCTCTCTCTAAAATAAATAAATAAATATTTAAAGAAATACCTGTACACTGAAAACTATAAGACACTGATAAAAGAAAACGAGGAAGACACAAATGAATCAAAAGATACTCTGTGTTCATGAATTAGAAGAATTAACATTGCTAAAATGTTTATACTACCCAAGGCAATCTGCAGAATCACTGCAATTCTTATCAAAATCCCAATGGTATTTTTCTAAATAGAACAAATAATCTTAAAATGGAACTGTAAAACATCTCAAATACCCAAAATGATCTTGAGAAAGAAAAGGCTGGAGGAGATATCATTGTCTAATTTAAAACTATGCTGCAGAGCTTTATTAATTAAAATAGTATAGAATTGTCATGAAAATGCACACACAGCACAATGGAACAGAATTGAAAGCCCAAATATATATATAGGCAATTAATTTACAGCAAAAAAAGCCAAGAACATACAATGGAAAAAGGACAGTCTCTTTAATAAATGGCACTGGGAAAACTGGAAAACCACATACAAAAGAATAAAATTAGACCACTATCTTAAACCATACACAGAAATTAACTCAAATGAATTAAAGACATGGATATAAGACCTGAAACCATAAGATTAATATACAATACATAAAGAATATATATAACTAAACAATAAAGAACAACTCAATTAAAAATGGGCAGAGGATTTGCATAGACATTTTTCCTCAGAAGACATCCAGATGGACAACAATCACATGAAAAGTTGTTCAGCATCACTAATTACTAGAGAAATGCAAATAAAAACCACAATGAGATATCACCTCATAGCTATTAGAATGACAAATTAGAAAAGACAAAAAATAACTAGTATGTGAGAGGATATGAGGAAAAAAGAACCCTTATACACTGTTGGTGGGAATGTAAATTAGTGCTGCCACTATGAAAAACAGTATGTATATTCCACAGAAAATTAGACATATGACTGATGAATGGATAAAGATATGATATATATAGAATGGAATATTACTCAGCCATTAAGAATGAAATCTTGCCATTTGCAACAGTATGGATGGAGCTGGAGAGTGTTATACTAAGTGAAATGAGTCATAGAAAGAAAAATACCATATAATTTCACATATATGTGGAATTTAAGAAACAAAAAACAAATGAGCATGGGGGAAAAAAGAGAAGCAAACCAAGAAACAGACTTAACTATAGAGAATAAACTGATGGTTACCAGAGGGGAAGTAGGTGGGCGAGTGGGTTAAATAGGTGATGGGAATTAGGAGTGCATGTGGTCTAATGAGCACCAGGAATTATTCTATGTAAATGTTGAATCACTAAATTGTCCACCTGAAAATAATATCACACTGTATTTAACTGGATTTTACATAAAAACTTTTAAAAATTAGGAATAATATGATCCAGCTACTTCACTTCTAGGTATTTATCTGAAGAATACAAAAATTTTAATTTAAAAAGACATAAGCACCCTATGTTTATTGCAGCATTATTTGCAATAACCAATATATGGAAATAACCTACAAGTGTCTATCAATAGATGAATGGATAAAAAGGATGTGATACACACGCATACATGCACACAATGGAATATCACTCAACTATAAAGAAGAATGAAATCTGTCCACTTGCAAAAACATGAATGGACCTTAAGGGTATTGTGCTAAATAAATAAGTCAGAGAATAACAAATACTGTATGATTTTACTCGTATATGGAATCTAAAAAAAAGAATATAGAAAACAATATAAAAACAAACTCATAGATACAGAGAATAGATTAATGGTTACCAGAGGAGAAGGGTTTTGGAATGGGAGATGAACAAAATGGGTAAATAGGGTCAATTGTTTGCCAAATGGTAGTAACTAGACTTTTAGTGATGGTCACTTTGTAGTATATATAGAGTCAAATTACAATGTTATATTCCTGAAGCTTTTATAATATTATAAACCAATTTTTATTTTAACAAAAAGAGAGACTTTTAGAGTTTTAGATCATCTATCACCAGAAAAGACTGCCCATTCACTATTCCACTTAGATATTTTGATATCTATTTTCAGTATACACATCTGATGAGGTGGATTTAATGCTCTAAATCATCAGAAAAGGAGAGCTGCCTGGATTTCCAAGGATGAATGAATAACCAGGATATATATCATGAAGAGTGGGTTAAAATAATGTGCTTGGATAGGGAGTGGTTGAAGCTTTGTTCAGCCTATATTTTTTCTTGTGTGTCTTGTGTGTGTCTTCTTTCCTCATCTGCTTATCATTAGAGGCCTACTAATTCCAACTTTCTAGTCACTATCTAATCCAAGTTTTGTACATGTTAGTCCTCACTATGATGCTTTTGAACTCTTGATTAAAAAATAATATCTAATCATCTCTGTATCCTCAGGTGGCTTTGTTAAAATTATATGAACTTAGATAATAGAAGGGATAATTTTTAGCCTTTTTAGACTTAGGTCTCCTAGGCCAGTTCCCTGTCATTTCTCTAAAAAATCGTGGACTACAATATTATTCCCTTTAAATAATGAGCAGCATTTTGGTAGGAACAGTTTCCCTAAAGGGAGTGATTTCTGATTTTCATAGCTATGGAGTCTTTCTTACATTTTGTATAGATAAGGGGCAAGGCAACTAAAAGAAATTTATTCTGAGAATTCAAGTACATAAGGGATTTTTATCTTTACCTAATGTGGAGTTTTGCTGTGTTTTGTCTCTCTAAAAACCATGCTGCTTCAGAATTTAATGAGATTATATGATGTATTATCATCATTTGTGAATGCAGTTATCAGCTGTAATTAATCCTGCTCTTTCTGAGAAGCAGTATTGGGTGTTATTTTGTCCCTCCTGGTGGGTATTTGCGTCACTCTTGCTTTATGAACTTTGACCAGAACTACTGCAGAAGGGAAGGGTAAGAAAAATGGATGTTTTGAATAAGACTTTTTATGACTTTATGTGAGCCTTTATGAGAGCCTGGGAAGAAACATCTCATGGGAATTCACATCATCTGGAGAGAAAACAATTTAAATCCTCATATACAGACATAAAATATACTACTAATTTGTAGAAGAAAAATAATACTGAATACTTCCTGCTGAATTAAAGCATATGTTTAATTAAATTAAAGCAATATCAAAAAAAATAAAAATAAATAAATTAAAGCAATATCAGTTCCTTGAGTGCAACTTTTTCAGGACACCTGGGTAGGCCTTCATTTCAAGGAAGATATAAATGATTAGCTCTAGGGATCCCTGGGTGGCTCAGCGGTTCAGCACCTGCCTTCAGACCAGGGCGTGATCCTGGAGTCCCGAAATCGAGTCCCACATCAGGCTTCCTGCATGGAGCCTGCTTCTCCCTCTGACTGTGTCTCTGCCTCTCTCTCTTTCTCTCTGTGTATCTCATGAATAAATAAATAAAATCTTTAAAAAATGATTAGCTCTAGAATTGTGAGATCTACTGAATAAATGAAATGGTAAGTCTCAGGCAATTCTATGCATTTAAGCAATAATATTTTATACTCACCAAGATTCCAAGCCAGTTATTATTATTAAGAAATTCAGCTCACAGCTCACATAGAACCCTGAGAGCTTCTGTCTCCAAAAATGAACCAAGAACACATTTCGAGATTGTGTCACTGTTGGGAACCAGTTGTGTCATCTTACTACCACCATTATTTTTACCACCATATAGGCAGGATAACTATAAGCCCTTGTCAGTCTTTCTCAGAAGAGGAGAGATTTGTAAGACCTATAGTGAATAGCTCAGAGCCAGGGCTCACAGATATTAATTTTCAAACTACCAGAGGTTCTAAAAGCCTTTCCTGGTCTTTTTGAGGAATCTTCATACTGTTTTCCAGAGTGGCTGCCCCAGTTTGCATTTCTACCAACCAGATAAGAGGGTTGCCTTTTCTCCACAGCCTTGCTGACACCTGTTGCTTCTTGTGTTGTTGATTTTAACCATTCTGATTGGTGTCAGGTGATATCTCATTGTAGTTTTGATTTGTATTTCCCTGATGATGAGTGATGTTGAACATCTTTTCATGTGTCTATTGGCCATCTGGATGTCTTCTTTGGAGAAATGTCTATTCATGTCTTCTGCCCATTTTTAACTGAACTATTTGTTTTTTGGATATTGAGTTTTATAAGTTCTTTATAGGTTTTGGATACTAACCCTTTATCAGATATGTCATTTGCAAATATCTTCTCCCATTCCATAGGTTGCCTTTTAGTTTTGTTGATTCCTTCACTGTACAGAAGCTTCATATTTTGATGAATCCTGATAGTTTACTCTTGCCTCAGGAGCCATATATAGTGAGAAGTTGCTATAGCTGATGTCACAGAGGTTCCTGCCTATGTTCTCCTCTAGGATTTTAATGGTTTCATGTCTCACATTTAGGCCATTCATCCCTTTTGAATCTATTTTTGTGTATGGTGTAATAGAGTGGTCCAATTTCATTCTTTTGCATGTTGCTGTCTAGTTTTCCCAATACCATTTGTTTAAGAGACTTTACCTTCACATATTCTTTCCTGCTTTGTTGAAGAATAATTGACTATGTAGTTGTGGGTTTATTTCTAGGTTTTCTATTCTGTTCCATTTATCTATGTATCTGTTTGGGGGCCAGTAGACCATACTGTTTTGATCACTACAGCTTGTAATATAACTTAAGTCTGGAATTATGATGCCTCCAGCTTCACTTTTCCTTTTTTAAGGTTGCTTTGGCTATTTGGGATCTTTTGTGGTTCCGTAGAAATTTTAGGATTCTTTGTTTTATCTCGGTGAAAAATGCTGTTGGTATTTTGATTGAAATTGCATTAAATGTGCAGATTCCTCCAAAAGTTAAAAATAGAACCATTTTATGATCCAGCAGTTGCACTACTAGGTATTTATCCAAAGAATACAAAAAATACTAATTCAAAAGAATACATGCACCCTGATGTTTATCCCTGATGTTTATAGCAGCATTATCTGTAATAGTAAATAATAGAAACAACCCAAGTGTTCATCAACTGATGAATGGATAAAGAAGATGTGAAATATATATATATATATATATATATATATATATATATATTATTCAACCATAAAGAAGAATGCAATTTTGCTATTTGCAGTGACATGGTTGGAGCTAGAGAGTATTATGCTAAGTGAAATAAGTCAGTCAGAGAAAGACAAATACCATATGATTTCACTCATGTGGAATGTAAGAAACAATACAAATGAACATGGGGGAGCGGGGGAGGAGAGGCAAACCAAGAAACAGACTCTTAACTATAGAGAACAACGTGATGGTTACTAGAGGTTCTGTTGGTGGGAGGATGGGCTAGATAGGTGACGGATATTAAGGAGCACACTTGTTGTGATAAGCACCAGATGTCATGGAAGTGTTAAACCACTAAATTGTATGTCTAAAACTAATATTATACTGTATTTTAACTAAGTGCAATTTAAATAAAAAGTTAAAAAAATTAAAAGCCCTACCTGGTCAATTGTAAAAACAGAATTTTTGCAATTATGAGCCTTTCCCCAAGGGGGCTCTCTGCCAAGAAAAAAAAAATCTAGCTCACAGCTGCCTTTCTTATTCCCCCATCTGTGCTTGCGTCTCATAACTGTCTTTTATTCCTGCCAGCAACTTGTATCCTCAACTCCCATCAGTGAAAGGCTTGGCTAGATGCTGAAACAGGTATAACAGGATGAGGGGCATACTGGAACTGAAAGAAGTGAAGTGACTTGTCTTCACTTGCAAAAGAAAATGGCAGAACTGATGAATGAGAGGTGCTCAGTTATTTTTTGAATTGAACTGTTCTTTAAACATTGGGAAACATTAAAAAGAATAGGAACAATTTTAGAATGCTGACGTATAGTCCTACAATTTCATTTTATAAATGGAGAAACTGTGGCCCAGATAGTGTGACTTGTCCAGAACTAAGCTCCACCTAGGTCATCTGACACAGACCAGCACTGCTTTTCCAGCACGATGTCTGATTAGTATTCCATAGGCCAAATATATCTACCACTATTTAGTTAAATCTTGGCATATACCTACTGCTTATGCTAAAGAAGGAGATTCTGTCCTAATTTAAATTTTAGTAACATGAACAGTATTTAGGATTTAAATTGGATGACAGTAGGGCCTAGCAATCTTGTAAGGTCTCTTCTAATGCTAAAATTTCTAGTCACAATATCCACCAGTGCCAAAGGTAAAAACGATTCATACTAAGCACAGTACCAAGCACACTGGAGCTCTCCTCCTTCCCTTTAAGGAAGATGGAACATTGAATTACTACATAATCATGTTTTCCGTGAAATTTACTTTTGAATATAGGTAATTGTGTTAGAGTCACAGTGGGAATGTGAGCTGATAATGTAGATATGCTGCAGATTTAGTGATGAGATCAGAAATGATCTAGACACTTGGAGTAAATGAGAAATGTCAAGAAGAGAATAGTCCATGGCAAGAAACTACAAAGGCAAAGTAGAAAAAGTCAGAAATTTTGTTTTGTTTTGTTTTGTTTTGTTTTTTAGTACCATAAACACTGTAGTTTGGTGACTCATCAATGATGAACTCACTAATGGTAAACTGATTAATAAAGGCAATACTACTCCTTCAAAATGACAACTACACATTTTAATAAAAGAGAGAAACATCTTTCCTGGTTCCACATGGATTTTAGGGTATTGTTTCTTCAGTGTTTACAAATTATAGTATTATTCTGTTTATACTGAACTATCATGACTTCTCCAACTATCCTCTCTATGTTTGGAGTTCATCTGCACTGAGCCAGGCATGTTTTCTCTTCTGGGTCTTTTTTCCCCAACATGTAGTATGCATTTGAAGATGGTCGTGGATGGGGTATGCAGTTTATGGGTCATCAAATAAAGGGATATTTAAGGAACTAAACAAAGCTTGAAAGTTTGGTCTTAGGGAGCACCATGCTCATCCAGAATATGTGGAATTGGTAACTCATAAAGTGTACAATTTCAGGTATCAGAAAGGCTCAACATTTCCTCTCCTTCTTTCACTCATACCTATTTCAACTAGAAGATAAAATTCCTCTGTCTAAACATTATTCTGTTAGTGTGAGACCTTAGTCTCTGGCATAATCATCCTACACCATTCATCAAATTGTCACTAATCATTGGCAACTTAGCGTACATGAAGTATCTGAGCCCATATTTTTAAAGGAAAGAAGAACAACAATGAGGGTCCTAGACCTCTAGTCCAGGAAAAGGGCCCACAGTATGGATGCTACATAGAAAAAGGTAAATAGCCTATTAAACAGTTTTGTCTCAGGTGGGCCTGCCCTAGAGGCAAGTAACAATGTTTATGAGGCAAGTGGATCAATAATTCTGATCTCATTCTTTGGCTTTGGGAAGTGAAGGTTGGTATAGGCAGCACAAAGATGTCAAAAACATTGTCATAGACTTTCAAAACTATAAGGACCTTCAGCAAACACAACAAAGAGTGAAAGAGACAAAGCAACTTGTCTACGATTACAAAAGAGAGTGGCAGACTCTATGAGAGTCTAATGACTAATGAGAAGGTACTTGATATTCTTTGACTCAAAGACATTTTCAATTAGAGAACTAATGTGATGAAAATAGTTTTTATCTCTTTGTAATACTGTTTTGCCATGTGTGACCTTTCAACACTGCTTTTCATGGAGTGTTTCCCCTCAAGTATGTGCAGATCCTTACCATCCTCTTCCAAGTCTCTACCAACTACCTTAAATAAGCTTAGCCTTGAGATCTATACACTCTGGAAATAACCTATGCATAATTCTAATTCATGTTTTTATTTTACCTTTTAAATTAACTGTGCATAGTAATATTTAATCATTTATCTTTTGTGTACAAGGGACTTGTATTATCTAGCAATGATTCTTGTCATCTTTTCTGTAGAGATATTTTTGGTTATGTTTTTTAGTCATACTATTTTAAGAGCTGGTGAGTCCCAAGAGTAAATAATTGCATATTTGTTTTTTTTTCTTTTGAATTGCATATTTGAATGGCTTCTAAGAAAGTTAGGGTACATTCTGTTAACCCAGAAATGCCAGTCTGATGTAGTACAAATAGAAGTTTTTCCTAAAATAGCACTTGGCACCTTGGCAGTGTGTGCATTTCAACCAATTTTATTACTTACTGTGGTACAAGAGTTTAACTCTCATTCTGGGATGGACTTGGAGTGTTTCATTTCCATGCATGATATATATATAGATAGATAGATAGATATATATATGATATGTATCTTAATACAGTTTTACTTTTTATCATCATTTGTTTCTCTTTTACCACACTTTTAAGTTTGCTAGTTAGATCCACAAGGGAAGTATCTGCCATATTACAATATTTATATTAGAAGGTTTAATAGAAGAGAGAGAATGTCACTGTAGTAATTGGCCATTTCCCCCATCTTAATAGCATTCCAGAACTAAGAATCTTTAGATAGTAATGCTCAGCAAAAGACATTTGTGCTGCCTCATCTCTGATTTGTCCATTCTTATGTTTCTATGAATGTTTCTGAGGGTCCTCAACAAATGGGTTTACCAAAGACTCTAGGCCTGTTGTTTGTCATTTGCTGCATTGCCTGTGCTAGAGGAAAGGTGAACTAAAAAGAAATTAACAAAAATAATTAGAGAATTCTGGAATGCTGGAAAATTCAGAATTAACAAGGGTTTATGATATTAGGTAAGTTCAAGTTCTAAAGCAATTTTTGATTATAGAACTTAAATTATTTTTTAAAAATTTCTCACATTACAGCCCAATAGTAGAAGTAAGGAGAGTTTGAGGATAAGTCACTCTCCTGGTGAGATGAGTGAAACATTGGCAGGGGAGGGAACTGGGGAGGTGACAATCTTAGGAACTTGATAGGAAGGTCTTGAATGGGAGTTAAGGGTTAGAAATTTACTTGAAAAACACAACATATGGCTAGGGACTTGAGCTTTGTCTCCAAATCTTGGTTCTTCCCTTTACTAGTTGTGTGACTTTGGATAATTTACTCAAACTCTATTAACCTGCCTCCTCATATGTGAAGGTGGTACAATAATTCAACTTCATACTATTGCTGTGAAATTCAAAAGAGATAATATATGTAAAGTAATTAACCTGCCTCCTCATATGTGAAGGTGGTACGATAATTCAACTTCATACTGTTGCTGTGAAATTCAAAAGAGATAATATATGTAAAGTAATTAGTGAAGTGCCTGGTGCCATAGTAAGTGTTCAATAAATGGAAAATGGCATTAATATTTTATTTAATTCTCAGTGTTTATTATGGCTCCCCCAGGATTCTCCTTTTATGAAGTATCTCTGAAAAGTACTCTTTCCACTTTTCCCCCTTGCTTTTTAAATTGCTTTTGTAAAGAATAAATTTACTGAGGTATAACTTATACATCATAAAAATCACCTAATTTAATTGTACATTTAAATGAATTTTAATAAATTTTAAAAGTTTATCAATTGTCACCACAATCCAATTTAGAACATTTTCATCATAACCATCTCCAGGCAACCAAATAATCTACTTTCTGTCTCTATGGATTTGACTATTCTGGACAATTCATATAAGTGGAATTATATAAAATGTGGTCTTTTGTGACTGGCTTCTTTCATTTATCAAGATAATTTTTCAAGTTTCATGTTGAAATATCTGTGTTGTAGCATGAATCAGTACTTAATTCCTTTTTATGCCTGAATAATATTCCATTGTGTGGATATACCACATTTCTATTCATTAATCAGTTGATGGGCGTATGAGTTTGTTTCCACTTTTTGGCTATTATGAATAATAGTTCTATGAATATTTGTGTTCAAATCTTTGTGTGGACATGTTTTCTTATCTCTTGGGTAGATACCTAGAAGTGAAATTATGGTGGCATTACTATTAATATTAGCAGTAGTATTTATTACTACTGTATCATAATCCATCTGACAATTAATTCTTATGGCAAAACAAAGTAACTTCAGATTCCCTTAAAGAAGTATACCTTAAAAAAGGCAATAGCTCTTAAATTAAAAAAAAAGGAGGGATCCCTGGGTGGCGCAGCGGTTTAGCGCCTGCCTTTGGCCCAGGGCGCGATCCTGGAGACCCGGGATCGAATCCCACGTCGGGCTCCCGGTGCATGGAGCCTGCTTCTCCCTCTGCCTGTGTCTCTGCCTCTCTCTCTCTCTCTCTGTGTGACTATCATAAATAAATAAAAATTAAAAAAAATATATTCCTATGGAAACCCAGTTTAATCATAGGAGGGATCATTTGAAGACATTTTATTCATACCACCTTTAGGAGGATTCTAAAGACAATGGTTCAGTTTTGTTTTTGTTTTTTAACACCTCAAGTTTTATCATGTCTACACTTTTATAAGATAACCATCTGAATGTCTATAGGATATATGATGCTTCAGGATGGCACAGACTTTTCAGGGATTTATACAGGGTAAAAATAATGGTATCTGAATCAGGGCATCAAAGCAATGAAGATATATCTTATGATATCCCTGCTTTCTTTTTTTCCTGGGATGCATAAATCATCCCTTAAAAGAAATGGGAGAAAATAGGAATGTTTCCATACCAGTCAGTGAAATGAAATTCAATTCTATGGCAAGGAAGTCTACACAGTAATTTGTCCACAATGAAGGTGTCAGGGCTTTCTAGGTTCCCAGCCAAGAGGTTATGCTCATATGCCCCTTACTTAAAGCAGTAAGTGAGTTCCTGAAAAGTAATTGATGCTCATCTTGCAGGTCCACTAATGCTATGTATTTTAGTGCCAACTGTATGCCCAGCTTATAGTCCTTTTGTCAGGGAAGCAAGGTTAGTTTTTGCATGTATGTGTACCATGCACACACACACACACACACACACACACATACACACTCGAACAAAGAATGAATACAATATTGAGTTTTAATTTGTGTGGTTCCATAGGATTTCAACAAAGTCAGTATAGTTTGGAGTACCTATGTTAAGCAATAATACAATTTTTTAAACATTTTTTCATGTAATTTCTTTGGTTCCTTGTCCTTGCCCTACTCACATCTTTTGTAAGAAGGAAGTTAGTTATGTTGATTTGAGCTCTGATAGGAAAACCCATTGAGCAATGTGCCAAGTCAAAAGGATTCAGTTGGGTTAGATGACTGTGGAGGGGTGTCACTAAAAGTGTGGTTCAGAAACTTCTTTCATCCAAATAACCTCGAGCACATGCTAAAAATGCATGGAAGTAGGCCAAGAAATACTCATTTTGATTATGCTCTCCAAGTGACTGTGATGAACACTTGTTTGAGAACACTGAGGTAGAGATCTGGATATTTGCTTTATCTCCATCAATTACCCAAATGTAACTTCATGGGAAAGAATTCAGTGTGATATTATTTGTAAGCTATAACTGAACAAAGAGGAGAGAGAATGTATGTGAAAACTCCTGTGGCTTCTATCAGCTTCTCAGACAACTCCATGACCTCAGGAAATATTAAGAATCACTGTTACTAGAGACCTTGAGTGAGATTTCTGGCTTTAGTTCAATTCCTTTTGTGTTCCTAGCTAGGCCAGCAGCACAGCAGCATCAAAGAGTTGTATCCTTAGGTCTGATTATCACAGTGGAAGGGAGCAATAGTTCTGATACAGTTCCATGAGTACTAGGGAATGCTGAAGGGATCTACATTAAGGGAGGCCTTTGAGAAGTAGAAACAGACTCTTCCACCCAGTAAGGTCTCTATACCTCCTGCCTACCATAGATAGAGGCATATCAACCAGACTGTAGACTAGTAACATCTTAGATTGTGGAAAGAAAACCTGAGTCCTCCTTTGCTGGTATGGTGAGGAAACTAGACAGAGGATTCTGGAGAGTGTAATCCAGCTTTCTACCCTGATGACTCTCCCTCTCTGTAAGGAAGTCATCTACTTCTTCATTTCCTCCCTTTAGAAGACAGATTTTCTTGCCTTTATGCCTACAAAAATCCTCTTCATTATCCGAGCCTAAGTCAAGCTTTACCTCCTATAATTTTTTTCCAGGATAGCTCTACTACCATACTGATCTCTTTCTTCCATTGTCTCTTATGGCACATAATCAATGTCTCCGTAGATTTTGCTTTAATTAAAAACTGTTCCATGTATTTGTTTTATTTCCTCAGTTAAATTGTAAGCCACTGGTATACAGGACAGAGCTGTCTTGACTCCTATAGTATAATTCAATAAATCTAGCATAATATGCACTAGGCATAGAGTAGGTGTTCAGTCACTTGAACTGAAGTGACTGGGATGTTAATTTCGAAGGGTTTTTGAACATAGCATCCCAAAATATGCTACTTTGACAAACTGATTATTTTGAACTGAAGGGGCTTGAGAAACAGCAGATTCAGGAAGAGCTCTCTGGCCTCCCCCTTTCTACCTAAAAGCAGGCCATAAAATTAACCATATGGAAAGTAGCTTCCCTATACCAGGGAGAGAAGAACATTCCTTGTTTTTATTGCATATTTTATTTTTTTCACTATTATTAACATACAGTGTTCTATTAGTTTCAGGTAGACAATATAGTGATTCACAATTCTATACATTACTCAATGCTAATCATAAGTGTACTTTTTAATCCCATCTCCTATTTCACCCATCCTGCTACCCACCTCCCCTCTGGTAACCGTTGATTTGTTCTCTATAGTCTCTTAACTTGGTTTGTCTCTGTCCTCTTTTCCTTTGCTCAATTGTTCTGTTTCTTAAATTCCACATATGAGTGAAATCATGATATTTGTGTTTCTCTGACTTATTTCATGTAGCATTATAGTCTCTAGTTCCATCCATGTTCTTGCAAATGGCAAGATTTCATTCTTTTTATGGCTACATAATATTCCATTGTCTGTATATACCAATTATTTTTTAGCGTTCACCTATCAATGGACACTTGGGCTACTTCCATATATTGGCTATTATAAATAATGCTGCTATAAACACAGGGGTGCACATATCCTTCTGACTTAGTGTTTTTGTATTTTGTAGGTAAAGATCCAGCAGCATGATTACTTGATTGTAGGGTTGTTTTATTTTTAACATTTTGAGGAGCCTCCATACTGTTTTCCAGAGTGGCCATATCAGTTTGCATTCCCACCAGCAATGCATGAGGGTTCCTTTATATCGACATCCTTGTCAACACTTATTTCCTTTGATTTTAGCCATTCTGACAGATATGAGGTGATTTCTCATTGTAGTTTTGATTTGTATTTCCCTGATGATAAGTGATATTGGCCATGTGGATGTCTTCTTGGGAGAAATGTCTGTTCATGCCATCTACACATTTTTAACTGGATTATTTGTTTTTTGGGTATTGAGCTTTATAATTTCCTTATAGATTTTGAATACTAACCTTTTATCAGTTATGTCATTTGGAAATATCCTCTCCCATTACATAGATTGCCTTTTAGTTTTACTGTTTCCTTTACTATGCAGAAATTTTTATTTTGATGTAGTTCCAATAGCTTATTTTTGCTTTTATTTCCCTTGCCTCAGGAGACATAACTAGAAAAATGTTACTATGGCCAATATCAGAAAAAATACTGCCTGTGCTCTCTTCTAGGATTTTTATGGTTTCAGAACTCACATTTAGGTCATTCATCCATTTTAAGTTTGTGTATGGTATAAGAAAGTGGTCCAGTTTCATTATTTTCCATGTAACTGTCCTGTCTTCCCAACACCATTTGTTAAAGACTGTTTTTCCCCATTGCATATTCTTTCCCCCTTTAACAAAGATTGACCATATAGTTGTGGGTTCATTTATGGGTTTTCTATTCTGTTCCATAGATCTTGTATGTCTGTTTTTGTGCCAGTATCATGCTGTTTGATTACTACAGCTTTGTAATATAACTTGAAGTCTGAAATTGTTATGTCTCTGATTTTGTTTTTCCTTTTCAATATTGCTTTGGCTATTTGGGTCTTTTCTGGTTCCATATAAATTGTAGTATTATTTGTTCTAGTTCTGTTAAAAATGTTGGTATTTTGATAAGGATTGCACTAAATCTGTAGATCGTTTTGAGTAGTATAGACATTTTAAGAATATTTGTTCCTCTAATCCATAAGCATGGAATATCTCCATTGTGTCATTATCAATTTCTTTCATCAATGTTTTATAGTTCTTTCATCAATGTTTTATAGTTTTCAGAGTTTAGGTCTTTTAACTCTTTGATTAGGTTTACTCTCAGGTATTTTATTATTTTTGGTGTAATTGTAAATGGAATTGTTTTCTTAATTTCTCTTTCTGTTACTTCATTATTAGTGTATAGAAATGCAACCAATTTCTCTATGTTGATTTTGTATCCTGCAAATTTACTGAATGCATTTATTAATTCTAGTAGTTTTTGGTGCAGTCTTTAGGGCTTCTTATATATAGTATCATGTTGTCTGCAAATACTGAAAATTTTACTTCTTCCTTACTGATTTGGATTCTTTTATTTCTTTTGGTTATCTAATTGCTGTGGCTAGAACTTCCAGTACTATGTTGAATAAAAGTAGTGAGATTAGACATCCTTGTCTTATTCCTGACCTTGGGGAAAAACCCTCTCAGTTTTTTCATATATGGCCTTTATTATATTGAGGTATGTTCCCTCTAACCCTACTTTGTTTAGGGTTTGTTTTTTTTTTATCATGAATGGATGTTGTATTTTGTCAAATGCTCGTCCTGCATCTATTGAAATGATCATATGATTTTTGTCCTTTCTCTTGTTGATATGATGGATTATGTTGATTGATTTTTGAGTATTGAACCACCCTTGTATCCCAGGCATAAATATTGCTTGATCATGGTGAATGATTTTTTAAATGTATGATTGGATTCAGTTTGCTAGCATTTTGTTTACAATATTTGCATCTATATTCATCAGAGACATTGGCCTATAGTTATCTTTTTTAGTGGAATCTTTATCTGCTTTTAGTTTCAGGGTAAATCTGCCTCATAGAATGAATATGGAAGTTTTATTTCTTCTTCTATTCTTTCTGGAATAGATTGAGAATAGACATTAACTCTTTTTAAAATGTTTGGTAGAATTCACCTGTGAAGCTGTCTATTCCTGGACTTTTCTTTGTTGGGAGTTCTTGATTACTGATTCAATATAATTGCTGGTAATTGGTCTGTTCAAATCTTCTATTTCTTCTTGCTTTAATTTTCATAGATTATATGTTTGTAGGAATTTATCCATTTATTCTAGGTTGTTCCATTTTTCGACATATAATTTTCCAAATATTCTTTTAGAATTTGTTATATTTCAGTGGTGTTGGATGTTTTTCTTCTTTTTCATTTGTGACTTTGTTCATTTAGGTCTTTTCCTTCTTTCTTTCTTTCGATGAGTCTGGCCAGAGGTTTATCAGTTTGATTGATCTCTTCAAGAACTTGCGATGGTTTCATTGATCTGTTGTACTGATTTTTTTATTCATTTATTTTAGTTTCGATGTCCTTTATTTCTGCTCTGATATTAATTACCTCCTTCTACTGGATTTAGGTCTTGTTTGTTGTTCTTTTTCTAGCTCATTTACACATAAGTTTATGGTTTTTTTTATTTGAGTTTTTTTATTGCTTCTTGAGGTAGGCCTGTATTGCTATAAACTTCCCTCTTAAAACTACTTTTACAAAACAAAACAAAACAAAACAAAACTACTTTTGCTACATCCCAAAGATTTTAGACCATTGAGTTTTCATTTTCATTCATTTCCAAGTACTTTATTTACTTATTTATTTATTTAGTTAGTTAGTTATGGGAGAGGGGTAGAGAGAAAGGGAGAGAATTAGGCAAGCTCCACACCCAGTACAGAGCCCAACACAGGGCTCAACTCATCACCCTGAGATCATGACTTGAACTGAAATCAAGAATCAGGTGCTCAGCCAAGTGAGCCACCCAGGTGCCCCTTCTTTTGGATTTCTTGATTGGCCCATTTGTTGTTTAGTAGCATGCTATTTAACCTCCATATATTTATTATCTTTCCAGATATTTTTCTTTTGGTTGATTTCTAGTTTTTCTTGTTGTGGTCAGAAAAAAATACATGTTATGCTTTTGATCTTTTTAAATTTTTGAGCCTTGTTTTGTGGCTCAATCTGTGATTTATTCTACAGAAGGTTCTGTGGGCACTTGACAAGAATGTGTATTCTGCTGTTTTAGGATGGAATGTTCTAAATATCTGTTAAATCCATCTGCCTCAATGTGTCAATCAAAGCCACTGTTTCCTCATTGATTTTGGATGTTGTTGATTTTGTTTGGATGATCTGTCCATCTATTTAAGTGGGGTGTTAAATTCCACAATTGTTATTGTGTTACCATAACTTAGTTAATGTTTGTTGTTAACTATTTTATGCATTTGGATGTTCACATGTTACATGCATAAATATTTACAATTGCTGTATCTTCCTGTTGGATTGACCCCTTTATTATTCTATAGTGCCTCATTTTATCTTGTCATATTTTATAGTCAATTTTGTCTGGTGCAAGTTTGCTGCCCTGGCTTTTTTTTAATCCCCCTTATGCATGATAAATGTTTCTCTATCCTTTCACTTTCAATCTGCAGGTGTCTTTAGGTCTGAAATGAGTCTCTTATAGGCAGTATATAGTTGGGTCATACTTTTTATCTACTCTGTCACTTTATGTCTTTTGATTGGAGCATTTAGTCCATTTACACTCAAAGTAATTATTGATAGATATGAATTTATGCCATTATATAATTGTTTTTTCTCTCATTTGATTTCTTGATTTCTTTCCATTACTCTGTCTTACAGTTTATTAATTCATTCCTCTGCTTCCTCTAACCCACTGTTTACCATGTGTGTTTTTAATTTCATTTATTGTGTTTTCATCTCTGATTAGTTCTTTTCCTTAATATCTTTTGTAAGTGAATCACTGATGTTCTCCACTCTTTCCTCAAGCTCTGTGAGTATCTTTATGACAATTACTTTAAATTCTCTATCAGACCTTTACTTATATTCATTTCATTTAGGTCTCTTGATGCAGTGTTTTTCTTGTTCTTTCATTTGAAACATATTTCTCTAGCTCCTCATTTTGTCTAACTCTCTGTGTCTTTTTCCATGTGTTAGCTAAGACTTTTTCTGTTGAAGGTAATGACCTTATGACAAAGAGGTACTGTAATGCCCTGCAGTGCAATACCCCCTGACCCCCAGGACTGAACTTCAAGGGATTGTCTCCTATGTGTGTTGCCTATGCCATGTTATTGCATCATGACTGCTTTTTTTTTCAGTACAGTCATCTTCAGAGGTTCTCTTTGACTGTTATGAGGAGTGTTTGGCCATGGCCTGGGTTGGACACATTTTAACAGGTTGTGTGCTGGTCTGCTTGCAAAATGAGACTTGCCACCACCAATACCAGAACCAAGGCCCTGAAAAAGTTGCAGGTTGGAAAATGTGGTGCTGGTGAGATTTCTGCTGGGCTTCTGGGGAAAGAGCCTCACAGCACTGGGACTGAGGCAAGTGTGATTGTGAAGGGAGTATCTGCTGAGGTGTAAGGGGATAGGGATTGGTTTAAGCAAGTTAGGTAGCAAGTTTTGGCACTATGCTGGTTACCACAGGTGGACATGTATTTGTGCTGAAAAATAAAGGAGGGAAATGGTGCATCCCTGCTCCTTTGTTCCTGAAGGGGTCTCCCTGTGATTCCAGCCTCTCTGGGACACACTCTGAGATGTGTAAATCACTCTCCCTCTCATGTGTCCCAGGCATTTTTAAAATTGCGACATCTACCCTGTTGTCTCCATGAACTGTTTGTCTGCCATCTCTCTAATGGTGGGGCCTCAGCTTCCTAATGCCCTCCAGTGTCTCCCAGAGCCAAGCCTACTGATTTTTAAAGTTCCAGGCTTTAAGTCCCACTGGTTGTAAGAACTCATGAAATTTGACTCTTCTAGCTTTTAAAGCCAAATATTATAGGTATTCATCTTCCCTGTATGAGCTCCCCGGTGTGACAGTCTGTTTCTCACCCTTTTCCATGCTACCAGTGTCTCCTGACCACTGACAGCAATGCTCTGTTTCACTCCCCAACTGTGTCTCTACATTTCTTACCTTTGACGTGGCCTCTCCTCTACCTTCGGTTGTAGAGTTTGTTCTGCCAATCTTCAGGTCATTTTCTGGATTATTTACACTGATGTGTTTTCTATTTGTATCTGTGGGAGGATAAGCTTAGGGTCCTCCTCCTCAGCCATCTTCCCAGACTTCCTAGGAGAGCATTCTTATCACTGAAGACTGAAAGTCAATACCAAAGTGGACCTGTAAAAACAAACCTTCTGGAGTATCCCTTATTTTTCATTAGGTTAGCCTATTTGTTTCCTACTCCCCATCCCACAATTTATTGCCTCTAGTTCAAGCTTCTTTGTCTTGCCACATCCCCAGAATTTATTGTTCTTTGTTTCAAAAAGTATATAAGCTTTGGGCTTAATGTCTTCTTTGAGTCATCATTTTTCTTTTAAAGACTCCCACATGCATATAAAAATATTAAATACAATTTGTATGCTTTTCTCCTGTTAACCTGTCTTATATTGGGTTAGATCTTAGTCCCCTCCAGAGAACCTAGGATGGTAAGAGGAAATTTTCTCTTCCCTACAATTACTTGTAATTATATTCCTCCAATTGTGTCTTCAAAGTTTGGGTTCTATAGGGGATGTAGAAAGAATGCTGGTAAAGAAATGGGAAACTAACATCACATCAGAAAAAAGGCACTTTTATTAAGTGATAAGAAACTATAGTTTTAATTGTTTAAAATACTTTTGCAAATAAACCAGATTTTGTTTATAAGAGAAAGGGGTAATGGTCCCTTAAAACAAAAGGAAAATAATAGAGCACTTGAATCACACTTTTAAGTGTCTGAATTTTTCTTTGAAAGTGAATAGCTCTTAAAAACATCAAGGACTCTAGCTCTTAAGAACCAAACAACACACACACACACACACACACACACACACACACGATTTCAGTATGCAATTACAGTATTAACTAAAAAAGAGGAGAAACTAGAAAGGTTGTTCTAATAGCATAATACACAGTGGAGAGGGGGTAAGAACTAAGTGAATAGAACAGAACAGGGGATAGACTATGAGGAAGGGAGCAGAGACATATCTAGCGATGAAATTTTTTAAAAATAGATGAAATGGAAAAGAGATATACAAGGAAAATAGCTTACAGTAGTAGGAAGCTTAGAAAAAAGTGACTAAGACAGAAAATATGTCTGAAACCTGAGCTCTTCCTATGCTCCAGTTAAAGAATGACTACTTGGCAATGCAAGTAAAAAAGCTGACCCTCATCTGCTTTTAGGCAAGCTACTGAAAGCAGCATGAAAAGTTGCCAGGAGAAGCCTCTTAGCCCAAAGTAACAACCCTCCCTCCATGAGGATTCTGAAATCCCCACCATCAAACTAATTCTTTGGGTTGAAGCTTTCCATTTCCAGTATCATTCCTTAAAAAGTAATTTAAATTGACCGCAAGGGCTAAAATACATATTATTTTGATGGGGACATAGACCATTCATGAAAATTAGTCTTTCAGATTACTTTTAAATGTGCACACTTCCCAAGAGGAACAAAGCACTTCATGTTTTGACCTGTCCAGCCTGATCATTTCCTAATCCTTACCCTTTTGCTTGTTACACTGCAGCTATAAATGAATACTCCATGTTCTTTTGTGTTCCTTTCTCTTTGCATGTGGCTTTCTCTCTGTTGAGAATGCCCTCCTCTTACCTTTTCCTCAACCTCAGCTCAAAAATATATCTTGTGAAGCCTTCCTTGTTTTGCCTTCTTTTGTACTTCCACTGCCATTTGCATATGCCTTATTTTGAGCAATATTGATGATGTATTATAATTAATGTTTTCAGTATCTACGTTCTTCTTTAGACTGCAGTTTCATGCTTCTAAACTAACTGATGCTTATTTTGTAACCACATGTATCACATAGTAGAGGCAGCATTGTTTAAAATCTGGGGTACTGGGGTCAGAGACACTTGAATTAGAATCCCTGCTCTTATATTTTCTAGCTATGTAATCTTGGATAAAAGTTACATAACCTCTCTGAGCCTCAGTTTTGTCATTTAAAACCCAAGGCTAACAACAACAACAATAATAATATCTAATAATATTATGTAAACATTTAAATAAAATAATGCATGTATGCAAAAGTCCTCTGCCTGCTTAGATGATTTAAACCTCCATTTATGGAAAAATACAAAAGAAACAAGACTAGAAGTCAAGAATATTGAGTCCTATTTTGAGTTTCAGCACTGACTCACTTTTTATTCCTAGTAACTTACTCAAGTTCCATTTTTTCTCTTTCCAACAAACATCAAGATATTGGTCTCCTGCATTCTCTATGACCAATGAATTTAAACAGAGGGAGTAACCTGGAAGGAAATTGGGGCTTCTCAGAGCGAGGTAGCCAAGAAATGCCAGGTGTTGCTATGGCCATCTGAGAAATAGCCAATCATTTTAATCAAAATTGTTACCATTTCTTGAGGGCTTTTTTTATAATGTGCCCAGGCACTAGGCCAAGCACTTTATAGTTCACTGTTTTTAGTTATGTATAAGCCTGGTTGGTCACCAGACAGGCATGCAGGGAGAGTATTCAAGTATGGAATTGGGTAGCCTTGGGTAGAATAAGATTTTATTCTTCAGTAGCATCTTTTCCTTTCTTTTAAAAAAATATTTTATTTATCTATTCATGAGAGACACAGAGAGAAGGCAGAGAGACATAGGCAGAGGGAGAAGCAGGCTTCCCACTGGGCTCCCAATGCCAGACTCAATCCTGGAACTCCAGGATCACACCCTGAGCCAAAGGCAGACAGACGCCCAACTGCTGAGCCACCCAGGAGTCCCAGCATCTTTTCCTTTCTTATAGAATTAATTTTGTTGTTCTGTCCTTTACTGTCACTCTAGATATTTTTCTTTTGTCCAAAGAAATATGAAGAGAACTATGCCTTCATCCATTGTCTGAAGTCCTATGTCATGTCTGGAATCTAGTTCATGGGGAAAGCTATAAAAGTTGAAACACCAGCTCTATAAAAACAGCGAAAAGTGTCTTCTTATGAAGTGAGGTTACTACTTAAGGTATAATTTGTAGTTACACATACATTAGCAATTAGAAAGTCAGGGGAATCAAGACATGAACAAAAGACCATCTGTTATGAGAGAAATATCCAATCCTCAAAATCAGTAATGCTCTCATCTTGAAACATAATAAATAGTTAAAGAATAACAAAGGAACGTCTTATTGCTTGCTAAAAATACTCTTGGGAATTCCCCCAAAAGAGCTACACAATAATAGTAAAAGCTCTGGTTTTTTTTTGGTTTTTTTTTGTTTTTGTTTTT
This sequence comes from Canis lupus familiaris, assembly GCF_011100685.1. Taxonomy (NCBI): domain Eukaryota; kingdom Metazoa; phylum Chordata; class Mammalia; order Carnivora; family Canidae; genus Canis; species Canis lupus. Next base: position 79,031,578 of record NC_049260.1, read on the forward strand.
TTTTTTTTTTGAAAAATTGAGCTAGAAAAAGTACTGGCAACAATTTTCCTCTGACCTTATTCTAATGTTCAGGGACTCCCTCAAAAGTAATTGCAGATCTCAACTGTTAATTGTTAAGGAAAACTATTTTGGGTTATGATTAAAAGATACTTTGAATTTAAAAATCCCTTTAACTCATTTATGAAAATCACATGAAGAATTTTTGGTTTACCTCCTAAATGTAGCAGACCAGGAGGAATCACAGGAGACCCTGAAGAGCAGGGAGAAAGGCCCAGATTTTGAAGCCAGAGAAACTGGATTGTTAAAATTCTGCCTTCCCCACTTAATATGGGACCCTGGGCAGTTTCTTAACTTAATTAAATCTCAGATTCCTTCTCTATAAAATGGAAATAATAATATTGCCTAGCTCATTGTGTTATTGTGAAGTTTATTTTATTTTTTTAATATTTATTTATTTATTTATTTATTTATTTATTTATTTATTTATTTATTTATGAGAGAGAGAGAGGCAGAGGGAGAAGCAGGCTCCATGCAGGGAGCTGGATGTGGGACTCGATCCCGGGTCTCCAGGATCAGGCCCTGGGTTGAAGGCGGCGCTAAAACACTGAGCCACCCAGGCTGCCCAATTGTGATGTTTAAACAAAATAATGAAATCAAGCATTTAGCCCAGTGCTGCTGCAGCTGTTGCTATTGTTGTTGTTGTTATTGTTGTTGTTGTTGTTGTTGTTATCCCTGTGACAGAATTCTGGGCAGGATGGACAGGGGGTTATCGTGAATGACAGTCTTATGTCTTTACCTAATGGTGGCAGTTTGATCTGAAATCTTTGAAATGAGGATTAATAATATTAGTACTCACTATATAGGGCTATGAGAAGGCAAGGAGGTAAAATAGCATAGTACCTGGCATGCGGTATACATTCAGTGAATATTAACGGCTACTATTATTTTTTAGTATAGTATCTATACGTAGGAGCTCATTAGACTTTAGGTTTTGTTGTTACTCCTAGGAATTTCCCTGTCCACCAAATAATTACAAGAGGGCAGAAATGCCTCAGCATTGGCTAGTGTTTGGGGAAAACCTACATTGCTGCTGGACTTGGGCAGTGACTCAGTGAGGTGGACAGAGAAGAGACAAAAAGAGATGGTGCTACTTATATAATGTAGATTAGATATATGGGAGTGAGGAGTTCATGCTAAATTAAGGTGACTAGACATTCATTTTAAAGCTGATCCATCCCTGCCTTAGCATATCCATCTTTTTCGCATCATTTATTATGGTTATTGGACAGTGTCAGCAGGTTTCTAAGATAAAGCCACCCTGCAAAATAAGTTGATGTCCCATTTCTCTTCAGTTTTAATCTCATTGTCAGATCTAACTTGGGGAGGTAGACTTGAATTATTTCCAGATAACTTACATGAACATTCCACAAATCTCTTGAGATATACTCAAGTCAAAGTTCTGGTTTGTGTTCAATTGTAATGCAAGGTCAGAGCCTCTAACACAAATGTCATTTCAATCCTTTAGTGCGGATTTCCTCTGCAGGACTATGGATGCTAATTCTAGAGTGCTGTGGCTCCAGGGCCATCTAAGAGACTCTGGGGGCTACGGAAAAGTACACTGAGAAAGTTCCCTTAACAGTTTTATCCCCAGAAAATCAAGTTTAAAAAAATCAAAAGCAATCTGAGAATGGAGGGAAAGCCCCTTCTTGGGTATGATGCTGGGAGTGTATGTTGACTGTGGGGCTTTGTATACATATGAGCTAGCTAGGGAACTGAGAACATCTCTGTTTCACTGGGTGGGGCATCTCTGCCACTGGTACTCACTTTTTAGGGAGGGAGATTCTCAGGAGATTGTTTCAGGAGGCTTAGATATTTAAGGCAGATTTCATCTATTTTCATTTGCCACAACTCTCATTCTGTTAAGTTTACTTGTTCTTTGGATGATTGTGGTCATGACTAAAACTAGACAGTCCAAGACAGTAAGTGGGCATTTGCCTATGATAACCTAACCTGAGCCTCCTACTTTCCTCAATTCCTTCCTTCTTTTTTCCCCATTTATTTAAGTAGTAAATAATACTTAAGCATGGATCTGTCATACGACAGAAAGACAGTAGAGCTAGAGATACATAACAGCAACTAAAACATGCATGGCCCTTGACCTTGGTTAGTCCGTACAGTTAGGATGTGAGCATTAACATTAGCCATACAATTGTACAAAGTGACAAGTGAATGAAGGTACTCCCTAATGCACATTTCTGAGCATTCTATAATGTCAATTATTTTTATCCTTCACAAGATTTATGTCAGTTCTCTTTTCTCATGAGGAACTTTATAATATATATTTAAACAAAATATATGGGATTTAAGAAACAAAACAAATTAACAAGGAAAAAGAGACAAACAAAATTATAGACTCTTAAATATCGAGAACAAACTGGTGGTTGCCAGAAGGGAGGTCGGTGGGGGGATGGATGAAATAAGTGAAGGGAATTAAGAGTACACTTGTCATGATGAGCACTGAATAATGTATAGAATTGTTGAACCACTATATTGTACATGTGAAACTAATATAACACTCTATGTTAATTATATTGGAATTAAAAGTAAATACTATATGTGTATATAGTTATATTTAGTATTTACTTTTAATTCCAATATAAATATATACTTGGATGCATAGTACCATATATATGTATGTGTATATGTACACACACACATACACACATATATGCACATATTTAACATAGAGATTTGAAATCTGTATAGTCCAGGGTTACTGAAATTCTTGGATAGATAAGGACTCAGTACAGTACATGGAGAAATAGGGGAATTTAAGAAATATGACTTCTTCTAAGCAGTTTACCTATCCTCACTATGATACAAGATAAAATAACTGGATTATAATCTTTAATTTCTGAAGATATTGCTATTTTACTTTGTGCCTCTTTTCTAAAGTGTTCACAGTAATGTGTGCTAAATGACTTATAGATGCATCCTTCCTCTCTCTATCTTAATGGAGTGCTTTTTCAAGAAGCAGAAGAAATTTAAAACTTAAGTGACGTCCCACTCCACACTCCACGTTACTGAAAATAAGAGGGTTTTTTTAAAAATTTTTATTTATTTATTTATGGTAGTCACAGAGAGAGAGAGAGAGGCAGAGACATAGGCAGAGGGAGAAGCAGGCTCCATACACCGGGAGCCCGATGTGGGATTCGATCCCGGGTCTCCAGGATCGCGCCCTGGGCCAAAGGCAGGCGCCAAACCGTTACGCCACCTAGGGATCCCAAGAAGGGTCTTTTTATGTATAGCCCAGTCTCTTCAGCTTTCAGCTCTGTGCTCATTAATAGGTGCTAACCCCACAGGTAGATGGCGTAAGAGACTGCATGTTAAACAGGATGTGAACGACACTGAAAGCTGCAGCCATCAGCCTACTGAAATGTAGAAACCTCTTCTCCCATTCCAGTGACCCCTTTGGAATTTATGGAAGTCTGTATTTGAAAGTCAAATATCTGCTTTGAGAGGGCAGCATCACCCAGTTCCATCCTGTAAAGGAAATGGTTAGTGGGAGAGTGGATTTTCCCCTGTAGAGAAGGATTCAGAAAAGGTCTAAAATCTGAAATGCCTTCGGATGGATTTTTACAGTTTAAGATTGGTGGATGCTAAGGCCACTGAATACCTCTTGATATCAGCTATAAGCTGAGGTACATACGTGTACATGAAAATGAAAAATATAGGGCATGAAATGAAAAGGAAATAGACATAGAAAAGAGATAAGAATGTGTGTGACCTAACACAACCTTTCCCTGTTTTATAATTTTGTTAGGCTAACACTGTGATTCTTTATAGAGCCAATCCCAATATAAGCACTAGAGTCCTTGAGCTTTGTGTCTAGTGCTCCAGTTAATTGTAAGCCCTTTGAAGTTAGGAACCTAGATTTTAGTTATTTTCTTTTATCACTTGCCCCTAGGTCTGACCTGATACATGATAAATGTTTAGTAAATGTTAGATGAAAAAAAGAAATGCAGTTTCAGGTTTCTGAAACTTTGGAATATTCTCTCACATTCTTTATTCTGGTCAAATGTCTTATTGGTGTCTTCCCTGATCACCCTATCTCAAATTGCACCTTAATGTTCCAGGACCTTAACTTGCTTTATTTAACTCTATAGCAATTATCACTACTTGAAATTATATCATGCAATTTATTCTTATCCTGTTTATTGTCTGCCTATTTTGCTAGAATCTAACTTTTAAAATGGCGGGGACCTTGTTGGCTTGTTCACTGCTGAATCTCCAGTACATAGAACAGTGTCCAATGCAAAATAGCATCTCAATACATACTTGTCGAAGAATGTACCAGCAGCTCTAGAAATGGTCTCCCAAATAGCTTTACTCCATTAATTTTTGTCAAATTTGGATTCTGAAGAATATCAGAAAGATTTGGGAGATAATATTAAACACAGAGATCCCTAGAGAGAGAAAAATTTCTTCTAATTCTAGGTTCATTGCTTCAAGTAGTCAATAAAATGTTAAGAAGAATAAAAAAGTAAAATAGGCAATGAATAAGAAATCTTGGCAACATCACCATGTTTTCACTTTATCAGGGGCAGATGGTTTTTGTAAGTATTTGTTTATTTCAAAAGGGTAGCACTGTTTGAATTAATTTACTAGTTACAATCTTCATTGCTCAGAATTGATTTTTCACATTTCAATGATTATTTTCTGAAATATTTTCAAGGACAGTGGCTTTATGTTGAAAATAGAAAACATACTTGAAGAGTTGTATGTATCTCACAATTGAAACTGTGCAACTAATATCTTCATGCATTTGGCAACTATTATACTTCTTTAAAATATGATTCAGAGACAGAATATTTTGCAACCAAAAGAAGAATATTTGTCTTGTTTTAATGAAAGTCCTGTATCTAACAGCTCAGTTAATGAGAATAGCCCCTTGTGTCAAATTCAAATTCTCATTTAGCACTTTTCCCAAGCAGATAGCTTTCTGCCCATCATGTACTTTTGCATTGAAGCATATTGGCAATGGGCAATACAGGGAGACTTGAAGTCAAATTCTCCTTTTAATCTGGAACTAGAAATAGTCCTTTTCATCTTCCAGGTTTATCTTTAGATGATATATATGTGATACTTTCTTTTTCAGAAGTTCATCCCCTGAGTTTACTCAGATATAAAGTGCAGACAGATATAAACTTGTACACTGTTTAAAGTAACACAAGAGAAGATAGTAGTGTATGATCCATGCTGTGAAATAATAGCACAAAATTCTGAATGTGGACTAGAACAGTATTAAATAAAGAGAAAATGATGTGTGAGAATCAAATTATGGTTTAGAGGCTCTTTTGTTAGGGGTTCAGAAATAGGTGAGGAACTAGTAGTGATAACAAAGACAAAATTAGATGTGCTGCTTTGTTGTTGTTGGGGGCAAATGGTGGTTTCTGAAAGATTCACTGGTTGAGCAGAAGGGGTGTAATTCTACAAGTGATAGAAAAAAGAGGAATCATTACTGCAAGCTTTTACAACTCTCTGTCCAATTTCCCTATAACATATAGCTGCTGGGAGGTGTGTTGGGTGGTGTTCAGTAAAAGGAGACAGCATATTGATGTTGACAGAGATAGAGCAGTTATAAATTTGGCAAGAAATTTTCATTAGTTGTTGCCTTTTTGTTAACTTCTTTCCAACTTATGATTTGTTAGTGGAGTTGCTATGTTGTTTTTCATAGTTATCCTTTGCTTTTCTTTAGTAGCAGTGATGATTTTTTTTGTATGGAAATGCATTTTCTATGCCTGTTGATATAAAGTAAGGCTTTTTCTCTTTCCAAACATTTTTTTCCCTGTGGTAACACTTGAAAATGAACTTGCAATGTTTTCCACTGTGTTTTGTAGGGGGATTATGGACAAAAACTCTTTTGAGATATCTTGGTTTGTTCCCACTTAGGACTATTAGTTTCACACACTCTTCAGTTTTCTTGTCTTTAAGTAGGATTGAGGAATAAAAGAGAGGAGTCTCAAAACATATTTTCTTACTTAGGACAAGTGAATCCTTTAATATGATTTATTTACATTTTATTTATTTATTCAAAAGAGACACAGAGAGAAGCAGAGATATAGGCAGAGGGAGAAGCAGGCTCCCTACAGGGAGCCCAATGCAGGACTCTATCTGAGGACCCCAGGAAAACAACCTGAGCCAGAGGCAGATGCTCAACCACTGAGCCACCAGGTGCCCCCTTTAATATGATTTTATTTGAAAACTTATAACTCTAATTATTTCTCAACTGTGTTGTCAGGACCACTTTTTTGTTGTTTGTTTTTTGGAAAGCATCCCAAGGGGAAATCATTTCCTCTGTCCTCTGAATAGCCAGGCTGCTATATTTTCCTTAAGCAGTAAGCTGACCAGACTTTAACTTTGACTTGAGCATATTTCTGGCCTGCTCTTTAATATCAAAATAATCTTAAAAGCCCATAGGATTAATGTTGAAAGTTAGTTCACTTTTTCCCCCTATTAGCTCAGCAATACTGTAATATGCCTCTCCCCTGTTCCTTTTTTTTTTTTTTTTTTTGAGTATAAGGGCTATGAACTTGATTTGATTTCTTAAAGCAGGGAAGGGTCACCTTGGGGGCACTTGGGTGGCTCGGTGGTTGAACATCTACCTGCAGCTCAGGTCATGATCAAGTCCCATGTCGGGCTCCCTGCTCAGCGAGGAGTATGCTTCTCCCTCTCTCTATCCCTCTGTGTGCTTGTGCTTGCAAGCTCTCTGTTTGTCAAATATATATATATATATATATATATATATATATATATATATATATATATTTTAATCTGGAACTAGAAATAGTCCTTTTCATCTTCCAGGTTTATCTTTAGATGATATATATGTGATACTTTCTTTTTCAGAAGTTCATCCCCTGAGTTTACTCAGATATAAAGTGCAGACAGATATAAACTTGTACACTGTTTAAAGTAACACAAGAGAAGATAGTATACACCTAAAAAAATATATATATATGTATATATATATATATACATATATATATATATCTTTAAAAAAAACCCAAAGTATCACTTTGACGATACTATGAAACTTATTAGATTATGTTACTGCAAAAGAAAATAATAAAAACATTGCATAAGGGTGTTCCTAAATTCCTTACAAGGCACAGTCATTCATAATAGTTGTAATTATTTCTTATAGTCCCTCCCCTTTCACTCTCAGGAATCCATTAATAACCACAATATACTTTAATATTTGGCAATGGGTATTTTATGAAAGAAAACAGCGTTGTTTAGGGGCATCTGGGGGCTATGCATTAATGAACCTTTTGTTATGAAGAAAAGACCCTAAACTGAGGGTAGAGATTGAAACAAATAGGAGCTAAATTGCTCTTATCAATATGAAATTGAATTTTGAATTTTGAATTTTCTACCAGACAGCCAAAGAGACAGAGTAAAGAACAGGAATCTTTGGAAAACAGTCGATGGGAGAATGGGCTTCAAAATCATGACAGCTGGCCAGTAATGAAACATAACAATGGTATGAATTGGTATTTGACAATCAATTGACAGTCAATTTTCATAAGTTGTTACCTACTCTGTGCAGTAATCCCCCTCCATTAAACTAACTTTAGTAAAAGTCAGTTACTTGCAAAAGCACTGTGTTATTGGTACGTTAGAAGTCATGCAGAGTGGTTTATATCTATACATGGAGTGAATCAGTGCAGAGAGAGAAGAGCTATCTGTAATAATAATGCCAAGATGGCAGAAGTAGATAAAGAATTGAGCCAAATGGTAGAATTCTGAATTAAAGTTAATAACAATGACTAGGAAAATACAAGGAAATATTAAGAAGAGTGTGGACTTCCTGTAATTATATAAAATAGAGATTTGAGTTATTTTCATTAAATATTTAAGGAAAGAATTAGCCCAGAAAGCCGGAGAACTAGAGTGCATTCAATTTAAATATGTGAGGGAAAGGGGCATCTGGGTGGCTCAGTGGTTGAGTGTCTGCCTTTGGCTCAGGTCGTGATCCCAGGGTCCAGGGATCAAGTCTCACATAAGGCTCCCTTCAGGGAGTCTGCTTCTCCTTCTGTCTATGTCTCTGCCTCTCTCTGTGTGTGTCTCTAATGAATAAATAAATAAAATCTTAAAAAAATAAAAATAAAAATAAATAAATAAATATGTGAGAGAAAATATAAACACTCCTAGGGGCATGATTAGTATATGAATATTCATGTATTCAGATTTTACTTATTTTGCATTATTGTACTTGGTCAGATTTGCTGTCTTTTTTTTAAGATTTATTTATTTATTTGAGAGAGAGAAAATGCTGGGGTTGGAGGGTAGAGGAAGAGAGAGTGAATCTCAAGCGGACTCCACACTGAGCACGGAGCCTGTTGTAGAGCTTGATCTCATGACCCTGAGATCACAACCTGAGCTGAAACCAAGAGTTAGATGCTTAACCAACTCAGCCACATAGGTGCCCCAGATTTGCTGTCTTGAAATAGAGTTGTTCAAGAGGGGGGCACTTGATGGGATGAGCACTGGGTGTTATTCTATATGTTGGCAAATTGAACACCAATAAAAAATAAATTTATTTAAAAAAAGACCTGTTTTCAATACCTTAATACTTTACTTGGGTTTGTATTTTAGATTTATGAAGTTAATCATTCTATGTTTTTGCTGAAGCCCTATTTTGCTATAGTAGTTTTTATATGAATTTTCAAGTTAATAATTATAGTACTACCATAATGATAAGTTCTTTTTTTTTTTAATTTTTATTTATTTGTGATAGTCACAGAGAGAGAGAGAGAATGAGGCAGAGACACAGGCAGAGGGAGAAGCAGGCTCCATGCACCGGGAGCCCGATGTGGGATTCGATCCCGGGTCTCCAGGATCGCGCCCTGGGCCAAAGGCAGGCGCCAAACCGCTGCGCCACCCAGGGATCCCCCTAATGATAAGTTCTTTATTAAAAACTGCACTCCCTAGCACACCTCATCCCCTTCAGAAATCATGTTAAAACAAACTTGGGAAACACTAAACCAGAATCTACCAAGAACAGATTCTAAATTCACATCAGCAAAGTAATGGCTCTAAAAGATACCACAATGTGGGGTGGGGGGGGGCATAACTTACCTAATATATATTTATGTCTCATGGATATAATGTTCATTAAAATAAAATAATCTAGGGGATTCCTGGGTGGCTCAGTGGTTTAGCACCTGCCTTTGGCCCAGGGCGTGATCCTGGGGTCCCGAGATTGAGTCCCACATCAGGCTCTCTGCATGAAGCCTGCTTCTCACTCTGCCTGTGTCTCTGCCTTTCTCTCTTTCTGTGTCCCTCATGAATAAATAAATAAAATCTTTTAAAAAAAATCCAGAGTGTTTTTATATTATCTCATTTAGTGATCAAAGGGAGAAAAAAAATCATACAACTCCATTTGTGTTTAATATATCTTTATGTAGGGATCCCTGGGTGGCGCAGTGGTTTAGCGCCTGCCTTTGGCCCAGGGCGCGATCCTGGAGACCCGGGATCGAATCCCACGTCAGGCTCCCAGTGCATGGAGCCTGCTTCTCCCTCTGCCTGTGTCTCTGCCTCTCTCTCTCTCTCTGTGACTATCATAAATAAATAAAAATTAAAAAAAAAAAGCCAAAGCTTTAAAAAAATATATATATCTTTATGTATAAAGATATTATGCTAGGAACAATTTATGGCTTTTATTTCATGAGAAAACTGAATTCAATCTTACTTTTTCCATCTTATACTCACATTTACTGAGTGCTTCATTCTCTTTAATACAATGTTTATCATGTTCCACTGAACAGATATTATGAGGTATTACTATGATGCTTTAATAGAGTAATGTAGTTTCCCTTTTTTTGTATATGAGTCTGTCATTTCTGAATCCAACTTCTCATATATTTTATACAGCTCCTCCCACCAACCATAGCTTCCATGGAAGACCATGAAGCATCTACATATTCTTTTGACAATGTGACAAAACCAAAAATAGTTAAAAGGAGTTTGTCTAACATCTATAAGAGAGACACTTTACCTAAGGGGTTTGTAACTCCATTCCCCTGGTTTGCTCAATGCCCTTTTCCAGTCTTAGAAGCCCACAAGATAAGTCCCTGAAATACCCTAGGACATGGACAACCATGGATCCAAGCCAAATACCTTCAGTAAGATTCTAAGAAATGAAAGCATAGAAAATTTAAGCTAATTAGCCAAGATTACATAGCTAGTTAGCATCAAGACAGAAATACTAATATAAGTTACTCATACTAGTCCTGGCTTCTCTTTCTTATGAAACAATCCAGGTATTTTTATGTTTCCAAAACGAACAACTACTATCCATAACATATGCATATGCACACAAACTAAAGAAATAGCACATTTAGAAAAAAGCACTAGTGAGATGTTTTACTGCACCACTTACTGAATCAAAAGAAAATGTCAGAGACATTTTCCTTTGGAAAACTAAATAAAATATTTTGGTTCTATATAAAGTTTATTGGGAATATTTGCCTGCTGTCTAGTATATGCCTTGATATCCTAGGCCAAATGAAGGGCTGATTGGTGTCAAGAACCCACATGTTGAAGGATTTCTAAAATCTCATTAATGTGACAGGCAATAATACTTTTATGGCATGAATTTGATTTTAAGACTTATTTATAAAAATTGGCCATGATAGTACTTTTAGAGCTATTACAGCTGAGCGTGGTAACAATATACAATACAAGGGGAAAAAAGAAGGCCGATAGATGTCTAAATTATGAGAACTTTTATTCAGAATTACTCCATTTTAAATGGCTAACAAGTACGTGAAAAGGTAATCAGCATCACTAATCAGGGAAGAACAAATCAAAATCACAGTGAGATATCACCTCATACATTTTAGAACGGTTGTTATAAAAAAGACATGAGATAACAAGTGCTGGCAAGGGTGTGGATAAAAAGAGGACCCTTGTGCACTGTTGGCAGGAATGTAAATTGGTACAATCACTGTGGAAAACTGTATGAAGTTTCCACACAAAATTAAAAATAGAACTACTGTATTAACCAGCAATTCTACTTCTGGTTATATATCTAAAGAAAATGAAATTACTAATCACTATCTCAAAGAGATATCTGCATACCCTTATTCATTGCAGCATTATTCACAATAACCAAAAATTGAAACAACCTATGTTCCCATAAAAGGATCCATGGATAAAGGAAATTTAGATAGATAGATAGATAGATAGATAGATAGATAGATAGATAGATGATAGATAGATATAGATTATATAATGTTTATAATGGAATATTATTCAGCCACAAAAAAGAATGAAATCTTGTCATTTGTGGCAATACAGTTGGACCTTGAGGACATTACACTAAGTGACAGAGAAAGAAAAATACTATATGATCTCATTTATATGTAGAATCTAAAAATATCAAATTCATAGCAACAGAGGGTAGAATGGTGGTTGCTAGGGACTGAGGGGTGGGGGAAATGGGGAGATGTTGGGTACAAACTTTTAGTTATAAGATAAGTTCCAGGGACTTAAAGTGCAGCATAGACACTATAGTTAACAATATTGTGCTGTATGCTTAAAAGTTGCTATGAGTGTAGAGCTTTAATGTTCTCACCATAACAACAAGAAAGGGGTACTTGTGAGAGATGAAGGATGTGTTAGCTAACCTTATTGTGGTAAGCATTTCATGATATACACATGTATCAAATCACCATATTGTATATCTTAAACTTATACAATGTTATGTGTCAATTATGTCTCCATAAAGCTGGGGGAAAAGAATAAGTATATTGTGTCTTCAACATAGAGACTTGTCAGAGATAATGGAGAAACTCTCTTAACTCATTAGTTAACTTCGTATATGCTTCTGGGAAACACAGAAATCTAGAAGATGGAATGATTCTTTTGTGGGTATTAATATGCACAACTTTGCTGGTGGATATTGCTTTAGAATTCCCTAGAAGACAAAAGGAGTAGGAAAAATTAGTAAGTGGAACAGGAAATGCATAAGTATAACCTAAGAAGGCTGAGTGGGAACTTTATGGGATGATATTCATTACGTGAATGTCAAAATTGATAGTTGGATTGGAAGGGAAGAGAAAGAAATGACAGGGAAGACAGTGATGTTACTTGACAAAGGTTAAAAGAAAATTGAAACACTGTGTGATAGTGATTTGTGGGGGAGGAATGAGCAAGGTAGTGGGGCTGACAGGGGAGGGTGGGTAATGGGCCTCAACAAAATGGAGAATTCTTGTCAGCAAAGAGAAAGAGAAAAGATTAGATAATTAGAGGGGGCCAGTGATGCTAGACTAGAGTGTGGACTGGATGGTTATGAGTGTGAGATGACACAATGAGCAGTGGTCAGGGGAAGCAATATTCATCATGTACCTTCCATGTACCAGTCAATAGGCCATGGGCTTCACATTTATTATCTTACTGAAATCTACCTCAGAGGTCCCTAAAGGATAATTATCTTTGAATCCATATTCATGCTCTGCTTTCCTTATATTACAATGACTGAAGAATTTAAGCACCTATCAAAGGCCAGCCCTGCCTTATGTATTCTGGATCCCATTGCCTCAATTTCTCTTTTTACTGGAACATATCCAATGGCATTCCAATATGCTCTACTCCCTCCTGTCTTAAATAAGTAAATGAAACTCTTCAACCTTCACTTTTCCCTAAGCTACTGCCCCATTTCTCTACAGCCTTTCATGGAAAAATTTCTTGAGATTTTTACATTCATTGATTCCATTTCCACACCTCTAATTGGCTTTTGAACATAGGTAGGGGTGGAACAAGGGGAACACTCCTTCCCCTTAAGTCCAATTCTCCAAGTGTTATGCTGTCATAATGGTTGTTAAGAATATAGTAAAAAAAAAAAAGCTATTAAAGTATTCAAAAGCATGACCATGAGAAAGATAAATTAGTCACAGGTTTTCCGTTTTTATAAAATGTCCTTGATCTTTTACGAATTGCCCAAACCTTTCTCTGGCCTGAGCACACCTATAGCCTCGTGCACACACTTCTGCTATTCAATTAATTCTAATCTGGCCTCTATCCATCTCAATCAACTGAAATAGTTCTTGTTAAAGTCACCAATGACCACCATGTTGGAAAAATACAATGATAACTTCTCTGTCTTCATATTATTCAATATCTCAATAGGATCCAGTTAATCATGTCTTCTTGGACAACTGTTTCACTGGATTACTTGACATTATACTCTTCTGTTCTTTTGTTCCTAACTTACTGTCCAGTCATTCGCACTCTCCTTTACTTGTTCTCCTTTTACTCCCTGACTTTTAAATTTTGAACTGCAGGGAACTGGGGCAAAGGAAGCATGCATGGTATTTGGTATCTCATCATACCACTTTGGTGAAAGAGCATAGAGGCTATAGAATCTCTTTCTAGGTACATGATTAGTGACTGAACCTCCAATTCCCTGTCTCCTGGTCCTGCTGGAAGATTATCTACATTTTGCATTAATTTCTAACTCCTTCTTTACAGCTCTGCCTTTTATCTGTATTCTGTGTCCCCACAGGAATGTTTTCTTTGAAATGTGTCCTGAATCCACTTCTTGCTTAACTAAAGTAGCAGATTAAAGGAGATAGAAAGGGAATATAAGTAAGATCAATGCCTATAGGCTATGATGTCATACCAAGGGGGAAAATGTCATTTTTCAATAGGCTGAGGAAAATGGGCTTTCCTTGGTTTAAGGACTGAGAGGGAATAATTTATAGTGATGATTAAAGGAAAAAAATACATATAACTTGGCTTAAGAAGAAGTCTAAAGATCTGCACATCTCTCCAATTGTGTAAGCATTAGCAAGATAAAATATTGATTTAGTTTAGTAAATGGTACAAAGAGGCTGTAATTAACAATAATGAACTTACACATAAAGAAACCAGAGAGGGTGCAATGGAAATATTAGAATAAACATATGGATTAACTGTGAAAGTCCTTTAAATGGAATTTTTACTAATAAAGGCAAACCAACTCTATGCAATAAAACAAATGGCAATTAGGCAAAATCAGTGATATCCTCAACTGCAACCTTGCACAGCAGCAAAGAACACTAGTTCTCTGTCTTCTGTGTCCTTAATGGGGATGACAGTTCCTGTACTTCCCAATATACCTATAAATGGGTTCGAGGTCAGCCTTTGCCTATAATCATCCCCTGATCTTTTAAAGACAATGATAACCAACTTGTTTTCACATCAGGACACATATAGGAAAGGAAAATATGTCTGTGGCTCACTGGATATCAGAGGAGACTAGCCACAAATTCTAGCTGCTTTAGACTCTGCTTAACCATCCCAAGGATGGAGGGGGTTGATATGTTGGCTTACCTAGAATCCATTCTTGGCAAACCAGTGTTCTTCAAAACACTGGTTGGGAAGAACTGTCCTGAAACCTTTTGTTTAGGCAAGGAAGGCAACTCATATCCAATTCTCAATTCCTTCTTCCAGTATCTCTCTTTTACTACCTTCTTTTTTAAAAGATTTTATTTTTAGTTAGTTTCTTTATCCAATGCAGGGCTTGAACTTATAACCATGAGATCAAGAGTCACATGCTTTACTGACTAAGCCAGCCAAGCACCCCTCTTTTACTGCCTTCTCATGGCTGCAGTGAAATAAGTCCTTTTACCTTCTACCAATCCCTTTTCTACCCAGTTATTGCTTTGATATCATAGCCCAATTTCTTCCAAGAGTCTTATAATGCAAAAACAGAGTCATGGTCAGTTTATCCTTAGGAGAGTATCAGGCATTTTCTAGTTCTTTAGTAGGCATCTGAGTTTACCACTACATCTTACAAGTTCCAGTAGAATAGAACCAATTGTCATGAACTTATTAAACTACCCAATGGAAGTTTGCCTGCTTTATGTTTAGATTGTCCTTTTTGTCCTGAAAGGAGGCACAATTTACCAACTACCAGCAAAGAGTTATAATCTCTTTGAAGTTGCCAAGTCTATGTAGCAAAAACATCTACTATTCTGGGGTTATTGAGCCTAATTTTATGAATATCAACTACAGTAGTTTAATTATATATTCCTCAACAGACCTAGGACTGCATACTGTTTAAAAATTGGCAAAAGATATCACTCTTAGAGAAAAGAGCCAACCTGCAATACGCAGGCCTCTCAATGCATTAAACCTAGTGCTCAGGGCAACCCATGTGGCTCAAGGGTTTAGTGCCGCCTTCAGCCCAGGGCCTGATCCTGGGTTTCCAGGATTGAGTCCCACATCGGGCTCTCTCTCTCTCTCTCTTTCTCTCTCTCTCTGTCTCATGAATAAATTAATAAAATCTTTTAAAAAAACTAATGCTCAAAGTACTTGGTAAAAAGAAAGCTCTAGGGGTGCCTTGGTGGCTCAATTGGTGAAGCATCTGCCTTCGGCTCAGGTCATGGTCTCAGGGTCCTGGGTTCGAGCTCCGCATCCGGCTCCTTGCTCAGCAAGGAGTCTGCTGCTCCCTCTGTTTCTGCCCCTCCCTCTATTGCTTCCCCTGTCTGTGTGATCTCTCTCTCTCTGTCATGAGACACACACACACACACACACACACACACACAGAGAGTGTGTGGGGCAGAGACACAGGCAGAAGGAGAAGCAGGCTCCATGCAGGGAGCCTGACATGGGACTTGATCCCGGGTCTCCAGGATCACACCCTGGGCTGAAGGCAATGCTAAACTGCTTAGCTACCTGGGCTGCCCAATAAAATCTTTTTAAAAAAAGCTCCAAATACATGCTAGAATGTCAATAAAGTAAGAAGATAGTAGTCTTTGTATTTGATGGAATTGATGGGATAAGTGGAAAGTATACAGAACAAAGACTTAGGAGTTCTGGGTTCTCTCTAGACTTGGTCCTATCATTTGAAAATGTTGTGGACTTAGATCTACTAATCATATTTAAAATGAGTTTATTAACATGGTGAATTAACACAAGGATATTTCTCTTCCATCTTCCAACCCCAGTAAAATGATGGCAAAGAAATAAAAAAGTTATAATTTACCTAAATAAAAACACACCACATGGGATGCCTGGGTGGCTCAGCGGTTAAGCACCTGCCTTGGCTCAGGGTGTGATCCTGGAGTCCTGGGATTGAGTCCTACATCAGGCTCCCTGCATGGGGACTTCTTCTCCCTCTGCCTATGTCTCTGCCTCTCTCTCTCTCTCTCTCTGTGTCTCTAATGAATAAATAAATTTAAAAAAGAAAAGGCCCACCACAATTGGCTAGAAAATGACAGCACACCAGAGATGGCAACAAAAATTTGGAAATTGGAAAGCAGATGGACAAGTGTTACATCAACTCAGCAGACCTTGAGTAAGTGAAACTTAGGTCTGTGGAGAAGGAGAGCGGGGAGGCAAGAGGCAATAACATTCTTTATATTTTTTTGGATATTTTATTTATTTATCCATGAGAGACACAGAGAGAGAGGCAGAGACATAGGCAGAAGGCAGAAGGGCTCCCACAGGGAGCCTGATGCGGGATGCGATTCCCGGACTGGGATCACGCCCTCAGCCAAAGGCAGACTCTCAACTGCTGAGCCACCCAGGCATCCTGATAAAATTCTTTAAAAACTAGAAACATTAAATATTTCTTTAGGCAGGGCACTAAAATGGAACTGAAAAAAAATGCAGCCTGATGAAATGTCTTTAAAGCAAGGAATTAGACCCCTGCCACAGATTCCTTTCCCATCCTGTCCTCTCAGACGGCTGCCTCTGCCATTCCCATTCTAGTTGAAGACTGGAGGCTTACTTTCTGGAGAAACTAAACCACTCAGGCTCTGCACTCAGACCCAGCTGAGAACAGAGGAGATGCCTCTATTCTGAAAACAGGGTCAATGAGAGAAGCTCTGCATATTGAACAGTAAAGGCTCCAATACCTTTTCCACACTCAGCTCCAAGAAACTGGGAACCAGGTTTTTACTTCAAAGCACACATTGGAGCAGGACAGAGATCTCTAGGAGGGATATCTCCAAGAAGAACATAAAACTGATAGCATACTGATATCTCTGTGCATTCAGAGGAGGTTTTTGATTCTTTAGAGAATTTGGGGATGAGTTAATTATTGGTACATAGAAAACTAAGGACATGAAAAGAATAAGCCAATTAATGAAGAGCAGAAAAATGAAAAGTCATACAAGGAAAGGTAATCATAATAAACTAATTATAACAAATCATAATAAGGTATAAATCATATAGCTTAGCTATAAATAATGTTATAGTGTCATAATACTGTAAACACTGAACCAATTTTACTAAATGTGGTGTATGCATTGGGTGAGGAGGGCACTTAGAAAAGCTTAGTTCTCAGCTTATAATATGAAGTCAGCCAATAGTATTTAAAGCTGAAAAAATGTTGAAATAATGGTATAAGTGTATAATTTAGATATGTATTGGTTAACACCAGAACAAAAGTAACAAAGAATTGAACATGTAGTTTGCTTTTAAAGAGGATGATGCAAGGGACTGTTCTTTTCATTATAAGCCCAGTAGTACCAGTTGCCTTTTTTAAGTATGTGCATTTATTACTTAGATTAAAAAATTAATTTTTGAAAAAGGTATTTTGACTAAATAACCTTCGATGTCTTCTATTTGGAAAATTTGATGACTATGAAAAGCTTGAATACTTCTCTCAAGAGCCTCACTCCTTCATTAAATTAGATACTACTTAAGAAGAAGCAATGTTAAGACTTCCAAACCCTTAAAGACTCGCTAGTATTTTACAGGCTCAAATTACTCATGAGGGTAGCTTACTACTGTTGTTAGAATTCAGATAGGTAAATGTACTCCTTGCTACAGATGTAGAGCTGATTTTACCTTAGATATTGCATGACATTCATATATGTGCTTCTTCTGAAAAATACATGGAGAGTAAATATGTCTTGAGACAACCAAAATTGAAAGCTACCATGAATAGTATATTGTCTGACCAAGGAGAGAATTTTTTATGTCCCACTACTGACCCTCACCTCAACGCCCAGGATTTCCTGGTATTTAATTTCTCCTTGAGTTACAACTTTTATGTCCCTCTCTTTATTTGGTTCTTAGCGTTTACTTAAAAACTCTAGTTATCAGTTCTTATAGGCATCACTAGCAGTAACTCTAAAATTCCAGACTGAACCTGTTTCTTGCCTGTTGGTGAATCCAAGTACTAATTCTTTGTTTCTCATTCCTGTCTGCCCAATCCCTGCATTGTATCTAGTACATTCCAACAATATATAAATTATACTTGATTCACCAAAAACCTCTGTTATAATATTAAATATAACAGGTTGGTGACTACCAAAATGCCATGTAAGTCTTTTTTTTACTGGTGGGTTTGAGTACAGTGTTATTTCTTTTTGTATTCTTATTAGTTAATTCTCTATTAGATGCCATCCATCTTTCATTGTCCATTCTCTTACACTGCTTACACTGTTTACTCTCATAAGAATTAAAACCTTTTTTTTTCTTTTTGGTGCCAAACATCGTAAAAGGGCGAACACAAGCAACTTGTCCCAGGGGCATTTCTTTATCTCCCTTACTCTTCTCCCTTCCTCCCATTTATCACATCAAATCCTTTCACATGATCATAATTCTCAT
This sequence comes from Canis lupus familiaris, assembly GCF_011100685.1. Classification (NCBI taxonomy): domain Eukaryota; kingdom Metazoa; phylum Chordata; class Mammalia; order Carnivora; family Canidae; genus Canis; species Canis lupus. The sequence goes on from NC_049260.1 coordinate 79,050,193, forward strand.
CCTGCCTTCTCCCTTCACTCATGGATATCTAAAGATTCCTGGTGTGGTTCCTTTCACATGGTAGTATCCCATATCCAGGCCTATATTGCCCTCCCATATCTAACAAAAGATAGCTGTCTAGAGGGTAGTCCAAGATGGTAGAATAGGAAGATCTTGTATTCACCCCTCCTACAGACACACTGAATCTATAACTATAAATGATCAAGTCCCTCTAAAAAAGACCTGAAAACTAGCTCAATAGCTCCTTCACAGCAAAGGGTAAAAAGGCCACAAATAGATAAGGTAGGAGAAGCAGAGACTTAGTCCCATTAAAAACCTAACTTTTGGGGCAGCCCTGGTGGCTTGGCGGTTTAGCACCGCCTTCAGCCCAGGGCGTGATCCTGGAGATCCAGGCTCCCTGAGTCATAAATAAATAAATAAAAATAAAATCTTTAACAAAAAAAAAAAAAACTAACTTTTGGGACGCTGGGGTGGCTCAGTGGTTGAGCATCTGTTTTCGGCTGAGGGTGTGATCCCAGAGTCCCAGGATCGGGTCCCACATCGGGCTCCCTGCATGGAGCCTGTTTCTCTCTCTGCCTATGTCTCTGCCTCTGTCTCTCTGTGTCTCTCGTGAATAAATAAATAAAAATTTTTAAACAAACAAACAAAAAGCCAACTTTCCTAGTGTGGCAATGCACAGTTGGGAGGGATCTCAGAAATCCAGAGTTTCTCCCTGAGGAGTAAGGGATTTGTGCCCCACATCAGGCATTTCAGCCCCTGGGACCTACAATGGAGAGATAGAGATGAGCCCCAAAAATGTATGGCTTTGAAAACAAACAGGGCTCTTGTCCAGGAGACTGAAGGGACTGTAGAGAACTGAGATACTTCTCTTAAAAGGGCTCATGCACAGACTCACTTGCCCCAGAAACTAGCATAAAAGCGCAGTTAGAAAGGCCCTGGGCTGTATGTGAAGGAGATTTATTTTTAAAAAAGATTTATTTACTTATTTGAGAGAGAGAGAGAGAAAGAGCGAGCATGGGGTGGGAGGGGCAGAGGGAGAGGGAAAGAATCTCAAGCAGACTCTGTGCTAAGCACAGAGCCTCTATGTGAAGGAGATTCATTTACTAATTTTAAACCATCTGAAAGAGGGTTAAGGACCTTTTGGATTCTCCCTGGGTCCAGAGGTACTGGCTGGTCCATTTTTGCACTCTTCCTCTACCTTCACAGCACCAGTAAGCACCCTCCAGCCCTATACTCTCCCTTGGCCCTGCTAAAGCAGGTGGGTGTGCACAATCCACAAAGGGGATTCTTCTTGATCACATGATTCTGGTGGCCAGTTGGGCTTGTGCTTCTGGGTCCCACAGCACTGTAAAAATCAGATATATAGCTCTTAGCAGACTACCACCCACAAGGCTCTATACAGACAGCAGACTGAAACACACCCCCAGTCTTTCTGTGAAAAACGCCTATTTGCTTGTCCCAGAGCTTTAACCTGAGGGGCAATCTTCAGGTTTGCTATACATCTAGAAGCTGTGGAGGTACTGTCAAGGGAATGTAGATTGGGTGATGCTATCTTTGCATTCTCCCTTGGCCTCGCTATAGCTTAATGGTAACTCCAAAAAAGGAACTTATATACACTTGTCTGAAGTCCTGATTTTTTATGACTGTTGTCCAGATCACCTTGTCTGGAGGCTAGCAGTTTATGAGTGTGGTCTAAGAGGACTGCATACACCAGCATACTTTAAATGCTGCTGCCTGAGAGTCTTGCTTCCAATCAGCCTGAATCTAGGTGCTGAGTGAAATCCCTGCCATTGGAGCACTGACAGGTCTTGGAATACCCTCAACAACTGAGAACTATCAAGAATAAATCAGGCTGCTTAGACAATCACAAAGGTCTGATAGACAACCAAGAGCCAGAGCAAGGTTGAAAGATAAGTTTCATCTCTTACACAAGGCCACAATTTCAACACTATGTATTGGCCATTTTGCCTAATACATAGAAAGAATACAGAGAGTCAGGCAAAATGAGGGGGGAAAGGAGTATATTCCAAAGAGAGAGAGAGAGAGAGAGAGAGAGAGAGAGAGAATAAGATAAAACCTCAGGGAAGAAAAAAACCCTAATGAAATGGAGATAAGTCATTTACCTAATAAAGAGTTCAAAGTAATGATCATAAAGATGTTCACCAAACTTGGGAGAAGAATGAATTAACACATTGAGAGCTTTATTACTATAATGTATATAATTATACCTCAATTTTTTAAAAAAGTAACTGTCTAAATTTCCACCCAGTTTGGGCAATGGTCTCTGCTAGAGAATTGGAACTTAAGGGCAGCCTGAGTGGCTCAGTGGTTTAGCGCCACCTTCAGCCCAGGGCGTGCTCCTGGAGACCTGGGATAGAGACCCACGTCAGGCTCCCTTCATGGAGCCTGCTTCTCCCTCTGCTTGTTTCTCTGCCTCTCCTTCTCTGTGTTTCTCATGAATAAATAAATAAAATATTTTTAAAAAGAATTGGAACTTAAAACATAATTTAAGTGGTAAGGGTTGAGATCTCTTTAATGTAATTCTCCTCCCAGGAAATAGCTATACCTTAATAGGCTCCTTCATTCTATATTATTTAAAGAAGGTACAGGTGTGTGGGGGGGCATTGCGTGTGTGCACATGTATATGAGGGAATGGTGGCTAATAGATAGCAATGGAGCAAGGGGATTGGGAAATGTTCCTGGTGGCATTCACTTCTCACTATGTGCAGGGATATGCATGTTCCCTATGTACAGAGAGGTTTTTTGAAGGTAGAACTTCATTTGAATATTTTAATTTGGGATTGGAAGATGATACATATTTAATAGACACCATTTACTATTATATCAAAATATCACAACTTTGGTAACTTGCATTTCCTTCAGACTTCCTTTTTCTTTCAGATCTCCAATAATTTTTAACCTTCTACATATGTTTGGCATGCCATTTTACTCTGTAAAATCAGTATGCTGTTTCAGCCAATAAAAACAGAAAATTGCTTTTAAGTAATTAATCTCTTTATTCATTTTTTTGCAAGAAGTGGAATTCACTTCCATGAAATATTTCCTTTTGGTTGATTATTATTGATATTAGCTTGGGTGTTATGGTTTCTTTTTTTTTTTTTTATTTTTTTTTTTTTATTTTTTATTTTTTATTTTTTATTGGTGTTCAATTTACTAACATACAGAATAACACCCAGTGCCCGTCACCCATTCACTCCCACCCCCCGCCCTCCTCCCCTTCTACCACCCCTAGTTCGTTTCCCAGAGTTAGCAGTCTTTATGTTCTGTCTCCCTTTCTGATATTTCCCACACATTTCTTCTCCCTTCCCTTATTTTCCCTTTCACTATTATTTATATTCCCCAAATGAATGAGAACATATAATGTTTGTCCTTCTCCGACTGACTTACTTCACTCAGCATAATACCCTCCAGTTCCATCCACGTTGAAGCAAATGGTGGGTATTTGTCATTTCTAATAGCTGAGTAATATTCCATTGTATACATAAACCACATCTTCTTTATCCATTCATCTTTCGTTGGACACCGAGGCTCCTTCCACAGTTTGGCTATCGTGGCCATTGCTGCTAGAAACATCGGGGTGCAGGTGTCCCAGCGTTTCATTGCATTTGTATCTTTGGGGTAAATCCCCAACAGTGCAATTGCTGGGTCGTAGGGCAGATATATTTTTAACTGTTTGAGGAACCTCCACACAGTTTTCCACAGTGGCTGCACCAGTTCACATTCCCACCAACAGTGTAAGAGGGTTCCCTTTTCTCCACATCCTCTCCAACATTTGTTGTTTCCTGCCTTGTTAATTTTTCCCATTCTCACTGGTGTGAGGTGGTATCTCATTGTGGTTTTGATTTGTATTTCCCTGATGGCAAGTGATGCAGAGCATTTTCTCATGTGCATGTTGGCCATGTCTATGTCTTCTTCTGTGAGATTTCTGTTCATGTCTTTTGCCCATTTCATGATTGGATTGTTTGTTTCTTTGGTGTTGAGTTTAATAAGTTCTTTATAGATCTTGGAAACTAGCCCTTTATCTGATATGTCATTTGCAAATATCTTCTCCCATTCTGTAGGTTGTCTTTGAGTTTTGTTGACTGTATCCTTTGCTGTGCAAAAGCTTCTTATCTTGATGAAGTCCCAATAGTTCATTTTTGCTTTTGTTTCTTTTGCCTTCGTGGATGTATCTTGCAAGAAGTTACTATGGCCGAGTTCAAAAAGGGTGTTGCCTGTGTTCTTCTCTAGGATTTTGATGGAATCTTGTCTCACATTTAGATCTTTCATCCATTTTGAGTTTATCTTTGTGTATGGTGAAAGAGAGTGGTCTAGTTTCATTCTTCTGCATGTGGATGTCCAATTTTCCCAGCACCATTTATTGAAGAGACTGTCTTTCTTCCAATGGATAGTCTTTCCTCCTTTATCGAATATTAGTTGCCCATAAAGTTCAGGGTCCACTTCTGGATTCTCTATTCTGTTCCACTGATCTATGCGTCTGTTTTTGTGCCAGTACCACACTGTCTTGATGACCACAGCTTTGTAGTACAACCTGAAATCTGGCATTGTGATGCCCCCAGATATGGTTTCCTTTTTTAAAATTCCCCTGGCTATTCGGGGTCTTTTCTGATTCCACACAAATCTTAAAATAATTTGTTCTAACTCTCTGAAGAAAGTCCATGGTATTTTGATAGGGATTGCATTAAACGTGTATATTGCCCTGGGTAACATTGACATTTTCACAATATTAATTCTGCCAATCCATGAGCATGGAATATTTTTCCATCTCTTTGTGTCTTCCTCAATTTCTTTCAGAAGTGTTCTATAGTTTTGAGGGTATAGATCCTTTACATCTTTGGTGAGGTTTATTCCTAGGTATCTTATGATTTTGGGTGCAATTGTAAATGGGATTGACTCCTTAATTTCTCTTTCTTCAGTCTCATTGTTAGTGTATAGAAATGCCACTGACTTCTGGGCATTGATTTTGTATCCTGCCACGCTACCGAATTGCTGTATGAGTTCTAGCAATCTTGGGGTGGAGACTTTTGGGTTTTCTATGTAGAGTATCATGTCATCGGCGAAGAGGGAGAGTTTGACTTCTTCTTTGCCAATTTGAATGCCTTTAATGTCTTTTTGTTGTCTGATTGCTGAGGCTAGGACTTCCAGTACTATGTTGAATAGCAGTGGTGAGAGTGGACATCCCTGTCTTGTTCCTGATCTTAGGGGAAAGGCTCCCAGTGCTTCCCCATTGAGAATGATATTTGCTGTGGGCTTTTCATAGATGGCTTTTAAGATGTCGAGGAATGTTCCCTCTATCCCTACACTCTGAAGAGTTTTGATCAGGAATGGATGCTGTATTTTGTCAAATGCTTTCTCTGCATCCAATGAGAGGATCATATGGTTCTTGGTTTTTCTCTTGCTGATATGATGAATCACATTGATTGTTTTACGGGTGTTGAACCAGCCTTGTGTCCCAGGGATAAATCCTACTTGGTCATGGTGAATAATTTTCTTAATGTACTGTTGGATCCTATTGGCCAGTATCTTGTTGAGAATTTTTGCATCCATGTTCATCAGGGATATTGGTCTGTAATTCTCCTTTTTGGCGGGGTCTTTGTCTGGCTTTGGAATTAAGGTGATGCTGGCTTCATAGAACGAATTTGGAAGTACTCCATCTCTTTCTATCTTTCCAAACAGCTTTAGGAGAATAGGTATGATTTCTTCTTTAAACGTTTGATAAAATTCTCCTGGGAAGCCATCTGGCCCTGGACTCTTGTGTCTTGGGAGGTTTTTGATGACTGCTTCAATTTCCTCCCTGGTTATTGGCCTGTTCAGGTTTTCTATTTCTTCCTGTTCCAGTTTTGGTAGTTTGTGGCTTTCCAGGAATGCGTCCATTTCTTCTAGATTGCCTAATTTATTGGCGTATAGCTGTTCATAATATGTTTTTAAAATCGTTTGTATTTCCTTGGTGTTGGTAGTTATCTCTCCTTTCTCATTCATGATTTTATTAATTTGAGTCTTCTCTCTCTTCTTTTTAATAAGGCTGGCTAATGGTTTATCTATCTTATTAATTCTTTCAAAGAACCAACTCCTGGTTCTGTTGATCTGTTCCACAGTTCTTCTGGTCTCGATTTCGTTGAGTTCTGCTCGAATCTTTATTAGCTCCCTTCTTCTCTTGGGTGTAGGATCTATTTGCTGTTTTTTCTCTAGCTCCTTTATGTGTAAGGTTAGCTTTTGTATTTGAGTTCTTTCCAGTTTTTGAATGGATGCTTGTATTGCGATGTATTTCCCCCTTAGGACTGCTTTTGCTGCATCCCAAAGATTTTGAACGGTTGTATCTTCATTCTCATTAGTTTCCATGAATCTTTTTAATTCTTCCTTAATTTCCTGGTTGACCCTTTTATCTTTTAGCAGGATGGTCCTTAACCTCCATGTGTTTGAGGTCCTTCCAAACTTCTTGTTGTGATTTAGTTCTAATTTCAAGGCATTATGGTCCGAGAATATGCAGGGGGCAATCCCAATCTTTTGGTATCGGTTCAGACCCGATTTGTGACCCAATATGTGGTCTATTCTGGAGAAAGTTCCATGTGCGCTTGAGAAGAATGTGTATTCAGTTGAGTTTGGATGTAAAGTTCTGTAGATATCTGTGAAATCCATCTGGTCCAGTGTATCATTGAAAGCTCTCGTTTCTTTGGAGATGTTGTGCTTAGAAGACCTATCAAGTATAGAAAGAGCTAGATTGAAGTCACCAAGTATAAGTGTATTATTATCTAAGTATTTCTTCACTTTGGTTAATAATTGATTTATATATTTGGCAGCTCCCACATTCGGAGCATATATATTGAGGATTGTTAAGTCCTCTTGTTGAATAGATCCTTTAAGTATGATATAGTGTCCCTCTTCATCTCTCACTACAGTCTTTGGGGTAAATTTTAGTTTATCTGATATAAGGATGGCTACCCCTGCTTTCTTTTGAGGACCATTCGAATGGTAAATGGTTCTCCAACCTTTTATTTTCAGGCTGTAGGTGTCCTTCTGTCTAAAATGAGTCTCTTGTAGACAGCAAATAGATGGGTCCTGCTTTTTTATCCAGTCTGAAACCCTGCGCCTTTTGATGGGGTCATTAAGCCCGTTCACATTCAGAGTTACTATTGAGAGATATGAGTTTAGTGTCATCATGATATCTATTCAGTCTTTGTTTTTGTGGACTGTTCCACTGAACTTCTTCTTAAAGGGGAATTTTAAGAGGCCCCCTTAAAATTTCTTGCAGAGCTGGTTTGGAGGTCACATATTCTTTTAGTTGCTGCCTGTCTTGGAAGCTCTTTATCTCTCCTTCCATTTTGAATGAGAGCCTTGCTGGATAAAGTATTCTTGGTTGCATGTTCTTCTCATTTAGGACCCTGAATATATCCTGCCAGCCCTTTCTGGCCTGCCAGGTCTCTGTGGAGAGGTCTGCTGTTACCCTAATACTCCTCCCCATAAAAGTCAGGGATTTCTTGTCTCTTGCTGCTTTAAGGATCTTCTCCTTATCTTTGGAATTTGCAAGCTTCACAATTAAATGTCGAGGTGTTGAACGGTTTTTATTGATTTTAGGGGGGGATCTCTCTATTTCCTGGATCTGAATGCCTGTTTCCCTTCCCAGATTAGGAAAGTTTTCAGCTAGAATTTGTTCAAATACATATTCTGGCCCTCTGTCCCTTTCGGCGCCCTTGGGAACCCCAATTAAACGTAGGTTTTTCTTCCTCAGGCTGTCGTTTATTTCCCTTAATCTATCTTCATGGTCTTTTAATTGTTTGTCTCTTTTTTCCTCAGTTTCCCTCTTTGCTGTCAACTTGTCTTCTAGGTCACTCACTCGTTCTTCCACCTCGTTAAACAACCCTCGGCGTTAGTCCTCCCGTTCTACCACCCCTAGTTTTTTCCCAGAGTTAGCAGTCTTTACGTTCTGTCTCCCTTTCTGATATTTCCCACACATTTCTTCTCCCTTCCCTTATATTCCCTTTCACTATTATTTATATTCCCCAAATGAATGAGAACATATAATGTTTGTCCTTCTCCGATTGACTTACTTCACTCACTCAGCATAATACCCTCCAGTTCCATCCACGTTGAAGCAAATGGTGGGTTTTTGTCATTTCTAATAGCTGAGTAATATTCCATTGTATACATAAACCACATCTTCTTTATCCATTCATCTTTCGATGGACACCGAGGCTCCTTCCACAGTTTGGCTATTGTGGACATTGCTGCTAGAAACATCGGGGTGCGGGTGTCCCAGCATTTCCCAGCATCTGTATCCTGGGGTAAATCCCCAACAGTGCAATTGCTGGGTTCTAGGGCAGGTCTATTTTTAACTCTTTGAGGAACCTCCACACAGTTTTCCAGAGTGGCTGAACCAGTTCACATTCCCACCAACAGTGTAAGAGGGTTCGCTTTTCTCTGCATCCTCTCCAACATTTGTGGTTTCCTGCCTTGTTAATTTTCACCATTCCCACTGGTGTCAGGTGGTATCTCATTGTGGTTTTGATTTGTATTTCCCTGATGGCAAGTGATGCAGAGCATTTTGCCATATGCATGTTGGCCATGTCTATATCTTCCTCTGTGAGATTTCTCTTCATGTCTTTTGCCCATTTCATGATTGGATTGTTTGTTTCTTTGCTGTTGAGTTTAAAAAGTTCTTTATAGATCTTGGAAACTAGCCCTTTATCTGATATGTCATTTGCAAATATCTTCTCCCATTCTGTAGGATGTCTTTTAGTTTTGTTGACTGTATACTTTGCTGTGCAAAAGCTTCTTATCTTGATGAAGTCCCAATAGTTCATTTTTGCTTTTGTTTCTTTTGACCTTCGTGGATGTATCTTGCAAGAAGTTACTGTGGGGATCCCTGGGTGGCGCAGCAGTTTGGCACCTGCCTTTGGCCCAGGGCGCAATCCTGGAGACCCAGGATCGAATCCCACGTCGAGCTCCCGGTACATGGAGCTTGCTTCTCCCTCTGCCTGTGTCTCTGCCTCTCTCTCTCTCTCGTCTCTGTGACTATCGTAAATAAATAAAAATTAAAAAATAATAATAATAAAATGTTGTTTAAAAAAAAAAGAAGTTACTGTGGCCGAGTTCAAAAAGGGTGTTGCCTGTGTTCTTCTCTAGGATTTTGATGGAATCTTGTCTCACATTTAGATCTTTCATTGATTTTGAGTTGATCTTTGTGTATGGTGCAAGAGAGTGGTCTAGTTTCATTCTTCTGCATGTGGATGTCCAATTTTCCCAGCACCATTTATTGAAGAGACTGTCTTTCTTCCAATGGATAGTCTTTCCTCCTTTATCGAATATTAGTTGACCATAAAGTTCAGGGTCCACTTCTGGGTTCTCTATTCTGTTCCATTGATCTATGTGTCTGTTTTTGTGCCAGTACCACCCTGTCTTGATGACCACAGCTTTGTAGTACAACCTGAAATCTGGCATTGTAATGCCCCCAGATATGGTTTTCTTTTTTAAAATTCCCCTGGCTAATCGGGGTCTTTTCTGATTCCACACAAATCTTAAAATAATTTGTTCTAACTCTCTGAAGAAAGTCCATGGTATTTTGATAGGGATTGCATTAAACATGTATATTGCCCTGGGTAACATTGACATTTTCACAATATTAATTCTGCCAATCCATGAAATGGAATATTTTTCCATCTCTTTGTGTCTTCCTCAATTTCTTTCAGAAGTGTTCTATAGTTTTTAGGGTATAGATCCTTTACCTCGTTGGTTAGGTTTATTCCTAGGTATCTTATGCTTTTGGGTGCAATTGTAAATGGGATTGACTCCTTAATTTCTCTCTCTTCAGTCTCATTGTTAGTGTATAGAAATGCCACTGATTTATGGACATTGATTTTGTATCCTGCCATGCTACCGAATTGCTGTATGAGTTCTAGCAATCTTGGGGTGGAGACTTTTGGGTTTTCCATGTAAGAGTATCATGTCATCGGCGAAAAGGGAGAGTTTGACTTCTTCTTTGCCAATTTGAATGCCTTTAATGTCTTTTTGTTGTCTGATTGCTGAGGCTAGGACTTCCAGTACTATGTTGAACAGCAGTGGTGAGAGTGGACATCCCTGTCTTGTTCCTGATCTTAGGGGAAAGGCTCCCAGTGCTTCCCCATTAAGAATGATATTTGCTGTGGGTTTTTCATAGATGGCTTTTAAGATGTTGAGGAATATTCCCTCTATCCCTACACTCTGAAGAGTTTTGATCAGAAATGGATGCTGTATTTTCTCAAATGCTTTCTCTGCATCTAATGAGAGGATCATATGGTTCTTGGTTTTTCTCTTGGTGATATGATGAATCACATTGATTGTTTTACGGGTGTTGAACCAGCTTTGTGTCCCAGGGATAAATCCTACTTGGTCATGGTGAATAATTTTCTTAATGTATTGTTGGATCCTATTGGCCAGTATCTTGTTGAGAATTTTTGCATCCATGTTCATCAGGGATATTGGTCTGTAATTCTGCTTTTTGGTGGGGTCTTTGTCCTGTTTGGGAATTAAGGTGATGCAGGCCTCATAGAATGAATGTGGAAGTACTCCATCTCTTTCTATCTTTCCAAACAGCTTTAGTAGAATAGGTATGGTTTCTTCTTTAAACGTTTGATAGAATTCCCCTGGGAAGCCATCTAGCCCTGGAATCTTGTGTCTTGGGAGGTTTTGATGACTGCTTCAATTTCCTCCCTGGATATTGGCCTGTGCAGGTTTTCTATTTCTTCCTGTCCCAGTTTTGGTAGTTTGTGGCTTTCCAGAAATGCGTCCATTTCTTATAGATTGCCTAATTTATTGGCATATAGCTGTTCATAATATGTTTTTAAAATCGTTTGTATTTCCTTGGTGTTGGTAGTGATCTCTCCTTTCTCATTCTTGATTTTATTAATTTGAGTCTTCTCTCTCTTCTTTTTAATAAGGCTGGCTAATGGTTTATCTATCTTATTAATTCTTTCAAAGCATCAACTCCTGGTTCTGTTGATCTGTTCCACATTTTTTCTGGTCTCTATTTCATTGAGTTCTGCTCAAAAATTTATTAACTCTCTTCTTTTGCTGGCTGTAGGATCTATTTGCTGTTTTTTCTCTAGCTCCTTTAGGTGTAAGGTTAGCTTTTGTATTTGAGTTCTTCCAGTTTTTGAATGGATGCTTGTATTGCAATGTATTTCCCCCTTAGGACTGCTTTTGCTGCATCCCAAAGATTTTGAACGGTTGTATCTTCATTCTCATTAGTTTCCATGAATCTTTTTAATTCTTCCTTAATTTCCTGGTTGACCCTTTCATCTTTTAGCAGGATGGTCCTTAATCTCCACGTGTTTGAGGTCCTTCCAAACTTCTTGTTGTGATTTAGTTCTAATTTCAAGGCATTATGGTCTGAGAATATGCAGGGGACAATCCCAATCTTTTGGTATCGGTTCAGACCCGATTTGTGACCCAATATGTGGTCTATTCTGGAGAAACTTCCATGTGCACTTGAGAAGAATGTGTATTCAGTTGAGTTTGGATGTAAAGTTCTGTAGATATCTGTGAAATCCATCTGGACCAGTGTATCATTTAAAGCTCTCGTTTCTTTGGAGATGTTGTGCTTAGAAGACCTATCAAGTATAGAAAGAGCTAGACTGAAGTCACCAAGTATAAGTGTATTATTATCTAAGTATTTCTTCACTTTGGTTATTAATTGATTTATATATTTGGCCACTCCCACATTTGGGGCATATATATTGAAGATTGTTAAGTCCTCTTGTTGGATAGATCCTTTAAGTATGATATAGTGTCCCTCTTCATCTCTCACTACAGTCTTCGGGGTAAATTTTAGTTTATCTGATATAAGGATGGCTAACCCTGCTTTCTTTTGAGGACCATTCGAATGGTAAATGGTTCTCCAACCTTTTATTTTCAGATTGTAGGTGTCCTTCTGTCTAAAATGAGTCTCTTGTAGACAGCAAATAGATGGGTCCTGCTTTTTTATCCAGTCTGAAACCCTGCGCCTTTTGATGGGGTCTTTAAGCCCGTTCACATTCAGAGTTACTATTGAAAGATATGAGTTTAGTGTCATCATGATATCTATTCAGGTCTTGTTTTTGTGGACTGTTCCACTGAACTTGTTCTTAAAGGGGAATTTTAAGAGTCCCCCTTAAAATTTCTTGCAGAGCTGGTTTGGAGGTCACATATTCTTTTGGTTCCTGCCTGTCTTGGAAGCTCTTTATCTCCTCTTCCATTTTGAATGAGAGCCTTGCTGGATAAAGTATTCTTGGTTGCATGTTCTTCTCATTTAGGACCCTGAATATATCCTGCCAGCCCTTTCTGGCCTGCCAGGTCTCTGTGGAGAGGTCTGCTGTTACCCTAATACACCTCCCCATAAAAGTCAGGGATTTCTTGTCTCTTGCTGCTTTAAGGATCTTCTCTTTATCTTTGGAATTTGCAAGCTTCACTATTAAATATCGAGGTGTTGAACAGTTTTTATTGATTTTAGGGGGGGATCTCTCTATTTCCTGGATCTGAATGCCTGTTTCCCTTCCCAGATTAGGAAAGTTTTCAGCTAGAATTTGTTGAAATACATATTCTGTCCCTCTGTCCCTTTCGGCGCCCTCGGGAACACCAATTAAACGTAGGTTTTTCTTCCTCACGCTGTCGTTTATTTCCCTTAATCTATCTTCAGGGTCTTTGAATTGTTTATTTCTTTTTTCCTCAGTTTCCCTGTTTGCCATCAACTTGTCTTCTATGTCACTCACTCGTTCTTCCACCTCGTTAACCCTCGTCGTTAGGACTTCTAGTTTGGATTGCATCTCATTTAATTGATTTTTAATTTCTGCCTGATTAGCTCTAAATTCTGCAGTCATGAAGTCTCTTGAGTCCTTTATGCTTTTTTCTAGAGCCACCAGTAGCTGTATAATAGTGCTTTTGAATTGGCTTTCTGACATTGAATTGTAATCCAGATTTTGTAGCTCTGTGGAAGAGAGGACTGTTTCTGATTCTTTCTTTTGAAGTGAGGTTTTCCTTCTAGTCATTTTGCTCAGTGCAGAGTGGCCAAAAACAAGTTGCATTGGGAAAAGGAGAAAAAGAGAGGAGAGAAAGAAGGAAAGAAAAGAGAAAGAAAAAAAAAGAAAAAAGAAAAGAAAAGAAGAAAAAGAGAAAGAAAAGAAAGAAAGGAAAAAAGGGTGGGGGAAGGAAACAAATCAAAAAGCAAAACAAAACGAAACAAAACAAAATAACAAAAACAAAAAACAAAGCAAAACAAAAAGAATCACGGGGGAGTATCTTCTGATTCTGTATACTTTAAGTCCCTTGACCTTGACTTCCCTTGGAACTTGTCCTTCTAGCTGGTCTTCTGGAGGAGGGGCCTGTTGTGCTGATTTTCAGGTGTTAGCACCTGGGGGAGCTGCTCTGCCCCCCTGCCTGGTGCAGGGCTCAGTGGGGGGGTTTTACCCCGTGAGGCCCCAGGAGGAACAACCGCGGTGGTGGGGCCAGCTCTGGAGTCCTGGAGTCAGCTCCTACAGTAAATCCAGAGCTCTTGGTCTGCAGGGCCTGGAGGCTCTGGGGCGGGGTCGCTGATCTGCTCAGCTCGGGGCAGGGGCATCCTTGCAGTCCTGGGCCCTCCTGGCCTCTGCCTGTCCTGGGGGGGCGGGAGACCAGATCCTGGGCTGTGTCCCGGCGCCCTGTTCTCTGAGGCCTGCGCTGTTGGATTGCGCTCCCGGCCGCGCAGCCCCCTCTCTGTGGAGCCTCTGCCCGAGCCCCTCCGAGCTGCTCCAGGAGCCGTGCAGCCCCCTCCGCACGGAGCCTCTTCCTCCGCCCGAGCCCCTCCGAGCTGTTCCGGGTCCCGCCGTGGCGCTGCAGCCCTTAGGGAGCTCGGCCACTCTACCCGGGGCGCAGTTGCTCTGTTACTGTCCCAGGGAGCCCGAGGGCATCCCCGCCCTCCTAGGTCCTGCTCCAACTCCCCGCGAGCCCCTTTCCCCCCGGGAAGGTCGGTGCAGCTCCTGCTTCTCCGGGACGGGGCTCTCCTGTCCTGGGGACACTCGCCCCGGCCTCAGCCCGGCTCCTCGCCGGGCCCCTCCCCCTTGGAGGCCTTTTGTTTCTTTATTTCTTTTTCCTCGTCTTCCTACCTTGATAGAAGTGCGAACTCTTCTCACTGTAGCATTCCAGCTGGTCTCTTTAAATCTCAGGCCAAATTCATAGATTTTCAGGAAAATTTGAAGGTTTTCTAGGTAATTTGGTGGGGACAGGTGATTTGGAGACCCTACGCTTCCGCCATCTTGCCCCTCCCTCTTGTGCCTGAACTTTTATTCTTTTCCAGTTTTACCCGTTTTTAGTTGCCACACATTGAAACTCCTCTGCTGACATTAAAACTATCTATATAAACCAAAATTAGTTGAAGTTTTGGAGTTGATTAAATAATAATAATAATCACTGTTTTGAGTACATACTCTATGCCAGGTATTGTTCTAGGGTTTCATTTACATTATCTCATTAAATCTTCACAATAACCCAGCATGGTATGACTATTATTATTGCCCTTAGATTTTAAATGGGGAGCCTGAAGTTCATAGAAGTTACATAATTTGCCCAAATCCCCACAGTTAGTGACAAATGGAGTCCAAGATTCATATCTCGAAAAACTGAATCTAGATTCCAACCAAGTCTCCTCCCTGGCCTTAAACACAATAGGCCATGATTAGTTGATATTTTTCTTTCGAAAAAAATCTAAATCTGTGCTGTTCAAGATGGTAGTCACTAGCCACATACGGCTATTTACATTTAAATTTGAGTTCATTGAAACTAATTTAAAATCTCAGTTCTTTAATCACATTAGCCACATCTCATGTGCTCATTAGACACATGTGGCCTGTCCATGATATTGAACAGCACATATACGGAACATGCCTTTCATCATAGAGTCTCTTGGAGAGTACTGATCTAGATAACTCAGGTCCTAACCTAGATATCTTTTTAGCCTGAATTATCTACCTATCAATGTAGATACGGCTAAAAAGAAACAGGTACAATATCTTAAAGAAGATATTGACTGAATTTATCATTTTGATTCATAAATCTCACATTATAAACAAAAATTTGAGTGAAAAATATGACTGTTCCTTGAATACCATCTCTGAAATCATCACAAACCCATTACCATGTCCTCATTATAACCCTTATACTTATTGTTATATAAATGTGGATATTTATACTTAATTTTAACCAAAAGGCCAAAGAGTGATAAAATATAATATCAATTTTATAGAGTCAATGTCTGATAGTACACAGCTTGACCTATATAGTATACATGACACCTGTTAGTCCTCTCAATGTTATAATAGGATAACTTTGATTCTTATTACTTTTGGCATTGTACAGTGAATGTTTTGACAATGGTAAAAATAAAATGAGAAATGTGAAGATACATATCTGTGTGTAGCAGCTAAGCACAATTGCTTCTAACCTTACCCTTTGCTATTTTATAAATTTATATTAAAGACTAAAAAGGTGAGTACCTAAAAAAAGGAACTCGATTCATATGTGGATTTAATATACTGTCAAATGCAAATCCCTATCCTTTAGAAATGCCAAAGTTACAACTTCAAAAATTTTGTGGTAAAAGTACTCAGTCTCACTAAATCATGCCAGTCTTTTATTGAAAAAGCCCAGTGGGTTTGCCTATTTGAAAATGCTGTATTAAAAGAGTACTCTGGTAGTTGGGCAGGGAAAGAGCCACCAAAATGCCTTAATACACTGCTGCATTCAATTAGGCCCACTTTTCTTTTTTCGAAGGTGAAAGGGGAAGCTTTTAACTTTAAAAAGCAACATTTTCCTGTAATTTAAATATCTATTCTTTGTGTCCCTAAGAAAACATTCAGAAGATAAATTAGCAAACACCTCAGTTATTTTAATCTTGAAAGAAAAATGACAGGTTTCTTCCTGAGCATCACAGCCAAATCAGTAATTTTCCTATCTGTATTATTTCTGACTTAAAGAGTTCCAACTAAAAATAATAAAATGTCATATTAAGGAAGCATATATTCTCACCTCCATATACTGGAATTTTTCTTGGCACTAATAGAGTATTCTTGAAAAAAAAAGTAGATTTGCATTTCAATCAAAGAAACTCAGCTATAAGACAGAGCAGTGATGGTCTTTCAAAGTTCAATTTCAATGCACCTCTGAGATAAAAGGAGTCTTCTGACAATATTTAGCACCCTGTGTTGCATTGTGTAATTTTAGGTACTATCTAAAATCCAAAAATGTACTTGATCATTATAAAACCCACACCTCTGAACTGGTTAAAAAAACAAATTCTCTAAAGCAGATATGGTAATTGCAGTCTTGATTTGAAGAAATGAAGAAATTTAAGGGTGGGAGAAACAGGATCTTCAAGACTAATCCTTTTATTTGAGAGAAAAGAAAACATAACCCTAAATAACTTATCATTAGCAATGGGTACATAGATCAAGTCCTAAACTCTGAAAGAGGAAATCTGAATATGGGTCTCAGCTCTAAGATTTATTGTGTCACCTTGGCTAAGTCACTTTCACTTACCCTGGACCTGCTTCCTCCTCTGTAAATAACATGAAACTCATTTTATTATATGTGCTGCCGAAGCAAGCACAACATGAAACTCATTTTAGATCTTAGGGTATATGTATGTTTTTTTGTTATTTGCCAAAGTTTAAGCAACTAGTTAGTATTTTAGCAGACTCTAATAAAACATTAAATTAGCCAGAATACATTATGATGGTGATAGTGAGGAGGAGGATGATTCGTTTAATTTGAGGAAGATGCTAAACCCCAAGCAAGGTAGTATCAGGAATTCATTTTAAAAATGGCTTATAGGAAGTATTTTTAAATATTTAATTAAATATCTCAAGCCATAGTATTAGACATTCTAATTTTCCATCTCCTGCTCTGAATAGTGAGTTCTGATATGCACAGTGATGACCATGAAATCCCGAATGATCATCATTGCCAGTAAAAACTCAACTCTTTGTACTAGATTTCACTCACTTGAGTTGAAAATTTGCCTTAAGCATTTAAAAATAGTTTTCAACAAGGGTTAAAAACAACAAAAATGCTTTCTTCGCAACTTTTGGTTAGATAATATCCCATTCACAAAGCATACTAGTTAATGAAGTTTTTACTAGTAAAACTAAGTTAAGTCGAGCAAGTGAATTTTTTGGCCTGGCTAAATGTGTGCACTGATGTGATCACTTGGATTTTACTGCACTGTTTAGTAAAGAGTAAATTGTACAAACAGTGACATATGTAGGTTTGGCTAAGGCACAGATACTTTATATGTGATGAACATAGGCGTTAGCAGACATAATTGAAGTTGTTGCTACCATGATTACACAGTTTCCCAGCCAACTCTGTAAATGATACTGAGATCCCTTACCTTCTGAGAACAATTGCTACTCAATTATCTCCTCTGGCTTATTTCCAATGGGAAGTCACAGCTTAGCTACCTCCATCCAGCAGCTTTCCCTTACAGTGAATCGTAAGATCTTTATTATGAGGAAGGAACTGGGGCTTTTCATCACTGCATCTCTAGCATGGAACACAGAATCCAATACATAGTAGAGGCTTCATAAATTACTAATGGACTAAACAATGGAACAGGAAGCAGAAGTTATTTTTTATTAATAGCTTGCTCTTTCAGGGCCAGTTCTGTAGTTATCTTAAGTTAGATCCCTCAAATTTTAACCAAGATGGAATAGCATGTTATCTGAATGTTTATCTAGAAAGTTACTTCTCCCTTTTCCTCCCTTTGCTATCAATGAGAGAAAATTGTCTAAATCTTTTTTATAACAAATGTCTTCCATAGTTAGACACACATAGCAATTTGTTGACTGAATATATTGGAAACAAAGTAAGCTTATGAAACAAAAGTAGAGCTATTTTGCAAAATTTTTTCCCTTTGCTCCAGGGGAAAAATGTATATATCTTAAGATTAACTCAATTTAGATGATGACATTGACAAAATGAAGAAGGTATGCCCACAGAAGGGAAGAGTTGACATACTAAACAAATCGTTTTTCCTTAAGTATGAACATAACTCAACAGCAAGTGAGGGAGCTGCCATGTCAGTTTCCATGATGAAAGCCAAATATTTTAATGAGGGTAATCACACAAGCAGTTTTCCTCCTAACTACTTCAAAGCTTAAAAATGCAGGAGTAGGATCAAATCCATTTTATTTCGAAGTGAAATCCTGACAACCAGGAGCAAAAATGTTTGTAAATTATTGTCAGATAATTATTAACAGTTGTCTGCTTCAGAAGTAAATGCGAATATGCATGCTAGGGACATGCTTTGTGACAATCTGTTGATTGACCAAAAACTGAGGTACTGGAAGTGCTCCTTATGTTGGAAGAGTTTGTTTCTGCTTTATCATTGATTAAAGGAGGAGAATCTGGTTTAACATCAGCTACAATGTTGATGATACACCCCATACTAAACAATGATAATAGGCTCTTGCTTCTATCAGCAGCATAGGAGTTAGGCGTTTTTGCAAGCAAAACTAAGCGCTGGTCTTTAAGGATTTCATGTTTCCATCTTTGATCTCTGTGCCAAAGCATCTAATCAAGGAGCTATGTTTATCTTCATTATATACTTACCAAGATCATTAAAACTAAATGCTGAGAGACCTTCAATTTATTTCATGAAAAGTGTTGAACAGTGTTCTGCTTCAACCCTCCTGAAAAAGGTTTGGAGCCACTCAGTCTGAGTAACCATAAAATAGGTGGGAATTGTGCCTGTCAGTCACCTGTCAGCCAGTTCCCTTTGAGTCAAAGGGAACCTTTGGTCAAACCTGGGAAGGGAACCTTTGAGTCAAAATCAAAAATCAAAACCTGTTGAGTTTCTAATACCTACTGACCATGTGAAGAAAGCATTTTTTTTTTGACATGATTTAGAGGATTACATGTTTTATGCTAAACTATTCCAGTTTTCTGGAAACAAAGCTATGAAGATGAAATAGGCAGTTCAATATAGTAATTATATTTGATTGAAAAAAATAAAACCAAAACCTGATGGTAATGGAATGCCTAGCCCCTGATGAGCATCATGTCAAATTTAAATAATTAGAAAGGTCAACCAGAAAGGAAAGGATTTGAGAGTTCAAATGATATACACACAGAGACAATACTGTTTGATTTCTATCTTGACCTGTAACAGAGCTTCTCTAATGGAGTTTGATGAAAACTAGCAGTTATAAAAAGGTCTCCTGGGTGATTTCATTCCTAATCTCCTGTTTAGGTGATAATGTATATTAATTTATTTCTTTCAGACTCGTAAATTTCTCTTATTGGCATTTCATCCTAAAAGGCACTGGTTTCACACTCTGGTTAGGCATCCCTTTCTGCTCCCTGCCGGGGTAAGAAGTAGGGCAAGGTGTGGAGGAGCAGGGAGTCAGAACTGAAACTATTTTGAGAAAAATCAAAGACTGGGAGTATGGTGTTAAGAGAGTAACCTACTACTGTCAGTCTTGGAGAAGAGCTAGAACTGAGAAATATTAAGGACATTGAAAAAGCCTCAGTGTTCAAATATATAAAAGCTATCCTTTTTATGGAAAATGCTGGTGGTAAAGTTGTATAGCCATAGTTGTTTAAAGACGTGTGTGTGTGCATTTTTACTGTACTTTGTTTTAATTTAATTGTTGTTTTACAAGTTGCAGTCATTAAGACCTACTGCACTGAAGGTACTGCCTTAGGCAGGAATTGTATTAAATTTGGTAACCATGACAGGATACCTAGCTGTTTGGGAGTTTATGTTTGTGTGTCTTTCTTCTACTCCCTCTTCCTTGCTTTCCAACTCTGGAGGTAAGTTCCCTGAGATGGTTTTCAGATTAGTACTGCTTTTACACAGTGTGTAAAAGGGAAGTTAGAATTAACTGAACATTGCAAGTTACTGGTGGTGGGAGAGATGGGGAATACAGGAAGGGAGGTGTGAAGATTTTGAATGGGCGGCAGGCTGAAATGCACTGACACAGAGACCTGAAATGCGGTCTGTTTTGAAACATTGATGCCAAAATTTTCCTTTCTTTCCCCACTGTCAGAATTCTATCTCTTCTTTGTTTCTCCCTAGTACTTCAGCAAGGCAGTTGCCTTTGTTCCTGTCCCAGAACACGTCTTCATTCGTTTCCCAAGCGATCCTGCCTGCTTACCATATCCAACCCTTATTGCTTATTAATTTTTAACTATTTTATATCCAAAATTATACTTGATTTCCTGAGTCACACTTTCCTGAAGCAAAACCTACTAGCATCAACTGTGATACCAACTAAACCCAAATGTGTCCTCAGCTGCTGACATTTTGACTGACAAATATGATGGTTGTAAGAGGCAGAGCAATTGGATTTTATCAGTTACATAAATGCCTAGACTAACCAGCCCCATGGAAATGTATTTTTAACTAGTGTCTCAGGACTGTAAAACTCAACAAGGACCAACATGGATTTAAGAAATACCAATGTGGCTTATGGGAACTCTCAAGTCTATATACGCATATAACTTGTATTTTGATGGTGGGTAGCCTTTCATTTGTTACCATGGCACTCCTTTTCCCTCTCAACACACATTTTTAATTGGCTTTCTATAAATATGTGTCAGTACCAATAAGGCAAATTAGGGCAGGGTAGAAAAAGTAGCACAAGGAATATTACAGTGAACTTTGCTTTAAAACTAAGACAGAGAAGGCAGTAGAATTTTAAATGACATGCCAAAATTCCCCCTTCCCATATTCCTGTTTGAAATGCTGAGTTACTGTGCAATCTCTTTAAATATAAACCATATTTCAACCATATTCTGGACCAGAAGCCATATAAGTATGTGCTTCAAGAATTTTGCACTTGGGAAAATAAAAGAATTTTGCACTTGGGATCAATTGGAAGGATTAGTCGGTGCTAATGAATGAAAAAGAAGTGTTAGTTCTCTAAGTTAAGATTTCAGCTTTCAGAAAAAAAGTTAGAAATCACTTCTCATAGTCACTAGTGTCTAGACCAATGGTTCTTAATGGAAGGTATCTATGAAACTTTAAAACACACACACACACTCACACACACACATGCACACATACACAAACATACAGTAACTTCACTCAAATTTTCTCTCCACTGGAAGTTCAGATTCAGTAGATCTGGAGTAGGGCCTGAGCACTTGCATTTTTAAATGCTCCATTAGACATTCTGATGTAAAACTAACATTGAAAATCTCCTGCCCCAGATGTTTAAATTTAGTCTGGAGTTTGATGTCATGCAGGTGCTTTATTGTGGAACAGATTTATTTAGCAAATATTATTTGCCAAGAACTGTTCCAAGTACTTTAGAATATTAATTCACTTAATTATTTTTATTTTTTTATTTAAATTCAATTTGCCAACACATAATATAACACCCAGTGCTCATCCCATCAAGTATCCTCCTTAGTGTCCATAATTCACTTAGTATTTTTGTATCAACTCTATAAGGTAGATGCTATTATCACCACCTCCATTTTGAAGATAAAGGCAAAGAGAGGTGCTTAGCTTATTCAAAATCATACCAATAATCTTTTATCATAAATAAAAAGATATTAAAATAATACCCCATAGAAATGTATTTATTATTCTTAGGTCAATTATATATCAAAGTTCTATAGACAATATGAAATAACTATGGTGGTAGCTTACTTATGACATTAACCAGAGTGGGAGAAGATACTTGGATTTAGTTTGTGAATATTAAGAAGTATATGAAGTGACTTTACTCTCAAATTCTCCTAAAACAAAATGAAGAGCTAAGGAATAGGCTCTCCAGTGAAACTTTATTCTGGGAGAAGGGGAGGGAAAATATGACACAATCAAATATATTTTAGTATGTGAATGATTGCTACTATTGTTAAAACTTATAATTGTAGTCTTCACTTCTTGCATTTTTACAAATAATGATAATAAACAACAAACCCAGTCTTCTTGATGACCTTAAAATGGACTCAAATAATATCAATAGAATGAGCTGTTATTACAAAATTTAGCAACCAGAACTTCAGAATCTAGTCCATAAATTCACTTTTCTGTGTTTGTTAATCCATGGTGCTGTGCTGACCTGTCTTTAATAATAAAATAGACCAAAGAGTAATAAGAAGACCTGAGTTTCTAACTTCTAGTTCTGAGACTAATGGTCTCTATACTCTCTCCCATATCAAAGCCTCAATTTCTTCATCTCTAAAATGGATGGGTTTGCTTTAGATGATCTCTTCAAGGTCTCTACCAGTATTAACATACTGTTAAGGGCCATGTCGACAGGAAGCTCATGACTTTTCTTTTATTCTTCAAAGTAATTATTTGTTCCTACCTACCTTCTGAGATCTATGAGTAAGCATCAGTTAGAACAAATGTAGTGCTCTGCGGTGGACAGCTGAGTTCTCTTACCTAACAGAAATTAATTTGTCAACTTTCATTAGGTGTTGTCAGGTAACATCTTGCTCAGTGATAGACTGAGCCAGAGGCAGTGTTCGACTAACATTCAATTATACCATAGTTCTAAAGAGGCAGTGCATTATTTTCTTTTTTAAAGATCCTTTTTTTCAGTTTTATTGAGAATAATTGACATATCCAATTTTTTTTAAGTACACTCTACACCCAACATGGGGCTCGAACTCATGACTCTGAGATCAGGAGTGGCATGCTCTACAGACTGAGGCAGCCAGGCACTTCTATATTCTTCTTTAAATTCCCAATAATTGGGATGCCTCAAAACATGTAAAATGGATGATAAGATGCAAGAAATTTTCCCTATGCATTTTAATGCTTTCATTTTGAGATTGTTGATGCTGTATCTGGTTTTACTACCTTTTAAAATTTGTAAAGATCAGAAGAAAAGTTTTCTGGAAAATTTCATTCTGGTAATCACTACTGAGCCTTTGTGCTATTAGTCAAGTTGCTCCTCTTTGACCTGTCCCTTCAAAATAGCAGAAGGTTAGGAGAACTTCTTCCTAAGGATAATGGCCCAAGAAAGATCAAGCTAAGGGTGGTGGTTAGGAAATGGAGGAGGTTTGAGGGCTGTGGGGTAATCTTTTTTTTTTTCCAACGGGAGTTGAATTATCAGAGCCCCTTCATTATCAACTTTTCTCCTTTAATAGAAGCTGTTGTTCTTATTGAGATTGATTTTGTGTTTCTCAATTTACTTCATCAGCCTTTTTAGTGAGAAGCCATGGAATATTTCAGGACATTCTTCCTAAGGTATCAAACAAGTCAGCATGGCTAGCCCCTGCTCCTTGGCCCCTTGTCTGGGTGATAAAGGAATTGACCTTCATGTCTTTTGCTGGGCATAGGATGGCATGATTTTCTTGACATGCTTATTGCCTGATATTTCAAGAGTTCATCTAAATTTGGCTTGGGAATCTCCTGGGCAAGGCTAGGCCAAAGGGACTGTTTTGCTACTTGGAGAATAGTATCTCTTAAAGGCTCCTTATTATCTGGAGAAAAGAAAAAATCCATTGCTCTGCCCCTGATCCCAGCCGAGCCTTTTTTTCCTAATTAATACCTAACTTGGCATCAGTGCTGCTGTGTGCCAGACACCAAGGAAATAGCCAAGCAAAACTCTTAGGTAAATATCCTCTACCAGGAAGGACACTGGAAAGATTGAAAACAATCTTTTTTCCCCAAATTACCTTATTTTAAAAAGAATTATTGTATTTTCTTAGATTTCAAAAGTCATAATGAATATACTCACCTTTTAAGCAATGTGAAAGCATACAGAACAAAACATGAAGGGTGCACCTGGGTGGCTCAGTGATTGAGCATCTGCCTTTGGCTCAGGTTGTGATCCTGGGGTTCTGGGAGCTAGTCCCACATCGGGCTCCCTACAGGGAACCTGCTTCTCCCTCTGCCTATGTCTCTACCTCTCTCTCTCTGTCTCTCTCTGTCTCTCTCTCTGTGTGTGTCTCTCATGAATAAATAAATAAAATCATTTTTAAAAAGAACAAAATAAGAAGGTCCTCCTTAATCTCTCTCTCATCCTTAGTGGTTTCATTTGTATTTTTCCAGTTCTCTTTCTATGTATTCACATACATATGTATATAAAAAGCTATGTGATTTGTTTTTCTTTGTGTCCAGTAAAACTTTCTGCAGTATAGAAAAATATTCTAAATCTTCACTACCCAGTATGGCTTTGGATGATGATTACCTACCTATAGTTGGGATTATTGTCATGGGCTATGAAACAGATTAAAATTAAGCATACACATTGGTCCTTGTGGCCAGAATTCTAGTCAGTTAAGATAATTGAGATTTACCCTCAAAGGAGACAAGGAAATCTCCTGAACTGCACAATAAGTATAAGGCTAAAGGCAGGAAGCAACTTGGTTTGCTGGAGATTAACTCATTAATGCCTAGGATTTGTAGTCAGAGTATAGGTCAAGTTCCAATTCCAATGTTTAGTTTTTGTGTGACCTTAAGAAGGTCACCCAACCTCTTTTTATCTCAGTTTTTTTTTTCATCTATGAAATGGTGGGCAATAATAATACCTACCTTGTATAGTGAGGATTCAGTGAAAAGTGTGTATTAAGTATGTAGAACCCAATAGGAGGTATGCAGCAGCAACTGCTACTGCTGCCCCTGCCATTTTCACTCCTATTAACAGTAGCAACTGCCAGTAGTTCAATCATCACCACCGCGAGTCAGAGAATGCAGATGCTGGTGACCTAAGTTCTGATGCAACTCTGCAACACCCTCAAAGACGGGGCAGCTCACTAAATTCTGTGTGCTTCAGGTGTTTACTTTGTCCAAACAGGATAATGACAATTCTTCTTAGAGTATTCTTGTGATAATTAATTAGAAACACCACTTGCATACCTAGGATATATTGATCCACCAATCTGAGTGTTTTTTTAGAGTCACCCACCTGCAAAGGAGAAAGTTTCTTTGACGTACTGGGATTGTCCTGACTTTAGGGTAGATTTCATGAGATATCTAATTTTTTTACTGAGCCATCTCTCCCACTTAACATCACTCCCAATTACACATGCTGTCATGTAACATTTGAGGAAAGAAAATATTGCAAAGAGATTTCCTTGAGAATCAGCACTGGGGTTGCTTTTATATTCTTACTTCTCCATTTTCTTAATTCTGAAAGAAATGCAGGCACTTCTGACTATGTGGTTTATGAACCATATCACAGTTTGATTGGAATAATGTATTTTTTGTAACACATTTGAAATGCATGCCTGTGACACATCCCTTTGCATGATTGTTTCTCTAAGATCTACTGGAAATGTCAGTCTGTTTAAAGGGAGTTGTTAAATGTTAATGTAGGAATGTTTATGAAGCTCTTCCAGAAAAGGATACTGTGTAAATCATAACATCAATCCAAATGGTTAATAATTAGCTACTGTTAATTCAGGCTAATTATGGGAGAAACTGGTCTGAACTGGTGGTGAATCTAAACAGTAGAATATGTGAAAAGGAGTGCTGGGTAGTTGATGATGAATAAGAATCATGCTGGGCCTGTTTTAATGAAAGATAAGATTCATTTGTAATTGTAATCACTGTAATAATGGGATGGAATTAAAGTATTTGAAAGCACTTTGGTCTATTAAGTAGTTTAAATATTCCTCCAGCATTCCTGTTTATACCATTAATTTGCTTAGCAAAGCCTTCCTTCATAGATAATGCAAGGTCGATTTAAGCCCAGCCTGCGTTCAAATGATCTCCAAACTTGGGTTTTCATGAGGTCCACATTAATGAGGACTTATTACAGTAATAAATCTAGAAAGATCAAAACCTAGAGAAGGTTATAGCTTATGATGTCTTTTATTTTACTTAATTGCTTTGTTTTTTCCTACTATAAATTTCACTTTTAGTGCTACTTTACATGTGATGTTGGGATTAGAAATATGAAAACATCAGAACTAAATGTGTATTTTTAAGTAGAGACAAACTTATTAGTGCCAGTTAATCTTCAATGAGTGTAACATCAATAAAGTAAGTAGATAATACAAAAATGTTAATTTTTATTGCTGATCTTAAATTCTGCTTTAAGGTGATGAAAAACCTTAATATTATGGATCAAGAGTCAAGTCACACTAGATTAGCATTGTTGTATATTAATAATGAAAATACTTGAGCCTGATTAGTGTCACTTAAAGTTTTTGCGAATCAGGGATATGGCCTTACAAATTAAACAGTTTGAATACCGGATAGAGTCTAGGGAAATAATTCTTGTTAAAAAGTTAAAACCTTCACTTTTCTTCTAAGGGAAGATTTATCATTGGTATAGAATTACATACCATTCACTCTGCAGCCTGAAAAGGATGGAACTTTGCAGACTATAAGGGTGTAATAAAGGAGCCACTAAAATTGATTTTCATTTAAGTAGATTACTAGTGTTCTCTTCCTCAAAAGGAAGGAGTGTTCTGTATTCCTCCAACCTATTTTCAGCCATGATATTCTTTCTACATGGACAATTAGACACCACTTCATTTGAGGATGTTTAAATGTCTCTTGTTACTTCCATCCTGAACTCCAAAACCTTTTTTAGCTTAGTGAAAAAAAAAAAAAGAACAAACCTATAAAAATGAATGTGCAAAAATTTCCAACAAGTGTAAAGATAAATTTAATTGTAAGGTAGGCAAGGAAGGTCCCCATTATTCTTCTGCTTGCTTTTCTTCCTCCAATCCTGCCCAGCCCTTAATATACCCAGTGGGCTTCACCCTAGCCCACTATTTTCTAGTGCAATGCACCAGACAAGCCTGAACTCCCCTTCCCGTTTTCTTTTCCATCGCACACTGACTTCTGCAAAACGTACTTATTCTGAGGGATTTATCAGACCCTTGCTATCTGTCAAGAGTGTTATTATGAGTAGTAATAGCAGTAGGAGGAATCATAACGTAACAATGAAAAACAATAGCCGGTGTTGAGTACACTGTTTTATTGTGCTCCAGATGCTCTTCAAGCATTTTATATCTAGTACTTCATTTAATCCTCACTTTTACAGATGATGAGATTGAGGCTAGAAAGATTAAATGACATGTCTAAGGTACCACAGTGAGTAGAGGACTCACTCTTGTTTGTTTAATTCCAAGGGTCCAATCTCTTAACCACTGCTATTCTCTACTGCCTTCTCAGTTTTAGGAAAAGCAATAAGAATTAATATCCCAGAAAGCGTTTTGAAAGACTCATTAATGTTTGTTATCTCTTAACTATTTATAGTTCATTATCAGATTTTGTTGCATTCTGTCTTATTAAAAAAGTAGAGAGACAGAAGAGGGTAAGGTGAGGTAAGGAAAAGAAGATGAGAAGGAAAAGGAGGAATAATTAACTGTCCATGTAGGAAAAGGAGGAATAATTAACTTAATAATAATTAACTGGAGTGGATAGTTTGCCTTAGTTGAGCACTCAAATGGATAACCTCTAGACCTCTCATTCTCCTTGATGAGGTGCAGGCCGCCCAAAGCTAAGTTGATATAGTGAAAATAGATGTAAATATTCCCCACCTTCCATCTCTGTCCATGTACCAATTCCTGGCCCAATCATTTGTGGCCGGGATAGCCCAATTGGTTTCACTCAACACAAGTTACAGCAATTTATGTGAGAAAGAAATCCCTCAGGGCACTTTCCTTAAAAGGTCTATGAATACAGGCAAAGCAGGTTCCTGAAATTACCCTGACTTCTCCTAGAGCCTAATAAATACAAATCTGTGTAATTTTCCTGGGCTAAATCAATTGGTGGACAATATAAAAATTGGGAAAACCTTCAGATGAGAAGAATTGGCTTTGTCTCAGGTATGAGAGTTCTTCCAACCCTAAGACTATGTCCTGAAATATTTGCTGCTACACTTTTGCTTCTATCTCACTTCCAAAATCACTACTGTCTCCTGGATACACTCTGGGATCTTACTGGTTTCAAATCCTTTCCTAATTAGCCATGCATGATTCTGGCTCTCTGAGTATAAAAATTCTTTTGTTTTCTTTAATATGAACCATAAGAGCTCAGTATCCAGCTGGTCCTAGATACGTAGGGGAACTGTTGAGCTCTGTTTTAGTGGCAATTGCCTTTGCTGGTTGAAAGGTCTGTTTTGCTCTCCAGCTGTGTTTGTGTGTTACTTATATAAATTAGCTACTTTTGGAAATGCAGGTGATTTTAAGATAAAAACTTTTACTTTGATAAAAGCCTAAGTAAGAGCCATACCTTCTGAAACTAACCTGAAGTGCATACTCTTGCATCTGTTTCCTGACTAGGCTCTAGCTTTCTTCAACTGGAGCAGCCATTCACCAGAGATGTCCCGGAGTTCACTGCAAAGAAACCATGCTTTCAAAAGTGCCCCTAGCAGTAATTCTCCCATGAGTGGTCTTTGATGTTGACAATTTTTGGGTTATCTACCCTCTGATCCTATTCTGTTACTAATTCACTAGGCATGATCTCTGACAAACTGCACACGTATAGGATTCGACCCTAGAATAGGAAAAACCAAATTACTGGACACTAGAAATTAGGGTGACCAATCATTCTGGTTTGCCCAGGATTGTTCCAGATTTAGCACTGAAAATCCTGTCAAGGGAAACTGCTTAGTCCGAAAGAATCAAGGATTGTTGGTCACCCTCCTTGACCTATCTTGGGCCATATAGTGCATTAGACAGAACACTAGTCTTCAAAAATCTTGGCTCAAGTCCTACCAGTGTTACTTATTGTTATATTTAACCATATATTCTTCTGTTTTTCCATAGTCATTATAAAACTTTTAATTCTATATTTTGACATTTATGTGTTTAATGTTTGTGTCTCACACTAGAGAGTAAACACCATAAGCGCTACTGTCATTTCTTCTTTATAACCCATTACATCTCCAACACTCAGCACAATGTCTCACATGAGGTAAACACTCAACATTTCTCTACTGAATGAATGAAGTTACTTAATTAGCTCTCTGTTTTCTCATCCATAATAAATATATTATTTTTTTATTTCCAAGAATTATTGTGAAGAATTAAGACTGTATATGTGTGAAAGAGGCAACATACATATTTCATAAGCCATACAAAAAAGCTTATTGATGATGTGATTATAATATGTGCTCCATAATAATATTTGCCTTTTATTGAGAAATGCACTGAATTCTAGGCCATTTTAATGTTTTATTTTGACTCATCCTCACAATTAGTCTTCAAATAAGTAAGTAAATATTATCCCCATTTTAGATGTGAGTAAACTGACGCTGCAAAAAGATAGGAGTGAAATACAAAGTTAGAAGGCACAGTCCTCAAGACCACCCTCACTTTTGACAGAAACTGCAAATTTGGGTGGTACCCCAAACCACCCTCATATAAGATGGTTCACTAGAAGGGCTCACAAAATTTACTGAAAGCTACCATATTCACAGTTATAGTTGATTACAGAGAAAGAGTACAAGTTAAAATGAAAGGAGAAGCACCCACAGCAGACACCAGAAATACCAGATGTGGAACTTGTATTATCTCTGTGTGGATTCAGGACACATTACCCTCCTAGCGTTAAAGTGTGACAGTATTCATGGAGTATTGTCAACAAAGGAGGCTCACTTAAGCCTCGGGGTTTGGTATTTATTGAAATTTTATTAAATAGATATGACTGATCAATTGCCCACATGGCTGATTTCAGTTTCTAGATTAGCTGATACTATGTGACCTGTGCCCATACTCTAAATTACGTTGTTATGATCTGGCCAGTCCAATGCCCTCAAACAAAGATTATCTTCTAGGAGCTGAGGTAAAAGGCCAGACCTCTGTTTTACGCAAATTTAAATTCTTTACTATACAGAGGTAGAGAGAAGTCAATCAACTTGCCAAAGGTTGCACAGCTAATACATATAAACTCTAGTCAACCTCCCTCTAGTACCCATGCTTTTATTTTCCATTGTTTGCCCTGTATATCTGATAGATGAATGCAATTTTGATGTACTATAAAATGATACATGTTCTCATATATAGATTAAAGAAGGGCTTGCCCGGAGGTTAAAAAAATAAAAGGTCAGTAACAACAGCCCTCAAACATGAAACTTTGTTTATTCCTCGAACCCTGATCTAGGCCCACACTGGGAAAAATGTAAAGTGACCAAAGCTTGACAGTTTGTCCATTCCACTGTTCCACTTACCTCCTCTTTTGTGCCCTAGGGCTGATAAACACAATCACATGCACACACACACACACACACACACACACACATATCTTTACTCACAATGGACTTCATTCTAAATGGTCTATTCAAGAAATTCCATTTTAAGTATTAAATAAGAGTTGACAATTCCTCCTGGGGCCATTTGCTTTTAAAATGAGCCTCTTCAACATAAAGATGGCCAACAGACACATGAAAAGGTGCTCAACATCACTCATCATCAGGGAAATGCAAATCAAATCTACAATGAGATATGACCTCATACCTGTCAGAATGGCTAACATAAAAAACACAAGAAACAAGAAATATTGGCAAGGATGTTGAGTAAAATGAATCTTCATGCACTGTTAATGGGAATGCATACTGGTGCTAAGCCATTCCCTCAAGTGTGATAAAAAAATAAAGTCTTATTATCCTGCTTGGTGCAATGGAAACATCTTGCATTATGAGGTCATACATACAGATTGAAATTCAGGATATGCCACTTCCAAGTTGTGTGACCTATACATTTTCTGATAGAAAAATGCTTAGCCTTTTGGGGATTCAGTATTTTTATCTATAAAATGAGGTAATAGCATTTATCTTGCAAGTAATGTAAAGGACCTATCATGATGTATTGCTTTCTTTTCCTCCTCAGTGTTTCTGAAGACTAAAGAATTAAGTGTCTTTTTTTAAAAACTTAAAAATTTTGGTTTGCTTCAGTCACATATTTTGCCAACCAACTCATTTTTTAAGCAAGCATTAGGCCCAACATGGGCTTGATCTTAAGTCCCTGAGGCACCCTCAAGAATGAGCATCTTAATAACTTGATAGATCAAATAAAATATTTTTGTACAATCCATCTGTCACACACACAACATGTATATATAAGAATATAGGGATGCCTGAATGGCTCAGTGGTTGAGCATCTCAGGACATGATCTTGGGGTCCTGGGATCGAGTCCCACATCAGGCTCCCTGCATGGAGCCTGCTTCTTCCTCTGCCTAAGTCTCTGCCTCTCTCTGTGTGTCTCTCATGAATAAATAAATAAAAAAATATATATATATATATACACTGAAAAGACTATTTTCCTCCACTGAATGACAATGGCACCCTAGTTGAAATCCTTGATCATAAATGTATATTTTTCTTTTCCCAGATTCTCAATTCTATTCCATTGATCTATGTGTCTATCCCTATGTTAGCTTCGTAGTACGTTTTGAAATCAGGAGTGTGATTCTTCCAACTTTGATCATCCATTTCAAAATTATTTTGGTTATTCAGAGTCCCTGGTAATTCCATATGAATTTTTAAATTAGCCTATCCATTTGTGCAAAAACAAAAAGGTAGTTGGAATTTTGATAGTGATTATATTGAACCTGTAGGTCACTTTGGGGGAATATTGCCATTTTAACATTAAGTCTTTCAATCCATAAACACAGTATGTCTTTCCATTTATTTAGATCTTCTTTAATTTGTTTAAGAAATGTTTCATTGCATTCAGTGTATAAATCTTGCACTTCCTTGATTAAATTAAAGTATTCTTTATGATGTTATTATTGGCATTGTTTTCTTAATTTCATTTTCAGATCGTTCATTGCTATTCTATATTTTTGTAGATTGATCTTGTTATCTTGCAACACCTTGCTGAATTCATGTGTTATCTCAAACAGATTTTTAGTGTATTCATGAGGGATTTTGATATACAAGGTTATATCATCTAGAAATGGGTAGTTTTATTTCTTTTCCAATTTGTATTCTTTTTATTTCATTTTTGTCTAATTGCCCTGCCTATTACCCTGTACCTTCAGTACAATGTTGAATAGAAGTAGAAAGAGTAGACATTCTTGTCTTGTTCCAGATCTTCAGGGGAAAACTTTCAGTCTTTCATCATTAAGTATGCTTCTAACTCTGGGTTTTTCATAGATTACCTTTATCATGTTAAGGAATTACTTTGTATTCTTATTTTGTGTGTGTGGGGTGTTTTTATAATGAAAACATGTTTGGTTTTGTCAAATACTTTTTCTATATCTATTGAGATGATCATGGGCTTCCCCCTCTTTATTTTATTAATATTACAAAGCTACAGTAAATAAGATAATGTGGTACTGTATAGACATAAAATTCAATAGAATAGAATTGAAAATCCAGAAAAAATCCCATATATCTATGGTCAGTTGATTTTTAACAAGGGTGCCAAAACTGTTCAATGGGGAATGAATAGTCTTTTCAACAAATGGTGCTGTAAAAACTGGATATCCACATGTGAAAGGATGAACTCAGACCCCTAGATCATACCACATACAAAAATCTAACTCAAAATTGATCACAGATATATACATATATATGAGCTAAAACCATAAAACTGTTAGAAGGAAACACAGGTGTAAATCTTTGTGACCTTGGATTAGGCAATTGTTTCATAGATATTACACTTAAAGAAGAAGCAACCAAAGAAAAGCTAGATAAATTAGACTTCATCAAAATGAACTTTTGTGCATCATAGGACACTATCAAGAAAATGAAGACAACCCAAATAATTTGAGAAAAATTCATAATCATATATTTAGAATATATTAAAAACTCTTTAAATCAACCATAAAAGGTTAACAATACAAATTTTAAAAGACATTTCTCCAAAGAGGTTATACAAATGGCCAATAAGCACATGAAAAGATGTGTAATATTATCCATCATTAGGGAAATGCAAATCAAAATTACTATGGGACACTACTTCACATCATTTAGAATGGCCATAATTTACAAATAAAAAGGAACAAAAATGAATGTTCGTGAGGATATGTAGAAACTAGAAACCTAATGTATTGCAGATGGGAATGTAAAATGGTACAGTCATTACAGCAAATAGTTCATCATTTCCTCAAAAAGCTATACTTAGAGTTATCATATAACCCAGTAATTGTGCTTTTAGATATATACCCAAAAGAAATAAAAACATATGTCCATGCAAACACTCATACATGAATGTACACAGCAGCATTTCTCATAGTAGTCAAAATTTGGGAATCAGCCAAATATCCATTAAGTGAGGAATGGGGGAAAATATATCAGTACGATGAAGTATTATTGAGCCATAAAAAGGAATAAAATACCTCACGCATACTATGATGTGGATGAATGTTGAAAACATTGATATTTTAATCCCAAAAGGTGTTTGAGAAAAAATTAAAACCTATTATGAGTCATAAAATAATAAATAAATATACAAACAATACAAAAATCTGCCACCTGCCCTAACTTTGTCAGGTGTCTCCATGACACTTCAATCTATCCAACCAGTCGTTCACAAGCTATAATAACTTAAAGATGCCAGGTCCCCCTCAGGATATTGACTCAGGTCCAGAGTCTGTGTGGACCTTTTTTCTTCCTACATAAAAGAAACAAACAAGAATATCCCATTTCTGGGAGAGGCAGTAGGAGATATATATTTACATTACTTGCAAGATATATGCTATTTGGTTATATATATATATATATATATATATATATATATATATATATCCTAATATACTTCTAAGGTCAACTGAGATGAAAGTTCAGCCTCATGGTTAAGCAGCATTCAGTTTCATCTGGAATTGCATACTTGTTTGCTTTATAAAATTTCTCCACTTAAGATGACACAAAAAGCCAAGTTATTTAGTTGCATACACTGTTCAAGTTTGAAAGTTTGACATGCACACACTGTTTGTTGTGTAGCAGTAATCAACCGTAATCAGAAAATATCTCATTTTATGTTTCTCTGAATTCTCAGTGATCTTTTCCCCTCCTTCTTTCCTCTTCCCTAACTCTGACCACTTAATCGTAACTTTATTATCCCCCTGCCCTTCACACAAACTGCCTTGATAGAAATATAAGAAATTTGACTAAATTATCTGGCACAGAATTTTAACATTGGTAATTCTCCTACAAAATCTCCTAGTCTAAGCCGTCTTTGAGATATGCAACTACTTTGTGTCTGAAACTGTGGGGAACAGGGCTGGGAAATGTGCCCATCATATAGGGAAAAGGTGTTCTAGTATCTTCATTTTGTCCCTCTCACTTTCTCTAAGAATGGAACACAAATCTCATTCCAGAAAGATATGTGAAAAATATTTCTACAATAGCATATACTAGGAGTATCTACACCTTCACTAAGGCCCTGAGAGGCAAAGTGTCCTTCTTAAAGCTGGACAATTCTGATTTTTAACGTCATCTCCTTCCTCATTATGTGATGCTGCCATTTATCTCTTATAGAATCTTTATTCTTTACTAGCTCCTCCAATTTCCTCCTTCTCTCCTTCCCTCAATCCTTATTTTCAGTTTTTCTGTCTCTTTTTTATTCTCTGTTTTCTTGATGAAGCACAGCTTATATTTCCTTCATTTTTATTTTCTTAGGATTTTTATAACTAGGTCTGTCTACTTAATCAGTTTGCTGCTTTATCATCTCATGCATCTCCTCTCTGGTTCTGGCTGGATTGCCCACTTGACCCTACCAGGAAAAATCCCATTGGGGCATCTTTCATTTTGAAATGTTTTTTGTCTTGCCTCGGAACCACAGAAAATTAGTCACTTAAGTAAAGGAAATATATTTTCAAATATTTAACAAGGTGTCCATCAGGCACAATTTGTTTGTTTGTTTTTATAATAAATTTATTTTTATTGGTGTTCAATTTACCAACATACAGAATAACACCCAGTGCTCATCCCGTCAAGTGCCCCCCTCAGTGCCTGTCACCCATTCACCCCCACCGCCCGCCCTCCTCCCCTTCCACCACCCCTAGTTCGTTTCCCAGAGTTAGGAGTCTTTATGTTCTGTCTCCCTTTCTGATATTTCCCACACATTTCTTCTCCCTTCCCTTATATTCCCTTTCACTATTGTTTATATTCCTCAAATGAATGAGAACATACACTGTTTGTCCTTCTCCGATTGAATTATTTCACTCAGCATAATACCCTCCAGTTCCATCCACGACAAAGCAAATGGTGGGTATTTGTCGTTTCTAATGGCTGAGTAATATTCCCTTGTATACATAAACCACATCTTCTTTATCCATTCATCTTTCGATGGACACCGAGGCTCCTTCCACAGTTTGGCTATTGTGGATATTGCTGCTATAAACATCGGGGTGCAGGTGTCTCAGCGTTTCATTGCATCTGAATCTTTGGCATCAGGCACAATTTGAAACAACTCCTAGGAAAATCTCTGAATTTTGTTCCCAAATATTTAGATATATTTTGATCTGCAGGCCTTCCTTATTCTGTCCACATTTTGTTTGAAAGAAGTGTGCCTCATGAAGCATCAGACTGAATACAAGAAAATCAATAAGTAATCTGTGTGATAATTAATTAAGGTACCATAATGAATTACTGTTTATTCCCCTCCTGATTTGGGTCAGAGTTGTGTTTGATTTGAGAAGTTGTCCATTTTCAATTATGGTTTGTGTTCTTTTGATGTGACTGGAATGAATGACTAGCAGAAAATAATGTTATGGCAGAAAACTGTGGGATAAGTTTAACATGGTGAAGGTGTAACTTGGGAAAAGTTATTTCCAAGATAATGCTGATACAATGGCAAAGTAGTGTGGGAAAAGGTGTAGGCAAGGGTATGATGAAGCCAACTTTGTTCTCTGTGCATTGCTCTCAGTTTTTCAATATTCAGCAAACATTTAGTGAGCGAATGTTCTATGCCAGGCATAGTCCAATGCACTAGGTTTAAAGCCATTTACAAGAACACTGTGGTCCCTGAGAGAACTTAGAGTCTGAAAAGGGAGACCGGCATTAAACAGAATCACACGCATAATTCATTAATTACATTTTTTAAGGGCTACAAGAGTATACCTTGTGTAGCCGGATTTTTCCACAACCCCAATATTACTATTCAAACTAAAGTCAGGAAACATCCTGAAAGGTCTCTATGGCCTTCTGTATACCATAAAGGCTAAGGATATAAGTAAATAATGAATAAAGAGATTCCTTCTCAGGATGCAGTGAGAGGTCTAGGTTACTCCAGTTTGGGGTCTAGAGTATCAGAAAACATGTCTCAGTAGAGGCAGCTTGTCACCCAGGTGCAATCTCAACTTCCTGGATGCTTGTTTTACCTGGTAAGAACTAGAACTCATTGAAACATGGCCTGAAGACTGGCTGATAATAATGATCAAGAATAGGCTCTTTTGGTCATTAATAAATGCTTGTGTGTGGGGGGGGTGGGGTAATGATAGACCAAATTCTCTGGCAGAGAGGTATTCCTAATAGAAAAGACTTTAGGATTGCCTAGTGTTAAAAAAATATCAGAAAGATTGAAAAAGGGTGGCTGGAGAACTTCAACAAGTGAATAGGTTTCTATTTATTCTGGATGGTATAGGAATCATCAATTGGAAGGCAGAGGGTCCGGAGCAGATCTTTTCAGATATAGGATTTTGTGAAGTTTGATTTGCTGAGGTACTAGCACTCCTATAAGAATGGCTGAATGCCAATTCCACTCTCCTTAAATGTGCATTTAAAGAGCATTCACTGGCGCCAATTTATTCTTAGTTCTGTGGGCCTCCCTATGTATATGTCACATAGACAGGGACATTACTTATATTTGATACAATGATCCCAGCCTAAATGTGTTCACAGTTTTCATAACTCAATATAGTATAATCATACTTAACTTAGGGAATGAGTAACTGCCCCTTTCTCTTCCCTATGGGCATATGATTAATTGGCTTCATAGTAAAAATGCCTTCAATACAGACCTAAGCTTCAGTGGGCTCCCAGAAGGTTAGGTTTTAAATCTAGACAGAGTTTACTTGGCCTTACCTCATTAAACTTAGATAAGTCAAGTTTAAAAACCAAGGCCTTTTCATATCAGCAAGGGCAAGAAAAGCCTAAAGTAATCACAAGAGTTTACCTAGCATCTGTGTCAGACAGGTTCCAAATGCTAGTTGACTAGCACGTACACCTTTATGCCCGAGGATGCTGCATTTTAATGATTAGTCCCATTTTATAATAAGTGGCACGTAGAATCTTTCTGGTATATTTTACATAACATTGCAGGAGACAGGGTCATTCTGACTCCATCTGCACATTAAATTCTCACTAGTATCTACTTGTTCTATTTGTGATATTAAACATCTATAATCTGAGGCATATTCAGATATTTGCATAATCAATATACTGCATATGTAAATGTATTGTGGTTATCTGAGCACAGATGTGTGTGACAATAGTTGTTTCTCCCTCTAGCACTGGTAAGGACTGTGCCATTCCAACAGCCTTAGTGATTTTGACCTTTTATCTAGCATACCTGAAGAAAATTAGACATTACTACTTAAGTGGCATGGTTAGGGAAGGGGAGGTAGATGATTCAAAGGACCTAATCATGTTCTTTTTCTACTCTACAAGACAGGGTACTGTTGTTGTTAGGAACACAGGCTCTGGAGTCACATGGCCTAGGTTTGAATCATGGAACCAAGGTTACTAAATCTCTGTTTCTGTATCCAAATCTGTAAAATGGAGATAATGACAGTATGGATCTCATAAGGTAGTCATGAGGATTAGATACATTAATCCATGTAAAATGTGTAGAGCAGCATCTGAGATAGAGGTATCATTGAGTGAATGTTAGTTCTTATTATTACCCCCCAAATAAAGCTCAAATCCCCTTCTCTACTTTTAACTGTCTTCACTGCTACTATAATCCAAGTCACTTTCACCTTTTGCCCAAATTCATTCTCAGCAGTACAGCAAGTGTAATCTTAAAACATAAATCCTATCAAGGTATCTTCTTATTTAAAAGCTTTCAGTGGCTCCCCTTCACACTAAGAATATAGCCCAAACTCCTTTCCCTGATCTATAGAGGCTTATATGATCTGACACACCCTCCCTCTTAGATCTAGTATCCTACCACTCCCCACCCTTTTCTCACTGAACCTCAGCTGTGCTTGCCTGCTGCTTGCTGTTACTGAAATCACATAAAAGTGTCCTGCCTTACAACCTTTGCATAAAGGTATTTTCTCTGCCTGGAACAGTCTTATCTCTGATCTTCATATGGCTTTGTTCCTTGTCATTTTGTCTCACCAGAATGGCCTTCTGGGCCACCAACTCGGAAAGAACCACCTGGGCACTACCTACCCATCAGCCTGTTTAAATTCTTTGCATAGCACTTATCACTCTTATAGGTTCTAGTTTATTTGTTTAGAGTCTGTCTCCCCTTACCAGAATATAATATTCATGACAGCAGGATCCTTGATCACTACTTCATTCATTCAATACATATTTATTGAGAGCCTACTATGTGCCAGGCACTGTTCTAGGGGAGATATTATATTGTATAATACAGATAAAAATCATTGCCCTCTTAAAGCTGATTTTCTACTAGGTTTGAATGGAGAGTAAGAAAATAAATAGTAAACTCTATTATACAACAGATGATGAAAAGCAGTATGGGAGGGTAATGAATGCACTATGGCAATGGTGGTGGCGGTGAATGTGTGTATGTGTGTGTGTCTGTGTGTGTGTTGTGATTTTAAATAAGGGTGTCAAGAAAGGCCTCACTGACAAGGGGACATCTGAGTAAAGACATGAGGGTAGAACTATCTGTATTTTGGAGGGAAGACCAAGTATAAATGCCCAGATATAGGACAAGCATACAACAAGAAATTAGTGTGGCTGAGTAGTGTGAGTGAATGGAGTGGAGTGAGGCTGGGAGTATAAGGAGGTGAGCTCAGAGTGAGTAATTTGAGGAGGGGTGGCCAGATTATGTGGGTGATAGCCACAGCCAGGTCTGTAGATTTCCTCCTAAATTACATGGAGACCAAGTGGATCAATTTGAATAGAGGAGCAATATGACTTATATGTTTTAGAAGTATCAATTGGATTTCTGGATGGAAAATAAACAGTAGGAGGGCAAGGGTAGGAGAGAGACCAACTAACAGGCTATTACAATAATACAAAATAGAAGATGATGAAGATATAGATCTGGTGGTATCTAGATAGATATCATTTTAAGATACAATTATATGGTTTGGTGCCTAGAACAGTGCCAAGCATGGGGTTGGCATTCAATACATGTTTTTAACTGAGGGGTACTTGGGTGGCCCAGTTGGTTAAACATGTCCCTTTAGGGATGTCTGGGTGGCTCAATGGTTGAGCATCTGCCTTCGGCTCAGGGCATGGTCCCAGAGTCCTGGGATTGAGTCCCATATTGGGCTCCCCTCGAGGAGCCTGCTTCTCCCTCTGCCTGTGTCTCTTCCTCTCTCTCTGTGTCTCTTGTGAATAAATAAATAAAATCTTTTAAAAAATTATAAAAAACCAGTGAGGGAGCTTTATAGCAGAGGTTGTTGTTGGTGATGGTGGTAGTGGTGATGGTAGTGTGTGTGTGTGTGTGTGTGTGTGTGTGTGTAGGCAGCAGTCATATAAGATCTAAAAATCAAATTTAAAAAGATAAGAATGGAAAGTAAGGAACAAATTGATTTTGAAACCGGTAAATACAGCTGGATGGACAGTGGACACAAATGTGGATAGATCTTATTTAGCAAAATTTTTCAACTACAGTAATATATAATATTTCATATAGTGAAACAATTAAAATATTTATGAGTAACATTTACCTGATATGAGATTCCTATTATATATGACTTGGTATTTATTTTATAGCAGATTTCCTCATGTTTTGTTATATTACTCCAGTGTTGCTAATGAATTTGATACATATATAATTCTCACATCTTTATAAATAATTTTTACTTCTTGGAAGTTTGTTGGATCTTGCCATGTTTTTCATGTTCTAAAATTTCACTATGTAATTTCTGGTTATGAGCATGCACCTACATATATGCATTTGTATGTGTGAATGCATGTGAGAATGTGCATGCCTTAGTTTGCCTTAATTAATCAAACACGGTCTATTCTTGTGGTTGAGATGGAGACAAATATGCAAGGAAATAAATACAATAATAAAAACTGAATGCTATTGAGGGTTGACTATGCAACAGATACTGTACAAAGGGATTTACATTTCTTACTCAAGGCATGAATGGATCTTGCCACTCTTTAGCACTTGTTACTACTTGAAATTATCTTAATTCCTCATTTATATTTATTTTATGTTTTCCCCAACTGTATTCAAAGTTCCATGAAAGCAAGCATTTTGCCTGTCTTGTTCACAGCTGTATCTGCTGGGTGTTGCAGAGTATTCAATAATTATTTGTTAGGTGATAGACTGGATGAATTCCATATTATCTTCATGTTAGCCCTGTTAGATGGCAAGTACATAAATTATCATACCCATCCTATATATAAGGATATGACGCTCTGGAATGGAAATGGACTTGGGAATTAGAATCAAATAAAGATATGACTACTAATAATAATTATATTAAAGCTTTATTGAGTGCTTACTATGTATAATGCAGTGTGCTAGATTCCCCGTATGGCTTATATTGTTGAATTTTTACAATAATTTTGTGAGGTAGGTACTATTATTATTCCCTTTTTATATGTGAGGAGTTTGAAGATCAGAGAGATGAAGTGATTTGTTCAAGATCATACAGCCAGGGGTGTGTAATTAATCCCCATGTTTCCTATGCTCTCTCCACTACACCAAGGTGCTCACCTTCGGCTGTGAGGGATGCTTGGGCTTTATCTGTGCTATAAGAGTATGCCATATAGTGTATCTTTTTACTTACTTCACTGCCATTTGGGCTCATTAGCTTAGTCTGAATACAAAGAAAGAAACTAAAATCAGAACGGGAGAGTTACTTGCTCAAAGTTATAGTTTCTAGTAATAGAGCTAAGGCCAGAAATAGGGCTCCTGACTTCTGGTTCAGTTTTCTTTGACACAACCACGTTATTTCCTCCCTTGTCTCAGTGGTTTTCAAATGTAACCTCTCCTAAGAAAGTTTGCTTTCCAAACAGGGCTGCAAATATTAAAGGCTCCTTGTACTTTCAGAACCTTGAAACTAATGGTACATATGTGACAATTGCATATATTTGGGTGGCCTCCCACTCTGCTTCTAATTAAGGAGGAGAGAAATGGCCTGAGCAAAGTAGAATCTCAGGTTTCCTCAGTCTGAAAACCTATCCTTAGCTTTATAGTCCTCAAAATAAATTCAGCACATTTGGGGAAGAGAAGTGATCAAAAAGACTCAGAATAAAGACAACTAGGTGGAATGAGCTCACTGAAGTTTGACCCATGCAGATACAACAAGTAAGCAGCCTCTTATTTGTGGATTTCAGGGACCTCAAAGCATGACAGCTCCATCATTTGCTCTTTAAAAATATTTGTATATGACTTTCATTAAATTTGGAAATATAAGATTACATAGAATAAGGGCAAAAAAAGGTAATGGAATCATTTGTCACTAGTTCATTTATCAGTGGAGCTGTCTTATAGAAAAGTAGAAGGAGGGATGCCTGGGTGGCTCAGCCATTGAGCACCTGTCTTCAGCTCAGGGTGTGATCTTAGAGTCTCGGGATTGAGTCCCACATCAGTCTCCCTGCATGGAGCCTGCTTCTCCTTCTGTCTATATCTCTACCTCTCTCTCTCTGTATCTCTCATGAATAAATAAATAAAATCTTTTAAAAAAATAAAAGTAGAAGGAATGTGACAGAAGAGCCAAATTCAGATGAGAGAAAGAATTCATGATTAAAACCTTGGCCTCTGGAATTATTCTACCTGCATTTGAAGCCTGGCTCTTCCATCTGCTAGTTTTGCAGCCATAGAAGAGTCCCTTCTTGAGCTGCAGTTGCCCTATCTATAAAATGTGGCTAATCATAGTACTCACAACCTAAGGTTTTTGGAAATACTGAGATTATATGAATAAATGGCTCAGGGGACAGCTGGGTGGCTCAATGACTGAGCATCTGCTTTCAGCTCAGGCATGATCTTGGGGTCCAGGGATTGAGTCTGGCATTTGGCTCCCCATAGGGAGCCTGCTTCTCCATCTGCCTATGTCTCTGCCTTTCTCTGTGTCTCTCAAGAAAAAATAAATAAAATCTTTAATAAATAAATAAGTAAACAAATAAATAATTCAGAATAGTATCTGGCATAATAGTAAATGGTAATAGTTCTTATATGGGAGGAAAGATCAGAAAATTATAACTTGTTTCCTTACACTATAACATGTGATTTAGTAAACATTTATCATGCCTTCCCTCTGGGCCAAGCACTGTGCTAGCCACAGAAGAGATGCATGAGATGCATCCTCTGCCCTCAAGGACTATCCAGTCTAAGAGGATATAGGCTAACAGTAATGCCATTTCTTTTCTCAGTAAGCATTTCCCACTACAGGCATTATTTGCCACCGTTTATCTCCTTCTCTTTATCACTTAGCTATTCAGTATACAGAAT
This sequence comes from Canis lupus familiaris, assembly GCF_011100685.1. Classification (NCBI taxonomy): domain Eukaryota; kingdom Metazoa; phylum Chordata; class Mammalia; order Carnivora; family Canidae; genus Canis; species Canis lupus. The sequence goes on from NC_049260.1 coordinate 79,092,623, forward strand.
GTTAAAGACCAGATGATGTTAAGATGCCTATTTTAGGACTAGTTGTAAAATTTCATTCTTTATCTTACATTTAACACAGTATCTTAATAAGAAAACCATTCACAAAGCATTTATGGAGTACTTACTCTTAGTAGGTACCTTGAGAAAGATATAAAAAGGAATGCAGCTGTGGGGCTTTGGGAAAAGCACAAGACTTAAAAGTTGGAAAATTTAGGTTTGAGTCAGGGCTTTGCTATTGACCAGTTAAGTGACCCTGGATGAATCATTTAACTGTGTTCCTGGGAATATTAAATGAACTAAAAAAGAGGAAAGCAGCTGGCTTCAAGAATTATCCAGTTTTTCACTCTTTCATTAATTTAGCAGAAGACACATTATTAGTGAAATAATTCTATTTGAGAATATTTAGAGAGACAGAATGCCATAACAAACTTCCCATTATCTCATCCCCTACCATGTCACTAAACTTGTCTCTTGCTAAGTTTATTACTGACTTTGTTGTCAGTGAATCCAATGGGCACTTCTAGATCCTCATTTTTTGTTACTTTTCATCAGTTTTCTCCAGAGCTGACCACTCTGTCCTTAATAGAGTGTTTTCCTTGGGTTTCTGTGATATGCTCTCCTGATTTCTTCTGTAATTGCTCTTTCTCAATCTTTTTTTTGAGGCCTTCCTCTATTATCTAAAAATTCTATCTCCTCAAACCTCAATCTGGACCCTCTTCTCTTCCTACCAGTCTACCCTCCCTAGGCTTCAATTACTATCTATACATAAATATGACCCAGATCTATTTATCGTTAGCCCAGCTCTTCTGGGCTCAGAACCACATAGCCAATTACCTTGGCAATGTCTGAATCTGGATACCCATATTCCACAAGCATCTTAAACTCAATATGTCACAAGATGAATTTATTGACTAACCTCCTCTCTGAAACCCATTCTGCCACTCCTCCATTCTTCTCTATTCCAGTAAAGGGTAAGACTATTTACCCATTTGTTTAAGTCAGAAACCTAGATATGACCCTTGCCAGTATTCTTTTCCTTCCCTTCCCAATCTAATCCGTCAGCAAGTTCTGTTAGTTTTTAAACCAAAATATATGTTGTCTATGCTAAAGTCTCTTAATCTTCTCTACCACCACCTTATTCTAAGCCTCAACTGTGTCTGTGCTAGAACATTGAAACATTCTTTTTTTTTTTTGAAACATTCTTTTAACAAAATCCAGCATGTATATTGTTCCCTCAACCCTAAATCCATTTGCCTGAGTGACCTTTCACAAATATAAATGATATTATTTCATGTCACTTCTGCTAGGAAGAATTTCCTGCCTAACCCTTGACCCCAGCCTGGGTTAGTCTACCTATTTTGTATTCCATAGAATCCTGCACTTTCCCTTTTTCCTATTCAGCACCCATTTCTTTACTTTTTCAGTTTTATTCCTCCACATTATACTATAAATTCTTTTTTATTTTATTTTATTTTTTTATTGGAGTTCAATTTGCCAACATATAGCATAATACCCAGTGCTCATTCCACCAAGTGCCCCCCTTAGTGCCCATCACCCAGTCACCCCCACCCCTCGCCCACTTCCCTTTCCACCAGCCCTTGTTCGTTTCCCAGAGTTAGGAGTCTCTCATGTTCTGTCTCCCTCTCTGATATTTCCCACTCATTTTTTCTCCTTTCCCCTTTATTCCCTTTCACTAATTTTTATATTCCCCAAATGAATGACAACATATAATGTTTGTCCTTCTCCGACTGACTTACTTCACTCAGCATAATACCCTCTAGTTCCATCCACGACAAAGCAAATGGTGGATATTTGTCGTTTCTAATGGCTGAGTAATATTCTATTGTATACATAGACCACATCTTCTTTATCCATTCATCTTTCGATGGACACCGAGGCTCCTTCCACAGTTTAGCTATTGTGGACATTGCTGCTATAAACATCAGGGTGCAGGTGTCCCAGCGTTTCACTGCATCTGTATCTTTGGGGTAAATCCCCAGCAGTGCAATTGCTGGGTCATAGGGCAGATCTATTTTTAACTCTCTGAGGAACCTCCACACAGTTTTGCAGAGTGGCTGCACCAGTTCACATTCCCACCAACAGTGCAAGAGGGTTCCCCTTTCTCCACATCCTCTCCAACATTTGTGGTTTCCTGCCTTGTTAATTTCCCCCATTTTCGGGATCCCTGGGTGGCGCAGCGGTTTGGCGCCTGCCTTTGGCCCAGGGCGCGATCCTGGAGACCCGGGATCGAATCCCACATCGGGCTCCCGGTGCATGGAGCCTGCTTCTCCCTCTGCCTGTGTCTCTGCCGCGCTCTCTCTCTCTCTGTGACTATCATAAATAAATAAAAAATTAAAAAAAAAATTTCCCCCATTTTCACTGGTGTGAAGTGGTATCTCATTGTGGTTTTAATTTGTATTTTCCTGATGGCATTTCCTCATGTGCGTGTTGGCCTTATCTATGTCTTCCTCTGTGAGATTTCTGTTCATGTCTTTTGCCCATTTCATGATTGGATTGTTTGTTTCTTTGCTGTTGAGTTTAATAAGTTCTTTATAGATCTTGGACCTTTATCTGATACGTCATTTGCAAATATCTTCTCCCATTCTGCAGGTTGTCTTTTAGTTTTGTTGACTATTTCGTTGGCTGTGCAAAAGCTTCTTATCTTGATGAAGTCCCAATAGTTCATTTTTGTTTTTGTTTCTCTTGCTTTCATGGATGTATCTTGCAAGAAGTTACTGTGGCCAAGTTCAAAAAGAGTGCTGCCTGTGTTCTCCTCTAGAATTTTGATGGAATCTTGTCTCACATTTAGATCTTTCATCCATTTTGAGTTTATCTTTGTGTATGGTGTAAGATAAATTCTATAAAGACAGAAGCTGTGTCTCTCTTATTTATTAAGCACAATACCTGGCATGTAAGCAGATAACTGTTAAAATGAATTTACATAAATGTTCATAGCAGCATCATTCATAATAGCCAAAAATTAGAAACTACCCATATTTCCATCATCTGATGAATGGATAAGCAAATGTAGTATATCCATCCCATGAAATATTATTTAGACATAAAGAAGAATAAAATGTTTTGATTCAAGCTATAGCACAAGTGAACCTTGGAAACATTATAATAAATGAAAGAAGCCAGTCACAAAAGACCACACATTGTATTGATTCTATTTGATGAGAAATAGCCAAAAGAGGCAAATCAATCCAAAGAGACAGAAAGTAGATTTGTGGTTGTCAGAGGCTGGGAAAAGGAGGGAATGGGGTGTGACTGCCAATAGGTATGGGGTTACATTTTTGGGTGATGAAAATATTCTAAAATTAGATAGTGGTGATGGATGCACAAGTCTATGAATATAGGTATATCTCGGAGATATTGTGGGTTCAGTTCACAGTAAAGTGAATATTGCAATAGAGCAAGTCAAATGAGTTTTTTGTTTTCCCAGTGTATATAAAAGTTATGTTTACACTGTACTGTAGTCTATTAAGTGTGCAATAGCATTATGTCTAAAAAACAATCTACATACATTAATTAAAAATACTTTATTGCTAGAAAACTCTATGCTACCACGTAAGCTTTCAGCAAATTGTAATCACTGATCACAGATTGCCATAACAAATATAATAGTAGTGAAAAAGTTTAAAATATTGCAAGAATTACCAAAATGTGTCACAGAGATACAAAATGAGCAAATGCTGTTGGAAAATGGTACTGATAGACTTCCTCCATGCAGGGTTGCCACATACCTTCAATTTATTAAAAAAAAATAATGCGATGTCTGTGAAGCACAACAAAGTGAAGTGCAAAACGAGGTACATCTGTACAATAAAAAAGCACTAAATCACACACATCATGTGAGATTCATGGTATGTAAATTACATCTCAATAAAGCTATTAAAAGCAAGTTAATATACTCTAAGGTACATATCAGTGTAAAACTAAACACTGTAAACTAATACTGAGTGATTTTTAATTTACTGGTGGGTAAAGAAACAGGAAATTCTTACGAATTACACACAACCATTTTATGCTTCTGTTTTTACCACCTGGGGACTTGGCAACTGGGAGAGGAAGCATAGAGTCCTACATTTGGAAAGGACCTCTGATGTGGGAAACAAAGGAGAAGAGAAATTATTAAATTTTCTTACTACCTACAGCCCATTGACAAGTCCTCGAAACAGGCAGAGTGACATTCCTCTAGGGACTCAACTACTTGTGAGAACTTTCTTTACCTTTTCCATCTCTTTCAATGCTGTCTTTTTATCCTTTGTTGTAGAGGTTCTATTCAACCTGTTTTCAGGTCTTCTTCAGAGGACATTATTCCATATTTTATTGTGAATTTGTTCTATTCATGAAACGGGATGAGTTCAGGATATTCCTATACCACCATCTTGAACCACATTCTAAAAATCTCTTTTGTCTAAGTGATGGGGGAACACAGCTGGCTGAGGACATAGCACGAGCCCAGGGCAGCACATTGACAAGTCCTTGAAACAGGCAAAGGTACGTTCCTCTACAGACTCAACTGCCTCAATGTTTATACTTTGCTAAAGGCAAAAGGCAATCTTAGTCCTACCCCCAGGATTCTGTAATTCTACTTTAACATTTAAAAGTTCCTTTAGGGGCAGCCCCGGTGGCACAGTGGTTTGGTGCCACCTGCAGCCCAGGGCGTGATCCTGGAGGCCCTGGATCGAGTCCCACATTGGGCTCCCTGCATGGAGCCTGCTTCTCCCTCTTCCTGTGTCTCTGCCTCTGTGTCTCTTGTGAATAAATAAATAAAATCTTTTTTAAAAGTTCCTTTAGAAAATTCCCTTATCTCTAAATCCCCCAAGATATATGTTGGCAATCATCCCCCAAGCATATACATATATAGGTGGCCCACGTATATACATCCAAAGGCTCTCATGACTAAGGTTTAATTAGATGGTAATAAATGACCTTTTCCCAACAATAGCTAGGCCCCGCGGGTCGTGTCTTCTGTGCTCTAATAAAACCACCTTTTTTTTTTTTTGCATCAAAGGCTTTTCAAGACTTCTTTCTTGACCCCCAGCTTCGAACCCTAACCTCTTTCCTACATCAATTCTACATGTGAGAAAATGGAGCAGGCAGACGGAAAGTGACTCCCCAAGTTCATACAGCAAATTAGTAACCAAATCTATACTAAATCCCTTGTCTTCCTGAGTCTCATTTCAGGATTCCTTCCATTATATCCAGCCAAGTCAGCCTTCTTAAGAGCTTTTCCAGAAGCTTTTCACAACAACTGGTGCTTACAAATTATTGTTCACTCCTATCTGCATGGGAGGCTGAGAAATGTAGTTTCTGTTAATAAGGAAGAAAGGCAATGGATTTGGGGGAGGCAACTTGCAGTTTCTGCCACAGATTCTTCTGATAATTTTGGATATGCCAGTATTTAGATCCGGAAGAATCTAGTATTCTCTGAGGTTACTTCTGAAGTCAGCAGCAACATTTCCAGTAGAGTATGAATACAATAGTCACACACTGAACCTCTTTCATGATAAACATCTCTAGCTCCAATCCACAGACTCAGCAGATCCTGAGTAAATTGCATTTGGCAGGGACTGGCTGCAAGGCCGAATGGCTCAAATGAAACTTTGCTTTAGAAACAAATGAAGGCAACACTCACCACCCTGACTTAAGGAAACAGGTGAAAGACACTTTTTGAATGCAAATTGCCACCTGGAAGGTAAAAATGCTGGGTGATTTGTTGTCTTTTTTTTTTTATGAAGGTTTAAAATGTTTTCTTACATATTCCTCTGCTACATCTAATTACATCAATTTAAGGGAAAAGGTTGACAAAAATGGATAATATTTATACTTAAAGTTATTTTAGAGTGTAACAAGAATTGCAGAAGTTTAAATACTTTTTAATCATCCCTTTACTCTTGATGGTAGTGGTAGTTTTAATAAGTGATTGACGACATTTATCGCATTTTTTCCTATTTGTTGGAAACAACCTTTCTTTTTTTTTTTTAAAGATTTTATTTATTTATTCATTAGAGACACAGAGAGAGAGAGGCAGAGACACAGGCAGAGGGAGAAGCAGGCTCCACACAGGAAGCCCGATGTGGGACTCGATCCTGTGACTCCGGGATCATGCCCTGAGCCAAAGGCAGAAGCCCAACCACTGAGCCACCCAGGCGTCCTGGAAACAACCTTTCTAAAGTAAAATTGTATCAGGGAGGTCTAGGTTGCAGATGGTATAGTGGCCTCTTTTCTCTTACAGTTAGCAGCAACTGCCCCCCCCCCCCAGGAAATCAGAGGAAATCAATGTTAACGGTGCTGAAAATACCTGGAAGCTTGAAGTCTAGAAGACAAAAGGAAAGAGTGGCTAGCTCTTGCCTATACACTGTGTCCTGATTAAGAAACCAGGTCTGCAGAATCCCTTTTACTTTATTGACTTAGTTTCATATCAACCCCAAGAGTCATGTAATATTGTCCATTTGCAGGAAAGAGCATGCAAAGACGACAATTCCTCCGGATAAGTTAATTATCTGCCTTGAAGAATGCTTCAAGTGCCTTGATCTACTAATGATATTAGATAGCACCGGTTGTTCTGAGGCATTTTAATGAGTACCCATGCAGCAACGACAGTCTTCAGCAAAGTATTTCTGACTTTTAATTAACTTAGAAAGTTTTCTTGGGCATTTTATTTTATTTTTGGCTATTGTTGTTTTGAAACTGAGAATGAAGGAAGGAAATTATATGGTAGGTAGCAAATGCATTCTTTCTGAATCTCTCTAGATGACATAAATTAATGGCTGGTCTCATTTTTAATGCTCCTGTGCATGAAAAGAAAGAAATTAAGACAGTGATGCTATTTAATTATTATAGGAAGAATTCATTTTTGATCAAAATTATCTAGAGCTTTCCAGCTCTGGCATCTTATGTATTTTACTGAGCCACCTCCCAGGCCAATGAACCAACTCAGTCTGCCAAATGGCACTGTTTAAATTTTAGTGATTCTGGCCCCAAATCTTACTGTCTATATCCACTGCATTGAAAGGATACCCTTTTCTGAAGCATAAGAAATTCTATTACCCAGAAGCTTGGGACAAGTTAAATTAGTCTGTAGACAATTTAACTACAGGAACACTTGCCTCTAGGAAAACCATTAATTTTGTTTAAAGTGACTATATTGCTGTCACTGGGGGACTTTCCAAATTTCTTTGTTGCCACAGAGCCTTGCTTAAAGAATTTTGATTGACTAAATGCTCTTTTTTTCTGCTGTTTTTTGCCAAAAAGATCATACATACACAAATATGCAAATATGTACAGAAATTTAGCTAAATTTTGATGGATCTTTTCATGGGTTTTCTGAACAATTCAAGTAGGGTTTTTATAAGTCAAAAAGAGAAAGAAGACTCTGGAACTGGAATTACACTATACTCTGCACTAATTAAAATGCCTCACCTAAAGACATAATTTTTTTTAGATTTATTTATTTATTTATGATAGACATAGAGAGAGAAAGAGAGAGAGAGAGAGAGAGAGGCAGAGACACAGGAGGAGGGAGAAGCAGGCTCCATGCCGGGAGCCCGACGTGGGACTCGATCCTGGGACTCCAGGATCGCGCCCTAGGCCAATGGCAGGTGCTAAACCACTGAGCCACCCAGGGATCCCCTAAAGACATTATATGAGAAAGTGAACAGAAAGGTATTTGGGGGAGGGGCGCTTGGGTGGCTCATCTGTTAAGCTTCTGACTCATGGTTTCAGCTCAGGTCGTGATCTCAGGGTCATGAGATCAAACCCCACATCTGGCTCCCTGGTCAGCACTGTCTGCTTAAGGTTTACTCTCCCTCTACTTCTGCCCCTACCCACAGTGTTTGTTCTCGTTTGTGCACTCTCGCTCTCAATCTCTCCAAAACAAATAAATAAATCTTTTTTTTTTTTAAAGAAAGGTATTTGAGTACTCCATTTTGGGAAATTTAAGGTGTGTAGTCTTAGTCAAAAGCACAAGCTCACTGAATACATATCAATTTACATTTCCAAATTTGTGTCAGCCTGAAATTTTTCTGACTATGAAATCCTCAAAACAACACAAGTCTGTGTGGGTCAAGTCCCATATCTTCACTCTACACCGTTGCAGATGCAGGAATCCTCTGCATCCAAAGTTGCTACAAAAGAAACAGATTGCTAAAATAGATTAATTCTGCTTGTAGCTTTCTAGATGCCCTTGAGGGCAGCAAGTTATTCTTTGAGGAAATTATGCATGTTCCTCTAAAGCAATTGTATTATCAGTTAAAGGGCCCTATTGGTCTCAGGCCTATATTAGAAGTGGCTTTTAAAAGGTGGGTAGGCCTAACAGATAAATAAAAGAAAAAGACAGTCTGCAGAGATCTCACTTCTGGTAACCAAAAGCAAGCATTTTAGCAGAAAACCTGGCTTCTGCAATTGATACAAGGGCAAATGGTAGGGGATCCTGGGTGGCTCAGCGGTTTAACACCTGCCTCAGGCCCAGGGTATGATCCTGGAGTCCCAGGATCCAGTCCCTCATTAGGCTCTCTTGCATGGAGCCTGCTTCTCCTTCTTCCTGTGTCCCTGCCTTTCTCTGTGTGTGTGTGTCTTTCATGAATAAATAAGTAAAATCTTTAAAAAGGGAGGGATGGCTGAAGTTATACAGGGATGACATAAAGTCTTTTATTTATTTATTTATTTATTTATTTATTTATTTTTTTATTGGCACCAAATCTTTTTTTAAATTTTATTTATTTATTAATGAGAGACACACAGAGAGAATCAGAGACATAGGCAGAGGGAGTGCTACTATTGGGCTTTCCTCTCTGTAGCTTATGCTGAGTGGGAATGACATTCTCCTACCCTCTCTCCTCACTTTCTCTACCATAAATAATTGCATGATGAGGTCTTATAAGAAAGCGTGTGTGTTTGTTGCATGAGCAAAGAGATTTGGAGGTGAGAGAATCTAGCTAAATTCATAAATATGTTAACCAAGAGCTTATGTGTAACAAAATGAGGCTCTCTGTGTTGCTAGTTTTCCAGAAATATATTCCCATTTACTCTGCCTCACAACAGGCCTTCTCACAGTGGATCATTCTGCCTCCACCAATTGGCATCTTGCTTTGAATTCTAGCTATGCTTTTGTTATCCTTACCACTTCTCTTTCAATCTGCGTCTACCTTCCCTGAATCCTCTCTGATACTCAACGTATTGTAGCTTATATATAAAAGTGAAAACGAACCAATTTTTCCATTTGTTGTTGTTGCTTGTTTCCTTCTTTATATCCTGACTTCAGATTTGAGGATTGTTTACTGATTATTCATAATAATTGTAAGGCACATGAATGCAACTAATTCAAAGTACAGTATGGGGGCAGCCCGTGTGGCTCAGCGGTTTAGGGCCGCCTTCAGCCCAGGGCCTGATCCTGGGGACCCAGGATCGAGTCCCACGTCAGGCTCCCTGCATGGAGCCTGCTTCTCCCTCTGCCTGTGTCTCTGCCTCTCTCTGTCTCTCTTTCTTTCTCTCTCTCTCTCTCTCTGTCTCTCATGAATAAATAAATAAAATCTTAAAAAAGTAAAACCTAAAAAAAAAGTACAGTATGGGAAGAGTGAAGGCTTTAGAATGAAAGAGACCTAGATTCAAGCCCTATTGCTACCATTTATTACTTACCTTATTTGAGGCACATACTTCTCTTAGCCTACCTCCATTGCTTCCTCCAGAAAACGGGATTAATAAGAGTATTTATTGTTGGGTTTTTAGGATGAAAGTCATTCTCCTCTCCATATTCTGAGTTCTATATTCTATATTCCACTCTTTGAGTTAGGAAAATGGAGATCAAAATGTCAATCTCATTATTAATAAAGTTGATTTAAATCTGAGACTAATTATTGCAAATACTTTCCTATACCTATACCTTGAATTGCACTTACCCAACCAGGCAGTGAAAGGCAGAACTGGACAGCCACAGTCTTTCTCCTCAAGGCAAAACTGTTCCCCAAAGTTTTCCTAAAGATTTAGCTGGGAATGAAGAAAGACTGGAAACTCAGAAGTGAATGATTCATACCTGCCCAGTCTCTTCTTTCAATCTTGCCAAGCAGGTATTCCTTCCTCCCTTAGGCAAGAGTGGCGAGGGATGGAGAAAGGCCAGAATTGTTCCTTCTCTACTTCTTGTCCTAGGCTTATATGGTCTGGCAGCCACAGTACTCATACTTAGCAATGAAATTAGCCAGGGGGTGAATGGGTATGGAAGAAGCTGAGAAATAAGACCAGGAACCAAGGATGAAATTCTGAGACTGCAAGAATTTCTGTGGCTCCTTCACAGAGCAGCAGACCTACATACTAATACTTGAGGTGACTGAAGTATGAAGTGTCCATTTTTTATTTAAATGTACTTTTGTGACTTATGACAATCTTTGTTGTGTGTGCATTTTATAATAAAACTGAAAATATTGTACAAATAAATGTACTTTTGAAAATTGAAAAAAAATTGCCAAAAACACTTATTCCATTATAGAACTAATTTTGGTAGAGATTTAGAGTTGCAGAGCAATTCAGGGTCGTAAAATCTTTTTTTTATTGAAGAGCACTGTATATTATACTATACATTGGCAAATTGAACTTCAATAAAAGTCTTTTTAAAAAAGATTTATTTATTTGAGAGATTGAGAGAGAGAGAGAGAGAGAGAGAGAGAGAACGCAAGTGGAAGGAGAGGCAGAGGAAGAGAGAATCCTCAAGCAGACTCCCTGTAGAAGGTGGAGCCAGACACAGGGCTCAATCCCAGGACCCTGAAATCATGACCTGAGCCAAAATCAAGAGTTGGCCATTCAACCAAGTGAGCCACCCAGGCACCCCAGGGTCATAAAACATCTTCTACCTGGGGCCTTGGTTCTTCTTGGATGACTTAACATTGCTGACAAATGTGCCTGTACGACAATTTAAATTTCACCCAGGTCCAGAAAATAATTGCCAAGTTATTGCAGAAAATTCCTTGTAAAAAAATAAGTTTTTCCCTAGAGGGTGATCCAGTATAATGGCATCTTTTTAAAACAATCATTTGCAACTATTTTAGATCTTCTAGTTTGGTGAACTTATTACTATCATGATTCATTTCTGTGTTTCTCTGGTGTACCTTATACATCAAAATCACTATTTAGAACATTTTGTGACTTGAAAGTAAGAGCTTTTTTTTTTAAAGAATATGGTACTTTTTCCTATAAATTTTAGTGCAAATGTGAAAATTCAGTATCTGAGAGTCCAGACCGATTGTCCAGTTGTTTGTGGGAAATCAATAGGTTTGATTAGGGGTACGGTGGGAAAACTGGTATAGAAGAGAGAATGTGGGGCAGCCCGGTGGCTCAGTGGTTTAGCGCCGCCTTCAGCCCAGGATGTGATCCTGGAGACCTGGGATCAAGTCCCACGTCAGTTTCCCTGCATGGAGCCTGCTTCTCCCTCTGCCTGTGTCTCTTCCTCTCTCTCTGTCTCTCATGAATAAATAAATAAAATCTTTAAAAAAAAGAAGAGAGATTGTGATATTTTGTATTGGGGTTAGTTTTTTACAGGAGAGTCTCTAGAAGTTGTTTTCCTACCATCTTGATTTTAATAGTGTTGACCCTAAAAAGAACAAGTTACCTTTCCATAGTTGACACAGGCTGTCAACACAGGACTGAATGGACGCTAGGCTTTGCACCATTCATTCCAATGCTTAGGCTGCTCCCAAGAGGGACTGATGAAGAGTAACCCAGCCACACTACTGGATAAACAAGCTGAAGTTTAAAGTTTTTTCTTGAGAGCATTAACATAATTTAAGCACATGAAGTAAGTGACCCACTTTCTACCTTGCAGAACTGTACAGAAATAAACCCCACTTTTAAACTGTCTCTATTAGTTGGTGCCTGACAGCCTTAAATTCAATATTGGATCCGTAAACCTCAGCAAATATTCAAATGGAAATTCAAAAATAGTTGCTGAAAGTAACTAAGTTTCTACCTCATTGTAGAGAACAAAATCTATGGATACTGTGATTGATTCAATAAAATATTTGAGGTGGCATTATCCAACAATTTAAATGAGGCCTTTGGTGATCCAGAAACAAAAAGTCACCACATGAGTTATTGTGTGTTATCACCAAAGGTCGGAGCCTTCAGCCCCTATAGCTGGAGGAAGGTAATAGTGCAAAGTGCAGACGTCTGGCACTGGGGCTGGTGAGATGATAGGAGAGGAAAGCCCTAGGCAGCTACTGTCCCGTTTTCTTGTCTCAGTGGCAGCTGGTAACACCCACTAGCACTTTTAGCTCCATTCACAATGTGCAAGTAAATTGAAACCAGTTTGTATTAGGAATAACTTTGCTCCACAAAGGTGGCTCACTTGAATGGTCGAGCAACCCAGCCTTTTAGCTACTATAGCTCTGTTAGTTTAGGAATGCCAAATTAACCAAATAAAGAAAAGAAAGGAAAAGAAGAGAAAGGGAAGAAGAAAAGGAAAGAAAAGAAAAAGAAAACCACACTACAAAAGCCTAAAATCTCCATGGACCTAAATGCAATTTCTATTGTTCTTCTGAAATATATTGTTTTTCATTTCTCTGATTTGGCAATTAAATGAGAGCTGAATATTCCTGTTTGGGGAAGCTTACACAGAGACAGGTATTCACCTGTGAGCAGAGATGTATATACATATTAAAAAGTGTCCATCATGTGTAATACTTCAAAAATTTATTGTGGGGTACTCCAATCAGGTGGGGAGTCCACCAGATTTGGGGGTGTCCCAATTGGATGGGGGCCAGCAGTGAAGATGGTGAATGAATTTATCTGAGGTAGAACAAAAGAGGTAGAAGTTTATTTAATACTCTGCAAAGGAGCAGTGGGCAGGACAGAAAAGGAAACATTGTCTGTGACAGGTGGTGGTGAGGGGCCACAGTTATAGGGTGGAGTGAGGGCATATGGGATGTATGGAATTGTCCCCTTTCTGGTAATCTTAGGAACTGTGCCTAGTTGCAATTGGTCAGAGCCTATGGCTATGTTGATGTTTGTCACTTAATGAACCTGTTTGCATTCAGCTCAGTGGTCACCGTGGGCCCTTTTGCCTTGCTCAAGTTTCCATTGCTCTGAGGCTCCTGGGTGGCTCAGTGGTTGAATGTCTGCCTTTGGCTCAGGTCCTGTTCCTAGGGATCGAGTCCTGCATCAGGCAACTTGCTCAGCTGGAAGCCTGCTTCTCCCTCTCCCTCTGCCTGCCTTGTGCGCACGTGCTCTCTCTCTGTCAAATAAACAAATAAAATATTTTTTAAAAGTTTCCATTGCTCAAGCCTATTACCTCAATGCGGCCTCTACAAATATGTCACCAAACCCTAATAAAAATGAGATGCAAAAAATAAAATGGATGGGTGTTTCTGCTTTTTCCTTGTTATCTACAACTATATAAATTTTAAATGCTTGCTTTTATAAGTGACTTACTGGTAGCAAAACCAGTGACTTGGGGACAGGCCTTATGGGCATTAGTCTTACAGAGGAAGCAAGCTCAGTACAGTTGTTACATCTCATAGGATCCACTTTGACCTGTGAGATAGCCAAGGATTTAGATACAAGCTCTGTCATAGCAGGGTTCTGTTGTGTTTTACACAGTTCAGTAAATCAACTTGTACACCTATGTCTCATGTGAGAAAGAACTTAAGTCAAGTTTGAAAGAAATGAGGAAGCAAACAAGAAGGATTTCGATACAAATTGAAGTGTATCATTTTGCGTCTTAGAGGTTATTTGATTGCAAGGAACAGAAACCCTTACAAACTCAGCTAAGTAAAGGAAAATGCATTTTAAGGGTAAAGGAACTCTCATGTAACCGCACCTCACTGGGAATTAGAAACTGTCAGGCAGCTCATCTATCCATCTCTTGTTTTCTGTAGCCACACAATCTGTCATCTCTGCTTCTTTCAGCCATCCTGCCTTCTGCATAATGGCTTCCTCCATCTGGTTCTTAATTTCGACTTCCCCATAACTCCTGCTCACCTGGGGCTTTAGGTTGTCATTGCACCTATTCTGCCTTCAAATGTTTTTGACCTTATACTTCCAGTGCCCAATAACTTCTGACCTATTTAGTCTTTGTTTCTCTTTGTTCCGTTTCTTAAGAGAATTGGATGGTCTTTTGCCAGTCAATAAATTAGCTCATTTCCAGCATGTGTGTCCAACTAGGCAGTGTTGGGAGTGGGGAAATGGTGGTGACAAAGGATGTGTAGGTGTGAGCAATGCTGCTTAAGTTGAAAGAGTTCATTGGGTACTGCAGACAAATTGACTAATGCATTGATGCAGTCATTATTGTGATGATAATGATGATAATGATGACTATAGTAAATTAAATTACTACAGTAATTAAAACAGCTACATTTATGGAGCTCTTGTCAAGCATATTACCTACATTGTTATTTCATCTTCACAACAACCCTATAAAGCAGATTTTACTATTCCACTTTTTACTGACAGGAAAATTAAGGCACAAAAAGTTAAGTGATATGTGCAAGGTCACACAGCTATAGTAAGTGATTGAGCAAGACTCAAACACTGACAGTCTAACACCCAAAGCTCTGCTCTTCTTAACTATTATGCCCTTCACTGCTTAACTGATGTTTCTGAACCAGTCATCATTAATTTGTAAAATGTAGGCTGCAAAGTAGCTTCTTTGTGAAGAACAAGTGAAATTCATTTTAACCAATAAAGTCTTCATAGTATATCTCTCGATAGATAGATAGATAGATAGATAGATAGATGATTGATAGGTAGATAGATAGATAGATAGATAGATAGATAGATAGATATAGATTTCAAGTCCTGACATATGGAGAAAGGCATTAGATAACTTCAAGAAATATTTGTGTCTATGTAGGTGAAAGAGAAGAAATACACTCTTGTTGGGTTATTCTAGTTCTTTCAGATAAATGAAATAGCCTTTAAATATTCGTGATTGGAGCATTACCTATTTGTCTCTTTGCCTTAATATTTATTTGAATTCAAGTTAAGTCTGCCTTGTAGCCAGGAGTAAGAGTAAGATCCAGCACTTTGGAGTGGAAGCTGAAGCTGGTGTATATGATGTTACTGCCCTCTTCCCGAGCTACCCTTTTATTGCTCTTCTGGGAATCCAGTTAAATTACAGCTGCTGATATATTGTGGACTGTGGATCTAAATTCTGGCTTTGACCAAGTCAAGAGCTGCTTTCTTTGGGCAGTATTTCACCTCCTGTTTTATCTGTGCTGTCACCTAAATTTAGCACTTAGACTATACTCCTCTATGTCTGCAGAAGTTTTAAATTATTTTCCAGTGATGCATACCGTGTCCATGCAGAGTTGCATTTGACAGATTTGCAGTACAGCCTTAGAGCTCTCCGACTTCTTTTTTAATAAATTATATCAGTAGCTCCCATGGATTTGACTTTGGAATGGGTTGTAAAGTGATGTGTTTCCCACAAAACTGATTGAGTTCTCTTCATGTTTTTTTTCCTCCTGCTGTGCATTTTACCATCTGGCAGACCAATCAGCTTATTGAAAGCAAAAGATAGGTACTCTCTCTTGGACCTTAGGAGATGCCAAATGCCTGGTGCATTAAGACCCTTCCCTCTAATTGTGGGAATGAGGTCTGTGTGCAGAGCTGCAATAGTGTTCTAAATTGAGGGATCTTGAATAAGACATAAATCCAAATTTCACACCTTTTTTATATGGGCTTCAACAAGTGTCAGCTGTAATCGTTAGAACAGCCAGACCTATTAATCCATAGATAAAAAAGATTCAATTAAAGTGAAATATAAATATTGAAGGTAACGTAAAACCAAATGAGGCAAATCACAGAATTTATGTGCAAATAAATCCACTGAATAAAAATTATCCAGTACATGCAAAGTCCATATACTGTCTTGGTAATGCTATAATTAAAGCAGAGAGTCATGTCATACTGGCCTTTTCTTTCTTTTTTGGTATTTTTTTATTGGAGTTTGATTTGCCAACATATAGTGTAGCACCCAGTGCTCATCCCGTCAAGTGCTCCCCTCAGTGCCCGTCACACAGTCACCCCATCCCCCCACCCACCTCCCCTTCCAGTACCCCCTGTTCATTTCCCAGAGTTTGGAGTCTCTCATGTTCTGTCACCCTCTCTGATTTTTTCCTCTCATTTTCTCTCTTTCCCCCTATAATCCCTTTCACTATTTTTTATATTCCCTGAATGAATGAGACCATATAATGTTTGTCCTTCTCCAACTGACTTACTTCACTCAGCATAATACCTTCCAGTTCCATCCACATTGAAGCAAATGATGGGTATTTGTTGTTTCTAATGGCTGAGGAATATTCCATTGTATACATAAACCACATCTTCTTTATCCATTCACCTTTTGATGGACACCGAGTCTCCTTCCACAGTTTGGCTATTGTGGACACTGCTGCTATGAACATTGGGGTGCAGGTGTCTCGGCATTTCACTGCATTTGTATCTTTGGGGTAAATCCCCAGTAGTGCAATTGCTGGGTTGTAGGGCAGTTCTATTTTTGATTCTTTAAGGAACCTCCACACAGTTTTGCAGAGTGGCTGCACCAGTTCACATTCCCACCAACAGTGCCAGAGGGTTCCCCTTTCCACATCCTCTCCAACATTTGTTGTTTCCTGCCTTGTTAATTTTCCCCATTCTCACTGGCGTGACATGGTATCTCACTGTGGTTTTGATTTGTATTTCCCTGATGGCAGGTGATGTGGAGCATTTTCTCATGTGCTTGTTGGCCATGTCATACTGGCCTTTTCCATCTGCTCTGTGGTCTCTTAAGGGACCCATTCAAACAGAATGACAGCTGACCTCAAAATGATACATTCTGCTACTGCCCATTTTAATAGGGCTGATGGTTATGCACATTTTGTCTTCATTTGTACTGGGCCATGAGTGGTTTTCCATTACGTTGAGTAAAATGGAGCATATGATTTTCCATTAAACAGTTTTTTAAGCTGCTATTTTATGTTCTGAATAAATTATTTTTTCAGTTTTTATAATCAGTAGATTGTATTGGAGTTTTAAAAAATTGTTCTGTAAATTCAAGTGGCATTAGAAAGCAGTAGTGATTAACAAAATAGAGGCACTCATCTTTTTCTTCATAGTTATTGTTATCTAATAAAAGCAAGGGGGTTCCTATTTGGGGCCTCAAATGTTGTATCTATGTAATTGACATGAGAGACATGTGAATGAGGAACCAATATTCATAATACTAATCAATTTCATTTATTTTGCTTCTCTTGTGCATGCCTCACTGTCTTTATTGCCACCATCTTAATGTGGTTGTTTCTAATACCATTCAGAAGGTAGGTTGTTTCTAATAACATTTTAAAGGCAGGGGATCTGGAACACAGATGTGTCAGGTGTAAAGGCTCTCATCCTCAGAGACATTCAAATTGGCTAAAGGAAACCCCTCTGAACAGTGCAGCTGAAGATACAGCATTTATCCATCTGTTTGCATCCAGTTTACCTTGTGATAGTCTATTTAATTTGAGGTCCCTGGAGTGCCTCTATTTCATGAGTACATGCATTTTTTTTGTTGATGTTGGAACTGCACAAAGAGAGGATTGGTAACCCTTGGAACTAGGGTGACCTTTAGAAAATTAGGTTTTCTGTTTTGTTTTGAACAAACAATTCAAGTTCTCATGAGAGGATTTGCTATAGTCAAAGTCTCAACTTATTGGAGGGGATTTTTAAATGTTTCCTCTTTGGGTTTGGAGGGAAAAAAAGAAAGAAATGACACTAATGTAATATAATAGAGGCTGCTTGAAAAACTGAGGTTTAAAATATACATCAGTTTAAAAGTTTCTTAAATAAAATCTGAGCCACAACCAGGGACAGGCAGTATCCATGGAGTGAATCAGACTAACTCACACAAGAGGCTAGAGAATTATAAAAATATAATAATCAGGCAAATACCCATTGCTGTCTGGGGAAATGTGACCCTGGCATAGTCACCTCTTAATCAAGTCAGAGAACCTAATTTGCCATGTGAAAAATGTCACATTATATATGGGATATTACTTATAAGTAAAATCCAAATTGAATTTCCTAGAAAACGTATTTGAGTATGTCTACGAGAAGCAGGAATCACATTCATTCATTTCTGCATGCAGTCAGGAAACATTTGCCAAGTATCTCATAGGTTCCTGACATTGTTTGAGGTTCAGGGGATGTGTTAGTGAAAAAACCTAAAGTCTGTGTTCTCATAAAGCTAACATTCTGGTTGGGGGAAGGCAGGCAATAAACAAATAAACCTGTTATCTGTTCTGTACAATGCAAAGGACCCATCAATTAGTCTTTAATTTGCATGTTGGTTCAAATATAAATATTTATGATTCTTTCCTGAAAGTCCAGACTTTATACCTAAATGCATCCTGATGAACAAAATGAAATGGAACATAGATACTCACTTCAATGAAATCATGTTCATGTTAGCTATTCACTTTGAAAATTTTCCTTTTGTTTTACCCAAGTCAATATAGTACTTGATTATAGTGCTGTGGAGAGAATACAGGTTTAGATTCTGCCAAGACACTTTTACCTAAGTACTTATATTCTGGTGGAGGAAAACAACAATTGCTAAAAAAAAAAAAAAACAAAAAACAAAAAAAACAAAACAAAAAAAAAAAAAAACCAAGGATATAAACAAGAGAATGAACTGGAGAAAGGAAGATAGGGGGAGAGGTTTGAGAATACTTTATTCTTGTGATATTTAAGGATTCATTTTCACATTGGGACAATATCCAATGGGTAGCATAGTTTAGTGGGACCCCTATGTTAGGATGGCATTATAGTTAAAGATTCAGTCTTTGTTTGAACCAGTTAGCTCAGATCTATTCCATGTTCTTACCCCAACCAGTCATCAAATGCAAGCCACAAATTATAAGCAGGTGCACATATTCCCCACAACTGGAAAAATAATGGATGAAACATATCTTCTTTCTATATGATCAATGATTCATGGGAATAATTGGTAGATAGATTATCTGAGATTTAGTTGGTGAATTAGAACCATGAATCTGCCAGAGCTTTCAGAACAAAGAGAATACTAAATGGGATTTCTTTGTGGGTGGTAATGGCTATGGCAGTATGGAGGAGGATTGACTATATTTTTATTTTATTTTATTTTATTTATTTTTTATTTTATTTTATTTTATTTTATTTTATTTTATTTTATTTTATTTTAGTAAGGAAGAGGATTATTTAAATACATATTTAAACATTCAAAGCTATATTTGCTGATATGTCTGTGAACTAGGATTTTTCTTTCAAGTGACCTTGAGATAAGGCTACATATATCAAAGTTCTAGTTTTATCTCCCTCTATGGTCCTCAAAACCTACAGGCTTTTAAACAAAGACCCTCCTAACTAATCAAACATATCTGTTCCTGGGCCTCTCCAAGATGATTTAGAGTAAGTAGCCTCAAACCTGGCTTGGTTCAGTGCTATAATCTTTTATGGTTCCTTTTGTATGTAGCAAATTCTCATCAACATCACTTCTATTAATCGTGCATCTAAATGTAGCATCATTAGGACAATTTTAACTTTTTTTAAGGCACAACCTGGAATTCCTGTCATTTGTAAATTGGCTCATAACAGCCCTGGCACTCTGCTTAAGTGCTTAACTAGTCATTATTCCTCCCTGTACTACAAAGCCTTTATGCTGCCAATAGCCCATTCTGCCTTTCTGGTATCACTCACCATGTTACCTTTAAAACAGTGATTTTTAAAATTTTGTAGTGAGTGGGTAGGGGAAGTAGAGTGGGGTCATAGGCCACTTTTGAGGATCTGGAGAAAACTGTGAAATTTCCCCACAGGAAAAAAATGCACGTGCACACTGGTTTTTACATGCATTTTCGGGGGATTTATAGACTTGTGAAGCCCATCATCCATAGATCTCAAATTATAAAGTTTCATTGTCAAGATTATATGATATTTATTTTAAATAAATACTGCCTATGCCTAATTATAGGCTTATATTATCATATTTTAAAACCTATTTTGTTAGAAGAAGATGTGCCTAATTGTTTTTCTCCTTTTTGAATTTCCCTTTGACTTTGTTCACCTGCTTCAAAAGACTTGATTTTTTATTAAGGTAGTCACAGTTACAAGTATGTAAAATTTGAATAAAATATTCATAGCATGTTTTTATGATTCCTAAATGTATCATTTTGCTTTATTTTTTATTTGTTGTCTTATTTTTATTTAGAGAAGGAATTTTAATATACCCTGAGCCTTACACAATCATATATTTATCTATAGGTAGTCTGAACATTTCTTGTTCCAATGACTTATAGTTTGGGTTACTTTCTTTTCCAGCTCTTGTTGAGTTCTAGGCCTTTAGAAGAAGGGATACTGTTTGTAAATACAAATACACTTCTTCACTAAAGTTACATTGGTTCATATCATAAATTCTAAGAGAGAAGGGGTTGTGTCTGTTTTATTTTCCTTTGTATCTATTTCCAGAGCTTAGCACAGTGGCTGGCAGACAGAAGGTTCTTAAGAAATGTGTGTGGAATGTATAACAAGGCACTAAAGCTTGCTTATTTGGAAAAGCTTAATGCTTTAAAAATGATTTAATCATTCTAATTCTGCAAGTTTTTTCAGTGTTCATCCATTTTTCTCAAAGTCACGTGCTAACTCTTTGCTAATTCTGGCCAAATGGTGGTTATATGGGAGGAAGGTCCGTCAAAATAACAAAACACTTTTGAGTGAATGAAATTTTATTTAACTCAGGTACCAAAGTTCCAACTAAACATACAAAAACTGTTTCCAAGCAGATGTTCTTTGATTGCATTACAGAAATAGGTAATAATAATTTATTAATTTTTTTTCCAGTAGGTATTTACAAAGTACTTAAAATTAGTTCTCTCAAGAAGGATAAACATAGGCCTAGGAATATAATTTCAGAATTAGAAGGGGCCTTAGAAACTATGGAGTTCTAATTCCCATCCAGTATAAGAAATCCTTTGACAATACCCTGCTGCAGTGACAGAGAGCATGCTATTTTTGTAGGCAGTCTATTCCATCGTTGAAAAGTTCTTCTTTAATATCGATTCAAATCCTGCCTCCCCATAATTGTCCTAGTCAAATCTCCATAGCCACACAGAATAAGTTTACTTTCTTTTCCACATGAAAATACTTCACATATTTTATGACATCAAATGGGACTGACAGATTCACCTATTGACCTAGCAGGTAACTCTATACCAATATGTACTAGCTAGTTTCTGAGAAATTTCAAGCAAGGATTCAATTAGAAGAAGCCATTTGGAGAATAGAGGTTACATCCACAATTTCCTCCCTGATCTACCCCCTCTCTAGAGAGAATCACTTCTCAAGATTTTTTGATTATGAGAACGTGGATATGGTAACATGTTGGCAAACATGCCTGCATAGTTGACATTGGGTATAAGCTTATGACTACCATTCATTGGTTTATGTGTTCCTTTTTTTCTCCCCACATATATTGAAAAGCAAACTTCATCAAGGTTCCTTTCTGAATTCTTATAGCTCCAAGCTAGTGCTATCTATGTAGTATTATTGTAATGCCATTTTTTTCTGCTAAGGATTAAATAAGCTCCTCTTTTATTTTTTTTTATTTTTTTTAAAGTATTTTGTTTGTTTGTTTTTAATTTTTATTTATTTATGATAGTTACAGAGAGAGAGAGAGGCAGAGACACAGGCAGAGGGAGAAGCAGGCTCCATGCACCGGGAGCCCGATGTGGGATTCGATCCCCGGTCTCCAGGATCGCGCCCTGGGCCAAAGGCAGGCGCCAAACCACTGCGCCACCCAGGGGTCCCAATAAGCTCCTCTTTTAGCCGTTAGCTAAAGAGATTATTTTTCTTAGTGGTTTTTGCTAAGGATTAAATAAGTTCCCCATTTAGCCATTTGCTAAAGAGGTGAAATTATTTTTCTTAGTGGTTGAAGTTAAGTATAGCAGGTGTGCCAAAGTGAATTAATATGCCTCTGAAATACCTCTGAATTGGGCCAGAAATTTTAATTGTGGAAACCATTCTCTTTATCCTAGTTCTCATTACAGATGACTAGGCAGGAAAGGTTTATGTCATGATGTAGGTGTCAGCTGTATTAATATTCTCTGAATACCAGAGAACATTTCCTTAGCAACAAATACAACAAGGCAATATACCAAAGGTTCAGGTTTTTTTCCCAAGTTGGTCAGGTATTGCTGCAAGCCTCTGACAAAAGGGCATCACCACATATAATAATGAGGATAACCCTCCTCTCCATGACCTTTGATATTTTTCCCAGAAATGTTCTTGAGAGTTGGAAATTAATTGCAGTATAGCAAAAAACTATGAGCATTAGCTGAAGCTTCATCTTTGCTTCCTTTTTTATTTCTGAAAAAAATTTGGCTTTGATGATTTTCCACTAGTGTTTACACAAGTGCTATTCAGACTTCCAAAAGAGCAAACAAGGAAAGGAATTTAATTGCTAGATGCATTTGAGTAAGATATCTGATAAGTACAGGGTAATCAGTGAAGCTATAAAGCAGTAAGAAACAAATAGGTTTTTTCTCAATCGTTTTGATATTTGAAAGGCTGAGAGCCTCACAGACAAATTTTTTCATCCTAGCAAAGGAAGAACTGTATTGCTAACTACTTCTCCAATGACTGTAGACCAAATATTTGTTCAGTATATTTATTATGGCTTATTTTGTTTTATGGGTAGGTATCTATATTATATCCTAAATAACTCATGTGACCGAGGACTATCGTGTCTAGTTTGAGCATGAGTGTAAGTTGTAGGACTATCGTGTCTAGTTTGAGCATGAGTGTAAGTTGTATGGTGATTTTGTAGGACAATAGATTTTTAGGATTAAAAGAAATAGATCTTTTGAGCTTCTAGCCACATTAGACTAGGACAATGATACACTTGAAAGAATAAGGTAACTTGTCCAAAGTAACATAACTGGGTCATGGGAATCAGTGATAGATATCTTTGTGTAACTATTTAGAAATCCTTAAACAAAAAATGGAAAAAAGCTAACAGACCAATTCCTTCAGTGTTTTGGGTTTTTGTTTGTTTGCTTTAGTATAGCTGACATATAATGTTACATTAGTTTCAGGTATACAACACAGTGATTTAACATCTCTATTCATTATGCTATCTGTGCTCACCACATATATATCTATAATCTGTCACCATGCAAAGCTATTACAATACCATTTACTGTATTTCCAGTGCTTTACTTTTTATCCCCATGACTTATTCATCCCATTAGTGGAAGCCTGTATCTCCTATTTCCCTTCACCCTTCACTATCCCTCTTCCCCTCTCCTCTCTGGCAACCATCAATTTGTTCTCTGAACTTACAGGTCCAATTCTGTTTTTTTGTTTGCTTATCCATTAATTTTGTTTCTTAGATTCCACATATAAATGAAATCATATGATATTTATCTGTATCTGACTTATTTCACTTAGCAGAATACCCTCTAGCTCCATCCATCTTTTTGCACATGGCAAAATCTCATCCTTTTTATGGCTGAATAATATTCCATTGCATGTATATATACCACATCATCTTTATCCATCATCTATCAATGGACACTTGGGTTACCTCCATATCTTGCTACTGTAAGTAATGCTTCAATAAACATAGGGGTGAATATATCTTTCTGAATTTGTGTTTTCATTTTCTTTGGGTAAATACCCAGTAGTAGAATATTAGAAATATTCTATAAGGGGCTTACATCCAAAATATATAAAGAACTTATATAAGTCAACACTCCCCAAAATAATAATACCATTAAAAGTTGGGCAGAGGACCTGAAAAGACATTTTTCCAAAGAAGACATACAGATAGCCAAAAGTCACAAGATGTTCAAAATCACTAATCACCAGGGAAATGTGAGTCAAAACCACAATGAAATATCACCTTACACCTGTCAGAATGACTAGAATAAAAAAAAGACATGACAAGTGTTGGCAAGGATGAAGAGAAAAAGAAACCCTTGTGCATTGTTAGTGGGAATGTAAATTGGTTCAACCACTGTGGAAAACAGTATGGATCCCTTCAGGTTTTTATAATAAATTTCAGTTTTGACAAATATGTTTTATTGAACCAAAGACTTTATAGAGAACATCCTTTGGTGTCTTACTAGCTATGTTAGGTCCTAGAGATACCACAAGGAAAACTCAAACAAACATGCTTCACTCTAGACAAATAAAAACATTTTTTATTGAAAAATGTAAAATAAACAACTGTAAATAGAAAACAGCCAATTTTCAGAGTGTACTGCTTTCACAGATATCCAGTCGAATGTCCTAGACTTCTTTCCACTTAGAGATATAGGAAATGTTATATATATATACTATATAAGTGTATGTGTATATATATGTATATATATGTATACTATATATGTTCATATAGTACAAAAACAGATTTTTAAAATGAAATTGCATTATGCTTTGGTGTGCATATTTACATAAACTAAATCAAGACAGGGCCACTTGGATGGCTTAGTTGGTTAAGCCTCTGCCTTCAGCTCAGGTCATGATCCCATGGTCCTGGAATTGAGCCCCACATCAGGCTCCCTGCTCAGCTGGGAGTCTACTTCTCCTTCTGCCCCTCCCCACTCCTCCTTGTGCTATCTCTTGCTTGCTCTCTCTCTCTTTCTCAAAAATAAATAAAATCTTTAAAAATAATCTAAATATTCAAAGGACTTTGCTATCCATCTCTAATTCCTTCTGTTTAAGAAACTTGTACTAACCATTAAACAGTGGGTAAGGGAAGTACCTAATAGAATTCTTCATTCTCCTTTCTGTGTCCCTGGACTTCTTTCAGCCAGGTTTTGGTGAAGTATCTCTTTGCTTCAAGACCATTATTACTCACCGTTAGGCTCTTCTTTTTTTTTAAAAGCACTTGCTGAAAACATGGACTGTAAATGTTATGTATTTTTCTTATTCTTCCCTCTTCCTATTACAATTTACTACCACACTCTATCAGAACCACCTATCTACCACTACCCTCAAACCAATATTAACAACCTTGTGTATATTATTATGTAATTTTCTATACACATAAGCACACACATGGGAGATTTTCTGTTTTATGCAAGTGAGATTATGCTTGTTTGCATCAGCATTTACTGGTCATCTTGGAAATCCCTTCAAGTAAGCCGGTATGATGCATTTAACTCATTAGTTTCTAATTTAGTTTATAGTGTTGTAAGGTGTGAATAAATCATAATTTATTCATCCATTCCTACAGTATTTCCTGCCTCCAACATTTGATAATGTTGCTGACCCACCCTGTTTTTACTTCTGCTTCAGATTCTATATATTTTCCAAGTTCCACATCTCTTACTGCTATTGCCCTGATTAAAACCACCTCTTCTAGCACTTGTTTCTAGTCTGTCTTCCATTGCCCTCTAGTGATTTCTTATATTTAGGTCTTAGTTCTATAAATGAATTATAAGCTCCTTAAGGACATACATGGATTTTGTCTAATATTAACCACAGTAAAAAAAAGGTGCATTCACAGAGCAACATCAGTTATAATTTAGCAATGATGGAGTAGAAGTGTTAGAGCTGTAAGTCTAGACCACAGAAGGATAGAAGAATCTCAGAGCCTTTAAATTTTCTTCGTACTGTAATTTCTGCCAGACATTTAATTCTTTTCTAAAGCTGCTTTAAAGAATATCTCTTCTATGAAGTTGCTTAGTTCTGTGCATTTTTGTATCAATGAAGTTATGACTTCCTCCTAGACCTTTGATTTTTTTTTCATCTCTTTGCTGACTTTTAGCCAGTGTAATTGATTTACTGACAGAATAGAAAGACCTCAGGGGCTTTTAGATCTAGAGGTTGTTCCAAATCTCAGGTAACTCTGGAATTGTTGAGGATATATCTCTGAGTTACCTAGAAGTATCTTTGAGCCCCAGATCAACTGTTATCTAAACTGCATATTGAGGAGGTCTAGGATTAGAGTTCTTTGTATGCAACCAAACATCACGAGAACTAGGTGATCCTTTTGGTTTATTTCCATCCATCAAGGCAAGTTCACTGAAGCTTGAGTAATTCCTCTGTTTAAAACCTTTCAATGGTACTCTAATATGTGCAGATTAAAATACAAGTTAATTAGTATGAAAACAAAATCCCACATGATCTCTTCTCACCTCACCTACATATTGAGCTTAATTTTTCACTGCTCCTGAGGTTGATGATGATGTTGGTAATGATAATCCTGATAATAACTAATGCTTATTGAGTGCATACTATATGCTAGACACAATCATTCTCTAGTTGAATCTTCACAAAACCATACAAGGTAGGAATTTTTGTTAACTCTATTTTACCAGTGACTACATTGAATCTCAAATTTCCTAAGTAACATTATATCACAGGGCTATTAAGTGAGAGAACTAGGAATGGTCCTTTAAACAAAATCACATTCCTAACCATTATTTCAGTGCTCCTCAAATATTATTATGCATAATAATCACCTAGAGTGCTTTTAAAAAAACTATTTTTAGACCTTACACTAGAAATTCAGATTCAATAGGCCTAGAGTCTGGGTTAAGCAATCCACAAATTTACTTAGTACTTGCAAGTGATTCTGATGTGTAACAGCTCACTGTTTGGGAAGTACTGTTCTACAACAGTGCTTCTCAAACTTTATTATGCATAGGAATTACCTAGGGATTTTGTTAAACTGTAGATGCTGATTCATAAGGTCTAGGGTGGGGCCTGACTTTCTGCATTTCTAACAAGCTCCCAGGGGATACAAATATTGCTGGTCCGCACACTGGACTTGAGGTAGAAAAGTCTTATACAACAGTATGCCTTAGTCCATGGACCAAGACAGAATGTGAGTTTAGCATAAACATGGGTTTAATTGTAGTCAAATAGTATGTTATACAATAGATATATTCCAGAAAATTCATATGTAAATCTAATTTATATTACGTAGATTTCATTTTCACATTGACTTTTATGATCATGAGAGAGTTACTGCCATTATTTTTTTCTAACATCTCCAACAGCTGACTACTTAAATTTTATTAGTCAAGTATTTGTTAAGGAATGACATCTTACACAAAAACTCAAGTACTTAGAAGCAAGAGCTAACTAGATATAGAAACCCATAGTGACTCCTTTAGTAAAGTGAATGATCTTTTTGTAATGTAAATAAGAAATTAAAAAAGAGAAGAAAATCTTAGATTCCTAGATTTGAAAATGATGAGACAAATCATTTTATTCAAACTTCTAGTTTGAAAGATATGAAAAGAAAGGTGAGAAAGGGAAGATAGTATGACTAAATTCAGAGAATTAGTGACAGAGCTGGAATCAAACCCTATTCTGCTTGGAGTTTTGATTGTCCTTATTGGCTGGTTGTTTTCATTTTCAAAGAGTATCCTCAATTATATCTTGGCTGAACTGTTTGAGAAGTGTATTTTTACTGTTTTATGTAAGAGGAAAGAGTTCAACATTTATAACTGTTCTTCCTCTTATTAAATATGACTCTAGACAAAGTTTAGGAATCTTTTATTCTGCAAAGGTCTAGGTAGTAAACATCTTTGGTTTTGTGGGTCATATAGTCTCTATCACAATTATTCAACTGCTATTTTAGCATGGAAACTGCCATATATAATATGTAATATACATGTAACAGCCATATTATGTATACATACAACATATATATACTATATTATATATAAATATATACATATATTTATACATGTATAAATATACATGTATACATGTATATATACATCTGCATTATATATATACACACACATATATATATAGTGTGTATATACATATATATAAACCCAAATGACTATGGATATGGATGCAGAATTTTGAATTTTCATATGTCATGAAATATTTTCACTCTTTTGATTTTAAAAATAATTTTGAATTAAGCTGTAAAAATCATTTTTAGCTTACAAGCTATTACAAAAACAAGAAGCAGGTCAGATTTGTCCCAATGGCCATAATTTGCTGACCTCTCCTATAAATTAGTTTCATTCTTCCAATCAGATGATAATATAATCTTTCCTTAAGTTCAGCAGGTATTTACTTCCTGACCATTACACAAAAAATAAGTTAGCCTTTCAAGGTACACTTATAGTGTTAGTAGTGTTGTAGGAGTTTTATTTGTTTGTTTAAGTTTCAGGAGTAGAAAAAGGAAAGCTAACAGAAAGAGGCCCATGGTAGTTTAAGAGTGGGCATCTCTGCTTTGCTAGATTATTTCTCATCTCCATGGCTTAGGGATAAAGGAAAGCCCAAGTAGGTAGGCATGCTAAAAAGCAATTTGCTTCACCATAGCCATAGTAGTCTTTGTTAATAAAAGGATATAGCAGAGGCACCTGGGTGGCTTAGTCGGTCAAGTGTCTGCCTTTGGCTTAGGTCATGACCCCAACCTGTTTCTCCCTCTCCCCCTGCTTGTGCGCGCTCTCTCTCTCTCTCATAAATAAAATCTTTTTTTTAAAAAAAAGGACAGTGCATTTCTTTTTTTTTTTTTAATTTATTTATGATAGTCACAGAGAGAGAAAGAGAGAGAGGCAGAGACACAGGCAGAGGGAGAAGCAGGCTCCATGCACTGGGAGCCCGATGTGGGATTCGATCCCGGGCCTCCAGGACCGCGCCCTGGGCCAAAGGCAGGCGCCAAACCATTGCGCCACCCAGGGATCCCAGGACAGTGCATTTCTTTTAAAGCAGTCTATGGTCTGTGTTACAGTTAGGGAATGAGGAATTTGCTGAAGTTTTAATGCAGTCTATTCCTTTAATTTATGGCAAGGCAGCAAGAAAATGACAGCAGTTTGAAAGCAAATGGTGTATAGGTGGCACTTGGTCAAATACTAAAGGTTTCAAGGAAAGTCCTCTTGGTTCATTGTCAGATCATACCAAAGTACCAAGAAAAAAAGGAAAATGTCATATTAGCATAGTTGCTTTGCAAATGTCAGTTTTAACAATGCTCAGGTGACAAAGTTGGTGCTCCACCACTTATTTATTTTAATCAAAGAAAAATCACAGTTGGAAATCCAACCAGAATACTGTCAAATGCCATTAGCCTTTTTACACTTCAGTCAAAATGGTGGGTGGGTTGCCTCTTCTCAAGAAGGTTCAATTAAGATAATTTCCAGCATTTCTAAGTTGGTAAGGGTCCTCATAATAATAATAATGAATGTAGAATCCAGAGTTCTTTAAAAAAAATTGGCTTCCAGGCTGAAAACACAAGCACGAATTTAACCATTCCAGCATGATATTTTTGCAGACTGCCCAGCCTTCGAATAGCCAGCTGCAATAGGAAGATGGCCAAGAAAAGAGGACGATGTGCCTGGCTGGCTTCCCACCCTACTTCCTTTCCCAAACTGATGACTTTTTTCATAAAAAAATTTTCCCATAAGGAAATCTAGAAAAGGATTCTTGCTAGAGATATACATGAAAGAATTAAACTCTCCAAATATATACTAAGAAGAGGTCATGCTGTTTCTTGTATTCCCTGTATTGTGATTAAAACAGAACGAAGACATTTGGGGCAAACTTGCTAGGGGGAGAAGAGCACAATTTGTAGTTCCTCAGGTTTTCAGAGGTGAAACTTAATTGAACTTGATGTGGAAAAAAGCAAAGAGTAAAAAGTGCTGCTTGAATGGAGGCAACTTGAATCAGTAAAAGCATGCTATGTGTAGAGTTCCTTGTGGGGTTGAAGTTTGTTCAATAAATGTTTCTACAAAGTTACATTGCTCTCCCTATTTCACTGGTAGCAGTTGAGCCTCAGAATCACCACCATTGTTTCTTTTCTTATAAATATCCACATATTCATAAATCTAAAGATATCTGTATTTATCTAAATATCTATCAAAATACTAGAGATAGACTTCACTTTGTCCAGTAAACACTTACTAGAAATATTATGTGTAAGTAGAATCTTTGAATCAAATTCTATTTTCCCACTAATTTTCATGATTTTGGAGAGATATTTAATGTTATTTTTATTGATCTTCAATAGACCATGGTTGCTAACACTTTAGCATTTTTCTTTTCCCCCTATTCTTAGCTTATGTCAAATAGCAATATATAAACAGATCTAAATGTACTTGTAACTTAAGACAATTTGACTTTAATATTTTCTGTATAGTGAAAACAAGATTTATACAAATAACCATTTCAATGTACCTGCTCTTAATTTTAGGATTTTAAATAATAGATTCTACTTGTGCATGTGTATGAGCGTGTGTGTGTGTGTGTGTGTGTGTGTACACCCCAACTGTCTTTCATATAAATTTTCTCTCAGGACCAACAATCAAGTTATTCCAAATTATATTATTTATTTATACTGCACCATCATAGAAAGACCTGTAGCTGTATTCTTACCAGAAATGACACATTCTACTGCTTTTCTATTTCTGTAAGATATATTAGAGCTTAGTGTTTGTAAAATTGTCTTGCTAATCTTGGACTTCATTTAATTCCATTTTCTGATTGAGTTCTTTAGCTTGGGTGATTTCTGATGCCACAGACTGCTTTTATTAACTGTAAACATTTATCTGTGATGCCAGAATAATCCAAAGTGTATTCATCCATATTAGTTAATTACCTAATCAATCCAGTGAGCAATTTCAATTTAACCTCTTTTCTGATAGAATTGGCCAACAGCTTGAATGAAATTTCTGGTCAATTAAATCAAAATTTTAGAAAAAGTAGTTTCATGTAGATACAGCTGTACTACGGGGTTTCATCCCCCACCCCACATCATTGAACTAGTGTAATGTGTTGCACATTCATTCATTCAACAAATATTTATTAATTTCTTGCTATGTTCTAGAGATATAATGAGGAATAAGATGGCGTCCCTCTCTTCAGGGTGCTTACAGACAGAATTATTCAAGAGCAGCTGCTTTACTTAGTTTTTTCCACCTGTGGTATCAATATTGTGATTCAAATAGCTAAGTAGTGTTCACTGTATCAGATGTTTAATACTATCCACAGGGGCTCTTTATCTGAGGGCCGGGAGAAACTTTATGACCAATGAAAGAAAAAGTTGATAATTATGAGGACCCACAGTCTGTAATGAGAACTATATCATTTTACAAATCTATACAATGAATTCTAATATCAGCCTCCATTTATTCTTTAGAAAGAAGTCCTGGCCAAGTACAGATCTTCTTATATGTGCCCTATATTTGTGCCTTTCCCACTGAGTCTGATCTCTGCCTTTTTTTTCTTGTAAGACCCTTCATTTTCATACCTAATCTTTGGTCTATAATCCTAGAAATTATTGTGAAATTGTATACCCCTGCATCTCTATCTGGAGTTTGTTATCTCTTCAGTCTGTCTACTGGAGTTGTTCTTCTGGTTGGGACCAAGATGGGGAAGAAAAAAGGAGGAGGGCTACTTTGGAAAGGTCATATCTTATTTGGATTCAGAGCTAAAAAACGGAACCCCCCCCCCCTAAAAAAAAAAACGGAACCCCCACTTGGTACTATTGGTGCTATTTGTCCGTGCCATCTTCTGGGTAACACAAACAGTTCCAAGAAATGGTAGTTACTATTTAACTTAGTTAATAAATAAGATTTGCCACACACTGTGGGTTACACTAGCATGAGAAAAGTCCTCCTGGTGCTTTTCATTTCAGTAGTTCCCAGTTTAACTGCTATAGTTGGTTGCTGGTGGTTTAGTCGTTAGAGCAGCTATTAAATGATTTGGTGTGCTTGTAGAGTTCTATAAACATGTTACTTTTAGTTTCTTTTTTTCAAAGGCTGGCAAAACACTAAATTAGTTGGTTGTTTATGTAGATTCAAATAAAAGAATTTCAAAAGCAAATCTTTATGCCATTCAAGCATTTCATTGTCCATTTGTAGACTGCATGATATAGAAAGCTTCATTTTGCATAGTACAGATAATTGCTAAATAAATATTTTTGGCATTACTAATACATGATAATAGAACTTGAGTGGAGAATTAAATTGTAAGGTCCTTGAAGATATGAGCTGTATCTTAAATCATATCTTTAATCCTTAGTAACTACACAATGATGGGCAATAAATACTCAAAAATTATTTTATGATTTTATAATATCAAAATGATTGAGTTGATAATTTGTTAAGGATCTAGTTTAGGGATTTCAGAGGAAGCACAGGAAATATTTACCTTTCATAGTCTTCCATAAAGAAATATGTTATGCAGATAGCCAGATTCTTCTAAAGACTACTTTCTCTGCACACTGTTTCAGAAGGGGTTTAGGATTTTTAATTATTGGTTGTTTTTCTGCTGTATTGAAACCTTAAGCAAAGGTTTTAAAATTTCAAGCTGTGGATTTCGAACTAACTCCACACTTTATAGCACGTTCTTGGGATTGCCACTACAGTGAAATCTGGGAGAGAAGAGTTCCACAGAGGGCCTAGAAGGTGGTATCATCAACTTTAATGGAATCCATATATGTTGAATAAAGCATAGAATTAAGACTAACCATGAGCATTAGGGAGGATAGTATTTTGTGACTTTATGCATTTTTGAATGTATTCAAGTGTTAACAAGATGATTATTCATTGCACCTGAATATGCATGCAGGTTAATGCTTTCTTACTGAAAGGAGATTTCATCTGGATAGTGTTTATTCACATTGATCTAGCTGACTTCAGAAGGTGATATAGATTTTTCTATAGCCAACAACTGTTAGAAGTCCCAGGCTTGCATTATATTTTCCCTAGTACTCATTTAGCCTTCTTTGATCCTTATTGTCTGTTTTTTTCTAAAGCCTCCTTTCTGGGAAGTTGCAAATGGGTGCAGTAAATATGCTCCATATAGGCATATGTGAATATGATCTGTATTTTCTGTCACCTGCTATATGCAATGTACAAATGCTATGGATAAATGAGCACTTGGATGACTGTAGTGAGTTACACAGTTAAGGAGGCTGTGCTTAAATATGGTATTTATTTACATTCACTAATTGACTTTAAAGAGTGTTATCATAATTTGCTCATGGTGTATGTATTCAGGTCCTTGTAAAACTGAAACCATCATCAGAAAATTATCTCAATATTTTAGTTGACAGTAGGTTGTGACAACAAAACTCCCATTTTCTTCTAACTGCACCCCCACCCTTGCATCACTGACTTGTGCATTGTATACTAAAATAGAGTAGCAAGAGATTAGTGGAATAGGAATAGAGAATGGGCAGGATAAATGTGGGGACATTTTCTGAAAGAGTCAACTTCTAAGTTAGCTTTGTAAAATGGGGAAGGATATGCGTGAGAGGGTAATAGAACCAAATTAGAATTTCCTGCTAGGTTTTCTTATGCTCTGGCTTAGAGAGATCTTGGGCAGAGATAAACCTGTATAAATACATGTTGGATAGAGTTGTCTCCCCATGTTGTGCCCAAGATTGCGAATCCGAGAAACCACCAAGGAGCCCACACCAATGCAAACACACGAGGGTTTATTTACAAGCTCGAGCTTGGGTCCAAGTATACCCGGAGCAGGGACTTGGACCCCGAGGTGGGTTTCAGCTTAGTTTTTTAGGCTGGTCTAGGGGATCTTCAGAAGGGGTGGAGGAATTTCTCAAGTTCTGTTTACATTTTGATATGGGGCTTTCAAGGGCGTAGAGCCCTGTTCTTATTCTAATAGGGGCTTTCTAGGACATTAAGCTGCAAGCTGTTTTCTTCCTGTAACTGAAGTAAGGTAAAGTTCAGCTCTTATACACAGGGGCCTGGGATGGCTGCACTTGTGATAACGCTAAACTCAAAGTGGAATGGCCTTAATTTTCTTGGCCTCCACACCCACTGAGCCCTCTCCTGCCCTGCCAAGTAAGCCAAATTAGGAATGTGATATCTGAGTCATTGTGTGCTTTCTAGTGAAAAAAATGAAGACTTAAAATAGTAGAACTTGATGAATGGAGAAAGAATACCAGATGGCCTGAGGCAGGTAGAGAGAGTAGATTGCACTGTAAGAAAGTCCTGTCTTTCCACACACTCTAGAGTTGTGCTATCCAGTACAATAGCCATTAACTACATGGGTCTGTTTAAATGTAAATTAACTAAAATTTCAGTTCCTTAGTCACACTAGCTACCTTACAAATGCTCAGTAGCAACATATGACTAGCTACTATTCTATTAGATAGAGATACAGAACATTTCTACCACCACAGAAAGTTCTATGGAGCTGTACTGTTCTAAAGCAGTGGGCAGGAATTTGACATATCAATTGGTAGGAGGCCTCTAGAGAGTTGAGTGACAGAGTGACCACAAAAAAAATTTTTGTGAGAGTGGGTGAAAACACGAGTGATTCTAAGTGACAAAGCAAGAAACAAAAGCACAAATAGGTGTATATTTAATGCTTCTGGAAATTTCAAATGTACATCTGTGATGGTTTTCACTGGAAGATAAATCTAGCCTATATTTAAATCAAAGTGATTGAAAATTTGTTCTTTTACTTTGGGTTGATTGGTCTGATATTTTTCACTACAGGTATCTGGTGGATTTACAGGTTATCTTCCCTATTTTTTTCATGTTTAGGCCCAATTCCTAATTTGTATTGGTCCATTGCTTTGATGTCAAGGTATTACCAAACTGTTGTTGAGTATACTTGAAGTATATAAACAGAGTAGTAAAGGGATGCTACATTTTGTGAAAGGATAATTATTTGTCTTTTCTCTACTGTATGTTTCCAGGAGATAGGGGATGAGAAAGTTTTTGATAGGCATTAAGTACTAATCAAATATAAAACTCTATTATACTTCCCATAATACTTGAAGGGATACACACATCTTGATATCGAAAAGATGTTCACTTGCATTGTTTTCTGTGACTTTTCTATTTAAAACCTGTGTTTGTACCTTGCTCAAAATACAATATCCTCATGGGCAAAGATAATTGGTGCAGTTCTTCCCAGTAAGTGCTTATGGAATTAAAGGATGACTGCCTGTGCAGATGACAGCCACTAGTATTAAGTCTTTCCCTACACCCTTTCCAAATGCCTCCACTGACCAGCAAGAAAATTCATTTAGATGGTTCAGATGTTATTTTGTTATATTTGCCCATTAGGATTTAGTTTATTCTTTCTTTTCTTTTATTTTTTTTATTTGTTATGTTTTGTATTTTTTTGTATTGGAGTTCGATTTGCCAACATATAGTAAAACACCCAGTGCTCATCCCGTCAAGTGCTCCCCCTCAGTGCCGGTCACCCAGTCACCCCATCCCCCTGCCCATCTCCCCTTCTACTACCCTTGTTCATTTCCCAGAGTTAGGAATCTCTCATGTTCTGTCACCATCTCTGATTTTTCCCACTCATTTTATCTCCTTTCCCCTATAATCCCTTTCACTATTTTTTATATTCCCTGTATGAGTGAAACCATATAATGTTTGTCCTTCTCTGATTGACTTATTTCACTTAGCATAATACCCTCCATTAGCTTATTTTTTCATTCTTTCATTAAACAATGGAGCATCTACCATTTTTGAGGCATAGTTAGAAGGCCTTGTGACATTTGTGAGGTTAAATTAGGCATTCCCTGCCCTTGAGGTGTTTATAATCCAATAAAAGATTACTACAAAAAAAGAGGGGATCCCTGGGTGGTGCAGCGGTTTAGCGCCTCGCCTGCCTTTGGCCCAGGGCGCGATCCTGGAGACCCGGGATCGAATCTCATGTCAGGCTCCCGGTGCATGGAGCCTGCTTCTCCCTCTGCCTGTGTCTCTGCCTCTCTCTCTCTGTGTGTGACTATCATAAATAAATGAAAAAAAAATTAAAAAAAAAAGAGGAAGTGGATATCATTAAGAGGTATAGGCAAGTTGCTATGAAAAGTTAGAGTAAGAAATGGAAAGGGTGGCTGCCATTTATTGAGTACCTACTATATGCCAAGTTTTTAACCTATGTAACCCTATTGTTATGCACCAGCATGTCTGAAAGGCACATTCTATTATAGAAATAGTACATTTTCAGCAGTAGCTAACTATGAATACTATTAGCACCTATAGGATAGTATACAGCATCTCTTAACTTTGTAGTCCATAGAAAGTCAGCCTCAAATAAGTACTTGAAAGCTTCCCCCTCTCCTTTCCACAACTCCACGCTCTCCCCAGAAGCCTGGCTCCATCATGCTAGTGGCCCATATGGTAGAAGCCTGTTAGACTATCCTTCTTGGATCTATGCTGGACTTTTAGACATCTATAGAGATAAGGTTAAATATTATTTAGATTATTGATGTTAGAGTAATATAAAGACAAATCTTTCTTGCTAATATTAATAATTTTTTGTGTATAACCTTGCTTAAAAATGCTGAGAAGAACCCTTACTATACACAAGGGGTGAGGTTGGAAAGGAACTATAGGGGCATAACACTTCATCCTATCCTCTGTCCCAATACTCACATGCTTACTTCATCTCATCTAATCAAGAAACATTTTATGGAAGACATTGAAGAATCTGGATTTTGAATATGGTAACAGGACCCTGCGTGCAAAAGAACAAATTCAAGTGCTAGGGTTTTGTTCTTCTTGCCATTGCTTATTTGTTTCTTTGTTGTTCAGTTCATATTAGACAAAATAATTCATATATATATATTGAATTCAAAACAATGTGGAGTTCAGTTTGAGAAAGAATGAAATATGAAAGGGACCAGTGGGATATAAAGCTGGAGAGGTTGATGGGGAGAGACTAGGTTGAGGAGAGTCTCATATGCCTAGTGGCTGAAATTTATTTGGTAGAGAAAATGAGCCAAATCACCATCTAATGTGAATACAGCTGTCTAAAAGTGATACATATTGCTTTGCTCTTTTATGAACTAAACTCATATTCACACAGACAAATGTCATCTAGCTAGGTGGTAGTAAAGAACATGTGGTAGAGCTGCCTACTTGGTTCATTCAATTACCATCAGACATGGAATGGTACAGGTATGCTAAGGGGAGGAGGGAGACCCAAAAGAAATAAAATTAATTAATGTCCTCTGACTTCGGAGGATTTATAATTTAATTAGGGAATAGAGTGTGGTCACATTCAAAATGACTGAAGAACACTGGAGGAGAAAATGCTAATAAAATCTCAATAGTTATTCTCTTTTTTACCTTTCTCCAGCACCCCAATTTTGTTGTTGGAAGTAACCTGCCTTTTCAGATTCACTTGAAACTTTGGTAGTTGTATGACAAAATTCTACTGAACAGCCCCTATGCTGAGATTAGACATCACCTCTTCTTATTTTTCTTCCCTTCTGGACTAGAATGAAGATATTATTATGCTGGAGGTGGAGCAGCCATCCTGGGACCATGAAGTGCCAAGACACAAACATAAAAATCAAGTGTCAGGGATAAAATACAAGGATATAATGAACCTAGAATGTTGATGACGTAGTGAAGGACCTGGGCTGCTGGTACCAGCCCTGGGCTGCTTATCTCTGGCCTTTTCATTACGTGAGAGGAAAAATAACCCACCCATTTGTTTCAGCCACTGAGGTTGGGTCTTCTGTTACTACTCAAAGTCAAATGCAAACCCAATTGATACAATACTCATAGAGTAGCCTATCCCAAAATGCAAATGAGTATGTACACGGTAACACCCTAAGAAGGCTTTATGAATTTGTTTTTAAGCTTAGATGTAAACTTTGGAGGATTAAAGGAGCAATTCCATATGTTCAGTAGTAGCAAATGCAAATATGGAGTTGTAATATAAAATTACATTCATCAGAGGAAAGAATTTAAAGAAAGCCAACGGTGGAATAAATTAATGTTAGGGGTGTGAAACGTGTATGTGGGTATGTGGGGAAAAAAAAAAAGGTGCAAGTGGTGTGGAGGAACATCAGAAATCATGAGGTTCAAATAATAAATAGAAAGTCCTCCAGTCTAATTGGCCTCCCCCTCCCAAAAAATAAGGTTGCGGGGAAGTGACCCAATCTGAAGAAGTGACCCAGTCCGAATGCAAAGCCCCTTCCCTGGGATCCATCCATGTCTTCATTTACTCTTATAAATGAATCTATGATTTGTCTCTGGCCAAGCCTAAATGAATACTATTCTTTTTCATTAGTAAGTTCTTTAAAATCAATAATGTTTTCTTTAAGGGAAAGCTTTAGCTGTTACAAATTTATATTCCATTAAATTTTCACTTTCATTGAGATTTTAAGCTACAGACTATATGTAATTTTACTGAATTACTGAATCCCGGGGATCTCGCCCTGAGCCGACAGATGGTCAACCTCTGAGCCACCTAGGTGTCCTGGCGTCCCAGGATGGAGTCCCACATCAGGCTCCCCGCAGGGAGCCTGCTTCTCCCTCTGCCTCTGTCTCTGCCTCTCTCTGTGTGTCTCTCATGAATAAATAAACTCTTTTTTTTTTTTAAGAAGGCTTTGAGTGTTGCAAGGCTTTGTATGAGGTTTATCTTTATAGGTCATTTAAGAGGTGGCAAGTAAGGGTAAATGAAGGTGTCATAGGTTGTGGGGGTGGATGTATCCTTTTCCCATGTAAAGTTTGAAACCCAAGGCAAATTAGGTCGCAATTTTTTATGTGTAGTTCCTAAGGTAGGTTAATATGTATCAGAGAAAGGAAACCTCAGATCTCATCATTTTGGATGCCATATTTCAGGATATTTTGTTTTAAATAGGGCCCCAAAATGATATAATTAAAAGTTATGTAGCCTAAGTTGAGCTGTCATAGAGACTAAAAATTCAGTACAGTTTTCCCCCAAAAGTAGTTGGCTGAAAGTATAACATCGGTACTCTATTATTTTCCTTGCATAAAATTAACACATCACAATCAATGGTTATTTTCAATTATGTAGCATCAAATGAGTCTTAAAAGAGATTAGAGCAAGATTTGTGGTAGTTTTGGAGAATTCCTGCAATTGACAGTTTGACACAGCATGATTTCAGATTATGTCAAATCCTACAAAAGCATGTGTAGACTGCTTGGGAGGAGGTATTCTTTTCAATTCCATCTTGTTGGAAATATTTGCCA
This sequence comes from Canis lupus familiaris, assembly GCF_011100685.1. Lineage (NCBI taxonomy): Eukaryota > Metazoa > Chordata > Mammalia > Carnivora > Canidae > Canis > Canis lupus. Next base: position 79,131,517 of record NC_049260.1, read on the forward strand.
TGAAGTAATAATAATGCCTTTAATATGCAAATGATTATAATTGCATTTATTACACTGTCAAATGCAAGCTCAAATACCGGTTGTTTTACAACCCGGCACATCACACAAAATAAGAGAAAGGACTGCTTTCATTATTGAGTTTACGAGAGGAAGAACAAATTCTTTTTTCCCTGAAGTTGCTTTCTTTTTCTCTTAGATGTGTTCTTTCCCCCAACCTTGAAAAAAAAAGAGTTTAGCTGATCACTGAAAAATTTTGACATACAGATTTTCTCCTTAGCCTTCATCTATATCCCAATAGTCCTATGTGTGTACAACACTTTCACTAACATAAATTGCACTTGAAGGGGACTTTGCAGTAAACTACCTTTATTCTTATGTACTATTTGATTTACTGTTTTGTTTTTTTTTTTTTTAATTTCCCAGGTGTCTCATCATTTCTTTATCACTTAAATAGGACTACTGTTTTGTCCCATTCATTTTTCCAGCTTCATTCACCTGGGCTCATTTCATCTTTCACTCCTAGATGAAGAGGCCCTTCATAGATGCTGTGTTTATCCCATAATTAAGCACATGTGTGAGGAGAAGGGGAGGAAATAGACGCTTTGCAGCTTCAGTGAAGGTTGTTTAAATCTGACTTTCAAAAGACATTCCCCAGTATTTGGGACTTCTCTATTTTCTCACATAGAGATCATTTTATTCAGAACATTAAATGCTTAGTGGTCTTGGTATACCTCCTAGACTCAAAAGATTGCAGCCAGAGTCTCCTTTCCACAGATGGATGTGGAGGGTGTATGAGTCTATTGTCTTCCGTCCATTTCTTTGCCTCCCTTATTTGCTCCTGCCCATCTTTCCTGTGCTATCTTTCCTTCTCCCCTTCATGGAAGCAACCACTTACACCAATGCTTTATTGGTAGCAACACTTTCTTTGGGTTATTTTTTTTACTTGTCTAAGTTCTTCCTTCCAACTACCTATAATAGAGAAATGAGCAGTTTTACCATCAATATTGGAAGATTCTGAGCTAGGACAGATTTACCATCAATATATTGGGAGAGTTTGTTCTTTCTTTTCCCTCTGAATCACAGACAGTTCAAACTCTTACTTCAAATGTAAATCTTGGGAAGGCTGTGCATTAAACCAGTGTCAGCCACTAACTCCTATATACTAATTAGGTTGTTAGAGGTTAGCCTCATTATTAGTCAGCCTCTAAGGGGTGGGGCCTGAGACAGATGAGTTGGGGTGCTAAGGGCGAAGTCAAGAGCCAGTACATGGGATCTTCCATGAAGGGTATAGTCTGTCTCCTCATGCTACTGTCCTTATGCAAGTTCTTTTTTTCAGCAGCTTTCCCAGTGTCTATCCCTCAAATTCATCATCTGCTCTCTAGCCAGGTGGTATTTTTATTTGACTTTGAAAAAGATTTTATTTATTTATTTATTTATTTATTTATTTATTTATTTGAGAGAGAGAGAGAAAGGGCAGAGAGAGATAGAGAGAGAGAGAGAGAGAGAGAGAGATAAACAAAGTCCCTGCTGAGCATGGAGCCTGATGTGGGGCTCCATCTCGGGACCCTGATATCATGACCTAAGCCAAAGTCAGACACTTAACCAACTGAGCCACCCTGGTGCCCCAGGGTGATCTTTTTAAAACTCACATGTCCTATTTAAACTGTAATGGTTCCCACTGTTTACAGTATAATATTTTGGCTCCTTAGTATAGTTAAGATCCTTTAGGACGTGGCCCTAGAATCTATTTTCTATCTCTCACTGTCATGTACTATCTTCTCACTTTGCTTTCTAGTCCTGCAGAGTTGTTTCTATTTTACCTATGCACCCCAAGTGGTTTGATGAACTCCCTGTCTTTGTTTTTGTTCACAGTGTTTCCCGTACCAGGAGCATTCTTTTTCTTATCCTTTGGCTAACTGCTCATTGCCAGCACCTACCACAGAGCCTGATAGATAGCAGCTGCTAAAATTGTATGGTTTAATGAATGAATGAATGAATGAATGAATGATTTCTATACATCTCTCAAGACTTTGCTTAGAGATTCTTTCACTGGCTACATCGATATACCCTCTCCACCAGTCCAAGTTGGGCAGAAACCTCTTGCTTCCAAAGCACACTATACCCACCCCCATCATAACACTTACCTTCTCTAAATGCAAGGTTCTTGCATTTTTTATTATGTTCTTTGTCCCCAACACCTGATAAAGGACCTGGCTGAGAAAGGTGTTCAGTAAATGTTTTTTGAACCCAATTCTTATTTTGGAGAATAAGGATCAGCAAATCTTGGTCAAGTGAATCCTAATTTCTCCTCTTCTGTTACCAATCTAGCCCCCAGAAGACAGAGTATCTCTTAAATATTTTTAATAGCGGTCAGTGTTTTGGATATTAAACTGAGATAGTACATATAAAGCTGCTTTACGAATCCTAAAGTATTTTAGTGATGAGATGCATTATTATCTATTTTGTACATATCAAATGAAAAATATTATTTGGACCACATTCAGTCAAAGGCAGGGCTCTGCACTTTCCTACTTCAGCCTTCCTCTGTTAGCTTTGATCCCTAAAACCCTCAGATTTTCCTGCAGTAGTTCAGTACACAGAAGGCATGTTGGCGAGGAACTGTCAGAATGGGGATTATTTACAAAGAATAGCATTAGTTAGGGTCTTCCTTTCTTAGATTCAAAATTACCCAGCTGCTGCAATAGCTTTGCAGACTTGGATTTCAAAGTAATATTAGACATATTCACCAGACATTTCCAGCATGGTTGCCTCCTTTTAATCTTCTTCCCAGTCTTTGAGAGGTATAGGGTGTCCCTGTCTTTGTCCCTGTGGAAGTATGGTCATTTCTTTTGGGGACCCAGGCTTATCAAGTTATCCAGCCTATACTGATGCCAGAGCCATCTCCTTTGCTGCTAAGACCATACAGTAGCTCTCACTCCTAAGAAACCCATTTTGGGCTATGTGAAAAATTAACCCTGTTCTGCCCCTGCCTGAAAAGTAGGTATATCCTGTTCTACCTTTCATCCCAGCTGGTCCAAAAGGGTTCTGTTCCCTTTCATATTGATCTTATGTCATATTCTTCTGGCTCTGAATTTGTACACTAGGCCTTCACAGAGCCTCTCCCTCCTGTTTTTGCTCTTTTGAGAAAGTCTTAGAAAGCCTGAGAAAGTATCCTGAAGCCCTTGGTCTATTAGAGGGTGGGAGAAGATTTCAGCCCTACCTATTCTTTCTATCTGAGCAGCCTAGTGTTTTCCAAATTCTCTTACCTCGATCATATAGGTCTTACATTTGTATTTTGTATTTCAGAAGCTCTTGTTCCTGACTTCAACTGTACTTCCTTAAATATATATATATATATATATATATATATATATATATATATATATTTAAGAGCTTTATTGAGATATACTTCACATAATACACAAGAGTCATTTAAAGTATACAATTCAGTGGTCTTTAGTGTATTCATAGAGTTCTGCAACCACTACCACAATCAATTTCAGAACATTTTCACCAGCCCCCCAAAATCCCCAGACCCTTTCACAGCCACACCCTACCCCATCTGGCCAACTACCCCTGGCAAACACTAGTCTACTTTCTGTTTTTGTACCTATTCTGCACATTTCATATAAGTGGAATCATAATATGTGGACTTTTGTGCCTTCTTTCATTTAGCATCATGCTTTCAAAGGTCAACCATGTTTTAGCATGTGTCAGAACTTTATTCCTTCTTATGATAATATTCCATTGTATGGCTATATCACATTTTGTTTAACCATTTGTCTGTTAATCGGTGTTTCAGTTGTTTCGCTTTTAAGCTATTATGAATAATGCTGCTATGAACAGTCATGAACAAATTTTTGCATGTACATATGTTTTTATTTATCGTGGGTATTGTTAAAAAAATCCAACTAACTAAATTAAAGATCTAATTGGCTTTATTTAACTATTCATAAATTAGGCATCATTCTGTCTAGCAAATAGAAAGGAGCTCTGAGGAGCTGTAGAAAATTGAAGACTTTTATAGGCAAAAGGCAGCAGGGCAAGGAAGTTATTCTAATGAAAAGTGGGTTGTTTCAGGCAAAGTCACCTTCCTTTGGGGGAAGTGGGGGGTATTTCAGGCAGATTACCTCACTAATGCTGACCAGTTAATTCCAGATTGACTAGTTAGTAGTTACATTCCTGGGTGAGGCTGAAATTGCAATAGGGTTAGGTATTAAGTCTTGTTTTGCTGATGTGGGGCTCAGCACACTGACTCCATTTTAGAACTGTTGTTTTTTCCTTCTTTTTTTTTTTTTTAAACAGTATATACCTATGAGCAGAATTGCTAATTCGCTTTTAATATTAAGACTTCAGACTTTTATAGAAACACTAATATATAGTATGTTCTCTTATGAAGGTGGGAGGAAGATGGCATTGCCACTGTTGCCCTCCAAATCCTTAGAGTAAACAAACCTAATTATTAAAACAAGTTGCCTTTTTCCTGCCTTCAAAGTATTCATAACAGGGTATTATTATGTTAACAAACTCTGTGTAATAAGGTAATTGTTTTATTTTTCTCCTGCTTATCAAAATCAATGATATATTAACATTTGCATTACAAACCATCCTATTTAAAGTGGTAAAATAGCCTTCTCCTAGGAAAATATTTTTTCTCTACATATGGCTGAAGCTAATTAGGAAATAGAGGGATCCCTGGGTGGCGCAGCGGTTTAGCGCCTGCCTTTGGCCCAGGGCGCGATCCTGGAGACCCGGGATCGAGTCCCACGTCGGGCTCCCAGTGCATGGAGCCTGCTTCTCCCTCTGCCTGTGTCTCTGCCTCTCTCTCTCTCTCTCTGTGACTATCATAAAAATTAAAAAAAAAAGGAAATAGACCTACAGCTCTAACACAAATTCTATATTCTCAGGAATCTGTACAAATTACAATTTTGATGGCCAATGTAACGTCCTAATTTTTATTTCATACCTGAACAGCAGTATTGGGTTGACAGTATCCAAAGGAATTCATTTGAAAATGTACTATTTGTATTTTGCAAATAGTATGCTGTGAATGTGTTATCTGATGAAGCCTATATTTTCTTGTTAAATTTACTTAACATTTTATTGAAATCTAGGAAATTTGTTTTAGTGCAAAGGAAGTAGAGATATAATCTCTCAGGCACACGTGAGGGTGGTGAAGATAGTGATTTTTAGTTTTGTCTTAAAGGGAATTCTAAGTTGCCATTTTAACATCCACAAATAAGTTCAAGTTTGCCCCTGGATCTAAGACATTCTTAGAAGAACGTTTCCATATTAGCAAGGAAATTCTCCTAGGTCACTGGATGTGCAGTGTTTGGCTCTGTTTTTGAGGCAGAAAACAGAAAACAAAAAACAAAAACAAAACAAAACAAAGCAGTGCATTCATAAGGGATGAGAAGATGACAGCAGCCGAAGCCAACTTCTTAGAGACTGAGACTGAGACTTTTACAGATGGCAAACCATGCTGCTATATTAGTCTGAAGCCTTAGCATTGATTTTTTGTAGGGAGAATCTATGGAATCTCTTTTAAAATGCCAAACATGTCTTTTAAGGACAAAAGCCAAGCTGCTCTTTTAGTCTGAAGTACTTATCTTAGCTTTTTTTTTTTTTTTTTTTTTTTTTTTTTTTTTTTTGGTGGGGAGAATTTCTGGCATCTTCTTTTTAAATGCTAAATATGTATTTAAGGTATATCTGTATGTATGATCTCCATAGACTGAAATTTCACTTGAGTGATCTAAAGTCCAGGAAAAAGGAACATAATGACAGTCCTTAAGTGAAAGATCTGCAAAAATATGTAAAAAGTAGCAGAAATGGGGGAGAAAAAGCAGTGGACTTAACATCTGGTTGCAGTCCTACTGCTGCCACTTACTAGGTATATAACCTTGAGTACATTGCTTAACTATTCTGTGCCCATTCAGTGCCATAGTTTCCTCATCTGTAAAATGGGAATAAAGAGTAATAATACCTATTTCATAATGTGGTGATCAAATGAGGACATGCCTATGAACGCATTGTGCAAATGGTTAGTCATAAGACAAATATGCATTTAAGTAATTGTTTTTTAAAAAATCAGTTTAAATTTTAATTAATAATGATAATAACACATTGTTCTTCATAGAAAGGTTATCCTATGGTATCTGGATTAAGTGAAAGGGGAGACTAGATTTACATGAATTTAAATTTTCTTTTTTTTTAAAGATTTTATTTATTTATTCATGATAGACACAGAGAGAGAGAGGCAGAGGGAGAAGCAGGCTCCATGCAGGGAACCCGATGTGGGACTCGATCCCCGGACTCCAGGATCACGCCTGGACCGAAGGCAGGCGCCAAACCGCTGAGCCACCCAGGGATCCCTGAATTTAAATTTTCATCAGTTAACACATGTTCCTTTCAAAATCTAGGCTTTTGTACTATTTCTCTTTACTTCATCACAGTTAAATATATGAAATGAAGATACTCAGATATCAGATTAGTTTAACATTAATATAGAATCATCAGCCGAGCAGGGAAATAACACCAAAACACAATTAAACCAAACACTACTCAAGTAAGTGAGCACTAAAATATCCAAATGCTGTTAACAAAAGATACACTGTACTATCAGGACTTGATTCCGGGTACTCTTTGGTAATTGAGTCCGAGTTCAACATTTAATTTTGTCTGCCAGAGGGGCAGGGTGATAACAAGGTGGCGCACCTTCTAACTCTAGGGTTCTGAGGTGCAAGTCAGGCCCCAGCTTAATCTATTTCCACTAGGCCTATTGAGAGTGAAAAATCCACTTGTTCAAATATTTCACTGACACTAGAAACTGCTTGTTTAAAGGGCCCCCAGGTGTCTTTCTCTCTCTACACAGTGCATTCTTTTTGACATTTCTTTACTTCTCAGTCTTGTTAAATATCTTCATTCCTTTGAGTAAATGAACAGCTGTCTCAGTAGAAAGTAGATCTACTGTCTGTCTCAGACTGGACTAGGCTAACAGTTTTCAGGCTGCTTCAGCCTTAAGGGACAGAACTAAGTGGTTTGTCTTTCATGGAGGGTAATAAGTGCTTCTGTTGTTGGTTGGTTCATCTATAACTACTCAGGGTCTGGCACACAATCTGTCATGGATCTTAATAAATTACCCTTTTGGTTATGCACTTAGAAACAACACTTGTATTACTAATATTGCAACCAAATGTCGAGGTAAATCACCACAGGAGACAAATAGAGCTTAAATAATTTGCCCCACTACTTCCTTGACCTGTCTTGGAAAGTGAGGAAATGGCAAATGAATCAAGTAATAGGAATATCCTGTATTTGTGGAGAAACAGAGAAAATAACTTTTTCTGTGGGGAAAAGTATATAGTATCTGTATTTCTAAAGAGATTGTTTCAATTATGTGTCACTCTTTAAAAGTTTGCTTTTGATTTCACATTGTGAAAAACTTCCTGAATTGTGTCTACTTTCCTAAGTTTATGAGTGTCTACTTTCCTATGTTAATGAAAAGTTGATCAAGTTAAAATAAACTTTCCTATAATGATGGGAACACTTAGAGTGCCCTTGAACAAGTCTGTTGTGTAACTATGGTCCTCAGTGTTTCTGGACCACTGCTTTGACAATCAGTGAATGATGTTCATAGTTATATATGGAGATGTAGATGGTTTAGGAGATTGAGCTGAATTGCACTAAGTTCTTCATTCATTAGAAATATTTTTAATGAAATTACTATTGTGTTTTTTACTCCATGTGACTTGCCATTCCCTTTTCTGAGTATTCAAATCATGAGTTGAGAGTTCTCTTAATTGTTATATAATTGTGATCTAGCTAATTCAGATCCTATTCTAGTAGAGGGGGAGAGAAAAAAGGAGGGGGAGAGAGAGAGAGAGGTAAGGACAGAGAGAGAAAGAGATATTGAGATTACAATAATCAAAATGGTGTCCATTCTATGAACACATTTACGATGTAGGTTTTTTAAAGATTTGCAGATTTATCACAGTGAACAGGAGAAAATTCAACTAGAAGGAAAATTCTACTTCCTCTATCTTACTGACTATTGGGAATGGGGATAGGATGATAAACACAAATAATAAATTTGGGATAGTACCCACAGCCTATGTTATTTTAATATATTAGATAATGAGCTATATGATGACATGAAAAAATTTCACTCCTACAAAAATGGCTTTTTCAGGTATATATTGCTGACTGTAAGTGCATACAATTCATCTTATAAAAGAGAATTTTCTAATAGTTGACTATCATCCTATTCATAGTTCACCGAATGTGCCCTATGGTTCATAAAAATAACAAGGAACATTTTTGTTATGTGATACATCATTATTCTGAGGAGCCACTGCATAGCAACAAGTGCTTCATTTACTGTTTACTAAATCCTGTAATCAAATTAAATGAGGCATTTTATGTGCCCTGTAATTCATTTAAATCATCATACATGTTGGTGATTATATGCAAATTTTGACTATTCATAGGGTCCTATTCAAGGGCATTTTAAAGCCTAGATAGAAAACTTTTCAGTTTCTGAACATGTCAAATGTAATTTAATCAGTTAATTATTTTCTTTATTTAGCTCAGCTGAACTCTGAGACAACTTGACATGTATGTTAGTCCTCTTTCAACATGCATTAACACCAGGGTTTAGAATAATTTTTCCAACTTGGAGTCCTTATGGGCAAATGTTCAGGTATGTCTGCAAAGGGCCAAAATATGAACTGGGTTATGTACTAATGATAAACACCATCATAATTCAGCTAACATTTGTTGAACATGTTTTATATTCCAATCACATGACCTATATTAGCTTACTATATTAACTTACTTAATTCTGACAACGATCAAGGAGATAATATTTTCATTTCCCCCTATTTATATATGAGGAAAGTGAATCACAAGGGGGTTAAAAATTGTTCAATTTTGCATGGGTTCAAAGTGGCAGACCGAGAATACAAACTCCATTAGCCTGAACTTAATATCCATACTCTTAATTGCTAAACTATTCAACTCACTGATGTCAGCATATGATATGGTAGAGTCCTATTGCACCAAAATTATTGGTTTGTCCTGTACCCTTTAGTTTCTGTCCCATTTTTTTCCTCTCTTAATCTCAGTGCCAAACACCCATTGTCTCCATTGCCTTACTACTCAGGGCATCCTACATCTTATGCTGATAGTTTGGGTCCCCAAATTTGGAGTTTTGAGATCAGAATAAAGGTTGTTATGGTTTTAGTTTTGTTTTCTTCCTTATTGTGTTCAAACTCTTTATTTAACTCTTTCTATTGCTCCTGTGTCTTTCACTGGATCCCCTGCTCTTGTTCCTCCTTCTGTTCTCCTTCTTCCTTCATTTTTTTTTCTTTATAAATGCATTTGTTATCATGACTCCAAATACTACCTCTATCTAAGCTTTCTTTCAAACCTGTATCACCAGCCCTATGATTTTTACAAGCTCTTTTCTTTTCAACCATCTACTATACCTGCCATGAGCTCAATTAGCCTAAGAACAAACTCATTACCTGTTTAACCAAACCAGTCTGACTATCCCTTTTTAATTGTAATGGTGTGATTCAGCCTCAAAATTCATTTGTTATTCATTCTTCTGATTCCTTATCTCCTCAATCATCAAATCCTGTTGACCCTTCTTTTGTATTTTATCTCACCATTAAATCCTTTGTATTCCCAGGGCCTGAATATTTTCCAGGCATCATTATCTCTTGCTTATAAGAGTACAATAACCTTCTGGTCTCCTGCCTTCCATGGTGCTTACCCCCTTGTGTCTTTTAAGATTTCATATCCCGATAACCTGTTTGCTGAGGTTAGGCAAGAGGAATACACCCATAATAAACTAGAATTAAAATAAGTGCCAACAGAATAGTTTGGAGTCAGGGGAGCAAACTCGTTTTGTTGGTTGGGGTACTCAGGGAAAGCCTTATGAAGGAGATAGAATTTAGAATTTATTTCAATAAAAAAAGACTAGGGGAAGCATTTAAGATTGGGGGACTATGGGAATAGAAGCTTGAGATGAAAAGGTGAGAAAAAAAGTTAGGTGAGTGGCACCTGGGTAGTTCAGTGGGTTAAGCGTCTGACTCTTGGTTTTGGTTCAGGTCATGATCTCAGGGTCATGAGATGAAGCCCTGAATTGGGCTCTGCACTCAGTGTGGAGTCTGCTTGAAATTCTCTCTTTCCCTCTCCTTCTGTCCCTTCCCCTCTCGCTCTCTCTCACTCTCTCTAAAATAAATAAATCTTAAAAAGATACCAAGTCCTTAAAAAAAAAAAGTTTGGTGACAGTAGGCTTGGCTGAACTAGAATGCTATTGTAGGAAAAATAAAGTTGGAAATGTAGACTGGGCTCTGCTTGTAGGGAGGCTTGAATACCATGGAGAGAAACATAAAATGTATCCTGTAGAAAATGGATAGAGACTTGATAAAATTGGCATTTCAGGAACATGAATCTGGCAGCTGTGTGCAGGATAGATTAGTGAGAGGAGAGACTGGAGAGAGGAGGACTGGACAGGAGGTAGTAATAGAGTTCAGATGTGAGTTAATGAAGGCTTTCAATAGGATGGTAGTGGGAACAGAACTGGTGAGATGGATGCAGATGTAAGAAGCATTATGGCAGGACATTTGATAAGGTTTTTGAAAGGCTATCAGAGACTTTTAATATCTCTTCTTCATAGTCTCTTTTCTTCTTCCAATGCTGTTTATTGAATGAGATTATATATTTTATATTTCAGTAGATGCTTGGTATATGTTGGTTGATTTTATTCTAACATTTCTGGCTATGGTGTGGGCTCTGCTTCATAGCTAACATAGGTTTAAAACAGTTTTTTTTAATTTTTTTAAATTTATTTATGATAGTCACACACAGAGAGAGAGAGAGGCAGAGACATAGGCAGAGGGAGAAGCAGGCTCCATGCACTGGGAGCCTGATGTGGGATTCGATCCCGGGTCTCCAGGATCCCGCCCTGGGCCAAAGGCAGGCGCTAAACCGCTGCGCCACCCAGGGATCCCGCTAACATAGGTTTAACTCTATTTGCATTTTTAGCAACACTTCACAAAGTGAATGTATTTGCACAAATGACAGATGTTGTTGGCTTCATTTTGTAAACTATTTAAAATTTGGCTCATTTCTTTTCATTTTCAAAATATGTTTTATTCAAGGGAACTATATGGCTACTCATCTCGGAAGAGATTTGCTATTGCCTGAAAAATACAGTTGGCTTTATGATCCTAATGTTATAAAGCAACCAGGTAATGGAGTATCTCTATAAAAAAGGTATTAATTTGACCGTGAGACTCTTTTTCAAATACCAATATATTTCATATTCTAATGCCAGTTTCTACAAGCATACATATAAATGTTCCCTTAAATTGATGATTGGTACAACTTATATTGATAAGATTTGATGTATTTCACAGTACTTCCCATTAGAGGAAATTGTTAGAGGAATTTCTCTGTTATGGCTAAAATTTTAGAGCCCTGAATTCTAATGCCAGGTCTGCCCATTAAGTGTTGTGAGAATTTAGGCAAGGCACTTAACTTTCCTGGGTCTCTTTTTCTCCCACCTGTAAAATCAATGAGAGGCTTGGACTACATGAACTTTAAGGTCTCTTCTAATTCAAAGTCTATGATTTTATGATGAAGGCAAAATAATCACCTGCCCTCTGGTATTGGGTTAAGCCAAATGTCAGAAATCATAGCAAGGCTTGCAGGAAACAGAGTAAACAGCTCTCTATGTGGAGTGAAGAGCAGCATTTTGTCCAAAGTACTTCGCATGTCTGTCCCAAATGGCTTTTCTGCCACCCAATTTTGAAACTTAAAAATCCCCTCCTATTATTTTAATGTTTTTTGTGTAAAAGCAATATGTTTCCAGAAGGCCCATTTGGAAATTTATGAGATGCAGAACCTTTCAGGCTATCACCATTAAGTTAGTGCAGATTCATTTATTTCTAAAGAAAAAGAAGATTCTTGAAGGGATTTGGTACAGGACAAGCCTAACTACTGTCCTATCTCATTCTCCCATTTTCTGTCACTTCCTTTCACTTTCATTTTCTTTCACTTCCTTTCATCTTTCCATTTTTCTCTCTTTTGGTAGTAGAAGAGGCAGAAAAAGAGCTCTAGTAGAAATATTTGGGAAGAGGGGATCCCTGGGTGGCTCAGCGGTTTAGCGCCTGCCTTTGGCCCAGGGCGTGATCCTGGAGTCCTGGAATCGAGTCCCACGTTGGGCTCCCGGCATGGAGCCTGCTTCTCCCTCCTCCTGTGTCTCTGCCTTTCTCTCTCTCTCTCTCTCTCTCTATCACGAATAAATAAATAAATCTTAAAAAAAAGAAATATTTGGGAAGAGATGGGATTTCTAGCTTGCTCAGTTTCTCAGTCTGAAAGGGAATAATGGCAGCAGGTGACATTTTCCCCACCTCCACTCTGGACCTTTATAGTCAAAACATCCTACTAATCTTCATTCTCTAGAGAATGGAAAGATATTCCCTCTTACAGACAGCCTGGAAAAGCTTAGTCTAACTCTTACTAGCTCTATAAATTGGGTACCGTGTTTAATGTCTTTTGAACTTAGTTTCATCTCCAAAATCAAAATTAAATAATACTCATTGCATAGAGTTGTGAAGAAGTTTAGACAATATAATATATGTAAAGTGCCTAGTGTAGTTCCTGGTACATAGTAAGTGCTATAAATACTAGAACTTCCTCTCCCACAGCCACCAGCCTAGAGTATTTGGGTGCTGTGAAAGGAGAGTTCCTCCAGATAGCCAGTGGATAGAGCATGCCAGAGTATTCAAAATCAAGGTGATGAGGGCAAGCAAAGGTGGGGAAACACAATGCTGAGAAGGAAACTCCTTTGTGTTATATAAAGGGGAAGGGACTTGCCCTAGTTTGCACAGTAGTTAATGGAAGAGATGGAATCAGGCCCATAGTATCTGACTCTCATTCTAGAGTTATTTTTCCTATTCAGACCACCTCCTGAAAATCTGCTTTACCTATTTCACTATGTAGCCAAAGGCAGGCAATTGTACAGGCTCTTGCAGTTGGTCCCAGTAAGAGATGATGATAGTTTTGACTATTAAGGTAGCAAAGGAGGAGATAATGGAATTTAGAATACATTTTGAAGAACTGAATGATGAATTAGATGTGGGGTATGGTAGAAATAGAGGAGCCAAGAATAACCCTTAGGTTTTGTGCCTGAGTCGAAATGAATGGGATTGTCCTGTATTGAGAGAAAAGAAGTGATGAGGACCACATGAAGGAAAGAGGAGAATCAAGAATTCAATTTTGGATATGTTAAGACTTGCATTATCAAGAGCCTTGCCTAGACTTCGGAAGTAAAATGTCAAAAAGGTACTTACTGTGGATGAAACCCCATTAGCATCCCCATGGTTCTACTCCTTTTAAAACTATTTGATAATAACCCCCAAAGGGTCCATATTCTGACCTCTCAAAGAAAAATTGTTTAAGAAGGAAAACTAAAACTCATCCACCCTAAAGATAAATAATAACCTGAAGTATGTCTTAAAATTACATCAAAATTAATATTTTAACAATAACAACAAAAATCTCTCCCACTTGCTGGGTGAATTCATAAAATATTACTCATTAGAGCACTTTTATATTGTTCATTAAGAAATAATGTTTTTGATTCATAAAGTTTCAGTGATGGAAGATGTGTTTGATACAGGTCAGAATCCCTGTATGCCTGTCCACACACTTTATTGGAATATATCTTTTGCTGTCCTTAACTCCCATTTTCATCCCATATGACACTACCTCCGAAAACAATACTAAGATAGAAGGTGATATGTTCTAATAATCCATTTTTCATGAGAGGAAACAAACTACATGGATTAAGTGACTTGCTTAAAGGTTATTCAGTTAATGGTTACATAGACCTGGTTTAAAGAGCCGATATACTTGTTATTGTTTGTAATGAAAATGTTTATTTTCTCAGAAAATGTTTACTTTCTCAGAACATTATCTGTTGGGGCCTCACCTAGTAAATCAACCTGAGGCTCATGCTGCTTTGAACATTTGCCATTATGTAAAGTCCAAAGAATGCTTTTACCAACTTCTGTCACCTGTGCTCTCCCTCTCCCACAAAATTGAAAGCAAGGAACCATAGAACTATTGAACTCTCTTTGCAGTCCACTTACAAGTGTGTGATTCAGCTCTAGGTTTCTCATGGATTATTCTGACTGAGCTTATTGTTTTAATGTCTCATTGGTCCCTGTATTCACTCCACAGCCCAATGCAAGCAGATATGAAAATTGTCCTGGCATCCTGGATTCATTCTTTCATATTATTTTGTTATACAACATGATGGAATTTTTTTTGTTTACTGTACAACATGATGGAATTTTATAAATGTGTTTACACCACATCTAGGGATGACTTGCAGTTTAAGGGCAGTGCTACCACTTAAGAGAAAAATGTGAGAATGGAATTAGAATGATATATATTTTAAATGCTGCTTATACCTTTAGGGTATTTCCATATTTCAATTTTGCGAGTGTTCTGAAAAGTTCCTCTGAATATATTTTTAGATATTCAAATATTTTATATATGTATTTTTCAAGCTAGTTTATCCATCTACCTTTCATTTCATCCTCTTAAATAGGAGTCATCTGGAACTTAAAACAAGTAAGCCATAAATGGAGGAGAGAAGAAGGAAGAAAGAGGGACAGAGAGGAGGGGTATGCTGATTGAGATGGATTGATTAATTTCAATTTATCTGAGATGAACAAAAAGGCATATGGGTTTCCCAATTGCTTTGCTTTCAAACTGGAGAAGTCTACACAATTAATCCAAATATAAGAAAGGGAATTCAACAAAATATTTGATGGAAAATTTGTCCTCCTGGACCAAGACATGAAACTCTTTGAAGTGGTCCACCTAGATAGTGAACTCTAGATGTCACCTGATAGGTAGATCATGCTCCCTTTGAACTGGGTATGGTTAAAATAAGCTGCTACTTAAGTCACTACCCTGTTTTAGAAAGTACATCAACAAATTACTATGGTTTTTCTCATTTACTTGAACTTAAAACTGGATTCTGGGTAACAAGATATGAGACAAATGATTGTAACAACTGTACAGTATAAATTGCTCTAGGTGACAGTACCATAGCAAAATTATTATAGGAAGATTCAAGATGCAAATATTATTTATTTGACAGGAAGCAGAAAGACAGATTACTCAGAGACTGTGTACATGTGCTTCTGTAATTGCTCATAAATTATTATGGTTCATGCTAAAATACACCCAATTTGTATATACCACGTGGTTTTATTTTAAATAAGAAAAATACAAATTGTTAGGAATTGGAAAATGTAATCTGCATGATAAAATGAATTACTAACATTGGTAGTAGTCTGTGTGCAACTTTTTCATTTCTTATCACCTATCTGTCAAAATCTTTATTTTATGACAGCTTTTAAGACCATGTTGCTTGCAAAACCACAACAGAAAAATCTGACACTGGAATCTCACTAAAATATTATTTGCCATAAATTAGAGTTCATTATTAGGTGGGTGTATCTTGGACCCTCTCCAAGGAGATTTAGTTTTTGGATGCCATAAGGTACTTTCCCTTATAATGTGGCTTTCCTGGCCCTGATCCTAAAAATTGTGTTACAGGAGGCTTCAGCGGGCTTATCTCTGAATAGCCTCTTTTTAAAAAATGTATTTATTTATTATTTTAGAGAGAGTATGCACATGAGTGGGGGGAGGGGCAGAGGGAGAGGGAGATAAGCAGACTGGGGGGGCAATGGGGGACTTGATCCCAGGACCCTGAGATCATGACCTGAGCTGAAATCAGGAGTCAGATGCTTAACCGACTAAGCCACCCAGGCGCCCCATGCACAGCTCTTTGAACTGAGTTTTATGGTTGGAATAAACTTCCTTCGTTCAGGAATAAATGCCTCCTTATGCAATCCAGTCCATGTCTATTCCCCATTGTTAGATGATACTATAAATCAAGAGTTATATAATAATGTAAAGTATGTGTTTGTCTTACTTATGCTACAGTGGCAAGAGCACTAACTGTGTAGTCAAGAATATGGCTATAGTTGAGGCATGTGAATGGCTCATTCAGTTGAATGTCTGCCTTCAGCTTAGGTCATGATCCCGGGGTTCTGGGACCCAGCCCTAGGTAGGGCACCCTGCTCAGTGGGGAGCCTGCTTCTCCCTTCCCCCCTGCTTCTCTCTCTCCCTCTGCTCTGTCCTGCCCCATTCTGCTCCTACTCTCTCTCTCTCTCTCTCTCTCTCTCTCTCTCTCTGTTGACAGAGAGAGCAAGCACAAGCAGGGGGAGATACAGAGGGAGAGAGATGCAGGTTCCCCACCAAGCATGAAGCCCAATGTGAGGCTTGATCCCAGGACCCCGGGGTTATGACTTGAGCCAAAGGCAGACACTTAACTGAGCCACCCAGGCACCCCAATAAATATTTTTTTAAAAAGGGTAGGGCTGTAACTTATTGATATAAATTGCAAAGCTTCTCTAGATCTCAGTTTCCTAGGTAACTTGGAATAACCATGTATCCTGTCTACCACCCATGACTTGTGAGGAAGAAATGCAAATTTGTGGGAAAATATAAATGTAGAATGGAAGATATTTCTTTTGCTTCTGAAATGAAGATCAATTGCTTCACAATATTATTCAGAATGTGTGTGGTCAGGAACAACTTTGGAATTTTTGGAAGAATTCAAATTAGGCATAGTATTCTAGGGCATGTTATATATACAATGGCAACAACTGTCTGAAGAGAAAATAAACACAAGTTTCCTTAAACAGCTTATTTCTGTGCATCAAATGATGTTAAGACAAATATGTTTCATCCATTATTTCATGTAACTGAATTATGTTTTAAAAAATACTTAATGAAGGAAACTTCAGAATTGCTCTTTTACACACATGGAAACTCACATTTATAAAAATGGGGACACTATGCAAAATTCTGTGTATGACAGTAGAGTTAGGCAATTGTCTTTAAGTTTCTCTAACCTTTAGATCAGGTGTAGGCAAGCTATGGTCAAGGGGCCAAACCTGGCTCACTGCCTGTTTTTATAGGGTTCTATTGGAACACAGCGATGCTTAATTGTTTATATATCATCTATGGCTGCTTTCTCATTAAGGTGGCAGAGTTGAGTGTTTCTGATAGACAGTATGACCTACAGAACTGAAAATAATTATTATCATTATCAGAGCCTTTACAGAAAAAGTTGGCTGGCTCCTGCTCTATACATTGTAGAAAAGGCTGCTCCCAAAGTTCCTCCCCTTTGTCACATGAAATACACCCTTTTTCCATGATGTGTACCATCTTTTTAGGTACTCATTTTGCCTAATGAAGGAAGCTACAAGGATCAGATGACATGTGTCTTGTTTCCGTTTTTGGTTCCTTCAAATTGTCTTTCCAACTTTCCCTGTATAGGCAATAAGAATACTAGCTAGTCTTTACTAACTGGAGTTCCCTGACAAGTTTAGAAGATTTTGTTTCTCATACAAGTATTGAAGGGAGGTAAACCACATTTTCTAGAATCTTTGATATATCTGTTAATATATCATGCATATTTCACATTGAATTAGCAGAACCTGCAAGTGTGATACACAATAAATACCCTCTATGCTTTCTACCCTGGTCTCTGGAGCTCCTTTTATTTCTGGATCCTTACCTTTTGCA
Source organism: Canis lupus familiaris (assembly GCF_011100685.1). Classification (NCBI taxonomy): domain Eukaryota; kingdom Metazoa; phylum Chordata; class Mammalia; order Carnivora; family Canidae; genus Canis; species Canis lupus. The sequence continues at coordinate 79,149,205 of NC_049260.1, forward strand.
GGTGTCTCCCTGCATCACATCACATTCCTAAGAAGATGGCCATTTCAGGCTCAGGAAAGAAAGGAAAGGCTCACAGTCAGGCTTAGCCTGAGGAAAGAAGAGACTGGTCCAAGGTCCTTTCCTATTTGCATTTGTCCATCACATCACTGAACTCGATTTAAGGGCCTGCCATTTCATTAAGACTCCCCACATCCCACCTTTGTTCTAATGATGAGATTTAAGATAACTCTTCTGAAGGCATCACAACCTATACAAGGTATCTGGGAGGTTGATGAATTAGACATTGTTGTAATGAGTTAAGGACATTCACGTGTTTCTTGTTAAAAGCTGAAAGTGGTGAAAAATAACCTAAAGGTTTTCAAATATTTTTGAAAAACAAAACAGAAATCTTGTATTATGTTGGAGTTCACTAATCAAGAGCTGACAGCAGATTGCCTGGTAATCAGGCTGTGCCTCAGAAGCAATGATTGATAGAGTTCACATATCCTTCTTTGGATATGAGATGTTGATAGGATTCAAATTGGTCTGAACTGATTCCCAAACTTCCCTTTTTTGATTATGGTTTAATATGTCCAGGGTCATCAGTTATTCCTGGTTTTCCCAGGACTGTTCTGGTTTTAAAACTGAAAGTCCCATATTCTGAGAAACCCTTCAGTCTCAAACTGGGGCAAGTTGGTTACCCTAGATTTGACTATTGGTTAAAATAATAGCCTCAACCCTATATACTCTGCAAAGAAATGTGGAGAAGATAGGTGATCAAATGCCAGCTAGTGGCAGAAGTGAGATCTGCTAAGAAGCAAACTGAACAGGGCATGGTCAGGTGCTCTGCTGGGTTACTGTAATGGGTAGCATTTTATAGGGGCTCCCTGCCTTAACCACATTTTCCCTTAAGTACTTCGAATTCATGTGCTGTCTCTGCTGTGGATTGGCACTACAGGATAGTCCTTAAAATCTCAGTCCTGTGGGTTTAAGTCCTGGCTCTGCCATTTATAAGCTGTGTGAATGGGTTACCCTGTCTGTGTCTTAATTTCACTATATATAAATAAGGATACTAATAATAGCTACTTCGTGGGATTTAGAAAAATACTAAACAAATCATTACAAAGCACTTAAAACAGTGTTGAACTTAGTATACACTTAGTGCTGGCTACTATTATATCATCCCTGTATGCTTTCTTTGCACGAATCACTGTCATGTGGGTGTCTCATAGCACCTTGAACTTAATGTATTTAAATCTGAACTCCTCATCTTTGTCCCCAACTGCTCATCCTCCTTTGTTGGCTCTCATGAAGGAAGAAAGTTACCTGGGCTAGAAACCTTGGACCACTCGTGACTTCCTTTTTTTCCTTCAGTCTCTACATCCAGGCAATGATGCCTTATACTACCTAAATATCTAACACTGGCTATTCATTGATTCTTTGATTTATATATTCTTCATTTATTATAGAACATTTATTGGGTACCACCCATTGTTCTGTAGAATTTGTGAGCTTAGTATTACTGTCAACCAAGCAGAAACTGGGGAGCCACTAACTCCTCCCTTCCCCTCATTATTCAATGCCAATCCTTCTACCTGTTTTGTATTGCTTATATTCATCCATTCTCTTTTCTATCAGTTTGGTTCATCTTCATATCTTTTTTTACCTGAAGTATGATAATATTCCATAAATGATCTCTATGCTCCCAGTCTTGACTCCCCCAACCTCCAGTCTTTACTCCATACTACAACCAGAATGATTGTTGTAAAAACTATTCTAAAGATCTTTCAATGGCTACATATAACTTTCAGGATAATTTTCAAACTTCTTAGCTTATTCTACAAAGCCTCTTTGCGATTTCTTATTCACCCTGCTAGAATCACCTGACATTTACCCATATGCTCCAGCCGTATGGAACCACTTGTAATTTCCTAAACATCCCACGTTGTTTCAGGCCTCTATGACCTCACATGTGTGGTTTCCTGTGCTTGGGATGCCCTTTCCTCTGTATTCATCTAGCTATTGGCTCCTCATTCTTTAAAATTTAATTCAATAGTCACCTCCTTTGCAAAGCCCCTCCTTAACCTCCCAATCTGGGTTAGCAATTTCCATGACATCTCTTTCCTCTATGGTATCATATTGAAGAGGCAGGATGCTTAATGGTTAAAAGCATGGCCCTAGCAACAAACACATGGGAAAATGCTCCGTATCACTGGCCATCAGGGAAATACAAATCAAAACCACAATGAGATACCACCTCACACCAGTGAGAATGGTGAACATTAACAAGACAGGAAACAACAAATGTTGGAGAGGATGTGGAGAAAGGGGAACCCTCTTGCACTGTTGGAGGGAATGTGAACTGGTGCAGCCACTCTGCAAAACTGTGTGGAGGTTCCTCAAAGAGTTAAAAATAGATCTGCCCTATGACCCAGCAATTGCACTGCTGGGGATTTACCCCAAAGATACAGATTCAGTGAAAGACCAAGACACCTGCACCCCAACGTTTATAGCAGCAATGTCCACAATAGCTAAACTGTGGAAAGGGCCTAGATGTCCTTCAACAGATGAATGGATAATGATGTGGTCTATATATATATACAATGGAATATTTCTCAGCCATTATAAATGACAAATACCCACCATTTGCTTTGATGTGGATGGAACTGGAACTGGAGGGTATTATGCTGAGTGAAGTAGGTCAATTAGAGGACAATCATCATATGGTTTCATTCATATGGGGAGTATAAGAAATAGTGAAATGGATTATAAGGGAAAGGAGGTTAAAATTAGTGGGAAAAATTAGAGAGGGAGAAAAGCCATAAGAGACTCCTAACTCTGGGAAATGAACAAAGGGTTGCAGAAGAGGGGACGGGCAGGGAGATAGGGAAACTGGGTGACGGGCACTGAGGAGGGCACTTGAAGGGATGAGCACTGGGTGTTATACTATGTTGGAAAATCGAACGTCAATTAAAACAAAACAAAAAACAAAACAAAACAAAACAAAAAGCATGGCCTTAGGATCAGTCTCCTTGGATTTGAATGTTGGCTCTAATACTTACCAGCATTGTAAGGATTTAGGGATTTGGGCAGGTTACCTAACCCTCAGTATCTTTGTCTACACAGTCAGGAAATAATACTAAAACCTACCTCAAGGGGTCGTGGTGAGGATTAAATGAGTTAATACATGTAAAATGCTTAGATTAGTTCCTGGTACATGGTAAACACTTGTGTTGCTTATTATTATCATTATCACCTTAACAGTTTATTTAATATTCCCACTAGACTGTAATCCTCCTGAGGGCAAGTACCATGTGTGACTTGACAGTGTTGTCCCAGGGATTATTCTGTTTCCTGACACGGGGGCTCAATAAACGCTTGTGAATGAATGAATAAATAAATAATAAGTAAAATAAAGAAATGGAGAAATAAAATGACTTCCCCCACCAGAAAAAAATTAATATCTAAACCCACCAGGCTCCATTTAGCCTCTTATACCTGGAAGAGGCAGGGGCTAAGGGCTTTCAGCTGGTCCTTTCTATTTCGCTATTGGGGGAAATTATGCAGGCTTAGCTCTGTCTTCAAATGCCAGGAATTTTTGCCTTTATTATCACTTTAAGCCTTGGGAAAATAATCAAAATCCCCTATTCCAAAAGTGAAGTCTTAGCAAATCGCAAAGGGAAAAAACAAGTGGAAAGGCCTCTTAATCATGGAGCTAGCTTTGCTCCATTCTGGTCATTCTAGACATTTGGAGAAATGATTTCAAGAATTTTCCAGATTCCAAATTAACCAGAAATCATATGAACTGGGATGACTGATAGAACAGTAAGAACATCTCTGCTTTACAGAAATGGAGACAGGCTGACTTAGATTTGAGACTGTACAGTTACATAAGAGGAGCCTTCTTGATGATACTTTTCATGGGGAGTGGGGAGGAATCTTCTATTTGATTGGCAACTCTTCTATACTTAAGACTTAGTCCAAACTCACTGCAAGACCATTTTTAAAATGCCATCAAATGTTACAAGCCTTATTGTGAATCATTACCTTATTTCTGTCCACTTCTCTTTGTCATCATTACCACTCTGTGGGATTTGATCTTGCCTTTCTTCAACCAGATAACTAGGCAAGCTGGGCTTAATGCTCCAACTTCTCTCATCTCTTTTCTGAACATACAATCAAGGAGTCCCAGATCACTGACTGGAGCAGTGAGATAGTTGTTCGAACTCTGACATTCAGAGATAATGAGGTGGCAGGAAGGGTTGGCCCAACACTCTTTGATGAAAAGGTGGGAGTATTTATCATTTTATGACCGACAATTTTGCTGGGCCCCCACAATGGGTCTATTTCTAAGGAATGATTTCCTAACTCTGTGAATGAGCTATATAGGCTGAAACAAAATTTTCAGAAGATAAACATTACCTTTATTTGGTTAGTTTTATTCTTCCTTCTTTATACCTGCTTCTTATGGATTTGCTCCAGCTGCAATACCAAACTCTAAGGCAGTTGTGAATGGCGGCAAAAAACTACCTAGTTGATTTAGTTGATTCAGTCTACTGGTCAGTCACTTTAACAGGAGAGGACAAACACAATTCTGTGAAAACTGCTTTGGAAGGGTGGCAGACATAACTGAGAGAGCATGGTACCAACCTACCCCATCCTCTTGACCCATATACACATACCAACATAGCAGCTTCCAGAAGAGCCTTGCCTGCAATAGAAGTGGGACAGCTTCAATATAAAACTGTAAAGCTGGGGAAGTATGTCTTCAGGAAAAGTAGTGAAAGAACATGTATTTTGGAGTCAGGGCAATGTTTTGCTACTTTATTATTATTTTATTAGTAGTGGTATTTCAATGTATAGAGTTTTTACTAGGCACCAAGATCTCTGTTGGGTCCTTTATATAGTTTACATTTCACATTTTAATGACTCAGGAGAAAGGTACTGTTATAATCCCCATTTTACATATGGGGAAACAAAGGCACAGATAGGTTATCCTAATTGCCTAGAGTCATACAGCCACAGTCAATAGCAGATCCTGCATTCAAGCATAGGTAGGGGGAGACAAACCATGGGAGACTCAACTCTGGGAAACAAACTGAGGGTTGCTAAAGGGGGGGTGGGTAGGGGGATAGGGTAACTGGGTGACGGGCATTAAGGAGGGCACATGACATGATGAGCACTAGGTGTTATACTCAACTGAGGAATTACTGAAAACTACATCTGAAACTAATGATGTACTATATGTTGGCTAATTGGATTTAAAGTAAAAAAAAAAACACAAAAAACATAGGTATGTTTGTTTCTTGACATTTTCTAAATTCTTGACACTTTTCCTTTTCTGCTTCTCTAACATATGACCATGGCCAAGTAATCTAACTCCAAGTTTCCCAACCAGTGTTCCATAGATAGACTATAGGGGTGCCAACACATTAAATCCTCAGCTCTTGGGTGGTCAGTAAAGTCTGCAGTGACTAGTAATTTTGAGCTGCTAGAAACCTTGTCATTTTATCCCAATAAGCAAATATATTTTATTATGTTGTATGTGTATGATGACATGAAAAAGTTTAGGCAGTACTAATTAACTTCTGTTAAGTGTAGTCATCTATAATGTTGGATTAATCATTTTTATTTGCTGGGGTTTTTGGTGAGGATTAAATGAGCTAATGTACATAAGTCACTGTATTACTCAGAGTTCTCCAGAGAATATCTCTCTATCCATCCATCCATTGATCCCTATATATAGAGAGATTTATTATAAGGAATTGGCTCATGCAGTTACAGAGCCTGACAAGTCCCAAGATCAGCAGTAAGCAAGCTGGAGATCCAAGATTACTGATGGTATAAGTTCCAGTCCAATTGCTGGCAGGCTTGGCCTAAGAAGAGCTGATGTTTCAGTTTGAGTCCAAATGCAGGAAAAAAGCCAATGTCCCAGCTCGAAGCAGTCAGGCAGAAGGAAATTATCTCTTACTCAAGGGAAAGTCTTTGTTTTATTTGGGCCTTCAACTGATTGGATGAGGTCCACCCACATGAAGGAGGACAATATGTTTTGCTCAGTCTACTGATTCAAATGTTAATCTCATCCAGAAAACCCTTAATAGACCCACTCAGAATAATGTTTTACCAAACATCTGGGCATTCTGTGGCCCATTTAAGTTGACACATAAAATTAACCACAATAGTCACCTGACATGGTATCTGACATGTAGCAAGGGTGTAATAAAAGATCCTTCCCTCCAGAGAGTAATGGGTTAATCAGATAAAGGAATATATGCTCACATATAACATCTCTGCTAGGAGGTTTGTACTCGTCCTAGGGAGTAAGACATTCTAATTCAGAAAAACTGCATGACTCCCAGAGACTCTAAAAGGTGACACAAAGGAGGCAAACCCAGGTAAATCCCTTTGGTTGGGAAGTTTTTTAATTCCCTTTCAGAATAAACAAGACCTGGTGGATGGCAGTGGTGGTGGTGGTGGGGATAGTTTGCTTATTCCTCCTGCAAATTGAGCTGGTCCCTGGGTATGGTCAGGAAGAGCAATAGGCTTTATATGTTACAACTTTGAAAGTCAGCAGACTCCAATGAGGTGTCTGCCTCAGGTCCCCTCTCCCAGCTGTCTCATAATATTGAAGTCAATGTCATAAAGGAGAAAATATATGCAGCCTCATGCAGCTTCTGCCCTGTTACAAAAAGTGTCCACGCATCTTGCTAGTAATGACCCCAACCAAAGAAATATATAACAAAAGGAGTTTTCTTAATCTTTTGTATTTGTAATCTGCAAAGCAGTGTGCAAATACGGTAATAGCAAAAAAAATTACAAACAAGTATATTAAAGTATTTATAACATCTTAAGGGGAGATTATCAGGATAATGAGTTAAATTATGGTTGCCAATGTGAACTGAATTAATACAACTGATATTAAACATTATTTCTAATAACATAAGTTGGCATTCCTAATATTAAACATTATTTCTAATATCATAAATTACATTACAGATAAGAATTATCACTGCTAAAGTTATAAATTGTATTAACTATATTATTAATAATAACTAATACTTACTGAGAGCTTACTAAGTATTAGATACCATGTGTTCTAAATGCCTGACATGTATTTATCACCAAATTCTCACATTGACTTTATGAAGTAGACCCAGATATTAACCCTGTTTTGCTGATATGGAAACTGAAATGCACAGATGTTGAAATGACTTCCCTAAGGAAACACAAATAGGGAGTTGCAGAAGTGGTAACTAGACCTAGTTCCAAGGCCCAAATCCTTAATCCCATGCTATAAATAATTTTTTCCAGACTTTTATAGTATCTCATTCTATTTGAGAATTTGTTGGAATTAGGCAAAGAATAGTGCAAAGGGTCTGAGAAGACCTAGCCTTTGTGAGGGTCCTTTGTTTTTGGTTTTGGTTTTTTGGTTTCTGTGGGGTTTTTTGTTTGTTTTGTGTGGTTTTTTTGTTTGTTTGTTTTTGGTTTAGAGTGGGGTTTGGAGAAGTCCAGACACTGGACAGAAGGTCACACATCATTAAGCATATGCCTGGGACTTGGGCTTGCAGTCCCATGTTTAGCAAGGCAACAGGTAGGGGGTGATGTTAAGCTCATATTTGTGGGGGGATCTTTGAACCAGCAGGACTGAGATAAAAGTGACAGGAGGATTTAATGAACAATTGGAATTTCATCAGGAAAAAAGCTTTTGCATTGCAAAGGGGACAATCAAAAAACTAAAAGGCAGCCTACAGAATGGGAAAAGATCTTTGTAAATGACATATTAGATAAAGGGCTAGTATCTAAAATATATAAAGAACTTATCAAGCTCAATACCCAAGAAAATAAAAAAAAATCAGTCGAGAAATAAGCAGAAGACATGAACAGATATTTCTTCAAGGAAGACATACAAATGGCTAATAGACACATGCAAACATGCTCAACATCACTCATCATCATGGAAATATAAATCAAAACCATGATGAGATATCACCGCACACCAGACAGAACAGCTAAAATTAACAAGTCAGGAAATGACAGATATTGGCAAGGATGCGGAGAAAGGGAAACACTGTTACAGTGTTGGTGGGAACACAACTTGGTGCAGCCACTCTGTAAAACAGTGTGGAGGTTCCTCAAAAAGTTTAAAACAGAACTAGCCTATGACCCAGCAATTATACTACTAAGTATACAATGCACCCCATTGTTGAGGATATAAGGGAAGATGACCATCTTTGGAAATGGAATAAGTCATTGGGGAATCTGTAGTCAGGTGTGAAGCTGACAGGTGGGATCCATTAGAATCTTGTCACATTTCCCAGACCTCGTGGATAGGCAGCTGAATCATGTGGCATTGTTTAGTTGATGGGGTGGTTCATGCGGACATCTACCCACAGGCATCATGCATCACTGGCTTTGGAGCAGGAGGCTAGGCAAAAGAGGCAGGTCAGTACCAGGAGGTAGAAGGGGCACAGAACTTTCTCTCACAATTCCTGTCCTCCTCTATCCTACGAAGAGACTAGAAAGAGAAAAGTGACTAGAAAAGAGGCAGATGGACCAGGGACCAGCTGGAGGTCAAAGAGAGCAGTCCTTGAGGCTGTAGAAACACCTGGGGAGGGGGCACTTTTACAGAACTGTCACACCCTTTCCAGGAGACCCTATCTCGCTAAACTCGAACAGAAGTACATCATACTACATTTTTGAGAACTGCATAGCTACAGCCCTCAAAGACCCTGTAGAGGGTCAGCACAATGCATTTCTTGACGAGGACACCCTGTAGTCTGCCAAGCATTGGCACCAGAAGGCCAGGCTGACCTGGGACAAAAAGAGAATCAGCTGTGTTTGACAGTCTTGGGAGAACGGTTGGGGGAAATTTGGCAGACAAAATGCATGTGGGGAAGGCTTGAGGTCAAAGAGTTTGAGCAGGGCAAAGTGAGGAAGGGCAAAAGCCAGGGGAACATTACCTTATGGACAAAACCAGTCATCCTCCTGGATGAAAAAGGAGAGGAACTAATGGGTGAGGCCTTCTTAGGGTCCTAATAATCTGAGAAAGGAAAAGGAAAGGGTGGTTAAGAAGTTATATTAATTTTCCATTAGTTATATTAGATTACCACAAATTCAGCAGCTTAAAACAATACCAATTTATTAGCTCACCATTTGGTAGGTCGGAAGTCCAGGTAGGCTCACCTGAGTTTTCTCCTTAAGGTCCCACAAGGCCAAAGTCAAGCGTCAGCCTTGCAGGCATCCCACATGGAGGCTCCAGGGAAGAATATTTCCATGTTCATTCAGGGTATTGGAAGGCCAAAGTGCCCACTACCCTGCTAGCTGTTGGCCAGGGGCCAATCTCTGTACCTTGAGGTCCTTGTATTCCTTTTTAAGTGCCCCCCATCTTCAAAGCCAGCAATTCTGCATTCAAATTTCTCTGCATTTTCTTCTGCAGCTGGAGAAAGTTCTCTGTTCCCCAGAACTCATATGATTAGGTAAGATCCACATGAATAATCTCCCTATTTTATGGTCAAATGTGTCATAGAACAGCATTATCACAGAGGTGGTATTTCATCATATTCACAAGATCTAGGGATGAGGACAGGGCATCTTTGGTGGGTCTCTGTAGGATTTCTGCCTGCTACAAGGGTATTTAGGGGGTGAGGTGACAGAGACTTTGTATTTCACCAGGAACATCAGGCCCCAGAGATCTACCCCATACCTTGCAAAGCAGGGTCCAGGAACTTGTTTTGGTTCCAGAGATGGGTATGGGGAAAAGATGGCGGGCATCCCCTGGCAAGTGTTATCTCTTAACAATTTATCATCTAGTGAAGTAGATTGGCCCCAGAAATTGAGCTACAATGACTAGAAGTGAAAATGGAAGGAAGGAGAAATGGGTCAGGAGGACTCTAGGAGTTCTGGGACTTAAGAATCCCCCATCCCCAAGTCTCCTAAACAGAGTGTGAAAGGATCCCTCCCACCTCCCAGCCTCCCTAAATGGGGGCATTACTTACCCCTCTGGAATTGCATGGTGAGACTTATGTGGCAGGAACATACTGATAGCCAGGCTCAGCCATGTCTAAGTCACACTGAATTACTTATTTTTTTTAATTTATTTTTTATTGGAGTTCAATTTACTAACATACAGAAAAACCCCCAGTGCCCGTCACCCATTCACTCCCACCCCCCGGCCCTTCTCCCCTTCCACCACCCCTAGTTCGTTTCCCAGAGTTAGCAGTCTTTACGTTCTGTCTCCCTTTTTGATATTTCCCACACAAATCTTCTCCCTTCCCTTATATTCCCTTTCACTATTATTTATATTCCCCACATGAATGAGAACATATAATGTTTGTCCTTCACCGACTGGCTTACTTCACTCAGCATAATACCGTCCAGTTCCATCCACGTTGAAGCAAATGGTGGGTATTTGTCATTTCTAATAGCTGAGTAATATTCCATTGTATACATAAACCACATCTTCTTTATCCATTCATCTTTCGTTGGACACCGAGGCTCCTTCCACAGTTTGGCTATCGTGGCCATTGCTGCTAGAAACATCGGGGTGCAGGTGTCCCGGCGTTTCATTGCATCTGTATCTTTGGGGTAAATCCCCAGCAGTGCAATTGCTGGGTCGTAGGGCAGGTATATTTTTAACTGTTTGAGGAACCTCCACACAGTTTTCCAGAGTGGCTGCACCAGTTCACATGCCCACCAACAGTGTAAGAGGGTTCCCTTTTCTCCGCATCCTCTCCAACATTTGTTGTTTCCTGCCTTGTTAATTTTCCCCATTCTCACCGGTGTGAGGTGATATCTCATTGTGGTTTTGATTTGTATTTCCCTGATGGCAAGTGATGCAGAGCATTGTCTCATATGCGTGTTGGCCATGTCTATGTCTTCCTCTGTGAGATTTCTGTTCATGTCTTTTGCCCATTTCATGATTGGATTGTTTGTTTCTTTGGTGATGAGTTTAATAAGTTCTTTATAGATCTTGGAAACTAGCCCTTTATCTGATACGTCATTTGCAAATATCATCTCCCATTCTGTAGGTTGTCTTTTAGTTTTGTTGACTGTATCCTTTGCTGTGCAAAAGCTTCTTATCTTGATGAAGTCCCAGTAGTTCATTTTTGCTTTTGTTTCTTTTGCCTTCGTGGATGTATCTTGCAAGAAGTTACTATGGCCGAGTTCAAAAAGGGTGTTGCCTGTGTTCTTCTCTAGGATTTTGATGGACTCTTGTCTCACATTTAGATCTTTCATCCATTTTGAGTTGATCTTTGTGTATGGGGCAAGAGAGTGGTCTAGTTTCATTCTTCTGCATGTGGATGTCCAATTTTCCCAGCACCATTTATTGAAGAGACTGTCTTTCTTCCAATGGATAGTCTTTCCTACTTTATCGAATATTAGTTGACCATAAAGTTCAGAGTCCACTTCTGGATTCCCTATTCTGTTCCACTGATCTATGCGTCTGTTTTTGTGCCAATACCACACTGTCTTGATGACCACAGCTTTGTAGTACAACATGAAATCTGGCATTGTAATGCCCCCAGATATGGTTTTCATTTTTAAAATTCCCCTGGCTATTCGGGGTCTTTTCTGATTCCACACAAATCTTAAAATAATTTGTTCTAACTCTCTGAAGAAAGTCCATGGTTTTTTGATAGGGATTACATTAAACGTGTATATTGCCCTGGGTAACATTGACATTTTCACAATATTAATTCTGCCAATCCATGAGCAAGGAATATTTTTCCATCTCTTTGTGTCTTCCTCAATTTCTTTCAGAAGTGTTCTATAGTTTTGAGGGTATAGATCCTTTACATCTTTGGTTAGGTTTATTCCTAGGTATCTTATGATTTTGGGTGCAATTGTAAATGGGATTGACTCCTTAATTTCTCTTTCTTCAGTCTCATTGTTAGTGTAGAGAAATGCCATTGATTTCTGGGCATTGATTTTGTATCCTGCCACGCTACCGAATTGCTGTATGAGTTCTAGCAATCTTGGGGTGGAGACTTTTGGGTTTTCTATGTAGAGTATCATGTCATCTGGGAAGAGGGAGAGTTTGACTTCTTCTTTGCCAATTTGAATGCCTTTAATGTCTTTTTGTTGTCTCTTTGCTGAGGCTAGGACTTCCAGTACTATGTTGAACAGCAGTGGTGAGAGTGGGCATCCCTGTCTTGTTCCTGATCTTAGGGGAAAGGCTCCCAGTGCTTCCCCATTGAGAATGATATTTGCTGTGGGCTTTTCCTAGATGGCTTTTAAGATGTCAAGGAATGTTCCCTCTATCCCTACACTCTGAAGAGTTTTGATCAGGAATGGATGCTGTATTTTGTCAAATGCTTTCTCTGCATCTAAAGAGAGGATCATATGGTTCTTGGTTTTTCTCTTGCTGATATGATGAATCACATTGAGTGTTTTACGGGTGTTGAACCAGCCTTGTGTCCCGGGGATAAATCCTACTTGGTCATGGTGAATAATTTTCTTAATGTATTGTTGGATCCTACTGGCCAGTATCTTGTTGAGAATTTTTGCATCCATGTTCATCAGGGATATTGGTCTGTAATTCTCCTTTTTGATGGGGTCTTTGTCTGGTTTTGGAATTAGGGTGATGCTGGCCTCATAGAACGAATTTGGAAGTACTCCATCTCTTTCTATCTTTCCAAACAGATTTAGGAGAATAGGTATGGTTTCTTCTTTAAACGTTTGATAAAATTCCCCAGGGAAGCCATCTGGCCCTGGACTTTTGTGTCTTGGGAGGTTTTTGATGACTGCTTCAATTTCCTCCCTGGTTATTGGTCTGTTAAGGTTTTCTATTTCTTCCTGTTCCAGTTTTGGTAGTTTGTGGCTTTCCAGGAATGCGTCCATTTCTCCTAGATTGCCTAATTTATTGGCATATAGCTGTTCATAATATGTTTTTAAAATCGTTTGTATTTCCTTGGTGTTGGTAGTGATCTCTCCTTTCTCATTCATGATTTTATTAATTTGAGTCTTCTCTCTCTTCTTTTTAATAAGGCTGGCTAATGGTTTATCTATCTTATTAATTCTTTCAAAGAACCAACTCCTGGTTCTGTTGATCTGTTCCACAGTTCTTCTGGTCTCGATTTCGTTGAGTTCTGCTCGAATCTTTATTAACTCCCCTTTCTCTTGGGTGTAGGATCTATTTGCTGTTTTTTCTCTAGCTCCTTTATGTGTAAGGTTAGCTTTTGTATTTGAGTTCTTTCCAGTTTTTGAATGGATGCTTGTATTGCGATGTATTTCCCCCTTAGGACTGCTTTTGTTGCATCCCAAAGATTTTGGATAGTTGTATCTTCATTCTCATTAGTTTCCATGAATGTTTTTAATTCTTCCTTAATTTCCCGGTTGACCCTTTCATCTTTTAGCAGGATGGTCCTTAACCTCCACGTGTTTGAGGTCCTTCCAAACTTCTTGTTGTGATTTAGTTCTAATTTCAAGGCATTATGGTCTGAGAATATGCGGGGGACAATCCCAATCTTTTGGTATCGGTTCAGACCCGATTTGTGACCCAATATGTGGTCTATTCTGGAGAAAGTTCCATGTGCGCTTGAGAAGAATGTGTATTCAGTTGAGTTTGGATGTAAAGTTCTGTAGATATCTGTGAAATCCATCTGGTCCAGTGTATCATTTAAAGCTCTCGTTTCTTTGGAGATGTTGTGCTTAGAAGACCTATTGAGTATAGAAAGAGCTAGATTGAAGTCACCAAGTATAAGTGTATTATTATCTAAGTATTTCTTCACTTTGGTTAATAATTGATTTATATATTTGGCAGCTCCCACATTCGGGGCATATATATTGAGGATTGTTAAGTCCTCTTGTTGAATAGATCCTTTAAGTATGATATAGTGTCCCTCTTCATCTCTCACCACAGTCTTTGGGGTAAATTTTAGTTTATCTGATATAAGGATGGGTACCCCTGCTTTCTTTGGAGGACCATTCGAATGGTAAATGGTTCTCCAACCTTTTATTTTCAGATTGTAGGTGTCCTTCTGTCTAAAATGAGTCTCTTGTAGACAGCAAATAGATGGGTCCTGCTTTTTTATCCAGTCTGAAACCCTGCGCCTTTTGATGGGGTCATTAAGCCTGTTCACATTCAGAGTTACTATTGAGAGATATGAGTTTAGTGTCATCATGATAACTATTCAGTCCTTGTTTTTGTGGATTGTTCCACTGAAGTTCTTCTTAAAGGGGAATTTTAAGAGTCCCCCTTAAAATTTCTTGCAGTGCTGGTTTGGAGGTCACATATTCTTTTAGTTGCTGCCTGTCTTGGAAGCTCTTTATCTCTCCTTCCATTTTGAATGAGAGCCTTGCTGGATAAAGTATTCTTGGTTGCATGTTCTTCTCATTTAGGACTCTGAATATATCCTGCCAGCCCTTTCTGGCCTGCCAGGTCTCTGTGGAGAGGTCTGCTGTTACCCTAATACTCCTCCCCATAAAAGTCAGGGATTTCTTGTCTCTTGCTGCTTTAAGGATCTTCTCTTTATCTTTGGAATTTGCAAGCTTCACTATTAAATGTCGAGGTGTTGAACGGTTTTTATTGATTTTAGGGGGGCATCTCTCTATTTCCTGGATCTGAATGCCTGTTTCCCTTCCCAGATTAGGAAAGTTTTCAGCTAGAATTTGTTCAAATACATATTCTGGCCCTCTGTCCCTTTCGGCACCCTCGGGAACACCAATTAAACGTAGGTTTTTCTTCCTCAGGCTGTCGTTTATTTCCCTTATTCTATCTTCATGGTCTTTTAATTGTTTGTCTCTTTTTTTCTCAGTTTCCCTCTTTGCCATCAACTTGTCTTCTATGTCACTCACTCGTTCTTCCACCTCGTTAACCCTCGTCGTTAGGACTTCTAGTTTGGATTGCATCTCATTCAATTGATTTTTAATTTCTGCCTGATTAGCTCTAAATTCTGCAGTCATGAAGTCTCTTGAGTCCTTTATGCTTTTTTCTAGAGCCACCAGTAGCTGTATAATAGTGCTTCTGAATTGGCTTTCTGACATTGAATTGTAATCCAGATTTTGTAACTCTGTGGGAGAGACGACTGTTTCTGATTCTTTCTTTTGAGGTGAGGTTTTCCTTCTAGTCATTTTGCTCAGTGCAGAGTGGCCAAAAGCAAGTTGTACTGGGAAAAGGAGAAAAAGAGGAGAGAAAGAAGGAAAGAAAAGAGAAAGAGAAAAAAAAGGGAAGAAAAAAAACGAAAAAAAAAAAGAAAAAGAGAAAGAAAAAGAAAGAAAGGAGAAAAAAAGGGGGGGTGGGGGAAGGAAACAAATCAAAAAGCAAAACAAAACAAAACAAAAAAAAAAAAGAACCACGGGGGAGTATCTTCTGATTCTGTGTACTTTAAGTCCCTTGGGTTCCCCTGGAAGTTGTCAGTCAGTCTAGCTGGTCTTCTGGGGGAGGGGCCTGCTGTGCTGATTTTCAGGTGTTAGCAGTTGGGGGAGCTGCTGTGCCCCTGCCTGGTGCAGGGCTCAGTGGGGGTTGTTTACCCCGTGAGGCCGCAGGAGGAACAGCCCCAGTGGCGGGGCAGCTCTGGAAACCTGGATTCAGCTCCGGCAGGAACTCCGGAGCTCTCTGTCTGCAGGGCCTGGAGGCTCCGGGCGGGGCCGCTGATCTGCACAGCTCGGGGCAGTTGCGTCCTTGCGGTCCTGGGCCCTCCCGGCCTCTGCCTGTCCCGGGGGAGGCGGGATCCTGGGCTGTGTCCCGGCGCCCTGTGCTCCGGGGCCTGCGCTGTTGGATTCGCGCTCCCGGGCCGCGCAACCCCCTCCGCGGAGCTGCCGCCCGAGCCCCGCGGAGCTGCCGCCCGAGCCCCTCCGAGCTGCTCCTGGAACCGCGCAGCCCCCTCCGCACGGAGCCTCTTCCTCTGCCCGAGCCCCTCCGAGCTGCTCCCGGGGCCACGCAGCCCCCTCTGCGGAGCCGCCGCCCGAGCCCCCCGAGCTGCTCCGGGTTCCGCCGGGTCCCGCCGTGCGTGCTGCAGCCCTTAGGGAGCTCGGCGCACTCCCCTGGGCGCGCAGTTGCTGTTACTGTCCCGGGGAGCCCGAAGGCATCCCCTCCCTTCTGGGTCCTGCTCCAACTCCCCGCGAGCCCCTTTCCGCCCGGGCAGGTTGGTGCAGCTCCTGCGTCTCCGGGACGGGGCTCTCCTGTCCTGGGGACACTCGCCCCGGCCTCAGCCCGGCTCCTCGCGGGGCTCCTCCCCCTTGGAGGCCTTTGTTTCTTTATTTCTTTTTCCCCGTCTTCCTACCTTGATAGAAGCGCGAACTCTTCTCACTGTAGAATTCCAGGTGGTCTCTCTTTAATTTTCAGGCCGAATTCATAGATTTTCAGGATAATTTGAAGGTTTTCTAGGTAATTTGGTGGAGACAGGTGATTTGGAGACCCTACTCTTCCACCATCTTGCCCCTCCCCCTGAATTACTTATTTTTTTTAAAGATTTTATTTATTTATTCATGAGATACACACACACACACACACACACACACACACAGAGGCAGAGACACAGGCAGAGGGAGAAGCAGGCTCCATGCAGGGAGCCTGACGTGGGACTCCATCCCAGGTCTCCAGGATCACACCCTGGGCTGAAGGCGGCGCTAAACCGCTGAGCCACCCTGGCTGCTCCCTTTTTTTTTTTTTTTTTTTTGACACTGAATTACTTAGAGATATGGTGGTTAACAACTGCAGACTTGCTCAAGAGTGGTTTGGGACAAAGCCAGGAGCAAAGCAAAGGCCAGCAGGAAAATAGGGTGTCTGGTATTTAACTTTGGTTTTCCATGGGCCTTGTAGGAGGGGAAGGGAATGGTCAGGTCTCCATGGATTGGTGAGCTCCATGGTTTGGTGGAATCTGGGTCTCCTTGTTCCAATGGCACTCACTGTGGCAGTCTAGGCTGTGTTATTCTCAAAGATTCTGCAAAATGGCAGCCCCGGTGGCGCAGCGGTTTAGTGCCGCCTGCAGCCCGGGGTGTGATCCTGGAGACCCTGGATGGAGTCCCATGTCAGGCTCTCTGCATGGAGCCTGCTTCTCCCTCTGCTTGTGTCTCTGCCTTTCATTCTCTCTCTGTGTCTCTATGAATAAATAAATAAAATCTTTAAAAAAAAAGATTCTGCAAAATGCCCAAGCTCATTGGTAGAAAAATAATCATCGACAAGGAACTGTGGCCTGGCCTGTATAGATAAGCATGCCCAGGTAAGCCATCCTCTCTCTGTTTTACACTCTAGAGATCTTTCAACCAGCCTCTACTAGTGTGCAGATTGGTGCTGGTGTGGTGTACTTGGGGTTTTAACTGCTTATTAAACTGACTTCCAAGGGGCGGGGCAAGATGGCAGAGGAGTAGGGTCCCCAAGTCACCTGTCCGCACTAACTTACCTAGATAACTTTTGAATCATCCTGAAAACCTATGAATTCAACCTGAGATTTAAAGAGAAAAGCTGGAACGCTACAGGGAGAAGAGTTTTCGCTTTTAACAAGGAAGGAAGGCAGAAACAAAAAAGAAGCAAGTGGGGGAGGGGCCCCGCGAGGAGCTGGGCTAAGGGGGTTGCGAAAGCCTCCAGGACAGGGAAGCCCAGCCCTGGAGAAGCAGGAACTTTTAAAATCCGCATCGGATTCTTCCCGGTAGAAAGGCGCTCAGTAGGGAACTTGGGCAGAATCACAGGAGGGGCAGTGGAGCCTCCAGTCTCCCGAAATCACTAGTAGAGGAAGTGCTGCCCCAGGGGAGAGCGTGCCACACACCACCCACGATCTCAGTAAAGGGCTGCAGCGTGCACCTGGCAGGGCCTCGGGAGAAGCAGGTGGGTCAGGCGGTGGCTCTAGGCGGAGGGGGCGGCACCCTGCTGCCTTCACGAGGCCCGGCTCCGGGAGCGTGATTCCAGCAGCACAGGCCCTGGATCCCAGGGCACCGGAGGACACAGCCCAGGATCCTGTGCTCCCCCTGGAACGGGCGGAAGCGGGGAGGGCACAGGAAAGCGAGGACTCTCCTGCCTCTGGGCACCCCCAAGCTGGGCAGATCAATACCCCCTACCCAGTGCAGACTGGGAGACTACGGGAGTTACTAGAGGGAACTGACTCCAGGGCTGCAGAGCTGGCCATGGCCAGTGTTGTTGTTCCTCCTTCTGTCACCCTTTGCCTGGGATGGAGCAGGGCTGCCAAGGAACAGAGGCCTCACGGGGTAAACAGCTCCCACTGAGCCGGGCACCTGGCAGGGGGCGGCGCAGCTACCCAGGTGCACACACCTGAGAATCAGCACAGCAGGCCTCTCCCCCAGAAGACCAGCTGGAAGGATGGGGAAGAACACGTTCTTGACCAAACAGCACTGGAAAGCTCCAGGGGAAGTCGAAGGATTTACAGTATATAGAACCAGTAGGTACCCCCTCCTTATTTTCCTTCCTTTTTCCAGTACAACTCGTTTTTATATCAGACCGTAAATTTCCAGGTTTTTTTCTCTTATCCCACCTTAACTACAATAATTTACCACCTCTTCATGTTTAAGATTCTTCCTTTTTGACTTTCATATTTCATATTTCATATTTCCTGTAATATTTCATTACAGGAAAATTAAAGTACCTGTAAAAAATTACAGGTCCTAGATATACTTTCCACTTCTAGATTCCCTTCAACATACTCAAATTAATTTTGGGAGATATACAAGATATGTTTTGTGTGTGTGTGTGTGTATGTGTGTTTTGTTTTCTTGGCCTCATTTTGTTCTACAATGACGGCAGTTACTACTTTGTAAAACATGACCAGTATGCACCCAGAACCAACTGGTATACCATGCTGGTTCATTCTGTGAGATTCCTCATTCCCATTCTGCCCCCTCTTTTATCTCATTTATGTTTTGGTGGCCAATGTTGGGGCCCTCTACAAGTATTTCTGGTTTATATAAATTTGGGACTGAGCATCTTCTAATATACAGAACTTAATATACTCAGATATAAGAGGATCACCCTCGATAGAACCCCTCGATAGATTACATTTTACCTCCACTACAACTTCTTCACCACCACCATCTCCCAATACCCGCCCTTTTTTCCCCTCCTTTTTCTTTTTTTCTTTTCTTCTGTATGACTCCTGAGCTTTTATTTTTTTACTACTTTGCTTTAAAATTTGCTTTTCACATTAGTGGTCCTTTTGTTTATTTCCTTTTGATTTTGGTTTTCAAATTCTGGTCTCTGGCCTCGGCAGAATCATCTAGGGTGAAATTTACCTAGGTTGTGGATGATTCTTGACGCAGCCCACTCATACAGCCACTCTGCACTAAGCAAAAACACTAGAAAGAAGAACTCACCACAAAAGAAACAATCAGGAACAGTGCTCTCTCCCACAGACTTACAAAATTTGGATTACAATGCGATGGCAGAAAGCCTATTCAGAAGCACAATTATAAAGCTACTGGTGGCTCTGGAAGGAAGCATAAAGGATTCAAGAGACTTGATGACTGCAGAATTTAGATCTAATTGGGCCAAAATTAAAAATCAATTAAATGAGTTGCAATCCAAACTGGAGGTCCTAATGATGAAGGTTAATGAGGTAGAAGAAAAAAGTGAGTGACATAAAAGACAAGTTGATGACAAGGAAGGAAGCTGAGGAAAAAAGAGAAAAACAAAAGACCATGAGGAAAGGTTGAGGGAAATAAATGACAACCTCAGAAGGAAAAATCTACATTTAATTGGGGTTCCAGAGGGTGCCGAGATGGCCAGACGGCCAGAAAGCATATTTGAACAAATCATAGCTAAGAATTTCCCTAATTTGGGGAGGGAAACAGGCATTCAGATACAGGAGATAGAGAGATCCCCTGCTAAAATAAATAAAAACTGTTCAACACCTCGATATTTAATAGTGAAACTTGAAATTCCAAAGATAAAGAGAAAATCCTTAAAGCAGCAAGAGACAAGAGATCCCTAACTGATATGGGGATATATATTAGATTAACAGCAGACCTCTCCACAGAGACCTGGCAGGCCAGAAATGGCTGGCAGGATATATGCAGGCTAATAAATGAGAAGAACCTGCAGCCAAGAATACTTTATCCAGCAAGGCTCTCATTCAGAATAGAAGGAGAGTTAAAGAACTTCAAGATAGGCAGAAACTGAAAGAATGTGTGACCACCAAACCAGCTCTGCAAGAAATATTAATGGGGGACACTTTAAAAGAAAGAGGACACCCAAATAATCCACAAAAACAGAGACTGAATAGGTATTATGATGACACAAAAATCATATCTTTCAAGAATAACTCTGAACGTGAATGGGCTGAATGATTCCATCAAAAGGCGCAGGGTTTCAGACTGGATAAAAAAGCAAAACCCATCTATTTGCTGTCTACAAGAGACTCATTTTAGACCTAAGGCCACGTACAGCCTGAAAATGAAAGGGTAGAGGACCATTTAAGATAGCAGGGGTAGCAATCCTCATATCAGATAAATTAAAGTTATCCCAAAGACTGTAGTAAGAGATGAAAAGGGACACTATATCATACTTAAAGGATCTATCCAACAAGAGGACCTAACAATCATGAATATTTATGGTCCTAATGTG
Organism: Canis lupus familiaris; assembly: GCF_011100685.1. Classification (NCBI taxonomy): domain Eukaryota; kingdom Metazoa; phylum Chordata; class Mammalia; order Carnivora; family Canidae; genus Canis; species Canis lupus. Next base: position 79,169,693 of record NC_049260.1, read on the forward strand.
GGAGCTGCCAAGTATATCAATCAATTAATAACCAAAGTAAAGACATAGATAATAATACACTAATACTGGGAGACTTCAACATGGCAATTTATGCAAATGACAGATCTTCTAAGCACAACATCTACAAAGAAATAAGAGCTTTAAGTGATACACTGGACCAGAAGGATCTCAGAGATATTTACAAAGTTTTCATCCAAACGCAACTGAATACACATTCTTCTCAAGTGCACATGGAACTTTCTCCAGAATAGATGACATACTGGGTCACAAATCAGGTCTCAACCAATACCAAAAGATTGGAATTGTCCCCTGAATATTTTCATACCATAATGCTTTGAAACTTGAACTCAATCAGAAGAAGAAATTCAGAAGAAATTCAAATGCATGGAGGTTAAAGAGATCCTGCTGGGCAGCCCGGGTGGCTCAGCAGTTTAGCACTGCCTTTGGCCCAGAGTGTGACCCTGGAGACCTGGGATTGAGTCCCACGTCGGGCTCCCTGCATGCAGCCTGGTTCTCCCTCTGCCTGTGTCTCTAACCTTTCTCTCTCTCTCTCTCTCTTTCTTTCATGAATAAATAACTAAAATCTTAAAAAAATTAAATAAAGAGCTACCTGGTAAATAATGAAAGGCTCAAACAGGAAATTAGAGAATTAAAAAGATTCATGGAAACTAATGAGAATGAAGATAAAACTGTTCAAAATCTTTGGGATATGGCAAAAGCAGTCCTAAGAAGGAAATAAATCACAATAAAAGCATCCCTCAAAAAATTGGAAAAAACTCAAATACACAAGCTAACCTCACACCTAAAAGGAACTGGAGAAATCCGACACCCAGCAGAAGAGAGTTCATAAAGATTTGAGCAGAACAAAATGAAATAGAGACCAGAATAACTGTAGAACAGATCAACAAAAACCAGGAATTGGTTCTTTGAAACAATTAATAAGATAGATAACCATTGGCTGGCCTTATTAAAAACAAAAAAAGACTCAAATTATTAAAATTATAAATGAAAAAAAGGAGAGATCACAACCAATACCAAGGAAATACAAACCATTTTAAAAACATATTATGAGCAGCTATACACCAAGAAATTAGGCAATCTAGAAGAAATGGATGCATTTCTGGAAAACCACAAACTACCAAAACTGAAACAGGAAGAAATAGAAAACCCGAACAGGCCAATAACCAGGGAGGAAAATGAAGCAGTCATCAAAAACCTCCCAAGACACAAGAGTCCAGGGCCAGATGGCTTCCCAGGGGAATTCTATCAAACATTTAAAGAAGAAACAATACCTATTCTACTAGAGCTGTTCAATAGGATAGAAAGGGATGGAATACTTCCAGACTCTTTTATGAGACCAGCATCACCTTAATTCATAAAACAAAGAACACACCAAAAAGGAGAATTACAGACCAATATCCCTGATGAACACAGATGCAAAAATTCTCAACAAGATACTAGCCAATATGATCCAACAGTATATTAAGAAGATTATTCACCATGAACAAGTAGGATTTATCCCCAGGATGCAAGGCTGGTTCAACACTCATAAAGCAATCAACATGATAGATCATATCAACAAGAGTAAACACAAGAACCATATGATCCTCTCAATAGATGCAGAGAAAGCATTTGACAAAATACAGCTCTCATTCCTGATCAAAACTCTTCAGAGTGTAGGGATAGAGGGAACATTCCACAGCATCTTAAAAGCCATCTACGAAAAGCCCACAGCAAATATCATTCTTAATGGGGAAACACTGGGAGCCTTTCCTCTAAGATCAGGAACACGACAGGGATGTCCATTCTCACCACTGCTATTCAACATAGTAGTAGAAGTCCTAGCCTCAGCAATCAGGCAACAAAAAGAAATAAAAGGCATTCAAATTGGCAAAGAAGAAGTCAAACTCTCCCTCTTCCCAGATGACATGATACTGTAAATAGGAAACCCAAAAGACTCCACCCCAAGATTGCTAGAACTCATCCAATAATTCGGCAATGTGGTAGGATACAAAATCAATGCCCAGAAGTCAGTGGCATTTCCATACACTAACAATGAAACTGAAGGAAGAGAAATGAAGGAGTCAATTCCATTTAAAATTGCACCCCAAAGCATACGATACCTAGGAATAAACTTAACCAAAGAGGTAAAGGGTCTATACCCTAAAAACTACAGAGCACTTCTGAAAGAAAATGAGGAAGACACAAAGAGATGGAAAACTATTCCATGCTCATGGATTGGAATAATTGATATTGTGAAAATGTCAATGCTACCCAGGGCAATTTACACATTCAATGCAATCCCTATCAAAATACCATGGACTTTCTTCAGAGAGTTGGAACAAATCATCTTAAGATTTGTGTGGAGTCAGACAAGATCCCGAATAGCCAGGGAAACACTGAAAAAGAAAACCAGAATCAGGGGCATCACAGTGCCAGATTTCAAAAAGCTGTGAATCACAAAGCTGTGATTCAAGACAATATGGTACTGGCACAAAGAGAGACACATAGATCAATGGAACAGAATGGAGAACCCAGAAATTGGCCCTCAACTCTATGGTCAACTAATATTTGACAAAGCAGGAAAGACTATCCACTGGAAAAAGGAAAGTCTCTTCAATAAATGGTGCTCGGAATTTTGGACAGCTACATGCAGAAGAATGAAACTAAACCATTCTCTTTCACCAGACACAAAGATCAACTCAAAATGGATGAAAGATCTAAATGTGAGACAAGATTCCATCAAAATCCTAGAGGAGAACACAGGCAACACCCTTTTTGAATTTGGCCACAGCAACTTCTTGCAAGATACATCTATGAAGGCAAGGGAAACAAAAGCAAAAATGAATTATCTGGACTTAAGATAAAAACTTCTACACAGCAAAAGAAACAGTCATCAAAACTAAAAGGCAACCTTCAGAATGGGAGAAGATATTTGCAAATGACGTTTCAGATAAAGGGCTAGTATCCAAGATCTATAAAGAACTTACTAAACTCAACAGCAAAGAAACAAACAATCCAATCATGAAACGGGCAAAAGACACAAACGGAAATTTCACCAAAGAAGACATACGCATGTCCAACAAACACATGAGAAAATACTCTGCGTCAGTTGCCATCAGGGAAATACAAACCAAAACCACAATGAGATACCATGTCACACGACTGAGAATGGTGAACATTAACAAGACAGGAAACCACAAATGTTGTAGAGGATGTGGAGAAAGGGGAACCCTCTTGCACTATTGGTGGGAATGTGAACTGGTACAGCCACTCTGGACAACTGTGTGGAGGTTCCTCAAAGAGTTAAAAATAGACCTGCCCTACGACCCAGCAATGCACTGCTGAGGATTTACCCTAGAGATACAAATGCAGTGAAAGGGCAGGACACCTGCACCCCAATGTTTATAGCAGCAATATCCACAATAGCTAAACTGTGGAAGGAGCCTTGGTGTCCATCGAAAGATCAATGGATAAAGAAGATGTGTTCTATATACACAATGGAATATTACTCAGCCATTAGAAATGACAAATACCCATCATTTGCTTCAATGTGGATGGAACTGGAGGGTATTATGCTGAGTGAAGTAAGTCAATCGGAGAAGGACAAATATTATATGGTCTCATTCATTTGGGGAATATAAAAAATAGTGAAAGGGAATAAAGGGGAAAGGAGAGAAAATGAGTGGGAAATATCAGATAGGGTGACAGAGCATGAGAGACTCCTAACTCTGGGAAATGAACAAGGGGTGGTAGAAAGGGAAGTGTGTGGGGGGTTGGGGTGACTGGGTGATGGGCACTGAGGGGAGCACTTGACGGGATGAGCACTGGGTGTTATACTATATTTGTCAAATCGAACTCCAATAAAAATTATACAAAAAAAGAAATAAATAAAATATTACTTTGTAAAAGAAAAAAAAATAAACAGACTTCCACCCCATTCTATCTTTACGTCTCATTTTCAACCTCCTAGTGGGAACCCTTGCTTCCCATTCCTTATTCTGAAGGGCTGAGAAACCCCTATCCCAGTAACAAATCTCCTTTGTTCCTTCTTTCCATGCTGTGTTTACATAGTCGTCATCATCTTTCTTGTCTTTACTTTCCTTACTCCATTGACTCTAATCTTCCAGGTCTTATCCATTGAGATGGATCTTATCCAAGTATATATTGGACACATGCAGGCTGCAAGCCTTGCACATGGTGTGATGTCAAATACTAGCTGTATAAACAGCTATAAACAATAGGCTATTGATATGAGGTATCTTCCCTTGACCAGGGAACTCACTGTAGGTGGATAACGGTGGAGACAGTGGTGTCACAGATGGAGAGAGAAAAAGAGCACTCATTAACTGAGCATCAAGAATAGTATCTTTCTTTGCATTTTTCCTTTTTAAAATTTCCTTACTCTTTTTACCTGGGCTACTAGGATGCTAAGCACCATAATGAAGGATTAACCAAACTTTTAGAATCATTTATTGTGCACCAACACTCCACCAGATGCTTTCGACCTGGGTTACTTCAAATGCGTCTCCAGACGGCATTAGGAGGGATAGATTCAACTCCCCCCCACTCCAACTCTGGTCACCCCACCCCTGCCTGGATCCCAAACATTAGCACCTCTAACAGCAGCCACTGCCTGTGCCTATGACCATATAAGATGAAAAAGAAAGAAACCCTCATTATTTTCTGATACATAATAATAATAAGATAGTAACTTGGATAAAATATTAGTTATATGTGATAATTATTTCCATGAATATCTAAGCAGTGGTTAAGAGAATAGAACCCAGAAACAAGCTGGCTGTGGAACATCAGGCAAGACATTTAAACTTTCCAAATCTCAGTTTGTTCAAATGTTATCTGGGGATGTCTATAATACGTATCTTGCCTACATGGTTATTGCGGAGATTGATTAATGCATATAAAACACTTAAGCAGCATGTGATACACAGTAAGGAGTCAAGAAATTCTCCTATTATTAATATTATCATCATTACTACTGTGTTCCAAGTCTTAACTCATTTAAATCTGATAAAAAACCTTGTGAGGTGTGAATTTCTCCCTAGTTTACAAGAAACATTCATTCCTAATAGCATTAATTGCAACTATAGTACTAATATAAACACAAATAACAGTGTCAGTGATGCTTCATAAATATGTTCATTTTATAGATGCATGCCAAGATTTTCAGGAGTGGCAGTAATTAGATTATAATATCAATGTAATGTAATTGTCAATATTCTAAAATCACCTCCATTTCAGAGGCGGCATGAGATAACACCATTATTCTTATAATGAAACCCATTATTAGGGTAGATGCTAAAATAACATTGGTAATAATAACAACATTAACATTATTAACATTAATAATAATAATAACAACAACATTAATAGCAACAACATTACTTAATGTGATATAATTATGCTATTTTCAGGAGGGGAAAAATACCACACCAGCATTATTAAGAATGGTAGTTACTGTAGTTTTTAAAAATATATAATAATGCAATTAACTGCATTAATGTTTTACCTCAGTTATCCTGATTCTGATCAGATAAAAAGGTTTTCTTAGCAGTATAGAATTAATTTAGTATTATTTTTATTAGTAAATTATTTAATTGTATACTTACTATAGCATTTGCAATAAATAATACAATTGTGGCATACATAATAACAATACAATTGTGGCATCCATTATAATAATGATTAATGATACAATCACTTTATAATAATGGATACGATAAAGGTGAAATAAATACTATAATCAATAATAACGTAAGCACAAATAATGGAGGACAATGATTATCCCCAATTAACGTATCCCCACTGAAAGGCAAAGCATAGCACAAGTCTTCCTGGTGGTGCTTCCTGGTTAACTAATATTATAACATTATAATAGTCATTTAACTACAGACAATATTATGGGTATGCTATAATTATGCCCCCTATACCACAGGGATAGTCAGTACCTGGGCCCAGGGGCATATACTGGTTCTTTAACGTTAACCTAGCTGCACATAGTAACATTACGGAACGTCCTATAACCATACCCACTTCCGAGACAGGGGGCGGCGAGGCCAGCATCCGGGCTAGTGAAATTATGCCTATTGCGCTAACGCTATGCAGATGCAGACCCTATGCAGGCAGTGGTCTGAACGGGGCCATTTCCCCTGTGCGGAGGGCCAGGGCCAGTTCCGCAATGGATGGCGCCCCCTTGAGCAACGTCTTGACCTCATCCCTGCAACAGGTACTTATGCTGCACGCGGGCATCCGTCTCCCCGCCCCCAGCCCAGGGACTGGCTTCCCGGCCCGCGTCCCCTCGGCCCACAGCCTTCCTCTGCAAACTCTCCCCAGGACGTGCTACCTTCTAGCGGTCGCTGAGGAGAGGTGCTCCACCAGGCCAGTATCGTGGACATTTCCTCCTCGAGGCCACATGAGCCGACCCGCACTCCAGGTGCCCCAGGGCTGCGGTCGCCCCCAGGCCAGAAGAGGAGCCAGAAAGGCGGGGGAACCAGGCGGAGCTACCGCTGGGGGCAGCCGAGGGGAGAAACTGCTTCCCCCTTCCTTTCTCGCCTTTGCTAGTCACCGATCTGGATGGGCCTGGCATTCACGGTGCGGACCATGTACACGTTACGAGTGGATGGGGATCAGATACTCTTGGGGTATGGGGTAAGGAAGGGATGTATTCAGGGTCTGGGAGATGCTCCTGGAGCTGATGTGAATGGGCGGAGGTTATCAAACCACCCTTCCCTTTGGCCAGTCCTGGAACCAGTAATTGCTCCCGAGACCCCCAAATGATTTAAACAGATACATGAAGGATGTTGGCAGCCAGTTTGCTGAGTAGGTATCTGAGGGAACGATGTACTAGACATAGGGCACAGCCATTGCAAAGGCCTGGAAGCTAGGAGAAGCTCTGCTGGTTTTATGAATTACCAGAAGGGCCCTAGCACAGACCAATTTGTGTTGACAAATAATAAAAATAAATATTGACCAACTAACAAGGAAGTCTCAACTTTATTTAGCCCTACTCTTCTTTTGTAGGATAGTTACAACTTTATCTGATAAATGTTTATTTAAATATATGATATTTTATATAAGACATATATTAGGATGAATCATTAAATTGTCAGTATTTAACCTTTTGATTTATAAAAACAGAAATTTCAAGTTATAGTCAACTTACAATTATAATTATAAATACATTTAGTTATAACTATTTTATTCTATAAATATACATTATGGTTACATAAATATAAGATAAATGTTATATAAAATTTGCAGATTTATAAACTACAAGTATGATATGCAGTCTGTACATTTATATGTAATTTATAAAATATAAATATATGCAATCTTTAATATTGCAACAGTTTTTATAATATAGCATGCACCATATATAAGTGTACACATATTACTCTATACTATCATATGTAATTAATATGAAAACACATATATCATGTTGAAATATTTCATAATGGCCCTTCACTGTCCTGAAATGAAATTTATAGGTAATATGACTTACCTCTGCTCCAAAATTAAAACAAATCAATTTAATATAACCTAAATTATATTAGGTTTAATATAAAGATGATGTAAAAGACAGTTTTTATTGAAATAATGTTGAAATATTGTCGCATGTAAATGATTGGGAAGTACAGTAGAAGAATAAGCTAGATATGTAGTTAATAGGAATAGTAGTATTAGTCCAAATAGTAATAGAAAAGACTTGCTGAGTATTGTCTGTGTGCCAGGCACTGATCTAAGCACTTGAAATGCACTGATATATTTAATCCTCACAGCCTCCTGATGGAGCCTGCAGAGGGTTTCCATTATTTAGTTAGCTCCACAGGAATGAGGGGTTTATGATAGTTGAATGATGTGCTAAACTTGGAAATGGAGAAGGAAATAAGTTATCTAAAGAAGATGAGTAAGCCCTAATCACTTACTTTGGAGTCTCCGTTTCCTAGTTGACACGGAATTTGATTTGCAATAGGGGCAGCCAAGTGTAGAATTGAAATTGAAGATGTGGGCTCTGCTTGTAACTTTTAGAACCTTGCTATTTGATGAGTAGCAGTTGTGTCTCTGCCATGAATCAGAACCCTCCCCATAATGGAGGAGAACTTCGACAGTATCAGAAGTCTCGTCCTGAAATCTGTGTGGCAGTTCATGGCATGGAAGCGACTAACTTTGGGCAGAAAATGCTTGTAGACTCAGATTTGCCTGCACTAGGGCTTTGCGTGTGAGAGTTGCAGTGTGCGCATCTATGGGGTTTGTGCACACTTCTAACCATGCTCTTTTAGACCTCAGTTGACTGGAACTCACATCACAAGAACCCTCAGTTCACTGGCTTTTATTCCCACCTCTACTCTCTGTTATAAGACAAACTTTTAGTCATCACAATAACTTTTCTTCAGGCTACCCATTTATGTGTGCAAGAACCTAAAAGTTGGAAGGAATAGTGGTTATGTCCAGACAGGGATTTGAGGTAAGGATGGGACTGTGTATGGTGGTTAAAGGGGACATTAGCTATATCATCAATACTTTATTTCTTTAATAAAACAAAGCTACTGAAAGCAAATAGGGAAAAAGTTAACATTATTAAATTTGGATGGTAAAAATCATGGGAATTTGCATTATTCTCTTTTGTTCTCTGTGGTTTTGAAATGAAGGGAAACAATCAAAAAGATTGCCAGGGGGAGATTTTCCAGTTTAGCACATATGCAGATTGTCTTCTTGACCAAAGACCTCAGCATCAGATAATCTGTTATTGGTGCTTGGTCAGAGCTTGTCTAGTGTAATGCCTCCATTTCTTCTCAGAGTAGAAACGGACTTTCTCAGATGTCATGTAAATCTTTTTAAAGAGGCAGAGGCAGAACCCAGGGTTTCTGAAATCTAGAGGTGGACTAAGAACCCAGGATTTGATCTCTTCACTCTATTATGCCCTTTTCTTATATTGCCCAAAGTTACTGTTTCAATAACTTTTCAGAAATGACGGGTGTAGGGTGATAACCCCAAGGGCCTGACAAATCCTCAGTCAATTCAGAAAGATTTCAGTCTCATCATGATTCTTTACTTACTAAAATAGAAAGTGGATTTGGATGTCTTAGAAAAGATTTTCAACAATCCAAAGGTTAACCTCCAGCTAATGTAAAAATTAATTAACCAAGAAGTTCACTCTACTAGCACTAAATTGTGCAAGATATCATGGAATGAGAATATAGAAAACCACATTCAGTAAGACCTACTAAGTGTCTGGTCCAGGAGGTGCTTGAGCGATGAAATGAAAAAGGGAAGAAATTCCATGAGCAGAGTGACATTGACTAATGTGCCAATCAGTATGGCAGGAAAACCAGGATGCCACTCCCAGCTTGACACCTAGGTAAAACAAACTCAGAGCATGACTAAAATTTGGTTGGGAAGGTGTGGAAGGTGGGAGAAATGGTATGAGGGTGTAGACAGGAAAGAGCTGAATGGGTAAGGGCCTGCTGTTCCCTTACAAGGAAGGCTAGGGTAGGACTAGAAGGAGGAGATCAGCCTGTCAACAGCCACGCATTTTGACAGGGTATAGCCTAATTTGGAAGAGCTTGGGTGGTAGAATTGGCGATTTTCGCTGACTTACCAAGGAATTATGAATTCTGGAGCAGGAATTTGGCATAGAGCTTGTTATTAATGTTACTAGTGATGCTAGCTAATGGAAAGGTGGCAGTCATTTGTTCTTGTCAACACATTTTGGACATTGGAGCCTGTCTCCTGACATTCCTTTATTTTATAATAAATTTATTTCTTATTGGTGTTCAATTTGCCAACATACAGAATAACACCCAGTGCTCATCCCGTCAAGTGCCCCCCTCAGTGCCCGTCACCGATTCACCCCCACCACCCGCCCTCCTCCCCTTCCACCACCCCTAGTTCGTTTCCCAGAGTTAGGAGTCTTTATGTTCTGTCTCCCTTTCTGATATTTCCCACACATTTCTTCTCCCTTCCCTTATATTCCCTTTCACTATTATTTTATTCCCCAAATGAATGAGAACATATAATGTTTGTCCGTCTCCGATTGACTTATTTCACTCGGCATTATACCCTCCAGTTGCATCCACGTTGAAGCAAATGGTGGGTATTTGTCATTTCTAATGGCTGAGTAATATTCCATTGTATACATAAACCACATCTTCTTTATCCATTCATCTTTCGATGGACACCGAGGCTCCTTCCACAGTTTGGCTATTGTGGACATTGCTGCTAGAAACATCGGGGTGCAGGTGTCCCGGCGTTTCATTGCATCTGCATCTTTGGGGTAAATCCCCAAAAGTGCTATTGCTGGGTCTTGGGCAGGTCTATTTTAAACTCTTTGAGGAACCTCCACACAGTTTTCCAGAGTGGCTGCACCAGTTCACATTCCCACCAACAGTGTAAGAGGGTTCCCTTTTCTCCGCATCCTCTCCAACATTTGTGGTTTCCCGCCTTGTTAACTTCCCCCATTCTCACTGGTGTGAGGTGGTATCTCATTGTGGTTTGATTTGTATTTCCCTGATGGCAAGTGATGCAGAGCATTTTCTCATGTGCATGTTGGCCTTGTCTATGTCTTCCTCTCTGAGATTTCTCTACATGTCTTTTGCCCATTTTATGATTGGATTGTTTGTTTCTTTGGTGTTGAATTTAATAAGTTCTTTATATATCTTGGAAACTAGCCCTTTATCTGATAGGTCATTTACAAATATCTTCTCCCATTCTGTAGGTTATCTTTTAGTTTTGTGGACTGTATCCTTTGCTGTGCAAAAGCTTTTTATCTTGATGAAGTCCCAATAGTTCATGTTTGCTTTTGTTTATTTTGCCTTCCTGGATGTATCTTGCAAGAAGTTACTGTGGCCGAGTTCAAAAAGGGTGTTGCCTGTGTTCTCCTCTAGGATTTGATGGAATCTTGTCTCACATTTAGATCTTTCATCCATTTTGAGGTTATCTTTGTGTATGGGGCAAGAGAGTGGTCTAGTTTCATTCTTCTGCAGGTGGATGTCCAATTTTCCCAGTATATTTATTGCAGAGGACTGTCTTTCTTTCCAGTGGATAGTCTTTCCTCCTTTATCGAATATTAGTTGACCATAAAGTTGAGGGTCCACTTTGGATTCTCTATTCTGTTCCATTGATCTATGTGTCTGTTTTCTGTGCCAGTACCACACCGTCTTGATGACCACAGCTTTGTAGTACAACCTGAAATCTGGCATTGTGATGCCCCCAGATGTGGTTTTCTTTTTTAAAATTCCCCTGGCTATTCGGGTCTTTTCTGATTCCACACAAATCTTAAAATAATTTGTTCTAACTCTCTGAAGACAGTCCATGGTATTTTCATAGGGATTGCATTAAATGTGTAAATTGCCCTGGTAACATTGACATTTTCACAATAATTAATTCTGCCAATCCATAGCATGGAATATTTTTCCATCTCTTTGTGTCTTCCTCAATTTCTTTCAGAAGTGTTCTATAGTTTTGAGGGTATAGATCCTTACCTCTTTGGTTAGGTTTATTCCTAGGTATCTTATGCTTTTGGGTGGCAATTGTAAATGGGATTGACTCCTTAATTTCTCTCTCTTCAGTCTCATTGTTAGTGTATGAAATGCCACTGACTTCTGGGCATTGATTTTTTATCCTCCCACGCTGCCAAAATGCTGTATGAGTTTCTAGCAATCTTGGGGTGGAAGCTTTTGTGTTTTCTATGTAGAATATCCTGTCATCGACGAAGAGGAAGAGTTTGACTTCTTCTTTGCCAATTTGAATGCCTTTAATGTCTTTTTGTTGTCTGATTGCTGAGGCTAGGACTTCCAGTACTATGTTGAATAGCAGTGGTGAGAGTGGACATCCCTGTCTTGTTCCTGATCTTAGGGGAAAGGCTCCCAGTGCTTCCCCATTGAGAATTATATTTGCTGTGGGCTTTGCGATGATGCTTTTAAGATGCTGAAGAATGTTCCCTCTATCCCTACACTCTGAAGAGTTTTGATCAGGAATGGATGCTGTATTTTGGCAAATGCTTTCTTTGCATCTCTGAGAGGATCATATGGTTCTTGGTTTTTCTCTTGCTGATTTGATGAATCACATTGAGTGTTTTTACGAGTGTTGAACCAGCCTTGTGTCCCGGGGATAAATCCTACTTGGTCATGGTGAATAATTTTCTTAATGTATTGTTGGATCCTATGGCTAATATCTTGTTGAGAATTTTTGCATCCATGTTCTTCAGGATATTGGTCTGTAATTCTCCCTTTTGCTGGAGTCTTTGCCTGGTTTTGGAATTAAGGTGATGCTGGCCTCATAGAACGAATTTGGAAGTACTCCATCTCTTTCTATCTTTCCAAACAGCTTTAGTAGAATAGGTATGGTTTCTTCTTTAAATGTTGATAGAATTCCCCTGGGAAGCCATCTGGCCCTGGACTTTTGTGTCTTGGGAGGCTTTTCATGACTGCTTCAATTTCCTCCCTGGTTATTGGCCTGTTTCAGGTTTTCTCTTTCTTCCTGTTCCAGTTTTGGTAGTTTGTGGCTTTCCAGGAATGTGTCCATTTCTTCTAGATTGCCTAATTTATTGGCGTATAGCTGTTCATAAAATGTTTTTAAAATCGTTTGTATTTCCTTGGTGTTGGTAGTGATCTCTCCTTTTCTCATTCTTGATTTTATTAATCTGAGTCTTCTCTCTCTTCTTTTCAATAAGGCTGGCTAATGGTTTATCTATCTTATTAATTCTTTCAAAGAACCAACTACTGGTTTTGTTGATCTGTTCCACAGTTCTGGTCCCGATTTCGTTGAGTTCTGCTCGAATCTTTATTAACTCTCCTCTTCTGCAGGGTGTAGGATCTATTTCCTGTTTTTTCTCTAGCTCCTTTAGGTGTAAGGTTAGCTTTTTGTATTTGAGTTCTTTCCCGTTTTGGATGGATGCTTCTATTGCGATGTATTTCCCCCTCAGGACTGCTTTTGCTGCATCCCAAAGATTCTGAACGGTTGTAATCTTCATTCTCATAGTTTTCATGAATCTTTTTAATTCTTCCTTAATTTCCTGGTTAACTCTTTCAATCTTTTAGCAGGATGGTTCTTAACCTCCACGTGTTTGAGGTCCTTCCAAACTTCTTGTTCTGATTTAGTTCTAAGTTCAAGGCATTATGGTCTGAGAATATGCAGGGGACGATCCCAATCTTTTGGTATCGGTTGAGACCCGATTTTGGTGGACCCAGTATGTGGTCTATTCTGGAGAAAGTTCCATGTGCACTTTGGGAAGAATGTGTATTCAGTTGAGTTTGGATGTAAAGTTCTGTAGATATCTCTGAAATCCGTCTGGTCCAGTGTATCATTTGAAAGTTCTCGTTCTTTGGAGATGTTGTGTTTAGAAGACCATCGAGTGTAGAAAAGCGCTAGATTGAAGTCACCAAGTATAAGTGTATTATTATCTAAGTATGTCTTAACTTTGGTTATTAATTGATTTATATATTTTGGCAGCTCCCACATTCGGGGCATATATATTGAGGATTGTTAAGTCCTCTTGTTGGTTAGATCCTTTAAGTATGATATAGTGTCCCTATTCATCTCTCACTACAGTCTTCGGGGTAAATTTTAGTTTATCTGATATAAGGATGGGTACCCCTGCTTTCTTTTGAGGACCATTCGAATGGTAAATGGTTCTCCAACCTCAGGCTGAGATGTCCTTCTGTCTAAAATGAGTCTCTTGTTGACAGCAAATAGATGGGTCCCCTGCTTTTTTTATCCTGTCTGAAACCCTGCGCCTTTTGATGGGGTCTTTAAGCCCGTTCACATTCAGAGTTACTATTGAAAGATAATGAGTTTAGTGTCATCATGATATCTATTCAGTCCTTGTTTTTGTGGAATGTTCCACTGGACTTGTTCTTAAGGGGAATTTTAGAGTCCCCCTTAAAATTTCTTGCCGAGCTGGTTTGGAGGTCACCTATTCTTTCAGTTCCTGCCTGTCTTGGAAGCTCTTTATCTCTCCTTCCATTCTGAATGAGAGCCTTGCTGGATAAAGTATTCTTGGTTGCATGTTCTTCTCATTTAGGACCCTGAATATATCCTGCCAGCCCTTTCTGGCCTGCCAGGTCTCTTTGGAGAGGTCTGCTGTTACCCTAATACTCCTCCCCATAAGTCAGGGATTTCTTGTCTTTTGCTGCTTTAAGGATCTTCTCTTTATCTTTGGAATTTGCCAACTTAACTATTAAATGTCGAGGTTTTGAATGGTTTTTATTTATTTAGGGGGGCATCTCTCTATCCTCCTGGATCTGAATGCCTGTTTCCCTTCCCAGATTAGGAAAGTTTTCAGGGATGATTTGTTCAAATACTTATTCTGGACCTCCATCCTTTCGGCGCCCTCGGGAACCCCAATTAAACGTAGGTTTTTCTTCCTCAGGCTGTCGTTTATTTCCCTTAGTCTATCTTCATGGTCTTTTAATTGTTTGTCTCTTTTTTCCTCAGTTTCTCTCCTCTTTGCTATCAACTTGTCTTCTATGTCACTCACTCGTTCTTCCACCTCATTAACCCTCGGTCGTTAGGACTTCTAGTTTGGATTGCATCCTCATTTAATTGATTTTTAAATTCTGCCTGATTGGATCTAAAATCTGCAGTCATGAAAGTCTCTTGAGTCCTTATATGCTTTGTTCTAGAGCCACCCAGTAGCTGTATACTAGTGCTTCTCTGAATTGGCTTTCTGACATTGAATTGTAATCCAGATTTTGTAACTCTGTGGGAGAGAGGACTGTTTCTGATTCTTCTTTTGAGGTGAGGTTTTCCTTCTAGTCATTTTGCCAGTGCAGAGTGCCAAAACACAAGTTTGTATTGGGAAAAGGAGATAGGAGAGGAGAGAAAAAAGGAAAGAAAAGAGGAACAAGAAAGAAGAAAAATGGAAGAAAAAAGAAAAATAAAGAAGAAAAAGAGAAAGAAAAGAAAGAAAGGGACAAAAGGGTGGGGGAAGCAAACAGAAAATCAAAAAGCAAAAACAAAACAAAACAAAACTCAGGGGAGTATCGTCTGATTCTGTATACTTAAATCCCTTGACTTCCCCTGGAACTTGTCCGTCTAGCTGGTATTCTGGGGGAGGGGCCTGTTGTGCTGATTTTCAGGTGTTAGCACTTGGGGGAGCTGCTCTGCCCCCTCCCTGGTGCAGGGCTCAGTGGGGGTTGTTTACCCTGTGAGGCCCCAGGAGGAACAACGCCAGTGGCGGCGGCCAGCCCTGGAGCCCTGGATTCAGCTCCCGCAGGAACTACAGAGCTCTCAGTCTGCAGGGGCCTGGATGCTCAGCTCCGTGCAGGAGCGTCCTTGCTGTCCTGGGCCCTCCTGGCCTCTGTCTGTCCCGGGGGGAGGCTGGATCCTGGGCTGTGTCCCCGGCGTCCTGTGCCGGGCCTGCGCTGTTGGATTCGCGCTCTGGCCGGGCAGCCCCCTCCGCAGAACCTCGGCCCGAGCCCTCTGAGCTGCTCCCGGGTCCAGCTGTGGTGCGCTACAGCTATTTAGGGAGCTTGGTGCACTCTCCCCGGGTCGCAGGTGTCTGTTAGTGTCCCAGGGAGCCTGGGGGCATCCCCGCCCCTCCTGGGATCCTGCTCTAACTCCCCTGCAAGCGCCTTTCCTCCCGAGAAGATTGGTGCAGCTCCTGCTTCTTCCCAGGACGGTGCTTTCCTGTCCTGGGGACACTCGCCCCGGCCTTAGCCGGCTCCTCGCGGGCCCCTCCCCCTTGGAGGCCTTTTGTTCTTTTATTCCCCCCCCATCTTCCTACCTTGATAGAAGTGTGAACTCTTCTCACTGTCGCATTCCAGCTGTTCTCCTCTCTTTAAATCTCAGGCGAATTGGTAGATATTCTGGATGATTTGAAGGTTATCTAGGTAATTTGGTGGGGCAGGTGACTTGGGGACCCTACTCTTCCGCCATCTTGCCCCTCCTCCCTCTCCTGACATTCCTATCAGAATTTGGACACATCACTGCTTTCTGTGGTGGGTAGCAGCAGGGGCAATCCTAAAGTCTTTGATAAATACAACTTTTGATTATTAGTGAATTTGGGGGAAAAAACCCACATGGTTTCATCCCATAAAGATTTAATGAGTGCCTACTATGTTCAATACATTGGACTACTATGTTCAATACATTGGTCCTAGCAATACAAAGTAAATGAGACGCCCATCTAACCGAGGAGATATGTAGACAAACACGTGGTGAGAGATGGATTCACATGGAGCAATGAAGTCTGTTTTCAGAGAAGTGGCATTTGAAGCTGCATCTTGGAGGATTAGGATCTCAATAGATAGGCACAGAGGCAAAGGGTATACTGGAGGAAGAGCAAAAGAAGTGAATGGCATGTTCAGGACAGGTGAGTATTGAGGTATTGGATGTGCAAAGAACTATGGGGAGGGGCAGAAAAGACAGGCGTCTAGAGTGAGCCAGGGGAGCTAGGCTTAGGGATTTGCACACCTGGAGCCACTGCAGGTTTTGAGCAGTGAAAGGATGGTCATATACTTCAGAAAGATCACTTTAGTAGCAGTTTCAAGAACAGATTGGAATGGGAAAGTTGGAAAATCATTTTAGAAGGGAATCACAATAGTCCAAACAAGATAGAAGGATCTGGACTTTCACATCTATGAGGATGGAGAGTAGGGGAAGAATTTCAATAATTTTTCAGAAGCAATGAGCTTTACTGTCTTTTTGGGAGGAGCAGGGGGAGGTCACTGGGACGGAAAGGCAAGATTCAGGGATGTTTTCCAAAGAATTTGATGTGGATGGCTGTAACATGGGAGGCGGAGCAGATTTGGCATGGAAGATAAACTTACTGCCAAGCATCCTGGATTTGAGGGGGCAGCAGAAAGCCTGCTAGAGGGATTGGCAGGGAGTTCTTATATCCTGTATCCCACAGGCTTATTTGCTGCCGCAGCCATCAAATTAACATCAGTGCATCTGAGAAGGGCTCCTGGCTAGTAATGAATTCCCAAGGAAGCTCTTATGAGGCCTCAGGTAATCAGGAGTGGAGGAGTTAGTTGTAGTGTTCATGTGGCTTCACCTCCAGAACGTAATTGAGGCTCATTTGTCGGGTAAGATCTAAGGAATGATCTTGACAAAGCATAGCACAGATCCTGTAATGAAAGGGAAATGAAGATGGTTGCCAGCCCATTATTAAGCATATAACTAGGTTGAAATTGAGATGAAAGACTTCATTTAGGCAGAACTTCCCTATTGACAAATGGCAGGGGGTAAAAGTGTGAAAGGAAAGCATATAATCCAATTCATAAAAAGTATAGAAATGCTTTTTAAAACTTGAAGCGATAATCACTCATTGTATATATAGAGCTGGGGTGGGGGATGTTTTCTCTATTGATAGATACTGATGCACAGATGAAAGTTTTTAAAATATTTTTTTTTCTACTGACAGAACTTTATTTAAAAAATAATAAGACAACTCTGTCCATATTCCCAGCTGGGGGCAAGGAGGCTTGCGTCCAGCAGAAAGGGCACAGGCCATTTACTTCTTGGAGACCTTGACTTCTTGTGCTTGGAGCTGCCCACTTGAGGCAGATAAGTGTTCACCATGATGAGTATAAATGAAAAGAAACTTGTTTTTAGGTCCATGTTTGGGGGAGCTGAGAAATAGAAAGCATTTACCTCCTGTGTTAAAATGTTAGAAATAAAATAAGAGCACTGTGTTCAAAATTATAATACATAAATACAAATGTTAAGATAAACTCAACTCAGGGCACTTGGGTGGCTCAGTCGATTAAGGATCTGCCTTCAGCTTAGGTCATGATCCGAGGGTCCTGGGATCGAGCCTCCCATTAGGCTCCATGATCATGGAGGGGTCTGCTTCTCCCTCTGCTCCTCCCCTCACTCCTGCTCAACCTCTCCCCTCTAAAAGAAATAAATAAAATCTTAAAAAAAGATAACACAAACTCTATTCCTAGATTATGATTTTAGGGATTGGGTGATCATCCCTAGATATTTAATTTTAAATTGGTATGGGTCAGATAAAATCGATCCTAGTTTTAGATCTGATCTTCAGAGGTTAAATAAAATACACAAATTAAGAATTCATTACTCTATAAGTACTGTGTGTAATTTATAGATAAATAATTGGCATACATTATTTTGTGGTTATTATTCCCACAATGGTTATTATTTGGGGATACATTATCATTCAGCTAGAAAGGTCTACTGTACTGGATAGGCATGTGCTCTTTGGAATACATACAACAATTTCGATAGCATCAAGCAAATTTTAATATTTTAATGGCTCATGAGCTGGGATGGGAGTATAGGAGGCAATATGTAAAACACACAGCATGTAAGAACATAAGTTCTGGAGTCAAACTCACCTGTGTTGGGATCCACACTACTACCACAACTTGCATGACCTTGAGCAAGTCATTTGAACTGAGGTTTTTTTTTTTTTTTCTCCTCAGTAAAATAGGAATGATAAGAGTCCCTACATCCCAGAGTTAACAGGATAGTAAAATGAGAAAAATACATGCAAAGCACCTATCACAGTACCCAGCTGTTCTGTACTAAGGCTCAATGAATGCCAGTAGCTGCTGTTGCACCTTTATGTGCAGGGTCATCCACCTGCTGTGTGTAACCTGATTACCCAGGTTGAGGAAGAACTCAGCTGCATGCTCAACTTTTGTCTCCCTCTGTCACCCACAGTGGTGCATCCCCAGGTGTGCTGTGATCCCTCCCCAACGACCAGTGGTTGGCAGATAGCAGTTTTTTAGTTCTAGAGTTTAGGTGGGGAAATGTTAAGTGCTACACAAAAAACTGGACAGCTCCCCCTCTAGTGGTGATTTGATGAATTGCCCCCAACAATTGCCCTGTTGATCACAAACAGGAGAGCTGGTTGTAAAAATGAAACGGATATAGTTGGCAGAAAGGAAAACAGCTGGTTTAACAAATGAATTTATTAATCACAAACACATAATAAGCTAGTAACAAATGTACATCTGAGGCTTAAGTTGTAATGAATGTCATTAAGATATCTGCAGCTTGTATATTTTCTTCTATGCTAATTAGCCATTTTACCTAAACAGATTTCTAATTCGGGGGAAAAATCCAGAATTGGCAATTCTACACATAGTTACGTATCCTACCCCCAATAAAAATTACTGTACACAATACTTTTTTCTAAAATAATGTAATTATTGTTGATAACAGCATCTTATCCTCTTTTAGTAATTTATAAACTTTTCTCAGAGCTTTGTTTTCACAGCAGGTAGGTGTAGTATGTTTCCCCTCTCCTGGTTGTATTGAGGAGAAAACCAAGGCTTTTCTATAAAGAGGCTAAATAAGTTTTCTTTTGTCACCCAAGGCACTTCTCATGGGATTGTATTAGATTTTACCCCTAGGAATCTCCTCTTGGCAAAATAAATTGCATGGACACTGGTATGTCCCTTATGTGCTCATAAACATCATCTCTTTTTTTTTCTATTTGAATCTTCATGTTGGGACGCCTAAAAACACAGTTGTTTGGCAGATTGGAATGAAAATGATTAAAATAGAGACCTGGGTTTTTTAAAACAAATTTTAAATATTTATTTTTATTTATTTTAGAGAGAAAGCACGCTCAAGCTGGGGGGAGGGCCAGAGAGAGGCAGAGCAGCAGACTCCCCACTGAGCAGGGTGCCTGACCTGGGGCTCGATCCCAGGATCCTGAGATCATGACCTGAGCAGAAACCAAGACTTGGAGGCTTAAGTGACTGAGCCACCTATGCGCCCTGTGACCTAGGTTTTAAAGAAGTAGCTTTTTTTTTTGCTCCATTATAATTGTTTTGGATAGCTCAGATATTAAAGCATTTCTGCCAAAAAGACTAAACTGAGAGTAATAACTTTGTGAGCCTTACAGAAATGTAAATCAAGGTAGTAGAGATGAAAATCTAAAGAAATAGTTTCTTAATATTGTATAAATACAATAGCAAATCAAGTATTTAATTGATTCTTAAATACTCAAGCTATTCATAAGACTTATGAGTGAACAGAAAATGGATAATTTAGAATAGGAGGTATTTTCTAATGGAATGGCAGGAATATTTATAACCATATAGAGTTATTAAGAAGCAGAGAACAGGCAGCACTCACTTATACTTTTGTTGAGCTGATGCTGTAGCAAGTTTCAATCCATATGTAGAATTTCACTGTTTGGGAGGGAAAACTGTTTTTTTTTTCTTGTAGTGCCTCTATTTATACTTGGGGCTGGTCAATGAAACCCAGTTCTCAACTCACCTGTGGGAGAAGCTGGTCTGTCCAGAAACTGCTTTTCTCAGGAACCCTGTCAGGGCCAACTTAAACAGGTGTGACTGGAGTTGTAAACAGAATGGGGCCTGAACACTCTGGATTATAGGCTTGTGCTGATGAGATCAAGCTTGCAGGTTGGCTTCCTCTGTGTGCTACTCAGTTCCACTAAGTCCCCAACCTGGCCATAGTCTGCACCTTTGTCAGCTGCATGACAGATCCCTATTTGCCAAATATGTATAGAGTGTCAACATGTGAGGGGCCCTGAAAATGAGGCATATTATTGCAAACTCATTCTCATGATAGAAACATGACTTGCACTAATGACTTCTGGTGGCACCATCTTTGATTCCTGCAATGACCTTGGCTAATTGAATTCTATGCGACCTTTCTCCTCTTCCTGCCTTTTTGTGACCCTCTCACACCTTTTGATGCTTCTCCTTTAACCTCATAGTTTCAGTTCCTTCATGCTGCCCTGCCACCTGACTTCCCAGGTCTCTTAATACAGTACATCCTTCTTAGTTGCTTCACCATTCCCAAATCTAAAAATGGCTGTGCTATATCATATTCTATCCCCTCTTGCCTGCTCTTGGCTTATTTCCCTAGGAATAGCAATCTAAGAGAAACAAGTCATACTATCATGTTGAGATCTAGTAGGGTCCAATACTCTCTTGATATAAGAATACAATGCCTTAACTCATAGAATGGATTTCTACTCATGAAACATCAGTGTGGCAAAATATTTGGTGGCAGATGGGCCTTCATGGATCCTTGGTATCATACCCTTTGTCTAACCTTTTTTAAAAGATTTTATTTATTTATTCATGGGAGACAGAGATTGAGAGAGGCAGAGACACAGGCAGAGGGAGAAGCAGGCTCCATGTAGGGAGCCTGACACGGGACTCAATCCCGGGCCCCCAGGATCAGGCCCTGGGCTAAAGGTGGCGCTAAACCACTGAGCTACCCGGGCTGCCCCCCTTTGTCTACTTTTGAGGAAGACTCCCTCTGGTTTCTTGAAATACCTTATATTGTAACTCTGTATTGTGAATACTAAAGGAAAAGAATAAAGGAGATAACATACAGAAATTGTTTTCCTCATTACTGCAGATCTGTTTTCTGCCTATTGACCACCTTTTAACTAAATACTTCCTTTTACTAACTAAACAAGAGAACAGAGAAAAAGGAACTATGAATCTATTAAATCAAATACATTTTGCTCAAGTAGTAGTACTTAGAAAGAAATGAATTCTCAGTATACTCTCAAGGTCTGTATGATAAGCTAATTGTGAATGCAGTTAAATGTCTTCAACTGCCTTTGAACATGATCATTGTGTCTCAGGAGCAGATATTTTGATTATCTTCAATACCAACTATGTCCTGTTACTAATGGGCCAAACCAGACTGTTAATACTGTAAAAGCGAGATTGTACAACAGATCATTTAAAGGAAGCAACTAAAGGGATTTAGGGAACCAATGGAGAAAAAAACATTCCAAAAGGGTTTTTTTAAAGTAAGTAATTATAGAGGTTGAAGCTACTTTGCTAAGCCAAATTTGTTAATTCAAAAACATTTGCTGTGCCTCGTAGGGTTAGGGGAATAAACTAGACTATTTAAGAGTCTTTTTAAATTATCCTCAGGTTTTTGTTTTTGTTAATGCCTGGGAACAGTGTCACAGGCAATCCATTGAAAGGAATAGTATCAAATTCATTAAAGATTATAAAGCAATAAATATTAAAATTACATTTAATCCAGAGAGGATTACCATAATTTACCATGACCCAGAAGTTGAGCTAATACAGATTCCCCCCCTCTATTATTGACACTTAGGAGAGTGACACATGACAGGTAAACAACTAATACCAGGGAGTGAATAATAAAGCTCTGCAAGAACTTGCTAGTCTTAAGTACATATTTAGTCTAATCCAGTTGTGCCTTCTTGCTTCAACAGTGCAAAATGGTCATCAAAATCCATAGTGGTGAATCTGGTACCTTCTGAATCCTCAAAGAAAGTTCAAATGCCCTTCATATAAATTTAGAATGATTTATTTGGTTATTAATTTGTTTTCAATGAATATATACATAAGAGGATTTGAAGCAGCTTATAACAAAGCCCATATGTAGCATGGCAATAAAAATGAAGTCAGAAAGAGAGATCAGAAGAAATCACAGAATTCAAAAAACTTTCTTGGGCTGTAGACCCTTTTAGTGATCTATTAAATAGCTGTGGGACATCTCCCCAGAAAAGTATTACTATGCAAATAGGCACAGAAACCTTTAAGCCTATCCAGGCACCGTCCCCCTGTGTGACTTTGAACCCTGGTCAAGAACCCTTGAATAGAGGAAGCAGTATCTTGAGGTAAGGTAGTTATTGCATTGGGGGCACCTGAGAGGCCAAGTTGGTTAACCGTCCCAATTTTGGTTTAGGCTCAGTTCCTGATCTCAGGGTCATGAGATCAGCCCAGAGTTGGCTCTGGACTCAGCATGGAGTCTGCTTAAGGTTCTTTTTATCTCTCTCCCTCTACCTCTGCCCCTCCCCCTCCCACCCCCCTCCTATGTGCCTGTGCACAATCCCTCTCTGCCCCTCTCCCTTGCACCTGCACACACTCTCTCTAAAATAAATAAAACTTAAAAAGAAAAAGATAATGTTTGTCCTTCTCCGATTGACATTATATGGTCTCATTCATTTGGGGAATATAAAAAATAGTGAAAGGGAATAAAATATAATAATAAAATAGTGAAAGGGGAGGTGGGCGAGGGTGGGGGTGACTGGGTGGCAGGCACTGAGGGGGGCACTTGATGGGATGAGCACTGGGTGTTATTCTGTATGTTGGCAAATTGAACACCAATAAAAAATAAATTTATAAAAAAAGAAAAAGATATTATTGCACTTGAGTATTGTATTATCCCTGAGCTTCCTGTCAACTGAGGTTAAGAGATAAACACACTGGGCTGAGGAGTTCTCAAAATCTACAAAAAGAAGCAGATCAGTTTACAAAATTATAAGTGAAACACATAATTTTAAAATGGCAGTGTTTATATGTTTATGAAAGGGTTTTTTTATAAAGAGTAATCAAGTAATATAAAGGGATGTTGCATAATTTGATTGAAATTCTTTGAAATTAAATAATTGGAGGTAGAATATCTATGGTAATTGTGCTGACTCGTATATTAAATTAGCCAATGTCATTTCCAACCATTCTGGGAAGGAGGGAATCTACTGTATATGTCTTTCTTTAATGGTAGATTTACCCACCTAATATTATTTGATTAAAACTGACATTAATATAATATATTCCCATGAGCAAACATCAGCTGAGCAGCAAGGGAGGCCTTAGGGTATAAGAAGAAATCAAACTGTGATTAAATATCTATTAATAGTTCATACCATGGAAAACAGGCATTTAGATAATAGCAAATAATCACTTTAGGTGTCTGCTGCTTCCAACTTTTCTTGAAGGCAAATAAAATAACACAATCGTTCCTGTCACAATTATAAGCAGAGTCAGTATAGGGTAGGGGTTAAGAACACAGTCTGTAGAATCAGAGACTGGTTTTCTACCACTTCTTAGCTGTGTGACCTTGGACAAAGTCACTGAACTTCTTTGAGTCTCAGTTTCTTGTCTGTAAAATGAAAATCATAAATGAATCTCAAGGCTGCTCCTAGGCTGTACAAGGGTCCCCCGGAAGTATTTCTTTTGTGGGACTCCTGTCCAAACACCTTGAGTCTCCTAAAATCTACGTCAGTGTCATCCTAGCTATCCAATCTCACACAATCCTGTGAAGGAAATACCACATGACTAGCAGGAGTAATCCACTTGCCAGACTAGTCTGCCAGAATTGGGACCTATTGGTGGGGCCCCCAGGACAACCACATAAGCACCAGTTGCTGGATGAAGCTCTTTGAAGGATCCAGTCAACTGCAGTAGAAGGTCACTGTAGAGGACTGAAAATCCACAGAGGCACAGAGCTAGAATAGGGATCCTATGGCAGGTCTTGAAGGACGCTGGTCTATCTCAAAGGAGCAGTAGGAAGATTGGCAGGTCTAAGAGGGATGCTGGTCTATATCAAAGGAGCAGTAGGAAGATTAAAGTAATCTATGTAAAGCACTTGACATGCAAATTCCGTGAAGCCCTGGCTCACAGTAAGTCCTCAGTAACATGTTGGCAATGATTATTGTGCTTATCATTAGTATTAATGATACTCACTGCATTTCATGCCCAATCTGGTTTTTCTTTCAGTGGATGCTGCATTGACTGGTCAGTGGATCTCAAGGACATACATGGCTTTGGCAGGTGAACCAGTACGAGTGAAATGTGCCCTTTCTACAGTTATATTCGCACCAACTATAGCATGGCCCAGAGCACTGGGCTCAGGCTTATGTGGTACAAAAATAAAGGTGATTATTAGAAGAGCCCATCATCTTTTCAGATGGTCAGGATGAGCAAAGAAGAAGATTCAATATGGTTTCACTCAGCAGAGGCACAAGACAGTGGATTCTACACTTGTGTTTTAAGGTGAGTGCTACATTGAAAATATTACTCAGTACCATAGCTAGTAGTTTTTTCATTGGGCCTGGAGTATATAGAGGTGCCTGCTCATGTTATACAATGGACATTTTCTTGAAATATAGTTTGCAGTGTATTGTGGAGCTTCAGTAAATTAAATTCTAATTATTTACTGGAACTACAGAGTAGATTCTTACCAAATTTTCATAAAATGGGACTTCCATTTACTGTGTATATTCATATAATTTAGAAAAGTTTTTTTTTAAAATTTTATTTATTTATGATAGTCACAGAGAGAGAGAGAGGCAGAGACATAGGCAGAGGGAGAAGCAGGCTCCATGCACGGGGAGCCCGACGTGGGATTCGATCCGGGTCTCCAGGATCGCGCCCTGGGCCAAAGGCAGGCGCCAAACCGCTGCGCCACCCAGGGATCCCCAATTTAGAAAAGTTTTGAATTTGATCCATTTCTCCCTTGACTCCACCCCTGTTATATGAACAGTTGTTTTTTCATAGAGCCGGTTGGCTCAATGATCTTAATACCTGACTATGAAATGGCCTAAAGTATCATTTAGGCCAAGGTGTCTCCTTTTTTCTTGATGGAAATAGCTTCAGGTGCTGTGGGAGATCTCTTAGCAAATGGACTGCTGTTGAAATTTTTCACATAATTTCCAATATGACCTTGAGTCCACTGTATCTAAATATTCAACATGGGCCCTGTAAACACACCGTCATCATGAGTTCCTAGGTGCTTTGTGGGAATATATCACAGGTACAATTCATTTTTTGCAAGAAGCAATCTGCTTTATCTGTAGAGATTCCACAGTATGTCCTCCCTTCCCTTGTGCCCTGGTGCAGGATCTAGGATCTAGAATCTCAGATAGAGGACTGCATTAGGTATTGAAGTAGATAGCTGAAATGACCTTTACATCATTTTCAATTCTACCATTTTGGGAGTCTCTGATCTTGCTCACCAGGGACCTACACTCTATTATTGATTTTAACTTCTTGGAAATGCAGACCCTTCCTATTTTTGTCTCCTATGGACTTTGATGCCAAAGCTATGTCACCTCTTTATCAAAAACACTTTGAAACCCATGGTGAGGCCTCATTGTTCAAAAGGCCAGGAGAACAAGATGGTGTATAAATAATCTTCTTGAAGCTCTAAGCATCAAATGTGTTTTGTATCTGTGTGTTTTGAGGGAGGGGGGTGTTGGGGAAGCAACTGGTGAGCATAGTTTCTGTTTGTGGTGGGCAAAAACTCTAGGATATTGGCAGAAATAGCAATCATTCTCATCACATCCTTAGTGATATCAACATTTTCATGTACTTGGGCATCCCGTAGCACAATTGAGAAAAGGATGTTAATTCAACTTTAGTGATGGCCACTGTATTCTTTTGGGTGCTGCTACCCTTTTCCTGCTTACCTCCTCTCCACCCTCCATACTCATTCAATCCGGCCAATCTTTTTTTTAAAATTAATTTTTTATTGGTGTTAAATTTACGAACATACAGAATAACACCCAGTGCTCAACCTGTCAAGTGCCCCCCTCAGTGCCTATCACCCATTCACCCCCACCGCCCGCCCTCCTCCCTTTCCACCACCCCTAGTTCGTTTCCCAGAGTTAGGAGTCTTTATGTTCCGTCTCCCTTTCTGATATTTCCCACACATTTCTTCTCCCTTCCTTTATATTCCCTTTCAATATTATTTATATTCCCCAAATAAATGAGAACATACACTGTTTGTCCTTCTCCGATTGACTTACTTCACTCAGCATAATACCCTCCAGTTCCATCCACGACAAAGCAAAAGGTGGGTATTTGTCGTTTCTACTGGCTGAGTAATATTCCATTGTATACATTAAACCGCACCTTCTTTATCCATTCCTCTTTTGATGGACACCGAGGCTCCTTCCACAGTTTGGCTACTTGTGGACATTGCTGCTAGAAACATAGGGGTGCAGGTGTCCCGGCTTTTCATTGCATCTGAATCTTGGGGGAATATCCCCAACAGTTTGCAATTGCTGGGTCCTAGGGCAGGTCTATTTTTAACTCTTTGAGGAACCTCCACACAGTTTTGCACAGTGGCTGCACCAGTTCACATTCCCACCACAGTGTAAGATGGTTCCCTTTCTCTGCATCCTCTCCAACATTTGTGGTTTCCTGCCTTGTTAATTTTCCCCATTCTCACTGGTGTCAGGTGGGATCTCATTGTGGTTTTGATTTGTATTTCCCTGATGGCAAGTGATGCAGAGCATTTTCTCATATGCATGTTGGCCATGTCTATGTCTTCCTCTGTGAGATTTCTGTTCATGTCTTTTGCCCATTCATGATTGGATTGTTCTTGTTTCTTTGGTGTTGAGTTTAAGAAGTTCTTTCTAGATCTTGGAAACTAGCCCTTTATCTGATAGGTCATTTGCAACTGTCTTCTCCCATTCTGTCGGTTGTCTTTTACTTTTGTTGACTGTATCCTTTGCTGTGCAAAAGCTTCTTATCTTGATGAAGTCCCAATAGTTCAATTTTTTGCTTTTGTTTTCTTTTGTCTTCGTGGATGTATCTTGCAAGAAATTACTGTGGCCAAGTTCAAAAAGGGCGTGCCTGTGTTTTCCTCTAGGATTTTTGATGGAATCTTGTCTCGACATTTAGATCCTTTCATCCATTTTGAGTCTTACTCTTGTGTATAGGTGCAAGAGAGTGGTCTAGTTTCATTCTTCTGCATGTGGATGTCCAATTTTCCCTGCAGCACCATCATTGAAGAGGCTGTCTTTCTTCCAATGTATAGTCTTTCCCTCCCTTAATCGAATATTAGTGACCATAAAGTTCAGGGTCCACTTCTGGATTCTCTATTCTGTTCCATTGATCTATGTATCTGTTTTTGTGCCCAGTACCACACTGTCTTGATGACCACAGCTTTGTAGTACAACTGAAATCTGGCATTGTGGATGCCCCCGTTATGGTTTTTCTTTTGTAAAACTCCCCTTGGCTATTCGGGGTCTTTTCTGATTCCACACAAATCTTAAAATAATTTGTTCTAAATCTCTGAAGAAAGTCCATGGTATTTGATAGGGATTGCATTAAACGTGTAAATTGCCCTGGGTAACATTGACATTTTCACAATATTAATTCTGCCAATCCCATGAGCATGGAATATTTTTCCATCTCTTTGTGTCTCATCAATTTCTTTCAGCAGGTGTTCTATAGTTTTGAGGGGTTTATAGATCCTTTACCTCTTTAGTTAGGTTTATTCCTAGGTATCTTACGCTTTTGGGTGCAATTGTAAATGGGATTGACTCCTTAAGTTCTCTTTCTTCAGTCTCCTTTTTAGTGTAGAGAAATGCCATTGATTTCTGGGCATTGATTTGTATCCTGCCACGCTCCCAAATTGCGTATGAGTTCTAGCAATCTTGGGGTGGAGGCTTTTTGGGTTTTCTATGTAGAGTATCATGTTATCGGCGAAGAGGGAGAGTTTGACTTCTTCTTGCCAGTTTGAATGCCTTTAATGTCTTTTTGTTGTCTCTTGCTGAGGCTAGGACTTCAGTACTATGTTGAATAGCAGTGGTGAGAGTGGACATCCCTGTCTTGTTCCTGATCTTAGGGGAAAAGGCTCCCAGTGCTTCCCAATGAGAATGATATTGCTGTGGGCTTTTCATAGATGGCTTTCTAAGATATTGAGGAATGTTCCCCTCTATCCCTACCTCTGAAGAGTTTTGATCAGGAATGGATGCTGTATTTTGGCAAATGCTTTCTCTGCCGCTAATGAGAGGATCATAGGGTTCTTGGTTTTTCTCTTGCTGATATGATGAATCACATTGAGTGTTTTACGAGTGTTTGAACCAGCCTTGTGGCCCATGAAGAAATCCTACTTGGTCATGGTGAATAATTTTCTTAATGTATTGTTGGATCCTATTGGCTAGTATCTTGTTGAGAATTTTTGCATCTATGTTCATCAGGGATACTGGTCTGTAATTCCCTTTTTGGTGGAGTCTTTGGTTTTGGAATGAAGGTGATGCTGGCCTCATAGAACGAATTTGGAAGGACTCCATCACTTTCTATCTTTCCAAACAGCTTTAGTAGAATAGGTATGATTTCTTCTTTAACGTTTGATAGAATTCCCCTGGAAAGCCATCTGGCCCTGGACTCTTGTGTCTTGGGAGGTTTTTGATGACTGCTTCAATTTCCTCCCTGGTTATTGGCCTGTTACGGTTTTCTATATGTCTTCCTGTTCCAGTTTTGGTATTTTTGTGGCTTTCCAGGAATGCATCCATTTCTTCTAGATTGCCTAATTTATTGGCATATAACTGTTGATAATATGTTTTTAAAATCGTTTGTATTGCCTTGGTGTTGGTAGTGATCTCTCCTTTCTCATTCTTGATTTTATTAATTTGAGTGTTCTCTCTCTCTTTATAATAAGGTTAGCTAATGGTTTATCTATCTTATTAATTCTTTCAAAGAACCAACTCCTGGTTCTGTTGATCTGTTCCACAGTTCTTCTGGTCTTGATTTCGTTGAGTTTTGCTTGAATCTTAATTAACTCTCTTCTTCTGCTGGTGTAGGGTCCATCTACTGTTTTTTTGTCTAGCTCCTTTATGTGTAAGGTTAGCTTTTGTACTTGAGTTCTTTCCAGTTTTTGAATGGATGATTGTATTGCGCTGTATTTCCCCCTCAGGACTGCTTTTGCTGCATCCCAAAGATTTTGAACGGTTGTATCTTCCATTCTATAGTTTCCACGAATCTTTTTAATTCTTCCTTAATTTCCTGGTTGACCCTTTCATCTTTTAGCAGGATGGTCCTTAACCCCCACGTGTTTAAGGTCCTTCCAAACTTCTTGTTGTGATTTAGTTCTAATTTCAAGGCATTATGGTCTGAGAATATGCAGGGGACGATCCCAATCTTTTGGTATTGGTTGCGACCCGATTTGTGACCCAGTATGTGGTCTATTCTGGAGAAAGTTCCATGTGCACTTGGGAAGAATGTGTATTCAGTTGAGTTTGGATGTAAAGTTCTGTAGATTATCTGTGAAATCCATCTGGTCCAGTGTATCATTTAAAGCTCTTGTTTCTTTGGAGATGTTGTGCTTAGAAGACCTATCGAGTAGAGTAGAAAGTGCTAGATTGAAGTCACCAAGTATAAGTGTATTATTATCTAAGTATTTCTTCACTTTGGTTATTAATTGGTTTAAATATTTGGCAGCTCCCACATTCGGGGCATACATATTGAGGATTGTTAAGTCCTCTTGTTGGATAGATCCTTTAAGTGATATAGGGTCCCTCTTCATCTCTCACTACAGTCTTTGGGGTAAATTTTAGTTTATCTGATATAAGGATGGCTTACCCCTGCTTTCTTTTGAGGACCATTGATGTGTAAATGGTTCTCCAACCTTTTATTTTCAGGCTGTAGGTGTCCTTATGTCTAAAATGGGTCTCTTGTAGCAGCAAATAGATGGGTCCTGCTTTTTTTATCCAGTCTGAAACCCTGCCGCCTTTTGATGGGGTCATTAAGCCCATTCACATTCAGAGTTACTATTGAGAGATATGAGTTAGTGTCATCATGATACTTATTCAGTCCTTGTTTTTGTGGATTGTTCCACTGGACTTGTTCTTAAAGGGGAATTTTAAGAGTCCCCCTTAAAATTTCTTGCAGAGCTGGTTTGGAGGTCACATATTCTTTCAGTTCCTGCCTGTCTTGGAAGCTCTTTATCTCTCCTTCCATTTTGAATGAGAGCCTTGCTGGATAAAGTATTCTTGGTTGCATGTTCTTCTCATTTAGGACCCTGAATATATCCTGCCAGCCCTTTCTGGCCTGCCAGGTCTCTGTGGAGAGGTCTGCTGTTCCCCTAATATTCCTTCCCATAAAAGTCAGGGATTTCTTGTCTCTTGCTGCTTTAAGGATCTTCTCTTTATCTTTGGAATTTGCAAGCTTCACTATTAAATGTCGAGGTTTTGGATGGTTTTTATTGACTTTATGGGGGGACTCTCTCTATTTCCTGGATCTGAATGCCTGTTTCTCTTCCCAGATTAGGAAATTTTTCAGCTATGATTTGTTCAATACGTATTCTGGCCCTCTGTCCCTTTTGGCACCCTCGGGAACCCAATTAAACGTAGGTTTTTTCTTCCTCAGGCTGCCGTTTATTTCCCTTAATCTGTCTTCATGGTCTTTTTAATTGTCTGTCTCTTTTTTCCTCAGTTTCCCTCTTTGCCATCAACTTGTCTTCATGTCACTCACTCATTCTTCCACCTCGTTAACCCTCGTCTTTAGGACTTCTAGTTGGATTGCATCTCATTTAATTGATTTTTAAATTCTGCCTGATTGGATCTAAATTCTGCAGTCATGAAGTCTCTTGAGTCCTTTATGCTTTTTTTCTAGAGCCACCAGTAGCTGTATACTAGTGCTTCTGAATTGGCTTTCTGACATTGAATTGTAATCCAGATTTTGTAACTCTGTGGGAGAGAGGACTGTTTCTGATTCTTTCTTTTGAGGTGAGGGTTTCCTTCTAGTCATTTTTCTCAGTGCAGAGTGGCCAAAACAAGTTGCATTGGGAAAGGAGAAAAAGAGAGGAGGAGAAGAAGGAAAGAAAGAGAAAAAGAAAAAAGAAAAAATGAAGAAAAGGACAAAAAGAGAAGAAAAAGAGAAAGCAAAAGAAAGGAAGAGAAAAAAAAGGGTGGGGAAGCAATCAGAAATAAAAAAAAACATGGGGGAGTATCTTCTGATTCCTGTATACTTCTAAGTCCCTTGACTTCCCTGGATCTTGTCCGTCCAGCTGGTCTTCTGGGGGGAGAGGCCATCTTGTGCTGAATTTCAGGTTGTTAGCACTTGGGGGAGCTGCTGTGCCCCTGCCTGGTGCAGGGCTCAGTGGGGGTTGTTTACCCCGTGAGGCCCCAGGAGGAACAACCACAGTGCAGCGGCCAGCTATGGAAACCTTGATTCAGCCCCCGCAGTAACTCCGGAGGGTCTCCGTCTGCAGGGCCTGGAGGCTCTGGGGCGGGGGCCGCTGATCTGCTCAGCTCGGGGCAGGAGCTCCTTGCTGTCCTGGGCCCTCCTGGCCTCTGCCTGTTGGGGGGGGCGGGGGGGAGCCTGATCCTGGGCTGTGTCCCGGCGCCCTGTGCTCCGGGGCCTGCGCTGTTGGATTCGTGTCCCAGCCCGCGAAGTCACCTCTCCGCGGAGCCACACCCCAGGCCTCTACGAGCTGCTCCGGCCCCGCAGCCCCCTCCGCACGGGAGACTCTTCCTCTGCCGGAGCCGCCGCAGCCCGACCAGCTCCCGGGCCAGCGCAGCCCCCTCTGCGGAGCCTCCGCCCGAGCCCCTACGAGCTGCTCCGGTCCCGCTGTGCGCACTGCAGCCCTTTAGGGAGTCAGCGCACTCTCCTGTGTGGGCCGCAGGTGTCTGTTAGTGTCCCAGTGAGCCTGAGGGCATCCCCGCCCCTCCTGGGGTCCTGCTCTAACTCCCTGCGAGCACCTTTCCTCCCGGGAAGGTTGGTGCAGCTCCTGCCTTCTCCAGGACGGGGTTCTCCCTGTCGTGGGGATACTCGCCCCGGCCTTAACTTGACTGCTTGGGGGGCCCTCCCCTGGATGCCTTTGTTCTTTATTTCTTTTTCCCCGTCTTCCTTACCCTTGATAAAAGCGCGGAACTCTTCTCACTGTAGCGTTTTCAGCTGTTCTTCTCTTTAAATCTCAAGCTGAATTCGTAGGTTTTCAGGATGATTGAAAGTATCTAGGTAATTTGGTGGGGACAGGTGATTTTGGGGACCCTACTCTTCCACCATCTTTGCCCCCCTCTCTCCCAATCCTACCAATCTTAAAACAGATCTCTTTTTCCTCCTTCTGATCCATCTGCTTTTTGTTTTTGTTTTTTTTTGTTTTCACAGATTTAAAATTTTATTTGTAAAGCATCAATTCACTGTATAGATGTTCTATACTGATAATGAATTATCAAATTAATTATTGCTTACTTTCCCTGTCCTGCTTATATCCCCAGACTTGCTACTCCTCTTTTCTAACCCATTATCGTACTTCAAGCAATGTTAATAATCCAGTGTGTATCCTTGCATACCTTCTCTCTATTCTTTGAAGGATATCTATCTATCTATCATCTATCTATCTATCTATCTATCTATCTATCTATCTAGATGTATATGGGGATTTTCTTCTCATTATTTTACAAAATAAGAGTTATATATTTCTCTGCAGTTTCTTTTCTCACTAAAAATACATAGTGGGAATCCTTCCAAGTCAATAGAGAGCTCACTCATCCTCTTAAGTATATGATCCGTGTGCTTAATAGTCTATAATGCCACAATTTAGTCATTATTTTCCCATTTATGTGCATGTATTTGTTTCCAAGTACCCTTCTATTTGCTTGTATATAAATTTATTACATTTCACAAGTTTTAGCTTACATAATTATTACAACGATATTACAGTCAGTTCCTACCACTCATTTCCCCTATTATTTAATACCTTATCCTGATTATGGAACATTTGTTACAATTAATGAACTAATAGTGATACATTATTATTGACTAAGTCCAGTGCTTATTCAGAGTTCCTTAGATTTCCTAATGTCTTTTTTGCTATTCTAGATCCTAATTTGGATCCCACATTACATTATTTGTAGTCTCCTTAAGCTCCTTTTGGCCTGTGGGAGTTTTTCCTACTTTACTATTTCTTATGACCTGACAGTTTTTTTTTAAAGATTCTATTTATTCATGAGACACACACACACACACCACCACACACACACACACCAGGAGAGAGAGAGAGAGAGCGAGAGAGAGAGAGAGGCTTCCAGGGCAGAGGGAGAAGCAGGCTCCACGTAGGGAGCCTGATGCGGACCTGATACCGGGACCCCGGATCAGGCCCTGAGCTGAAGGCAGCACCAAGCCACCTAGCCACTCGGGCCGCCCAGACCTTGACAGTTTGAATAGTACTGTTCAGATATTTTGTAGAATCCCTTAGTTGCAATTTATCTGTTACTTATTCTTGGTTAGATGGAGGTAATGTGTTTTTTGGGGGAAGACCACAGATGTAAAATATTCTCATTATATCATATCAAGGGTACAAAGTATCAATATGCCTTATCACTTTTGATATTGACCTTGATCACCTGGCTTGAGGTAGTATTTGTCTTTCTCCCTAGTAAAGTTACTTTTTTCCCCCTCTTTTTTCATACTCTCCTCTTTGGAAGAAAGTAGTTATTCACAGCTCATAATTAAGGAGTGGGGAGTTATTTTCCACCTCATCAAGGACAGAGTAGCTACATAAAATTACTTATAATTCTTCTTTATGGAATATTTGTCTTTTACTTCTATTTATTTAATCAGTATGAACTCATGGATATTTATATTATACATTAGGTAATAATACAATGCTACTTTATTTTTTGGCTTAAATTCTTCTACCTTTGTCCATTGGGAGTTCTTTCAGTTGGCATAGCTATCCCTTGACATAATCTCATATTGTGTGTGTATGTATGTGTGTGTTGTATGTCTTTTGATCATTTCTTTATAAGAAATGCACTTTTTTAAGTGCTCAAATTAGCACTATAGGATGCTCCAGACTTATCTTATATTTCCTGCTCTAGTCCTAGTCTTTCTGCAGCCATTTTTCCAAGGACCCTAATTCCCTTTTAATTGGAGAATTTAATTTAGAATAAACAAAGATTTATGTCCTAAGTATGTTCATTGCTACTGTGGTGTGATTGTTTCTAGGCCTTCTCAGTTGACAGCCTATTTGCTTTTAACAAAGCACAAGTGGGATTTCCCAGTGCTTCTGAAACCCGTTCCTGTAGTTTCCTGTAGGTGGCCTCTCCTTCAAGTATTACATCAGATGTCTATTTTAGATATCGTCTAAGTCAGTGGTTCTCAACTCACATGCAGAGTCGGTAGAAGAGAAAAAGGATGATATCTCATTGAGTAGAGGTTTGGTTCATGCAGTAGATCTTTTATTCATGCAATAGATCTTAAAGAGTGATTGGGACTGACGAGGTGAGTAAAACTTTTGAATATCTTACCTCATGTGTACCTTGGTGAAGAAAATAAAAGCTTTGGGAACCACTGTTCTGAAGGAAGCAACAGTCTTTGTCAAATCAGAGATAGAGAAATCTCTTCCAGAATGACACAAGTGATCTAGCTCTAGGCATCTGGATGTGATAATAAATATGTTTTCAGGTCTAGTACTGGCCACTGAATCCAAATATGTGCCAAGTGAAAATTTCAGTCCATATAGGTAATTTTATGGCATTGCCAGGAGAGTGACTTTTACAGTGAAAAAGGCTCTAAATTTGACAATGTCTGCATCTACCTAACATCCCCAATTTGACACCACTTTAAGATAATTATGGATGATTTTTTTCCTCTGCAATATTGACCTCGTTAAAAATTGGTCTATTGATTTTCAGTGTGTTCTAAAATACAGATATGACATATTAGTAATATATCCACCCATTTTAATCATAGCAAAAATTACGTTTGTGACTTTCTGTAGCCAATCACTCATTTTTGTGTTTTTTCTTTGGCCAGTTTCAAGCGTGATTAGTTAAATTTCTCAGCATGTTAGCAAAAGGATTATAGTAATAGAGAAATTTTGGAGAAGGAGTCATATTTTGAGAGGCAGTGCCAGTCTAAGAATTACTGTCTCCCCCCCCACCTTGCGACTTGAATCTTTTCAGCGGATGGCACTAGTAGGATAAAAATGATGAGAGTAATCTTAATTTGACCAAAATCCCCACATATCACTTTCAAACACTCTTGGAACAAGGGATGACTTAAGCTATGGATGAAGACAACTATATTGATATAATCCTGAATTTTATCATAGGCAGTGAAATGATTAAGTATTATTCAAACCATCTGTGAAATGAGATGTTTCGGGATCGCAATAGCCAAGTGAAGTGAACCAGTTATAGGTTCAAAAACCATTATGACTATTTACCTCTCCATCAAAGTAAACAGGACAGAGAACCCCCTTCTTAAATGGGAACATAATCCAACTATTTTTGGCCTTTAGTAATCATTGAAATAAATGCGGTTCTCAAAATCTATATGTCTCACAAACTTTTTCTAAAGGGTTTCTTAGTGTATTTATCTAGCCCAGAGGCATGACATTTACCTTGCTATTTATCTCATTTTAGTGATTACTATTCCAATAAAACAGCATCATCAGAAAAGTTGAGGCAGTACAGATATTTGAAATAAGAAATGTAGCATGTTGCTAAGTATTGAATCTGTATGAGTATATGAGCATTCATTATATTGTTTTTATTTTTGTGTATGTTTGAAATGTTCCATAGTGAAAAAAAATAAATAAATACAAATGTACAGTAATTTTGCCTGATTTTAATGGTCCTTAAATGATCCTGATATGTAAGTGCCTATGTAGTATATAGTAAACAAGTTCTGTATGTTAGTCAACAAATGTTCACTGAGCATGTACAATGGGATTTGCTTTATGTCATGTTGCAAGGAAATCTGTGTCCTTAGAAAAGAAAGTAATTGTCTCAGCCTACCTAAGACATTAAGAAATATGTTTTACCACCTTTCACCCTCCTACCCTATCCCCATCACAATTACCAAGAGATTATCAGTGAGCATTTCTCATAATTAATTCCAATATAACTATTGATCCTTGAAAAGTTAAGTGTCAATGTGTAGCTTGCTTAGGTACCAATTTTCAGGAGAGAAGATAGTTTCTAATAGGAAAAATGAGAATCTAGATCTTACAGAATTAACTGAACTCAGAAAAGTTCAAGACTGTATAACAGAGTCTTGAAAAAGTGACTATGCCTTCTATGGTCTGCATAAGCTAATATGTGATGCAACTAGTCATCTTTTCCCTGTTTTTGGATATAAGTGAGAGTCCCTGGTTTAACTTATTTTTGTAGCAAGTATGCATAAAGGAACACATATATAATGTGAAAAGATTAATATTTCAATCTCTAAAACTTGATGATCTACTTATTCAAAAATTATAGGTAATGAGGATCCCTGGGTGGCGCAGCGGTTTAGCGCCTGCCTTTGGCCCAGGGCACGATCCTGGAGACCCGGGATCGAATCCCACATCGGGCTCCTGGTGCATGGAGCCTGCTTCTCCCTCTGCCTGTGTCTCTGGCCTCTCTCTCTCTCTCTCTCTCTATGACTATCATAAAAAAAAAATTAAAAAAAATTATAGGTAATGAAATAGCAAAGTAGTAGCATTTGTAATTTACTTTCATTTCATTAAAAGTTAATTAGATATGCTTCAATATTTAGAAGTATTTCCATACTGTTATATATCTATGTAATGCTCAGAAATATAAGCCACTTTATTGTACAATACCTATGTAATTTGAACCCCATTTAGTTTGTTTACTGGAGGGGAGCAGATGTTTATAGTATAGTCAACAGATTCTGTGCTTTCTAAGAACAGGTTATACTTGATAATCATAATATGATAATTGATTTCAAATAATCATTGATGTGCTAGTGAACACTGGTATTCATATATGTATATATTCATCCTTGTGTCATTATACAAACTTCAGGGACTTTCTGTTTTATGATAATTTTGCTCATATCAAGGTTTTAATTTGTTGCAGGAGTTGCAAATTTAGAATCTTTTCAGGGCCAAAAAGTAGGTAATGCCATGATTGTGACAGGCCATCTGAAACATTTTAGAGTGTTGAAGGGCTATAGCAATCTTCTCAGTAATCTCATTTTCATGTTTCTAGTCTTGCCACTACCTCTAGCTCACCTATACACAAATTCCAGTCATCTAGAGACCCTCCAGAGCTTCAGCTCATTGATCCCACAATTTTTTCACTGCCCTTTGCTCTTTTCCCACCTAGCATAGTTGAAGTTTCATGATCAGTCATTATAATCACTCCTATATATACCCTCTTGATTTCCTTGACCCATTCTCCCTTCATCTTACTTGTGAAAACCACAGTACTATTTAAACCAACTCTCCATCTATGCTTGTACCTGCATCCTTGCAGCTGATCTTGACTGAAGGGAAATATAACTTTGACTAGTCTCACTTTAAATTCATTATCATAAACCTCAATCAGGCCATTAATATTGACAAATAGTTTTACTGTGTATTCCTATTCTATTCAGTCTCTCATCCTCCTAGATGACTATTTACATTGCTCTCCTCCAATTTCAAACACCTCTTCCCTTGCTTCCCATTTTACTGAAAAATATTGAAGCAAATAGGAGAGAATTTCCACTATATTCACCCAATGATTGGCATCTGTACCTGCATACTCTGCATACTCTTCAAGTTTTATCATTGATGGACTAGCTTTGCTGCTATGTAAGGCCAATCACTTCACTTGTCACTAGATTCTATCCATATTTGCCTACCCAAGGAAATCACCTGAGCATTTCTCCCATTTCTCTCCTATGTTGTGGAATTTTCTATTTCTACTGGATAATTTCTATCAGCATACACATAGGTTGATATTTATGCCATCTAAAAATGTCTTCTCAGGTCCACTTCCCTGCCAGCCACTGCCCATTTCCTCACTTCCATTTGCAGCAAAACTACTTTAAAAAACTGCTGTCTGTTCTCAGAGTCTTGAGCTCCTCTCCACTAATTCTCTGTTAGAATTTTTAGAAAATCTCAATTAGAATTTTGCTTTCACTACTGCACCAAAATTGCTCTTATTAAAGTCTCTAGTTCCTCAATGATGCTAAATCCAATGGTCAGGTCAATGTCACTCCTACTTTTACTTAATCAGTGCACTTGGCACAGTTGATCACACCCTTCTTTTTGATATATATATTTACCTGACTTCAGAGAATCACACTATTCTAGTTTTCCTTCTACTCTATCAGTTACTCTTTCTTAAGTTCCTTTGCTGGTTCCTCATAGTCCCCCTTAATGTTAGGGGACCCTGGGGCTTGGTTCCTTTAGTTTTTTCCATCTCTGTCCATTACTTACTCATTCCATGATTGTTTTATACAGTCTTCAACAATTTTAATCATACCATATGTACATGATCGAACCTCCAACATGCATCATACTTCCGGCCCCCGATCTTCTCTCCTAAAATACAGTCAGGTAGCTTTTCAGCAATCTGCTGTGTGACTTGTCAAAACTCCTTAATGTTGCATCGGATTGCACTTCTGATCTCCCTCCTGTGTTACCACCAGGCTCCTAGAAAAAAAGCCTGAGGCAAAAGCTAACATGTACTAGGGATATATAATCCCAGAGACACAAGAGTGAAGGAAAGGGAAGTGAGGCAAAGGAAGAGGGAGATTATTTTTGAGATAGTGACTAGGAAGAGAAATTGAGAATTTATCTCTCAGCTCCCACATCCCATTGATCAAGAGGTTTATCCCATAGGGTTTAACGCCCTCAAACTTTGGGGATTGCAGAGACTGTTGCCCTCCATACCACTGCTACCACTCTGGTCCAAGCCACTATCTTCTATCTCTGTTGTTACAATGATTTCTAATCAGTTTCTCTGCTTTTCTATATGTCTCCCTCAATCTATTCTTTTTTTTTAAGATCTTATTTTTTATTCATGAGAGACACACAGAGCAGCAGAGGCATAGGCAGAAGGAGAAGCAGACTCCCTGTGGGGAGACTAATGCGGGACTCGATCCCAGGACCCCAGGATCATGACCTGAGCCAAAGGCAGACAGACGCTCAACCACTGAACCACCCAGGTGCTCTTCCCTTCAATCTATTCTTTTTAAAAAATATTTTATTTATTCATGGGAGAGAGAGAATATTTATTTATTCATGGAGAGAGAGAGAGGAGAGAGAGAGAAGAGGCAGAGACACAGGCAGAGGGAGAAGCAGTCTCCATGCAGGGAGCCTGACGTGGGACTCAATCCCAGGTCTCCAGGATCAGGCCCTGGGCTAAAGGTGGTGCTAAACTGCTGAGCCACCTGGCTCACCTGCTAAACTGCTGACGCTGCCCACCCCCCCCCCCCGATCTATTCTTAATACCAATAGTCACATATTTTTGTTCTACACAGGACCTTCTGATGGGATCCTATTTCATTTGGAATTAAAGCCAAGATCTTACTAGAGCATACAAGGTCCTCTTACCTTACTGTTTCTCAAACAGGTATACTCTCGGGCATACTCCAGCTTTTTGGTTTTTGCATTGATTCTTACCTCTGTCTAGAATGCTTTATTCTCCTATAGCTACATGATTAACTCCCTCATTTACTTCAGTTGTACAATTTCCTCTATTTCAATCTTATCAATGCATCTCCCTTGACTATTTTATTTATATATAATCTCTTCCATTCTGTCCACATCCTCTGTACTGATACCTCCTACCTGCTCTTATTTTTTCCACATCAACTTTCATGATATATATAATTTACCCATCATATTTATTGTTTATTTTCTATATCCTTATGCTAGGATGAAAGCTCCTGAAGGACAGAGATCTCTATCTTTTATGCTCACTAATATAGCTCAAGAGCCTAGAACAGTGTACAGCACATAGTAAATGCTCAACAAATGATTATTGAATGAGTGAGCTATGTTTCAGTTAAAGTCAGGCAGCCACCTGACATCCAAATTAGTGTTACAATATAGGAATATAGGCCAAATCTTTCCATATCTTTTGAATTTTTGAAGAAAAACCTGAAATCTGTATATTTTTATGAAATTTCCCAAATATTTAATTTTCTGGGCTCCTGTCTCAAGAGTCCCTACTCAGATTTAACCAGTAGACTCACAGTTTACAAACTCTGAATTACAGGTTTTGACTCCAACATTACCATAGGGAGTAATGGCATATGCGACCTGTGCCTTGATTTCCTCACCTGGAAAATGAAAATTTGTGTATTCAACTTAAGATATTTTGAACACTTGCAGTAGGTGTTTGGCATATAGCATTGAACAAGACAAGACATATTAAAGTTCCTACTTTCCTGGAACTACCTTCAAGAGTGGGGGAAACATATAATACATTCACAAAACTGGGTTGGGTAGTACTTACAGTGAGAATAAAAAAGGATAATGCTACAAGAGTGACCAGAAGGCCATTTTTGGTTAAGTGGTCAAGAAGGGCCTCCCAGAGGAAGGAACTTAAAAGTTTGTGACCTGCATGGCACGAAGGAACAAGCCTTGTGAACATCAGTGGGAACAGTGTGCTCATGCACAGCAGAGTGAACAGTAAGTGCAAAGGTTATGAAACAGGAGCAGGCTTTTATATCAAGGAAACTAAAAAAGGCCAGTCTGGGTAGGTACAGTGAACTGAGGGAAAATGGTATTGGATGAGGCTGGAGAGAGGCCAGGTCAGATCCTGTTGCATATTGTGGGCCGGAATAAGAACTTGATTTGTTTTAAAGATTTATTTATTTATTCATGAGACACACACACAGAGAGAGGCAGAAAATAGGTAGAGGAAGAAGGCTCCTCACGGGGATCCTGATATGGGATTTGATCCCAGG